>NC_142244.1:97570871-98820871 GCF_052056855.1 Sturnus vulgaris
ACAATTTTTTTTTTAATAAGTTTGCATATTTTGCTTGTTTGGTTTGTTTTCTGTTTGAAAATGATAAATTTCCCAGAAATAGAAACCACTTACTCTGATAATAAAAACCAACTAATTCCAGAGACTACATCAGAAGTAAATGTATTTTGATTCTACATTTGTCAACCCATATCCTTCTTTTCAGAGTTCCAGAAGTAAGAAGGTCTGTATTTGTAGTTTATCTTTTATTCAAGCAAGTCAACAGTTTAACTTTGAAAATAAACACACAGTATAAAGAATGCAAAAGGGATTACCTGAGCTATAAGATCACCTCATAACAAAGAATAAAATAAAAAAAAAAATTATCTATACCTATAATACAGTACCAAGTAGTGAAAAGGCTCAGTTCACATCACAGACAAAACACATATTCCATGAGGAAAAATAAACATTTTCTCCAAGTTTGTTAATCCATTGGAAATATGACTCTTACACAGTGAAAAAAAACAGAATCAAAAAAATTATGTCTAAACCCCCAAAATAAGAGATAACCAGCCTGAAATACTTTTTTAACAGTAGCAAGTAATAGCACCTCCTTTTCTGTATCCCAAGAAACTCACCGGAGTCCTTACTTACCCTTATCTTGGCTGTTACACCTAAAAGAAGCTGAAAAGAGCTATCATGTCCAGTGACAAGACTGTGTTTTGAATTCCAGTACACACAAGTTGTAATATCCTAAACATTTCAGGTCTTTTGGAATTGTCGGGAGTAAGGTTTTCCTAGTTCAAATAGTTCTAACATTACTTGAATGTTGAGTCAAATTCTTGGTTGCCATTACTTGAAAGTCACAGTGCTAGAAAAAGGGATTTTTTACTCTTTTTTAACAGCTTTCAACAAGCTTGTTGCTACCTTTGAACTCCATTCAGCATGATAAAAATACTCTCTTTTTAAATAAACATTCTGATTACTCTTTTAATATAATCAGTTTTATCTACTGTAATTATGAATTTCTTAATAAGTTTCTGTAAGAATTCTTAAGAGTCAGTTGATATGAATTTAACTGTTTTCAATTCCTTCTAATTAAAAAGGTCAGGATATGTTTTTTTAATTTAATTTAATCAATTTTTAAAGTGCTGCTATTTTCACTTCTATTAATTTTTTAAAACTCTTCAGGAAATGAAAAAATCACTGGAACTGAGGTAATGTTTTGAATTCATGACAGACAAGTTTCAAACATGGGTTTTTTTCTTAAGCTATTATCTGATTTTGAAAGATTATTTTTTAGATCACCAGCTCCTAGAAGCTTTGAAGACTGGTTTTGTGTTGGAGTTTTTTTTTTGTTTGCTACTTTTTCCCTTTGTTTTAACTCTTGCTTCCTGAAGATGGTAGAGTTATCCTAAAAAGACATTTGTACTAGTGGCAGCAGTATAGAAGACATTGTTTCAGAAAAGTAATTGGTTCTTAAACATGCTAAATATTTTTTGGCAACTGACATTAATAGTATATTGTTTTCCCTAGAAATGTTATGAGGCTATGCACATCTCACCTTCTACTGCTGATTTCATACAAGCTACATATTCTTAAAAGTCTCATTAAAATAAAAAAAAAAAAAAGAAACAAAAACCAAAATGAAACAACAAGCAGTTTTAGAGTGTATTTGACTGTTCTAAAGCAAAATAATTACATTGCTAACGTTAACTCACGTTGGAATTACAGGACTGAAAAAGAATTAACAAACTTGTAGAACGCTATTAATACTAAAGTTTCAATTATTAAAAAGTATGCACAAAAGTCCCTGAAAGTAACACCACAAATTTCATAAATAGACAGTAGATTAGACTCAGGAGAATATTTTGTGAACTTAACTTTCTGTGATACTACAACAACTTCAAAACATTTTTCATGGCAAAAACGGTAAAAAAAATATGATTTTAAAGAATGTCACAATATTTAAGTGGAACATTATTTGTGAATACAAGGAAGAATTTGCAAAAAAAAAAAAGTCCTTTACATCAGAGGATCACAGAATGGTGAGGATATGAAGGTGTCTCTGGAGATCATCTAGGCCAAGCCCCTTGCTCAAGCAGGTTCATGTGGAGCATTCCTCAACCCACCTCACTGTCCACTCATCCAATTCACACACCTTGACCTCACCTATGAGGATGCTACGGGAGACAGTGTCAAAAGCCCTTCAGAAGCCAAGGTAGACAACATCTACTATTCTCCCCAGGTATCGATCTCCCTCAAATATCTGAGCTGCCAAGACTTTATTTGCAGTAAGTTCAGAGAAGAAGGCAGTTCTAAGACATTGCCCACTTCTTAATTCATTACTTAATATTAATTAGATTAATTTTACCTACCTCCACTATGAGAGGATACACCACGTTAGATAGATATCGAGTTGTGTAAGTTTCCAGTCTAATTAATGAGATGAACATCCAGCTAGACTTCACCTCCCAAGTCCTCAAGTGACATTCTTGCCTCATTTAGAAAGTATTCCAGTGTCATCAATTCAAGCTTATAGATACAGTTAGCATCATTATATATTTGAGCAAAAATATTTTCAAACAGAAACATTTATACAAAAGTTTGAAAATCAGTCATTTTGAGAATCAGATGTAGTATAAATGACCAGATGTTCAGTCAGAATTAAAAGGCTCTAAGAATTTATTTTCCATTTCATTCTCATGATTTCTTATTTAAACTTTGGGCAGGTAGTCTGATACCTCCATTATTTAACAAATTATTTAACAACCAATTTCTATTCACTCTGATTGAAAATAACTTTAAAAGACCGGAAGTGTATTCTTCTTTCTTTAATTTAATATCTTAGGTCATTTCCCTAGATTCTGAAAGGTGATCCAGTCTACCCATGTCTGATATGAGCCTTAACCACCAAGTATAGGAAATACCAAAGAGTGTTATTTACTTCAGTGTAAGGTAGAAGTAAATGAAGTAAAAGAAAGCAGTAGTTTCAGACAACGCAAAGGTGACACCATGTTTCTAGAAGTGTCCTATCCACCAGGACACATTAAACTCTTGCACAGGACTCTCCACTGTTTTGTTTCATCAAGCTGAGAAAACACGCAGCTGAGAATATGAGAAAAAGAAGAGTAGGCTGAAATTTAGGACACAAAAGATAAGAAATACACCTCAGCAGAGAATTGCTGGTTACCTTTTCCCCAGTGTTCAGCACAGGTGATGACCCCAGTCTCACTGTTCTGAAGTCTGTAACCATCACACTCATCCACCACAAGGACCAGGTCAAAAGAAGCTAGTCAAAGGCCTGACATTGTCTGGCTTCCCAAGAGATTTAGGTTCTCAGATCTTTATCCAAAACCTGCCTATATTGTATCCCAGTGCAGCAGGTAGGTAAGGAGGTGACATTCCACCCATCCCCTCAACCTCCAGTTAGTTTTAGGTTTTGTGGTGATTCTTTCCTTCTGTTCTTTCTCACAACCTGTCTTGTTTGCAGTAAGAAAAGCACCTGCTGTGAATTTAAGCTTGCTTGGGGTGGAGGTGGTCACTTATTATTCAGTGTTTTGCTTACTCAATATATTCAGCTTCTGTTTTTCATATATCTCTCATGTTCCCAAGCACTGAAAATATAAAAATATTATCTTATTAGTGCTACTTAACCTTTAGAGACTTAGCCCTTCCTTTTTGACCCTTTCCTATCATAAGCCTAGATAGACTTGAACCAGACAAATATTCTAAATCAGAGAATCAAAGAATATATAATTCATTAAAGATTTTGTGTTTCATGTTTACATATTAAAATAAAAGCATGATAATCCATAGGTGCTGTATAACTTTTCAATAGAGTGATCTTTCAAAAATGTTAAGTAAGACTAGACAACAGAAAACTGACAACTGACAACTAAAAAACAACTGACAACTAAAAAAGGGAGAACGCAAGGACAAAAAATATCTTCTTACATAAATTAAAGAAAAAAAAGTTAACTGAAAACTTGTTTCAACTCAATTTTGTAGCAACCGCTTGCTACAAGTAAATCTTTACAAAACACTAAAATGATTCTCTTGATAAATGAATCTTCTCTAATTGCATCCATGGGTTTAGAGGTTGCTTAGGTTTGGGGTTTTTTTTCCTTTTTTTCTAATAATGAATTCCCAGCGCATTTTTAATGGACAGAAGTTTTAATGAGACTGAAGTAGTAGACAGGAGATATTTTGCCAAATCAGAACCAACTGCTCAGGACCTTACAGAATCAAGTGTCTAATTTATTTGGCTATTGAGCCTATCCTTTTGAAAATTTTATATCTTTATGTGTAGATTATCTAGTCACTTTCTCTGACACAGCTGACTATGAAATAGGCTGTGGAGAGAAAAAAGAGAACAATTTTCCTTATGTATATTTTTGTGTCTACAATACCAAACATTTCTTGGGCCCAGCCAAGCCCAACAATCAGTTCCAACTTCTGTGTGGCACTGTTCCTTTCCTTTTGATTAATTTGTTATAGAGCTGTTGACATTTTTTAGTCTTTAAAAGACATTTTAAAAAATATAATACCATCTCAGAAGTTCAGTGTATTTTAGACCAAGTCATTATTGTTAGGACAGGACTTTTGCTTCCAGTTATTAATTGAAAATATTTTTCCGCAATTATCTCACTATATTCTCTGTTGTCTCCATGCTTTTGTGGCTTGTGCCCAGCATAGCTGCAAGAGAAATATACAAACCTATATAAATGTTATCATTTTCTTTCACTGCATTTTTATATCCCATAATCCTTCTCCCCACTTTAACAAATCTTAGCTCGTAAAAAAAAAAATACCAGACCTACTAAAAACCCAAACAAAAGAATCAAAAGAACCTCAAATAAATAAAATATTAAGTTTTCTTTTAAAGACATTTTTAAAAGAAGGGTGCTTGATTTCTTTTTAAATGAATCAACTAAATTTAAGGATTTCCATAAGGAACATAGTTTTTCTTGTTTTCCTAGTATAGTCAGTGAGATTTGAGGGCTCTCCTAGAGAGAACTTCACCTGAACTAGGCTCCTGCTCTGGAGCACTCCCTGAAGGAGTCTTTTCCTTGCTAAATGCTTGCTGCTTACAGAGCCTGCCAGAGCAGAAGCCAGAGAAAAGGCTTCTGCTTGCTTCACACCCTTCCTGTTTTCTAGTCAGCCCCTGGCTATAAAATTGCTGAAAGCCATAAAGGGGATTTCAAAATTAATCATGATTCATGCTCATGGAAAGACCAACAGCTCTAATTTTATGGGATCACTATTGTTCATACTTCAACCCTTTGGGAGACATAAAGAATAGAAAGACTTTCTATTGGAACCTTAGATATATCTACAGAGAAAGTAAAAAATAAAGAATTGTGTTTCAGAGTTTTTCTATTTACTCAGGAGCCATTTAATGGCTCAGGAACCCCTTATAACTCACATGCCAGCAACCTCTTCCATGTAGTCTTGTTCCTGACTTCAGCTGTGAGACCCAAGACCTCAGTCATAGTTCATTGACACCCCCTGTCTCCTTTATTTTAAAGAACAAGGTGCCATTAAGTATCTTTAACATGCACTTCTCCTTGGATTCTGTTAGATTAATTACTCTTCTGTAGTTAGTTCCACTCAGTGGGATATGACCAATCCTTCACTCTTCTTGGCTAGCATGGACATTAACTCATGTGGTTACCCATGTGAATAAAGCATCTTGGATACACAACAGAGTACATTCTTTAGGGCAAGGTAAAGGGATGAATTATATTTTCTTCTAAATGAAGGAAAATTATAAGAAACATGTTATATTACTTCTTTGTTTTTAAGCTATAATATTCTATCAGCCATAGTCAGTATTCATAGCACTGAAGAAGACTCAAATAACCAACTTTTCTCCTTTTGTCTCTATAGCAGTGTTCTCACTGGTAACTATTTAGTGTAGTTTTTTTGTGTTTGCAGGCTCAGATTAGATTTTAGGATATAATCTGCACTCAGTAAGTAAGGATCAATAAACATTAGGCAAGAATCTAATGTATCAATTCAACATAAATTAAATATATATAGATTTTGAAAAGGGCATTTTTTCAATGTATTTAAATGCAATTTTCTTCAATTTGATCACAAAGACATTAATGAACAAACAAGCATGTATCAAGGTCTTATTCAAGTTTAACAAGCCACTACTTTGAATAGTCAGGGCTTGGTATAAACACAGCTGCGACAGTTTTTGTTTGTGTCTTTCATGGCTATAACAAAATTTCTGTCTTCTAAAGGCACCACTGAAATTCCTACTTCTTCACTGAAAACTTAATGTGCAGAGTTTGATCCTTCAATTTTTTGTTAACATTTACGTGGGAAAAAACCAAAAAACACTAAAAATTCGGACAAAAAGGTAGTTTATGGCAAAAAATGCAGA
Organism: Sturnus vulgaris; assembly: GCF_052056855.1. Classification (NCBI taxonomy): domain Eukaryota; kingdom Metazoa; phylum Chordata; class Aves; order Passeriformes; family Sturnidae; genus Sturnus; species Sturnus vulgaris. The sequence goes on from NC_142244.1 coordinate 97,577,230, forward strand.
ACTATTCAGAATGTGATTAGAATGCATTTAAAAATGATTAAAATTTGTTAATGCACTGATGTTTTGTACACCATGTAATATATAGAGCTGGTTTTCATCAATAAATCTACTTGTTAATTCCAGTGAGGAAGGTAGTGATTCTCCCAGCAACAGACACTGCTCTTTAGAAATAGGCAATTGTTTTTCTTCTATTGTTTTTCAAGGTTTTGACAAGATTTTATTTTCTATGAGTAAATAAATGTATGTTATGTCAGTCTATTCCACAACAATGATCATGGTATTTGTTAAAATTTACATACCTATCTAGAAGGTAAGCTGAGAAATAAAGATGTAAGAATTAAGCCCAAAAAAATTGAGTAGATAAGAATAACTTAAGAAAACATTTTACTACTGAGAAGTATACATAAAAACTATATTGTCCACATTCATACAAAGCCCAGAACTTGCTTACCCAAAACCTAAATTTACACTATCATGAATTAAGTTTGAATATTCTTAACTGAAGAATATTCATGGGATTTCAAAACAGATGATTTAAAGAAAAAGATAAGTACCATTTGTAACAATGTAATTAGATTATGAAAAATAAGGAAATCTCTCAAACATAACTAAACACTAGTACAGGCATGATTTTAGATAAGTTAATAAAGAAGAAAATATATGCATGTATAATGTGTTATTTATTTATTCCTGCCTTTTAGAAAGCTGTTTTGAAAGGAAATCCTATTTATTTATTTTTAATGTGTTCTTTGTTCTTGGCACAAACCATGTTTTATATGTCAGACTCTTTTCTAAATACATGAGCTTGTCTTTTACTGGACCAGTTGGATGTCAGCTTAGTGATAGCCCCATGCACAATGCCTCTGTCACAGACTGTAAGCCTTCTCTTCAGTGTACACTTACAGCTTTCATTCAGATATTCCTGTTGCTCAACCTCTGTCATCTACAAGCACTGAAGCTTTAAATAATTAATCAATTAGCAAAAAAAACACCACAAACAAAAACAATAGGAGACAATCTACTCAAAGAGCTTCATATTCAAAAATAAATTTAAAATAAATTAAATACTTAATAACTACTCTGACAATTGAAGGACCTTTCATCTTAAGCGTTATCATCAAATTTAGCCTCAATTCAACATGGTGATTATCTAGTTCAGATTTGGTTGTGTCTGCCTTTTCTTTACCTGGTGTCTGAGTATTTCATCTGCTCCTGGCATTCAATTTTGCTCTTTCCCATGTTATTTGTAATTCTCCTATTTTTAGAAGTCAATCTTCCCTTTGAACATGACTGTCCAGCCAGTCCATGTGCAAAATACAGAGTGAGCTTCAGAAAATGATTATGGCACAATGTGCAATCAGACCTTGAAACCGTGTCAAAGGTAACCTTCAGCTTTCGTCCTTAGGCAGTATGCAAGGAACGTCTGATGCTCATACATAGAAAACAGGCAGTTCTGACTAAGAGGACTTGAATGTGATTCCTGGGTTACCAGAAAGAACAAAGATACATGGCATAAATAGGAAGAATACATGAAAGTAATCAACTTAAGGAAATATAACATTTCATGTCCCTGCATCAATGGGTCAAAGATTAGTGTTTTATGTGGCATAGGGGATAGAATACACATAGAGGAGCTAATGGATGAAAATATTGGTGACTTTTAAAATTTTCTTTTGTGTTTAGCACTGCAACTGGTATATCCACTGTTTAACATGGTCTGAGTATTACTTTGAAAACACTACGCAGAATATATGCAATGAAATAAATCAAGGCATAGTCAGGTCCATAGAAAAAAAAAAATCAAACTGTTTCATAGATGTCTTTTCATTTTTTACAAGCCTTACATTCATTATAATTTTGATTGCTTTTGAGTCAGCCTCTTTTCAGGAACGTAGGGATATGCATAACCTACCTGGCATCACAAGAAGACATATAAGAAATATGACAAAGTTACAGCAGTATTTTTCAGGAACAGTGATATAAGAAGCAGATAATTAAAGAATCTGATGACCACAAAACATGTGTTTTCACAGTTTCTGATGCTATCATGTTTATTTTTCGACATTGTTTTTTATATTTATTATATTGGAAGCATCAAAGAATGTGACTCTGATCCCCTTCACATTATTTCTAAACTTCAGGCTGCAAAACACAATTCCTGTTCTCTTGCATATGCCAGTTCCAATGCAGCCAAAAGTAAAATGGATGAGTTTGCTGGAGTCTACGACTATGATCTGCAGAAATTTCTTTCAGTCAGATATGTGAAATGCTTTCCCTCAGTCCAGAGTTTCATGTTTGCTGGAATGAGTTAAAAGAAGGAACTTTATCTCTGATTTACTCATTGCATAGTTCAAGGCAAGTTCTCCCAGTTCCCTATCCTGTCTCCTAATCTATCATTAAAAGGGAAATGGGGAAGGAAAAATTCTAGGGACAAAGATTTTGCAGGGGTTTCAAAGTCAGTAAACACATCATATGATCTGAAATGCCCACATAAAGTCACAACTGAGCAACAACTTCTAATTAAAGCTGAATATAACAACAATAAAAAAGAACATGGAAAAAGAGAGCAATTACTATTTGAAATTACTCTTGTTGAAAGAATTGATAATCAGGAGTTATGGCTTTACATAAGACCTCACTGTTACACTTTGGGATGGAGAAACCATTTTGTGAGCTAAACAGTGAATAGTGTTAAATATGTTCCTTAAGTACTCATAAGTTTGGATGATTCTAAAGAGGGAATACTTGTTTGCATTCAGTAATTTCTTGGTCTTACAGGACAACAAATCATTATCTTTGCACTAGTCTTATATGCTTCAATATTTAAAGTGCTACTTTAATAAGGAAATCTATTCTACAGGGCAGAAAAGAATCAGTGCCCAAGGGAAACACCTACACAAGAAGAAATTTCTTGTAACAGCTGCTCTTAGAAATGTTTGACCTTATTTTGACTGTAAAAAAAATCAGGGAACTGTGTAAAATATATTAAAAAAAGTGCAAAAGTAGCATAGGAAGAAATTAACATTCTACTAGATAGTTCTTCCCTTCTCTCATCATTATTTTAAAGGCCAGTATTTTAACAATCACAGTATCTGCAAACCATACATTCTGCTTAGCAATATTATCTTATTCTGAAAGATAAAAATTTAAAAGATGTTACAGTTTAGGATCACAAGAGATATAAAAAAAGTTGAGTTTCTTTTTTCAACTAGTCCATATTTTCCTAAAGTGATTTGCTTTTTATATATATCAGACAATTTTTATTGAGAAATGGCATAACTCACACCTGAAAATTCTCCAAAGCTTTATTTTCTTACTTTAAAAAAATGTAAGATTGTTTAAAGTAATAAAGGCTCATTATTTAAAAGGGGCAATAATTATCTATTTCTTACTAATTTTGCAAAAAGAAATTTCAGTTTCAGATAACCACACATTTTATACATAACAATTTGAAAAATAAACTGTGTAAGTCCAAGAAAATGCTTAATTTTCTATTTAGTAAGTGAACAGGATTGTGAGAAAGGCAGAGAAAGATTAAAACATTTCCATTTTTATTTAGAGTATGTTTTCTTTGCTTGGCCAAAACTGAAAACTTGTTAAACTGAGCCAACACCTTTTCTGCTTTTCCTACTGCCACACTGGGGAGGAAGCTGGAGGTGCAAGGACACTGGAAGGAGACACAGATGAAACAGATGACCTCAGCTGACCAAAGGAATATTCTACACCATATGACATCATGCTCAGCAGATAAAGTGGAGGGAAGAAGGAGGAAGGAGAGGGACATTTGAGCTGATGGTATTTGTCTTCCCAAATAACTGTAACATGTGATGGCTCCCTGTTCTCCTGGAGATGGCTGAACATCTGCCTGCCCATAGGAAGCACCAAATTAATTATTTGTTTTGCTTTGCCTGTGTGTGTGGCTTCTGCTTTCGCTATTAAATTGTCTTTATCTCAACCCATGAGTTTTCTGGCTTTTATCCTTCCTGTTTTCTCCCTGATCTTACAGGTACAGGAGTGAGTAAGCAGCTGAGAGCGGCTTGACGAAACCATGACAAAATACTGAAATCCTTTTTTTCTTTTAAAGGGAATTGATTGTGTTGATCATATAGAAGGTTTCTATAGCAGCTGTTTTCAAAGTCATTACAGAACGTACTAGCCCAGCATTCATTCAAAGAATGACACTTGTATTCTTGAATTCACCATTGATCTGAATGTCTATGAAGTTATTGCCTTTTGCTTCTTCACTACTTCTGCTCATTTTCACCATGAGTATACACATTTCTCTGTGAGGAAGCTCAGTAAATGAACAGTTTTATCTAAGATGATTGTTTGGGGGTGAATTTATGATGCATGTATATCCCCAATCGTCTGTTTGGTTGGTGTTGAATATTGAATTTTGCAGCTTTAAGACTGGTTCCCAGAGTGAAGGGGGAGAGAAGAAGTGCAGAGTTTGTTATCAGAGACTGCAGTGGCTCCCCGGCATTGCTGCTCACAGACTGTGCTGTCTGCGGTGGACAGCGAGAGAGAGCTCTCCTTTGCTCTTGGTTAGTTTTTGGCTAGCTGAGGCAGAGAAGCTCCCTGGATTGTTTTTTCCCCTTTTTCCTGGAACTGTTTGAACCTGCTCTGGACTGAAAACCCAGAAGAGCACCGGGAGCTCACACCTGTGTCCCACCGGGCCTGGCCATTCCCCAGCACAGGAGGGACTAAGCACAGACTGAGTGAGCCGGGCAGCCACGGAGAGAACTCTGCTGAATTTGTCATCTGTCAGAGCGGAGAGAGGTTTTGCTGTTTAGTATTGTTCATTTTTGTGCTGGGAAATGCCTTGCCTGTTAAATAAACAGGGGTTTTTTCCACTTCTCTCTGAGGAAATATTTCCTCTAACCAGCTGGGGGAGGGACTGCTTGAATCTGTTCCCTAAAGGGACCCCATTCAGATGTCTCCTCCCAAATTTGCCCTAAGCCAGGACAATAATATAGTCTGATTCCTAACTCCCTGAGTGATACACAAAGTTCACAGTTCAGCTTAAATAAACCTCTTTAAATACGTTTTTGTCTTGAAGAGTAAATTCTACTTAAAGATGTTTGATAATGCTCCATCACACAACCACTATAAAACAATAGGAGCAAATATGTGCTAACTTTTGGGATGTCTAATGTTCAAAATTCTGCATTTTCCCCTAAACTGTAGCTACAGTATATTCAAGAAGACTAAAAAAGTAATTTTTATCTATAAGCACTGCTTCCTTGATTTTGTGTTTTTTAAAACTCAAGTTCTGACAGCACATCCAGTACATGTCCCATATATTCAAAAAATAATCCAGACTATTGTCTTGTATACCTAGGCATGAGAGAACTGTGCAGCTTCCCACACTTTACAAGAAACTATGTATTCAGGATTCAAATTGCATTGACAAACTGCCTATAGTCCTTAAACCAATATTTTGGAATATTTTGCAAATTCTGTAAAATGTCTCATTTGCTTACAGGCAACATAAACAAATCTGTTTAATATCTGCCAGTCAGACTTGCTACATGTAGGATGTAAGGTGATTTTGACGGATTTTGATTGATTATTCTATTTCAGAGAAGTATCAAGAAAAATAAACCAGGAAGAATGGAAAACAATTATTTAGAATATAAGCTTACAGCACACTGAATTAGATGCTTTTTTTTTTTTGAATACTGATATAGTTCAAGATCATCCTGCAGTTGTCCTTACAAATTAAAAACAAAGAAAGTTAGAAAATCACAATTTGCTCAGACACATGCTGACTCTAACTTTTGTTGTTGTATTCTCCAGTGCATGAACTTTCTCTAAACCTTAAATTACATTTTTAACCAATGCTGTATGGTAGTGATCAGTGAGACGAACCAAAGATCCTGCTCAGAATTTTTTTGGTGCAATTTTGTTTTTCCTATAAGCAACAGTGAGCATGTTTAATTTTACCAGAAAAGGGAAGATGCTCAGTTCTTTCCTAAGTAAAATATATTAAATTGTAAATATGCCAAACTATATTTGACAACATTGCTAGTTCTTATTTTCTCAGCCCTCCAAGAAGCACTTGGGCGTGCTGGTGGGTGAGAAACTGGACATGACCCTAAAATTTGTGCTTGCATTTCAGAGAGCCAGTAACATCCTGGGCTGCATCAAAAGAGTCATGACCAGCAAGCTGAGGGAGCTGGGTTTGTCCCTATACTCGGATTTCTGGTGAGACTCCCCCTGTAATCCCAGCACAGGAAGGACATGGACCTTTTGGAGTGAATCCAGAGAAGGGCTGCTAAGTTGATTAGAAGTATGGAGCACCTCTCCTATCAGGATAATTGGGATTATTCATCCTGGGGAAGAGAAGGCTTTGGAGTGACCTAATTGTTCCCACAAGAAAGAAGTGGAGGGACTGTTACAAGAGCATGAAATGACAGGACAGGTAGGAATGGTTTCAAACAGAGTAGGTTTAGATTAGATATTTTTTAAAAGTTCTTTACTGGGGGTGGTGAAGGACTGGAACATGTTGTCTGGAAAAGCTCTGAATGTCCTTCCCTGGCAGTGTTCAAGGCCAGGTTGGATGGGGCTCTGAGGAACCTGGTCTAGTGAAAGGTGTCCCTGCCTGGTGCATGGGGGTTGGAGGTGCCTTTAAGGTGCCTTCCAACCCAGGCCATTCTATGTATCTATGGCTGTATGATTTTTCTGACCTTGTCTTCTATTTACTTCTTCATAAAAATAGAAAATTGCATAGGTGATTCATTAGAATTTCTAAAGCACTATCTCTCTATATATTATTTCCCTAAGACATCAATTTCATTTTCCTTAGGCAGGGTGTATCAAAGTCACACCTTCTGAGTACTGCTTCAGAAAAAAAATTAAAATGTGGAAAGGGTGAAATGTCACCAATTTAAAACTTCTGTGGTGACTGGTCTTTTTATGTTTCTAAATGAAATTTCTCTTCATTGAGATGACATAGAAGGTGTTTCCAGATATGAGAATTTGAATTTTAATATATTCTTCTTTTAGGTACCACCTTTTGACAGATACCAAGATGCAGGCAATTTGTCCTTGATGATTCAGTTACATAGTTATATAGGTGAGTGAGATAGTTCTTTGTTGGAGTGATTTGCTTCCTCTTATGATCTTTTCAAATTATTGAAGATTCAAGTTATTATTCTCTGCAATAAGAGAAGGTATAGCATTTTAAAGAAAAATATATGAAGGTGAAAACTGGATACCTTAAATTGAAAGGCAAAAGTCCTACTGGTTTAAACATAAGGATTTCATCATGAATGTTAGAAAAATTTGTCCCACAGGTTATTGAATACATTGCATGTAGTTAGGAAGAAGAAATAGTAGTTCAAGGTCTGTGTTATTTTAGCAGGTATGCACAATGGATTTTTATCTTCCCCATTAAGTTTCTCTTTCAGAAGAATGTATTTGAAGTAAATCTCTGGAATGTTTTCTCGTAAGTGTAGGCCATGTACATACCCTCCATGAAGGTCATAAGGGGGGCAAAGTATTTTTAATAGAAAACATTGCTTATGAAGATAAATTATTATCGAATAACTTTTTTATTCTTTTTAAAGGTGCCTAAGAGATAAAACTTATTGAAACTTACTGATACTGAAAAGTAGAAGTCTAGCTGGATTTTATTCTCTCTTATCAGCAACAGGCATGACTAGCTGGCTTCAGTAGGCACTATAAAGGTCTCATTAAAATTAACTTACATTTCAATTGAGACTTGACTAGAATCACAGGAAAAAACACAGGTATATTTGGGAGAGGAGCAGCCAGAGAGCAGCCCTGAAGAAAGGGATCTAGGGATGCTGGTCAGCAGCAGGCTCAGCAGGAGTCAGCAGGGTGCCTGGGCAGCCAGGAGGGCAAACCCCATCCTGGGGTGCATCACCAGCTGCTCAAACCAGAAAGTTATCCCACCTTATTCAGCCTCACCTCGAGCACAGCTCTGGGCCCCGTTTTTTAAGAAGAATGTGAAGGTCCTTTAATCCATCCAGAGGGCGAAATCAAAGCTGGTGTTAGGTCTCAAATGGATGAAAGATTTTTCACAAAGGGCCCCTTTTTCTTTCCTCATAAAATTACCAAATAATTTAAATTCTGCCATTCTGAGAAAGAGCAGAAACTTCCACGTGCCAAGTTAAGTGATTGAAATATTCTTTCTTTAAAAATGGATTTACAGGATTTGAAAATGAAGATAAAACCATTTCAGAAAGAAACAATCTTGAGTCTAGCATTGTAGAGACCATGTGAATATATATAAGCAGATAAAAAGTGCCATGAGCTCCTGGTTGTGGCTGTATAGAAAAAAGCAATTATTCTCCTGTCACTCTACTGCTATGAAAAAAACAGTTTTTTGGGGTTTTTTTTGTCACTCTGTAATCCACATTAGCAGAAAAGAGAAATCGTTTGCTTCTTTGAGAAATCATCAATTGAAGCAATGTAATATCCTGAGAGCGAGGGAAAAGTAAAGATGAAATTAGGACCTTATGAGTTATAGCTTTTTCTCTCTTCTATTTTGGGAGTACAACATCTGTAAGCTACCCTTTATTCAAGGATATTCAGAATTTAATTCCCTGTATTTTTATCAAGGACTAATCCAAGTCCTTGATTAAAAACAATTAACAATCTAGGGCAGAATGTATGTTTGATTCCTACTACTTCCCACAGTAAAATAAAAATGACATGCAGAAAGGATGGGATTTTTTTGGTTGCTGGTTCGGTTTGTTTCCCCTCTGTCTAAGAAACAGGAATTCTCTCTATATTTCCTGGTAAAAGGAAAACTATACAGAAATTAAGGAGCTTTACAGTCAACTCTCCTGGAAGTTTACAGTAGCTAAGTCATCAGTATAAAAAAAAATTTAAAAAAACCATAAAAGTTTTAATGGCAGTATTTCTCCCTGTAAGATTCTCAACAGAAGAAAATTTTCACTGATTATGTCTTATTGGGAACTAATGCAATCCCACTGAAAATAAAAAAGGCATAACATTTTTCTCCTGTTAATTAGTCTCAATGTGGTTGGTACTTGACTGTGGGCTAGACAATACCTGGAAATCAAAGTATTATTTGTTACCTTCTTATTTGAACGGAGTATCTTCTGATAGAAACTCATCTAGTCATTACAGATGAGATTATAACACAAACATAATGCAGTTAGGTACTCACTTGCTATTAAAATGTGGAAATATTTTTAAGGAGCACAAATATTTACAATCAAACAACTTGTTTTGCATGGAACACAAGTGAAATGTGAAAAATCATACTTAAGTTGTTTCAAAAAGCCACACACCTGAGTAAATGTTAAACATTGATTTAACATTTCTAACATAAATGAAAACATAAACTTATTCATTATACTTGCAGAAATTGGTTTTGTTTCTTTGCATGTCTAAGATCTGACTTTATGCAAATTAAGATTTTATGAGTGACAAAACTTAGGAACCTTCTGATTTTATTCTTCTCTTGAATTCTTCTGAAGTATTAACTTATTTTACCTTTTCCCAGATCCAAAGTGGGGGGTGCTTCGTTTTAGGAAACATACATAATACAATCCACAGATTATGTGAAAATAGGGAGCAGAAGAATGGAAAATTCTTACATCATTTTATCCTTCTCACTTTTTTAACAATAATTTTATTACATCCAGTACTGTAATCCCATAATCAATGTGAGCTTTAAATGAACAAGTGCTATCGCAGGAGACTTGGAACTAATGAAAGCCAAAAGGACACATTATGTTTGTTTCCTAAATGGCAACCATAATTTTCAATTAGAAAGCAAAAATGAACTGATGGAAATGGATGGCCTTTCTCAGCTATTAACCTGCAGATATATATTGAAGAATGCACTTAACATCCATCACCAAAAAGCTTCATTCATTCAATATTCTCAGATATTTTACAGAAGCTTTTGGAGATATTAAAGAAAAAAAAAATAAAATAAAATCCATCAGTTCTAAAATGGAAACTCCAAAATCACACTGGAAGCATTTTCAACTCTCTATACTATGTATTCATATATTGTGTGAATACGTATTGTAAAACAGGAAAGGTATTTTGATTCTTTAGTGTCTGCTGGTCTCTAATTGCAAGGAATTACATGGGAAGTATAAAATAATTCAGGAAAAAATGCATTTGTTTTGTGCTATCCTGCCAAGAGCTGGTGCAATCATGCACCTTTTAACTCTTTTAACCACTGCAAGATGTTCCCCTGTCTCCTTGTGAGCAACATAATGACATTTATCTCACATACACCCTATCTGATTGTGTTAAAAGGCTTGTTTCCAAGAGGTGGTTAGATTAAGTTACACTTTTCTATTTTTCTTTTTTCCTTCTAATTTCCGTATAAAATATTATCTCCTACAAAATTATGAAATGATGTATTTAACACACATTTCTTTTAGCCAGACAGAATCTTCATAAAACGAAAAAAAACCCAAAAGCATGTCTCTCACAGTATCTTTCTGGATAACATGTCCAGCATACAGCTGGGTAAACACATCATGCATTGGGTTAGTAGCTGGCTCACAGATCAGGAGTAAAGGGTCCTTTTACACTGTCTTGTAGTTTTTTGTTTTGTTTTACTATATAGATTATCATTAAAATTATTTTATAAGATTGTGATCTACTGTCTTAGTCAACTGGGTCAATCCTTCAAGCCTGGGGAAAGTGCATTTTGTTGCATTTAGGTAAAATTAACTGTCAAAAGTTTCTTGCTAAATTCCAGTTTTGATGATTACATTTCAACAATCAATATTATTTTAGAAGTTCTACGAGTGTGCATATAGCTTCTGAAGACACTGCAATTTAAATATATCTATAGCAGTGGGATTAACAGGTGCCATTCTGGGAATTTAGGAATTACACTGGACTAGAAAATCACCTATGAAAACTGACATTAGCTAACAAATTGTTAGCCAACTGAAAAGAAACATGCGGGACCAAACTGGCCAGGAAATCTGCATGAAGCTTAGAGATAAAAGTGAGGCAATGTAGAGAAATTTGTATTGGTTTCAACAATAGAAACAGTCACAATAAACTCAATGACTCTAAATAAACTTCCTTTCTGTGTAAGCAAGAGATTGATTTACTTAACACATTCCAGCTCCTGGGTCATTCCCATGTTTTATTACCTCCTTTTTATTTGGCCTTTTCTACCAAGAGACCATCTTTAGGTTTCCTGTACTAGTGGAATCATAGACACTGGAGGTAGAGAAGGACTGTCCAGAGGCACAAAGGGAACAGATATCTGTATATAAAAATTTAAAATACAGAGTAATTCTGTACAGCCATTACACTACTGAAGATAAAGTTCAACGTCTTGCAGTGTACACAAGAATCTGGCCTATGAGGTCATATACTGCTTGCTTTATTTGATTACTGCAGAATAGAATAGAATAGAATAGAATAGAATAGAATAGAATAGAATAGAATAGAATAGAATAGAATAGAATAGAATAGAATAGAATAGAATAGAATAGAATAGAATAGAACCCAACCCAATGTAGCTGAGTTGGAAGAGACCTATCAGTCAGACAAATCCTAAGCAGTTCATTTACAACATGCACTTTGGCAGTGTTGTAACTTGCACAAGTACTCAGTGAAATAGAAAAAGCTAAAGTTCTCACTAACTTAAAGATGTATGGAGCTTCCTTGTAAACTTGATTTATATTGTACTGTCTAATATGATTACTTAGATTATAATTGCATGTGGATATAATTTCAGCTAAAAGAAAGTCCAGCCTTTTCAGACAGAGTACTTAAAATGGATGCTTATTGCCAAAAAGGCAGATAGATGAGTCTATTCTTATCTGCATGATTTAGAATTCTAAGAGGAAGAAAAGGTTAAATTTCAAGGGGTCTCAGAAATGCTAAATCAATTTTACAATTCTAAAGTCTTAGCGTGTCTCGTTTTTCTGCAGTAGATGTTTCATTTAGATCTGACTTCCAAAATACCTCATTCATATTTCTAGAATTCATCTCAGGTTTTTGCATTTCTTGTTTTTCTGTAATAAGATTCTGGCTTCGAAATGCCTGATTCATATTTCTAAAAATCATCTATGGTATTGTCTTTATTAGGTAACACAAGAACAGTTCTCTTTGAATATGGCAACTTTTTTGAAGATGGCTTAGGCTTTTTTTTTTTTTTTTAATGCATGATACTGTAATTGAATTTAACTGCATAAAGAAATATTCTAGGACTTTGATTTTATTGCTTTAAGGTTTAGCTTTGGTTTTGGAATTGGATTTTTTTTTAGGGAGGCTGAGTTGTCAGGTTTACTTTCTGCTGTTATACAATCTAAACAGAGATTCAGTATATTGAAATCTCACCATGAGACAGACTTTTCAGGCCTTTTCTTTGGAAAATGATACTAAACACAAATCCCTCTTTTGTATTTTTCCTGCCAACATAATCCTGAAAAAGGCACTAAAAGAGTGCTTATCGCAGTGTTGGAAAGATGTTGCTACTTCTAAAAGCATATCTACAAAGACTAAGAATTTAGATAATAAAAAGGAATTGAGCAGTATCTAGATTGGGTGAGCCAGGTGATTCAAACCATTTCATTTTTTGTAACACTAGAACATACTTTTAATTAGGACATCTATTTTCCCTCCCACGCTCATAAATTTCTATTATTTTTGTTAAATAACTCTCTAAATAGCTTTGAAATTTTGAAAATTCAACTCTGTTTTTGAAAAGCTTATATGTACAATAACACTGTGCTCAAAGCAGGTAGTGAGGAGTAAGGACTGCCATTGGATTTAGTACTTCTGTGTTTTACAGTATTGAATTTTTCAATATACAGGAGCACTGCCTCACACTGGGACGATTTAGCAGCTTCCTCTAGCTCCAGTAGCATCTTCAGCCACCACTGTGGTGAGGTATGAGTAAAAACAGAAACTACTTAGCTGGGCAGAGGCAGGATCCTCACAAGCCTTGAAATACACAAGTAATTAAACTCAGCACTGCAGCACTCCTCAAACAGTGCCCACTAAAATAAGTAGAAGAAAAATGTAAATATATTTATTTTATTGTCCCAAAAGTATCCTATCCGTGGAATGCATTTTGATAAATGCATATTTATATTTAAAGGTAAAATATGGCCTTCTAAATAACAACCCATATTCTTGTTGCATGCATTCTTGGGGATCTAGAAATTAGAGAAAATTCTAGAGCTCAAGGGAAAGAGAGATAATTTAAAAAGTTGGAAAGTCTTGGGCCCATCTGTCTGCTATTTTGTCATAGTGCTACTTAGAGAAAAAGAGAGAGATGATGAAATTATTCCCAGAGCATCTCTGCAGTCCTCTAAGACAGGGAATATTTTGGAGTTACAGGTAAATATTGTTCAGTGCACAATCTAAAGACTTATATTTTAGCCATATGCAAAGAGAAAATATAGAGATGAAAATATTTGTCTCTATGATTCAGTTAAAATGCTTTATAACCCTGAATGTCATGATGTTACAGCTACATTAAAAAAAGGTTTTTTTCTGACTCAGATGTCTGTCTTCTCATTTACTTTAGACCAGAATTTTCCATTTCTGGGTTGTAGCCATAATTTGGGGAAGTGGAACTAGGGACATATACTCTAGGAAGAAGATAAAGATGCTGTCCAGATGTATAGGGATGGGATCAGAAAAGCTAAGGCACAGCTGGAGCTGAATTTGGCAAGGAATATGAAGACTGAATAGAAGGGCTCTTACAGATATGTTGCTCAGAAAATGAAGATGCATTTCTCACAATAAATAAGACAAGAGATCTATTGAAAAATGTCATGAAGAACTTTGAGGTACTAAAACTTTTTTTTTTCCTTAGTTTTCACTAGTAATCTCTCTTTCTACATCTGTAGAATCTCCAAATTTTCAGGCAGAGATTGGAGGAATTACATCTCCACCATTGTAGTAGATCAGTTTTTGGATCATCTGAGGAACCTGAGCTTACAGAAGTCCATGTGACCCAATAAAAAGGTCTGGAGGGAAATAAAAGATGTAGACACTAAGCCAATTTCCACCTTATTTTTTCCTTCCTTATTCCTTCATTACAGGGTGAGATAATAGTCATAGAATTACACAACTCTGTCATTAACTACAGTTTGTATGCAACTTTGTGTATGCACTTACAAATCAAATGCCATTGAAACACATCAGATTTACAGAAATATGAACTTCAGTAGGCCAGACTAGAAGAAATGGATACAAATGTTGTTAATATTCAAACTGTACGTCATAAAAATGACACTGTTTTTTAAACTCTCATGAATAGCCATGATTGTTTTCCAGGTGGTTGTTTTTCTGAAGAAATTTGTGTTTTCTTTTTTTTTTTAATTTTTTTTTAAACTTATGAAGCAAGTGAAAAATACATGGAATTCACATATCTTCCAATGTCCAAGGAGAACCTAATGAGTTCACAATGATCACACTTACATTTCATCCAGGAAGAAAAAATGTAAATATATTCATTCATAAAACAGAATTCATCTGATTTTTAATTGTGTACATATTTTCTGAATATCTTCTGTTTTCTAATCCAAACGTACACTCTTATTAAAGAATATTATTAAAAAATAAATTCCATAGAGTCTTGAAAGTTATAACTGCCACTGTTGAGAAGCAATATTTAATGTCAAAAATTGTATTTTTCCTTATCTATTTAAAATCCTGATAACTATTACTTTTCTGTTTCACATATAAATTCCCATTTTCCTGAATGCCAAATTTTTTTAAAAAGAGAATTCTGACTTGTTCTTCCATTTTGTTTGTTTTCAGTATAAATATATAAAATAGGAGTTTGACAATGCAAATATTGCACTTTTCCCCTTAGATTTATAAAATACAGAGGACAATGAAATATTTTAAACCACTTATAGTGGTTTACACACATTTGTATCCTTCAACAATGTTATTTTTAAGAAACCAAGCAAGAGAAAACCTTTTAAATAGTTTTTTTTTTTTACAGATAAATAACTATTACCAAGATTCTGGGTATGCATGTCATTTGACAACAACCAGAACAACAATTTTTCTTGTGTCTTCAGTTCTTTCCCTTTTTTTGAGGTGTGTGTGTGTGTGTGTGTGTGTTTGGTTTTTGTTTTTGTTTTTGTTTGGTTTTTGGGGGTTTTTGTTTGTTTTGGTTTGAATTTTGGTTTTTGTTTGTTTTGTTTTTGTAATTTTGTTTTGTTTTGCTTTGTTTTTTGTTTTGCTTGGATGTTTCTGAGTACCAAGACTGCATGCATAAATATACCAAGATATCTTTTTATATTTCCTGCTTTACATTTAAATCTATTTCCACTATAGAAAAGAATACTCTTTTGTATTTAATGAATACTCAAAATCAGGGACAAGAAAAAAAAAAATTCTCAGTATTCTGACGAATTATCACATGTGAACAACATGAACAGATAACTCAGCAAAAGAAGTCTTCTGTGTTCCAAAACAGTACATGCCGTGAATATAGATATAGATATTAAGAAAAGCAAGATCAAAAATCCTGTAAAAAGACACACAAACAAAATTACTGTCTTACCCTGTGTATCTAAAATTTTGAGCATTCTATACACACTATAAGCTTTTCCACTAAGGTAACAAGTATTTCTAATGTCTACCTTTATCTGCCATTTTTTAGATTTTATTTTCCTGTGGAAAAGGAGAGCCTCAATATACAAATAAACCTTCTTTTGGACAAAAGTTTGGTACATGCTATGTACCATGATTATGGAGTTTCTTATATGTTTGAAGATAATGTCACTGTACTCCTTAAAATCGCTTGATTGCCTATTACCCACAACACAAATTCCATCAAGTGTATATTTTTTGTATGTGTCTCTAAAAACCAATTTGCACACACATAATAAATACAGATAACTATTAACATTTTCCTTCTTCTTGACATTACCAACTGCTGTAAAACTGTGAGGACTCATTCTTGATCGACTTTCTTCTTTGTTTTTTTAAATCATGGAATATAAATTATTTAGAAAAATGCACGAGTTCTCACAACATGATACATTTCCAGTCATTTCTCTCAAAGGTGAAAGCAGTTGTCAAAAATAATGTAGTTTAGACAGTTTCCATAAAAAATGGACAGAATTCAAAATCCATCATTGAGATTGCTCTGTTTTAAAATCAAAACTGAGCCAAATATCTATATTGATCTGTGGAAATTCAATCAAATATTTCCATGCAAACATTTCTGTGAAGAAAAGAGGAACTTACCTAAAACCCCCAGCCTGTAATTGATAGTGACAACAATGACATTTCCGTAGCTTGCGAGAATGCTGCCATCAATCATATTGCCAGTCCCCTCCATGTAAGATCCACCATGGATGTAGACCATAACAGGTTTCTTGCTGTTCTGATCATGAATGTCTGAAAAATGTCAAGTAAGGAAAACACAATAAAGTAATAAAAACATAAGGAAAATGGTATTAGTAACTTTAAACTTACTTTAAATTACAGTGCTAAAAATAATCTTAATTACTTCCTATGTTTTCAATGTCACCACCACTAAAAATACCTGGTAGCTTAGGCAGTTCAGGACCATCCTACAAGCCTAATATTTATAATTTAAAATTTCAAATACTATTTCCTCTAAAATGGTCTCAGAACACTTCAAATGCATTCAGTATTACCGGAAATTTAATTTTAATAGAAATGTCTTAAAGCCTAAAAAACCAAATTATGAAATAATCTTGGTTTATTTTTAGAATACTCAGATTCAAATTAAAATATCTGTGCATCTAATTATAAAATTATAGTAATGATCCATACTTTCCCATTTCTCATGTGACATAATTATTGAAATTATTTTCCCAAGAGATAATATCACAAAATCTAACTGTTCTGATAGCAGAAAACATAGTAGATTTTCCTTCTTTGAAACAGCTTACGACTTAATAAAGAGAGAGGATTTGTGTGAATTCATGGCCCAGATTTTTTTGTATTTAAATCAAATTATGTCTTTTGTGTTGCATTTTTCCTGGTCTGGTAGCAGCTAAGCCTCAAAGAGCCTTGAGTTAATGGTATTGCTGAACTTTTGTATATGTAGAAAATTCCTGACTACTTTGAAAAAGACAAACAACTATGTCTTTATCTCTAAAAGAAATTTAAATGAAATTGGCAAAATTTATGAAAAAATCTAAAAGAAAATCAAATTAAATTGATATTACATATTTAACAGTGAGTTATAAAGATGTGCTAATCAATGATTGGGGTATATTTGGGACCAGATTAATCTAAAAAGCTTGGTTCTTGATGCCAGTGATGATTCAGAATACCTAAATCTGGAACTTATGTATTCTACAAAAACCGTTGAGAAGCTAAGCTCCCTTATAAAGTAGAGGCAAATTCATCAAGCTGCCATTAGATATACAAATCTTACAAATAATTCGGTGTATCTGTATGGAATCAGAGCACTTCTTTCAAGTATATAGCACAACATACAAGGAAAAGCAGAGTCTCTGATTATTCAACCAGATTTAGAAAGAAAATATTTTGGATATGCATTTATTGAAGAGTGGAGAAGAGAGGCAGACAAAGAAAAAGCTGAACTAAATATCTACAGGTAAGGGATCTGGGTTTGAAAGCCTTCCAAACATCTTCACTCAGGTTTATTAGGAAATACTGAGCCAAAAATGTCATCAGGAATGAGGTACCAGATAGTCAGTGTTTTATATATATGGAAGTAATTAGAGCATACTCAAAGGTAAATTTTGACTGTCATATTCCTATATCTTTTTTGCTTGACTCATGTGTATACACTAGCTTAAATATCACAAATTTCCAGCTGAGTTCAGGCTGCAATGTACACCTACTTGTCAGAGTTTAAGGCTTGTGCTTGACTCTGCCTCTTTTCCACAAAAAAGATACATCCATACATCTTGTATTTTAAATGTTGTATTTGAGCAGCGGAACAAAAGTTTTTGTAAGATCTTTTTAATTGTTGTGACTATAAGAGTAGTACAGCAATTAAACAGATACTTAAAGGAAATTAGGTGCATTCTGTCAGCATTTTCAGCAAAGCACATAAAAATGCTTCTTCTATGAAGGCACTGCTAAGTCCTCAAAAAACCTGAAAGCATCAATTATTTAACAAAATTATTTGTGTTGCTGAATTACCTTTCCGTTCTCACCCCAAAGTCTCATGGCACAATTTCTATATTTAATCTTTTCTTATTACCTATTTCTACCTCAGAGATGAAGTCAATAGAAGGTTTCTCTTCCCCCTTCAATGTTAATGTGATTATCTTCAACATAAAGGAAATTAGCTCGAAGCTTTATATGCTTGGATCTAAAGTGGATACCCTTGTTAATAATGAAATACTAACATTTTATAAATTTTAAAAAAGGCCGAATAATAATGTGTTCACAATCTAGTATTTATTTTTATTTTTAAAGTAATTTTGTTTTTCTTGTTACTTGTCTTTTTACTTTAAAATTAACTTCAGTATTTGGTATAGAAGTGATAATACCATCATTTGAAAAAAGCATATGTTGCACAGAAATATGAAGGTGATAATCAGAAAATAACAGAGTAATTTTAGAGTATTCTGCACAGTATTTCTGTGCTGTAAGAAAAAGTGTAATTCAGCAGTGAAGGTGGTAGAGTAGAGGGCAACCAGTGTGAACCAAAGGCCTGAGGTTTTTATTAAGGTATTTTATATATAGACAGAGTAGCTACAATAGACCTGAACTCTGAGGAAAAGAGATGATAGTGTCCTCACTGCAGTGTGTATGATTCTAAGGGAAATAGAGAAGAAGCATTTCAAAGTAATTTGAAATTTTGTCAGATGGGAGAAAACAGGAAAAAAGACATGGAATAACACTTTGGATTGGCCAAGCATGAGAGGATTAATAAACACATTGCTTTGAAGCCAGACCAGTAAACTACCCAGGGATTTTATCTTCTCATTTAATTTGAAAGTGGGCTTTTTCTCTTAGTTTGGTAAATACATGTAAACTGACTATGTAACTTTAATGAAGAGGAAGGGTGAGAATAGAGGAATATTTCATGACTTCTTTCTATTTTGGTGCATCCTAAATAGATTTGTTGCGTCAAGGCAAGAAAAAAAATATGTTTCCATCTAAAACTTTTTTGGGGTACTTCACTGTGAACTTTTAGCATTTCCTTTCAGGAAACCCAATCTAACTTTGAAAGAAGTCAATGAAAATGATTGTTACTGATTTAAGTGGAAATGTGGTCAGAGTCAGAATGAATGTGTCTCAGAGGCTAGCTGATTACAGGAAAAAAAATAAAACAACATCAACAGCTTCCTTTATTTTTGTGTCCTGAAATAAACCACATCCTGTGAGAAAAAAAGATAAATAAGTAAATAAAAATAGCAAAGACAAAGCACAATTCAACTGCATCAATGTACAGCATGTGCACTGGGGAAACAGTGGAAGTGAAAGGAAGGATATATGTGTTTTTTCATGAATTTCAAACAAGTGAATATATAAAATGTGTAGGAGGGAAAAGAGCACATGCATGTCTTTAAATTCCATTTTCTCAACCTAAGAAAGAATAGAGGGGGGAAAAAAAAATGTGGTTCCAAATAACATTTATGTTACTCACTTCACACATATTTAGGAATAAACTTTACACCTCTGTCACAGAGGAACTGCAGTCATCTATATGCTAATTTAGATTTTAAAAAGAAAAACAATCAAAGTAAATTCTAAAGAAGAAAATAAAGAAGCACACTGATGTGAGCTTCTGCAAATAAAGGACTAAAAATCATGTTGAAATAACAGCAATAATAATAACAATAATCATTCTTATTATAACAAAAATTGAAAAGTTTATGTTCATGCATCAGGGTCAGGCTTTGAAAAAACAAAAAATACCTTCATCTTCACCACGATCATTACTGGTTATATCATCTGCGCTTTTCTTTGTGTTGGCTCCTGGGATCATATTGAGGAGGAGAATAAAGGGAAAAAAGAGAATTCAAAACCAGCAGGTTCTCAAAAATAAAAAAACACTAGTACAAAAAATGTAACAAAAATGTCAAGATCTGTTACATTTGAAATTGAAAAACAAAAAAGATGCAAACTGCACATAAACATAAAATGTCAAGAAGAACAAATTGAAAATATTTGAAAAAAAGTATCATATTCTGTGACAATGCAGTACTTTAGTTAAAAGTGATTTCTGCAAAAAAAAAAAAAACAAATTAATGTACTATTAAAAAAGAATAATATAAACCAAAAAAGTATGTTAAAAATCACCAAATTATGTTTTTACATAAGAAATGCAATTTTTTAAAAATTTTGTTCTGTAACCTTGAAGAAATAATACTTTCAGTTACTTTCTTCAATGATGTAACATTTTATTCATCCTCAGTAGAATTTTTTAAGAAATAGCCACAACCTGAATTTTGGATAAAACTAATGCAAATAAAATGATCATTTGAGTTTTTCACAATGTGACTGGACCAAGACAAACCATAAAGACCTCCTTAGAATTTAATCTTGCTTCCCATATGAGCAAAAAGATATTTAAAACAAGACTGTAAACAAAAGTGAAACAGAGTTCAGTTGATCTCAGACATGAAATTGATCCAAAACCAGCCTTGATTCAAAATATACAACATTCATGCTCTTTTGAAAAACCTAGAAATTGACTGAAAACATTTACTTACCATGATAAATAACTTGTATTTCTTTATTAGAATCTTTAGTAAAGAATATATTTAATTTGCATTCAAGATGCTTTCTTAAAATACTTTTGAGGTGTACTCATGCACATACACACACACACACACACAGGTAAACATTTATGCTCATACATGTCATAGCCTGTGCTTATTGGAGAAGAGGAAATAAACATAGTTTTCACCATGCCCATCCTTGGGCAATACTTCTGCTTTCTGACTAAAAAAATAAAAATACATCAAGCTATTCTTGCACCCAGAATTCTGTTATACTGTGCTTACTTCTGTAACAAGTAGCCCTCTGTAATGTAAACAGTTACTTGATAAGGAGTGAAACACAAATACGGAACTCAATTTATAATTTAGCTTAGAAATTTACATAGCTACTAAAGAAATAAAATGGTCTAAACTCTCTAATAATTTTCTTGATTTTTCTTTATTTTGAAGTGCCTTTACAAGACATGATGAAAAAGAACAGTATACTTTATTTTGTTTATGTATGAAGTCTAAATTTGTCACAGATATATCCTATTTAAATAGATATGATTTACTACTTTTATTTTTCTTTTTAAATTTTACTTTTTGACTATATTTATATCCCCCAAAATCCAAGCTTTCAATTAAATCTTAGTCCATGATTGTAAAATAGATTATCTTTATTATTACTAAAGTATTTAAGATTTTTTAATATATATGGTTTTGGAATCAGTGTACTAGTTTATTTGTCTTCTGGATACACATTTTCTACAGGCATTTTCTGGAAGCTCTGTCACTATGTATGCAGTGATGATGATTAGTGAGCAAAAATGTGGAAAGCAGTGACTGGAACTCTATCTCCACATAAAGTGTCCATCTTCAATGCTGCTGTACAAAAGATATTGTTTATGCAGTACATCAGTGGATTCATTATAAATATGCAGTACATAATTAACTAAGTAAAATATCTCTGTCAATGAAATATACATGTTCTCTAATCTCTAATTTATTTCAGAAGTAATAGATACAGGCTCATAATCTCAGTCACCATCCATATTTTGTTCTTTTATTGCTTATTACCAAATTAGTTATAGCCCAATGAAGGTTGAATACTTTCACAGGTGATATACAGATAAAGTTAATTTTGTATTTAAATAAATACTCAACCGTGCACTTAAACTATTTTTGATTCATATAAAATATTTATGAGACATATTTATAGGCAAAGAATATAGGCACAAGTATAGACACAAGTTGGAATGAACATAACAAATTTCAATACTAGTTTCCCCAGGGAGGTAGTCTTTTAATTGTTTGATAAAAAAATATGATCATCATATGGAAAAAATTAAATCAATTACCACATATTTTTAGTCCTATGAATTAAAAAATATCAAAGTCAGTGTGATCTCACATATGCAGTACCTGTAGTCAAAAACTGTGTGTACAATTATTAGGACTGTAATCCCTATTTCCAGTATTTCTGAGTGAAAGAAATAATTGTGTCACAAAACATTTTAATTTGGGTATTATCTCACCCCAAAATCTCCAATACACATATGAATAACATATTGCAAGGATTTTCTCTTTAATGTACTTCCCAATGGGACTCTGGCTTAGTGTACTTCTGAAAAAAAATAACACAAGTGTAATGAGAATTTAGAACATGTGCTCACATCATGCTATTAGATGGATTACCTAAAAAGGTATGTGATATAAGGCTATCTGTGACATTTGAAACACCCCTTATTCCTTTTTATTCCTTCAAAGATGTAAAATATTATGTTGTAATCCATTTTCAGAAGAAATTACTATAACTTAGGTGGTATGTGTTTATTTACAATGCGAGTGGGAATGCAGTTTCTCCTACATGTTGTGAAACAATCATTTGCCTGCTGGCAATTGTTTTGTAACGAAGTTCTTGGGTTTGAGAGGGTTTTATATTCATTTTGAGATCTGGTAAGATGGATTACATCAATGAATTCTCAAACCAGGTTTCTGTGTTCCTATCCCATTGGATTTTTTTCATACTATGCATACTAGCCATAAAATCATATAATTGTTAAGGCTGAAAAAGATCTTCAGGTCCAACTGTGGCCCTAAGTGCCACATCTACATCTTTTAAATACCTCCAGGGATGGTGACTCAACAACTTCCCTGGACAGAGTGTTCTAATGCCTGACCATCCTTTCCATGAATAAGTTTTTCCCAATATCCAATATAAACCCCTGCTGGTGAAACTCGACAGCA
This sequence comes from Sturnus vulgaris, assembly GCF_052056855.1. Lineage (NCBI taxonomy): Eukaryota > Metazoa > Chordata > Aves > Passeriformes > Sturnidae > Sturnus > Sturnus vulgaris. Next base: position 97,600,104 of record NC_142244.1, read on the forward strand.
TTCCATCTCACCCTATGTCTTGTAACTTGGAAAAAGAGACCAACCCATACCTGGCTACAAACTACTTTCAGGTAGTTGTAGAGAGTGATGAAATGTCCCCTGAGCTTAACAACAAGTTAAACAACTCCAGCTCCTTCAGTTGCTCCTCACACTTGTGGCCAAGTGCTTCACCACCTCTGCTGACCTTCAATAACAGAGCACTCCTGTGCCTCAGTGCTCTCCGTGCAGTGAGGGACCCAGAACTGAGCACAGGATTTGAGGTGCAGCCTCCCCATGGCAGAATACAGGGGAATCATCACTACTACCCTGGTCCTGCTGGCCACACTATTGCTGATACAAGCCATGTGGGTAATACTGTTAGCATGAAACAGTTGGAGGAGAACAGACATTATTGTTGGAATTATTTCAGTAGCTCCAAACCTACCCAAAATACTCAGGAGCGTTGCTTCGAAAAATTATACAAATCTTTCAAAAATAAAAGCTTCCAGAAACATGCTCTCTCACACAGAGAGCAAAATTTGAATTTTTTAACCATGTTGTGTTTTTTTTATTAGAAAGGTCAATTAATTTGTCCTTAAACTTTAAAAAAAACATGGTAGTCCTTGTCATAAGATAAAAAAGTTGCTATACCTCTAAGGTTAGTTTGAGGTTGCATTAATCTAGGAGACTGAATGGAATTATGACTGAAAAACTCCCATTGCTCAGAAAAATTGCCTGCCTGCAACAGCTGATTGTCCCACGGATCAACATTTCCCTCTGCTTTGGTGCTTCTTTTTTGAGTGCTCAGGGTTGGGCCAAATTTTTCCCCATATCTCATAGTCTCCTTATCCCAAATCACAGGAGCAGCAATTTTAACCTTCAGTTCCCATACACCAAGTAAACACTGTATTTTAGGATTTGGCCCCTCTGCAGTCTAAGAACTGTTTACTCATTCATCCCACACGAAACACAGATGGTAATCTGCTGGGATCCAGCAGTAGTAGTAATGATCTAGTGCATTAAAGACTGAATTCCCTGAGTATCTCTATTGAGTAACCTGGTGTTTGACCAGAGTTCCTGGTTTGTGAAGTTTGTGTTTCACTTTTCATGATACTGAAAAGTAATACACAAAAATGTTTCCAAATGTAAATAGAATGGGATTTTTTTTCCAAATGGTCAAGGCCAGGAATGATTTAATTACATATCTTAAATATGCTGTAGATACCATAGCTCTACTGAAGAATACATTTGTATAAAGGTTCCTGGTTTAGAAAAATATCTTACCATTAATGACCATTACTAGAAAAATATGTGACTTTGTAATGCATATATTAAAGGCCATGTGATCTCTTTCCATTTGTCCTACAATTCCATTAACTGCTCAGTGAAAAGAGTATGGTGCAATGTATTACTGAACTTTGTCAAACCTCTTTTGTGAAGGATTTTTGTCTGTCAGAAATTACTTCTTTTTCATATATATATATAAGCTGTTTTGAAAACAGCCCCAGCCAATATGGTCATAACGAAGTAGAGTTTCATGTGGACTACCTTTTTTCCTCTCTTGGAAGCATTGCAAGCAATGCAGTTCTAAACATTATGTCAGCAAACATCTCTAAAAGGTTTTGATTTTGAAATACTGATAAATGTGTTAATAAACTATTAAAAAGGAGTTGATTTAATTTGTCTATGGATTTACAGTCACCTTGTATTCATAGCTTTGTTCTCAATGCCATGCACAAATTTATCACAAATTAAGAAATCACCCTGATGTAAGCATGTCCTCTGGCTCACATTTCCTTTGCATAATGAATAAAAATCTCATTCAGAAACAGATTTTCTGGTTTTGTAAATTGTCCCAGTTGTATTGACAATTTATGCTACATCTTTCTCCATTCAGATGATATGAATCACATATATGTAATATAGGCAAGTCCCATGCACGCAGTTTACCAGGCTTGCATATTAGGTATTCACTCTGAAGCCTCTAATGGCAGCAAAAAATCATCCACAAGTGCTTAAGCTGATGCCATTTCTTTCCATTTTATATGCAATTGCTCCATCTGTCACATAGTATACCTTTTGACCCCATTTAAATTTGGAAAAGGGCTCAGTTTTCAGAAATCACACAGCACATTATTAGTTCTATGACCTCCCAGTTTCACATAGCACATGCTTAACCTTCTGGAAATTTCCAGCTCAAACCAGATTAATACAAGATTTAATAGTAATTTTCTCAGTGATATGTCTTATTTGTACAGCCATTTTATTAAATTCCAAAGCTCTTGTTTTCCAAACCCATGAAAAATATTGTAATTTTACAATCAGGTCAAGTCAATAGTTCATTGCAATCTCAAGAGAGCATTAGAAAAGCAAAATTTCCTCTCTGCATTTCTCCTAAGACTGGTGGGATAACTTTGCTTTGAGTCTCATCTAGTGTGCAAGACTTGAGTCATTTCATGTCCAAAAAAAGGGGTCCATCAGTGGGGTAGTTTGGCAGTCAACACTGTACCTTGCTCACCCCTACGGCCAAGGCTCTCCAGCTACCTTTATAGTTGTAACAAGAAGTTCTAATTTGGCAGCTGAAGAAAGATCAAATGAGGCATTTGACACTTCAAATAGAGTGGAGGAAAATGATTTTTAGAATTTCAGCTTGTTAAAGTGATGTAGAAGTTGATAGATCCCCTATCCTAGGAAAGATCACAAAGGCAGGCAATATATCTATATACCTGTTGTTTGGAAGTCTGTTCATTTAATCAAAGAAAGAAAAATATATTCATATTGCCTAGATTCAAATAACTATTTTTCTTAACTGAATAATGGCAACATGTGTGTGTAACTGTGTGTGGGTGTGCACATATAAGCAAATATGTACACATAAATGCACATGAAAAAGCTCTATACAGCTAATCAGCTTCCAGAAAGAAACCAGCTTTATTTTCTGGCCCTCTGTCCCCATAATCATGTTAAAATTAAGTTATAATACATCAACAATGTGCATAACTCCAGCAAACAGCCATATTTAATGACTTCAATGAAGTCCTTAGCCATAAATTAGAGGCCTTCTAATTCTTTCCTTAATAACATGAAGACTACTGTTGTAGGTAGTTTTCGATGTGAAACTCAATGAAAGCTTAAAAATTTGCTTAAATTTGCCTGAATGAAATGTGTTTAGTTTTGTTTTAATTCCTATATTATCACTGAATAGCAGAAGACACACGATTAAAGTAGCCATTATTCTAATGCCATTAATAACAACAAAACAAAACCATTTGGGCTGCAAGTGCTAGCTCTGTAAAGCAGCAGCATTTAACTAAGGAGCATGCAACATAATTGAATTCATGTTCTTAATCATTCCAGCTGCAACACACACAAAAAATTATTTGGATTCCAGAGAAAACACATAAATGTTGCTGTATATCCAGGAAATGTTCCTTTTCAAGAAAAGAGAATTAAAGGACAGTTCTGTGTGATATCCATAATTGGATGGACTGTAAAGAAGATCAGCAGAAAGCCCTACAGTTTTGTGTTCTGTGCATTATGAAGGATTAAATAAAAAAGAAAATGCTGTTTCACAAGCTTTTTCAAATAGTTCCAGAGAACCAATAAAAAAATCTATTGAAAAAGAAAAATTCTGAGGTTGAAAAAGAGGTTGCATAAAAAATATGCGATTGTTATATTACCTCAGTTCTATAGTCTATGTTGCCTATAGGTTTCAGTTACATGATTACACAAACCTTTTTTTTTTCCTGAAAAAATAATTGCTTACATCTTTCTGGATATTACCTGTTCCGTGTACAATGAGAGTGCGATGATATTGTACAAATGATGGTATGCTGAATACTGCTCTTACCAAATAAAGAGAGAAAAAATGACTAGTCCACACTCTTAATTATGTGTTTCCCACAAGATATTTTCCTGAACAACAGTAGGTGCATTATATCAGTCCATCGAGTTTCCCATGCTTTTAATGAAGTTTTATTTTTCAACAAGTTAATACAAGGCAGTGGACTTTATGAATTGTCACATAGAGTGACTTTGGGGTCCCACGTAGTTCTACAAAAGACTACAAGCACTTTTCAGAAGTAGGGATGTTGTGAATACAATTTTACACTCTGATTTATTAAGAGTTATTAGATCTGTGATTGACATGGGAGTTCCTTTCCTTATAAATTTATTCCACACCAGTATGCTGATATGGATTCAATTCAATGAGGAAATTATAATATCCCACAGATTCTGGGGTAGAAAAATCTTTAGACTATCTCTATAGATAATATCTATTTTGACCACTAGTTAGGACCAAAAAGAGCTTACAAAAATACCAGCAACCATTTTTACTCAGGAGAGATGTTGCTACATGAAGTTTTGGCTGGTCTATTCTCTGTTAAACAAATAACTGATAATAGATCTTAGTCCATGTAAGATATAAAAGAAAAATCTTTAAGTTATGTAACTGGGAAAAATCAGGTTTCTTTTCCGTTTGTCACAGTTTTCACTATACTTCAAAATTTTCCTATATACTTCATTTTTGGAAAGTAAGCAATGTATTTTAAGAAGATTGTTAAAAATGGGTCTATGACAAAGATAAACACTGACATTTATATTGTACACGTGTTATGGTTACTGGAAGAAACACACCTAAATGTTATTTCTTTTTCTGAAAATATTTACATTTACTTAGATTGTATTCATTCATCCTGGAAAATAATTTATAAAAAGAATAAATTTTGTATTTCAACCCCTGTTAATTAATTTTGACACACTTTTTACCTCCTAAAATTGCTTTGAATAAAAATTCCCAATAATGATAATTTTTAAAGCTACTGAACTATCATTTAACATATTGTTTTCATTCATCTTCGTATTAGCAAAATTATTATTATTTTAGAGGAGTCATAGCTAAAATAGAAATGAGGTAGCCACATAAATTCACTAATAGTTTTTATAAGGGTTTTTGTCATGCAAGTTACACCATAACTAGAACTTACTGTCTTCTAAATAGAGTACATTGCTTTGACAAAACAATCCATAATGGCTCAAAAGAAAGAGGGCATTGTGAAGCCTATCCTTTCAGTGACCTCCAACAGATAAGAGGAGTGTTTCTTGCACTTCCAGTGTAACTGAATCTGCTTTATTTGGCAGAGAAATAGACTAGGCCTGCAATGCTTACTGATTCAATAATGAAAGACTAATTAAAACCATAAAACTATCATATAGTTTGATTAATTCAGAAAGAAGCACATATTTTTCTGTGCAAGCATCAGCTGAAACACTGTCAGTTTGAAAGCATAGCAGTGACCTCAAATAGCTGACATTTCTCTGCTGAAGTAATGCACTTGTGAAAGTGTGAATGTAGTAAACTTGTGTCCTAGTTTCAGTTGGTATAGAATTAATTTTTTTAAAGTAACTTGTACAGTTTGGTATTTTGAATTTAGTATGAGAATTATGTTGATAACACACTGATGTTTCACTTGTTACTGAGTAATGCTTGCCCTAAGTCAAGGACTTCTCAGTTTCCCACACTCTGCTGGTGCACAAGAAGCCAGAGGAGCATGGCCATATACTGGTAGGATCTATAAATCCCACTGCAAAGTTTGTTCAGAGTATATTAATACTGCAGTGTCCAGTCAGTGAGTGTAAGACAAGAGTGCAGATAGCTGTAGAGTGAAAAAAGGTTGCTGGTATGATGAGTATACTACAATTGAGTTGCAATAATGTATATGATTTCTAAATTAGATAATTCAGCATTTCTTAATAATCAAAATTCCCAAGCCTAAATGCAACTACGTTCTAGTTAATGTAGACATTAAGTAGAATTTGCAGAAATAATTCAGTAATGTTGACTTAATACTACCTATAACTAAAGGGTGAATATTTCAAACATGCTTAAGAGAAGTAAGTACCTATGTTCCATTTAAAATGACTTTGAATGAGGCAGACAACTGAACGCTGCAAGCACGTGCTCTGCATTTAAGTGCTGGTGAAGTTGTTTGTGCAAATTCTCCCTTTGGACATTTGTAGGCACCACTGGAAGCTGTGAATTGAATAATCAACTTTTAAGAACACACCTAATTATTTGATGCAGCTATTAAATTCTTCATTTTGAAAACTAGTTTAATTTGTGGTTGACTTTGGAGAATTCAGGAAGTAATTGTGTTTGTTATGTCAGGGGATCCTGTGAAACTATAATTTTATTCCATTGTGATAGATAATAGTTTGGCATCATATTTTGATGTTTGCTGGATCTTTGTCCCCTTAGTTTTATTTGGAAATCTTGGGAGTGTTAGTTACAGGTAAATAAAAGGTCCATATGAGACATCCAATGGAGATAAAAACTTTTGTGGGTTTTAGTGGTCTTTTTGTTTGGCTTGTTGGTTTGGTTTGGTTTTAGTATATAGCCATATTTTCAGGTTTTTTTCTCTACTACATTTTAATGACAACTTCATCCACACACAACAATGCATTAAATCTTACTGGAATTCATGATACCAAACCAACTAAAAATAGACTATCGAAGAAATAAGTTGCTAATAAAAAGCATATAAATTTAAAAGATGGAATAGAATATACGACAGCTATTTGTGGGGAAATCAGATCTAAGTTGTATATGATGAAAAACTTTACAATGTGGAATATGAATATTTAATTATTCTAATACTTTTGGGCACATAAAATATTTTCCCTAGAATTGAATAACAGATGTGCAGGAAATAAAGTTCATGTAAATATTCATTATTACTCAGTACTGAAAATGTATGACTTTTCAAAACAGAAATTAGTGCCCTTATCCCAAACAACTGGCAATACATTTTGTCATCAACTTGGTAAGATTTTTTGTTTTCACAGAAAAATATTGGGGAAGAGGAATGAGGAAAGGAAAAAGACAGACAAAACCTGCAGCATTCTGTATTATTTACAGTTTAACTGCTTCCATTCATTTTGGGCATATTATGAAGTTGTGATAATTCATCTACAATATTAAAGTGGAACACAGACCATTTTGATTCATACATGCTATATAAGTATTAATTATATTAAGCTAGTCCCAAAACTGGTGGTCAGAATCATGATTTAGTTCACGATTATTCAAAATTCAGCAACACAGCACTGAGCTTACTAGTATCTGATCTGTCTAAACGCCATTATTTGAAAATATCAGTTGGTTTTGAATAATTTGTGGATTATATATCTGTACTAGTGGAAAAATCTTTTGTCTATTGAACAAACTGGATGAGAACTCATATCTCATTCTGGCTTTCCATTTTGCAATTTTGCAAGCATAACTCACATTTTGTACTTTCAATGTTGGGGCTCAGGTTTTACTCAAAATTTAGAAAAGAAAAACAGTGGCTTGTCAATAATAATCCTCTGACAGAAGTAGGAAATTAGAAGCAAGTAATAAAAAGCTTTTTTTGATGTAAATATTACATGGCATGTGCCATTTGATACAAAATAATAGAATTATATAATATCAATATTGTATTATATGATTTACTACTCTATCGGAAGAAAGACAAGTTAAATTTTGCATTTCATAGCAATTATATATAAACTACATGGAATTAGATGTGAAATGATACAGCTTATGTATGTAACTACCTCTGAGAAATTGAATTCCAGTCATCTTTGACTAAATATAAGTAGTTCTTGTGAAAAGGAACAGGTCAAGTTTTTCTTCTTTTGACTTATTTAAGCAATATTATTGTAGATGTGCTGAAGTTATTTGTTGTCATATACACCTTCAAGTCCTACAGGAAAAAAAACCAACATTAGTTCTGCATTTGTATTCAGCTGTAGAAGAGAGCTGAATGTTTCCTTTTCTCAATCAGTGCAATTTACAATTTAAAACACCTACCATCTATTTGAGGAAATTAACTATAATTGGCAGTTTTGCTCGGGAAAATAAGCCGCAGAGCATGAGTCTGTTGAAGGTCACTGACAAAGGGATTTAGCGAGTTTGTGTGGAGGTAAAATTGGCAAAACATCAGTCCAAATTATACCTGCCTGTATGCTGTTGTTACTCTGTCAGTCATATCAGGACTGAAATACACGAACAAACCAGAAAGTCTGGCACCACAGCCAACTTTCCTACCACTAATGGGAACAAGAAGAAGCTATCAGATATAAAAACAAACCAAAACCAGATTGCTGTGATCAAATCTGTCAGGGTTTCCTCTTGGCACCAACCAAACCTCCTGTCCAAGCTCAAAGCCTCCTGACAAAATCTACATGGTGTAGCAGATGAACTTACCCTGTGCCTTTAAACTCTCTCCTCCCCTCCCCTCTAAAGAACACTCAGTTTCTGCCAACTGTTTTTCTCCTGAGGCATAATTTGAAAGAAACAAAAGCACCAGGTGAAAGGTGATTTTTGTAGTAGTTGTTCCTCAGCTGGACAGCTGCCAAAAGGCAAATTCCATTAGTTCCACTGTATGTGTGTGTGGTTGTACCTGTGTGTCTGTATGACATTTGCCAAGCTCTCATACTTTTTAGGCTTTCATGCCTGGATCCTTTAGCAACAGAGGAAAAATCTGAGAATGTCTTTTGTACTGTGTTTTCTTTTCAGGCACCACTGTGGGTAATTTCACATTCTTACCAGTAAAATGAAACTGGCCATAGAAAGTGAAAAGAATATCATCAGTACATTATGCCTGACTAACCCAGTGGCCTTCCATGATTATTATGGGATAAGGGAAAAGCTACAGATGTTATCTATCTCTGCTTCTGAAAGGTCTTTTTCCTACAACAATCTTGCTGATAAGTTGGGGAGATAAACATTTGATGGAAGGGCTATTTGGATGGATTAGGCTGCTAACAAAAATGGTCAACAGCTCAATGTCCAAGTGGAAACCAGTAACAGTGGTGTTTCTCAAGAGTCTGTATTAGGACCCATACTATTTAATATCTCTATCAATGACTCAGTGGGATTGAGTGCACCATCAGCAAGTTTGTGGACAGCACCAAGCTGTGTGGTACAGCTGACACATGGAAGAGAAGGGCTGCCAGTTAGAGGGACCTTGGCAGACTTGAACAGTTACCCAGTGTGATCCTCATGAAATTCAATAAAGCCCAGTGCAAGGTCCTGCACCTGAGTCTGGACATTCCAGTATCAGTAGAGTCTAGTGATGAATGGATTGAGAGCAGCCCTGCAGAGAAGGATTCTGGAATACTGGTGGATGAAAAAATTGGACATAAGATGTCAGTGTGGGCTTGCAGCCCAGAAAGCCAGTCAAAATCTTGGCTGCATAAAACCAAGCATGTTCACCATTTCTGAGGGCTGTGGTTTTATTTTGCATGTTTTCTAAAATCTCTGACACATTAGGTTCGGAACAAGTTTAATAATTCTTGCAACAAGTCTAGGATTGGACATTCTGCAAAATATCATACAGAGTTCAACAAACAACATTCTGCATTTTAGCATTTCAAAATAAACCCCTGCTGTCATCCATATTTTAATTCTGGTGATATAATTTTCCTCATGATCAAAGTGCACTGCCCTTTTCTGTCCCATATTGACTTACTGCATTTCATTTTACTATCTCATTTCACAGGTCTCTATATAAATTTCCCTTGGAAGCTTATTACAGATTTTTGTAAAAAGCAGCAATTCCAGTAACAACCCTTAATTTGTGATTCAGACTCTTGCCTTTGAAAATAGATTTCAAATTCATCAATATCAGAAGTATGGTACAAACAAGATCATTAAAGTAATTGATAATGTTCCCTCTCTCAAGAGTAGCTCTCAGATTTTTGCACCAAGAAACCAATATCATCTGACAAGTTATTTTCTTCCAACTCTTCTGTCTTTCCTTTGCATGGTTCTGCATCCTATGACACCATTCTTTTTCTTCACAGTGGTTAAGCTTTCTAAAGTGATGTTCTTATCTTTTCCTTACAATAATTTTATTCTTTTTTTCCCTCATTTTTTGGTGTTATTATGTTTTTATTTGTCCATTAACTTTCCCTTGGATTATGCTTAACTACTCACAATACGAACTTTACTACCTCTGCTTGTTTTGGTTGGGGTAGAGACAATTTTCTTCCCAGTAGCTTGCATGTGTTCTGTTTTGGATTTGTGCTGGAAACAGTGTTGGCAATGCAGGGATGTTTGAGCTATTGCTGAGCAGAGCTTGCACAGAGTCAAGATCTTTTCTGCCTCTCATCCCACTCTACTCTACCAGCGTGAGGGCTGGGGATGCACAAGGAGCTGGGAAAGGATGCAGCCAGAGACAGAAGACCCCAGCTGACCCAAGGGATGTCCCACATCATATGGCTTCATGCTCAGCATATAAAGCAGGGCATGAAGGAGGAAGGCAGGGAGATATTCAGTGGTGACATTTGTCTTCCAAAGTCACTGTTTCACGTGATAGATCCCGGCTTTCCTGGAGATGGCTGAACAACTGCCTTCACATGGGAAGCAGTGAATGAATCCCTTGTTTTGCTTTGCCTGTGTGCACAGCTTTTGCTTTATCTATTGACCTGTCTTTATCCCAACACACGAATTTTCTCACTTTTACCCTTTCGATACAATCCTCCATCCCACTGGGGGAGGAATGAGTGAACAGGTGAGTGAGCTGGCTGGGGTTTACCAGGTCAACACTTCAGAATAAAAAAATTAATTCAATCTCATCCTCTCTTTAGTTATTCTCCGTCTTTCAGCATTCAGTAATAACTGAATGCCATTTCAGTTTCTCTGACAATTCGTGTTAATATCACTTTGTTCCACTCTCTCTTCTCTAGGTGTCTAGTGTCAAGAAGCAACAGACAATACACATTTCTCTTAGAGTAGTCAGGAATTAAAGATGTATAAAAGAGAGTTAAATAAGATATATTTTGATCAACTGAACTGTCAGAAGAATAATTACTACCACCTATATCCTTAGAAATATTAATTATAAACCAGTATGTTATACCCAAAAAGGGGTTGAGAATATAATTATTGATTTGCCAGTGAAATGCTTCAGTGACTAATTAAAATAAATTACTACAAGAGATTAGTAGGAACATATACCATATATATGTATTAAAATCAAGGAAAAAAGTTATTGCAGCCTAAGGAAAACAGTCATTAGAAGCATTATAGAGCATTTATATATATATACACAGAAAATAAGACATAGCTCTCCTTAAAAAAAAGCATCACTCTTTGATCTGCTAAAAATCTTGATTTAAAAAATGTTGATAAAATTTATTTGAGTTTTCAAAAAAAACCCTTTCATAAACCTTCTTCCATGAGATATTGAGAACATAATCATTCACAGAGAAAGTGGTGAAGTAATGTCATGGATTAAAAAAAAAAGCTACACAGGGTATGTTATATTGTAACCAGAGGTCAATTTTCAATCTAGCAAAAAATTAATGGTCTAGTGAAATATTCTGTATATTAATCTGATGTTTAATTTTCTGTTAATGACCTGGAAAAGAGGATGAATTATCATATTGTACAATTTGCCAGGCACAGAAACTACATGAGTCAAGGCTAGAAAGAATATTAATATCTTCAAAGGCAGTTTATAAAGCTAGGGAAATGAGGGAGCTATGTTTTTTAAACTTAAGGAGCTATGCTTTTAATTTAAGCCGCACAAACATCTAAATGCCTGTGAAATGTCAGCTATTCACTCTGCAGTCCATGGAGATAAACAATACCTGCCCCAGTTTGAGACAATTTCAAACAAGGTGTACTTCTTTCTCTTTTTTTCTTTCTGAGTAAAAAGTAAACTGCACAGTGCTGGACGTACTTCTAAAGTAGTATGCTTAAAAACTCATAGTCATGCATAGCAGAAGCAATCACTGGAGCCAGATACATGATTTTTAGATTCCAAATTAGCCATAACTTCCAAAGAAAAAGGCTTGGGTGTTACTCTAGTCATAATGATGAGAACCTTAAAAAATATTGCCAAATGCAATACTTCGAATATCAAAGTACAACATGAAATTATTCTGAAAATACAAAAAACTTGTACATTAAGGTATAATAGTCAGGTATAGGAGGTTCTATCAGGAATTATACATTCACATCTAGATTCTTTTTTAGAAAGTCTTAAAAGCATAAAGTCTTCCATCAGTACTCTATGTTTCTGGAAGACAAAAATTATTTTGTATGTGAAGAGATTCAGTTAGAACCCTTAATTACATCCAGAGAACAGAAAAAATAAAAGAAATTTTAACACTGTTGAATTGTTGCTTTACAGATCTCATGTACGAAGTAAGCCAACTTTTCTGTGAAAACACAGTGTTGAATTCCTCTGAAGAACTGAATATATTTAAAAGCTATTAATCTTTAACAACTCAAAACCAATAAATGCTTTAAAAAATTACAAAGACATAATGCAATAAAATACCAGATATTTATTAGCATTTGGCACTATTATTAGCACTTAAGCATGTTATACCATATAGCTGGCACCAATAACTCAAAAAAAGGCAAACCACACAGTTATGTCTAATTTAATTAAGATAAGTGGGATTTATTTATGTTCAAAATAAAAGTTATGGACCAGAGATGGTGAACTGTGTGTTTCATGGCATAGATTAATCACCAAACTCTCTGGGAAGAAATTATGGTGAAGTTTAGTTGACACAGAAGTCCACTGCACCATCAGGATTACTTACTCTGATGCATGAGAGGACTGACAGTTTGAAAGAAAGGAACAGGATAAAAGTATTTCATGTGGTTCTAAAACACTTTCAACCTCAGTTTTTAATAATTTTGTGGAGAAAATAGACTTTTATAACAACATAATTGTTTAAGATGTGTTAGCAGTGAATTCAAAAGCTCATGCTAAATTGATATTAGGATCAAAGAAGAACTAGTTACTGTCTCTAGTTCTCACATGGGATCAGAGAATCTTAGAATTAAGTTTTCAAAAGGGTTGTTTTTGTTCTCGTTGATTTTATTCAACCTTTAAAGTATACTATATTATTTGATCATACTCGGTTCCTTCCACCTTTCTGATCATAAAAGGAATATCATTTTGTTAGGGCCTAAAATGTGGGCTTCTAGGGGTTCACCCTTAGAAAATTACACGTGCTTCATATTTTTCTTAAAATAAGCTTTCTCAAAACATCAAAGCTAATCACACAATTACTTGTACACAAGCCCACAAAAGAATTGCATCTCAGTTACTAAGGTTAATTAACATTTGCAGTATATGTGCCTGCTAACTTAGTTTCAGAATAGACATAGTAATAAAAGGAACATACAAAAGTCTGTCCTGAAAGCAGCAATGGCAATAGGAAGCCATTGTCGCAAGACAAATCATCCTAACATCCACACAGAAGACAGGCTGAACTGATTCAGAACTGCAGTGATGTTGCAAAAAAATGCAGCAAGTTGTAGAAGAAACAAAATTTTTTAAAAAGCCATGAGCCTAGCACAGCTTCCCATGTGCAACTGGCAATACAAATCAAAGGCATTTCAACCTATGGTTTGGCTATACAATTTAAAAATTGGAATAAATAATTTTTACCTTGTGAAACATTTTTGAACACAGCATGACTAATTTACCTTTAAATTTTCACCAGAAATCTATAACTGACAGAGAGCAACTGTACCTATAGATGTACATAGAAGTAAAATAAATAACATCTCTTTTAAGGACTGAGGCTGCATTGCCTAAAATTAGAAGGGAAAATATTATTAGAACTAAAGAGAAGATGAATAAGAATACGAATAAGAATAAGAATAAGAATAAGAATAAGAATAAGAATAAGAATAAGAATAAGAATACATCAGTATTCATGACTCACAAGAGGGGTTGGTTATTAGCTGCTAGATCATGAACGAAAGTACACTCCTGAAAATGGGCAGAGGGAGAGAAGAGAATGCTGATGTTTCTTTAAATCTCCAATGTATCACGACGCTTACATCATGCTGCGTTGGGTTACATCATGTTAGGACTAGTGATGTAACCCGTCGCAATGCAATGCACACATCGCATTCAGTCAGCACTTTTTCAGCTTGTCCACATGATCGCCCTGGCCAAGAGAGGCTTGCTTGAGTTAATTAAAATTATTGTATTTCTTTGGGATTTATGGTTGGTCTTGAATAGAAACATTTTTGGCTTAAGAAAATGCAGGAAGGAAATCAGAACTTAAAAGCATCCTAAATATAAGAAAGACAAATGTGTAGAACATGGAGGAAGGCTTGGTTTGATGATGATATGAAAAGCCACCCACATGAATATATTATATAGTAAACTTAGGAGCAAGTGAATCAGGGGAGAAATACCATATGGATCACTCTCACTATAAGCATAATTAGAGATAAAATACATCCATGTGTTCAGTCAGAAGGTTGTGCTTTTGCTGGGGGAAAGGAGGTGGGTTTTTTTAGGGGTTTTGGTTTTGATTTTTTTTTTTCTTTTTTTTTTTATCGAATGTGAAAGTAGAACTTTAAGACAGGACTTAAGGGTAAGATTTTCCTACATGGTATGGATGTTGTGCTCTTGGGCTCTCAGACCAGGCTTCATCTTAGGTGAAGCAACAATTTCTATGCAGAAGCAAGCTGCTGAAGGTATTGGAACAGTGTCAGTGCCAGTGGCCCCAGTGCACGTGCTGGAGTCTAAACTGTGGTTGATGGTGGAGCTGGTGCCCAGCAGAGCATTCAAGTTACTGGAACAGCAGCAGCAACTGTAGTTAGAGCCAAATAATGCACACCAACTGTAATCATTTGCCTAATTATTTAAGACTAAAGCCAAACAAGTCTAATCTTTGTCTCACCTTATTCCTTCCTTTTTCTTAATCTAGCTTTAATGCTAGTCCCTAAAGCTTGAGCAGAGGCATCATAATATAGGTATAGGCAATTTTTACTAGTACTGTTATTGTGAAAATAGATATTTAAATGCATGGTTGAAACTTGTCCTTGTCATAGGCCACAGTAAGATTTTTATATCCCGCTTGTTTTTTTACACAATCCTCTGGGAAGCACTCTTTTTTTCTAAATGCTTATACATAGAAAAGATAAACTGCATACTTACAGCACATTCAGACAGTCACTATTTTTTTTATTAATCCTATACTTCTTAATATTTATGTTTAGGTGAAGAAAAAAAGCTGACAAGGAGAGTATGATATCATATGGTAGTACACTCTTGTTTTTTCTCCTGTAAGATTTGAGCGTAAATTATATCAAATTATGTCTACTGAAAACTTTGCATTTTCTCTGTTGTTTTTCTGTCCTGTTAATGTTTCTTCCATTCTGTCTTGCAACATGTATATACAGAAGTTGTACAGTGAATGCAGATTCCTGGTGATTTTCCACTCTTCTCCCACATTGTACACACAGCTTGCTCAAACACACATGTACACAAAACCAGATAGTATCAATTTCTGTCGAAGAACTGAATGTAAATGGAATAATTTTTAAGGTTGGTCTTCAACTTATATGTGAAAATGTCTTATCTCCCATTGGCAGTTATAGTCATGAAAGCATTACCATTTATTGACTAAATCCCACCCTTTCTGTCATCTGCTTATAACTATCTTCTTGCTAGAAGCTAATTCAACTGCACATGTGATTTCTTCACAGCTCTTCTCAGACAAAAATGTGTCAAGTTAGCAAAGAACAACCCTAAACTGATAAAGCTAAAATACTTTGACTGAAATAGGTTAGGAGACAATCATTTGAGTAGCTTCACAAGCAGAGGCAGATATTGCTATATTGGAGGGTGGCAAGCAGTGACTTTCTTTCCTGGCACAGCTGCAGTATGAAGAGGATACATCCACTTCTCTGAAATACTTAAGCAGGTGAGAAGTCATTGGCAGAGAAGGAAGGATTAAGAATTTACTGGAGAAAGATAAACACTAATTCAATCACTAAGAGTGAAGTTAGAAAGCAGAGTGGTATTGTGCCATCAGGAAGCAGGAACCACAACTAGTAAAGCAGCAGATACCAATGAAGGCACTCAGAACAACTCTTTCTCAAAAATATGTGACTCCAAATTACAAAATAAGTTTAATCTCTTTTATGTTCATATTCTTCCTTGTCTTTCACCTTTAATGACAAGACAAATCAAATTTCTCTATAGTAAAATAATACTAATGAAGTGCTTGGAATCAGATCACAACACAGTCAAAGAGATTAACTATAACTGACAGAAGAAAGAGAAAGATATTTCTGGAATGGAATCTTGATCCTGGTACTCCAGAAAAGTCTATGTATGTATCAGACATATGGCCTCTCTAAAAACAGGTCAAACTAGAGGCAGTTTTACTGCAAGTGGAATAAGAGTTAAGCATTACAATCTTAAATGACCTATTCTAAAGGAGAACAAATACAATGGTGTAGGCAGAGTGATTGTATTAATATGAGTAGGTTTATGTGGAGAATATAATCTTTAGATGCAGTGTTTGAACTACAATCAATTTTTAACGCTGCTGTGTTAAAATAACTGAATCCCTGAAGCAGGAAGTGAAGAAAAAGGAGACTGAGCTTGAAGGTTGTTCCTAAGGCACTATACCTTCCAGGGCTCCTTCTGGGACTGCTAATTATGAATCAGCTCTCACTCCAGGTTTTGCCTAAAGGCACAATCTAGCCATAAATAAATATTCATATAATAAAATCCAGCAAAGACTCATTTTTTCTAAAGAAATAATGTTTCTAAGCAACTCTGAATCAGGTCAGAATCCCATAAACACTAAGCAAACTGAAAAAATCTTCCTTTGTAGATTATGCAAAAGCCTTTAAGGGAAAAGTTTAGGTTTATGGATGGACTTCCTCTAAGGCTTATGCTAAAACATCTACATTTCCTTATAATCACTAAGAAAATTTATTCTGTAATTTTCTACCATTAGTGAAAAGCACTTCCTGTACCCAAGGAGCAAGGATTCACAAAATGACAAGCTAAGTTAAAATAATCAGGCTTCTGCTATTAAGGTATAAGTAGAGTATTTCAGCAGTTTTGTTACACACAAGAGAAGTCTTTTGCAAAATCATGCATTTTGCATAAAAACGGCATAAAAAATTCTGAGTAGATAAGTATGGGGTTTTTTTCTGATATACAGCTTTACAGATATTTGATTATAGTCACATTCATATATTTGCAAACTAACCTCAAGGTCAAATTCAACTGAAATCGAAGTAGCTAAATAGTTGAGCAGGTCTGTGTGGAATTTAATAATGTCTTTAAAAGGTCCAGTCTCATGTGGGTTTGAAGCCGCTACATATTTTTTTGTGCAATATAATTTACTATCTTGAATTCTGTATATATATATATATGCTTTCACCACGATTTATCCTAAATCATTACATTGTCATTATTTTCACTGCTGTTATACTGAAGTCCTAATCCCTATTTAAAACATGACAATCTTACTGTTTATTGCACTGGTAGAAATGCATCTTCATATAAGAAGCAAAAGCAACCACTGACTTTAACACAGGCAGAGATCACATTCAATATCATTATGAAACAATATGTTCTGTTTCCACACAAAATACCATTATTATTTTGTGTAGATGGAGTGAGATGATGACTATTTTGTTGATCCATTTTCTGAAACAAGGCAATATTGGGGTAAAAGTAGACCTCTGGCAGCTTAGGAAAAAATGAACTAGAAAAGAAAAACTTTATAGCGTTAACAACTTCTCAACCCTTGTGAAATTTAGTATTTGCTCTTTTCTGGAATTGATTCTATCTTATGTGCACATAAATGTGTGCTTCTGTATCCTAAAAGTTCTAAAGGGGCCAACAGGTAGCAGAGAGGAAACAGGTTATCTAATCCTTGTTTTGGTCTCAGTACGACAAAATATAATGTGAGCTTTGCTGTAAGACTTGTTAGGGTGACTGTTGTATGTATTCTAAAAGCTTTTCTAGAATGACAGACCATGAGCATTTATACAGGTTCTGCTTGTTCCATTGCTTATACACATGCTGAAAATGTAAACCTGGAAATGATACGAAGGAAAGCATGAGTTTAACGGAGAACTATTATCTCAAGTCCACCTGCAATTTCAAAGAAAAATATTGAATTTGTACATGAAGAAACTACCTTGTGCTAACTCATTGCTTCTGACAGTCCATTCAAATAAGTGGGACACCTATAAATAAATAGAAGTTATATGCTAGGGACTGAATTCTGAAGAAGCTTCTTTAACAGCAGAACTTGGTCCCAAATGTCAATGACAAGCTCATATAAGCAGGTTTTAAAATTTCAGCATTAAAATCTCTTTCCAAAGTCGCCATACATGACTGGGAATGAATATGCAGAAAGCAGACAGCATGTCAGACTAACAGCAGCCTAATTAACAATCCAGGTAATTAAAAAAAAAATAAAAAGCTATGTTTCCATTAAACCTTCATTAAGACCTAAGTTATTAGTGGTGTACAATAAGAAGATGCATGTTCTTTTTACTACATCCCTTTTTTTCCCTAGTTGCCTTGGACCACAATAAAATTCCCTAGTTTCTATTCTGTTCCTTTGGGAATTCATTCGAGCAAGAGTGTGATGGCTATGGGGCCAAAAGTTGCTTTCAAATTTGCTTTTGAAAATCATGGGCAACTTAATCAAATTCTATACATAGCACACATGATTGAATAACCTGGCTACATCTGATATCATATAAAGTAATTGTATTGCCTGGAGGGCAGGAATTGGGCAGGAAACCAATAACATGTTGAAAACACTAGAGGAAAAAGAAAGGTAATCATTCGGGCAAGCTTCAGATAAGTAGTCATAGTGGAATATTTCCATAGTTTATACTATGTTCAAAGGCATCAGGAAGAGTCAGAAATCCGTTCATGAGTGCATAGAGCCATGCATGAATGCATTCAAATGAACTGGAAACCTGTAAAAAAATTATTTCCTGAAAAGAAAAGTGACTACTAGAGGTAGCTCCAACTCCAGGAATCACAATCCTTAACCATTTTATAGGGGTTTTTTTCACACGTCAATGTCTCATTCTTTGTGAAGATGGTTTAAACCCTTATTGAACTCAAAGTGAAATTTCTGCTCTTTTCCCATATACTACATGTTAAATTACTAGGAATGACCTGAAATCAATGTACTTACTCACAGATATAAATATTTATTGTGCAATGCTAGAAATATAACAGAGAATTAGGGAGCAGAGAATTAGACTGTGTAACACTGTGTAATATACACAAAAATTCTGTTCTGACCTTCTAGACCTAAAAAAAACCAAAAAAAAACAAAACCAAAAAAAGGGGCAGCCTTAATGGGCACTAGAGAGAAGCAGCCCACCTCAGGAAGCAATTTATGCCATAAGTGCCACAAGTAACAGGAAGTACATATGAGCCCTCACTAAGTTGTTTAGTTCTAATATGTGTATCTACAATTCCCTTGTAAACTGAGTTTTGGCCATTCCTGCTGTCCAGTTTATTACTTAAAATAAAAATAACCAACCCTATAGATTACATTAACAAGTGGTAAAGCAATGACTACACAGGAAATGGAAAAAAAAACCTATAATACTGGAATGCAAATTAACTTTTAGAAGAACACAGACGTTTCAAATATGGGGAAAAAAGAAACAGCTTCCATGAGTCCCTAAGAGGTTGTCTGCCATGTATGAAGTAGCAGAATAGAGATATCTCTGGGCTAGAACCAAACAGACCTATTGATGACAAGAAGCAGAAAAACTCTATCACATTCTTCCTAATTAATCTAGTAAGGTCTGATAAGTGACAACAACATGTAGTCTAGATGGAGCCTCTTTGAAAAAAATGAAGGAAGTTAAATTCTCTATTTAACAAACAGATCTTTTTCATATTAATGGTGTCTGAAACATTGAGCATTTAGTAGGAATTTGGTACTGTAAAATAGCAATGGTTACTCAGGGTAAAAAAATCCCTGAAGCAGGAAGAATTCTTTTGACTCTTACATTATTAGTAGTAGAAATAGTAGTAGTATTGTTACTATTATTATCATTATTATAATATTGTTATTATAAATGCAATTTTTTTCACAATTTAACGAATCAATGCAGGCTTTCTTTGTCAGGTACAACTGAGGAAAATGTAACATTAGTTTAAATGAATATCCCTATACCAAATAATCTGTTTCTAATGAATCTCCAACACTGTCAGTTATTATTATTTACAAAAAAATAAGCTATTATTTGGCTGATTTCATTATTGGATAAAATATTATTTTATTATTACTTTTTCTAATAATTATGAACAAGAAAAAAAAGTTAAAGATTATTTTTCTCTTTCCCTTGTAAAAGCAAGCTGCATTATTAAAAAAATTGATTCCTACAGAAGTGTAATTCATAGGCTTAAACTGGCACTACAACTTAGCATTCCAAATAAAAATTGATAGATAGCCTCTTAATTTTAGATTTTAGGTAGTCTCTTAATTGAAATCTCTTCAAAGGTAAGTACATATACACACACACACAAATATATGTGAAATATAAAATATATGCAAAAATGTAAAATACACACAAAAATGTAAAATATGCATATACAGTTTGTTTTAGAAAACTCAGCCAAACTAGATGATAATCACTGAAAATGCACCATCAAAGTATAAGCTACAATATTTGAATCCTCCTCATCTGTACCATTCCATTCCTATTGCTCAGATAAACATACTCATTATTTGTCTGTATTATCTGCTATTTATCTATCTGTATTATTTTCAGACAGGTTCAGATCAGTGAAGTTCCAAATGCCATGCTCTTTTTTATTCCTCAGTAACAGCCACAGTGGCCTCACAAGCTCTGGCTGTCACTGCACCCTCCCACATCCCTGGCAGGGAGCAGTTCCTGTGGAATGCACCTGCAGGGAGCTCAGTGGGGAAATGCTCACACCTGGGGCACACAGCCTGGCTCCTGCTCTGAGCTGCACCCACGCCTGCTGCCCTGAGGCTTTCCACCACAGCCAGCTCTATCTAGGATGTCCAGGATGGAATCATGTGCAGGCTTCATGTGGGCCGTTGTTTCTAATGTTGAGACTTTCTGATAGATGTTCTTGGGTAACAACAAAACAGCCAAATTGTACAGCTAGTTAGATACAGCAGGGAAAACTGCCACACATGCATGAAGGATACACATTCAGTATATGCTCCTAAATCCACAGTGTCCTGCTTCATCCAACTTTGACTAGGCTTCAATTCTTTGTAAACAACTTTAACATTAGTGTAGAATATTTATGCAAAGTTACCATACTAAGCCTTGAAGGAAGCTGGTATATCCATAATTGTTTATTTGCTAGTTTGTTTTCATACAAACACTACAACTCACTGCAAAAAGAGCTATCTCTTTTTTAAAGAAAATCGTGACAGATAATTGCATCATTGGAATTACTGTTGTGTTTAGTTTGGTCAAAACCAACATGATAATAATAAAACATTAGTTGTACCATATCTTTTACCAAAACAGGTAATAGTAAGCAAAGTTCAATGTTTAACAAGAATTAATCCCTAGGTCACAGTAAATGTTTCATATAGGAAGTCAAGAAGTATTTTCTTACTCTAATTTCATCTTTAAAATTATTTTCTATGCAAAAGCATTTACTCTGCTTGCTTTAATTAGAGTCATAAATGAGAAAATGAAAGTCCTTTCAGCTCTATTCTGTATCCAGTGTTGTTATTCATGTGATTGTTTTGTTCTTACATCACAGACAGAAAGTAAATTTAGTCCACAAGAGTTCTGCTGCTCTCAGTTATTAGTGGTAATCAATACTGCCTTGTGTTACATGCGTAATTGACAATTTCCTGGTGCTCTTTTATACTAGATTACATATGTTATTCTTTGCAAATAACCTCTTTTATCAAGGAGCTAATGTTTCCTCTGAGGAAAGTAAGGATTGACTCAGGAACTCTACCTTCTCTACGGTAACAATTGGCAGCCCTACCAGCATGACCATATTAACCAGTCTAGCCCAGCCAGTGTTGAAGTCAGGAACACCCAAAATTAAACCACTTCTTTCTGCCTTGAATTGTCATGCAGGACATGGAAAGATCTGGGATCATGATGAAAGGCAGAGAGTCAGACAGATTGAGTAGGAGACCAAATATACAGATGTCTAAGAAACAAGGTGTTTTGTTGTTTGGTACTCAAATGATTATTATTTATGCAAGAGCTCTCATATTATTCAACATCCTGACTTCCTCTTTTTTGGATGCACTTCTCTTGTTCAAAAGAAAAAAAAACAAAACAAAAAAAAAGCAAACTTAAAAATGCAATATATTCCAAGTATATAAAACTGTAACATAAATCTGTCACGTCACATGGTTACTAATATCTTAATTATTGCACTACATTAATTATTGGCGATGTACATGCTTAACACAAGGGCTTTCTACTGAAGTTTATCCTGCTAGATCTGAAGCTAAATTTGGACATACTGTTGTCAGCAAAAAAGATCATTACCAACATTATATGCTTTTTAGATAAACAGAAAATAATTGGGGGGGAGGAGTACATAGATATTGAAGAGTTCGTTTAAAAAAAGATAAGAATCAAATAGATTTATAGAAAGGCCTTCATAAAAAATGTCTAAATTTGTCATAAAACTTGAATGCTGCTCTGCAGGCTTGCTGTTAGTCCACTAATTTAAAATATTTAAACCTATTTATTGTTCCTGAATATGCTGAGCTGGCAACTCTTAAGATAGAGATAATCTATTTATCTACAGGAGAAGTACAGCAAAAGAACATAAGTTTGATTTTTCTGAGTAAGCTCAAGGAGTGGAGTTTCTTTTAGTGAATAAATTCACAGCAGTCATATGACACTTGCAGTTTATTTCTCAGTGGGTATTTCCAGTTATTTACTATGTTTGAAAAAATTGAGGTAAAAGAAAGAAATAAACAGATAATTACTAAGTTGATTAATGTTAACTAAGATACCTGTTTTACAAAGGCTTAAGGGTTCTTTAACAGTCCAGTGGGATCTCAAGGGCAGAGGCTGACACTGAAACCTCCAGTAAATGCATTGCTTAATTGTGCAACAGGTAAGAAAGCAATCAAAAGGGATAATGAAAAACTTTAATGAGTCTTTTTTTCCCCTTTTTTTTCCTAAACAAGAACATTCATTCTGAATTTTTAGTAAAGAAAAGGATGAATAGATGGCCACTGATGGGCAACAGATACACAGGCAGCCACTGTGTTCAAGAAAGTCCAGCAGTATTATTTTCAAATGGTTTGATCAGATATTCTAGAAAAGAGGCCAATGAATTGAGGAAATGTCCAATGCCAAATATGTAAGATGAAGCTTCAGAGAGAGAAGAGAGAGAGAATGTAAAATTCATGACAGAATATGCAAAATGCTTAAAACTGTAGAACATGAGAAGTTTCTAACCACCTTGGCAATAAATGTTCATTAATAACTACAAAACTCATGCATTTGAATGCAAATGGAAACAGACTCCCTTGAATCTATTCTTTATTGTGAGTGTGACAGAGCACTGGAACAGGACTCCCAGAGGCTCTGGTGTCTCCTTCTCTGGAGATACTCAAAACCCACCTGGACACAGTCCTGTGCAACCTGCTCTGGGCGAGCCTGCTTTAGTAGCAGAGATAGACTAGAAGATTTTCAGAGGTCTTTTCCAATCTCAAACATTCTCTGATTCTGTGAACTACTTTGATTTCATGAATCAAAGGAGTTATGATCTTCTCTCAGATGGAAATTCTGCTCTAACAAGGTTCAGGTTGCAATTTCCTTTAAAACTTTTAATCTCAGATTACTAAAGAATGCACTAGATAAGAAAATATTTGACAAATAGGTATTATATGTATAGACAAATACAGGTGTGTGTGCATGTGTGCGGGGGGGGTGGCTGTGTTTATACATTTGGGATACAGTAGATATTGAATGTTTCCTTATGCCCATTTCAACTGTTCATGAAACAAATACATTTGACCTAAGACAAAAACATATTTCTGCTGATTGCAGCCTATTTAAACTTTCTAAGTATGAAAAAATTCTTTACAAGTCAATGTTGTCCTATCATACAGCTTGCTTCAAAACTAACCACAGTGCACATAAAACCCTAAGAAAATATCTCAATCTCATCATAGATTGTGACTTTTCCAGATAAAATGAGCTAAACAAAGGACTACTTTTGACCTATACTAAAAGATTAAATAAAAACTACCAAATATGCCTAGTCAGATCTGTAAATATAAGTCCAAAAAGGGGAAAATAAAAAGCTAAGGGCTGATTCAGAAAAGTACCTTATTTGCAGAGAAAAAAAAGATTGATATAGTAAAGGGAGCATAGATAAGAAATAGTGAAGATTCTGCACTACTTAGGGGAAAAAAATGGGAAATGTTATAATGAAATTCCTGTATCCTATCAAAACCCTTTCTATCCACTTGTCCTCTAGAATCTGCACTGCTATTTCTGGGAAAATGTAGGCTTTCTTTAGCAGTTTAGATCTACTTTGCCACGGTCCAGTCTCACCAGAGAGGATTAATGATGCTCTCTGTGTACTCTTTGTTCTAGTAGGAATTCAGGCCAGGCTTCCCTGTGATGGTGAAAATTGCTTTTTTGGCTGTCACTGCTGCTTCCTCCTTTAGCAACCTTGTCTAGCAAATCAGTCCAGCTCAGTGAGGTCCAAACTAGAGAAATGTATTGTCATGACTATTTGCTAACTCTTAGCATTTCCCCACTTTGCTAGAGCTTTGGATTGCTCCCTAAAGCAGCTTTCTCCATCATTAAGCCAAAGTATTTCACTTGGGCACACTGCATGACTTGGCTGCCATCAGGTATTCCTTTATTGGATGTTCTGACAGCAGACTGCACAAGATACCACTTACTGTCTGCTGGCCTTAAGAAAACAAATACAGTGCTTATATATCTAACAGAGCCTACAACTCCTCCCGTGAGGGCTGCTGTGCTCAACAGAAGCTTTCCTTTAGGTGGAGACTTGTGAAGTCTACCAGTTTCCTTAAAATATTTTCCTCCAAGCTAAAGCACTGACAGCCCTTGTAAGAGAATAAAGGAACATTTTATTTTTCTTTACTAATTTCTTTAGTCAGTGACTTTATCTAATAAATGTAACTTTTCAGCAAAAATGTAGAGTTCGTCCTTATCTCTCTTATCTGAGAGCTTATCTATGCAACCCCATTGTGCAGTAGGGTGTACTGAAGTGTAATTCAAATTATCAGTGTATACTGGTAATTTTGCAGGAAATGTCACTCAAATATGAATGCAATTTTCAAAGTAATTATCAGGCAAAGAGGTTAGTGCATTTTAACTGTTCATGAAAAATTCCCAAGGGTGTATATAATTTCTGGGTTACAGGCAAGCCAACATATTTTTGTAAAATAACAGGTAAGGCTCTTAAAACTATCTGCTCATAAATGTTAGGAATTATCATAGGCTATATTTGAATGGCATTAAGCCTGCAGGAGTATGTCATGCTTTGTGTTGCCAAAAAGAAGTGTTAATAAATGCAGGTCTAAAATTTCCACAAAGAACAGAGCAAAGCACAGGTACAATCTACCCGTGATTTCCAAATTACTAAAATCATATTATTGATTAAAAATAACCCCAAAAAATCTTCTCATTTGCCTATCAATGTCACATGTGCTCCACATGACCAGTATGTTGTTTTATGGTCATGAATATACAAGGGTGCTAGCCTTCACTGTTTTTTTCTGTTTCTGGAGTTCACATTGTCTTCATATATGACTAACGTAAAATTACCAATTACATATTCATATGTCATCTTGATTACTAAAGTGAAACAGGTTTAAGTTCTCAGGGTGTGAATCATTACCATTACAACACATTAGATAAACTGGCTGTTCATAGTGTGTGTGCCTTAGACTCACAACAAACTTGAATAAAATCCATTAGCTTAAGCATCCTCCATTAATGTTTTTTTTACACCTAGATTAAAAACCGGGGCATTTATAATAGATTAAGAAAGTGCAAAGTGAACTCATGCAGCTACTCTTCTACTGCAGTAGCCTAATTGTGTTTGAAATTTTTTCAGTCCTTAGAAGTTGTGGGGAAGATGGAGAAATGCACTTGCCAGTAGCAAGGGGACACATCCTCCATGGAGCTGTTTAGACTATGAATCATGTCAAGGTTACAGAGAAAAGGTTACAGCTGACTGATCAGGAGAATCAAGCTAAGGAATGCACAACAAAATGCTTTATTAAGGTAATGGAAACTGGGGGAAAGGTGGGGCATTTTTAATAACCACCTTCTGGGTTATGTACAAACTCAACATATTCTAGTTCATCACAAAGTAAGTGTGCTGCATGCAAAATATAATGTCTTTGAAGAATTAAACTCCAAAAACAAAGGTAGTGGATTGCTCCCTCAAGGATGGTTTAGCAGTCACAAGAAAGTAAAAGAAGTCAATATGGGTTAGGTTCTTTGATCTACACAATGTTTGCTGATTGAAAATGGCACTAAACAAGTTCTGTGCATAAAGAATGCATCTGGTGTTCCCAACCAGTGCAAAAGTACATATATCATTGGGTCTGTTCTCAGGAGGGGGCTTATAGGTCATGCAATGTTTTCATTTCAGAATGGTCTACAAGGGTTATGCCACCTAGATCATAGCCATCTGGCAAATTTGCTAGAGTAAACTCTTAATATTGTACTCAAGAGTAATTTCTTTATTAGTTGAGTGATAACAAAGAAAATTAAAGGACTCACAGAAACATTCCAAGCTATTTGTTGCATCTGCAAAGAACATACTTTCTTCCAAAATCCCCTTCTGATTTCTTGCTTTCAGTAAACTTCATGAGAAATCTATTAACTTTACATCATGTATTAGTAACAACCCTTTTTCATTCCTCAGAAATTTATTTGATCCTTTCTGAGTTGAAACAGATTACACTGAGAGCTTATATGCCTTACCTAGTCATGGCCTTCCTAGATGCTCAGGCACTTTTATAAAAAACTGTATGCATTTAAAGGACACTCAAGAAAACTCTCAAAAGTCAGTATCTGAACATCATCCTTCCCCTTGATTCTTGAAATACCTGAAATACTTTCTGGGTATATTTACACATGGGGTGTCAGGTGAGCACTTCATGATAACTAAAATTCAAGGAAGAACTGTTCAGCTAAAAATGAAAACAACAGCAAACGACAAGAAGTAAATTAAAGTAAACCCCAACTTATTACAGCAGGGTGCATTAGGATCCCTATGTACTATCCTATAGGCCAAATGCAGCTTGGCAAGCAGAGATGAGCAGCCCACTGAAGGAGACCAGTACAGAAGGACTAACACATAAAAGAGAATAAGGCTTTCTCTCTTTGCCTGATCCTTTTACATCCACTGCATATCTAATATATACCTAGCTACCCTTCCTAAAATTGTTTAAGAATCATAGCTGCACCTACTGCTGCTTCTTGTGTGTGACTGTGATAAAGAAATAGATAAGGAAGAATAACCAGATAACACTATTTTTGGAAATAGAAACCAAAAAGAGTTTACACTGTCTTTATAGTATTACTTTGTACAGTAAGTAAGGAGCAAGGAGATTTATTTTTAAAATGACAGTGGCCAAAGTAGGTAAGAAGTGGTAACAAGGGATTGTGAAATTGGATAGCAAAGAAATAAAGCTTGAACATCTCTCAACAGTTTATTGTGAAAATGGACACAGTTAAGAATAACAAATTTACCCATTTAATCCATCTACTACAGTTTAGTTCTGGGAATAACACTGAAGGCATTATGGATAACCCTGTGAGAATGAAAATAAAGAATACACTGTACAGTATGACATTTAGAACTTATCCTACTTTTTAAGTTCACATTACTGCATTTATTTATATTCAGTTATTTCTTCAATTTGTTTTCACTAAAGTATTCCCACTGAGAGACTGTCGTATGGAGCTGCTCATTTTGTGCAATCTCTGTGTCATTTTCTTTGACTTAGGTATAATTTCAGGTAATTGTTAGTGAGAAGGCATAGCAGTTAATCCAGAGGGATAGTTTTATGCATCACCACAGTAAAAATCTGATTTGATCCAAAAGGACCCAGACTAGACATCAATTGCAACTCAGCCTATTGCATCTAATCCCTGAAGGCAGAATAAGGTCTATAGTTTAGGTAGATGAGAAAAGCACCTCAAATCCTTAACACCATAAAAATAACAGCCTTCACAAATCAGATACCTTATGAATCTGGAAGCAAGGTATTTTGGAGGGGGCGCCCTCCAGCAATTGTGTAATTTGGCACTGTGTATGACATAATATAGCTTAGTTATATTGTTAATTCCAACAAAGTGATAGCAAAAACTTGAAAGATGCTTCAAGTTAGAATGAAACTTCAACATGCTTAAAATTTTGTCTCAGCGAAATAGGAGGCAAAACACATTTGGCACTTTACATGATTGAGCTATATAACTACAAAACAGAAGATGGAAAGATAATGGCATTAATTGAAAAAAAAAAATTTCTTTATATTTTGGTTTTGATACGGAAGGACCAAATCAATACTTTTTAAAGCAGGAATGTTTGTACTAAATCACCACAATCAAAGAGATCAAGTTCTCTATTTTGGAATCTGCTCAGCCATTGAATGCCTTACAACTATTATTTAATTAAAAACTGGTGCATCTCCAGTATGCTTATCACCCAAACATTTATTATTTTACAATAAAAAAATTGTTTCATGCAAATTTTTCAGTGTGAGTGCATGTTTTGCTTGGAAAAGTTCTATCCCTTGTATAAACTCACCAGTCCACAACACCAGAATCAACATTGTCAACTTTATTAACTTTCAACTTGGAAAAGGTGGATTCAGATGCCTTCCTACCTGTTTAAACAGTAAAAACTAGCACCTCTTTTCATGTTTTACTACTGCATTCACCAGCTTGATTTGTGTCTCTTTCAGTGATTCCCAGGGACAGAAAAAAATGAGTTTGCTGGAAACTTGTGCTCCCTCTGGTGTCTAAATCAAGCATGAAAAGCCAGCAAAAGCACTACTATGGGGGCAGTATTACAAATGCAGAATGATTTTTTGAATTTCCTGGCCACCCTAAAAATACTACATAAAAGATAATTTTATACCAATTTATTTGAAAGAGGACAAAGTGTATACATTTGGATTGTGTTTTCATTTGCCCTACTGCATATTTAATAAAACAATGTATCCATGATTTCCAGCTATGATGGCTTGTAAACATTACCAGTGACTAATTGAATAGTCATTTGAATCTGCACAAAGCAATTTCCTTCCATTAGATTAAACAAGTCACACCCTGTCAATGAAAAATCTATTTAACATCAACCCAGCAATTATAAGCATTTTGGAATGAGGCACCAGAAATCTACTTGTAATTAAAATTTCCTATATATGTAGTGTAGGAATTTGGCTTAGCTTCACAAGTAAATTTATTCTTCACTAAAAGTTTGCCTACAGCAAGAATTGTAAGAGAAAAATTTTCCTTCAATTATAATGGATTTTTAACACATCAGTACCAGATAGCTATAAGCATTAGTTCATTTTCACGGTTTCATGATTATTATTTCTTATTGTTTGTCTATTTGGGTACCAAGAGCAAGGTCCAGATTTAGAAAAGCTTTAAACTCCTAGAACATAAATTCATTCCTATTTCTTCAGATGATAATATCACAAACACAAATGAAATTCGCTATCATTAACTTTTTTTTTTCCTTTTTTTCCTTTGTTCTGTTTGGATTACAGCTAATACATTCAACTAATACTGTCCTAAAGTGTAAGCATACGTAATTGATTATATGCCATTCTGAGAATTTTATCTGGAATTGTAAGCAAGAAGCTCTAAATAAAGGCCAGAATATTCTTTCCCTCTAAAAACAATGGCAAACCAAAGCTGTGCAAAAAGCTGTCATGTTCAGGAGAAATTTTGGTCTTTGTTTGATTTATCCAATTTTTTTCAGGAATCTCGAGGAGGAAATAATGAGCATTTGCTTTATTTCAAACCTTTGTTCATTTATTTTACAGATACCTAAACATTTGTAGAAGAGAATTGTAAATTTTCCCAGTTGACAAACTGCCTATGACTATCACATTGATGTGGTACAATTCCTTAAAATATTTTCACAGATGTGACTGATTTATGAGCCTTGTGATTTAGCTGAGCTATTCAGCATGTGTCAGTTTTGTTTGAACTTGCAATTAATGTGCAAATTAAAGGAAACTGAACTAAATTTCAATTCAGAAATACAAATAGCTTTCAAAACCTTCAGACCAATGCGAAAATTACCTGAAGGAAGACCAAGGAGATCACAAAGCCTTAACAGGAAATCAAAACTAATACCAATGGTGTGGCCAAGACACTGATGAGATCCAACTGCACATATTCTGCACGATTCACCACTCAGAAGCTTGACAAGGACCCACTGCACTGCTCTAGGACAGAGGCACTGCCTCAGTGCCAGCAGGTATCACATTGATTTGTGTTTTGACAGAAAGCAAGAAGACACAGGGAGAACAGCAGCAGCGCACAAAGACGTGTTTTGCAGGAGTGAAGAGGAAAGATGCATCTAAAAAGAAAACAAAGTAACAAAACCCCCAAACGAAACAGAAAAGAAACCCGAAGCAAATACATAGGAAAAAATCCAAACCTAAACAAAAAGCACCCTGAATAGACAGGTGGGAGTCAGTGGACAAAATTAAAATCTGGTCTGTCTCATGACCCACATGACTAAACACTTTTTCTCCTGTGTCACTGAGCCAAATGGCACAGCCTCTACAATTCCAAAGGCACTGTTCTATAACTAAAAGGATAACATTACTTTGCCTTTTCACAAGACACATTAATTCATCATGTTTTAAAGAACATTCTCCCCATTCTAGCAGATTTTTCAATATGAGGTAATGATGAGACTCTAAGAAATGGTGCCAAAAATCCTGTTGGGATTAACTAAAGTCATGTTGAATGCTGAGTCTTCTTGCTAGGCTTCATTGCATATCAGTTCCTGAGAAGGCCATTTGGGTGCAATCCTGTAAAGTGCCTGTGGAATGGGCAGCTCCTGGGGGAAAGGACAGCATTTTGAAATTAGCAACTAAATCTGAATTTATCTCTAAGGATTTAAGAACTTTATTTCATCTAGATTAGAATCCTGTTCTTTGGTGTCAGAAGGTATTTGCGACTGTTAAAAGCAAGAATGTAAAATAAGGGCCTGGATTACCCACAGCTTTATCCTGGTAGGCAGAGAACAGCCAGACATATGCCTCTTTCTTTCTCACAGATGCCACAATATTTCTGGATTAGGAGGAGGGGATATATTGGACCCTAATGGTGAAAGAATTGTCTGGAGGCAGTCTGACACAACAGGGAGTTTATCTTTCACAACGGAGAACAATTTTCTTTCTGATCCTAAAAAGTATATATTTATATTCAACTGGTACTATATGCAATAATTCCAACATTGTCAGTTTGCATTGTAATTATTATCTATTATCAATACTTCTCACTCTGGAAAGCAGTACAATTGTTTTACAAAAGGATATGTCTTATTCTGTATAATTTTTATATGTGTTTTTTTAAGCTGAAATACATTTACATAGTAACATTTTAAAAATTAATTTTTAGTTCTCCAAAACAGACAAACAATTGACTGAATAGGTGGGGGTTAAAAATAAATCAGCTACTAACAAAACCTATGACAATACTGAAATGGAAAATAACTTTTTTTTATATTCCTGGGGTTTTTTTCAAAAGAACATTATTTTCAATGTGAAACTGTTTAAACATTATTATCTACAGAAGTTCAAAGTATAATTTAAAACAGATTTAAAATATTTTTAGAAGTAAATAAATGTATTTAATTTGCTTTTAAAAATACTTCAGCAAATATAAATAAAACTCTATGTTCCTATGCCAGTTACAGAAGTTGTAATTAACTTTTAAAAATATGTACTAAAGATTTTGAGGAACAATAAAATCTGTAAACATATGGACAAGAGATACTGGATTCCTAATTCCTCAAAGCTATATACATAAATTCATTCTTTTATTTCTTAAATAGCTACTTACATTTACAAAAGTAGTGAAGAGATAACAGGATAATTAAAATTTTAACATTACCTGAAAAATGTCTCATATATATAGTTACTGAAATCTAAAACTACATTCAGTTTAGAAGAATCTATTGTATAGAAAATGAAGTTTCTTTGGAAATGACAAGTTACTACTATTATTAGCATCACCTCCTAATAATTCAACAAAAATAATGTTCTGCATATTGCACCTATCTTGCTCACTGACAGTATTTTTATGTATGACCCCTTGTTTCTCACAGTAACAAAGATACCATTGATTAGCTTACTTTTTCATTCTATGTGATCAAAATGAAGAGACTAATCTTTATGCTACTAAAATTACCCCAATTTTGATCAATTATGTTTTATTAGGATAATTTTGATAAAAAAACTTTTCCATGTTAAAGACATTGCAATTCGACAGCAATGGCAAGAATAAAGCTGTAAATATATGTTAAGAAGACATTTGACATTTCATAATGTGCAAAAGGAGCAATCTGAGGCTTGTCTTCTCAATCAGCTTTGCTCAAATTTTTCATTTTATTATTTCTTAGTCAAATAGACACAGAATCAAGAGCTGCAGATATATTTCATCAATCACCACCCAGAGAAGGAACACTGTTATCTCTCTGCTTTTGCACAAGACTTTTTTCTTCCTGGTAGTCCACAGTTAAATATACCACTAATCCTGAGCAAGTCTCAGTTCCATGATCTAACGAAAAATTAACACCTCCCATCCAGCCTTAGTAAGTGTCATGGTCTCCCACCTTTTGTTGTCAGTTCAGCTGTATTTATTCTGAAGTAAATGAAACAAGAACTTACAATAAACAAGAGCAAGCCTCTGAAGATGCGAAATACTTCATTAGTTAATGTGTAACAGATACATGGTGGATAAGGAGCTCCACCCTCCTAAAATGTACACTCTATCCATATGCCAAAATAAGTAAAAAACTATATACACTTACTATTGATCAAGCAAAGACAACAAAATGTAATCTTTAGTATTTTCTCTTTTGGTCTGAACATAGTAGGCTTTAGTCAAACATAAAAAGATTTGTTCTTGTTGGATTTTGTTCTTTTTTGTTTTGCTGTGTTGATTTGTTTTTTAAAATCTTGCTTTGCTATTAATAAAATTTTGAAGTTTATCATGAAAGAAATAAAAATTAAGGATCTTTTCTGTTTTTTTTTTTTTTTTTTCTTGTTATACTTTATTCCCCAGTTATGATAGGAGTTAGCAATCTCTTTCAGAATCCACAGATTCAAATGATAAAGGCCAGGGATTAAGCACAGCCGATTAACAGTCTGTGTCCTCTTCAATCTAGCATTTCCACTGTAGATAAACCCATATTCAGACTGAAGTTATAATAAACACACTGTCCTCAATATCATTTCCCTAGATGACCTCCTCAAAACTGACATTCAAGTATTCTTGTGGAAAAATACAGTCCACAGTAACTGAAAAAGCAGCCTAGACAATATATACCCACACAAATAACGCTGAAGATCAAACCAAATGTTTAGAAAACAACTGGATAAAATGATAGCTCCACTATAAATATTTTATTTGCTTCAGTTCTGAGTAATTTATTATTACTGTAGGTTTGACATATAAAATAAAATTTTTTTATTAGATTTTATATTTATTGCTTGTATTGTGTGTCTTTAAAATAACTGCATTATTATTTATACTTAGGACCAAAAATAAAAAATCGCAATGGATCAGAGTGGTTGCAAATTTTTTTTCCTTTCCTAAGGCAAAAGAAAACAAACAGTGAAATTCTACAGCTACCTTAGATACTCTGAAATAGAAGTATTACTGTAAAGAAAGGGACACCAAAAACCACTTGTCCAGTGAAAAACAGTAAAAGAATAAAAATCTACATAGACAGAATAGCAGCAATATCCTGCTAGGTATGTGTATTGACTTCTATGATGAATAATATTTTCACCTAAAATTAAAAAAGACAGCTCCTAAAAAGGAAGATAGTTTTTGTTTTGAAAGGACATTTTGACATAGGAAATTCTGACAGGATTCTCCTGTTATCTGACATTTGAAATCCAGAATCTTATGGGTCTAAAGAAAGGCTAGGATTAATATAGACACAAACTGTGTAACACATTATTTTAATTCCTTAACCTAGAAGCTCAAACTATTTTAAGGAATTATAGATTTATATGTTATTTAATTTCATGGTACTTCTTCAGACAAATGCAGTAACAATTCGAACAATTTATTATAACTAACTAAACTTATCTACCTAGTTAAAGTGAGCTTATTCTACTCTTACTTCCATTAGTTCATCATGGAAGGATTACAGTGAAGCAATTCTGAAACCAGATGGAGAGATGTGCATTTATTCGTCAATGATTTATTGAAAGTACATGATCAAAATTTGGTTCCCTCTTGCCAAACCACAAAAATAATAAGAAACAGGTCATACAATGTACTGAAAAAGGAGAGCAACAAAGCAAAACAACGAAAAACTACCCAAACCTGAGATTCATTTTGATTAGTTATTCACTAGAATTGATTTGAAATAAACATTGCAAATGACTGCAGTTAATTCATTAGTTGTTGTTCTATTCTTTTCACCGAAGTTAAAAAAAAGCACCAAAAATGATTCAGAGTAAGCTTCACAATCAGAGCATTTATTAGGGGTTTGGATGAATCCAGCCACCTTTCCTTCTAGAAAGCAGTTTCAAAGCTCTTTTAAATCAATCTGTGCTGAAGAAAGAATTGAAAATGTGAATTTAACTCAAAATCACTCACTTTGAAATGTTGCTTCAAAAACTAATTTCATGGTCTGTTTCCATAACAACATAGATTATTTTTGCCAACTAGGCCTCATATAATGAAGTATAAAATCTTTAATCAGATTGTATGGACTACTATTTAAGACTGTTTAGAGTGATTTGGAGACACACTACCTAAGAGCAAATGATTTGTAGGTCAGCTCTCCTTAAGCATCTTTATGGTCAGAAGATCATAGATATTCCCCGCCAAAAAGCCACTGAGATTTATTAATTAATGATAAGATATACAGGACACAATTAAAACATTGTGTATTTAATTGATTCATTCTTAAGCTTTTTGTTTCCCAATGGATTCTTTTAAAAATGCTTGTCATATTGTATATGAGCAGCCTTACCTTCAGCTCATCACTAACACAAACCTTGTCTTCTCATTATTCAGCTACATATTTTTTATGAATGTGTTTATATTTTCAACAGGAGATACAAAAGTAAATAGATGCCATTTATATGCTATTTACAGTAAAGAAAATCTAAAACCAGGAAGAGCAAACCACACTTTTTTGAGAAGTAAGTGGACAAAAATGTCTACAGAATGTAAAATTAAATTTATCAGTCCTTTCTACTTTAAATCTAACAGCAAATGTCATTAGCTATTACAGCAAGATGTGTTATAGGTTTCTAGTCATTCACCCCACAATATTTTATTATTTTTCATTTGATATAAAATATTCTTCTCCTAGATATTCACATATATTTTTCCATGTCTAATTTCCTGTATTCCCTAATTAATAAATGAAACTTCTTATTATTAGATTGGAGTAATGTATTATTTATTAAAACTGGATTCTAAAATAAGACTGAGTTAGCAGAGCTGATGTTTCTTCAGTGAGAACAAATAAAATCTAATCCAGAATGCTTTCTCAGGGCAAGCTTACCCCCATGACTAATTAAAAGATGAAGGATAAAATCCAGAACATCAAAAAAAATTGGGAAAAAAATTATGTATGTCATTATCCAAGGAGTAAGGGGTCCAATGAGACTGGAAGAGGGAAAGAACTGAGTTGTAAAGACCTGCTCCTTTGTCTATACACAGAGGCACACACACACACATGCACACACCCTCGTACACACAGAGCCCCAAAAAACACAGCTTTCCTTTCACAGCACTTTTCCTTTAAGCAGCTTGGTAGTATTTACGTTTGCAAAGCTCCCACTATTCCCAAACCTTACCCCTTTATTTTTAGCTTTCAAGTTTTTTCTTCAGCTGATGAGAACAGGAAAAGAAGGTGGTATGTTTATTGCTGGCAGACAGCTTGGAAATTCTGAGTAAAGAAGCCAATCAAGGCAAAAGGATTATAATAATCAAAGTAAAAAATTTGCATATTTAGAGTATGGTTACTGAGAAATAACAATGCCTTGGTTGTGTAAATCAAAACCTCAGCAAAAGTGAAGGGATTTGCATATCTGGGAGAAATCTGTCATTTTATGCATCCGTAACTGCATTCTAATTAGCAGAAAGCACTAGCTTTTAGTGGAATATTAAATATAAGTCCTAGTAGTATTTTTATTTCTTTGTGATAGACTAGACTTAGCTTGTTCGGGGCCTGATGAAAACAGGTTTTCTTGCCTGTAGGATGCAATGCTATTCAAAAAGACCAAAAATACATTCATCATGCCATACAGCTACAATTTTTAAGATTGAGATCATGTAAATGTTCAAAGAGTTCTGTATTACCAATTGTGTTCATCCTTTTTGTCTATAGAAAGTGGTTTAAAGTAGCCCTCTTGCACAAAACAAATGAAAGTTTAAAGCCACCTGTTCAAATCTGCATAATAAATCACCTTGATTTCATTTTAAATTCAGTGAATGAAAAAAATAAGCTGGACTGAAAAGTTTCACAGACAAAAATCCTAAAAAAAGCCCCAGCTGACCATAGGCTTAAAAATTTTATAATAAAATAAAGATAGGTAAATTCTCCTTTAAAAATTAGCATGTAGCAGTATATTTGTACCATTCATGCATGGCAAAATAACTGTATTACTTCAGGTTAATGATTATTTCCCCTTTCCTCTCTTGTGAATGATTCTCAGCTGTATTTAAGATGCAAATTTAAGGCTGGCTGACATACCGTGGCCACCACTCGCAATCAAACTGCAGGTTGGTGTTGCACTGAAACGTAAGAGAGAATCCATGCAAGAATATTCAATCTACAAAGTATCACTAATAATGCATGTTCAGAGGCATTATCCATTTCCACAGATAAAACATGGATGATACTCAGTAAGATGCTTTGAAGACTGGGACACTCCTCATATGTAGAAGGGGTGAGCACACTGCAGTGCGGGTCTCAGGGTACTTACCATCCTCTGTGGGCACATAGATATTCAAATACAGACAGTCTTCATTTTGATCTTGAACATATGTCACCACAGTATCCAGATTGGCTGTAAACCAGACTGGCAGCATATCATTGAGCAGTGACCTCTCATCCAGGTATTGTGGGCAGACAGCAGCAAACTGCGTGGCGTTGCGGACACCCGTCCAAGACGATGGCGGCTCCGGGGGCTGAAATCGCCTTTCTCCAGTTGGAGGAGAAGCATAAGGAACACCCAAGTACTGCTCCACTGGACCAAGGATCTCATTAGGCAAAGGTGTTCTTAAACCACGTATTTTGCCATAATTCGTAGTAACAACTGGGTATTGTGCTTGGCCATCGATGAGAGTAAATCTTATAGCCAGTGCGGTTATCCACAGGAGGAAGTTAGAATTCAACATGACACACACTGGTGTGAAGATCAAAGGCAGCCATAGGAGTCCCATTGGTTTCGACATTATTTAAATCAACATCAGCAGGGCTCTTTTTTCCAAAGCCAGGAGAAATTAATCAGTCAAGGAAAATGAAAACTAAAAAAAAGTAGTCAAAAGGAGATGAACTGAGGGAAAATGTATCTTTGTTCAGACAACAAAAAACCAAAAGCTGATGTGTGGTAGGTGCTTCAGCTGACTGGCTGTAGACAAATCCCAATGTCAGAAGAAACAAGGGAGTGTTTGCCTCTAAGGCCCATCCCAGATTTTAGTGTTGAATTAATCCTGGCAATGCACAGCACTTCCTGATGAGTGGTGAGAGATCCTCACTTATTCCACTGCCCCAGTGAAGCGGCTCCTTTCTGTGAAGTCCAGCTCACTCAGTCAGCCTGCAGGCAAGAGAAAACAAGCAATTCAAATCAACAGACAAATTTATCTTGGCATAAACTTAAAATAAGTAAATAAATAAATAAACCAAAAATTATATCCACACACTACTTCCATGCCAAGGCCCACAAATGTTTTATGAACTTTAGACATCGTGGTTCGCCATGTGTTTCCAAAGATATGTAAGTCTAGAGAGCTAAACCTGAAGCCATAGGCTTGTCAGAGGTTATACCACAAAACAAATGTTTCTGCTCCTCTATACGCTTCCAAACCAAACCACAGCCCAAACACTTCGGATTTTAGGAAGAGTATCACATTTAAGTGCTAGCTTGAGGATATTTTCTGCCCTAAATAAACAGAATCTTCTTTTTAAGCCTATTTGCCCTCCCACAGGAACCATTAGTCACTTTTGTTTCCTTTACTGGGTAATCTCTTTTTGCTATGAGATGACTATAGAGTATTTTTTCACAGACGTGACTTCTTTTCTGTATGACAACCTAATTTACCTCCATCCAATTCAGAAATTCCAACGAATGCAACAAATAATTAGTTCAAATCAAGTGTGAGAATAAGAAAATAAGATACAATTTTTTTGTTTTCATATCTTTTTTCTATGTCTGACAAACAGAACAATGGAAAACTGAAAGAAAAAAATTATACAATCTTCTAAGTCAGCTTTTGGCCTACATAGTGTTACAATTATGTAACATTACCTGCTTGCATTCTCCTACTTTTATTTTTAAATAGAAAGCAGTTCATACAATAATTCTAAAAAATTTTAATGAAATACAAGTCACTCGCATGTATTTGCTAACCATTACAAGTGTACAAATGAACACATATCAGCATTCTTCTACCTGCCCAAAGAAATTAAGGACGCCCTTTTTACCCATTACTCAGCCCAAAAGCACAGACAACAATTCCACAGGTAAAATATTCCACAAATAAAAAATTCCTTGTTATAGGAAACTGACACTGATACCTTCTATTTGGTAGGATGAACACACATTCATATATCAAAATTATATATAAGTGGACTAGCAGGTCCTTTTTTCAGTCAGGACTTGGACAGAAAATAATTTGAAAGATATTTTATTCTCTCAAAACTCCTGGAATTCTTTAATTACTTCATTTTAGCACTCTTACCACAAAACTGTTGAAACACCAGAGCACCAGAAGCCAGAAAAATACCAGATATATATTACTTGTGATGGACCAAAATTTCTACTGACATTTTCCCTAGAATGTGCAATTTGAACACAATTTCTGAAGAACAAGTCATTACTAGCTCTAATTTTCATGTCCCCAAGGGCAGGGCCAGGGCCATCAGTCCCGGAGTTATACTGCAGGAAGCCCCATGCCCAACCCCACATCCAGCCTGGATCTTGGCCTCTCTGGGTCCCCAGACAGACCTTGGACCTGATCCTCACCCTGCCTGGCCTAATGATTATTGGGTGGTGGCAGAGTCCTGCCCCTGCTCCAGCCCATCCTCTATGGGGGCCTTAGGAATTCAGAGTCTTGCCCTGCCTGCTCTGCAGGGCCCACAGCTCCTGGACCATCCTCCCCCATGGTCAGCCCCACTTCAGATGCTCCCTGGCACTCAGAGTGGTCAGCCAGCTATGGGTCACTCGAAATTCCTCCTCAAGTGTCACTTTCTCTTCTGATTTTTGCTAACATCTTTAACAATGGAAATCAACAGCAGGTGATTGATTTTTTGTAGTATTCCTCTTGCTCTGTCCCATCCTGACTTTGACACACTTTACTGATCATGCAGCACAAATCAGATTTTCCAGTTATATCCAACTGAGGATTTAATCTGTGCTTAGGGAGGAACAACAGATCTTATTCCCTTGACACCCACACTGCAGAAGTTTGTAATGACATTCTAGGAAATGTGGAATAGCACTAAGAAAATTGACAAGGTGGAAGGAAACACAGTGATCCAGATGATGAAAGACGGACAAAGAAAATAAATTCTGGGGAAACAGCAAGCGAAAAAAAAGAGGAAACAAAACAAGAAAAGAAAATGGGAATGACAAATAAACAAGAAAGAATACATTTCCAGCAGGGAGAGAACCAAAAATGACAACATGAAGGAAATCCTCAGCTGATACAACAGGGATAATATACAATTATAAAAAATGTGACATACTAAATAGTCTGGCTTTCTTGACCACCTGGGCACACGCTGGCTCATATCCAGCCAGCTTTCAAACAGCACCCCCAAGTCTCCTTCAGCTGAGCAGCCCTCAAGACACTGTTCCCCACACCCAGAGCATTGCACGGGTTTTTTGCAATCCAAGTGCAGGATCTGACCCTTGGCCTTATTGATCCTCATAGAACTGGCCTCAGTCAATCCAGCCTGCCAAGATCCTTCTGCAGAGCCTTCCTACGCTCCAGGGAATCAGTCTCACATCCAATTTAGTATCATCTCTGAATATACTGAGGACCCAGGCAATCCCTCCTCTAAATCATCAATAAGAGACATTAAACTGGCCTCAATACTGAGTCCTAGGGAACACCACTGGTGACCAGCTGCCGTCTGGATTTAACTCCATTCAACACCACTCCCTGGCCTGACTATCCTGCCAGTTTTTCAGCCAGTGAAAAATGCACCCATCCAAGCCATGAACAGTCAATTTCCCCATGAGAATGCTGTGGAAGACAGTAACCAATGCTTTCCTGAAGTCTTGATAAACAAAATCCACAGCCTTTACCTCATCCACCAGCCAGGTTACCTTATAACTGAAAGAGATCAGGTTAGTCAAACAGGATCTGCCTTTTGTAAACCCATTTGTGAGTATCATCTGAGTCTGATTTGCTGGCTGTTCTGCACATAGCATGTGATGGCACTCAGGATGATCTGCTCCATGACCTTCCCCAGTATTAAGTTCAGGCTCACAGTCCTGTAGTTCCCTGGGTCATCCTTCTGACCCTTCTTGTGGATGGGCATTACATTTGCTAATTTTTCATCAACCTGACCTTCTCCAGTTAACCAGGACTGCTGGTAAGAGGTTTAAAGTGGCTTGACAGGCTCTTTCATCAGCTTCCTCAGGTGCATCCCATCTGAGCCCACAGACTTGTGTGTGTCTAATTTGCTACAGGTCAATAAGTAGCAGGTCACTAACCATTTTCTCCCGGATTAAGGGGGCTTCACTCAGCTCTTCATACTTCCCCAGCTTCCAGCTCTGTGAGCTGTGCATCCTGAGGACAACTGGTTTTGGTATTATACTGAGGCAAAGAACCCAGACAGAGGCAAGAAAAGAAAAAATATCTTGTTTAAGGTGGCATTCCTGCCCAATTAGGCAGAAAATATCACAATTTATGGATATTATGAGAGGAATTACCATTTTCCTAAGTTTAGTTTCACATGTGAAATGTATACACGCTCATACATAGACAAAGACACACAAAATAATTTTCAGTCATAACACTGAGAGGTAAGGAAGAAGGCATACTACCTATTAATTCATGAACTTTGATGACTATGCTATGATGTTAGATACATAATTGAAAATGTTGGAAGATGCAAATAGAGAGTCACAGATTTCAACTAGGGATTAATCTTAAATAGAAAACTGTAAAGATTCTAGAAAGGTTTTTAGATATATCAAAACTAGTTTGATGTTCAATTAGATGTATCCAGTCAGATATTTAATGCCTTTGCATACTGAGTCTACAGGAAGACATACTTGTCATGCCTTTGTTTATTATCACTAATAGTGTTTCACTTTTTCCATAATTTTTTTACTGCTTCAAATATTACAAAAATGCATACAAAGTTGCTTGCAAAAAATTCCTAGTTGGAAGTATCACTCATTCAAACAATCAAAACTAATCAATCCAAGTCAGAATATTCAGTTTAAAATGACAACTTCAGGCAGCACACCACACAAAGAGAAGTCAAGGGAGATCTGAAATCACATACATTCATACATGATTTCGTTATTGGCAGAGGAGTGTAATTTGAGGCTAATGGAACATTTATGGCCTTTAAAGAAAATGCAGATTGAAGTTAATATGGATATGTGTCTGGAAATACCACTTGTGCTTATTTATAAATCTGTGCCCCAGGACACCCTTAGAAATGCTTAAATAGTCTGTGAATCAGGCCTTCAGGGCTAAACTGATGGTTTCCAGGATCTTCAGTTATGACTTTTTCAATCTGAGAAGATTGTCAGTAGCTCTACACTTATTCTGTAGCTGCTAGGGAAATAGAAGATATGGAAGTCCTCTTTGCTCCAGTGTAGAATAGGAAACGAAAGTGATTTCAAGTTGTTTTTTGGGGTTTTTTTTATCCTCTTGCCCATGTCATGAGAAGTTACAAGAAAACTAAACAGAAATATAAATTATATGAACACAGGAAACTGAAGACTCTGTAGATATCCTATGGTTTCTCAGGATTTATCTAAAACAACTAGTGTAGAACAGTACACATCAGCTTTCAGTCACTGACCACTTTTATTCCCTGGCCCTCCCTTCTGCTCATATTCCCAAGGGGTTTTTCAGGCACATACATAAGTCAGAGAGTCAGGGTTAAAGACTCACGTCCCTTTCATTAGACATTCACTCTGAAAGCATACAGTCAGCTCAATTAGCTGAAATGTAAGAGCAACCCACTAGTCAGTAGAAAAAAACTGACAAATTATGTAATCAATAAAATTTCAGATTCTCCTCATATTGACATTTTGCTAAGTATTTAATTTCATAGAATATAGGGATTCCAAAAAATACTTCATTTACCAAGAACATGAACTGTGTTTTTTCTTCTTTCCATTCCCTTTGTCGCCTTGAAATAAGTAATTTTGAAAGTTATTAACTAAAGGGGATATATATTGCTTGCTTTTTGGGTTTTCTTGGCTATTTTGGCTTGTGTCTGTACGTATGTTTGGTTGATTGTTTTTAAACAAAAGCAATTTGTTTAAAACTGTAGAGGACCAGATCTAAACATGTTTTGTCTCAAACATTCTGAGCATTGCTACAGGAAAGGTGATCAGAGGTGGGGTGAGGCAGTGCTGTCCTGAGCCAACTCCCTGCTCTGCCTTGAGACTTGTGCTCAGTCCCCTTCACCCCAACTCACCTTCTGGGAAAGGACTGGCTGTTCAAAGGCGAAAACACATGCTAAAAACCTAATTTACATAAGAGGCATACAGATTGCGCCCCTTCTCACTTTCTCCTCTCTGTCTTCCTTTTTTCTTTAACTGGTTCCCACAGTTAAGAACACACCTGCACAATAAAGCAGAAGAGTTCCCTGACACGTGGTCCAGTGTCTTTGTTCAGCCTGACTAGAACTTACAACCAACATGACACCCTGTACTGTGAGTCATGATACTAACTTAGCATTATAAACTTCACTAGGGATGAGCATCTGAATAATGTCTCACAGAATCAAAGAATTATTTAAGTGGAAACTATAACTCGTTAATTCACAGTCAAAAATTTCAAGATTAAGGTTTAGCCTGAGAAGAAAGTGATACAAATTTAAGAATTATGATGTACCCTTGCTTAAATTAAAAAAAAAAAAAAAAAAGCCAGCTATACAAACATCCCTATTGACCTTGAAGCTGGTCTTAGCTGTATGATTAGAAGTAACTGAAGATAGAGTTTTTAATTTTTTTTTAAATATGGAAAAAATCCTGAAAAGCAATACAAATTACATACAAACATTGAATTAAACAGGCTTGGGGTTTTTTAAAAGAACATG
Organism: Sturnus vulgaris; assembly: GCF_052056855.1. Lineage (NCBI taxonomy): Eukaryota > Metazoa > Chordata > Aves > Passeriformes > Sturnidae > Sturnus > Sturnus vulgaris. The sequence continues at coordinate 97,643,642 of NC_142244.1, forward strand.
CAGTATTTACCCTTCTATTAATTTCTCCAAGTGAGAGAAATAGGCTCAGATAGGCTTGGACAGTGTCAGTAGATCCCTCAGGTTAGAAAATGCAATCACCATTTACTTTTCAGAAAATGGGCACACATTTCTTTCATATCATTGCTTCTTGCCTGGAGATACCACTACTCTTATTCTGAATTTCTACATCTCATACACTATCAAAAAGAACAATAGGATTTTAAAGAAAAGCTGTGTGGTCCCTACAATGTTTTTGAAAACTGCAATTCTCTCAATAATGAAAACATTTTGAAAAGCAAGCAGAGGGAAAGAAAACGTAATCATCACTCCTTTCAGAGAAAAAAAAAACAAAGAAATTCACCTCAGCATTCTCAAAAAATCAGCTGTTTCGACATAATTATAAGAGGTGGTTGTTGAACAATCACAGATATGATTTCCCTTATTTTTTATGTATTTAAAATGATTGAAAAACTGTATGGCCAGAAGGACCCAAGACTAACCAGGAATGCTCAGTTAAGTTACTTAACTCAGCTAGTTAAGAGAGTTGTGCTTATCTCACTGACTTTTTGAACAGTAATTTCAACTGCTATTATATGTAAGCATAGAAGAATTTCACTGGTTAGACAATTTTCAGGATACTTGTTGCTTCTGAGGATAAATTGATGAAGATTGCAAATAAACATGAGGTTTCAATATTAGGAGGGAAAAATGGCATAAACTCCTTACAAATATAAGCCTGAAATAAGTAATAATCCCAAAATTACAGGTGTGTTCCATTCAGCTCAAATTGTGATCTGAATTTAAGTTTCTCATGACTGAATGAACACTGTAGATATTCAATTGTGGTTTAATTTCAGCTGCAAAGTCTTAATACTACATTTCTAGTACATATGCTAGGGAAATGTACAAAAAATAGCATCAGTAAAGTCTAACACAAATGATGGTGTCATTTCCAGCTTTTACTCCTGATATAACCTTGTAAAGAAATGTAACACACTCTGGGTCTCTCTTCATTTCTTTTATGCACATCTCTTTGCTTAAATTCAGATGTGCTACTACAAAAATAAAAATATTATGATCTGAAACAGAATGCTCGGCCCCAAGTTTCTTTAAGGCAAAAGCTCCTGTACAGTAAAATCTCTTATGCCTGGAGAAAACCATTAATTTATGGATTTGAAAAAAAAATACATGCACACAAAAATCAGTATTTTATACATTAGGCTTACAGAGTAGGCCTTCAAAAGTTGAATAAACCCTGAAAAAAATCAAAGTTAATTACCCACTACCACTGCAAGACCTCAAAACAAAAGCATTTGTAACACGGAATGTCTTAACTCCTCTCCAGTAAGAAAGGTCAAATGACTGAAAAGAAAAATTCTTAAGGAAGTCTAGCAGGTTTTGTCTAAATATACAAGAAACTCACAGGTCTCAGTCCTCTCTTTCTTGTCTTCACCATTGAACTGAAGTGCGTGCCCTTGTCAAAGATGAAAGAAACGAAAAGTCTTGTCTGAACCAACTGAGAAACTGTCTAAGGGACTGATTGATATGCAATTTGATCTCTTGAGGCTATTTAATGATTAGAATTTGATATCTCCCTCTAGGCATTCTAGTCTCAGAAGAGGAGACATTAAAAATGTTATAATAATGAGAAACAGGGTGGGAAAAGCAATTTAAACCAGCTGGGCATGTGAACACATGCAAACACACATAGAGACACACACACACACCATTAACATATTATATGGCCAAAAAAAGTTGCTGCTTTATTTTACACAGGAGACACAGGCAGGACATTTTCATTGCATTACCTGGTTCAGTTACCAGGTGGTGATACTGCCTTCATTCATATGATAATGTCACAATTATACACTCCTTCTGGAAATGGGGAAGTTGAGTGGCTACCCTCATTAACCTGAAGAAATCTAAACCCACTGCTCCCTCTTTCAAGTTACAAACATTAGCTTTCAAATAAGGCTGGGATAGCTATGAGGACTGTGTGAAGTATTTTCCCTGAACTTCTGAGACTGACTTCTGACTTCACTCTAAGATTCTTACCCTTGGACTATGAGAAAACTCTAACATTTTATTCCCATAAAATGCAAATTTTCTGACAGGTATTCTCACTTTCAAGCAAGTGTTATGCAGTTTGTAGGAGAGTTATTTCATAAAATAAAAATTGTGACTGGAGATAATCTTTACTATGCTTTTACATCATCAAATTTTATCAAGTAAATCTTCCCCTTAGGTTTTCTTTATTTGTTTGAAAGTGAAGTGGACAACTTCACCAGCATAAGGAAGTGTCCTCCAGCTTCTCTTCCTGTATGGCTCTCTTCCTAACTTAGTGGGCTTTCACCTGCTAAATGCTTTCTTGAGCCCCTTACATTTAGGGGGTGAGACAACACGTCTCAGCAAAAAAAAGTCTCCATAAAATGCTGTGAAAAATGAGATCACCAGAATCACTCACAATGTTGCTATGAAGCTGCCTAAGGGGCTGGAGCACAAGTGTGTGAGTGTAAGAGTGGCTGAGGGACCTGGGTTATTTCACCTGGAGAAAAGGAATCTTAGGGGTGGTCCTTATTGTTCTCTACAAATACCTGAAAGGATGCTCTAGCGAGGTGGGGGGGGCAGTCTCTTCCAAGTAACAAGCAATAAGACAAGTGGAAATGGTCTCAAGTTGGAGCGGGGGAGGTTTAGATTAAATATTAGGATTTTTTTTTTTCACTGTGAGAGTTGCTAAACACTGGAACAGGCTGCCCACAGAAGTGATGGAATCACCATCCCCAGAGACATTTGAAAGGCGTGTGGATGTGGCACATAGGGACACGGTTTAGTGGTGGGTGTGGCAGCACTGAATCTTAGAAGTCTTTTCCAACTAAAAATATTATATTATTCTATGATTTTTAAAACACATTAATGAAACCATTCCTGTACTGCCTGCTGCCTTCACCTCCTCCCAGCAAATACAGTTTAAAATACAGTTTAAAAGCCTGCCTAGAAGAGATATCCTCTGCTTACTGTCCTGTCAATGACATAATTGAACATAATTCAATAATGAAAGATGAAATTCTTAACTTTCTAGCTGACATAATTACTGGGAGCTATGTACCCCTAAAAGCTAAGCATAATATTACCATGCAAAAGTCCCACTATGAATCCATATCTTAAGCTGTTTTCAGGCTAATGCAATAAGCACTGGAATTCAGGGTCTAAGCAGTAAACTAGATAGGACTAGAACACAGACTCCAACACTGTTCTGCCCCAGTATTCATGCCTCCCATTCAATGCAAAGGAATAAACAGGGACTAGGATAGGCCAGAGGTATTCCTCAACAGACAGCTCTTTTTTTCATTTTCTTTTTACTAAGAAAGATTTTCCCTATAGAGATGCAAGCTCTACTGCTATGTTATGTGGACTCAGGGGCAGACAGCAGGACCATTTTATTGACTAAGACATAACCTCCTGGACAGAACCAGAGATATCTTTCCTCACCACTGATGAACATGCCAAAAAAGCAGGATATCCAAGCTTGGAAAAGATATCAAATCTTTTGCAGGTAGTTTTCTGTTCAGTTAAAAAGGTCCTCCATTTCAAATCCCATGCTCCCAGATGATAAAAATCAAAACATCTTTCATTGTCTTTTAACAATTCCAGGAGAAATCTCAGAATAATATGTGATGCTTTTCTCTTAGGAAAAAAAATAAATCTCAAAATTATCTGCATGACAATCCCTACCATTCTATTACATGGGAAACTTCAAAGCCACATATAGTTAATTATATTTTATTACATCAAAGGGTTTTCAGAAATCTAATGTAATATATTTGCTTTGTAATGTGTAGAGTTGTATCTGAGTAGGAAATGGAAACCAACAAAAACCATGGAAGTTATAATTTCTTCTCCTGTTCATCCTCTCGCTGCAATTATTGGAATGTTTCCATCTTTGCCTAGCACAATGAATAGATACCTTCTCTACCTTGGAAGCATATACTAAAGCCCATATTTGTTTCCCAAACTTTAAATTAAAAAGTCAGATATTCTGTCTATACCAGAAGTATACACTTCAGGAAGTAGTTTTTCCTATTAATGTAGGTATTTGACATTAAATATTAGTTGAAGTCAACCTTTATGAAAACATCCTGAAGATTATGTTGAAAAAGCCCAAGTGATTAGCCTAGATTAGCTAACTGTCCTAACTGAGCTGTAGCAAGATGATTTTTTCTTTCGCCTCTTACCAATATATACAGAATTATCTTTATAACCTTGTAATTTTCCTGTTTGTTTCATACATGAACAAAGTCCTCATGACTAAAATCAGGAAGAGCTGTTTCTGCTATGAGTTTCTTAACAGTTTCTGTCAGTTCTATCATTAATTGTGCTGATAGTTTATCGAAGATGATGTAGCATGCATTGGTAGGAAATTCAGTAGACAATGTTAAGACTCAAAGTCAGATATTTTCTCACCTACTGTTCAATTAATTTTATTTTCTGGGGCTGTTTTAATTATTGTTGTCATTAATATTGTTATTCCCATAGCCATTTTCAAATTATTTTTAAAAATGTTGCAATGAATCTTCTCTAGTATTAAAATCATATCTCAGAGACCAAGTTTATCCATTTTTGCCATCTTCACCTAATACTAGCCTTTACCACTAGAACTGACAGGCTTGTGGAAAATGAGTATTATGTTAGAAATATTTGGGTTATTTTTAAAAACATGTATCCCATGATTTTTGGTTGCAAAGTATGCCATTTATGAATTACTTTCTAACGAGACCCATACAATATTATAATTAGTAGTAAAATTTTTCTTATCATATTATTTAGCACACTCTACCTCCTTACAAGACTGCAAAACTACATGGGCATTTTAAAATATGAGGAGAAATATTTTTTAACAATATGATTCCACGACAAAACATTATGCCGTTACCTTTGCAAGACCCATCTTACTCTTCTTCTTCTCTACTTGAAAAAGTCCTTTTATAAAAGTACCTTCTATACTTTTCCTCTTTTGCACATGGCCTTCTCAGTTATTTTCTAATTCTCAAATCTTTCTCATACAGTGCACACTGCTAGCATGCTCTTTTCTCCAGATCATAATTCTTTTCTGTGACTCTTTCTTCTCCCTGGTCATTTGTTTTTAGCTTCCTTTTTGTATACAGGAAAAGTAATATGCCCATCAAATCAATCAATGTAAAATTGATTTTAATGTGTAGAAGGAATTTATTTCATTTATTTTGTAAAGGGTTTCTGGTTTACTTTACTTATTTGGTTTTGGGTTGTTTTTTTTTCCCCCTTTTTTTTTTCTTGTATCATATACATATGGGATGATATTGCAGGAATAAAAAAAAACCAAAACAACATAACAGAAGAAAATTTGCAGCTTCCAGGTTGACTAGGAAGGACTGATCTATTTTTTCCTGCCCTCAGTCAACTGATTTAGGTCAGGATTGACAAAAAATATACCTTGTCACATGGCAGGAGTTACAGCTTCCTGTGCGCTACTATTATATCATCTTAAGAAATCTCACTAATAAAACATAATACCAACCAAAAATATCTACCACAAACCAATGCAGTCAATTAATAGAACAGATGGAGGTCAGGGCAGACAATTAAATCCCTTTGACAGAGGAGAAGATTATTCTACCTCATATTGGAGATATGTCAGTAATTCCTATGTGATCTGACTTACACTTTATTCTTCAAAATAATTCCTTCCATAATGCCTTCTTTGGCATGAGAGAAAAAGATCCATCATCTAAAGGTCTTGCTTTCAGCTGTATATAATTATTTTTAAATGGTGGGAAAGTTTGTTTTTTTGGGTTTTTTTAGCAGTATTCTTATTGATTCACAGAACAAGCAAATCAAATCTCCTTTTTGCCTTTAGACAGCTGCTTCTCCTTGAAGTCCTCCCCTCAAAAGGATGATACAGCTATCACCTTGGCAAGGTGCTAACCACTTCTTTTGGAATTTAATATAGTCTTCTATAGGTATTGAAGATAACCATCCAGGAGTCCTGATTCATTATTTCTCTGGCCCTGAATTTCAGCATATTTGCAACAATTATCTTTCCTAAAATCTTGCACCAAGATGGGTTGTATTTCTGGACATGGGAACTACACTGCCAATAATACAAACTGTTGAGTGTTGTTGACATATTCTGGCAATAGTGATTATATATTTTGTATGTCAAACAAAAAAGAAACCAAGCTATTTAATTTTTTTCTGATTTTCACGATTTCCAGCATATAGATTTCAAATTATAAACCATAAACAGCTATAGGGAAAAATTCTTCCACTAAGGAATTAAATTTAGTTCTCCATAAGATATTTTTTCACAGAAAAAAATCATCTGTACCAAATGAGTTTCAATTTGTTTTTAAATAAAGGTCAAGTTTTGATAACTCTTTATATCCTTTTTTTAAAGTTATCTTCATAGCATATTTTTGTAATATTTAAATTTCAAAAAACTTGGAGAAAGTTGCACTAATATTATACTAATATTTTAAAGCACTGAAAATTCATATTCCAAAAGACAATGAAGCTGCCAAGAGAATGACCTCTTAGTGTAATTGCTGTGATTGCTCTGTCCCAGCTTCAATTTTCATTAGTGATATTCTAATACTTCAATTTTCTTTGTCAAGCTCATCTATTGAAAATCCTGCTTTCTTAATTAATAAACTCAGATTGCTTAATTACTGAACTATCCTAAAAGCTTTGTTTTTCAGATACATATGCTTTCATTAATTCTGATATCAAATTAATATATATTTGATGCTGAATATATCAGATCTGAATTTCTTGTGCCCTTACGTAGCATATTATCTCACTGTTTATAAATTTTAGTTTTGATGCTTCTAACAAAAACAGATTAGTTCTGCCATTGTTTGAACTTTATTTTGTAGTCTCGCACCATGCCACTCAATGAGTTATATTTCATAGATACATTATAAAAAATATTAACTAAAAACTATTTCAGTAGTCTTTAAAGTATTTACTTCTGTTTCGTTTCGTCAAATAAAGTATATCTCTTTTAACTTTCTTCCTTTAAACAGAACTGTATTAAAACCAGAAATGCTAAGTCTCTGTTCATCACCTAACTTTTCAAGTGATTCTATTTTAGGTTTTTTCCATCCATTTTGATACTTTATATAATGAAAGTAAAAGGGTATACTATTATTTTAAATCCATGGAAAGAAATATTTATTTGCTTTTAAATAAAGATTACAGGTTCATAGATTGGCAGAAGTTGGAAGGGACCTCTGGAATTCATCTGGTCCAACCCCTCTGCTCGAGGAGGGATACCTGCAGCCTGTTTTGATTAAATTGTTTAAGTAAGAATAGACTGCACTTCATTATTCACAGCTAGTTTTCAAGGACTTGCATCTCTATGAATCAAATTCATAACGTATATCTACCAGTAATAGCAGTCACAATGGTACGATACAGAATAGGAAATATCACCTACATACCTTTAAAGCCAAGCAAAAAGCCTCAAATGATAGAAGCAACACAGTTTTTCAGTATAATTAATTCAATTGACTGCAAACTACATTAGAATTAAATGTGTGATTTAGTTTCAGAGCTTTGTTTCTACCACGGAGAGACAAACCACACTTTTAACAGATATCTGGTTGCAGGTTATTGATTTCTTATACAAAGAAAAAAATGCAAATTTTAAAGATTTTAATTAGGCACCAAATTTTGTGAGTTACTTCCTGAAGTCATATTGAAACATAAAAAATCAGGATGTTTTTTCTAACATTCTGTGAATGGTTGTGTAAGCTTTAAATCCATGTTCACGCTGTGAGAGCAGAAAGGCAAATCTCCATTGCTATTAATACAGCTGCAGCCAGGTGAAAAAGAGAATAATACTACTTCATATATCTTTATAGGAAACAGAGCCTACAATGAAAGCTGACAGAATCTGATTTTATTTAACCTGAGTAGTTTCACCTACATTCAGATATTCTGAGGGGTTTTTTTAAGTTGTGGATAACAATATTACCATATTTGTGTTGTGTTCCCTTTCTCTGGCTTTTTTCTTGGAAAAGAAAAATTGAATGCAAAGTAGTATACATGGTAGAAAATGTGTGGAGGGAGTTGATAATAAACCTGATAGAAGGAGTGGTTTAGATACTTTCAGCTTCCATACTTAAGATCCAATAGAAAACACTATGTGTGTGTCTATCTGGGTCTAAATTGGCACGCAACTAAAGCTAAATGTATTGTATATTCATATATATAAACAAACATATTTACTTTTGGAATCAAATAGTGATTTTCAATTCTAAGTAATTTCTACAAGCAGTTTGGCTTCCTGCTGGCAAAAACATTTTATTTTTTTCTTTCAAAAAAGAAAGAAATATGCCATCATCTTCCCTAGTCACTCAACAGCTGTATCAATTTGTTTTCAGGGCAGTGATTAGCATAATTGTGGTGGATTACTCGCATTTAGCACAGAATGGAAATAATTCAGTATTTTAGTAGACTTGACATAGAATGTATGGGATATCCAGGCCCTCTGGAGTGGTGCTGCAAGTTTTTTTCCTAAAACTGTACTAAAAGCCTATTTTTGAAAATCCGTCTGAAAGAACCAAAGACCTTAATTCTTCTGATGTGCTGATGAACAATGCCATACTACGGCTAGAGCACACAACCATGACATCAGCTGCAAATAGCTACATTGAGATCATTACTCAGAAGAGTTTCAGTGTGATATAATTTCTTTAAAAATTAAAAAAAAAAAACAAAAAAAACCAAAAACACCCCCTCGCTCGAAAAAAAAAAAAAAAAAACAAACAAAAAACCAAAAAAAAACCTAAACCAAAATGTGATTCCATCATTACTGGTTTTCTATTTTATCTCCAAATTCCAGTTCTGATGCTGAGGTACATTCAGTGCTACCTTTAGTGCTATATGAGTGTGAAAATCGATCCATTATACATATACTCAGCCATTTACCTTAATACTCTTGCATGTTTTATAAACATGTATAGACAATCACTATGATATTATGGAGAAATATCATAAAATTAAAAATGGTTTTGGTTGCAAGGGAACTTTTAGACTATCTCGTTCCAACCTCCATGACCATGACCAGGGATGCCACACATTAGATCAGGTTGCTCAAAATCACCCAACCTGGCCTTGAGCACTTCTGGGGATGGGGCATCCACAGCTTCTCTGGGCAACCTGTTTCTGTGTCTCCCCACCCTCACAATAAAAAACTTCTTCCTTGCAGCCCCTCTAAAGCTATGCTCTTTTAGTTTAAAACCACTCCTCCTTTACTCCCAGTCACTACAGGCCCTGATAAAAAGTCTCCACATTTCTTATTGCTCCTTTACTATATATTGAAGAGCTGCAGTAAGGTTTCACAAGACCCTTCTCCAGGCTGAACAACTCCAACTGTCTCAGTCTATCCTCACAGACAAGGTGCTCCAGTCCTCTGATTATCTTTGTGGCTGTCCTTTGGACCCACTCTAATGTGTCCATGTCTTTCTTGTGTTGAGGATTTCAGAGCTGGGTGCAGCACTTCAAGGTGGAGTTTCACCAGAGCAGAATAAAGAGGCAGAATCGTCTCCATCAACATTTTGGCCACTTCTTTTGATGCACCCCAGGACACTTGGATTTCTGGGCTGCAAGCACACATTGCTTACTCATTAACAATTTCTCATCCACCAGTACCTCCAAGTCCTTCTTTGCAAGGCTACTCTTAATCCACTCATCATTTAGCCCCTAATGGTAATGGATATTGCCATGACAGAGGTGCAAGACCTTATACTGGTCTCACCAAACTTCATTAAGTTTTCATTGACCCACCCCTCCATCCTGTTGAAGTACTCCTGGATGGCATTTCTTCCCTCAAGTGAATCAGTTGCACCCCTTATCCACAGACCTGCTGAGGGTGCATTTAATCCCACTGTCTATGTTACTGATGAAGATATTGTATAGCAGTGTCCCAGTATGGACCTTTGAGAGACATCATTCATTACTGGTTTCCACCAGTAACCAATGTAGCCTTTGTTTCAAAACCTAGATTACAACCTGTGTAAAAACATTGTATGATATCATCGTCCCCTGTTATAGAAGCTGGAGTTGATGATCCCAGAAATTATCTTCTGTGAGTTCTTTCTAAAAGAAATTTCAGGGAGCAGAGCTCAAATTAAGCCATGGAAATAACAGGAGGACACAAAATTTTGCTCTTACACAGAGCTATTTCTTTTATTTGAAAACTGAGGGAGATAACTGCTGAACAACAGGTAAAGGGATATTTATAAACAGATATAGATGGTCTTCCTTTCCTATCAACTACTGAGTTGTCCAAACAAAAACTATGGTCTTGTGGTTAAAAATGAAGATGCAGGGGGTTTTGAACCTTGACAGGAAGAGGACAACTGCTTGCCTGTAATTTATTTACACTGGAATCTTGTTCTCAAAAGCTTTCCTGTTCTTAGGGGGAAAAAAAATCCACTGAGTTATTATGAAACTTCTTTTAAGAGTTAAGAGTTCCCCACGGAAACAGATATAATAGATATAATATCATTACCTGTTGTTCAGTACAGTAGATTTAAATTATGTTAGTCATAGTAAAAAAACATTTTCAAGTTTGAACACTGAGATAGTAAAATTTGCACTCTGGTTCTTTGAATTGAACATGACTGAACTTTGAATGAGCTGTCTGTGCAAAGTAGTGTGATTATTTTTTATTTCACATTTACTTATTGCTCATGATGTTATGATTCAGTGAACTCCCATTATCCACGAAGTCTGTATAATGTTGAAATTATACTTCTTTAACCATTCTCTGTTATTGTTGTACAATACTTCATGTAATGTTAGGTTCAAATTAATTTCCTACAAAATCAATTATATTTCTAGAAGCATTACTTAGGTAAGAACAGTGTACGAGTCAAAGATTTAAGACAATCATCACTCATATTTTCAAAAAATTGTTTAACTATCTTCCCAAAGCTTTTAATAAAACTAATGAGCTTAGGTAGAAGTTTTAAAATTACTCAATTGCATTGCCACCTGAAAGTAAATTTAATGACCTGGAAAATTTTGGTGTTTGCTATTTCATATTTGAGTAATATTTGAAAAATACTATGTATTTCCATTCCTCACTTGGGTTCTTAAGAAATTCACATATTGGTGGAGATAATTAGAGTTTACCTACTTTTAGATAATTTTAGATAGTTTAGGTCAACTAAATATTGGAATAAAAAATAATGGATACATAATTTTGAATTAAAATGGAAGCAAGGAATTATTTATATGCATTAAAGAATCTGAATATTTTGATTCCACTCTTCACAGTAGGTCTCTACCTTTAATGGAGAACACACCTTAACATCATTTGTTAAGGTTAGATTTACCAGTAACATCTCATAGCAAAGCAGATGATGCAACTTAACTTATGTTTTCAAGACAAACTGAGAAACACTACACTGGATTTATGATTTCAGAACACTCTCCTTGGAAAAAACTGGTGGATGCATAGAGAGCTGTGGAACATCCTACAACAAAATCTAGACAAACTCTCATTAAAGTCTGGTTAAATATCCAAACAGTAGATGTTAAATTGAATTTAAACTACTGGAATTTCTTGAAGAAGATAGAGCTTCCAATTTGGAAACTTACTGAAATGTTGAGCATCAGCCTCAATTAATTGACATTTGTCTGAGTTTAGGTGGTAACTTCATGAGCTGCTTCTGGTTTTCACTTATGATTCAGTATGGAAAACACACCTTCTATCTTTATAAAAGGGAAGAATTTTAAACTGAGTTCTTTCCTTCCTTCCTTCCTTCCTTGTGCTTCAAAATTAAGAGAACTGGTAGAAGAATGCACACCATAATTTCAGCAGAGCCTATGTATCAGAGTACAGGTCCATATAACTGATGGATTTCCATGCTAAAATTGTGCAGATATTTCACCAAGATAGAAAAATGTGGGGAGCATTTTTCTTCCACCTAGGAGTATAAAATCAGTGAGAACCTAAAGAGAAAACTGGAGCAGTTGAAGACACTGCTTAAACAGAGGTTGGACTGCTCAGCTAAGAGTACTTTCATGTACAGACATAAACCCTGACAAGAGGAAGGCAAAGATTCTTATCTGAATCCCAAGAGCTGAAAAGTAAGCTGAGGAGAGCTGACAGCTCTAAGAATGAGAATTGCATTGTGCCCTGATTTTCCTCAGAGAATAAAGAGTTGATCTGTTTCCTAAAACTCCCAAGACTAAAACTGGAACAATTTATTCCTGCCTTCTAATATAAAGGCTTTATTTTTCCTTCACATTTGTTACCATAAATGATACAAGACAGAAGGTTTGATCAGAGTCTGAGAACATGATCAAGAATCTGACAGTATGTGGCTACATCAAAGGAACGACACAGCACTTCACAGACTACCACAGGGCTCCATCTGCACATTCAGCTGTCAGGTTGGGATTCTAGAACAAAATCCCACCATTTAAACTCACTTAAACTTCTGATGCAAGATTAAAATCTGAGGACAAATCATGGGCCATTTGTTTGCTTCAATTTTTAATACGATATTGTGCATTGCCAGGAAACACATATTGCATACTCCAAACATAAATGTATGTTTTCTGTTCTTCAGAAAGAGTATGGGTTTATCATGTTAAAGAATTTTATTTGGAATTACGGATGAGAAAAATAGCAAGTAAGCAGTTAAAATGTTCAAGATGTAGGGATTCCTTTCTGTATTTCTCTTAAATATAAGAGTACAATATAGCCAAAGTCATAGTTACAATCTGTCCAAGTTACCATCCCTAGTTAACTTTTTGAATTTTTTTGTTCATCTAAATGGATCCCTATTGCCTGCTGATTCCGGGTTAGTTTGTCTTGGATTATGCATTACCCTGAAGGCCTTTGGATCCATTTCTATTTGTCTCCTGAAAACATTCTCAATACAAATTTCTAGACAAAATAAGAAATTAACAAATATTTTTGTTGTGTATTTTGGAGTACCTCAGGGCTGGCAGTTGAACACAAATATTTGTGTCTACTTCAGAAAATTAGCAAGCAGAGAAACAGAGAGAAATTTTATGCTGATTTATAACTTCATTTTATAATCTCTTTTTCTTTTTTTTTTAATGTATAGTCCAATTATCACCTCACATGAACAAGGAAATTTTCAAAAGGCACAGCTGGCTTCTGATGTTCACTAACTTGCAGTGTGAGTTAAAAGCCAGACATCAGTAGGCTCCATCTCACTTTTCTGTTTTAATGTTGTTTGCTTCCTTTTCTTCTCCTCCTCTCTGACTTTCCTGTTGTGTGTTATGAAGAACAAACAAAATGCTGAGAAAACAGAGAAAACTAAAATCCTTTCATCCCTCAGTTTCCCTTTCAAAATCCTCTCCCCAGCTTCTGTGGTCTATCTCAGTGTATTGTGATAGATCTAGAGATGACAATTTCTCTTCTTGGAACATGGCTGTGGCTTATTCTAGTGCCAGACAAGGTAAATGTACCACAAACTGTTAGTTCCAAAGAAATTAAATTATTTCAACTTCAGCTTTATATGAGCCTTGTATTCTTTATATCAATTGCTTGCCTCATTCCTGAAAAAAATGTCATGAGTTCTCTCAAGTAGAGTAAGTAATTGAAATCTATGAATGGCACTCATGCGTATTGTACTACTCACTATGTAACTACTAAGAGTTCAGCTATTATCACAACCAGTGTGGATGCTAAACTATTAAACAGGATCCTGCTCATAAAGTATTTTTTATTCAATTTTATGTAAATTGTTACAAATTGGAATAAACATGGTTCAGTGATGCAAAAATCACAGGAATTTTCAAAGCTGTTATTTTCTTTGTCTGAATTTTGCACTTCATATAATGGTACCCTCGATTCTCATAACTAACCTGTCACACTTTGAATTATTGCTTATTCACAATTTTATTATCACATCAGATATATTATTACTCCTTCTCCTTGAATTTAGGTCCCAGTGTCAATGCAAAATGGAAACATCATTGTACTACAGGTAGTACAATGATTATAGAAAAAGTTGCATCTGCTTTGAAGTTCATGGACAATACAAAGTGAAAAGGAAAAATATGTACCAGAGAAACTTTTCTGGTCACTTGTACATCTCATTCCCTTCTCATTAATCAATGTGTCAGGCACGGTATGAAAGAATGGTAATTCGATTAAGGTGTTTTATAAATAGAATATATTCTCTGTATAGATTTCTAAATTAAACCCTTGTCACATATTTCATATTGTCATAATAAGAATGTATATCTGTGTGATATATATACACATACATATATGTGTTATCTGTGTATAATGCTTGCTATATATAAAAATATGTTCTCTCATATTTTGCTAACAACTGAGAGGAAAAAGGAGATCTTTATGGTAGCAATATGAAACAGCAACCAAGCCTCTTTTTTAGTAACAGCCTCATAAGAACTCTGAAACCCAATCTTGTCTTACAAACCAAAGACAATCAGCTCTGTCTGGTACAGTGTGGCCTGGAACCCCCAAACTGTACTGAGTAGCAGTGTCCCAATAGCCAGTTTTAATCCCATGTCTTTTAACTACAAACCTATTGGTAACATTCAATTCTTAGAGCTGAAAAATAATAACAATTCATTCTTATAATGAGTAAGCATATAAACACCACTAATGCTTAGAATGCACTGTATTCCATGTCTCATTGGATGAACATACAGTAAACAAACATTTTAACTGGATGTCTATATTGCAAAGATATTTCAAACACATTTAAGAACACTAGCAACAGAGATCTGCTTTCTTTCTTTTACATATTTTTACAAAAAAAGAAATTGTTATGAACATGATTTTAGTACTTACCACTGTGTTGTATTTGTGAAAACGCTTCAGCATTCCCCCATAGGAGGCAGCATGATGTCATTTTAGTTATAGCAGAAATTTTTCCTGTTAGGAAAAAATACACAGTGCTCTTCAGTAAATGAAGAAGAGAAATGCACACATATGAGTCACAAATGGTAAAAAAAGAAGTTACTTAGTAAATCATCTGTAACACTGTTTATCAAGATTACAAAAAGGGAAATCACAATATTAATAACCACACAATAAATACATTAAGCATAGTGTATTGATTTCTGTTATAAAATTATTAGCAATATTTTTTCTTTGCAGATTGATCACTGCTACAAAGACAGAACTGTCTTTAAACCTGAATACCACAAAAGTAAACATTTTTTATGTATAATAAAGACAAGTAAATACTTTAAAATCCAAGAAACAGATGAAATAATGAAAAAACACTTTGGTTTAAATATTTCTCCAAACATATATTATGCATAGCCAAATATAAAATTTTAATAGCCAAATATATTAAAATATATTCAATTTAATTTAAATATAAATAATCAATATTAAAGCCATTTTACTATTGTTTTTTCTTTCCTATGTGCAATTGAAAATTGTAGTTTATACTTCAAATGAC
This sequence comes from Sturnus vulgaris, assembly GCF_052056855.1. Taxonomy (NCBI): domain Eukaryota; kingdom Metazoa; phylum Chordata; class Aves; order Passeriformes; family Sturnidae; genus Sturnus; species Sturnus vulgaris. The sequence goes on from NC_142244.1 coordinate 97,659,112, forward strand.
ATTTAAATTGATAGACTATTTCTGAATAATCTATCCATTTTAGATTTATTATTTAGATAGATTAAATTCCAGTATTTACCAACAGTCTGTTCTGTCAAGAGTATCCCAAGACACTGTGATTTAAAACTCAAACCTTAATAGTGATAAGAACGGTATTTCAGGTAATTTTAATAGTTTTCAAGACTTTAATACCTTAAATACGTATCTTCCCTTCAAAGCCAGTAGATTTTATAGGATTTACTTATCCCCTGCACACATTTTGCCAGGTAAACATGCACTCTATTTTTCTCTGTATCGCTCTTAAAGTCACTTCTTATAATTTATTCTTATTTGCATTAAGTTGATCAGCATAAAGATTGTAGATTCTGCAATTTGAATCACAATGAATACTTCCTCATGGATGGTACAGCCCAACCACTCCCTGTAAGTGCAATTCTTTGTAACAGCTGCAAACACAGTCCTCAATTCTATGTAAACACCGTGATTATCTTTGTAAGTTGGAAATAATTACCAGTGGATGGCTATGTGAACACACATCTCTAAAGAAGAAATTCTGAAATATGAAAAAAAGCAGTATTCCTTATGAATAAGCAATGTGTGAAACACCCTAGATAACTGTCAAAGTGTCCATCTGGACACTTGCTGCAAGGGAAGGCTGGCAACACTGCAGCTTATTATACACACCCATTGAGGAATCAGATGTTGAAGTTTAGGACAATCTTAATTCCAAGCTATAGTAGTGTCTTAAATCTATCCATATAACAATGGTACTTTTACTGGAGATACACTGCTCCTGTAGACTGACAGTCATTCCAATTCTCCAACAGCAGTATGTGATTAAACCTAGGATGTATGAAATAAAGAAGGATTTAAGGAATGGCTGTCAATGGCAGTGAAAATTCACTGAGGCTAACACAGCCTCCCTTCTCATTTTAAACCTGTATTTCTTTATTTAAGCATCCTTTATAGTTTAATTACTGCTACAGGAAGAGAAGAGGAGAAGAGAAGAGAAGAGAAGAGAAGAGAAGAGAGAAGAGAAGAGAAGAGAAGAGAAGAGAAGAGAAGAGAGAGAAGAGAAGAGAAGAGAAGGGAAGGGAAGGGAAGGGAAGGGAAGGGAAGGGAAGGGAAGGAAGGGAAGGGAAGGGAAGGGAAGGGAGAAGGGAAGGGAAGGGAAGGGAAGGGAAGGGAAGGGAAGGGAAGGGAAGGGAAGGGAAGTGGAAGGGAAAGGGAAGGGAAGGGAAGGGAAGGGAAGGAGGGAAGGGAAGGGAAGGGAAGGGAAGGGAAAGGGAAGGGAAGGGAAGGAAGGGAAGGGAAGGGAAGGGAAGGGAAGGGAAGGGAAGGGAAGGGAAGGGAAGGGAAGATGAAGGGAAGAGGAAGTGAAGAGAAGTGAAGTGAAGAGAAGAGAGAGAAGAGAAGAGAAGCAAGAGAAGAGAAGAGAAGAGAAGAGAAGAGAAGAGAAGAGAAGAGAAGAGAAGAGAAGAGAAGAGAAGAGAAGAGAAGAGAAGAGAAGAGAAGAGAAGAGAAGAGAAGAGAAGGAGAGAGGAAGAGAAGGGAAGGGAAGGGAAGGGAAGGGAAGGGAAGGGAAGGGAAGGGAAGGGAAGGGAAGGAGAAGAAAGAGAAGAGAAAGAGAAGAGAAGAGAAGAGAAGAGAAGAGAAGAGAAGAGAAGAGAAGAGAGAGAAGGAGAAGAGAAGAAGAGAGAAGAGAAGAGAAGAGAAGAAGAGAAGAGAAGAGAAGAGAAGAGAAGAAGAAGAGAAGAGAAGAGAAGAGAAGAGAAGAGAGCTTTACTGGTAACACAGTGGATTGCATTTACTGTCACTCCATGGTACCAAAATAGACCCTAACTTTAAAGCATAAAAATTAAGAAAAGTACTATTTTTGAACTAGGTTTTTCCAAGTTTAGCTCTGTACCTATGCGTTTATCCTTTTCACCTTCATATTATCTTACACTGTCTTCTAGTTGTCCTTGGCAGACTGAATTTGTTTGTAGATGACTAAGTTATAATTTAAACTTAGGTATTTTAGTAACCACAATGTCCATTTACAGATCATGTTTAGAATTTATCTCTGCAATAGTCAATTGCTTTCAAAAAAAGCAACAGCTAACACTGTGCTTCCTATCAGGAAGCATAGGCACACATTAAAAGACTAGCACTTCAATTCTAAGACAAAATATAGTCATTTTCTACACAGTTTTTTATTTTTTAAAGAGCTATTTTGTCTTCATATCTGTGACAGCTGATTTCATCATAATTAAAAAATTTAATAAAATATTATGGGAACTTGGAAGTCCCTCTAAGCATATTTTTTGTGAAATCTATAAACAGGTTTGATTATACCATTCCACAGATGCATTTGTAAATTACATCTGATGGGGCTATAATGGTCCTAGTTTTAATGCTACCCAGTTTAAGCTTACTTGAGTAATTTCTCAAAATTACCACAACTGTCTCTGATTTTATAGGTGATACAACAAGGACCTAGTAATACTGGCATTCTGTCATTATGTACAGAATCTTAGTCTAACTTGAGAAATAAAATCTATCTCATAAAAAATTTGCTTTGTTTTGAACATAATATGACCCAATGTCTCCAGCTATCCCCAAAACCCCTGACAGCTCCTGGAAATACCTAAATATAAGCTAGAAACATGTATTTTATTCTTTGATCCTCAATTTATTCAACACAATTACTGGACTATTGTAATTAACTTCTGTTTGAGCAGATAGGTTCATGAAGTCACTCTAAGAAAATGTACCCCTTTGAATTCAATCTCAGCATCTTTAAATACATCTTTTAACACGTAACTTCTACAGTGTTTTTCCCTTTCAATTCAGTTTCATACCAAGTTCTTTCTTTGAAAATTTTCACAATCAGTTCTCCCCACTGTGAAATTGAAAAATTTCATCTATAGTGACATATTTATCAACAATTAAATTTTTGAATCTTTTTAACTATAAAAGAAAATCCATGATTAAACAACGGGTGATAGAATTTCCTGAGTTGGAAGGGATCCATCAGGATCATCAAGTCCACCTTCTGCTCCTGTGCAGGACACCCCAAGAATCACACCATGTGCCTGAGACCATGGGTAAATGCATGCAGGCAGTTCTGTAATATTCTCAGCATCAATAGTCCAGAAGTCAGAATATCAAGTAAGCAGATGCTGCTATTTCAACTCATTATTGCCTGTCTAGAGGTAGGTCTCACAGCAGGAAACAGGCACAGATCAGCTAGAGGAGTATCAGAGATACGGAAATATTTTTTTTACCTTGATTAAAGTATATGAAAACAAAATAACTAAATATGACCATGGTCTTCATTTGTATTTTAGTGGGGAGGAAAAAAGGCATCCTGAATTGTAGAAGACTTATTAATATCTTCATGAGTCAAAGAGTGTGGGCTTCAAGTCAGAAAACTAACAACCCACTCTTCACATATCCCAGCTGAGGTAATGTTGATTTTGAGATATCAAAGGAATGAGTGGTGGTATCTTAATTCCTTACTTGAACCAAATATAATTAAGTATCGAGTAATGCAAAGGCAGTGAAATGTAACTTTTCCTTTGCTGAATAGGCAACAACTCTCTGCCTAAAGGGAGGAAATTCATCCAGAAAAAACTCCCATTTTGCAGACCTATTTTGCAACTTTAATCAGAAGCAGCACACCAGAAGACAGGAAGCCTCTCATCCACAAACTCCCTCTCAATGTACATATTCTGAGTTACAGTCCTTGTCTTCAAGAAGAACTGAAAGAGATGTGAAACCTGTGTTGCTTCTTTCTCCCTCTGACATACATTCCTCATGATTCTCTGCTATTTCTGTTTTAATAATTGAACCTCTGAACCTTTCTGTATCTCTAGTCTTGATATGTGCCTGTCCCAAAAGGATACCCATGTGGTAGTAATAGTCAGAGAAAGTAGGGAAAAGGGATTGATACTCCTCTGAAGCCCGAGGTAAGGGACTGTATCCTCAGCCACAAATAACTAAAATATCCCACAAATCAAGTGGGTGGTTTCAGAGAGAAACTACAAGAAAAAAGAAAGATCAGGATTGTATAAATCTTGGCAAGGTCTAAGGGCAAGAAAAAGTCTAGCAGAGACCAAAGATGAACAGAGGAAGTAGGCAGAACAGCCTAACACAAACAATAAACAGAGACTGCTCTTTAGAGAAAATGGGCTGCTACCAAAGATACAACAGCAGCAGCAAAGAAGCAGTAACACAGAAATAGAAAGGCTGAGACCATCTCCACAGGATGCAGAAAGAGAGGAGAAATGAAGCTGTGTGTAAGGCATGATGGCAGCTAGGAACAAATGATGTGAATTTGCAGTGCTTATTTTTTTCCATAAAGAACTAACATTTCTTGAGAAATCATCTTGCCTTCAAAATTATTTGGATATGAATGTTTGGTAATACAACTGGCAAAACACAGATTAATTTCTTATGTGGGCTACATCAGAAACATCCTGAACCACCTATCAAAAAAAGATACCACGTGTGATATAGCAGATAAAAAAGATTAAAAATTCCTCCTCATCAGGAGAATAAATGAGGATAAATATTTGAATAGAATATAATACACATTTCATTAAAAAACAAAGGATGAAAGGATGAAAATATTGGAGCAATGAGGTTCCAAACAAACATAATAATTAATACTACAGGTCAAAACCTGAAAATTGCAATAAAAAAATAAACCATGCTGAGGAGAAAAAAAGCCAAAACCAAACCTAAAAACAACTAAAGAAAAAAACCCAAAGCCAAAATACAATAAGCAGGCTGGAAACAAAGATACTAGACTCACTTTGAATCAAATCAAAATAAATCTGAAGAATTTGCAAACTGCTATGAGAAGTCAGGAAGAATTAAACTCATGAAGCCTAGGCCCAAAACAGCAACACAGACCAGAGAAATGCTGGAGATGTGGGAGAGAATAATTTGCCGTGTTAAAAAATTCTGAATGGCAAATGGAACGATAAATCCCCTTAGGGAAACTCCAGGCCAGAAAGTAACAATGCCAAAAAAAGTATGTAGAACAAGACACAGAAAAACTGGAGGACATAAGAAATGTTAAGTCTAAGGTCAAAGAGAAGGGGAGAGTGCCAGCCCTGTGTGAAAAGAAAAGGTTGAATCTCAAGCCAGGGATAAGAGAAAGGCCAAGCCTGAGATTAAGGAGGAGGAGGAAAAGGAGGACGAGATACAGCTAAAGGAGAAAGATAGCAGAAATCAGAGGGTGAAAGATCAATCTGAATAATAATAATAAAAAAAAAGACTAGGGACAAAACTGAAGTCAAAGAAACAAAATCCAAAGAGAGCTTCAAGACCATGCTGAGACATACTGAAATTAAAGATCAGATGGAACAGCAAGAGCTCCACATAATAGTCTTCAAACTTGTCAAGCTACAGTATTCAGAGATTGCAGATAGGGAATAAGATGAATAGGAGACAGAATAATCCACCCAGTGGCATGGAGTTCAGATCATCTTTTGGTCCTCACTTCAAGTACCTAGTTAAGTCTCATTGGGCCTTTTAATATTATTTCTGTTTCTGAAACTAACAGTAAGAAATGTACAAAAAGGCACTTAAAACGACTATTACAGCAAGGTTCTTACTATGCTCAAGGTAATGTTCATTATCTCTGTCACTTTGAAGTTATTATAACTAAAGCAATTACCTTTGATGAAATTATATATGCCTCTCTATGTATGAGCAAATTCTGATAAATATACCTTTCTCCCTCATGATTTTTTTTTAAGACCTTAGTGATTCAGGAAAAAATTCTCCCAAAATTTTCAGCCAGAAAGACTGGAATAACTAAAAATCCATTCCATAAAAATTCATACGTGAAAACTTTCTCATAAGTGTAAAAGTGTTTATCCCTTCATAGATGGTGTCAGATACTATCACTGCTGGTTAAGCCACTGAGCTGTTTTTCACACACCCCATAAAAATGCAAAAATGCAGCGTAAGGTAAAAGAAATTGCAATCCCAGGTACCAAGGTGAAATCAGTGAATCAAAATCTGTCTGCATTTAGGGAATTGCCTATCCAGCCGCATAAATTTCCATTTCTATACTATTGAAACAACTTTCCGATGGACAAAACATGCACAGGGAGGATATTCCAGTTCAGTGTTGATGGAACTGGAAGTTGCCAATGATACAAAGCACAAGGGCCCGAGTGACAGGAACAGAGGTTCTGAGATTTTCTTCTCTTGAAAACTGAGCTCTTACTCATTTTCACTTCTCTGGTGTTTACCAGTTCTCCTGAATGAACCTAAAATCTGTACTGCCTCTCCAGAACGAACATTTTCAGAAAGCCTTTCAACATATCACATCCCTGAGGACAGCACAAGTCCTGACTTGCCTGGGGCCCGGGACTCTCTGTCAGCCCCAGCCTTCAGCAGGTCCGGACACAGCTCCCCACAGTCCTGCCCGGCCATGGCCCCGCTGAGCCTGGCACAGCTCCCCATAGCCTGTCCCAGCCATGGCCCCGCTGAGCTGGGCACAGCTCCCCATAGCCTGTCCCAGCCATGGCCCTGCAGAGCTGGGCACAGCTCCCCATAGCCTGTCCCAGCCATGGCCCTGCAGAGCTGGGCACAGCTCCCCATAGCCTGTCCCAGCCATGGCCCTGCAGAGCTGGGCACAGCTCCCCATAGCCTGTCCCAGCCATGGCCCTGCAGAGCTGGGCACAGCTCCCTACAGCCTGGCCTCGACTCGCCAGAGAGGTTCCCGATGCCCGTGTTTGAAGCTGCCCCACTGCCCTTGGCCATCCTGCTCCTGACTGGGAGGGGACATGTCGGTCCTAGCTGACAGTCCTGCCCTGCTGCTCTCCATGCAAAGCCTCTAACATTTCTGCACCCTGTGATGCCATGACACAATGTTACTAATGTGAATAAAATGTTCGCATGGCAAAAAAACCCACCTATGATTGGACCCACGATGACAAGCAAATGAGGAACATATCCTTCTTTCAGCAATCATCATTCCATCCATAACATAATCACCAAAATCTGCATCTTCTAAGCCCATATATCTTTCCCCAGTCACCATCATGACAACTATGTGGACTTAAGCAAACACATGAAGATAAACCCACACCAAACACTGCAGCAGAATAAACTCATGCAATCTCTTAAGAAAGGAAATTATTACCACTCATTTTTAATAACATTCCTCTATATTGTTTCTCCACCCAGACTACCAGCTTTTAAATACATCTAAGCACTAAGTTCCTTAACTCGGAGTACTCAAAGTTAGACTCCACAGAGACATGAGTCACAGACTCAGAACAGAAAAGAAACAACTCCATTGTCTTCCAGCACCACAAAATACTTAGTTATACGAAATGGGATGTAGGCACGCTTACACCACTTTTAGGCTCCTTGACAAGAAGAGAAAACACACTTAAGTCTCTGGCAACCACAACGTTGTGAGCAAACAAAAACACACCTGAGATCCACAAGACTTTCACATTATGTTTATAAGAGCCCCTCTGAGCTTGCGGCTTAATTGCTCTATCTCTATCATCTTCATTCTCACAGTTGTCAACATACAAAGCCCCCTAGTAAAAACATAATTACCTTTCTTTTTGTCTATGTGGGGTTCCCTTTCAACAGATAAAATAACTCTAAGTAGGAGTAACAGAAAGAGAAGCGTGAAAATAACTACTGAGCTGTTCCAGATCATGGCTCAACCTGGGTCTTTAGCTGAGTGTGACCCAATTGTTTCAAATCCTGCCCCAGGTTTGCAGTCTAAACACAGCCAGAATTTACTTTGGTAACAAAGCAACAAGAGAAAATTGCAGAGAACTTACTTTTAGGGTTCCATTTCCTTTTCCCTCAAATTCAATGAGGAGAAAAGTCTTCCACTGGAAACCTTTCTTCCTCTAATTAAATTCCATTCTGATTTATCCAGGCTGTGCTTAAAACTATCAGTTTTCCTTTCTCAGGGAAGTTTTGGCAGTTTACCAATATCAAAGTATATAAAAAAAGCAAATATTTTAAAATGTGTTTTCTTTTTTAGGGAGAAAATGTGACAGAACAGCAATGATGGCAGCCACTACCAGCATTACTATTATGTTGAGAGTGCACAAGAAGACTGCAAGAGAAGGGATCCTGACTTGAGAGGAACCTCATGATCAACCCAATCCTGATCTCTAGAGCAAAAGAGGCAGTGACATGGGTTGAAATGGACTTTTCTGGACAGAAAAGTAACAGCCAGGGTGTGGCACCTGTAGTACAATGTCCCTCTTCACCACCAGATTACTGTCAACTGAATGATGTGAAGTCCTGTAGCTCAAGCAGCAGTAGGCCATATTGAGCCTTGACATTTTGACATAAGGTGTTTTACAGAAGGTATGGTAAATGTATTTGGCATTGTAAGAGTTTTTGGGTTTTTTTTTCTTTTCCTGTAACTTCAAACAGTCTGTGAAGACCACAAAAAAAATCAACAGAAAACCAAAGTCAAAACATATATAAAAGGTGACAATGTGGCCCTAAATCCTTTTGATTAAGTTGAAGGCATTCAAAAGACATTTGTCTCTTGACAAATGAAACAAATGAACTTTGTTGAATGCTTCTACTAAGAATTGAGTCAAATGCAAGAAGTAAAATTCATTAATTGCAACTTAATCATTCATTATAGTTTTATTGTGCTGAATGGACCATATACCAAATGTTAGATAAAGGTTAAGAGTTATGAGAGGTCACTGGAATACCCACAAGAGAAGCATTAATGCATGACAATGGATTATCTCAATCCTCAGCTCATCAACCACTCCATGTACTAACTGAATCTATTGTATTTAGAATCGTCTAAAATTAGCAGTGGACAGTGTAAAATAATTACTTTAACAAGCAAATAACAAACACAATAATAAGAAGAACCTTCACATTTCCCCAGTGCAGGAAATCAATATGTTGGTAAATTTATTTAAACTCCATTACATGAACTGACTAAGTTGCCTAAAATGTTTCTAGTGTCTTGGAATATTTGCTGAAGATTCTAAAGCTTCCCAAAAGTCAAATAAATCCTCTCTTGTCTCCCATCCGAAGGAGAAATGAAAAGATTTCTCTCACTGTAGGGCTATATATAGACTCATTGTTCTGTATTTAGAACATTCTGTTTTCAGCTAGATCTTACTTGCTCTAGGCTGTCAGTCATCTTTAGATCTCCTGCCTGCAACAGCAATAGGTTATATCATATGCTGTTGATTACAGGTCATAACAAACCCAAATTTATGATTGTCATGAGTACAATATTTCTACTCTTTCCATTTATCTGGTTGAGAAGTCAATTGCTTTTCTCTACCCTGCTGTTACTTGGAAGAATAAAGATATTCATGAGTGAATGAGCTATAAATATGTTGGCCTTTTACTATTTCAGTCTTAAAAAATGAAGAAAGGCTACAGTTGCTTTGAGTAGAAGCTAAGAGATTGATCCAGAGCCCTTTGAAGTCAACAAAAGTTCTCATGAGATCAGTAAACTGCAGAAGTCAGTCCACGAATTCAAGTCTAATACTTGCGGTCTCATACTTGACTGCAGTCTATTGGAAACATTATTTTGGGAGAAATTCTGACAATAGCTGGTAGCTGCTACTGGAAAATTATAAATCACATGTAAGAGCATGGTTGTGACAGCAATAACTATCACAAGGTCTCAAGCAGAGCATTATAAAGCAACATATTTTAGAAGTCTCATCTACAACACAAAACACAGTGTCACTTGCAAACTACAAGTCAAATTTTACCTCAAAAAGCTCTAGGAAGTGATGATACATCCTGAGTCACGTAGTGAAACAAAGCTAACTCTGACCAAACTGGCACATCACATACTGCATTGTAGTGCAGTGCAAAGACCACAGTTCAGGTCCCAGAGGACTCTGTGCCAGAGCAAAGCACCAGCCTCTGGAGGGCTGATCAGCACCGTTGTGTCACTGTGAGGATGTGTACTCATCCAGTAACTTGGGAGCTGTTGCACAGTGCTTTTAAACATTTGTAGAAATACTCCTCTGAGTACACACAGACTCCTGGAACACATATGAGCAGAAGTTATAAGTTGGAAGGATGATGAGAAAGTGTAAGCTCACACCAGGTACCTAAGTGGCTTGATCTTCAAAAGTTTTGAAAAACTAATAACTCAAAAGACCCCTTTGATGACAAACTTCAGCAGCAATAAAATTCTTGTTTTTCTCAGGTACTATAAGCTCTAAATGTTGTGTGTGTTATTTTTCAAAAAGAAATATCCTAATCTATAAAAAATTTTCCAACTACACGTAAATATGCTAACAAAGGTACTCTACTCGAGAGTAACAATTTGAAATTTCTCTAAACAAACTAAATATTCCAGTAATAAATAATTTGCATTGCAAACACTTAAAAGCATTACAGTTTGCAATTCTTTCTCATTCTTTTTTTAACTATTCACAAGTCTAAGATGCAACTGAGACTCACAAATGGCTAACTGATAAATACGTGTGTTGTAGTCATCATCTGATTTTAGTTAATAATTCAATTATTATATTTCCTTAGAAAACAACAGGATATCAGAGCAAATGCTTGTTGTTTTTAAATACAGCTCTTAACACTTTTAGGAGTTTTTAAGTAGCACTTTTAAATTTGCATTATTTATTTTTTTAAAAAGAATATTCTCAGGAGTTGAAAAGGAATTTAAGATATCAAGAAATAATATCTTTGTAGAAAACACAGCTCAAAACCTTTTGAAATTAAATTCTTGACATGTAAGCACTTCCAACTGTGAACAGAGATTATCACTATCACTTTTGTACTGGTGCACGAAAAAATGCTAATATTTCTCTCAAGAATCCACTTGCAATGTATGCCTTCAAAAAAACCAACCTCCCCTAGATGGTATTCAAGTGAAAGCTTTTCACAGTAAAAGAACTGTTATAGATGATACTTTTTTATTTCTTAAAAGAAATTGAGTTTGTATTTGTTTCATTTTTTTAAAAATCACTCATTTAAAAAAAAGGTCTACATTAAGGCCATCAATATTATCAGGTGGACACATACATTCTTTTGTTAGACAATAAAAAGCACCAAACATTGAAATGAGTTGAAGAATACATGTACATATACATGCACAAATCCTATTTTCATTAAAACCTGAATATTTTTTCATTTGAAAAATGTTTTTTTTTAATATGAGTTTCAATTTTTAAAAAAAATCCATATATGTCTAATTCTTTAGCCCTTTTCATGTGAGAAATATTAACAGTTGCTGCTGAATGGACAGACCTGTACTGCAACAACCACTATATTAGCTGTTCCCTTCACTGGTACCCTTCAGTAAAATATTGAAATAGAATTATTTGTCATTAGATTTATACAATGTGCTCAGATATTATTATAAATAATGAATCTAGTCTTCTGCTTCCAAATTTTCATACTGCAATGCATAATTCCAAAAAGAGTAGGGGGTTTCAAATATTCGGTATTAGCTAGAAACGAAAGATGCTGGCTTTATCGCTGCTTTTGGAAGTTTAAATTTTATGCCTTGTGTTAAATAATTTAAGCAGGCAACACGTGGAGATTTTCCTTCTGAAATACATTAAATTAAATTTTAAATTTAATTTAATTAAATTTCCTGTGATTATATTGTGAACTTCGTCCTCTAAATGTAAGTGTTCTACTTTGCATTTCACCACTGCCAAAAAAATCAACCACATCTCCAGTTTTTTGCTTAGCAAAGAATAAGAGATGATAGACTTAGTCCTTAAACTCAGCCACAGTAAAACATATCTATTATAATTATTTCAAATGGATGCTATACCACTTGTATTTTTTTCATCCCTTTTACATTCAGAATAACTGAAAATCCTGTAAAACTCCTCCACACATTTCTTCAAAAGGATGTCTCATACAGAATGTACTTGGAGGTAATCAGCATATAAAATACTTTATTTCTTTCATACATAACAATTTGCATACATCAAAATGAATAGTTGATACTTTTTACGTACTACTAACACCACTGGATGACAATGTTGGATAGAAGAATGACATTTCTTGACACCAATAACCCACAAAAAACTGACAAATGTGTGAGCATGCAGAAGTTCAGAAAGGAATACAGTCTAATGATTCAGGCTTCTGGTAGGTACAGTAATAACCTAAAATTAAGGCTAGATCCTAGACTATCAATGGCTTTCAAATATATCAGACATCCAACAATCCCACAGCTTCGTAAGGAGAATGTGTTTGAGAATGACACAGGTATTCAAACATCAAGAACTGTAAGTCATGGAAAGAGGAGTCCTTTATCTTAAAACAAGACCTGCAACTTTCTATAGACAGAAATAACAACAAAGCAATAAATTGTAAGGGACATTTGCTTCACCAGTAATATGTGTGTCTCAGACAGGCCTCAGAACAGGAAAGCCAACAGTTTATTGTCTCTGGAACAATGTAAACTGACCAAGATACAGTTTCACCTGATCAAATTCATTTATTCATTAATCCCAATTCTTAATCTCATTCTGAAGCAAATCTTAAAAAAGATAAATTGCATTCCAAAATTCTTAATTATTCCTGTAAATTGCATTGAGAACCTAAAATAACTAATTTGTACATGACTGCCTTCAGTTTAAAAACAGATATCTGGTATGCAGGATGAACCAACCCACAGGGGACTCAAACAAGTTATTTCCTTAAAAATTTCAGAAAAATATTACCAATCATCTGAGCATGCTTTTGATAATCCTACTAGACAGTTAATCTGGTCAGTATCTGAAAGTATCTAGATTGAAGGATGAGTAACAAATAACTTCAGCTATATTTTTTCATAGTGAAAACCAAACCTCACAGCATTTCCAAGAGATTCAGAACTATGATATTCAGTGGCATCTGAGCTAAACTAGCAGTACATACTAGGAGGGAGTAAAAAGCACTACAGATAGAGTCCTCACTGATCTGACAGAGATATCTTTGAGAGAAAGATGCTCATGTACTAGTAAGAAAATCACTGAAATGCAGAGGTTGTTGGTGCTTCACCAAAGTTGTCTTCATTGAACCAACTGTAGAAAAAGAAGTGTGAAATTTTTGTCATAAAGGTCAGCACATGTGAGTATGAATTGATTATCTAGAATATGTGGACTAAAACTAAAATGCATTCCTCTCTAGTTCTCCTAGTTTATGCAATATATTCAGTGAACATTTCACAAAAAATGGCCTTACTGAACATATACAGTTTACAGTGGGAAACAGAGTAGCAACCCTGTAAGGATCTTTCATCAACCATTAATGAGTTAGGCATATGGTAAAAGAACGGGTTTTGTTGGTTCTTTCTTTGGGGGTGGCAGGGCAGGAGGGAGATGGTGGCTGTGGGTTTTTCCCTGTTTCGTGTATGAGAACAGTCCAGATTCACAATTTCTCAGCTTCTTCAGTTTGTATCAGCCAAACCCGAAGAATAAGTCTGACATCCAGCCACTGAACAACTGATCTCATTGTCCAAAGTAATTACCTGGACTACTGAGGAATGTCTGCATTTTTTCAATGCTTTCTCAGGAAAGAAAACTGAAGCTAAGCTAAAAGATGTGATGCCAAAAAATTTGCCAGTGTTGGGAATAGTTTGAAAGACTGAATCAGTTGGTAACCAGATCAAGAAATTCTGTGGGTATTTCTGTTTGCCACCACAAAAGCCAAAATCATCAAGGATAACATTGTACTCCCTGTTGTGGCACCTCAGCTTCTAATGAATTTAGCCATCTGATTATGCAGCATCATTCCTCAAAGTACAGCCTTCTGAATGTGGCATTTCTGGGAACAGCACCAAAATATGACAGCAATCACTGTATGTGTTGTTAATGCCTGTGGCTAGATTTTGTATTTTGGAATACCTTGAGGCATTGGGTAATGTGGATATCAGGCAATTCTTGTGATGATTTACAAAGTCATAGTACATCTAAATGTACCATGGCAATTACTGTTTGATAAATGATGTAGTCTTAGGAAGAGACGACATCCTTCCTTCCAAAAGATCCATTATGAAATAATAGAAGTTATAAAAGGATACAAAGTCACCTAGTACTTACAAACAGCATACAAAAAAGTTCTGGTTCCATTTTCATGAATATAATAAAACATAAGAAAATTATGGGGTTTTGTTTCATTTTAAAACACTATATACTGTTCACTATATAGTTATCACTATGTGGTTTAAAAATAAAGGTCTTTACTGATACACTGTCTTTACCTAGAGCAAGGTAAAGACAAACAAAAATACCCTTAGAATTCTCGATATTCTTCCTTTTTAAGAAAAAGAAAGTATCCAGGCAAAAGCTCTAAGTTACTTTTACATGATCCTAATTTTTATATCTCTGATGTTAAGTTTAAGTGATGCAATACAAATTTTTCATTCATGAATGCTGTTAAATCATGTTTTGCCTTGAGTAAATTAGTATCTCAACCTCAGTAATGTCAAGGGTCTGCAATTCACGGTTGTGTAAACTATCATCTAAGCCACTGAAGCAGTGTTTTCCAGAGCCCTCCAAACCATTATTTTTCTTTTTCCCTTGATGTTCTCACATTCTGGGTCTTCTGTTGCTATTATCACAGTCTTGCAACTGCAAATCCCAATAGTGTTGTATGGTAGGTACTTGTGGGAAAAACCATCACTACAGTGAGAATGGTTTCTCTTTTGTCCTTCCTGGTTCAGCTTTCCTTTTTGTTTTGTAGACTTTACAGTACAGAAGCCCCATATGCAGTGCATAGGCATACAACACCTGAACTTAAGATTACCATACTTCAATAAAGATCAAGACCCTTTGTGTAACCATACAGGTGAAAATCTAGAATGAAAATTCTTTCCTCTGTTTCTAGGCTTAAACCCTATATAGGGTTGCTGTGTAGGATGTGTGATGTGTAGGATCCAGCACTTCATCTTACTGAACCTCATAGAGTTGGCCCTGGCCCATCTATTCATGCTGTCCAGATCCCTCTGCAGAGTCTTCCCACCTTTCAGCAGAGCAAAACTCCCATACAACCTGCTGCCCTCTGCAAACTCCGGAGAATGCACTTGATGATTTGGGCCCCAGTACTGAGCCCTCAGGAATACCTCTTGTGGCAAAATGACAGCTCAGCCTAACTCCACTCACCACCACTCTCTGGACCCAGCCATCCAGCCATTTTTCAACCCAGTCAGAGTACACCTGTCCAAGATATGGGCTGCTAGTTTCTCTGGGAGAATTCTGGGGGAGACCATGTCAAAGGCTTTGCTGAAATCCAGAGAGACAACAGCCTTTCCCTCATCAGGCAGGTAATGTGGTCATCAAAGGAGATCACATTGGTCAGGCAGGACTGACATTTCCAAAACCCATGCTGTCTGTGCCTGATCCCCTGGTTGTTCTGTACATGCCATGTCATGGCAATCCATGAACTTAGTACTTTCAAAATCACAGTGGATAAGCAAGAGTGACTCCTGCCACCACTTCAGTTATATCCAGATCAGAGAATCCCCAATCATTTCCCAATCTGAGTGTTGGAGCTATTTTCTGATTCTGTACTTGGGCTAGACTCAAATCTTCACCTTCTCCTCTCCTTCCCTAAAGTGGTCATTTTGTGCATTTCTGAAGTAAGATTGAGTGGTGCTGCAGGTTGGGGTATATATATCAGCTAGATACCTGAAATCCATTTTGTCTTATACAGTACATTAGCCAAATGAAAACTAAACAAAGAAAGAAAAAAGAAAAATAACCAAATAATAAATTCATTCCTTTGTTTCTTTCTTCCCTTCCCCAAACAAACTATTCTCAAGATATATGAAAGACTCCGGACAGCACGTAACAATCTAGCAAAGTCTAGATTCTTCTTTTTTTTGGTTCTAGAAAGTTGAATTCTTCAGCCAAACTTTTATTAATCTTCTCTAGAACACTACTTCTAGTCTGTGATAGCTTATATAGAAAATTCAGTGCTTATTTATTAATAGAAAGTATGTACTATAAATAATCAATTCTGGTACATGTCAGAGCAGAAATAAAACGGGTGTAAAGTAATAAAAAACGTTGTGATTAAGTTTTTTTCATCCATTTTCTTCCTTCTGTACCTGCAACTTCTGCCTGTCCAAACAAAAAATCTGAGTACATACTAGAAATTAGTGTGGAAGAAGAACTAAAATTCTGATAAAAACATACTCTTCATGTTTAACAAGAATCATCTAAAGGAGACAAATAAATTTAAAAGATAAATTTATCTCCCTAAAAATCACTTAAGTTCTAAGCCTATTTACACACAGTGAAATGTGCATCATGTGCAAGAATCTCCTTTTCACCACCTCCTTTCATTCACCTCTATTCTCATCTTAACTTTTCAGAGTCACAATGTCAAGAAGGTTAATGCAGTTACATGAATTTTTGATGGACCATTTCACTCAGATTTGCTAAGGCAAACACATATAGCTGGCTGGTAAACAATTTACTCCACAGAGAACAAGTTCTTAGCTGAAAAGAGACCTCTGCAACATCAATACATTAAATGATGAGATATTAGCTACAGAAGGAGGGGGAAATCTTGCAAGCTGATTATCTTTTTTAAGCACTAAATACTTTTAGACACTCAGATATTAGGCCCAGTGTCACTGAAGACAGTGCTACAAACCAATGCAAGTACATTGTTAATAAGATCTTAGTCATGCTTGTAATCTTTTAAATATACAGTTCACAGCAAGCAAAGAAAAATTGCTCTCAAAATTGCTGTTGTATGCAATATGTCCATTTATATAAATAGGGGAAGGTTGCTTATTAAGAACATGAAAGGCTAGCACTCTGCAACCTCTGAAGAAAAATTGCTTTCTTCTGTCTGCTTTATTTCTTGGCAAATTTTGACCTAAACAAAGTATGCCAATTCTGTTTTAAAATGTGATTAGAAAAAAGTTTTGTAACTGTGGAATATAACTTAGATGTGAAATAATGGTTAAGCAGCAACTGCAAGGTCTTTATCAACTATTACATTAATTTCTCTAAGTGATGTATATGAGTAGGATGAAGACACATTTTACTCTAATTTTCTTTCCCTCACCCCCATGTGCCAGTGACAGAACCATTAAAATACGAAGTTTGTCAAGCCTGCCCTTCTCTAATTCCAGGTAAATTTCTTCACGTTCTTCATGCACTTCTCTGCAAAACTAGTTTCTCTGAGAAACTGCAAGTAGTAGTAAAATTAATAGTAAAATTGGGCATGTGAGGAGAAAAAAAACCCAAACAAAAGCACACAGACAAAAAAAAAAAAGACACAAGAACAAAACAAACAAACAAACAAACAAAAAAAAAAACAAAAAAACCCCCCAAACAAAAACCAAAGACAAAACCCAAAAAACAAAACAAAACGAAATAGAAAAACAAACCAAAAACACCCACCAAAAAAAACCCCACCCCACTCCATCCCAAAAAAACCTCAACAAAACAAAACAATCCAACACTCCAGAAAGCCAAGTATTTGAAATGAAAAAAAATGACATTTTATGATTCTTGGGACAAACAGCATCAAGAAACCAAACAAGCAAATATTCCTAACCAAAAACATATTCAGTGATGATACCACTGGATATGGTTTCTTTCAGAACCAATGGCTTTATTTCAAGAAATACTTTATCAGGACAAAAAAATTAAAATATTTTCCAGAAGAAAACAGACTCAATTTCAAAGTGTATAATCTAGATTTCTACAGAGGGATGACGATATTAAAAACTACTTTTACCTTGACCAGTAACTTTTAGATTGTTCCCTCTTCAGACTAAACCAAACCCCCATGTCCAGAAGCATCAACTCCTGCTGTAAATCCAACTTGATTTATATCCTGCTGGTTTAAGTTCTCCAGAACACAGTATGTGAACTGCCACTCCTCCCACTACTATCCTCCCTGTACTGTTGTGTGTGCGCTATCCCTGTGTGTCATGATGTTCTTTTTCTATGGAAGTTAATCATGTTAACCTTCCTCTGAAACTGGTCATCTGTCTGTTTACAGACTCTGACTAGGATGGGCCTCTTGAGGCAGTAATAAGCAAGAGAAGGAAAACACCCCACCATGCTGGGGATGATGAGTAAGAGAGGAAGGGGTTGGGCCATTTAGGAAGCATCCTCATCTTTCACAGCGGAGAAATTAAGAACTAAAATATGCAATCTCGTCATCTTAGACATGGATATGCTTAGTGTTTAGCTTTCAGGCTTTAAGAGCCAGAAGTGGTGTTACAAGTGCTATCACTGCTGTTAAGAAACCCATTAGTTGTCTCCCGAAATGGAACTGCCATTTCTCCATCATCTTCATTGATGTCTGGGGCTCCAGACAGTATCTTCTCCAATGTACACATTTTGTTTCCTCTTGAATAAACTAGCTCTAACTGGTTTCAGAATGCAGTGAAGCCTCACCAAATGACCACTCTCCAGGGGCAAACAGAAAATTAAATCTACTACAGAAGGATGTTTCTATGAAGTGTTATTATCCAGTGATCATTTACTTATATACAAAATGCAAGTCTTATTTAGCTTTTTAATCTTGTCTATTTAATATCTAAGAGAATTCAACACTGGCACTATTAGAAGTACTCCCATCTCCTGTGCTTTCTACAGCATTGCTAGTGTAACTTCTACATTGCTAATATAATTTTCTTTGCCAGAACAAGACATCCTTCACAAAAAGACACTCAAATTAAGCATAAGAGAACTGATAATGCAAATCATCCAAGAGTTAATGGGATTTCTACTTTATTGGTCACCATATTGACCAGTATTTACAACTTTATTATGTCATGAGTGGAAAACATTTCACAGGCTCTGGGAGGCTAAGGCAAATTAAAAAGTTACAGAAAAAGAAAAACAAACAACAATAAAACTTGCAGAAAAGGAACAAAAAGAAAATAAAAGATTCTAACTATATGCTCTAATTTCAGTTTTCTCAAGCTAAAACTTTTATAGACAAGACAGATTTGGACAAGAGGACAATTCACTAGAACATCTTATTTCCAAAGCCAACAGGAAAAAGAAAATACAAATTGAAATTACAAGGATAAATATACATTTGCTACTCTACAGCACAAAGGAGGGTCAGCCAGCTCTTCTAGAGAGGAATTTTTGCTTCTACTTCCAGGCCTCCCCGTGACCATAACAACTTGGTGTAAGAGTAATGGCACATGCTAACTGCACCATTAATCCCCTGCATTTCAGTAACATCACACCTCTGTACCACATCAGGGCAGATAAATCAATGCAGCATGCCTTTCACAGTACAACAGTATAAAAAGCTTACTGGGTCTTCTAGTTTACCTTCTTTTTTTTTTTTTTTTTTTTTTTTTTTTTTAATTTGAGTGCTGGGTGACCTGCATTCCATATTCCTACGGCGCTATATTTGAAACATCCCTATGTAAAGATGACATCAAACAAATATAAACAAGAAGCATTGTCTTCAAAACCTGTATGTCACTGTTAACTACAAGATCTTGAGAAAGACATAATAAATGTAAGATTAAACAAAGCAATGTATTTTCTTAATAACTGTAAGACGTTTTAGATTTAAGCAGTAAGTCCACCTGCACTTTAACTTGTGTACCTGAATTAAATCAAGTATTATCATAATGAGCATGAAATTAATATGTTAGCTCTCTTATCCATCTCACGATTAATTTACAGTTATGCCAACTGCTATTATTTAATCTATCAAAACCACTGGATCTACATCATCTGTCCCCAAATTCACCACCTGCACATTTGAAACCTACACACACTGAACATTTCTAATTCAGGAAGCAGGCCTACTGCTGGCTGTGTTAATACAAATTCACAGCCTCAGGCACCACAGCTCATCTGTCCAGCTGTGCATAATTTGCAGAAAGTTCTACTCCCCCTCACACCATTGTGTACTGAGAACTTATCTTTGCTTTAACGTAGATGACATAAAATGCATTAGGCAGACATAAAAATAATTACATTATTGGCAGAAATGAATTTGGATTGGGAAACTACAACAAACAAATCAGTGACTACGTATCTGACTGAGAAGAAACACTTTGACTGATGAATGCTTTCCTGAAGTGCTGCATTGGACCTTCTGCACTAACATTTGGGTGAAGGGTACATTTCATACAGCAACAACTCACTAGCTCCTTCTCTAGTTGTTGCTATAATCTTTTTTCATTCTTTGGCTAAATCCACATACATTCCTACTAATTAATAAATGTCAGAGAGTTTTTGTAATGGCAGATGTACCAAAGATTTACATGGGCTTCACCTCTTCTTGCATAACTCTTCTGTAATCCAGAGGATTTGTGCCCCCTTTTTGGTCACAAATCACCTATAAAATAATACTGAAATCTATCCAAAAACATTGCAACTGAACATCCAGGAGAATTATTTACCAGTGTTAAAGTGCTAGTTTGGAGAGTTGGCAAAAACCTGAGCACCACCACAACTAATGAGATAACTGAATCAAAAGGTGAACAGACTGGATTTGAATACTCCACATAACACATGCCTGGTTTCTTTGATAAGCAAATCCAAGAAACTTCTGAAAGAAATCACAGAGGGAACCAAGTCTGTATAACCATTTGTCTTTATAAATACAGTCACCAATAAAACATGGGTTGAGACAGTACATGGTCCTATATTATATAGCATACTCTTAGAGTGTATAATCATCCATGCTTATAACAAGCTCTTCAAGGAAGGGATGGAGATGCATTATTTTTCAGAGCCCATGCTTTCTTTATTTTTCAAACAGAGGTTTGAAGGCAATTTCATTACCAGAAGTTAATGGGAAGTTAATAGGAGAAAACTTTTAAGCATTATATAAAATATTGTCAGTTCTGTGGAAATACTCCATAACATTTCATACAAATATTACTTTCTCCCAGAACCTGACCAAAGGCTTCTTGAAATTAACAGATATCTTTACACTGAATCCAACAGACCTCACTGCATGACACTGATCTGTCAATGGTCCGTTTATCTTGGTCCTGTTGCACAGGTCTTTCAATGTTAATGGTTTATGCTATTTCCAGTAAGAAAATGAGTAAAAAATTGTACATTAGAGAGCATATGGCTTGTATCTTATACAGTGTTCTACATGAACAATATATTAATTTTGTTTATTTGAAGTGATATGTCTGGAAAACATTTACATAGAGCAGAAAAGGTACAATCATATCTCAAAGAATAAATATATTTGTTACATATTTTCAAGGTAATTTGTTCTGTATATAACCAAGTATTCAAAAGAGGTATTTATTGGATAAGTGGTATATAAGTGATAAATTATATATATATGTTGGAGTAAAGTAGGTAAAGAAATAAAGAGAAGGGGGTGGGGGGAAGAAAAGCTTATTTATTTTCAGAGAAAGAATTCTTAGTTGTATAGTTAAACTATTGATAATTGTTGAGCAAACCCCTGTATTATTTAATTGCAGAGTTCTGTGTAGTGTCTGTAAAAAACTTTATTTAAGAGGAGGAAAACTGTCTGGCACATCTACTTCCAAGCATAAGATTTATGCAAAACTTAAGTATCACAAGAATCAGTACAAAAAAAAGATATATGAATAAATAATAGACATCTGACTCGATTCAAAATTGTTTTATTTCAAAAGAGGCTATCAGCTTTGTCCTGTTTTATTACATTTGGATGGATACAGAGTAATGCTCTTGCATATCAGAAGTCAAAATATGATGTATAATGGAGTATTTGTTTACTGGAATAGATCAAATAGGTATTTGGAAATAATTACTTCAAAATCTGTTTCAGAGCAAAAAAATATACCAAGCAGGAGATTTATTGAAGTCTGTCCACTTACTTGCCACCAGTTTAAAACTGTAAAAGAAACGTAGTTACAAAAAATATAGCTAATTTATTTGAGCCCACTCCATGCTATTTCTCTAAACAGATTTTTGAAAGACTTGTTGGCATTAAACTCCATGTCTTCTCGTTAAGGGTCCAAAGTGATGTTAATACATCCAGAAGCTTGATTACTAACCCAGCTATGTCTGACAACAATATCACAAGATCACCACATGATGGCACTGACGAAGATCGCTGGTCAGTCCTTCAAAGACCATTAACCAGACAGCAACACTACTACAGAGCTTGAAAATCTGTTCCTTCTAGGTCTGTACTGGGCCTGCAGCCCACACAGACACTACAGTAACAGCAATTTTCAAAATAATCAAGGCATTAGACCACTTCAATTAACACTTTCTGTCAGAAATCCTATTTATGATTGTCCTCTTTCATTTCTGGCTGTCCTAGACCTCTCCTAATTGTCAGTGACTACCTCCAGTTGGAGGAAAAAGGAAAAGTCTTCCCTGTGAACTGTCTAAACGGAGAAGCAGTGGTCTACCTCGTTTTGTCTATTGCATTCAACAGATGAAAATCTGAAAAATACTGCTACATGGAAGTTTGCTACCATCAAATCATGCCAGTATTATTTCATCTGTCACCTGTTATTGTGAAACATTGAAGGGGCTTAGTCTTAATGATCTGTGTAACTAAATCTCAAAAATATTTTAAATTTATTTCAAAATAAATTAATACACAAGTAAATACAAATTTCTATTTATATTCATACTATATATGAAATCGTAACAGTAACTGCAGAGTCAGGAAGAGTGCCACTCATTTTCAGAGCTTATCTCTCTTAAAAGGCTCAGCCTCTCCATCAAGTTGCAAATCTCAGTTAGCACATAAATAACAGAAGATAGACAAGCATGGAAAATCCTAACCCTCCACTGAAGCTTGCCAGTGGTATACACTTACTGAAATACGTCCTATGACACTGAGTGGTGTGTGGGCTCAGCACAGAAGACAGCTGAAAGAATCATACATTGTGACATCAGTGACTACAATTTATTTTTAGATTATTACAGTACAAATCTGAGCATTCCTAGCTAGGGATCGTTCCAGCATGTGGTAATGCATTCAGTTTGAATTAGCCGTGACACTGGTAAAACCCACTGCAGATCTCACAGGATAAATCAGTGTTCTACAGGGGCTGCTTCTATTCACTTTCATGTCAGCTATGCAGGCAAGCCATAAAGTAACCCTGTTTCATATACAGCTTATTTTTAATATCAAAATTTATCCCTATTTGTTTACATGGGTTAAAGAGGGATGAGATTGATGAAAATGTTTCCAGAAAAATTTCGTACTTTTTAAATTCGACTACTGCCAATTGTTTATAAATCTTATCTTTCAGTTTTCTATTCTCCCCCCTTATATCCAAGTTGTGAAAAGCATTGCGTCTTATCTCATTGCTAAAAATTTTCCAAGAGTATTGCAAATAAAACTTGTTACTTGCTCTTTCTCCACTAGACAGCAAAGCGTTTTTTCTCATTGGTGTTTGGGGTTTTTTTATTGGTGCTCTTTTATTTTTCTTTCAAATCCAATCTGGGCACTACTAAAACAAACACAATGAGAAATGGAGAACTATTAAAAGGTGACATAGTTGAGTACATAACCCTGTCAGATGTGAGGATCAAAATGGCTCACAGCATAAATGCTTTACAAACATTGCTTGAGAGCACCTGAGTTGAACTGTGCCAGAGGATAGCTGCAGCTGGACATGAGATACTTATATTGATTTGTGCAGCTAGTGTTTATGTTTTATTAGATTTTTGTTTCTATAAAGACTCACAGCCTTGTAATTCTGTGCACAAAACTAACCAATTTACTCATGCAGAAGAGATCTTGAATCCTGATGACAAGTCTTCAAGCGACAGAATGACTAAATTATATGCTGGTTATAGCACGATGCTTATTCCTGTCCTATCCAGGTGGAGCTGTTCTTTACACTATGTGATTCAGCCATCAAATAGCAGTGTGCGTGTTTCAAAGGCCAAGAGGAGGCTGTATTGAGAACCTGTCAAAAACAAACGTGCAAACCTCTATGTAGCAATCAGTAAGTGTTGCTTGAATCAATCTTTTGTTAAGAAATAATAAAAAAAAAAGCCAAACAGATCCTTGTTTCTATATAATACTTTTAATACAAAGCTTCAGATAAATAGGTTTTCTTTCTGCCTCTTGCCTTCATCTCTGCATGACAGGTCTCCAGCTGAAGGATGCTATTATGATTGACATTTTTATCAAATGTAAACATTTGCAGGTGAATGATCTGCCCAAGAACATGGGATTAGCTAAAGTATTTGGAAGACTACAAAATATATAGGTTAGCACGGCATCTCCAGTAAAGCTACCAGTTTAATCACTTGTCCTAATTTAATCCAGTTGGCCTGTTCTGTTCACACTATGAGGCTTGCTTTTGTTTGCTCGCATTGTGATGACTTTAAAAGAAATGGCACTGCTCACTGTGTTCTGCTGATTAATAAAAAACATTGGGACTTTTTTTTTTTTTTTTTTTTTTTTTTTTAATTTTTAACTGCATATAAGGCCAAGATGTTTTGGATGTCAAACTGAATTTCAGTTTTATTATTTGGTACAACTTAATAGGTTGCATTTGCACACGACCCACCAAAAAAAATTGGATCTATATGATACACTGGCATATTAATAGAGTAGAGAAAGGGTAATAATAACTGCATTTATACACAAAGGAGTAATAACTTCATGATTATAAATATTATGTCAAAATTAAATTTCTTTTTCTATTATTCTGAGAAAATTGCATGCCACCACAGACATTGCTGTTTTGAATAATCAGAAAGTGCATGGCATATTTTCATGGTTCTCAAACCTTAATGATTCATTGGAATATGATTCATAAGACAATGCATGCAACCCTCTATTCAGCAATATAAGCAAAAAATACTTAGAATTTCCTGTCTTAATGCACATCTATATCAAGGCTACCTATACAGAAGCCTACATAGATATTAATAGACAGAATGTAAAGTATTTTGTAAGCAAAATGAAAATAAAATGCAGAGTTCATTTGATATATGAAATCAGTTTGCTTTTACAATGCAAAGCAGTGTTCTTACCTAGGAATTAAAACTAGTGGAAATAATTGCTTCTTAAGGTGACAAATAGTTTATTTCCTTAGTGCTAACTGAGGAATTATACATCTAATAAAAACGTAATTTTTGTCCCACATGACATGGGAAAAAGTATTACCCTTTAATAAATACATAAGATCTGCATTAACAGTTGTATTTATGTTTTAAGAAGAGAATAGCAGGGATGTCCATTTTGGTGTAACTCTAAATTCCTCCAATTAAGCTTTGAATTCTAATCTCCTAAACACATACATGTATATCATTAACATTATTAATTTAAAACCAAGCTAGAATGTTATAAATGTTTGCTTTCAACACCGATCAAACATCAGGCTAAAGGAGTGTTTTGAAGGGTGGTGTGAGGGGGGTATTTTGGGTTTTTGCGGTTGTTGGTTTCTCCCCAAACACCAAACACCCGAACTTGGCCGTGCGTTTCAGCCATCCCTACGGGAGGCAGTAGCTCCGCGGAGGCTGCAGACGGACAGGCGGACACAGGCACCCAGAACCACAGCAGGGTTCAGGCCGCTCCGGCGCTGCCGTCCCCGCTGGCTCACCGCCCGGCCGAGGCTGCCGCGCCCAGGGCTCCGCGGCTCCTTCACACCTGCCTCGGCCGCCGGGGGAGTTCTCCGCCTTCACCGCGCCCCGAGCGCTCCTGCCGCCACCCCGAGCCCGGCAAACGCCCCGACTTCCCACCCAGGCCACGCCGAGGCCCCGCCCGGGCCGCGCTGGGGCCGCGCTGGGGCCGCTCCGGGGCCGCGCTGGGGCCGCGGCGCGCGCGGGACGGCCCCGCGGCGGGGCGCGCGGCGCTGCGGCGGCGGGCGCGCGGCTGGAAGGGCCCGCACCGCCACCTGGCGGCCGCGCCCCGGCCCTGCCGCCGCGTCCCCCGCAAACTTCTCTCCCCCCCACGCCGGGCGCCCAAACCGGCCAAGTTTCCCGGCCGCGATGCCATCTATTCTTAGCCTCGGTCCAGGCACGGCGGCGGGACACCCGCCGCGACCCACTCCGGCTGCCCATGTCCCGCACCCCTCCGCAGCGGCGGCGCGGGACGCGCCCTGCCCGCCCCGACCCTGCGCGCCCGCGAGATGTGTGCGGGGGCGGGCGGGCGGAGCGGCGGCGGCTCGGGCCCTTCGGCCAGGGCGGCTCGGCGGGGCCGCCCCCGCTCCCCGGGGCGGTGCGGGGCTGCGCTGCCGACGGCCGCTCCCGCGGGAAAGGGGCAAAGCACGGCGGCTGCGGAGGCGCCTCACGCCGCCAGCCCCCGCCTCGCCCGCCCCCGCCCCAGCTTTGCAGAGAAGCCGATTTACTGCCGAGCTGGGGAGGAGTGTGTGGCGGGGTGAGTGGTGGTGGTGCTCGTCTCTTTTTTTTCTCCTTTTCCCCCCGCCCCCCGCCACCGGTCCGCGCACGCTGGCTTTCCTCAGTGCCAGTCCCCGCTCCATCACGTGCGGAAGCCCATGCCCATCACAAAAGCGGGCATTTTACCCGTGCCCGGAAAGGAAATAAAGAAAGAAAAAGAAGAAAGGAGAAGGAGGAAGGAAAGGAAAAAAAAAAAAAAAAGAAAAAAAAAAGGGTTGGAAGGAGGGAAGAAAGACAAACCCACCACGGAATAGCTTAAGCGAAAGCGGGTGAACCGCTTAATCCCAGAAGATCCAAGATTTCCTCTGAGCAGCCGCCTCCCTTGTCACCCCCGCCCGTCCCCGTCCCTCTCCCTTTTTGCTTTTTCGTGGCTGTGGCGATGGCAATGAAAGTGGTTAACCAAAACCCTACGTGTTGGTTTTTTGTTTCCCTGAAAACCACAGGCGCACACTGAGCATGAGGTACCGCTTCTGCCCCTCTTCGCGCTTGCAAGAAACTGTGGCTTCGCTCTTTCTTTCTCTGCCTGTACTGCAGATATTTTTCCCTCCTCTCCTCCACACTCTTCTGTTTATTTCCCTGTAAGGCAAAGCTACTTTGTAAACATCTCACACAGAGCCTCAGAGCCTTTCCAAATAGCTGATTGCAGCAAAATGCCTCCAAACAAATTATGGTGCAAGGGGGGTAAAAGGGACGAGACCGAAGTGGGTAAAAAAGAAATAAATTTGCATAAATATGCATATGTGACAAGAAGATCGCGTATGATGGTGGAAATGTCAGAAAGAAAGTATCGCTTTATCATGATGGTCAAAGTAAAAGCACCGACGACTGC
The DNA here is from genome assembly GCF_052056855.1 of Sturnus vulgaris. NCBI lineage: Eukaryota > Metazoa > Chordata > Aves > Passeriformes > Sturnidae > Sturnus > Sturnus vulgaris. Next base: position 97,686,229 of record NC_142244.1, read on the forward strand.
AGCAAACTGCTCGCCCTTTGCCAGAGTACCAACTGCAACACCTCTCCCTCTCTTCCCCCACCCTCGCCGAGAAAAAAAAAAAAAAGAGGGGGGGGACGACAGAAAAAAAAAAAAAAAAAAAAAAAAAAAAAAAACAGAAAAAAAATGAAAATGAACACTCAAACTGCAAATCCGGTACTCCTACCTTAACACTGGGATAGCTGCAGAAGCATAGGGGTCTTTTTTACACAGCCAGAATCTCAGAATCTTTCAGGAAATCCTCTCGGGCTATCATGCAGCCAGGATTATTCACATACGGTTCCTGCTCTCCTTTTTGGAATCCAATGCGATTGGCTTCTCCAAAGGAATGCAACGACCACGAAAGGGGGGAAAAATTAAAAATAACAAGAAGAAAGACAACAACACTGAATTTGAAGGAAACTCGTGTTCTCGGTTGTAAGCGACCTACATTCAGGCAGAAAATTCATTGCAATCAGTGCGAGAGGGAGAGTTGAGTCTGCAAGTAGGAGCTGTGATTGCCTATGCAGAAAGACCGAGCCGCGGAGAGACTGAACTGCAAGGCAAGGCGAGCTGGGAGAGAGAGGGAGATGGGGGGGTGGGGGTGGAGGGGGGAGAGAGAGGAGGGGGGGGAGAGGTCCAGGCTGTACCAGGCGCTCTCCTCCCGCTATTGGACCAAACTGAATGAAATTCACAAAGCCGCCAGCCAATGGCTCCCCGCAGCCAGCCCAGCGCTACAGAAACCGCATCTCCATCCACAGCCCCCCGCGAAGCAGCGGCGCATCCCCGCGCGAAGCGGCGCCGGCACCGGGGGCTGGACAGGTGGGCACTGCGCACACCACACGGAGGACTGAAGGTGTCCTTTTATCTGTGTCTGCGTGTGTGTGTATGTGTGTGTGTGTGTGTGTGTTCGGGAGAATCACACAATTCACACTGCCGATCTCTCTGCTCCGTGGTCATGTACAGCAAGTGCAGTCTTTGTTAACCCTTTACAGTAGCAGTTTCTATAGTACCAGCCTGTTGTTACCATATTCACCCAGCGTTTTTGTGTAGCTGGCAATAAAATTGTGCAGCAAGCAATAAAGCATTTTGTTCCTGTTCCTCATCCTCCCAGAAAAAAAAAAAAAAAAAAAAAAAAAAAAAAAAAAAAAAAAAAAAAAGCAAGCAGCAAAGCAGACATTTGCTCTGTGCCCAGTCGTTTTAAACAGATTCCCTATTTTTTTCATAAGTAGACCAGTTATTTGATGTTCATATTTTACTTAGCTAGCTACTAAGCTAAGTGATGGTCAAGTGGGGGCCCTGTGCCTATTTCCACACACTACAACAGAGGGTCTCTGGTTCATTCTTGTGTACAGTTTCAGACTGAGGGTGGTGCAGCAAATATGTGCTTAGGCCTCCACAGATACACCTTGTTTCACTCCAGAGCATGTTCTCTTGAGCGGTTTAATAACAGCACTTATCACTGTCCAGAGTGCAAGACCCTGCATTAAGAACAGGTGAGCATTGCCTGACTGTGCTGAGAGCAGAGCAGAGAACAAAATAAGGGGGTCTTGAAGATCTTGCCAAAATTTGAAACAAAAATCATACCTCTATGAGATTTCCTTCCATAAGAGTTTTTGAGATTTTCAATTCTGAAAAAAAAGAATCTGCAGCTCTTCTTTTCTATATGCTTTGTTTCTGCCCCCATGTCAGATCCTCCACAGAGAGCAGGTAATGCTTTGAATTCTTAAATCTGAATTGTCTGTGATAATTGGCTTATCAATCACTTCTATGCTCTCCTGTTTCAAGTGGTAAAGGAATATATACTATCTGATCTAATCATCTAGGAGACAACTAGTAGGCCTGTTGTGTGTCTGTTCTTATATTTTTCTCTATGGTATGAAGGATACTTCCTTAAGTGTCACTTAGGAAGGTATGTTGTGGTTTTAAATGTTGTAAATCTAAATACAGGTGTAATTCATTGACTTAAAATGTTTTAAAAGTTGTAATAGCCACTGCTAACTTACTTGTCAGTGAAGTAATTATATTTATATTACTTAATTATATGTTTTGGCTTACTTATATTAAGTCACTCTAGCAGCAGGTGTTCATGCAAGTGAATTTTACTGCTTTTGTTATTTTAATAATGCACCCACAATGTGTAACCAATCATATTGCTTGAATGAGTGAATATTTTGACACATTTAGAAAAGATGTCATCTTGCACTGCCATCTGTCCCAAATTTTGCAGGACAGTCTTTATTTTGATGAATATGTCATGAATTTATAAGATTAATTTGGAGGATATTAAAGTGTGTGCTAGTTAATCTGAATAATGATCTTCCACCTGTGTTGTACATGAGGAGGCAATTTGTTACAGGTTACCAAAGGATCATCTGTAATGTTTGCAATTAATGTTTGCAACTATGACTTAAATGTTCTAAAGCACAGCAATAAAACGGAACTTTCCACAGACTGTACACAAATTTGTGATCAAAGTATGTAAGTAAAAGACATTTGATCAGAAGAGCAGAACGTACTCTTTTCCTCTTACACTTTCAAAAAGCTAAATGTACAATTGGAATCTGTAGTTTATCTGCAGCAATCCACTGCATATTTACTCGAAGCAGGAGTCCGGGAGCAGTCATTCAGAGAGAAGAATTCCACTTGCTATACAACACCATCACTTCTTACAAGGTTGCATTGTATTCTAGTATTAACCCAACTTTACTTGTTTTGCTGGTTTTGTCTGAGACAGAGTTAATTTGTTCATAGTAGCTGTTCATAGCATGGGGCTATGATTTAGTTTTGTGCTGGAAAAAATGTTGATAATACAGGGATGTTTTAGTTATAACTAAGCAGCACTTGGACAGCATCCAGGTCTTTTCTGCTCCTTATCCCACCCCACCAGGGAACAGGCTGGGGGTACACAAGGTGTTGAGAGAGGACAGAGCAATGTGCTGATCCCAACTGACCAACGGGATTTCACACACTATATGGCATCATACTCAGCATCTAAATCTGGGAGAAGAAAAAGGAAGGGGAGGACATTTAGACTGATGGTGTTTTTCTCACAAAGTTACCACTATGTGTGATGAAGCCTGGCTTTCCTGACTGAACACCTGCCTGCCCATTGGAAGTGGTGAGTGAATTCCTTGTTTTGCTTTGCTTGCATGTGCAGCTTTTGCTTTACCTATTAAACTGTCCTTACCTCAAGCCATGAGTTTCTCACTTTGATCTTTATGATTCTCTTCCCCCATCCTGAGTGGGGAGTTAGGGAATGGCTGTGTGAGCTGTGTGGGGCTTAGCTGCTGAATGGGAAGGAGAGGGGAGAGGGGGCATCTCAATTAATTTTGTTTCTCTGCTTTTTTTATTCATTCCAAACAATTTGTATTCAAAATTAACTAAATGGAACTAAATACAGCTGGCAGCTGGTCACTAGTGGTGTTCCCTGGGCTCATAATTTTGGCCAGACCTGTTTGATATCTTTATCAATGGTTTGAACAGTAGGATCATATGCATCCTCAGTAAGTTTGCAGGTGACACCAAGTTAGGTGGGACTGTTGCTCTGCTTGAGGACAGGAAAGCTCTGCAGAGGCATCTGGGCAGTACAGATTGATGGGCCAAGACCAGCTGTATGAGGTTCAATAAGGCAAAGTGCCAGGTCCTACCCTTGGGTTACAACAGCTCCATGCAGAGCTATCACCTTGGGGAAGAGTGTATTGAGAATTGCTCAGAGTCTGGCCAGCAGTACTAGGGAATTGACGGTCCCCCTGTACTGAGCACTGGTAAGTCCACACGTTGAATCCTGGGTTCAGTTTTGAGTTGCTCACTTCAAAGAGGTCATTGAGGTGGTGGGGTGTGTCCACAGAAGGGCAAAGAAGCTGGTAAAGGGTCTAGAAAGCATGTCCCATGAGGAGTGACTAAGGAAGTGGGGGTGTTTAGTCTGGAGAAGAAGAAGGGAGACCTCATTGCTCTCTACAACTACCTGAAACAAGACTGTAGTGAGGTGAGGGTTGGTCTCTCTGCCATATCTCAAGTGAAAGGATGAGAAGAATGGCCTTAAGTTGTACGAGGGGAGGTTCAGATTAGGTATCAGAAAAAAAAAAATCACTAAAAGCAGTAATTAGGCATCAGAATAACTTGCCCGGGGAGGTGGTGGAGTCACTGTCTCTAGAAGTATTCAAGAGGTGTCTGGATGTGGCATTTGAGGATATGATTTAGGGAGTATTGTGGTGGTGCTGGGTTGGTAGGACTGGATAGCCTTAAGATTGGCTAAGTGGATTAGAAATGGGTGATAATAATGCCTAGTTTAGGGTCTCAATCCCTGCACAGGCCATTCACCTAACAGAGTGAATTGATGATCCTTGTGGGTCCCTTGAAGCTCAGAATGTTCTGTGATTCTGTGAAGATGATCCTGAAGGTGTCTTTCAATGTTGCTGATTCCATGTGTGAAAATGCTAACCTAATGCAGGGCAAGAGGGGTTTTTCTACAATTTCATGAATAGAAATTTACTCCTTTCCCCTCTTTATCTCCTGCTTGGCCTTCTTACTCCAATTTGCATAGTGTCAATGGAATTAGATTTCTTTTTATGCAAGGATGAGCCGGTATAATCCTAATACACTTTATGCAGTTGTAATGTTATGTTTCACTAGCTTCATGGTGCAAATGGCTCATCCTCAGCTGACCACAATGGGTTCATTGACCATACTCAGGTCACTGGGTGAGTTTGCTTCCTGGGTACAAGGGTAAAAACACACAGCAGACATAGTCCTTTGTAAGACTCCAAACAAATGAGAACTGCAAAAGAAATTAATGCCAAATTGCAGGACATAAAACAAATTAAAAACAAATAGAATGAGTTCAACATGTCCACCAAATAAACAAGAAAATTTCAGAGATTATTTTGAAATGAACATGTCGAAAAAATAAGATTTGGGAAAAATAATAAATATCTCCTAGTTGAGTAGCCCCAAAATGGTGCTTATTAAATTTCAAGAAAGAAGTTTATTTCCTATGTGACTTATCGCCTTGTGGTTTGCTCATGAAGGAGAAACTTGATTGATAACTATTTCACAGAAAATTACACAGAGTAACAAAATTACAACATAGAAAATCACATCTATATTTTCACATTCAAAATCTTTCACTTATAGTAAAATTAAATGCTTACTACACTGCTGGCTCTGCTACATGTCAGATAAATCAAAAATACACTGTACAGTCCCACCTGCATGGCCAACCAGATAATTTCAGAGTAGTGTACTGTGAGAACTAATACTCTCTAGAGTTTCCCAAAGATGCGATACATGCCTTTTTAGTTACATTCTAATTGCATTCTCCTTGCAGTTTTTCACTAAAACTTTTAGTGTCACTTTCTCCTTCTGACAAAGGTCCAAACCCAAAATATTGCAGACATATAAAATAGCACATTAAGATCACTTCATGTATTTAATGTTTTATTTGGGAACAAAATATGGGAATTTATACTAAAAAGCTTCTGAGATGCAACCTTAAGACATTAACAGACACAATATTTCAATTCTGGAAAAGTGGAAGCAGTTGGTGGGCTCTGGTCCACCTTGTGTAACAACACAGATTAAAAATGCCATTAACATTATCTACTGAGATATTTAGTATCATTTAGCCCAAGTGCTTCATCAGTTTGGTTTTTGGTTTGGTTTGATTTCTTTTTGTTTTCTTTTGTTTTGTGTTTTTTGTTATTGCTTTGGTTTTTTATGAAGCTTTTTACTTACTGTTGAACTAAAGTGAACAAGGTGGTTTGGGATTTTTTTTAAAGGTAAATATTTCTCATTGTGCAGATTCTACAATATCTGAGTAAGTTTAACCAGAATTTAATTACTCTTACTCTCAAAGTTGCATTCCTGACTTGTAGTCTGAAAAACTGAACTTCATTTTGGCTCCACACCTCCTTCTTTCAGCTTACATACTTTACAAATCATGATTAGCCAGCCTTCTAACCTTCTCATTGTTGAGATAATTAGGTTCTGTTTCATTAGTCTCTTACTACAAAGCTGGCTGTCATGACTATGATTCATCCTTGTTAGGATTTTCTCAATCTTCACTGTTTATCAATATCCTTTTAAAAGTGTAAACTCTGGAATAGAATATGGAATTTTCACGGTAGTCATATGAACATAATACTTTACTCTAAACTTTTATTTTTAAAACATTTGACCTTGGCCTTTATGTGAGTTAAGACTTCACATTCCTGGTTACTAATTATGATTTCAATTATTTTTTTCTTGAGTTACAAAAAAAGCAACTCTCATCTTAAAGTGTAATCTATGTTCTCAGTTTTAACACAGTTATTCTATAAAGAGATTGAGTCACAAGAATGTTTCCTAACATCTATACAAAACTGGTTGTCACTGATATTTTTCACTAGAGATTACATTTGCAAACTTTTCCTGCAATTATTTGATGTTTTCATTGAGATCCTTACTAAGATCTTACATGCTTAATCATTGCTGATCTTTTCCAGAAAAAAAAAAGAAATAATAATTTAAAAAGCTAATAATTATTTTGCAAAGGTTGTCCCCAAGTTAACAATGTCCTTTTCTGAACCGGAAACTGACTCCTGCTTTTGCATACCCTCTCTTTCCATTGATGATCACTCAAAACAAGGTTCTTGCTATCACCTGAAACCTAATTAAGGAGTCAAACTTCTGATCAATATCTAACAGTACAACAATACCAGTATTTCTATAGTGTAGCATCTTTATTCTTCAAATTACCATTCAGAAAAAGATAATTTAGTTGTGGGAATTTAATGGTTGTTTCCATTTTGCATGTTCGGATACATGCAAAAATGATATTCAATGAATTTCTGTGCAGTATATTCTGGACAGTTGAAACCTTGCTGTACCCATGCAATTTTTGCAGAAACCACAGCATCTACTCAACAACACAAGCCCTGAGGTGATATTTATGGCTGTAGTGAGTCAAGAAAATCCCTCTGCACACTTAGTCCACATCCCTATTGCCATTTAGGTCTCTACCTCTGCAGGACAAACCCGTGTATCTTCTGAATTAGGCATTGTACAGGTATAGTGTAATCAGGCTCCTTGAGTGATATGATAGTTAATATGATTAATAGCATTAAAAAGCTTATACTTCAGACAAACAGACAAAAATATTCAATAGTAGGTCTAATTATTCTTTGTGATATATAATTATCCAATTTTTAGGGCTTTATATGGTCAGATTTTGATTCAGATTAATACTTTTGCCCTAAGTACCCACAGAATTCTTAACTTGGTCTTGAGAAATGTGGTCAGTAACTTTCATTGATATGAAAGATTATGCTAACCAGAGGCTAGTAATCCTTCTATTGTTTTTTAGATTAGAAATGGTACCTCGGAGTAAGTTCTTACCAGCTGAGTGCAACCTTTTCAGTTTTAAAATGCAATGCAGACTGATGAGTTATTAATATTAGAAAGAATTATTTATAGCATAATTTAAGCATTACAGAAAATCATATGCCTAACACCGTATAAGATACCAGTTTACCACTATACATGTGGATCTTTAACTGCACTTGAATAGCACAGGAAGGAGAGCAGAAATATCTTTAAATTAAAGCAGAGAGAAATGAAATGCAATGTCTAAGTACCTAAGGCATATATCACAGCTCACATTCATTCACAAGTCAGATCTCTTCAACAACCTTTAATCTACAGCCACAATATTAAGGATCCGGATGTTCAAAACCAAACAGAATAGCTCTGCAGGTAATTCTTTTGACGACTTGTGGTCTGTAAGACATTGCTCATAGACCTGTGGACTTCAAAAGAACACTAGAGCTGCAAGCTTCAAACAGCAAGTATGTTTTCTGAAAAAATCACTCGTAGAAGCTGTTAGAAAATCTCAACTTTTGGACTACAACAAGAGACAATTAGAAGATCAGAAGTGTTGGAACTATTTTCCTATTTGCAATATAATTACATAAAATGCAATCTCAGTAGTAGGTAGTGGTATCTATTTCCAAATGCTTTTCTCACTGCGTTTTATTGTTCATGCTTTTCCTAGGCAAAATTATTCTGGTTTTTTTTTGCTACCCAAAGTACAGTTTTAGCTGGAATGTTGAGAGTGCTTTCTACCCAAACTAGCATCTATTGTACTGCAGTCTATTGAGATTATATTTTTGAAAGTCCACTGACTGATGAAGGCATTGAATCCAAGTCTCACAATTTCTCTCATTGAATACTTGAGCATAAAGAGCTACTACATAGTGACCAGGCAACTCTGGAAGTATTAATGTCTCTGACAGTGTTTTTATAAGATGATATGGTTATACATAAATATTCTTTTAAATGCTTCAAGTAGCAAGCCACTTATCAGACCTGAGATCCCCAAGTTGTGAGAACGCTGTCAAGTTCTGGTTCTGCCTGTCATCTGAGCCAGCTATTCATCAGCACATTGTTAGCCCATCCCAAATGTGGGGCAATTTCCTTCAAACAGATTTTAAGTGTTTTGCTTTGAAACTGAAAGAGCTAAAGGCATTTACAGACAAGCATTAATGAAACTAACTGCAGCTTTAGTGCCATATCTCTGACAGAGGTCATAATTCCCGGAAATTAAATTAGCAGAAGAAAATTTTGTATATGCGTTACCTACTTATCATAACGCAACAGATCAGATTAAATGAGCAGTGAATAGGAGTTTAAACTAACCTGTAGGAGAAAAGGAATATTTATTCTACCACACTGACTACAAACGATGGTTTTCAGACGCAGAAAAAGAGCAAACAAGTTGGTATGGGGGAATAATATCTCAAACTGTGTCTGTTGGTGCTGTTTGCTAAGTAAAAGAAAATCAGAGTGCTAACAGAACACACAAGCTCAGCCAATGTGATGTGGGTGACAAAGCACAGAAATTTTGTAACATTTGTTTGTGTGCCCACAGCTAATTCTCTGGGGTTCTGGCTGAATTTAGGAAGAGTCAGGTACAAGCTGTTCATGCAGTCAGTCTGAAAAGACCAGAGAGAAACCCTTATATATAAATGGGAAGTACCTCATGAATTTAGGCACTTGCAGTACAGGCAAGCTTTTCTGAGTAACAGTTTTAAAGGAGTCTGACTTCCTCAGAATTACTACTTCAGTTTGTGGGCCATTAAAAAAAAGCAAATTATCTTAATTTCAGATATGAAAAGATGGTTGACTGAAGAATAGTTTGAACAAATGACTGACATAAATAAACAAACGTATTAAAGTTACTGAATGGGTTAAATTGTTTATGTTCAAGACACTGCCAAATCTTGAATTAAGAAGAGGAAGTTTATTGGCAATTTTCTGAAAGAGGAGGAATCCAATGATAAAATGTGAGCCATTTGTCTTCCCAGCCATTAAAGGAAATTCACTCTAAGGATTTTTCTGGAGTGGTTGCTGCTGCTGGTGTGCCCATTATAATTTATCAGTGTGTCTGCTGGTAATATTGTCATCAGGAGGAGCTCAGGTGGACTTCCATTAGTGCTATCACAGTACTCATTGGCAAAATATTTCACTGACCTGGACAGAATCTATCCAAAACTTTCAAAGCCTCATCTGCTGTGGGTATTTTTTCTGCTAATTATTTTGAGCAATTATGTAAGATAATTCCTGAGGACGAGTTATCTAGAGAAAAGCAGCTACAACAAACATAATTAAGAAATAAAACTGTGTCAGTCATCATCATGTTCATTTAATTATAGGCCATACCTTCTCAACCTTCATCTTCTGGTGTGATATTTAGAATATAAACTCTCTGGTAGAGATAATTTCTTCCTGATTTCCACTCAGGTCTTAGCTTTTACTGGCATCTTTGGACACAATCATAATACACATGTTCAAAACTAATATGCCTATTTGTAATAAATGTAACTAGGCACAGTTATTTAACCATATGTTACATTAATTTTATGGCTCTGTTGCTTGCTTTGACTTAAAGCTGTGTTAAATTCCTGCCAAGTAATGAGAAATGGAGGTTTTGACTTGTTTCTTTGTCTTACATAGCAGCACAAAGGAATTCCAGCCCCTCCAACCAGTAAGTCAGGTTCACTGGGATGCCACCTTAAATGGCTCTATGCAAACAGAAGCAGCCATGGAAAATAAAAAAGGGGAGGTAGAGATGTGCCCACACCTTCAATCTCATTGGCATTATGGAAACGCTGTGGGATAGCTCCTATGACTGAAATGTTGGAGTGAAGAATACTCTTTAGAAAGGACAGGAGAGGGACAAGGAGGATGTGTCACCCTCTCTGTCAGTGACCACTTGGAGTTCATGGGGGTGGATGAGGAGCTGACTGAGACCTCATGAGGAAGGTTTAAGGGAAGGGCAGAGCAGGTGGCATTATAAGGGGAGTCTGCTACAGGCTGCCTGACCAGGAAGACTGAGTAGGCACAGTCCTCTAGGGACAGCTAGGAAAGCTTCATGTTCACAAGCTCTGGTTCTCGACCACCCCAACATGAGGGACAAAGCAGCTGTCCTTTAGTAGCTCTTGATCACTCAGTGGATCAAGAGACCTCAAAGAAGGTGGTGGATTTCTATCACAAACTCACAAAATATTTTGCCCTTTTATCCTGTTTCATTCACCAGGACCAAAGGTGAAAAAAAAAAGTTTTCCTCTTTGCTTCAACTAAGTCAGTTAAGCTAGCAAGGTGGGAAAGAAATGCTGCACTGTGGCAAATGCTATCAGAGTGTACATAAATTTTCCTACACATTTTGAACAATTAGTTCCATACTTTAAAAATTTTTTTCTTCTGCTCTTTTGGATAGCGATATATATAGAGATGATAACTTACATAGATAATTTCTTAAACTTGGATTCCTTGAAATGTAAAACATTTAGCATTGACAATGTTATTGGTGTTGCACTTTGGGAGAACACAGTGAATAGGGTAATTCTGTATTGATACTCTATGTTAGAAATTGGAATTATCAAATAATTTGAGGGAACTACAAAGAGAGACATGACCTAGCTCTCAGTGGACTACTTTGTTAGTCCTACTTAAAGTACACAGTGAAGTCAACATAGCTGGGGTTTAAGGCATCTATAGGAATAATTAAAAAAATAATAAAATAATCAAGATGAAGACCTGCGTTACATGAAGTGGTATGTGACTTGATAAGGTCACAGAAAATTTTTTTTGAAAGTGTTCACTTGCAAGTTTGATTTGGAGGAATCAGGTTTTCAGATGGGAGCTGATACATTTGAGCAATGCTAGCAGCTCTTAAGGTATATTCAGGTAATTTCTAAGTGTTCTGTCTTACAGGGTCTGATTGTTGAGGAGTTTATTACAGGTCCTACCACTCTGTGAGATGCTGCCATATCATAGCAAGGTCAACAGAATGGTCACGTCTGCTCCTCAGTTTTCAGTTTACTGTTTTTCTATTAACCAAGGCTAGCATTCTTTGTTAAATGGTAAGGAGCGATTTTTTTTAAAACAAAAATTTACAGCAGTTTACCTGTATACATTGGGCTGTGAATGAATAAGGCAAAAAACTCCCATTTATGGATCCCTTTGAGCTTGACTTGATTTGCTGCAGAACATTACATTGTTATCACAAAAACATTTTGAATCATTCCAGGCTCTGCCCCTCACAAATATAGCCTGCTTCACTCTGGCAATGTAAGGGAATTGAAGGATATCTTCAGGCAGGAGTATCTCAATGCAAGCAATCATTGACTTTTTGCCAATGCCAGACATTGTAAGGATATGTCAGAGGTGGAAGGGGCTTGAGCAGTGGGCACTGGGTATTCCTTTCTGGCAGAGCAGCTCCTTGGGCATTTATGTCTGTCAATGCAGATGACATAAACCTGAAGGCTGTGCTAGAGGCCAGCCAGATCCAGCCAGCACTCAAAATCTAATTTGCACATTGAACATTGTGCATGGTATGGATGTGCCATGTGTGTCTACTGTTTGCCTCTACTGAGTAATTTCAGCCATAGGCAACTTTTCTGTTCTAAACACAGACAAAATAACTGAAGATGATAACAGATTTGCTGGTTTGCCACAAGCTAACACATCTTCATGATTTTTTTAATGGTTTGTGCTTTCTAATCGCTCTAATCCCAGCTGAGAACTCAGATTTGTAAATACTGATATAAAAATAATCTTATTTAGAATCTGTACTACATTTGTCAGTAGCTGACTAACCTAATAACACACAGTAAGCAATATATGTGAATCAATTGACCTAAAAATATTCAGAGTTCCAGAAAACGGGCATTTTCTTTTGTTAGGTTATACTTCTTCAGAGTATGGGAAAAAAAAAAAGGTAACTAATACACCATACAGTAAACTTTGGTACTGGTAGCCAGTAAAAAAATTCCAATCTATAGGAATCCTATGGATTAATTACAAGTCTGAAGTATTGCAAAGTACTTCTATTTGAACAGCCTTTTTACTGTGTTTTGTTCAAACCTTTGTTAGAAAATAACCAATGGGAATCATATTAGCAAAGAAGCAAGAATAGTATCAGACAAAATCATGTAGGATTATCTGTTAAACTGATATTGGCACTATTAAAGTCAGTATTGAGGAGAAGATAATGAAAAACAGATTGGCGTTTTACCTAGCACTGAAAAGAGGAAGAGAAAGTGGAAATATTTTAATGGATTTCTATTTATTTTCCTTTTCCTCACAAATTAGTATCTATGATACATTATAATTCATTCTGGATATAAGAAATTATTTTCCACCAGCATATTTCAAACTCTTTGAAAAAACTTTCATTATAGGAATCACTCATTTTATAAAAATTAAAAGCAATGATGATCAACTGATATTTATGATAGGGATTTGGTGATACTGAAATTAAATATGTACCCAGATCAATAGGCCTTTCATTTCACCTGATCGATCTAAGGTAATTGAATAATTATTGCTTAGGCAAAGCAAGTTTAGTCTTTTAATTTTCAGCTGTACTCTCTTCCTTTCTCAGAAGTTTCTGAAAGCTGAGATAGAGGATTGACAAAGGAAAATAAAAATAATTTTGGTGAAATCTATTCAGTGGATCCTGCTGTGGCTAATTACTGTCACAAATTGAATACCTAAAATTATAAAGTACTGTTTTTCACAGACTTCTGTAGCAACACACTGTGATGGTTCTTTTCTTTTTTCCTTTCTTAAATTTTGGTGATGGGTGTCTGCTAGATGGCCATCATACTTAAAATTAAGGAAGTTATAGAGAAAGGTTCATGGTTGTTACTATATTCAACATATATTTGCGATACCACAGGCTTTCAGTGCCAAGATATACTCATGGGAAATTTTGTGATGTCCTTCTCTTAATGATTTTAGAGTCCAGATTTAAGCAATAAATATATTTCATCATCGAATCTCAATCTTGAAGCAAATATGAATGACCATTTTAGATTAGTGGATATTGAGAATTTCAATCTTCCTAATACCCCATCATTTCAGATGAAAGCACAGTGCATGTCACTAAAACACTGAAAAAAAAATTACATTTTTGGTGCTTCCTCATTATCAGAGTGATGCACTATATATTGCACTCTTTGTGCATGATCATTCAGCATATACAACTGTGTGAAGAAATATTTACACTATATTAAAAAAAATCCTCTGAAATATTTACATTTCTATTTGAAACACTTAGAAGTGTTCAAAAGTTGTTTGACAAATATAGATGTTTTTCACTGATGAAGGAATCTCATTTACTGCAATACAATGTGCAATAATTACACAGAATATACAGGACATGCTAATGTTTAGAATGTGCAGATATTAAAAGCAAACACAAGACAGTTTCCATTCTCTCTGTTTTCCAGCTGTATCAGAAGATAAAATGATGACTTTTCAATTAGGCAAATGGACTAGAGAGTACATAGCATGTTTCTGATTCCCAGCTCAGAAATATCAACCTAAATTTGCCAGCAGCCTTGAGTCAGTGTGAATCCACCACCATGACACATGAGTTTAAGTTCACAGGAACATCTTTTTGAAGTCAAATGACTTCTTAAGGTCATGCCCCTGAAATAAATGCTAAGTTTGTGAGTCATTGCATTATAAGTTAGCTCTTTAGAGCAAATGATGGTCTCTTGGTCACATTGGTTCAGCACAGGCTGGCTTGATATTGCCCAGCTCTCAAAATAATGACTAGAATCATGTGAAAAGTAAAGGCAAATATTATTTGGAAAAAAACCCAAAAACCTAGTTATATTACATCATGATAAGGAGCTACCAGATCAAAAATGAGGTCCTTAGGATGCTATCTTAAGAACAAGCAGATTCTACACATAAAGGTATTCTATCTATTAATAACTTGGGCAAGCAGAAATATGGACAAATATGCATGCATATACACATACACACATAGCCTTGTTTATATATTTTATGTATCAGTAATATGCTGGACACTCATGGTCGCTGTTCTTATTGATCTTTCTCGTATGAAGAAAAGATCTAATATTTTAGTTATCTTAAGGTAGGAAATTCAAAGGAAAAGAATATTGTGAATAGGTTTTTTGTGAGATATTGTCATGTATTTAAAAACAAATATATACGTATTACATATATGGAAGAACTTGTGTGGGCATATAAACAAACTCAGAATTTTACCAATTTTGTTTCATTTTTTGAATGTAAGATAATCTAAATCTTCTGAATCTTAGTGTTGTGGCTGTGTAATTTAATTTGATTACTCAGTAAGGTAAGAAATGAATGCAGAAAATCAACCAGACAAAAAAAAACCCAATTAACGTTTTTTGTCTGAAAAGAGCAAGAGTTTTAAGAGTTATAATAATAAGTTATAATAATTGGGTATATGTTTGCCATTGATCACAAAGAGTAACTATAGCAATGGCAGTATTTTTCTTTCAGCTTTTAATTTTATTTGCATTTTGAATACTAATTTGCCACATGATGTCTATTATTCTTCATTCTGAAGTTATATTTGATACCTAGTATTAAATTTCAGGGATTCAGAAACTTGTCATCCCAGTTGTACAATACAGAATTTCTTCTTCAGGACATGAAACCTCTGTTAATGGATATGTTTAAGTGAGGGAGATAAGTAAACTGGTTTCAGAAACTTTCAGAAGGGTTTCTGAGTCTGACTTCAGAAATCTTTGAAATACATTCAAACCCTGTGAGACAAGGAATGTACCCAACTAAATTTCTCCTCATGCCTTACCCTATGACAACCAGAGTGTGTGACTGGTGATCCAGTGTACGTGGAAAGAGCTAGTTGGAGGTGCATTATTAGCAAGACATATAATCTTCTGTTAATTTAGCAGAATCAGAGTTGTGTAACCAGCAGCAGCTGATAAAAAAATCTTGCAATTAGTTTCTGTAACTTTCCTTCAGTAACAATTTCATGATGTTACACTAATGAATTTATATGCTAGAAACAGAAATTAGAAGACACTACAAAAGAAAACTTTAACTAAAAATATTGTGAAATCTCTAAAAGCCTCTTAAAAGAGATCACATTTCCATACTTTTACTCTGCATGGTGAAACATCTGTCAGACATGGTCTCAGTCCAGAAGGATTCTCTGCAAACTCAGAACAGGGGTTAAGTACATGAAAATTGGAGCAATGATAGCTATGCACAAATATGTTGCAGTTTCTCTTTTTTGGTCCTCATAGAGACATCCCAAATCTCATAATTGTACTAAGTGGAAACCTAAATAAACCCATCAACTTGAATTCCAGATGCTACTGAGTGTAAAATGTATTTCATGTGAAAAATGACACTAGAATTTGTCTGGAAATTAAGAGAGCAGGTTATGCAAGAAAGCAAGATAAACTTTATTGTCTGTGGCACAAAACCCCGCTGTTGCATAAAACATCTGGACAAGTCCCCATTCTTACACAGTTGAAGTCAAATATCCAAAGGCAATGATTAAATTAGTATAGCTTTATCGATTATGCATGTCGAAATACTTTCACACCTTGAAGATGAAGTTACTACTATTATATCCTCTAGATATATTAACAGTCTTACTCTTATGTCAGTTAGAATTGCACTGCAGGTCTTAATAAGATAGTAAATATGTAAATATTCTTGGCTGTAATCTAAGACTGATGATTGTTAGTACAAGATACTGCTTTTTTTTTTAATGTGATATGTATTTCATCAATAGAGTTGTGAAGACACATAATACCCTACAAATGTTTTCTCCTAAATTAAAAATGAATGAATAAATATGGTAGCTGAATACAGTAAATAATCAGCAAAACACAGATCAAAATGAATGTGTAATAATATGAACCTTAGTAAGGCTTGAATTACTGTAGAATGTATTAATATTTTTTGGTGCCGTTTTGAAGCTCCATGGGACAACAAAAGAAATTTTATTGTTTGAAGAAGTCAAAAATGCCTCAAAGGAGCTTTTAATTTATTTTAAAGTTTGGCTTCTATAACAAGAATATAATTAAATGTGAACAGATATGATTTTCTTTAAAGACAGAAGAGTGTAAAATGAGGTGCTGAGTGAAAGGAGTGTATATCTGCACAAGAGATGAGTGGAAGGAAATATTTACTGGCTACATTTCTATGAACAGAATATAATTTTGCATCAAGACGGTGCATTCATCTAAAAAACACAATCATTTTTCAGTTTAAAGCTTTCTTTCAGTCAAAGACCTAATATAGTATAAAACCCAAAAACTACTACAAAACAAAATCTATAGTCTTTTTTACTAAACTTTTTGTTTAAACAATTTTCACAGTTTCTTTTTTTAAAAATATCAAAGTATGAATATTTGATAAGTTTAAGTGACAAGCACATGTAGTGCATTCATGAAAGGAGAGTTAAAGAAAATTCCTTTAATACTTTATGTAATATCTAGATCAGATTTTCTTGCTTAAGACAGAAGAATTGATATTGGGCATATTATCAGGAAGAAGCTCTACATAAAATCAGGAAATGCCTTACTGGGTCATCCCAATAGTTTCTGAGGCCAAATATATATGTCTGACAGTAGCAAGAGGAAACCCTACTTAAACATATGACCTTCGTCCCTTGCTGCGTCTCACTGGCTTTGTACTTATCCAAAATTTCTACCTGTTGTATTTAACAATCTAGATAGGTCACTGTAGGCTGTTCCTTTCCATGTCCATTTATTGATCTGGTGCACACAAATTTTTCTAGCCCCTTTATGACCCTACTGATAACATCTCTTACCACAATGGCAATAAAATAAAATTGATGTTTTATTACAGTGAGAAAATGTTTAACAGAAAAGTCCCAGTACAGTCTTGGGAATATAGAATATACGTAAATCACTTCGTAATCACATGTATTAAACCTTACCTACAGCTCTCCTGTAGATGATAGGATTAGTTGTTCCTTTTCCATACTTTTCTTCCTTGAAATTTGAACATGCATCCTTTACAATGCAGGAGGTTGAATGCAGTTCAGCTTCTGGAAGTGATTTTGGATGCTACAGAAATAGTAAATATACAAGTAAATATAAGTAAAATATATATGCTGTGTTTTCCTGTTTGATCAACGTGACCCTTTTGCTTTGGAAAAGGCTAGTGGAGTGTATTCAAGGTAATTTATTCACTAAAAGTTTAACTTAAGAAGACAAGAAAGAACAAAAGGAAAATAAATCTGGGACCTCCATTTTTGGTTTGGAAAGATTTGTTCTACAGAAACAAAACAGGGACTTAATATGAAAACTGGAACACAACAACAAAGCTATTACTAAAACCTTTTGTTGTTAGATGATGAAGAAAGAGGAATGAAACATGGTATTGCTAATAGGAACATATTCAACAAATTTGTGACCTTTTTGTTAGAAAAATGAAATGTTCTTTCACCAAGAGCATTAGTTTAGTGCAGGTACTATTTTCAGTGTATGATAACTGAACTGTGGAGGTTTATAATATACACCTAAAGGAAAAATTTTTCATATTTGCAAAGAAGCATGGATTAGAGAAAAGATGTAGGTTAAATCTCTAAGTCCTTACTTGGGCAAAGCTCCTGTTTGTCTCACTGGTATTGCTCCTCTGATAATGTTGCATGCAGAGATTTTAATCTGATTAACGAAGTATGGAAATATACACCACAGTAAAGCAGATAGATAAACTGTCATACAGTTTCTGATTTAAGCACCAAAAATCAAGCTGGATAATCTATCACTCAATATTATGCTTTTACATTTTCATATAATTACAGGTGTAAACGGCAAGAGCTTCAGAAGAGTTCCTTTAAATGTAATAAGTTTTCTTTTATGCCAGTATTTCAGCAATGCCTCTGTTACCAATTAAGACTGAATGACTTTGCTTCAGTCAGACAGTAAGAGAATTAACCTGAACCTGTGGTCAAGTTCACATATCCCAGCCTAGACAGCAGCCAGTTTCTGTATTCCACAAATACTCATGCCTGTCACAAGCTGTCTGCATCCAGTTTCTAAGGAAATTGGTGCACAGACTGGCTCATTCCATATTTAACGCTAGCTTCAGCAGTAATTAAAAATTAGGAGAGATCTTCAGGAAATCAATTAATTATGCATGCAAAGTGCACCAACTAAATTTGGACGCACAATTAGATGACTAATCATAGATTAAAAGGTTGAGAATGGCAGTTGCACTCTTAAAAGGATGATGGTGACCTATTCTATCCCAGGTAGAAAGCCTGTGCTTTCCTGTTTAAATCTACTAAGATCTGTTAGACAGATATTTGACACACCTGTAAAAAAAGATAATGCCTGAAAAAGGTCCAGAAACTTTAATACTCAAGTCTCTTTGCTTAATAATGGGAATATCCCAAATTTTGCTGAGTTTCAATGTGTCTCCAGAAACTTGTGTTTTGAATAAATCAGTATTACTGAAAAATGAACTTCCATTTGAGCTGATATGGGGCTTGTATTTATGTACATGAAACATAGAGGGAATGAAAAGTTACATCTGTCCTGAAACTATTATGCCATTTCAAAAACTAGTTATTTAAAGGCAAATAGTAAATTTAGGAATAAATTGTTACTTCCAAAGCTGCATGTTCTGCTCTATTTCCCAGGGTGACATCACAACATGTTGATCTCTAGTCATTTGACAATTGTAATAAGCTACTGCCTAACCATCTGACTAGCTCACCCCAGATTAATTCCAGTTTTATCTTTTCAGGGATCGCTTAATCTTCTGATGGAAGTTCTCAGTACAGTTAAATTTGGTTTCCACGAAAACTTCTGTTTTATAATATAATCAGTTCTTGACAGTTAATTCATAGGCTTTTTGAACATTTTTTGTTTTGTTTCACTTTGTTGTGTTTTGTTTAATAAGCCCATAACTAGATCATACAGCCACAGTGGAAGTGTGGCATTTCTCACTGTTTAAGTGCAAGCATGAAGCGCACAACAGCTGTCATCTGCTGTTAAAGGGTTTTCATTCAGCAGATTAAAGGTACAGAACGGGGGTTCCTCAGGTCACAGAGCAACTGAGTGATAAGAGTGACGGTTAGCACTCCCTTCTCGCAGTGTTTCAGCTTATATGGCTTTTCTGTGGAAGAAATAGCTCTTTCGTACATCTGACTACAGAAAAAAAATAGTGCATGATTATTTAAAAAAAAATAAAAATCCCCAAACAACAGAGCAACACATCAGGTTTTTACTTTTATTTTTTCTGGTAGATTTTATCTATTTAAGGAATAGTAAGTCTTATATCAAAATATGACAAACGACATCATATCCAAGTCAAATGCCCATCATTTGGGTAGGAAAAAATGAAATTCTTAGTTTCACCATTGTAATATTATTATCTGTGGAAAGTATTTCCCATGAGAAATATCACTGTTGGTGTCATCAGGTTTGCCATTTTTATGGCCTTTCCCTCCCTCCCATCAAAAAGGAGAAATATTTGGGAAATAGGCCAAATTCCAAACCTGTAATATACAATGAGTGGTATTTGACTCTGAAAGGAATCTCTAGTAATCATATTTTCTTGAATGGATCAATTTGGAAATAAAATATCAGCCAAGTCAGTCAGAATCTTTCCTTCTCTTTAGATAGAATAACGTTTCTGCAAGATCATTGTTAACAAGATAGGAAAATTCATTGGAGAAGTGCCTCCAAGGGCATCCTTCTGCCCTATCAGAAATCTAACAAGTTTAACTGTATCTTGTCCATAAAGGGAATTTCACAACCCTCCCAAGTGCGTAGAACAATAGAAAGCAGGAATAAGATGAATAGGACCATGAAGATGATATTTGAAGTTATTACAGGCGAGATATCCAGAACGAAAATTCAAAGGATATGATACAATACACTCAGTGGATAGTGCTTCCCTTGGTAAGTATTTCTATTCATCTCATTCTACTAAACATATCAAATAATATCAAACTCTGTCCAATTCATCTTCCATCTAGAAGCTAAGCACGATGACTATAGCGACAATGGTGTGTTAATCAATTTTGCATACCGTACATGACTCGTACTTGTGATGTCCTGTAAATATGACTGAAGGCCCAAATCTGTCTAATATATGTGTTGTGTTATTCTCCTCTACAATTTCGATTAAATACAGTTCTGTACAATAAGGCAGATAAAGATTATTCATGCTAACAATGCACTAATGCTTTCTTTGAGGACTTCCCATACACTGGAAAACATCTTTTCATGCATTTTTAGAAACTGAAAAAATGTTTTGAACTTTAAGCATGCTATAATCACTGTGTTTTTACTAGTAACTAGAGCAATGGCAGCAGAAAAAATAGACCTCAGTATTTCCTTCTCCTGTATTGTATGTGACTAGAGGGTTTCAGCCATGCTACTTAAGCACTGCTTTAATCTACAGAAAAACTTTCAGCAGTGAGTGACAAGTGCCTTCATCTAGCACTTTTCTAAGACGTACGTGTTTTTAACGTACTGATACACCTCAGATGCACTACTAGTAAAAAAACTCACTTATACTTCTGTCAAGGTTACAGAACAAAATCGTGTCAGACCATAGATGCAGAGATGAAGTGAAAACTATTTCTAATAGGGACTTGATAGCTTCAACCATTTTGTTACACTCTCAATCTTCAGAAAGGCGTATTTTACAATCCAGTCTAAAAAAATTGACATCTGACTTAGGTAATGATCATAAAAGGCCAATACAGCAAGCATATTTATAATTTTGGAATGAATGTTCAGTACATGAATGGTGAAAGGAACAAGAGATCAGGTAACCCCTAAAAGTGTTCTGGGTGTACAGCACAAATAAAAGACTATTATTAGCATAATGTGTACTTAAAAAAATGCCATTTCAAAACCCATGGGTTTTCTTAGGTGATCCTAAACCCATTTTCCTGGAATTCACAAACAATTTATACTGTGGCTTAATGTTGTAAATGAAATATCTGACAACTACTATCAATGCCACCACTATCTGTCGCTGATATGTTATTCTTTGTAAACCAAGTTGTTGTTACAGCACACTCTCCAACAATAAATGAACAAGAGTCCTAGACAGCCCTAGTGGAGCCCAAAAGCCGTTTTCTTAGCAGCATGCTTACAGCTCGCTTCTTCATGTGTGTTAGGTTACATATGTCTATATCTATATCTATATCTAGATTTAAATATAGATATAGATATATAGATAGATATAGATATATAGATATAGATACATATCCTCCTTTCAGTGTTTAGAGCTGTTCAGATTTAGATGACTGGAAACTATACAGCATCTGAAGAGATGACAAAAAAAAAAAGAAGATAAAACTAAAAAACAGGGTACCAGGTGGCAGCCTTGTGGTTGCATTTATCTTACAAATAGTGTGTCAAACTTTTTTTCTGTAACAAGCACATTCTGTATTGTGTGTGTCCACTCAGTCATTGATGGAATTTTCCAATTTCTCACAATGACACTTTTTGATGCCATGATCACGGCTAAGAGCAGAAGTCACCACACTGCCTTCTGAACAGCAATTTCAGGCATAGAAAAATAAAAGATGTGTCTATTTCTGTTTGGTTGTTTTGGGAAGCAGGGGTTTCTTTTTTGTTTTAGTCTAAGTGGCAGGCTTTCTGGATGAAGCCATTCACCACTCATTCTTCCTCCTATCACACAATTTGTGATAAAATTATATTTAATTTTCCAATGTTACTTTTACATGCTCAATAGTTTAATTTGTTTTTCATTTGAAAAGGATGACAAATTTCACAGACTACTTTTATTTGCTATTGCCAGCATTAGGAAAGAAGATAGTCCTTTCTCTTGTACCTTATCAATGACTGTATAATGAATCTTTAAAATAAAAATGAAGGAAAACAATTTGTCTTTCCTTCTTTTTAATATCACTTCTCTGCTCTTGTCAGCAGCAAAGAGGCAAATTATAGTATAAACTTCTGTTGTGTCCACAAAGATATTTTCCAAATATAAACAGCAGAAACTATCTCTGTGTCTTGATTTTGATTTGCCAATTTAAATATACTCATTTTATGTTGTGAAACAGAACGAGGAGCAGAAGCAAGGCAGGCCTAAAACTTAAAAGGGTATAAAAAGAAATTTATTAACTACACAAAGAAGGGAAAAAAAACAAATTCAGAATAAGATTTTCAGACTACTCCTTCCTTCCCTCTCCCAACTCTCATAACAACAAAACAAACATACGAAAAACTACTTCAGTCAGTTCCCAACTTAAATAGTCCTTTTTTTTCAGTTCACTTTGGAGAGAGAAGCTTCCTCCTGTCAAGCCACAGGGATTTTTTCCACAGGAAGGAAGAAAACAGTTCTCTCGTGGTTTCATTTTAACGATTTGCATCCGCCCAGGAACCTGCAATCGTCCTCCCAACTCCACAGCCTTCCCAGAGCTGCTCATGTGGGCCATGTCAGATTCATGGGGTATTACTTTTAAGAATGAAATGTTCCAAAACAAAGATTCTCTTCATCTCTTTTCTCTCTGTTCATGCTTCATCCTCAGAAAATCGAGATCCCCTTCTTTCCTCGGGGCAAAAGATTCTCAACACAGGTGCTTTCTGGTCAAATGATCTATTAAATGGAACACTCTAACCCCCCATGTCTTTCTCCATGGTTTATAGGAATATTCAGTACATCAGTTCATCTCTACAATCTTACAAAAGGACATTTCAGCCATCTTCACAGCATCTCCTCATTCTCCTTCCATCTGAAAACCTTAGCTCTTTCTTCACTGACTTCAGAATATCTCCTTTTTCCTTTTGACTCCAGGGAGGATTGAAAAGTCTGCAAGTCTTATCTGAGCATTCAAAGAGTTAAGATTTTGAACAGGGAAAAGAGGAAAAACCAAGGCTACAATGCTGGAGCTTTGCCAGGATCTCCGAAACCGGCCATGACAGGGTGGGGGTGGTGGTGGGAAAAGCGACCGGGATCTTAAATCAGCCTGAGTCTTTCTGGCCACTGCCCATGGCCACCCCCCATCTCTGCCAGGCCATGCCAGTCCCCAGACAGGGGGTCCTGCCCTGCCCCCCTGCCAGCCCCACAGGCCTGCAGTGGAGCCAGACCAGGGCCTGTTACCTGCACTGCCGCCGGAAAGAAAAAGAGACTCAGTTCTGGATTGCCTCCTTCAAAATGTGTGTTCATGGAGCAAACTAACTTTCTCCAATTGGCTGTTGAGGCTGTCAATAACTAAACCAGCCCTCAATGTTCCCAATCAACCCACAGAGGAAGCCCCCTTAGAGAGAACTTCTCTCTGAGTTTCTTCTTCCCAGGTCAACCCAGCATACTCTGATAAGAATTCTTTTTTTCTTTCCTAATGCCTTCTAGGTTTCCAGTGCTTTGTCTTTCTACACATCCTATAGTTAGTAAAATGAACTACCTCAATCTCCCATTTGAGCCCATAAGGTTCCTCATCTAAACGGATACAAAATGAGACTTTAAAGAGCCTCTCTCTAGTTCATGTCATAGTCCTGAGATGATAAAAAAGATCAAAAGAAGTATATTTTTATTACTCAAATACTGCTTAAGTCCAAAGTTTCCCTACAATCCACTGATGGACCTTAAAATAAAGAGTCTGTAATGGCAGTGGATGCTCTGACATTCTTAAAGTATTGTTTTACTATAGAGTCATGTTTCCTATTCACAGACTATTAGTAGAAAAGAAAAGCCAGAAACAACCCAATGGTATCTAGGCAGGATTTTCTATATTGTTTGTAGAGCCAGTCCATGCCATGTTAAAGAAAATTCAGAAAACTCTGACAGGTAAATCTCACTGATTTCCTTCCTACCATATTAATAAATTTATGTGTTTGAAACTCATTATGTGACGTATAAGATTAATATGCATTAAAGCACACTTTATTTCATTACAAGGTGTGCTAAACACTGATCAAAAAAATTCATTATTGAATTTCTGTACAACATGTGTAATAGGTACAATAGGTACATATGTAAGAGGTCATTTAAACAGGCATATTGGATATCAATATAGTAGGACCAGAGAAAATCAATGTATTTTTACTATATTCTACTTCATCCTTGGTCTCAAGTAAAGGTTATCCCCTATATGTGTTAAATGAATGACATGAATATTACTGATCACACTGATTTTCCTTCCTATTCTTCCTTAAACTGAAAAATTGAAGCTTAAAATTACGCCCATACAAAACATTGTTTTATGCATACACTTTCTGCCTCCTTTCAGAGCAAAATGTATATCTAAACTTCCTTTTTAGTAGCCAAAAAATCTGATAATTTTTCCTCCATTAGGAAGAGAAAAAAATTTTTCCAGGAGAGTTTTATTCACCAATAATTAGATAAAATAACATTAAGCCCCTACTATGTATTTCTTTTCATTTCTCTTAAATATGAATGCTCAACAAATACACCTAAACAACTCTGAGTTACTTACACTGCATGTCTTTCCTTGACATCTTGGCTGGGATGCAGTAAAGCCCACAGAATGATTATTAATGGCTTTTTGAATCTATTTCTCTTCATTTGAGTAGGGCTCATGAAAGAAGTGTGATCTTCCTCAATGGTCAAACTTTTTTCTTTCCACAACAAATGCTTCTTTTCCCTCCCTCTGTACTCAATAGTATGAACATAAAAATATTAGACTTGTCCTGAATGTATATAGCAGATATTTAAATGTTTTAGTAGATATTTAAATGCTTAAATAAACTTATTAATTAAATCACATTCTTTTAAGAAATATAAGAAAACAGAAGAGACGGTTTGGAGGAAGTCTTAGTCTTCTGTTGAAAGCAGCAAAAAACAAGCCAAGATCCTCAGCTGTCACTAGCTGTGATAAGGCAGGCAAAGCACCTTTTAGGCTATTAAAAGTATCAATATCAGCAGAGAGCCGCATCAAGGCAGCTTTTCTTAGAAGAATTTTCTCTGATGGGAACTGAAGAAAAAGAGTGCAAAGAAAATTAAGTCATGTACCACAACAGAGCTAACTATAGTGCTTACAAACTCTTAAATCTAGATCAATGCCTCTATTGAAGAAACCTAAGAAATACACCAGATTTTCCTTTAACAATAGGGCTGATCTCTCTGCCAGAAGATACAATAGCAGCTTGTTACTTTAAAAAGTCTTAAGTTATATATATATATATGTATATTGCCAATTGTAATATTTTTGGACGAGTATGGCAATATTCCATAGTGTGGGATTACTGGTGTCTGCTCAATGAATCCAGAATTATTTCCCTACTGACACAGATTTCACAGTGAACATTTAAAATATGCAACATAAACAAGTATAAGAGTAATTGCATGCAAATGAAAAGAGTTTCCCCTGGGGAAAAGGCTATCCCTTTTCTAATATGGAGAGAGAACACATTTAAGGTTGCATAATTTTTATTTCAAAATCAAGTGCCCAGGTTGCTTAACAATGACTTTACTTCTTCAGAAAGTAAAAAAAAGAACAGATTTCTGAGAACTCATCTCAAAAAAATCTTCAAAATATTTCTCCAGATGTCGTTAAAAATGTGATGATTTGCCTTGGTATATGAATAATCAGAAAGGAAAAGGAAGGCAACTCCATCTTCTTCCTCTCACGGCATGCTACTGTAGGCTTTGCTGAGGTGCTTATGTGGCTACAAAATAGCTCCTGGTCCTAAGGCTGTCAAACCAAGTACTTCCAAACAAATTATTCCCAAAAGCTCTTTTGTTTTTTCCTTCTTAAGACTATTTTTTCTTAGTGTCTGGAGTCAGACACGGGAACCAAATGAAGCTCATGTTCAAGTTAATAAACTCCAAGTGTGCTCACAGCAGATTTTGGTGGCTTGCTGTGGTGTGATTTATGCCATTTCATCATATGCATTCTTCCAGGCTCAAAATGTATATGATTTTTCATAACAATTAGCTTAGGGAGACCACAGATCCAATTGGGCAATTCACTCTGTTATTAGCAGGTACGTTTTCAAAGTGCTGATTTATCTGTAACAGCTTTGAAAACTGACATTATCACCCCACCATTCCTCCCATGCTCGTCTCATTCCTCATCCATTCAGGACCATGCTTCCATCTATGGACAGATCCTTTGGTCATTATTATTGCAACTTGAGCCTTTACACCTACCTATTTGGACAGTGAATGTAGAAGTATTCTGCATGCATGTACTTCCTTGTAGCTTATTAATGACAGCATTTTCTTCTTAATATTCTGCCCATGTTCCTAGTCACAGGAAGGCTGAATGATGTAGATTGTTTCTTGAAATCTTTCCCTTGATGATTTTTGCTTTCTTTATTCACACCAACATGAGGTACAATCAAGAATAAAAGCCTATTTTTGAGATACTGATAGGAATAACACAGTGCTTCCCTCCTCACCCCTCCGCTGCTACCTCTCCCTTTTCTTTTTGGAACAAATGATAATTTTTATGTAGGGCTTTTTTTGGGAATCAGATTGATATTGCCTTCCTATTCAGTGCTCATCTGTAAATCCTACCAAAGGGAAATCTGCGTACAAGTCATCTTCTGGAAGTTCATTCCTATTCTGAAACCTCATTCTCAGTCTTCATGGTTTTTGCAGGTATTTGCTCTCCTGTAGAGAGCCTGGTGCAGGAATAGCTGGAAGAAAAAGGCCATAGTCAGATCAACTTAGTAAAGCTAGCAAAGTGGGCCTCAGTCTCACGGATACAGTGTCCTTGAGATAAGGAAGACACGCAGAATTGAGAAAAACATGAATGCCGAAGTGCTTAGCTAAGTCGCACAGCTAGACCAATGATGAGCTCAGATTTTGCACTATGCATGAGCTAATTAAGCACTGTATTTAATCGCCACTCTGCGTATCAATAAACGAGACTTTGCTGATGACCGAATTGGTGTCCGCGTCTCCCTTCTCCGACATTTGGTGAACCCCGACGTGCCTCCGTCGCTGAAAAGAAAACGGTTTCAGAAAACGGGGGAGAACGCGCCACGGTCGGTGAAGTAGAGTTGGGGCCTGCCGCAACCGGGTCGGTGTCAAACGACGTAGGGAAGACACCCCCAGGAGCCATAAAGGTGGTCCTGGGCCATACGTGCTGCCGAAGCCGGAGAGTTGCAACAGCGCTGACGACGAAAAATGGACAGGCAAGCAGCATATGATTTATTTATAGCACATATAGATAAGTTAGGGTTAAAAGAGATTAATCCCAGGAAGGATATACCGGGGTTGTTAGTCTGGGGTTATGCTAAAGGTTTATTCTCTAATCCTCACACCGTGCATGATTTAAATGAGTGGCGTAAGTTAGGGGATGCACTGTGGGAGGCGGTATTACAGGATGATAAAACAGCAAAAAAGCTGGGAAAGATCTGGCGGGTAGTTCATAATGCGCTGCTAAAGCAGCAAGCAGAGAGAAGGGCGGCTCGGGAGGCAGTAGAGGCATATAAAAGGAATGCTCAGTATGGCGATAATGAGCCCCGAGCACCCAGCACGACCAGAGTAGAAATACCTATCTCTGGGGAGGCGGCAGGAATGACAGACATGGCTAGCTGCGCTTGGCCCTCGGCACCCCCCTTAGAAGAGCTCGAGGAGGATTCCGCCGCGGCGGCGGAGACAATTGCAGAAGGCGGAGTAACCCCGCCTTCCGACAGCGAAGGGCCCCAGACCAGCGGCGAAAAATCCCCTTGCCAGTCTGAGCCTACCGCCCCTAAGCCCACCGTGGAGCCAGCTCCGGTCCCTAGGGCGGAAAGCGACCTGTGGGAGGAGATGGCAAGACGGCGGGGGGAGGCGTGGAGTATGCTAGCCAGACACGGCTTGGAGACTGGGGACGAGACCGCTGTTGACGCAGCGAAAACCTGGGCTTTCCCCGTCACGTATACACAGGGAATAAACCAGCAAGGACAAGCCGTCCAAGTAGGAGCATACTCGCCTCCCGACTGGAAGTTGCTAGCCCAGCTAAGACAGACAGTGAGTCAGTTTGGTTTCCAGAGTGAGCCAGCTAAGCAAATGCTAGATTTCTTGTTCGATACATACCTGCTGTTGCCAAATGATATGAGAAGTATAGTGAAACTGATTTTCACGCAACATCAGCAGTTGCTATTTAACGCCCACTGGCAAGCTCTTGTTCAGGAGTCAGTTGCAACACAGAGGGGCCCGGGAGATCCGTTAGCTGGAATTACCATAGACGAACTAATAGAATTGGGTCAATACCGCAGGACAGAGGCTCAAATGATTTCGGGACCCGACAAGGTTAGGGAAGCCATGCGTCTAGTAAGGAATGCCATCAATCAAGTCAAAGATAGCTCAGGCATACCCATGTATATGGGGATAAAACAGAGAAGAAATAAATCCTTTGGGGACTTTGTAGATAAGGCTGCTGCTGCTATTAAAAAGGCAGGAGTCCCAGAGTATATGAGAGGGGCGCAGGTTTTCTTAGTTAATGCACTAAAAGAATTAGGCTTAGGGCTGCAGAAACAAGCCGAGTCCACACAGTCACAGGTGTTAGCCGCTCTTGCTCCGCTCCGTGCTTCTACGGCGGCCCCAGCCACATCGAACGACCACCGGCCTCCCTCGGCGCGCTGCTACAGATGCGGGTGGATGCGGCGCGGCCCGACGGGCGCCGCCGATCAGCCCCCGGCGGCCGCCACCATATTGGCCCCGGTCACAAGTAGCCGCCGTGACACCAGCGCCATCTCCTGTCTACAACCAGCCACAACAGGGAGCCTAAAACTCGACCTGGCAGCCGCAGTAAAAACATCTTTGATAACAGCTCGCTCCGTCAAAGTCCCAACTGGAGTTTATGGCCCGATAAATATCAAAGAACAAGCTTATGGAGGACTAATAGTGGGACGCTCGTCGAGCTCCATTGTAGGACTGTTTGTGCTGCCAGGTGTCATCGATGCAGACTACACGGGAGAAATACAAATAATGGTTTATACTCCTTTTCCTCCTCTGACAATTGAGGCAGGTCAGCGTATTGCTCAATTTATTCCACTTCCACAGTTAAGCCGGGGTGTTCAACCACAAAGACAAACCCCACGTGGAGACCAAGGATTCGGATCATCAGGTATTGCTATGCTCACAATGGATCTCCATACCAGACCCAAAAAGAAGGTGAAACTAACCTATGCAGGAGAGACAATAGAAATGATAGGACTCCTAGACACTGGGGCAGATACCAGCATTGTCTCACCAGAAAAATGGCCCCACAACTGGCCATCAATGCAGACCACGGATACCGTGACAGGTGTCGGAGGATTCACCCTTGCCAGAAAAACTCCTCCAATAAAGGTCACTATAGATGGGCAAGATTTGGTGACTGTGTTGTCCGTAGTTGCTTTACCACCATCGGTACATTGCTTGATTGGTAGGGACATTTTGGCTCAGATGGGGGTCGTTTTATCCAATGAGCACCCTTTGGGGTAATTGCCATTGCTTGGACTTTCCCAATCCCAATCACCTGGACTACCAATGAACCGGTAATGGTTAAGCAATGGCCTCTAAAAAGGGAAAGTCTAATACAAGCACATCAACTCGTAAAAGATCAATTCCAACAAGGACATTTAAAACTCTCAACAAGCCCATGGAACACGCCAATTTTTGTGATCAAAAAGAAGTCAGGAAAATATCGTCTTCTACATGATTTAAGGGCAGTAAATAATCAGATGGAGGCAATGGGGGCATTACAGCCAGGCCTCCCCAACCCAGCAATGCTCCCACAGCATTGGCCTCTTCTAATCATTGATCTAAAGGACTGCTTCTTCACTATTGCCTTACACCCTCAAGACACTAAAAGATTTGCGTTCACCCTACCAGCAATAAACAGAGAAGAACCTGATAAACGGTATGAATGGACTGTTCTTCCACAAGGAATGAAAAACTCGCCTACCCTGTGCCAACTGTATGTGGATGCCGCACTACAACCATTGAGGATACAGTGGCCCAACACAATTATTTATCATTATATGGATGATATCCTCTTTGCTCAAGAATCAGCATTTACAGACACTCAGATGCAGGAAATTCAAAGCACCCTAGCAAAGGCATCCCTCATAATAGCTCAAGAAAAAATACAGCGATCCACACCATGGAGGTACTTGGGGTGGTCTATCACAGACCAAATCGTACGGCCGCAGAAGCTCCAGCTTACAACAAAAATCACCACTCTAAATGAGGCACAGCGACTGCTAGGAGATCTACAATGGCTCAAGCCGATTGTTGGGATACCCAACTCCTTGCTAGACTCCCTCAGGCCACTACTTAAAGGAACTAACCCAACCGCACCCGTAACCGTGACCCCACAACAACATGAAGCCCTCAAGGGTATTATACGCTGCATCGATGAGGGGTTTGTCTCTCGCCGAGATATCTCCTCGCCCATCGATCTTACCATCTGGAGTACTGCCAACCACCTACTCGGTGCACTCACACAGCTACAAAAGAAAACGCGGGAGACACGGGTACTAGAATGGATAACCCCACCTTTACAATCAAAAAGGACAATCAGCACAAAAATCGAACAAGTAGCCTCCTTGATTCGTAAGGGTCGCGTAAGGATCATGGAAATCACCGGAACGAGCCCAACAACAATTTATTTGCCCATGAAAAAGGAGGACTTAGATTGGTATCTCCTCAATTCAGGAGATCTACAAACGGCCTTGCTGGAAGTCGGAGCAGCCATCCACACCGGACCGCTGATGCCACGTCACCTTCAGTGGCTAGGAAATTGGGACTGGATAGCAAAGCCAATGCGCTCGGAGCAGCCGATAGCGGGCGCCACCACAGCCTTCACGGATGCCGGAAAAAAGACGAGAAGAGCAGCGATCACCTGGAAAGAAGGCCCTCGGTGGAGGAGTAAAACCATAGATGCAGCTCCAGAGGACAGCTTACAAACATTGGAATTGCTTGCTGTTGTGTGGGCACTAAGTGAACTGCAGGGGTCTTTAAATGTGGTCACTGACTCGTTTTATGTAGCAGGAGTAGCACAGAGAATTGAGGACGCCTCTGTGAAAGAGGTGCAAAACAAGAGACTCTATGAACTCTTGCTGCAGCTAAAGCGAGCAGTAGGAGCAAGGTTCAAGCCTTATTGTATAATACACATCAGGAGTCATAAGTGGGACGTAGGCTTGGGAGAAGGCAACGCCAGGGCGGATAGACTGGTTATGAATGTAGCTGATGACAGGGGGATTGAAGCAAGGGAGTCACACACACGATTTCACCAAAATGCTAAAGGATTGGTGCGTGAGTTCAAAATAGGCATACAAGAGGCTAAGGCAATAGTGAGAGCCTGCCCCACCTGCAGTCATCATAATAGTGGGGTAGGTCTTGGGTGTGGGGTAAATCCTCGGGGTCTGAAGAGTAATGAAATTTGGCAAATGGACATCACACATGTGGCAGAGTTTGGTAGACTCAAGTATGTGCACGTTACCATAGACACTTATAGTAAGTATATCTGGGCCACAGCACAGACAGGGGAAAAAGCAATCCATGTAATTAGACACCTAACAAGTTGCTTTGCAGTTATGGGAACGCCTAAGGAAGTAAAGACCGACAACGGACCTGCATATGTCAGTGGGAAAGTAAGTCAGTTTATGAGACTCTGGGGAATCAGACATATTACAGGAGTACCACACTCACCCACAGGACAGGCCATAGTAGAAAGAGCCAATGGGACACTCAAACAGTATTTATTCAAACACAAATCCGTAGATGATCCACAAGAAAGACTAGCCAAGGTTCTTTATGTCATGAATTATTTGTGTGTGTTCGGGGATGAATCTGAGCCGCCTGCAATCAGGCATAGAGGGAAAAGGGAAGGTAACAGAAGAGAACGCATGAGGGCATGGGTAAAGTACCGGGATCCAAAGACAGGAATATGGAATGGACCAGCGGAAGTGGTATATTGGGGGAGAGGCTATGTTTGTGTTTCTACCCCCACAGGAACACTTTGGGTCCCTGCTAGGTGGGTGAAGCCCGTTCTAAATGACCGAACTGGTGGAAAGATTCCTGAGGAGGCGGCTGGCTCCAGCCGACCAGGAGCGGATTCAGCAGAAGTTGACGGTGACCTCACAGCCCTATTTGCGGAGGCTAGCACAGTTTAACAACGCTGCCCGTGAGGCGCTAAGGCAGCCACCACCGAATTGGGCTGATTGGATTGAGAGCCACGTCCACCAAGAAGAACAGCCCCTCAGCAGCCGTCCTTGTTGTGCGTGTGGGGGGTCATGGTGTGAAGCCTGGGTAGCCCTAAAGTGCGGGGGCTGTGGGGACTGCTCGTGGGTGGAACAGAGAACAGTGTTTAATTTGTGGTGCTGGAGGTGTCAAAGTGACGACCTAAGAAATTCAAATTGGGGTCGGGCCCTAGAAAAAGAAGCAGGAGTGCCATATGCCCAGGTACGAAACCTATACGAGACACCAGAACAGCTCCTGTTAGCTTGGGCCCGGTGGGAACTTACCAACTGGATTAAGAGGCAGCACATCTATGCAAATTCACACATTATCGCTGCAAGATGCAGACATAAAGTCCCACACCTGCCTTGGCCTCAGGTAGGACCAATTAAGCCCGGTACAGACCCAGAGGAGGTATTAAATCAAAGTATAGAAGAGGTAAAACAACTGCAGATAACAGGGAGCAATACAGGGCGTAAAAAGAATAGGCCGCCAAAGAAATCAAAATGATGATCATTACACTGCTTATGCTTGCTAACTTTGCTCACACAAAATCTTTTCCAATGCAGCATGCGCCTCGGGAAAACGTATAGGTAACATTCACTAACATAACAAGACAAGAATCAATCTGCTTAAGTCTAGGAGGAGTACAAAATCCTTTTAAAACCTGCCTAGTAAGGTTGCCAGTATGGTTGCAAGAAGTTCAAGGGAATGTGCTGCATGAATTTATCTAACCACTCTGAGTCCATCCACAAAAGGATACAAAACACGCAGCAGAAATTACACAACCTAAAAGAAGAAGATGGTTGGGGCATTGACGAGTGGTTAAAAAGCCTAGGTCTTGGGGGATGGATTCGAACCGTTATTAAGTATGCTATTATAGTGTTAGATATATTCTTGTGCTTAGCTTTATTGCTACCTTGCTTGATAACTTGCTTACAAAATTTTATTCAAAAGACTGTCAGCAAAGCTTGACATACCACTCTTCTAGCTCAAAAAGAAAACGGGGGAAGTGTAGAGAGCCTGGTGCAGGAATAGCTGGAAGAAAAAGGCCATAGTCAGATCAACTTAGTAAAGCTAGCAAAGTGGGCCTCAGTCTCACGGATACAGTGTCCTTGAGATAAGGAAGACACGCAGAATTGAGAAAAACATGAATGCCGAAGTGCTTAGCTAAGTCGCACAGCTAGACCAATGATGAGCTCAGATTTTGCACTATGCATGAGCTAATTAAGCACTGTATTTAATCGCCACTCTGCGTATCAATAAACGAGACTTTGCTGATGACCGAATTGGTGTCCGCGTCTCCCTTCTCCGACACTCTCCAACTTCAATATCCTCCCTGCCCCTCCCCAAAAGATGAAAATTCTGCAGCTTTTTATGTTTCTGTTATGTGGAGCTAGTAGAATACATGATAATTATGCCTCATGCATTCAGCCTTCTGCAGTGACCCACAATTTTTTTTCTTCTTTTTCACCAAAAGGTGAGATAAGCAGACAATTAATAATTCTTTCTCTATAACTATTTTGGGATGAGGTTTATTACTTATTAAAAAGGATTTGGTTAACTATCAAGTTTTGCTCAAAGATTTTGCCACTCTGTGATATGGCATGAACAGAGCTCTTTTATCCTACAAGCTGTATTAATCATATAAAATTATCAAAGAAAGAGTAAATAAACTACTAGATTTTCTTCAGTTAAAATCAGATGGTTTATCTAAGTCTCAGATGAAAACTGTTCTTTAAAAAGTCAAAAATTTTTTGGCCTAATTTTTGCTGGCAATAACCAGATTCACAGGCCCAGAATTTCTACAGAACTTTATTAATGCCATATATTTTATTCTAGATGAGCCAAACAAAAAGAGGATTTTCTTTGAATGAATGTCTTATATTATGTCAGCAATACCCGTTTTAAAGGCTTCCGAAAAGACAACATGGACACAACTCCGACTATGCCCCCAAGCATACCCAGGAGGGTTTAAATCAGCCTGCCTGCCAACAAAGCTATTCTAAAATATAACATTTTAAATACTATCCTTTCTCTCTGAAATAGTACACGAAACAGAGAAAGACAATATTTGAGAAGGTCAAACAGTTGTATCAAACACTGAAAACAGAAGAACTTTGGATTTCTTAATCACATGGATGGAGGAGAAACTGGTGGTCTCTATCAAACACACATGCTCTGGATCAGGCTCATGAACAGACATTCAGGTCAGCTTGTTGACATTGATAAGAGCTTTTTTTTATTATTTTTTATTTTTTTTTATTCTCACAGAGGTACTTACTAGTGCTCCTAAGGATGCTATTTCTCTAGAGGGTGGATACATAGAAGGATAAGGAAACCAGTCTGTGGCTAATGACAGTTTACAGTTGAAATCTCACAATTGCTATCGTAACACTTTAATGTCATGGCTAGCATGGCATAGTGTACAGAGAAGACATCCACTGTCATTGTCCATTTTGACTTACCCTCTGCACATGACTGCTTCTTTGTTCACAGTAATTAGCATCTAGCAGGGTTGATCTAATAGGGAAAACTGATAAAGTGCCTCCTGCAAAAAAACGTACTCATGAACCTTGTTTCCCTGGATAAACAATTATCAAAAGTGGGCACTTCCTTCATTCATGCTGTTGAGCTTATCTCTACAGAATATTCTGTACCTAGGCAATTCCGCTGAATATCTTCCTCACCTAGTTTACCAAAAGCTCCTATCTCCATTTTTTTTGTAAAGAGGAGACCTCACAACTATCACAATTTCTCTCCTGGTCCTGCTGGCTAGTGCAAATCTGTGGATATTAGCCACCATTATTTTTGTTTGTTATTATCTCCAGTTCAATACATAAAAGGAAATAAATTACTCTTACAGTCTAGAAGCAAACAACCATTTGCAATTGCCTCTGTAGCACACAGCTTTAAACATGCAATATAAATGCAATTTCTTGATGCCTATATTCTTCAAGAGACCTTTAAAAGGTTTAGAGATGTACTTGAGGTTTTTGCATTTTCAAGGAAACAGTAGCTTTTTCAAACTGACCAAAAAGGTTATATTCTTTTTTTCATATTCTGTACATCTTGTGGAAACTAACCCAGAGTACACACCTTCTTTTCTTATACAGAGTGTTCAAAACAGGCATGTAGTTGTATTTTTCTATATTAAAAAATGCAGAGCTCATAAGCTTCAACAGTAACTTCAATTAAAACATTATCCAAACACAAATTTGGTATCAAGCTAAATAGGGGAATATTCTCCCTTGGGATGTTAAACCAATAAGACAGTTAAACTATGGCAGAGAGCCAAGACAAGCAATTATAGATAACAGTGTCATACAAGTCCATAACCCTCTACCTTAACTCTTTTCATATGCCTATAGAAAGAAATTATAGCGTATAAATTTTATTTGTTTTTTTATGCACATATATATGCATACCAAAATTGTTATATGATATGAGGACAGGAAGACAACTCCTAGTCACAATATATGATCACCTTGCTGAGAAATATAAGCTAGAAAAGCAAAATGTAAATGACACAATAATGGATCACTAGTGAACAGATTCACTATCATCACAAAAAATCAGGTATTCCCTTTCAGCCTCCATTTATTAAGCTACAGAAGCCAAATTTGTTTACTCTTACAAAGCAGATTTCTTCTTTCCTTACATTATCCACATTATATTACCTCTTGATCCCTTGCAATTGTGTGCCATTAGCAAATTCCACCAACATTCTTCTAGCTATTTTGTTAGGCAAAAGAATTAAACATGATCAACTCTAAAGTGATCCTTGAGGAACCTCTTTGCAACACACACTCAAAAAACCTGTTGGAATCTTCTCCTCTAAACAACAAATGCATGAATAAAAAAGTTTCTACTCCTTAATCAGCTACTGTTTTCAAGATGAACTAGTAAATTTTGTGTACCTCCAAATCAATTTTCCTCAACTCCAGGTTGAGGATAATAAATAAATAAATAATAAATAAACTCATGATTAATGCCTCTGTGTTAATTTAATCTAAAACTCAGTCAGTATAAAGAAATATACCATGTTGCAGCAATATAACTTGCCATTCTTAAAACACTTGGATGGGTAATATGTTACCTGTGTGCAGGTATAGATAATTGTTTCTGGAAGAAAACGTTCCTAAGTCACTCATATTATCAATCTCAGAAACCTGAGTATTCAAGTACCATTTCTTTCAAAATCCTGACAGCATATTGTCCATTTAATATATTTTGAGCACAGGCATTCTTTTCCTTCACTTCACCTGCAATAATCAGTCTTTTTCCCCCCGCCTTCACATTTGCCACAGTGTTTGTATCCTGTGACAACACCATTCAACTTTATTTTGGAATTGTACCTAGATTATCTTTCTCATTTCATACTGCCATGTTCATTCTGCTTTTTACCTAAAAGTATAAAGAATTTATTACTATTTGTTTTTATTCACTTTGAAAGATATAAGTCTTTAAACTGTCTTTTTGTCTCCTCTCTGTAATAGAATTTTATGCACTAAATTCTATTCAGTATCTATAGACCAATAACTTTATCAAATATGTAGTGGAAAGTCTTAAGGAAAAATAAAGCAGCAGAAGAAACACACACTCACTTATTTTCACATCTTACAAATATAAAATTAAAATCTCCTATATAACGTAGAAGACTGAATGATCCTGTCTACTGTAGTGGGCGTGGTTCTTAAAAGTTTTGGTTGTATTTCAGACCACTTTGTCCCTGAAAAAGCATAAGCTAATCTTTCAGCTAGCTTCATTCAGAATTTGTTGGATTAGAAGTCTATGTATTTGTTGGTTTTGTTTTGGGGGCTCTTGTTGTTTGCTTGCTTTTAAAATCAAATGTTCTTTTGCAATTTCCTAGTTGTCCTGTTTGTAAAAATTGGTGAATGCTAGCTTCCTATTTTCCCCAATTAGTCTTCTCAAAGTGATGACTGAAAAAATCAAAGAACTATGAAACAATGGGGAAGTTAAACCCTGAATTTTGTTCCATGTTTTAGTCAAGATCAACCTTTCTTATAGATGTTCATCCCTTCTAACTTGCTGTCTTGTAGAAGTCAATTGCTTCATTTTTCTTAGCAGAAAAGATAATTATGTGAGCAACACTAAGTTTTAGAGAGTTCTATGGTGATAGACACTAAGAGACAAAACATTTCTGAGGGGAAAAATCCACTGAAAAGAATCCAAATCCCTTTTCCAAAATTCAAGGGCAAATTAAAGAAAGCTGTAAACAGCAACAGATACAGAAAGTAATTATTTTAGCATAACATTCCAAAAGAAAACTTAAAACAAGTTTATCTCTGTAAAATATCCATCAAAATGCTTAAAATTCAGGATTTCAAAAAGTGTTAAGAAACATTATTTCATCATCTGACATTTTCTATCATGTAATGTGTATACAGTGGGTCTTCTAATTGACTGGAACTGAAAACAGTTAGCGTAGTAGTACTCTGGTTTTTATCAGGTAAATGAAGCTGCTAGGGGTTCACTGTCTGCAGTGATGATGTGAAAGTTGAGAAAATCTAACTTGGAAGCCAAGAAAAGGTCCTCCTTTCAAGATATTTTTCAGAAGAGTAACCAATAACAGGTTTAATGTATATATATATTTTGCGTAAAAATATGCATCCATTAAAATCTCTTACTTGAAAGTTCATTGCATGACTTTATTATTATCTCAGTATTTTTCCCACAGACCTACATTACATATACAACATATAACCAATCAAAGTAATACTCGCTGGCTTCCCTTTTTTTTAAAGGACTGCTATAATCACTGAATCAAACTAAGTATTCTAAACAGATGATTATGTTAATTTAAAATGGCTTGGTTGATGTTTATACAGCATTTATGCTTGTACTTATTTTATTATGAATGGTTTGTTAAACAGCTATAACTGGTCAACCAGCAGCAAAAGTAAATTCGTTTTAAGGATTATTGCCCAATAAATAATTTGCTGAGGCTTATCTGAGCCCTATTTAATAAAATTCCTAACCCTTAAAATAGAGCATATTCATTTGTAGCAATTATTGGTAGTTTAGACCTGTCATGGGCTCTGTATGTTTTACCACAGACTTTATGATACCTACAGATAGGTAGCCATTAAAATTAAGTATTTTTATTATGCAGTTAGGTGATTTCCGAAATGATGCATTTAGTATCTGTAGAAAAACAAAGCTTTGAATAATGTGTTCACATTATTTCAAGGATGCTTGGTAAGGAAATGCTACTTTTCTTCTGAAACAGAAGAAACAAAATTCAAGAACAGTTAAAATATTCACCAGCAAGAGTTGAGACAGTGCCACCTCTGGCTCCGAAAGACTAAATGGCCTTTAGTGTCATGGCAGACCTAAAGATGTACCTCCTAAATGCAAAATAAAATAAAATGTAATGAAATACACCAGAAAAAGAGTATAAATAGAATAAAAAGAATTCTTCAGTGGAAAAGTTGAGGCATTCATAGAACCTAACAACATAAGGAAAGAATATCTGTCCTTCTCAGAAACAAAAATAAAACACCTTTTTTAAATCTTTTTTTATCTTTCAAGGGAAACTCATATTAGTTAAATCTAAAGACCTCACCATGCTGAATATCTGAATATATTTTCTTTTCCGGAATCTCTTATTAATGGCTTTTTTTGTTGTTTTTGTTTTTGTTTTTGTTTTTGTTTTTGTACAGAGAAAATGAAAGTAATGCTATTTATTTTCTGAAAGTTTAAATAATATATTTTGCCCTTAAAAAAAGGTCACAGAACTTTTTGTATATTGTTGCTGAAAAGGCAAAGGTCGCCAGGCAACCTAAATTTTACAAGCCCTTTTGGTTCTACACTTTGTCACTCCAATATCAAGAACTCAGTGGTAGGGGTAAGGTGTTTCTTTTTCTCTTAGTAATGTAACTTAAGTAGATGTATTTGGTTTGGATGAAAAGAATAAGTTCTTACCACCTTCCAAGTAATTATATATTGTAAAGGGAAACTGTGAAAATATGCTAAAGACATCCCCAGGGAGAGAAGAGCTAATTGCCCGAATTTGGAAATGGTAGAATATAAGTGAAAGAATCTGAGCAGACAAAGTAAGCAGTTTTTAAAGCAATATAATATTGCAGCTATGATTTAATTCACAGTCTTGTGGTGACTGCAGATTCTGGCATTTGTCTATAAAATTATAAAAAGTTTTGATCAAAAACACTGCTAAATTTTGTTTATTTTCACAAATTAGAAATAATTGTTGTTATTGTTAAACATTCAAAAACAGATTTTTCAGGTTTAAAGACTTTGATTTTTTTCTTTTTAGCTAACAGCTATAAAAGGTATATGAAAAATCATTTTCTTTATAGTTAATTCAGGGCAGAAGTTTAACACTTACTGCCCTTGATCATGGAAATGTCTTACTTCATGGAGACTAATTATATTTTTTCCTTCAACCATTTTCAAGAATGAGTATTTGCCTTTTAAACTTTTACAATGTCTTAATCATATTATGACCTTAAATATTGGTGCTCCATCTGTTAAATTATGTAAGAAATTTCATATAAGGGAAGAAAATGCTGCGGTGGGGGGCAAAGATGAGATGTCTGTGGTCTATAAATGAGTCTTCCTTTTGTTGTCCAAATAGACTTAAAAATGTTTCCGAGGCACAGGGGTAAGAAATCCAAGCTCTTCACTGAAATAGTGGCATGTAAGTAAGGACTATTAAGTAGCTTTCAGTGTTTTACCTCTAGACATAAAACTGTTCAGGGAGATCTCTGTTCTATGAAACTTTACACAGTTTTAACATTACAGGAGTGATTAGCCTTATTGAACACAAAGTACATGGCTTAAGAAATGCATTAATAATTTCAAGAATAGAGCCACATTTATTAAATAATTCAGAGGTCTTTAAAGATGAATACCATTTTATAGACATTTGGTATAAGCAGGAAATTTTCTTTCCTCTTCTATGCAATTTTTCCTTCAGAAAAGTGCACAACAAAAATATTCTTACAAAACTCAAACACCAGAAGTTGATTATATTAACCTGTAGACAGAAATGGCTAGGAACATTAAAATGCAAATTTTTTTATAAAGGAAGTAGGGATCAGCCTAAAATTCTCACAGAAATTTAATCAGGAATGTTTTCCTACACTGAAGGTTTAATTCATAGAATAAAAGAGATAGGGGAGACAAAAATGCAGACAATAGACTTTTAAATCAGATTAGTGCTGGATAGTGAAGATTCAGTTCAGTTTGACAGAGGCTGTAGCTTATTTTGCTTAATATAAATAGCTCTCTGCATCACTACTGAAAGCATTCCATAGATATACATGCCTAATTCAATATGGACTGGAATATATCTATGTTATCATTTTATCAGAACAGTTGGCTTCATCATTAGGTAATAGACAAATAGAAACACGGAGTACTAGGGCTTACATCAAAAGATCACCCACTTTGGTCTTCTGCTTCTGGACATGACTTACTCTGTATGTTACCTGACAGAAGTTTATGCAGCCTCTCCATAAATGATTAGAACTTTTCCTTAGGCAGTCCACTTTAATAATCCACTGCTCTCCTTACTAGAAAGAGGTTCTCAAATTAAATAAATCTCCCTGACTTTAAATTAAACCTCTTGATCTTTGTTCTCTTTATCTTTGTTTATGACAACAACTTTTACATGCTTACACAGTCATTTCTTTTTCCTTCTGTGTCCATCTGTAAACAAAAGAGATATAATTCTTTAATTTTCTTTTCATAGGCTGTATATTATAACCCAATGATCATTCTCTCTACTGTATTCTGAACAACAAATCAGTACCATCTTTATCTTTTGTGAAGTTTAACATACAGAACTGGACCCTTTGCCCTCCATATTCTTATTTCTCTTTATTCACTGTGTAAGCAGCCTACAATCATCTGGGCTTTGTCAGATGGATTCTAGATTTACTGTTTTTTACTTTATTCAAAAGATTTGTTAGAGTTCCTAACAAATCCATGCTGTCTTTCAGTGGACGTATTGCTTTTCATACAAATCAATTGGTAACCATTCCAGTATTCCTGTTGGAACTAAAGTAATTTAAATAAATTTTCTTAGCTCGCTATTGCAGCCACCCTTTCTCTGTGACATAAACCTGGCCACACATTATCTGCTCTCAATATTCCAGGACGTGCATATTGGAATAGAATTAAACCACAACTTTGCCTTGGATTTTGTTTTTTATTTTTGCTTTTGTTTTGGTTTGCTGGGCTTGCTCTGGAGAGGGTGTGGGAATTATTGGGACCACCATTGCTGTTGCCACACTGCCACCATCCCCAGGGAGAGAGCCCCCGCAGCGGGGCCTGAGCCACACAGAGTTGCCATTTTGGCAGCACAGCTCCTCATTTGGATGAACTAGCTTTCCTGGTTATGTTTTGTCCCTGCTTTCAGGGCCTGTTGTTTTCAGGCTGGGGGAGCAGGAAATTAAGCCACAAGAGCCTCCCAAATATATTGCTTTAGTTTTCCTGAGCACCATGTGGCTGTAGCACAGGGCCAGTGGCCGTTTTGCCTTTGCCTGGGAAATCACGATGGATATTGTCTTTAGGAAATATTTTTGTTTGTTTGGTAGTGAATATCCTTTTGTGGGTAAAATTCTCTATTTTGTTCACTCTTTTATGAATATTGTTGAGGTTATTGAGATTTTTCAGTAAATTGTGATTCCAATTTATAATGTCTCCTAGTGTTCCTCCTAGACACTAGTTAAATGGCCAGTTGTCTATAAGTATCATATAACTTAGGAATAAATTTCCATTACTTTATCTGTCTCCTTCCCTACCAAGACTTCTCTAATTCTAAAATCTGACAAATAACAACTTCCTCTTCTGATACAGATGCTCATGGAAGTCACATTGAAGCATAAGGAAGACAGAGAAGTGAGTAGACATAGTAACATGGCTTCACCAAAGGCAAATCTGGAGTTGTGCTGCCGGGCTAACCTGATGGTCTTCTTATGATGATGTGACTGCATCAGTACAGAAGGAAAGATCAACTGATGTTATTTACCTGGTCACTTTTTAAGGCCTTTGGCACGGTCTCCCATCACATTCTTGATGCTAAATTGGATAGATTATGAGTTTGATGGATATATTGTTGGATGGATAAAGAACTGGCTGGATGGTCACATTCAAAGAGTTATGGTCAATGACTCAGTGCTCAAGTGGAAACCAGCAACCAGTGATGTCCTTCAAGAGTCCATATGGATACAAAAACTATTTTACATCTTCATTGATGGCACAGACCAATGGGGTTGAGTGCACTCTCATCAAGTTTTTGGATAACACCGAGATGAATGGTACAGTTTACATATTAAAGGGAAAGGACACCCTCCAGATGGACTTTAAGAGGCTTGAGGAGTGGGACTGTATGAATCTCATGAATATCAACAAGACCGATGCAAGGTCCTGCACCTGGGTCATGTCAATCTCTAACATCAATACAGACTGGAGAAGGAATGGATTGAGACC
The DNA here is from genome assembly GCF_052056855.1 of Sturnus vulgaris. Taxonomy (NCBI): domain Eukaryota; kingdom Metazoa; phylum Chordata; class Aves; order Passeriformes; family Sturnidae; genus Sturnus; species Sturnus vulgaris. The sequence continues at coordinate 97,729,153 of NC_142244.1, forward strand.
AATTCAGAGGAGAAGTACTTGATGTCCACCAACCTTGTGGATGAAAAGAACTGGATGTGATCTAGCAATGTATGCTTGCAGCCTAGGAATCATATGCTGGGCTGCATCAAATAAAGTGTAGCCATCAGGTCAAGAGAGGTGATTCTTCTTCCTTATGCTGGTCTTATGACACCCTGCTTGCAGTACTGTGTCAAGCTCTGGGATCATCAACACAGGAAAGACATGAACGTATTAGAGCAAATCCAGAGGCAGGATTTGCCTCTGGACACAAAAATCATGGAGGAGCACCTCTCTTATGGACAGGCTCAGAGACCTGGAGTTGTTTATCCAGGAAAAGAGAAGGGAGACTTACTGCAGCCTGTCGATACTTGAGTAGAAGTAATATAGAGAGAGCATTTTTACCAGGACCTGTAGCTACAGAACAAGAGTCATTGGTTAAAGTGGGAAAAAGATTTATATTGGATGGAAGGATGAAATTTTTTACAATGACTGTTGGGAGACACTGAAACAGGTTGCTCAGAGAAGATTCGGATGCCTCATCCCTGGAAGTGTCCAAAATCATGTTGGACAAGGCCTTAAGCAATGTAATCTATTGAAAGATATTCCTTATCCATGGCATGGAGTTTGGACTAGATTATTTTTGACGGTCTCTTCTTATGTAAACCAGTTTATGATTCTGTGACATTATGACATAGTATTTGAAATACATAGATGTTAACCTTCTACTCACAGGAACTCAGACAACTTTGTAGAGAGGGAAAATCAAAGGACAAGATAGACTGGAAATCATAAGAGCAAATAAATCCAGAAGCATTTAAAGGCAGTTTTTTTTTAATGTTCCAGCTGTTACTGTATAACAGATATAGTCCTACAGTAAAGGAAAAAAGCTCTTAAAATACTGATATTCATGTAGGATAGAGAAGGACAACTGATTTATCTGGGAATAGTTAAGTCATTGACTACAACAAGAAAATATATATTCATAAATTCATTTTGGTATTACTGAAATTTAATAACTGCATAATTATATAGTCCTATGCAAATATGTTAGAGGGAGATTTAAGTAGGACATGGCTTTATGCTGCTTTTCTGTATATGTGGGAGTTTGTCTACATGCATTTAGAAAATATGAATTCCTAATGTGCTATTTGAGTTGCTGTATAATCTGCTTAGAGAAACATACTTTCATCAGGGCTTTGTCAAGGTATCAGAATAACAGAAGTGTAACATCCTTGTATTCCTGAATTAAGATAAAATGAAAGCTGTAATTAAGATAGCAGCTTCTTACTACTTTGTTTACTTGATTATGTAATTAGGATAGAAAAGCATGCCATTTTGAAACAGAATTTGAATTTTTAATCCTTTTTGGGTTATTTTACTTTCCTAGGTTACTGAGCAGGAAAACTGGTTATTATGAGAATGCCTTTAAAATATAATTTTTTTAAATTGCCCTTAAACACCCTGATTCAGAACTTGCCAATGTTTGCAGAGCTAAGTTGTTCTAATGTAAAATATTAGAAAGGATACAGACAAATATTCCCAGAAACTGGCCAGATAAAGTGGAAATGGATATAATAGATTTTTAGTGTCTTCCTGTTGATTTTTTTTGGTTCTCAAAATGGACACTTCTAAAAGTCTGAACAATATATTTTCCCTAGGTTTTAAAAAAACCTTGTACTGAAATTCAGACAAGAATTTGATTTAGACCTTTTTTTCAAGTTAATCTCTAGTTAAAATCCAGCTCTATAATTTAGTAAAATGCATTTTTGACTCTACATTTTTAAATCTTCCTAATAAATCCTAAATGCTAAGTTTGGATTTAAAAATCTTTCTTTCACTTGGGATAAAAAAGGACAAATTTATGAATCATGACTTGAAAGATGTTTGGTTAAGATCAGCATCATAAACTTCAATCAAATTTGGGGTTGACATTCCAAAAACGTAGCCCTTCAATGCTATATATCAGTACTCACACAGCAAGCCACTTTAAAAAAGCACCTGTTTTTCAGGTGAACATTCTAACAGCACTCTGTGTGCATAAAATGAGGCAGAAAACCACTTATAAGCCTGAATTATTTTCTTTGCAACCTGCAGTGTTTTAGAAAGCTGAGAGCATAGGAAACTTCTCAGTATATGATGAATTTTAAACAGCACTCTTCTAACCCTCAGTGCATATTCAAGAAGAAATAGGTTGCACTGAATGTAGGGCACAGTGGAGAAACTGCTTCTGGCTGTTGCTCAGGTACAGGAATTTTCTGTTGCACAATCCAACTGTCACAACCACCATGCACCCTGCCTCAAATTACATACGGTGCTGCACTTCTTCCATTCTATTTGCTCTAAATGTGGGTTAATATATTAAGGATGCCACATTTATATAAGGCAAAATGGTCTGTGTCAGGTGCTATCCCTTGTCACATAATAAACAGGAAAAACATCATAAACAAAAAGTTCTGTAAATTTGTTAGCCACCTCATGTCTTTCTCATGATGCTTTCTGGGTCACCCAGAGTAGCTGATCACCTGCTTTAGTCTCAGGTATGAGCACTATCCAGGGACTTTGGCTGGGATAGGAAAGTACAAAGGTAAAAAATGCCTTTTTTATAAGGGTATTAATAAATATGTTGATTTTTTGGTGACCTACACTGATGTCTGAGAATCTGACAGAATCTTTGCTGCCTCTGAGATATTTTATGTACTATGAAATACAATGAAAATATATCAGAGGTAGAATTCTGTTACCACTTTAATATGAATGCAGGTGGCACTGCAAATGATATTTACAGAATAAAATGACTATTCTTGCCTTATTAAACTCAATCTTCTAGGTGAATTTTATGTCAGAAGAAGTGTTGGAATGTACTCCTAAAACTGTGGTTATAGTCAGAAAAGTGGCTGTCAATGTGGAGCTTGTTATTTAACATATCAGCTATTCTTCAGGTAAATCATGACTACTTTTATGTCTAAAGTAGGCTTTTACAACAGCGAACACTAAAGTACTAATTCAGCTATAGAAGACATTGCATTTCACTCTATTTGATGTAGGTGTTATTTTTGTTGATATTATATTTGACTATGGTTCAAAAATCCTTATTACAGATGAGAGTCCAGGAAAAAGGAGACAAAATAGACCAATTTTCTAACCTCAGTTTGACTTCATAGGTCTGACAAAGAGGAAAAAATCTGTAAAAAAACTATGAAAAAAACTGTGTAAAAACTGTGTAAAAACAAACCAAAACCCCCAAAATCATTCTCACACAATGTGAAACCTGTAACTATCTTGTTTCATGGTCAAAATCAATTTAATGGCATTTAATCTAAATTCACCAATGCCAAATGTCTTAATTTCTCTTATAGGTTACATCTACATTACTAGATTGCCAGTCACCTGTTTTCATAAAATATACTTCATTCTCCCTCTCACCATTCTTCCTAATGAGGAAAAAAAATGGTCTATGCTACCTATTAAGAATAATATTTGGTCTATAATAATACCTCTTCTAGGTACCCTCTGGGACAGAACTCATTGTCATGAGGCAAAACTATGCCAGAGATTAGATGGGGAGAAGTGATATGGGGATCTAGATCTACAGCTTTAACAAATGTAAATTAATGTAAGTTGAAGCATTTTTGTCTGTAAATTAAATTTTAGTGGCATCAAAATTAAAATCTTCTCAATACGTCATTTAAAATTGAAACCAAAAATCTTATTCAATAAAAAAGTCTACTAGGTACCTGAAATGAATGGAGATCAATGTCCATTGGTGCAAAGAATTACAAAGTAAGGCAATAAATAATACTTTTTGACAAAAAGCTAAGCATTTCCTCCTCAAAATTAACTCTGACTGACTAAAGTAAAAATTTCAACTATTAAAATTTTAAAAAATAATATAATTAAACACATTTTTTGCTTTTTTGGATGAACTTTTATGTGCAGTGACTGTGTTAAGGATAGCATTTTACTCATTCAGAAATGCAAGATATTCTTTTAGCATATGGAGCATTATCTGGCATTATACATCCAGTATTTGTACATGCCATTGAGAGCCTGGATGGTAAGTGAGATGATGTAGCTCAAGAACATTGAGAATGTTGCTTTCTCTACCAGTCTGTCATCTACACCATCTTCTGGTTCACAGTCAGCTGGCTTGGTCATAGATAAGGTTCTGACAGCTAGAGTTCACTGCATGGATCAAAGAAAAATCAAACAGACCTTGGAAAAATTATAAGAGAAATTGAAACAGCTTAGGATTTGATTCAAATTAAACTTAACATGGATGGAGGGCATAAATTTAAGGTATGACTTTGTCAGAAGTCCCAAGATATGCTAATAAATTTTGTAATTTTTGGCTTTTTTACTTTCTAATCAGTTCTTTTTTTTTGGTCTAGACTAGAAGCTAAATTAATACTACAAAAATCAGCATGGTTACATTAAAAAACAATTGTGTTTTTTTATTGCAGCAATATTTGTACCATTGGTGAAGCGATATATTCATCTAAAAATAAGCTGAAGTAATTCTCACTTTAATCCATTTTTCATATTGTGAGAATTGTATCCAAGGGCTTTAATGCAAAAAGCAATTGAGTCCTGGTAGTGGTCACTGTTGCAAAGCACACATCAAAAATTCAGTGTAAAAACAAAATGTCATGTTTGTTCTCAAAAGAGTTTAGTTTTCTTAAGAAGTGAACATGAATGGTTAACTAATGCTTAAATAAAGTTATCTGAATTTGAATACAAGAAATAAATAATAGTAAAGCAATATCCAAAATTAATGTGATAAAACATTGTTACAAATCATTTATGAAGAGTCTTGAAAGCTCCTTTTGTGATGAAGTGACATTATATATCCACTGTTTTTCCTCTGAGATCAGTCAAGGTTCAAGCACTGTCAATAAAACAACATTCACAGTGACTTACCCATCCTTCATGTAGTGGCAGACATCATCAATCATTTCCCCTTCAAGAAAAGTTCAGATCTGTCTACGTGAGTTCTATTTGAGTGAACATAACTATTGTATTTGAGTATCTTATAAAAAGGAACATTAAGACACGGCTGAACAAGCTAACTGTGTTTATCTCTACTCTCCAAAAATTTAGTGAATCCATTTTTCCTTCTTCTTTTTTTAAACTTCAGTCTGTATTTCTGTTTTGAGCTTCTTTTAAATAATAAGCAAGTATAATTTAGATTATGTTCTAATGATCCTATCATCTGGGATTCACAATTTTTTGACTAACATGTTCCAGTTTATTTTTTCAATTTTGTAATATGCAAGACTGTGAGGAAATCAGGATCATTAATCAATAGAGACTTTTAAGTAACTTTGTATTTGTAAATAAAGTAAAAATACTTTCCATAGCTTAGCACATGAAAATTACTAAGTAGACATGCATTAAACAGGAAAAAGCAAAATAGCACTAGTGAAAGAAGGAGATTCTTTTTATCCTGTACTGTTTGAAAGCAAAGAACTTCACAAGCTCTCTTTGATTAACAGTATTCCTCAAAAAGTACTGTAGTGTAGTCCTTAACCACAGATCTCAAGTTTTATCCTACCACTAGAATTAGTCACTCCTGTCTCCTTCTTTGGAATAAAATGTTCTCATTATTTGTCCTCTATTTGTTGATTTCAGACTCCAGTGAAGATTACTAGTTGATAGTGATGCCTGGCTACAGAATAACCTACTGCCTGTTGCTTGCTTCTGAAGAGACTATGTTACAGCAGAGGCTGAAGAATCTTCACTATAAGGAGAAGAAATTACCTCAAAGGGGAAGCACCTCATTCCTACTGTCATAGCAAAAGAAGTAATCAGATGAAATATTCATTCAATACATTAATTAAACTGTGCCCTTACCAAATCTATGAAGCACATTTTTCATGATCCTGACTACCACTACCATAGACTACTTAGAAACACTGATGTCCACACGTTGGTCATCTAAATGAAGCTATTATCCAGTATCCCCAGAACTCCTTACTTTCTCTGACATAAACAGAATGTTCCTTGGGAATCATATAGCACAAGAGGAAAGGAAGAAAAACAACTTAACAGTTACTTGGTATTATTTCTTTCCTGGAAAAAACAATGGATACTCCCTAGTTGTAGACACTCCAGACAGTTTGTTAACTTGTTTTCAAACAACCATAATTTTCTACATGCTATTCTAAAATATACCTTCACAGTTTGTTTTGGAAAAGCCAGATGTGTCACAGATTTATTCTGCTAACCACAAGGAATATGCTACTGAATATTGCATGGTTTCTGTTGCTCTTGTTATTTTAAAGGCCTTTTGTCTGGAAAGCTTTAAACTTACTCCTCATGGAATGATATCTGGCTATGGTTTTCCCAAAAGATTAACTCAGAATTTTAGAAGTTTTCTCCAAGAAGCAAGCAGATAGCTTTTAACAGTCTGAAGAAATTATTTTAGATCAGTGGACAAGTATTTGGACTTGTGCACAACTATTTGGATAGCTGAGCTATCAAAATCTCCTAGTAGTTTAAGATAGTGGTGCTAGACAGCATTTGTACAAATAGCACCATGCCATGCCATGCCATGCCATGCCATGCCATGCCACGCTGTATGGTTATTTAATTTTATTTGCATATATGACTCTGCCCTGAAACAGACTCCTGGCAGGACTGGTAGAACTATGGAGAAAGAAGCTGGAGCTGGTTTGCTGGAAGGACTTGTGAAGCTTGTGGAAGGGATGCAAGCTGTGTCAGTTTGTGGAAAAATGCAGCCCTTGGGAAGAACTGACATTGGAGAAATTATTGGAGGATTCCCTCATATGGGAGGGACCCCACCCCAGAGCAGGGAAAGTGTGAGGAGTACTTCCCCTGAATAGGAAGGAGCAGCAAAAACAACTTGTGATGAACTGACTGCAATCTCCATTCCCTGTCTCCTGCACTGCTGGTAGGAAGAAATTTGAGAATTCATCAGTAAAGTTAAGCCCAAGAAGAACGGACGGGCCAGGGGAAGGTGTTTTTAAGATTTGGCTTTATTTTTCATTCCTCTGTTTCGATTTGAGTAATACCAAATTAATTTAATTTCCCAAAGTTGAGTCTGTTTCGTCTATGACAGTAAGTGGTCAGTGATGACTTCCTGTCCTTATCTTGATCCTTCCATTATATTTTCTACCCCCTGTCCAGCTGAGGAGGGGAGTGACATGGTGGCTTTGGTGACCACCTAACATCCAGCCAGGGTCAATCCATCACACATGGTCTCACTAAGGTAGAGGTGACTCCTCTATTTTGAATCTTAACTAGTACTGTGTATAGTGGACAGGGGCACCAAATTACCGTGTAAGGCAAGAAAACAGAAATACAGGAAATATAACCAAATTCTTAGAGAACAAAGCTGATATTTTTTAGATGAAAGGAGGTACAAATCTCAGGCGACAGAAAAGGAGAAGTTTGAGATTAGTCTGTGACAACAGATGTCAGACCATATTTCCAAAAAGTAATTTAGTTTAGAAGAGATTTTGAAGTTTCTGAATTCCACTGCTTTCTTTAGTTGAACGATTAGTACAAGAGAAGCTGATTGTAATAAACTGAAAATCTTCCACCAGTTACATTAGGCTTTGGAACAAACCCAGGTTTTTATGATATATGTTCGTAATTTGCAAAGTCCCATTTCCCTTTCAGTTATACTATCTCATAAACCAGATCTTGTAGATAATTATACAGGCCCAAAATTCATAAGCAGTAGTCATAAAACTGTTGAACCCATCATGTAAAAAAACCTCAGAAAAACAACTGCTCTGTGACTGCTCTGAGCTGCAGTCAGAACTGAAACCTCCCTCTCGTTCTGAATGAGCCCCAGACACAGTGCAGCATCTCCTGATATCAACCACTGATGGGAGGCTGTGGGATTAGGGACATTAAAGCACACACCCATCTCACATGAAATTCTATTCTTAGTATCAGAAACAGTAAAAATATAAATGCATCAATGACTTAAGTGGAAAATGGATAGAAAGAATCTTTTCAAATACACAAGTGGAGCTGGCTACTATCACTAGTGTCTTGCCCAAAACTTCCATATAATTTCTTTTTGTACTCTTAAATTATGGTTTGGCAGAAGAACATCTGCAAGTGAACTGTAGTAAGTAATGGGTTTTTATGTTATCCTCTATCAGATGCCATTTATAAAATGAGTTCTGTAGGGGTACTGAAAAAGGGCAAATCTCATCGATTGCTTATGTTTAAACAGAAAAGCAAGCACCTGAATAACACAGAGAATAATTCTTTCCAGAGACAGAATTACTTCTTTTCTAGTTTGAATAATACACCATTTTTCTGTACTGATAACTTCTTACAAGAATAATTAATGGTCATGTGTTTTATTATATAAATTATGATTAAATTTTTAGAATCACAACATGTGGCTTAGGATATTCTTGCAATATAATTTATGCAGATTTTATTAAAGAGTCAGACTAATATCTTTCTAAAGATATGGAATAGTCAATTACACTGTAATTTCTAATGACTATGGGGAACTCTGAATGCTCGATGCCTAAAATTATAATGATGTGTTGCTGTAGTCATTATGTGAAGATTACCACTTTGATGGGGTGCACTGACCTCGTTTTTATCATTGCTTTTCTTTTCTTTAAAGCCATCTCCACTATACATAACACACAGATGTTTTTATAATAGTTTGGAGATAGGGAATTTATTTTTATAAATAATGAGATTTTTTCTTTTTTATTCATATATCTTTTGACTCACAATAATCAGTGAGATAATTAAAAGCTAAGAATTTTTTAAAAGTATCTATTTACTATATAAATTTTGAAACAAGCCTTTCGTTGATTCCAACAATGGAACATGCAGTACAACTGCAGTAATATTTTTATCTGCTGATATGTGATTTACCTGTATTTACTATCATTATCTGATCTATATAAGAGGCAAAAAGACTTCTGAATTGAATCTTCCTTCACTGAGAATATGTAAAAAAAATATTTATTCATGATATTAAGTTCACCATTGATAGGGGCTGCAGCAGACAATCTGATAATACACCAGTGACAATGTATACCTACCATGGTTAATAGCTGTCATTTTTTGAAATCGTCACTGTATTTCAAGTCTGAATCGGTCCTGTTTTGAAATTGTAAAGGAAGAGCAGCATATTGATAGTCACAAAATAAGTCTTTCAGGATACGTATATTGAAGGTTATGGTTCACATATTTTATTGTTTTTACATATATATTTTAGGAAAAATACCCGCAAAATTTGCTTATAATAGAAGAAGTTGGTGGCAGCAACATTTGTCAATTGAAAATTTTCTGAGGATTGCCTGTTATTCTTTTTTTTTTTCTTTTTTCTTTCTTGCTTAGAATATATAGGCTTTTTTGCAGAAGACATATTGAGTTATTAGTCAAGAGAATTGCACACCAATACTTCTTTATCCGAATGTAAGCAGACTAATGATCTTTTGATATAGAGTCCTTCACACCAAGACACCTGGACACTTTAAATTAATATAATAAGTAATACCAGGAGGCTGCAGTTTCTTAGCCCTTGGAGAGTGGAATTTACTGGAACATAGATTAGGGTAACCACTGGGAAAAGTCTTAGACCATTTCACTTTAGCACAGCATAAATTCTCAAGCATGGATCCCAGTGTTTTACTAAATAAAAATGTCTCTTGAATTCAGGTTCTTTCCAGACAGTGATTTCCCAGCCTGCAGTGAGTTTATATCATATATCACTGAGCTTCAGTCCAACTTATCCAAGACAATGTGATAGTTGCAAGACTGAAAACCACATTAATACTATTTGCAAACCATTGTCATCTAAAGTTTTGCTTATTCTTTTTAGATTTCAAATAGGAACAGGTTTTGGAAATGTAAGTAGACAAAATAAATAAGTTTCAGAACACTGTAGCTTCATGAATTTTGACTGTAAGGCTTTCCTTTCTTTCAACAATTAATATTTTTTTTCTCCAGATCGTCAACTTATTCCCTCAGGTACAGTGATGGCGAACTATGATATATAAAGCACTCTGTAGATTCAAAGCCAATTGTAAATTTATTAATAATCCTTGCAGATCCACAGTTTTGCTAACCCTAAGAGAGGCATAAAAGTTAGTCTGTTCCCTGGGGGTGTGCTGGCAAACAGTCACGACATTCCTTTTTCCAAGAAAAATAATGCAATACTATAGAATCACTTCTGTTATGTGAAGGCTTTCTTTCTGTCATCAGAGCAAGTGAAACATAAATCACGTGCGTGATAAACCACATAAAGAAAAAGAAAAATGACATCTTTCTAGCCGAATTATTTCAAAGCCCAGTTAAATAAATCGATGATAATAATCAAGGATAAGAGGAAAAAAGGTATCTTAAGCACAAATTGATTCATAAGAAATTTAAATTGTTTAAGATTAATAAATTTGAGATTCATTTTTTAGGCTATTTTTTTTCTAAAGATCTTCAAACAAATTGAGATATTACCAATTTTGAAGACATGGTTAATGAATATTATTTTAAAACCAACAAAAATCCAGTAAGGGTTTAGTTCTGAAGGGAAACAATAAAACAAACAGTCCCACTCAATTCTTCCCTCCCTCCTCCCCTAAACACAAGAATAAAACCTCCCTCTTTTTACACTGTGTATTTATAGAGAAGTAGCTGTGTAGCTAGTTCTTCAGAGAACCATTTTTCTTTAGAGGAATCCTATCCTATCCTTTTTGTTCTTAAATGAATAAAATTTAAGGGTAGCTGCTAGATGATATGAAAAGGTGAAGGAAACAAACACATAACTCCAGAAGGCCTCCTGGGGACAAATATAGAGAAGCTAAAGCCAAAGGATATGCTATCTTTGATGGATTGACCCTGGCTGGACACCAGGTGTCCACCAAAGCCACTCTATCACTCCCCTCCTCAGCTGGACAGGGGAGAGAAAATGTAACAAATGGTTGGTGAGTTGAGATAAGGACAGGGGGAAATCACTCAGCAGTTACTGACATGGGCAAAACAGATTTGACCTGGGGAAATTGGCCTAATTTATTGCCAGATAAGGAGTACTTAAGCAATTACGAGTCACACATCACAAGACGTGAGCCATAGAGAAGTTCATGGGACCTGGAGTGGACCACTCAGAGTGCTGAGTGGTCTGGATAATGACACTGGAAATCTGTCATCTTGAAAGGGTGGCAATCATGGCAATCAAGGACAGTGGTTGGTAACCAATCACTTCCACCCTACATGATTCTGTGAAATGGAGTTCAGTCATTCTTGGCCAAGGAATTTCTGTCTTCAGGAAAATAGAATGTGAAGGGGGTTGCCAACCCCCTTTCCTTTCATGAGAAAATGGAAATTTCTATTTTCTACTGGATGGGTACTAAATACTTTATTGTACAGGAAGAGGCACTAAATGAGAGATGGCAGGTCATAGAAAATTCCGGAAAAAAGGTTTAAAGGGAAAAGTAGAAAAGTAAATAATCAACCTTTTGTCATGCCTTTAGGGATAATTTTTTGGGTGTGACTAGAACTCTTGCAGAGCTTAAGAAAAAGTAAAAATAGAGATGCTGGACCCAGCATGCAAATTGCAAGAAGCTCTAGAATACATCAAGCTTGTTTTGCTTTCTAAACTTACAGAAAAACCAAATCTTGTACAAGACTAACTTACAAGTTTGGTTGGTATGCCTATGAAACAAATTTTATCTTAGAATTTGTTTGGAAATTTTTGACGATAATGATTGGTGGAAAAACCTTGTTTTTATTTTGCCACTCTCATGGTGAAGAAAAAAAACTGCAGAATGAAAGAATATAAGCATGAAAACAATGGCAATGCAGAATTTTTTTCTAAAAAATCAACTATTTTCTTTTTCTGAAGTACCATGTCAGTTATATCTAGAGAGTCAGAAATGTGAAGGTCCACACTCTCAGAGTAGTCCACACTTTGTTGGTTCTTACCACAATTCCCTGAAAAATAAGCTAAGAATAGCAGGAGCACTGCATAACATTTACATAGAAAGAATTATATGTGCTTGCAAGGACAGTATTTGTTTTCTTCTATGTACCCAAATTTTACAATAGAAAATGAGTGAGTACTGAACCATGAAGTTCAACTCAGAAGCAGAGTACAGGGTCAAATGACTATTTTCTTACAAAGAGTCCAAGTTATGATTTATTGCTGCAAACATTAACTACTCAAGCACTAGTATCAGCAGACAGAAATCTGATTTGCTTTCAGAAATTATGTTAAAAATGCATTTTTTAAAAGTGGTATTTCTGTCCTGAGTATTCTCCAATTTTTGCTGGGGCTTTTTTTGCTTATAAGGAATTATCATATTTTTTGCAGTATGGTCCCTAACACTGATGATATTCCCATCTGTGAGCCCAGGAAGCCAAAATATTTCGACACAAATTTTCATCCAGAAAAGAAAAATGTCATATATGCCACACATAAATAAGGATAATACTTTTCCTTGGAAGATAAGGCAGCCTAAATGCAACCCGAATTTTCCTTTTTCGAGAACAATAAAGAATTCCCTATTTGTCAAAGCTTTTTGTTGGATGCTTTTTGAGTTACTTTTCTTTGTTTAAACTTCTTGATTCAAAATGCTGACTGAAAAAGGTAAGCAGAACAAAATCTCAGTATTGATTCTGAGCAGAAACTAGCTACTACATCTAGAGTCTTTATCTGGTGATACTTCTAGACACAAACTATCCTGATGCCTTCAGCCCAAGCATGAGAATAACTTCCCACATTTATGTATTTCTGATTGCAATATTCTTCCTGCAGTTGCAAGAGACTTTATTCAAAGAATAAACTGGAAGATGTCTATCCTGAACCAAATCTAAATATTCTTTACTCTTGATATGACTAAAGACCAAAAAAAAAAAAAAGACCAAAACCCATGAAGTATAAAACTGCATGAGAAAAAACCAGACTTACTCTGTTTAAGAATTTTATATTTTTTTTCTTTAGTGAATTGTTTGTTTTTATGAAGCTGAAGTGTTAACTTGACATTTTCTTCACTTTAAGACTGAAATCTGCAGTGAGAGTTGTAAAGTTCCTCTCTGTGTCTGATGACTCTTGTCTCTTTTATTTCCTTCTTTTCCACACCATTGTCTTCTGTTTAGCCTGGCATGCTTCTTATTGAAAGCAAACTTTAACTTCCTATTTTTTTTTTTTAATTAGCCATGTGGTCAGCTTGAAAGCCTCTGGAAGATGAAAATCCCATATCTAGAGATCAACAACTTCATTTGAAAAATTTTGAATCCAGGAGGAAAAAAAACCCAACAAAACAGAACTGAAACCAATCAAAAAAAAAAACCCCACCCCAAACCAAACCAACCAACCAACCAACCCGGAAAAAAAAAGAGCAGTCTGGTAATTTCTTCACCCTATATTTTTGTCAAAGAAAACAAATCAAATCATTATGCCTCAAGCTCAATATTTATTTCTTTCTGTATTTCTGCTATCAATAGCATTGTTACTAGGTAGCATATTTGGTTGTACCTCAAAAAAAGTGATATTATAATAAAGGAAGGAAAATGAAAGGCCATATAGGAAGGCCTATTAAAATGCACATCAGGAGGTGATTTAGTTTTTTTGTGGGTGGATAAATTTACCAACATTTCAGCCTTTTAATGCATATTCTTTATTTTATTGTTAAAATGGAAGATTAGCATCTTACAGGGTGCTCCATGAAAACTAAATCAGTGTTTCTTTCTCTGACAGATTGTTTTGAGTGAGATTTTATTAACTTTTTAGTTACATGAATGGAATGAAATGTAAATATATTATGAGCTTTACATACATCTAGGTTCACAAAAAATGAAGTAGTTTTATTGAAGTTATTTTTGAGAATGAAAAGGAGAGGAGCAATTTATTCCTTGAAATGGTGGTTGAACAGATGTTATTTAAATAAGTCTACTGAAGGAAAGCCTACTAATTATAACACTTTATATATATTTTATACTACTTTTTTTTTTAAACAATAAAAAATGCATGTTTTGGATACTAAATTTAGGAGTTTTGAATAAGAAAACCACTAAAAAAATAGACTTCATGTCAATAAAGAATATAGAGAATACAGAAATTGTAATAATAGTTTAGGACAATATACTGATGGCTAAAATGCTCAGAATTTCCTTTGAAAATGTAATCCTAACCTGGGAGGCTAAACATGCTGGATCTATGTTAATCACTCTAGGCTGCCTTAATAATTAGTAGAAAGAAGTTACCACTTTCAGGAACCTATTCTTCTCATCATATAATATGTGCATATAATCTTGGAGATTTTTTCCTTTAATAATTTTTATTTGTGATATTGTGTTTAAGTAAGTCTAAGATCTTTATTTTTTCTTTTTAGAAATCTAATGGCAGCAATTAAATAACCTAGTTCTCATAGTTCTTCACTACAAAACTAATTCGAATGCATTTAACAATTTTATTGACACAGACATAATCTTGTTGAAATAAGTTTGTTCATCTTTCCTGTTCCAGATTCAAGATATCTATGTATTCATCTAGATCAATTTCTGAGATAAATTCAGAAAGCACGATAAGCCATTGGATTTTTAATCCAGCTACAAGACAGAAACCTACTTTTATCAAAAATATTCAACAGTGATCTTGCCGGTATCTCAAATTTCATGCACCTCTGGATCAAAATCTTGCATTCTAAGCCCTCAATTTCCCCCCCATAACAGCAAGTACATTGACAAAGAAAACCTTAGGTAAGCACAGGACCTTTATTTCTGCTGGTGTGCTTACAGTTATTTACATGTGTGATTGTTGTGGGAATCAAGACATCTGTGAGACTTTGCAGAAAGGATAGACTGAGGAGAAATAAGGGCTGGACAAAAAGTACCCAGGTCTATTTGATCTAGTAACAAAATAGTTGATGCAGGAATACATACATATTCTAGTTTCCTGTTATGGTTCTTTGTAGAAGCAAATGTCAGAATAGGAAATATACAAAGGAATTGTGTCTGTGGAGTTCTGGTTTTGGAATCTGTCCAAAGTGGAAACCAGATATAAATTTGGACTTGTATTTTTACTGAAATGTGAAAACTTCAGGAAGAAATAATTCATCACATCAAAGTTTTATTTACTGGTACTTGAAATGAAGATGTTTCTAACAAACTATTGAACTATAATTCTCAGTACCTCAGCTATTGAATATATTACTGTGAGCAAAGGCTCAATCAGGGAATTCAAGGGATTTACTCAAACAGTGCAAGATTAGGATGTAATTTCTGCCAACACTTGGAAAACAGGGCAAGTTTCTACTTGTTGTTCTAGAATAAACTTGAACGGTCTTTGGTTACTTGCTTAAATATTTTTTTTCCCTAGAAATTGAAATTAATTCCTCTGTAAAAGGCTAGTATTTGAGTAAAATAATGTTAGAAAAATATTTTAGTTGATGGAACTTTGGGAATAAATTAAGGGGGTTACTGACTTTGAAATATCTAAAATAAGTTGAGGAAATGAAAAACTAAAATTAATAATACATTTGGGGTTTTGAAATCAACCAGTGTCAAAAATATTTGGAATATAACCTAATAAATCATACAATAACTAACCTAAAGACAAGCAAAGGGATGAATGAGGAGGAGCACAGAGAGGCATCACAGGACTGAAGAAGGAGAAGACAGACCAGCCTGGGGATGTGAGGCTCAGACAAGCCTGCTGGCTGACCAGAGTCTGCACACAGCCAGACGCTCTTACACACAGCCCTGGCTGCCCCATATCCCTTCCTTCCTCCCCATCCCCTTCCCACTATGCTCCCTCCTAAGTTTTGCACAGTCCCACTGACACTCAGTTCAAACATCACAGATCCCCATGTTATTGTTTTCTCTTTCCTGTCATAAAATCGTGGAATGGCTTGGATTTAAAGAGAGTTTAGTCATCTAATTCAAACCCCCTGCCTTGGGCAGGGACATCTTCCACTAGACCAGAGTGCCCACAGCCCAATCCAGCCAGGCCTTGAACCCTCCCAGGGATGCATCATCCACATTCTCTACACATGATCTAAGGGAATTCTTGTGACACTTCCTAGCATTTTTATCCCTTATGTATACTGTAAAATCCTTGCCCATATAGAAGAATGTAGCAATCATAATAATAGAAAATACATGTGGTATATTTCTACCAGAGTAGTTTAGAAATATGATGAGACAAGAAAACTACCTTTTTATGCCTAGAGTGACCTGTAAACAAGACCATATATTTTGCAGTCAAAATTATTTAACTTTGTAATATCCCCTTTCTTTCCTCATGTGTGATGAAAATGCTGTCTTGAGAATAACAAGGTATACGGGAAATAGGTATTCGACAATACAGTTATGAAAAAAATACTGTTTCTGAATAAGTGATAATAGAAAGACCATATGTGGTTAATATCGCAGATTTCTTGTTTCTACCTTCTGAATGAAATTCAATTTCTTGGGAGTATTATATATATATATGTATCTTGTACATTGGATGTTTTGCTTAGTACAGAGAGGAACCCTCTTTCCTTTGTGGTACTTCAGCTGTTGTGTTACTCCTTATTTATAGCCCAAAGTTCCATGGACTTTTTTGGCTGATGTCTTATACTCTGCTGCAGCTTCTTGAATATGCTACAGTGTTTTTCACTATTGTAGTTAATTTTGTAGACTCTCTTGCATTTTATATATCTCTCTTTTTTTATCTCTTTCTTACTGTGTTGCATTTCCTTGGCTAATTCTCACTTTAGTATCTTCTTCCCATACTCTTCCAATCTCCACAGGCAACCATGCTGATAGTGTAACCTGTTACCTCTTTTTTTGCCATTTGACCAAAATAATATGGAAACAGCACGGTGATTTTAAAATAGTTTATGATTTTTAGTATTTCCTCCTCTTTAATTAAAATTTTAATATTAACATATTAAATGGTGCAAGAATCACACTGTGCAAGAATTTCGCCTTGCAAAACAGCAATATATGTTTTAATTTCCTTTTTTTAGTGAAGTCTTATATTGTGTGTATAATAATTATTAACACAGCACTGTTGAAAATCTTAGAGGTTGCAAACTGCTAGGGGCTGAGGAAAGGAGGTTCACTGGTCCTTGGCTAAATGTTGTAGTTCCATGTGCCCAAGTTCACAGAGCAGCAATGATGAGCCCAGCCTAAGACACACACACACTGCAATAGCACAGCCAACCACAAAGCTGACAGAGGCAGAGAGCAGAACCTTTACAGGCATCTACAGAAACAGGACAGATGCTGTAGTCTTGCTTTTCCTCTCCAGATTATCAGGAGTGAAGCCCACTCTAAGACACACATGTGTTTCTCTGGGAGCTGGTCTTTGATATGCAGCCCATCTAGCACCTAGCCCCCAGTGTCTCTCTTCCAGTTCCTGACACCTGGAGCTCCCAGGCAAAGGTATTTCATGGTCCTACTCCAGCAACTAGAGCTCAGACCTTCTTTCTACTTTCTATGTCAAGGTTCACTTGTATTGACAGACAGAGTGGACAGGGCAGCCACATAGAAGAAAGGTAAGACTAGAACTTGATAAGAAAGTGAGACAGAGGGCACTGACCAGATGCAGATTTCTCACTCAAGTGTACTGTCTAGAACTAGATTATACACATCTGGACCCTTTTATCCCCTTGTTCCGTCTCTTTTTCCATGCTTTTTCCTCCCTTATGCACCTTGTTCCCTCCTTTACCCTGCCTTTGTCCCTTCCCTTAAACATTCCATTTTAAAATTTACTCGATCCAAAATGCACTTCTCTCTTGTCCTCCATAATAAGTTCTAATTTTTTTGAGGTGTTAACCCCTTTCAGTCTGGAAAATATTCTGGATTTTTATGTTTTTGTTGCCTCCTCTTAATTGGTAACTTACAGAGAATTTTTTTTTTGTGGTCTTAGGAACAGCTAAGTGAGCCGAGACTCCTCTGCAGGCCATGGTGAGACCATGGTGAACCAGGCTGTCCCTCTGCAGCCCATGGGGGATGCAGAGATCCACCCACAGCCCATGGGGAAGATGTCTATGCCAGAGCAGGTGGATGCCTGCAGCAGGCTGTGATCCAGTGGGAGATCCAGGAGACAGGGCCCTGGTTCCAGTCTGGAGCAGCCTGTCCTTGGAGGACTGCACCCCATAGAGGAGTGACCCTCACCACAGCAGTTTTGGGAGCACTGTGTGCCCGCAGGGGGAATTCACATTGCAGAAGGTACAGTTTGGCTGCTGCTCTTGAGAGCGGACCCACATGAGAATCATCTCCCATGGGAGGGATCCTGTTGCAGTTATGTCAAGATGGACACGACTGGCATCATCACCAGTCCTTTATTAAAAAACTTTTCATGCCTTCTCTCAAGCAACTCTAACTCCTTTCCTCATAGGCAGCTCCACACAGCACTGACTCCTTCTCTCCTCTCTGCAAGTTTCCTTCTTCTGTCTACATACTGGCTAACTCCCAACCTGTAGCTTACCCGGCCACCTAACCCTGTCTGTCCCTCACACAGCATCTTTTTACCTTGTCTGTCCCTTGCACAGCCTAATGTCCCTTTCTCCTCACAGCACAGCCAGCAGACTCTGAGTCTCTGACTGCAAAAACTAACTCTCAGCTAGCTAGCCCACTCTTTTATAATACCCATCCTCATTGGCAGGCAAGGCTGTCTCCACATCTTGGCAATCAGTACAGCTGTAATTCATTGAGGAAAATTGCCTTCTGCACTATCCTTGCAAACTATCTTTCCACAGGACCCCACAGTCTCACAGAGGAAAGTCTCCTCTCCCAGAGCAGTGGAGAAAATCTCGGTGATGAACTGACCCAAACCCCCCATACCCTGTGTCCCTGTGCTGTTGGTGGGAAGGATGGAGAGACTGGGGGGGGAAGGTGTTTTAAGGGCTTTTTTTGCTTCTCATTATCCTCCTCTGATTCTGTTAATAATAAATTCACTTTATACCTCTAAGCTAAGCCTGTTTTGCCCTTGGAGTGTTTTCTCCCAGTCCTAACTTATGAAGCCTCCATTATATTTTTCTCTCCTGTGCCCAGCTGTTGCAGAGGAGGATGAGCAACTTTCATGGGTGCTTGGTGTTTGGCTAGTGTAAAATCAAGACAACCTGGAACCTGAGCAGTTCATAATACATAAAAAAGCCCTACCTTATTTGGAAAAGAAGAATGAAAATGGAACAGAGAAAATGGAAAAACAGAGCAAATCCAAATGTTGGTTTAGGATAGCCATATTAAGATGATTAGTAGGCAAAATTCAGTGTTACTACGTGCAAAATAATTCACCTCTATTTGTGCATCATGACAGACTGTAAATCAGCTTTGATTGCTTGGGAAAAAGTTCAGAGGCCAATGCAGAACACTGACTGAAACAGCTGCATCCTCAGTAATGGAGGGGGGTAGGGAGGGAGGGATGGAGAAGAAAAAAATCCTATAATGCTGGAATAGAGAACAAGAACAAAATATAGACATGCCAGTTGGCATCCACCCTGTATGCATGCTTTGAGGTAGGATTTCTGTGTCCCAGGAAGACATAGGGTGGAAATGATAGTCTCACAAAAGGACAAAAGAAATGAGTAGGTATTGGCTTGTCAGAAATGGGGACTTGTTGAAATTTCTAAATCAATGTGTGTAAAAACTTTACAGGAAATTCTCTTTTGCTGATTATAAAATATATGAAGTAGAAAAAATAAATTACGAGGCAGATTTTAAATTTTTTTAAGAAACAAAGGCACTGCTTCATTTAGGACATATCTGACTCATGAGTCATTATTGGGAACTCTGAAGGTTCAAAATAGGGAGAGATTCTCAGCAAGGTTATGAATTTTAGCAGAGGGTAAATGTCTCCAAAAGCATCTAATATTGTGGATGCTGAGATAAATTATTTTGGTTTTATGTTCAATACTACCATTAAATTTGCCCTTTTGGATTCTAGCAAAGAGAAATTTTCTGCTAAAAATATTTCCCACTAAAAATATTTCCCTTCCCTAATAAAGGTTTAATTATCAATACATCATGTGTACATACACAGATATTTTAGGGAATGCACTATTATGCATTGCTATGCACACACTCAAGAATTGTATCTAGTACTACTCCCAGGTTGGAACTGTATGTTGTTAGATTAGAAGATGTTTTATCAAATTTAAAAGATTTTTTAAAATCCTAATTTAATTAAGGTGCACAAGCACAAAAATATACAACTGCAGCTGATGGACTAAAGATATAATCAGAAATATATCGTTAATACAAATTAGATATAAATGCATTTAGGAGACCGGCATCAGTAGTTCATTTGCCACCTTGTTCCTGGTTCAGAGACAAATGTTCTGTCAAAAAAAAAAAGTTCAGCATGCAGTCAAGTGTGTGATTAGACTGTCATTTTTTCCCCCAATCAGCTGCATGACTTAGCAGCCATTTTGATTGCTAAAATTCTGCCCCGGCAAACAGAAGGTCGGGGTTATTCTCCATTTCCAGTCCAACCTTTTTAGAGGTGATATCAAACGAAAAAAAAAAGACATATTTTCCTCTCAGAAACCTGTAATGCAGACATCACAGGCAACTAAAAGAAACGTTGTTTGAGTCATTAGCACCATCAATAAAAGACTAAAATCTGTTAAGTAAAATGTACTGAAATATTCGTGTGTCCTAAGATTTCTTGCCCTGGCAGATATATCAATCCAGTCATGGGTTCGTCACAGGAAAATGAAGAAGATTGTCAGTATTATGAATGAAAAAATGCAGTATCTTAAATTTATCATAGAAAGGGAGGGCACTAAAGATATTTTCTGGTTTAAATGTCAAAGACCTGCTTGTCTCCAGCAAGTGCATGACACAGTTATTTTTTATATGCTGAAAAATATCACCACACTTGCATTTTTTTCCTCAACTCTTGTCTGCTAAAACTGTTTACAATTTTTCAGGATCTTCCTGAATGTCCTTATGTCTTCACTGAATTTTCTCAGGAAGACCTCAATTTATCCAGTCTTAATGAGTTTATCTAGGCAGTTAATTCTATTGCCTGTAATTAAAAAAATTAATTAGCAATTCACAACTTGGGGGTGGCAATTAATAGACCACCTGATGTACCTGGAAAAACAGGCTAATGTTTTGACCTGCAAGAACCTCCTTTGGTCTTAGTACCTCTATCTTCTCAATCTATATATATGTGTGTGTGTATATATATAGTTGTTTGTTTTTTGGGGTTTTTTCCATTTTGTACATTATAATGTTTTGGGAGTAACTGAAATAGAGCCTCTACTCTGCAATTTATTTCATTCAGTGTATGGTCTATGAACTTTCAAAACCCTCATCTTTCAAAGTTTAAACTGAAAAATCTTTGAAAGAAAGCACGTTTGAAAGAATTGAAGGAATCTTTGAGATAAAAGTCTTCATAATTACACATTGACTGGATATCAGTAATCAAAAAGCATTTTCTTCAAATATCTACTTCCTCTGATTGTCAGTTTAATAAAAGTCCCTGGGATACTGATGTTCTTTAGAACAGAATAGTAATAAAATGACAAAGGTTTCCTTTGATCTCTTGGATTATCCTAGACAATTTACCAGTCTTGATTAGAAGTGATCCACTGGCTAATCACTTGCCAGTCCCCTCCAAAATGATTACAACTTATTTCACTCTGTATTGAAATACATATCTTTAGTTTATCATTTCTATAAACTGTGAAAAGTCTTTGGATTAATGCACATAATAACCTGTGATTAAACAGAATCAGCTTATGGAAACATTTCAAAAATAGTGCTTTGTTCAGTTCCTGATGATTTACTTGATTTAGTGATACTTAATGATCTTTATATTAATATTCAAAATCCTTGACTAGTTTCAGCACTAATTACACGAGACTATTTCTCAGTACTTCAGCCCATGGGCCATATTGCCAAGAGACACTGTGGTAAAGGGGCTCAAACCAAAATTCAAGGAGAATCTGAGTGCAGGAAAATATTCAAAATGTCATGCTATGAAATCCTACCTTCAAAAGAAAAGATTGAAACATAATATCTTCAGAATATACTGGAAAATATGCTTTTCTATATAGTAAGTTAAGTAGATCTTCAGTCCTAAGCGGTGAATGCTGATTACATTTCATCAGGGCTGTCCCCACGTTTCATTAACAGCTTCTTTAGAAATACTTGAAACAGAAAAAAATGAAGCAAGTTGAGTGAATAATACCTAAAAAGAACTGGAGTCCATAAGTTCTTAAATTGTAAATGATCATGAATTATGAAAATCAAGAGCAACCAATGAACAAAGAACACCTTTAATTTTCCTCTCTGTAATGTTAGCGTAACAATTATTAAACTATTAGAAAAATAACTATGAATTATATAAGTACCTTAATGGTCTATATGGAGATAAAGATTAACATTTCTGGTCCAGCAGTTGGAGAAAATTGTTAAAAAAATATGAACATAATTAAACTCTTCCTCTGCCTTTAACTGAAAGCTTAGAACAGAATTTTCTGTAAGAGTTTGCCTTTGTAACTTGCAGATTTTGTGAATTTTATACTCTAAGTATGCAATTGTCCTTTGGCATTTTGCAGCTGTTCAGTTCATACAATGCAGTATGCCACAAAGAGTTATTTAGTAAGAATTGCAACACACATGTCATTTTGAGGATTGCTGCAACTCACCAAGACAGAAGTGGAAGATGACATCATCTTTATATTAGTTTAAAATTCACTTATTAGGTGAAGGAGCAAAGAATTTCTGTGCCATTTTATGCACAATCTCAGGGAAATAATGAACTGGATCATCTAATCACAGAATAGTTTGAGTTGGAAAGGGACTTCAAAAATCATATAGTCCAACCCCCCTTTTAGGAGCAGAGATATTTTCCACTAAACCATGTTGCTCAAAGATCCATCCAACATGGCCTTGAACACTTGGAGGGATGGGGTGTGCACCATTTCTCTACGTAACTTAGTTTAGTGTCTCATCAACCTCAACATAAAAAAAGTTTTTCCTTATACCTCATAAAACTCTACCCTCTTTCCATTTAAAACCTTTGCCCCTGTAAAAAAAAACCTGCTTCCGTTTTTTTTTCAAGTCCCCTATATACATCAAAAGCCTGCAGCATGGTCTACACAGAGCCTTCTCTTCTCCAGCTGAGCAACCCCAGCCCAGCCTTTTCTCAGAGGAGAGGTTCTCCAGCTCTCTAATAATTTTCATGGCTCTCTTGTGAACTCACTCACACACCTTTCCTGTGCTGAGGAGCCCAGAGCTGGATGCAGTATTCCAGCCGGGGTCTCATGAAAGCAAAATCACCTTCCTCGACCTGCTGGCCACGCTGCTTCTGTGTTGTGGTCCAATTTAAGAACAAAAGACTAGATATTTATGGAAATAATATCAATTAAAGAAAAGGTAACTTCCAATTCAGAAGGGCCTAATGTTGACTTTACTGGCCTCAACATAAAGTGAAAAAAGCTTATGTCATACAAAAGGAAACAGCATTGATTAGAACTCTGTAACAGGATTAAGATGCTAAATTAAATAAAGTAAAAGTACAATATGAGCAATTGAATCTATTGTAGTCAAATTATATTTGTTATATCATTTTAGAATCTTTATTCAACATGAAAGAAGGAATCCTCTGCTTAATAAGTGGATTGCACCATTAAATGAGAACTAGCAATCAATTAGAGGTCTAAAAGAATCATAAACAATTTAACAAAGTTTTGGATATTTTAATTGCTTACGCTTCTCTTTTATAATCACTTTAAAACATAATTTGTCTTTTTCCAAGTCTCTGAATATTGTGTACATTCTCTTGGGAAATCTGAAGCTAAATTAAATTTTCAATTATAAATACAAACATCTGTGTCAGAAGCACTTAAATTATATGATAATAAAAGACTTAGGATTTATTGTTCATATCTTTTTTGTGTCAAAAAACCAAAGCATATATATTCTTTACAAGCTTCCCCCCTCATATGCAACAAATAACTTTGCATATTAATTGATCCTTGTATCCTGAAAATAAATTACAAGTAAAAGTGATATTTTAAAATACAATCATGACTGCCTGTAAATAGTCCATGCATGATAAAATATAAACTCCCTAGTTTCATTTCTCCTAGGGAACTTTACTTAGCATCTATACTTAGTATTAAAAAACTGAATCATTAAAAATGTCAAAAAGTTCAGTTTGTAGATAGAATAAGCAAAATAGCTTTTTCACAATTCAGAAAATTTACCAGAGGAAAGGAAATTATAATTTTGTATTTTAAAAACCAAAATGCTAGATGGGCAGTCAGAATAAAATCCATTTAATGCCTGATCACAGCAATGCCAGAGAATCAGCATCTTTCCAGTTTTCTTGTTTTATCTACAGCCTTCCAGGTTTTATCTACCATTCAGATATGATTAACCTTTTGTTTCTTCTTTCTATGTTTTTTTCTTTAATAAGAATAGCACAGCAAAATGAGTGGCTAGGTATGGAAAACAAGAAACTGCCTGGAGCTGACAGATATTCCTTACTTTTTTCTTTCATGGATAGTTCCAGTTGCAAGGCAGCACCATACAGATGAAGAATTTCCTTTAGCACTGCTCTGTTGTGCTATTTAAGATTTAGGAAAAGAAATCATCTGTTACTGGCCTGCTAGAATTTAATAGATAGCATCAAAAATGGAGGTGATGGGAATGAAAAAATAATTACAGCTTAAAGGTCCAAAATTCTCACAGATGCAGTTTTCTAAATGTGGCCAAAAGTATCCTTGTGGATAGTACTACATCCAACCATGTTGCTGTAGAAAGCACTTATCATGTAGCCCAGTACAGTAAGAATTTTGAAATTTTGTATCCAGGTACAAATAATCTATTTTCTGTGACTCTTTGGAGTCTGTATATCACACTCCCCTGTATCCTGTATCAGAACCTGACCTTAGGTTATGACTACAGATAAATGAAATTTACAATCTGAAGTTTATTCATCAAGTAGCATAAGCATTGCATTAAGCAAATTATGACTTCCTGACTTATATGTGAATCCAATGAAAAAGTCCAGAGGGGAAGGAAATATGAGAAAGTAAAAATAAAAGATGAGACATTCTACTTTTGTTCAAATGTAATGGAATAAATAGCATTCTGAAATTAGAACTTAAGGGAAACTAGCAAAGCCATAAAATATCAAGAATCAATTAAACCCTTCTCTGCATAAAGTAATATGTTTTGTTAAAAGTTAAGCAATTCCAGGTTAATTTCTCACATTCTGTCAATGGAAACAGATTTTTTAAACAACTTGAGTTACAGTGTTGCATCTT
Source organism: Sturnus vulgaris (assembly GCF_052056855.1). Classification (NCBI taxonomy): domain Eukaryota; kingdom Metazoa; phylum Chordata; class Aves; order Passeriformes; family Sturnidae; genus Sturnus; species Sturnus vulgaris. Next base: position 97,754,376 of record NC_142244.1, read on the forward strand.
CACTGCAATCTAAGGCATTTCTCTGTTTTTTAAGTGGGTTTTGGTTATTTTGTTTGTTTTGCTTCTGGTTGGGTTTCATTGTTTAGTTTAGCTTAGTTTAGTTTAACTTATGTTTGGTATGGTTTGGTTTGATTTGGTTTTTTTAGTGTTGATCTAAACCCCATCATTTGCAGTAGGTAACTTGCATTAAAAATAATATATGCATTAACATCTTGGCAGAGCTCTAATCAAAAGACTTTTGTCAGGATTCTCAAGCGTTGGGCAGTGCAATGCAGGACCAAAAGTAATTCTGGCCTCCACAGACAAGTTCAGCCTCTCAGCACCCTGTGGCATCCATGAAGCTTTTAATGTCACTTGGCAAACATGAAGACTTATCTCTAATGCTCATATGAAAGTGGTAATGAACATACACAGTCTCTGCTATTGTGCATCCCACTGTGTGACTGTGAACTTCTAACTTAGCAGGAATACCTGCACTTTAGAGATCTATGATTATCAGATGCTTTGAATTGCATAACAAGGACAAGTCATTGAGCTCTCATTTTGCCTAGCAGTTCACTGGCTGTGCTGAGACACAGGTTCTCTCATAATGCATGTTAAAAACACAGAACAGTATCAGCAGCAATACCATGATTCAATGCTGAGTGAGAAGAGTCACTGGAACTGGCATAGAAGAATGCTTGTACAGATATTGGCACCAGCAGGTCATGAGGAAAATACTGGCTGAGAAACTTGAGCAATTTTGCAGAGTAACTCTGATATGTACAAAAAGTGTATTTAACCACATCTTACATTCAAATGTAAAATACATGTAAGTCCTTTTCCTCTTTCATTTCCCAAGGACAAGAAGATACCTTCAAATACAGGTGAACTTCACAGCTCCTGCTAAGATCAAGAGTAAGAAGATATTTATGTATAGGTGTTGCCATAGAATGTTGTTAAAACAGGCATCATCTCCAGCTTTCTTTCCATGAACTTTGAGGGCCTAGGTAGTCATGGAGGGTGAATTACTTGCAGATTCCTGTCTTAAAATGCTTCCAAGTTGCCTGTGAATTATGTACAGCTATACAAGATCCTTTGGGACTGAAAGCACATGCTCTTGATAGTCCTATTGCTGTGATTATGGGCTTTAATTCTGCATAATTAACACCCTCTTGAATATGATTTTGTGCTGTGTTTATGCAAGAGAAAGCTATAGCCATAATTGCCTTGTATTATCCCTTAGCAATATCTATATACCGAGTTCAGAACCTTAGCCATGCCTGAATAATGGAAGATAATATTAAAATAATTAGCCCCCTGATCTTGCATTAAACAGCATAACTTGAAAGCAGTTCGTGACCTGCTCTTATCCTCACATGTGTTCCTCTGACTAACAAATCAAGCAATGCCATTGTGGAAAAACTTTAGATATCATCTTTTTGCTCATGATACCTTGGTAAATGTGGTAGGTGAAGATGAGTAATAGAGGAGAAGGACACTGCTACAGGATATTTATCTTCCTCTTTACTATAGAAGTTCTCTAAGTCTACATCATTATTTCCTCCATTATCTACAGCAGTTGAAATTATTTTGCTCTTTCATTGTATCCTTTTTCATTTTTTATTTGTTGACATCATATGGGAATGTCAATAATGATAATAATGACAAAAATAATTTGATTATCATTATTCTTTCTAAATTGTCACATACTATCTCTGCATAATAAATACAAGTATATAAACAATCCCTGTGGCTAAGGTTTCTTTCCTCACAGTGCAGGGGGCTAGGCTCCAATCTCCTTTTGAGTAAAACCTGTGGCCTCTAAAATTTCCTGTGCATTGACTTGACACTGCAAAGCACTTGGAAGAGTTCCTAGTTGGTTAATGACTGCAGGTCTTTGTGACACTATGTTCCTAGCAAGAAATACATAACATATGTTAGGGCACAAAAATGCTGGAAGACAGTCTGAAGACTGAGGTAGCTAGAAGGACTTAAATCTGACATCATCTGGTTCTCATTGTCTGCAGGAACAATTGTTCTGTTTTCTCATAGTTGGAGTTATGTCCTTTCAGAAGAGATCCTGACAATCATCCAGCATGAAAGCACCGCAGGAAATTAAGTGAGAGGACAAGAAAGATAAATTCTAAGCTGAAAATATAGAATACTCTACAAGTAGAAGTTGTTGTTGAAGTCATGCATAGGGTAAAAGCTACTTCTTTTCTTCATAGTGTTAAGCTTCTGCCTACAAAAGCAGTAAGTAAACTGGTGTCTAATGAATGGAAGTACATAAATGGCCAACAAAATGCATCCATTTCCTTTCATGTTTTGAATTTATTCAAATTTAAGGGTGATAAAAACACTGTGGACTTGAGCTTACAACAGGCTTCAGATGGACACCTCCATGTCTGAAAACTGTTGTTCAGATTTTATAACTCATGCTATTTTAAGGATTATCTGAGGACTGACATCCAAGATAAAAGTTTTTCTTCTTTTTACAGACATTTAGAATGAGGAAACTGCAATCTAGCTTCTGTTCCATTTTATTGCCTAATTGATGCTAAATAACACTCAGAAAGATCTGAAGATTGGTTAGTTACTTTTGTAAAATATGCAGGTATCTATTTACTAATGTTGTTGTTAAATGACCCAGGCATTAATTTTCCTTTTTGATCTATTACCACTATTGGTAATAAAATGTAATTTCAGGATCATTTTGCGAAGTGTTTTGTTTTGAATGTACTGTGTTAGAGAGACAAATCTTTCTATGATAAATATGCTATCCTCCAGTAAGGTAACCGTAATCACAAAGTGTCTCTGAAGTTTGGTTGTAACTGCATTCTGAGACACAGGCTCTGCAGTAGGTGCAGAGGTCTTAGGACCTTTCACAGTCCTAAGACCAAGAAAAAAAAAGTCCTGACCTTGGTAAGCATTATCACTAAACTTTTGAACAGGAAATCAGCAATGCCTTAAAAACTGTGGGTGGAGGACATAGATTTCTTTCATTTCCTACTCTTCAAGTGATTTAATATTACTGAAGATTTTCCTCTCCAGCAAAAGCTGCTGTATAAAATGAAAACTTCAATTTATGACTGTATTTTGGGAGAATGCTCTAAGACAGAACTCGCTGCAGATGTTCAAATGAGCATCTTACCTGGTCTCCTACAAACAACCTCCTCCAATTCCACACTGATGGTTCTCATGCAGTATGTCCTTCCCTTTTGGTACCTTACTGGAGAAGATACGTAGTTCCAAACCTTTTCTCTACTCTCTAGAGGCAAGGGAAAAGAAGGCTGTAATTCTGTGGCAATTTCCAGATGAATGGAGATATATATAAGGTTTGGAGATTTGCTTCAGAAATACTTTATTATTACATTAGTATTATCAACATCATCAGCAACATCTCCATCTTTACCATTATTATTTTTGTCATTGTTGCTGTATCACTGTGATCCTTATGATTAACATTGCAGGAAATCTAATTTTTATTTTGCTGTTAAGTATAATTATTGAAAAACAGTGTCTTAGGTAACCTACCTAAATACAGTAAATATCTATATAGTTTTATTTAGAACCTGCAGTAACAACTCTGCCACTTCTCACTTTATTTTGAAAATCTGTAATAGCTTTTAAGGCAAGATCATGGGAAATCACATGTTGGGTATAAGCCTGTAAGGAACCTCAGGATGTTTCTCCAATTTGACTCATAGTCAACTTTGTTTCTTAAGACTGGGAAAAAACAGCTCTTCCCTCAGCTATAAATACCTTTTCAAAATAAGGTGATTTAAAAACATTTTTTCACAAATTTCTGAAATAAAATATTAATTGAATCATTACAATATTAAATAAAAAATTAATTGGCAGTTAAATTACTTCTCAGCTAGCATACACTATAGTTCAAATATACCCTGCAAGAAAAAAAAGGCATAAATAAAAAAAACACAGAGCCCTAAATAATATAAATGTAAAGATTAAGCCATATCAAAACAGTTTGCTAATAACTTTTTACACACAGATGAGTTGTATTCTGAAACACCTTTTGAGACAAGATATGCAAACATTCTGAAAACCTTACCATTGTAACTGGTTACAGTACTTTTAACAAATACTAAAACCACCAAAAATCTTTTACAAAAAGTACTTGACACGGTGAATAGTGCATTAGGATAAGAATTAAGTTCAAAGATATGTTTATTAATGAAAACTACTCCAGAAACTAAAACAGTGTTAATATTTATAGCCTACCATGAAGCTCGTCCTAACTTCACTGACTTGCATTTTTTAACTTAGATGGTGAGGAAGAAATTTGATTTTTCTCCACTATCTCATCTCATCTCATTTTATCTGAAAACATTCACTTTGTCTTCAGTTTCATATCTAATTGTGTGAATAGCCCATTGCCTTTCTGAAGTGTGCAGTGTACTTAAATAATGTGAATTAGTAAAGTTGCAACTCAAGTCCAGTGATCATTTGTAAATGATGATGCAAACAATTGGAATCCAACTCAAGACGCTGAGACTCCTCTTATTTCATTATGTCTTTTTTGCAATGTGACAAACTTAAACAAAACAAGCCTCAAAAATGTGAGAGTTTCAGAAACACTGAAGGGAGTCTCAACACAACACTAAATAATGCAAAGATGGATTATTGCTGAGATACTTTGGCTGCACTTTTATTTTCTGGAGATTCATTAGTTTGCATAAATGTCATTGATAAAAAGCTGAGACCCACCATCAAATATTGGCTTGTGCATTGTAGAAAGCTCAACTAAGTCATTGTTTAAAAAAGATTGTGAAGACACTGCCACCAAGCTGGATACAAAAACCAACACTGGCTACACCTTCAGTAGTTATGTCAAGACATACACAACTGGCATCATCACCAGTCCTTTATTAAAAACTTTTCACACCTTTTTCCAGGCAACTCTGACTCCTTTCCTCATAGGCAGCTCCACACAGCATTGACTCCTTCTTCCTGACTGGCTAACTCCAACCCATCCCTTACCCAGCCACCTACCCCTGTCTGTCCCTTGCATAACCTCATGTCCCTTACCTCAGCACAGCCAGCAGATTCCATCCCAAACCTCAGCACACTCCAACTTCATCCTACTCTCAACCAGCTAGCCCACTCTTTTATAACACCCATCCTCACTGGACAGGCAAGGATGTCTTCACATTTCAGCAATCAGTACAGCTGTAATTCATGAGGAAAATTGCCTTCTGCACTATCCTTACAAACTATTTTCCTACATACACCGAGTGCTCCTTTTCCATTTAGAGAAAGCACATTTTCCTCTTTTGTCATCCTGACTGGAAAAATGTGTTCCTAACTGGAAACATATATATTATGGTCACAGCAACAGGTTGAGTTTGTGGCCATGATTTCCATAGGATGGATCAAGAGCAGGACTTGCCCAGTGGGGACCCCAGGATTTACTTAGTGCATGATTTGCATAACTTATCTCCTTTTCTCAACCCTTCATTTTGCCACTCTTCTACTTCCCTTTCTCTGCCCCAATTTTCTCTCCCAAAAAAAACTACCAATAATTGTTTTTACCACTTTGATATTAGTTTTGCTGCACCTATACCCAGAGTTGTTAAACCCAACATCATTACCTAGGTAATCTCGTCATTATGTAGTTTTATTGAAAGGGTTAAACTAGTCCCTGCTGGTTCTGTAAGGCTCTGCGACCCAAACAGGAGCACCCACATCCCTTTCAGTTACAGATTTCATTAATTCCTTGCAGGACTCCTCCTTCCCAAGTCATGCAACGCAGAAATTCCTCACGTGCACAGCTCTGACACCACTGGTCCTGTATCCTCTCCTCTCCTCTCCTCTCCTCTCCTCTCCTCTCCTCTCCTCTCCTCTCCTCTCCTCTCCTCTCCTCTCCTCTCCTCTCCTCTCCTCTCCTCTCCTCTCCTCTCCTCTCCTCTCCTCTCCTCTCCTCTCCCAGTTTAAATCAGCCCAGAGCCTGAAATCACCATGTTATCCACCTACAGCTCTAACATTTATTTTTACTTACTGCATGGTTTGATATCCCAAAACGTCTCTGTAAATTATTAAAAGAATAACATTGTTCAGAAGTATAGTTTAGTTCCACTTTTCAAACTTTCACATGAATACTGATTTCAGTAGTGAGTGAGATTATATCTAAATAAAAATATAGAAACTCTTTAATTCCTAGCACTGATTACAAAGAAGTTACTTCTTTTTACAGTAAGGCAAGATCTATGTAGTAATTCTGCATGCGAAAACCTTGAGCCTGTAAGCTATAAACATTCTCTCCAGCATAGAAGAACCAATCTGTCAAGCTTAACTTAAGCAAAAAACTTATAGCCCATTTATAAACTACAGACTCGCTGTGACTTGTGATAAAACATTGTTAATTGCCTGAAGAGTACAGGAAGTCCTGCAAGACTGCAACTGTCTGGATGCTAAGGAATTACAGATATTTGATTGACTGCTGGTGGGAGAAATGTATAAGAGGAGAATCACAGTGAGCTTGCTCTATGTTCCTCTGTCTAGGCAATGGTTCTTGACTATTGTACACACAGAGCCTTAGGCCAGGGGAACTTTGGGTTCCCTTCTTGAGTTAATGTTTCCAGCAGGAGGCCCACAGACACTTGAGACACAACCAGTTATTAGGCAAAAGTTGATTAAAACCCAAATATAATAATTATACAGTCATTCCCTATGGATTGTTATCTCCAGAGGTATTGCTTTCCTTCTAGAGCTATATAATTCTATGTGAAATTGCCCACAGAGATGATACTTACCTCTCCTTTCCAGCTGGACAGGGAGTAATTTATATTCCCTTAAGATTTGTCTCATCACCCTTGCAAAAATCCCGTTTAAAAATATTTTTAAAATGTGTTGTCTAGTTAAATATTTAGTACCACTGAAATAAGCAAAATTACACAGAAAAAAATCAGATTATATATTACAGTAGTACCTTCATATTGTGGATAATTTTAATATCAAATATCTTCTTAACAAAATTTTTTTTCATGTATCTATGTCTCTTCACACCTTATTCCTAATGTTCATTCTGTTCTGGAAATGCACCACAAATTGCCAATTCGGTTAAAAAACATGTTACTCTTCAGGCAAGTGTAAACACATTGACTGATTTCCCTACATCCTGCTCCTTGTTCATGAAGGTTGCATACACACAGGCACATCTGTGTACTTACAAATTCTAAATACTGATATAGATATTGAGAAAAAAATTCCCTTTTTTATATCTTATATGGTCTTAAATAAGGAAGTTCATTTTATGCATTTATAATGATGGATTATTAATTCAATTCATAAAAAGAACATAATTAATAAACAGAAGTATTATTCTTTAATATGATCAAATTGATATAAGACAACACAGAAAAAAAACTATTATTAAATCTTCAAATAACTTATTTTTACAGTGATTCTCACAAAAAATGCAGTTATATTTGGAAGCCATGTGGAATTTATGATGAATCACACCCCATCTATAGCCAGTTAAACCACATTACACAGACCCTCTAATACTGAGAACCCATCTGACCTACTTAAAACTCATTTACCATGATTCAAAGGACTACAAATCACTTCTTTCAAGTTTTTTGACTTAAAAACTGACAACTAACATGGAACAGCTTATAGTCCTGTATCCACTCCTTTCATCTTTGCACTTTTTTCTGGTTGACTCTCAAAGAAGAGCTGCATTAATGGGTACATTAAATAATAAAATGCAAATTTAACATATAAGAACCATTCAAATTTTAGGGGCAACAAGTATTGCTAAATAAATATGAATATGGCATGGTAGTGGAAAACCACTGATTTTATTGTAAAATAAATAGTAACAAGACAATAGTTGTGAGATTGTGCTTCCAAATGCTGGAAACTCAGACACAATAGGAGCAAAAATTAATTTGAGTCATGATAGAATACAGGAGATTTTGTAATCAAGTATTGATTTTCAAACACTAAATTTATGTATTTTGTTATATTTTTATGGATAAATATAAAGAATATTTATTTATTTACATGTTATGACATCAGTATATAAGTATGCTTTGAAAGCATAAATTAAAAGTTCTTCAATCAAGTGGTTTCCCTATCTTCTTTGCTTCAAATTATCTCCAAAAATTAGCAGACATTTCACTAAGAAACTCACATCGAAATGGAGTACTTTTTTTAAAAAAAATCCTTTGACATTTAGCAATGAGACATTGAAACTTTCACTTAATGCCACTAATTTTTCATTTTTGCAGTTTTTTATCATAACTCTGCTGTGTATGGATCACAGTATTTCCTCTTTAAAATGGATAAGATAACTCTTCAAGAAAGGTTAAATCAATCTGAGTAGTAATAAAAGAAATTTAGATTCAGATATACAAAACAGAAACAGAGACATGCAAGAGCAGCTCGTAAAACATCAGGGATTTATGCCCTGACAGGCACAAGAAGTTTTATTTGTGTGACTTACAAAGACTGTAATTTCTCATTTGTACCTAAACGTTATAAGGCTAATGACTGGCTGGAGCATACATTGTGGAAATGTAGGATGGTTCCCTTAAAAGCTGATCCTTCAGCTGGAATGAACAGGCAGCATTTAAATTAACAGAAAAGGCATGGGAGGGGGCATAAGGACAACAGAAGAATCCATTTGATGGAAAATACAAATTCTATCTACTCAATATATTACTTAAACAAACCATTCTTAAACACATTCACAGTCTTTAAAACATAATTTTATCAATGTTTACCATTCTTGTTTGTGTTTTTGCAATTGGCATGCTTTTTGTAATTCCCTTTTAGCAGAACAAGTGAATGTCAGATTTAATTTTGAATTTCTGGCCCCTATAATGAGTATAATACATATGAATAACTGAAGTTGCTCTCTCTTTCATTCATTCTTACTGAGGCTTTTCTACTTTTTTTTATATAGATGAATATTCATTAGGTCAGAGAAAGAGACAAACTTTCCACTTTACTGATAATGCCAGTCACCTTGAATATAAAAGATGAAGGTTCAAAATTACTGTTTGAAATTATACAGAGCAGAAAGACAAACTAAGGTCTCCAATGTTCCAGGTGAGTCACTTTTACACCCCTGGCTTAGTGATACATTAGGCTAACTCTTGTTGTCTATCTCTTTCTATTTAAGATTTCATTTTGAACTGGAAATGTTTCAAAGAGAGAAAAATTGTGTTGGAAATTGAGCATATTTTGTGTAGTTAAAGGTTCTTATGTGATGCACTATGTTGCCAGAAAAAAACGCTCAAAATAATTCCTCACCAGCATTTTATCTTTTATCTCAGCCCTTTTTTTATAAGACTCCATTATATTAAAAAGACATGCTACCACCAAAAGAGTGTGGACTGTATTTTGTGGATTTTTCCTGTAGTAACATTGTAATTGGTATTGAACAAAAAGGAAAATACCATTTGGAACATTTTTGGTATTACATGTTCATTATTTTATGAAAAGAAATAGGACCATCTGAAGAAACATTTGCATGGTAGCCCAACTCATTCATTTGTTCAACCCTTATTGGTCTATCTACCTCTCAGTCAAGGTGAGGATATTTTCTGGTGCTCACCTGATAGTTCTGCTGGTGTTTATGCCAAACCAGCCATGATACATCCCCCTGTTATGCATTCCCAGTATATATAATAATATGTAATTTAGGAAGTGAAAAACTTTTCTGAGATAATTTTTTAGGGAATGATCATTTTAGGTTTGCACGTGAGAAGAGAAAGGATGAAGATCTATTTGTACGGAGACTTTCTGGATGTCATTGTGAGGATGGCCAAAAATAGGGAGTTTGTTGTCATCCTTCTCATATTCCCCAATTGGATTCACTCCCTTAGCTTCTGAGAGAAACACAGAGTGCTACACGCTCATTTCTTGTAGATGCAATTTTCTTTTCTCCTACTCTTAGTAATATTCTTCATTGTATACAATTTTATTTAAGCTAAGACAGTAAACTACTTTTATGTTCCTTCTGTAAAGTTATTTTAAATTAGATTTCTCTTGAGCTCTGTATGCATTTTAATCTTGGGAGTGCTTTTCTTTGCTTGTTTAATTAGGAAGAACAGAAAAACTACTGAAGCATTATTCTATCAACTTCTGAAAATTAGAAAACCAGTCAGTATTGCTTTGTAGAATCAAATTTATTGATATTCAAGACTCATGAGCCCGCTCTGTAACATTCAAAATACTTGATACTTTTTTCTACTTTCTTATGAAATGCTTTTTCTGGTTTACTATGAAGAAGATTTTGATTTGTTGCTCATCAGCATTAAAGCTTGCAACACGAGCATGAAAATATCAGTTATAGTAGAGGGTGGTTGTATAGTTCATTTGCTATAGACGTTTATTTTTCTTAGTCCTCTCTGAGATGATTTATACAGACATTTATGAAATGATAGAAAGATAAAGTGAAGAAGCAAACCCTAGTGCTGGTTAGATAAGCATAGTTCCTATTAAAGTTAGAAAAACTTTACTAGAGTAAGAGAAAAACAAAATAGTAATTCAAAAGTACGTGTTGCTTCAATGCCAGATACACATTCTAGTTAATTTTTGACAGGCTAAATTTCTAAAAGAGTTTAGATTCCAGAGCTTCAGTCCTTCAAGACAATTCTTATCAGATGCAGCTAATAGGTACATTATACGAAAATATCCATTTCAGCAAGTTGCGAATGCTCATGACATATAAAAGAATTCTGTACTATTTTCTCCAATGCAAAACAATTAGAATGTATTCAATCTAGTTGATTGTATCTCTTTTTATTACTGATTTACTTCATATTCTGTAATAGCTGAAAAGAAATAATTCTTGAATGACCTGTAAAGCTGTGTTTTTAACATTTAAAAAACAACATATCTAGTATGAAACTGTTTTTTTCAGGAGTCTTTCAGTTCAATTTTTTCCTTAAATAGTTATTTAGCCAAGTTCTTCATTATTGCCTGTTTGTATATTTTAATGTATACACATTAAAATAAAGTGTACCCCAATGGGTACTTACACCATAATTCACTTGAAACATCCTGCAGGATCAAGGAGTTTAGTTCCCATTCTTGAGACTGAATAACTGAGAATTGCTAGTCCAAGATGACAGAAACCATCACAACAGTTTGAATATGTGTCCTGGCAAAAGTAAAATTGTCATTGATGAGGAAAATCTTGATAAATTGTTGAATTGCTTTATTCCTCAAATGCCATTTCTTTTCTTATACTCATTAAAATATTGACTCAAATTTTTAAAACTCTGTTTTCTTTTTGATAATTTGAGCTTTCCCTTTTTCTATTCATAGGAAGGCCTGCCTTGATCAATCAATCACTTAAAGGCCCCCAGAAACATGTTGTCCCATGTGAAGCAACTGCTTATGGTCGAGAGAAATTTAAACTGCTTACTCAGGCTTTAACAGCAGTTGGAACTGAAGCCTTCAGAAAGAAGCAAGAGTGTTGTTGCCTGCAGGATCTTATCCTCTCAATACTGTGCCCACTGGTCAACAGCAGCTGGCTGTTTAAACTTCCTTTTTTCTTCAGATTTTCATTTTATTAGAATACTCTAAATTATGATAAGGGGCATAACATATATATCAAACTGTGCTTGTATGGACATTAAAATTCAGTGTAAAAAATGCTGGAAAAATCCATGGAATTTCTACTCAATAAATATATTTTTATAGCCAGTTGTAGTAATTTACTAACCCCCAAATTTGTTAAAGTTTTAAAGGACTAAAGTTTTAAATACTCTACTAAAATAAAATAGTCCTTATGCACAATTGTTCTTGCATCTCTATACTTTGTATACATGTTTATACAAATACATAAAAAAGGTATAAAATACACCTTTATTAACATGTCTTAATTACCTCTTCTGCATAGTAGATTTGAAAACACTCCTGCCATAGCAATTAGGCAGTAATAGAGTTAATATGCACGTAGTGGCCCAAACTGAATTCTGTCATTTCATCTTAATTAATGACATAGACAAAGGGATGAAGTTCACCCTCAGTAAATTTGTAGACGACACCAACACAACTCATGTGGTTGACACAACTGAAGGATGGGATGTCATCCACACAGAGCTGGACAAGCTTGAGAAGGGGGTCCATGGAAACATCATGAGGTTTGAAAAGACCAAGTGCAAGATGCTGCACCAGAGTGAGGACAACTACTGTTATCAACACAGCCTGGGGGATGGACAGATCAAGAGCAGCCCTGCTGAGAAGGACTTGGGGGTGCTGGTGGATGAGAGGCAGAAATGACCCAGTAATGAGCACCCACAGCCCAGAAAGCCAGCTGTATCCTGGGCTGCATCCAAAGCAGTGTGGGCAGCAGGGTGAAGGAGCTTCTGCTCTTCTCTTGTGTGATCCCAGCTGGAGTGCTGCATGCAGCCCTGGGGTCCCCAGCTCAGAAAGGACCATTTGGAGCAAGTCCAGAGGGGGCTGTAAGAGTGTGCCAGGCTTTTGCACCACTAATTAGTGGTTTATCATCAGTCTCGTCTGTTTCTGTTCAGAGCCAGGATTATTAGAAAGGAGATCAAATCAGTTTCTCATGTTTGGACTTGGATGTTTATTATATCTTAACAAAATTTACAGAAAGTACAACAGTACCTCTAGCTGCTTGCTAGAAGTAGGAAAAATGGCCACAGCTGAGACTTCAAGGGCTTTTAAAACTAAACACACCAATAAAGGTTTTACACCTATATTATTTATACTTTTAACCCAATAATAGATTCCCGTGACCCTTAGAGTGGCTTTCAACCGACCAATCCAAAGGTTACTACCTAAGTTCTGTGAAAAAGAAGGAAGAGAAGATGAACAAGAAGAAAAGACACCACCCAAAATTCTCCATCTTGTCCCATAGCTACTATACTGTAAAAACCTCAAATTTAAAACCCATCACCCAGTGAAAATACACACATCTAACCCACTACACATTTGTGATTTCTAACTTATTATTTATATTTACAAGTCTTCTCCAAGGTTTCAGGTCCAGTGCTGTGTTTTCCTGAGATCCACCAGAGGCCACCAAGATGATTAGAGAGATGGAACATCAGTCTCTCAAGGAAATGTAAGATAATTGGATTTATTGAGTCTGAAAAAGAGAAGACTTTGTGGTGATCAAGTTGCAGCCTTCCAGTACCTGAAGGGAGCCTACAAAAAAGAAAGAGGGACTATTTACAAGAGCATGTAGTGACAGGACAAGGGAGAATATTTTTAAACTGAAAGAGGATGGGTTTAGATTAGACATTAGGAAAAAATGCTTTACTGTGAAGGTGGTGAGGCACTGGAACAGAATGCCCAAAGAGGTTATTCCTGTCCCATTCCTGGGAGTTCAAGACCAGGCTGGATGGGGGTATGAACAAATGGTCTTGTGAAAGATGTCTTTGTCCATGACAGCATATTGGAAGCAGATAATATTTAAAGTCCTTTCCAAATGAAATCATTCTATGATTCTACAATCAACTGACAAAGCAAAATACCCTGGAAATACGACAAATGGCCACTCATAGACAGACTTTTGTTGTAGTGCAAATCTTGTGAATGCTTTTAAACAGGAACAATCTGAAACTCAAAAAATTCGTTTTCATAGCAACATTACCATGTGTGTTGGTTTGCATCCCTTTTTCCCTTACACTGAGGATATTTATTGCTATAAATTATTCTATTCTTTGTTAGTTCTTAGTCTATCCAATTGTCTCTCAAATTCTGCTAGAATGTATCAGAAATTTATGACCCCAGTACACTTGTCTTACTTCCCAGAATTTGTTAGGGTCACCACGTGTCTTTTTCCTGTTGCCTTAAATCACATCATTCCTTGATCTTCAAAAAAAAAAACAAAATCAGAACAGAACAGAGCTTGGGAGGGACAACTGCTTTATTAAACTCATATACGGATTCCCTCATATTTTAAATGTTGAGTTAAAGTTAATTTCATTTGGAGAGATTTGGAGGCATTTTTGTTTATTTGTTTGTTTGGGGGGGTTTTTTGTTTCTTTTTTTTGTCATTTTTATTGTGGGTTTGGGGATGTTTTGCTTCTGTTCTTGCTCTCTATGCTAGCCAAAGGGCACTAGCTCATTAATGACTTTTTTTCTTCATGACCATAATTAAGGGTCACTAAGCCTATTCTGCAGTCCCTGAGGGACAAGGGATTTCAAGAGAGTATGAATGAATATGTTAATATCTGAACAGAAAAGAGACTTGACCTTGGTACACAGAGATGTTCTCAAGCTCAGCTATAGCATTGCAGATACTTTAATTTTCTTTTAGAAATACACAACATTTCAGGTCTTGAACTCAATAATTAGAGGTGTTCAATCCCTAGAGATACACAGTCCACACACACACCTCTGAAGATCATTCACCAGTCAGCATGTTCAGAGTTCTATATGCTTAAGCAATTGCAAAAATCTGTGGCAATTTTAGGCCACTACTATAAACTATTTTAATATATAAATATAATTTCTTCCTTGCTGATTCAAACAAAAAAAATTTTAAAAATCAAAACCCAATAATTACTTTTCTAAAGAATATTCAAAGTTCTATTTTAAAAGATGGAAAGTTGATATTTAATGATTATCATTAGATTTTCTGACATTTCATCATATTTCGTTTCCTCAGAAAATGAGCCGTTTGCTGAGATTGTCATAGACAATGTATAGCATTGCTCTATGACTTCTGTTTTTGCAAAATATTGAAGCTGTCACTATTTTCACAAAGAGAACATGCTGTTTCCTCCTACTTTCTGAAATAGTAGTGAAAACTAACCAGAAAGAAATCAATAAAAGAAGCTTAAAAATGTGTTCTCTATCAGCTATGTCGTGATCAAGGAGATGGTTTTCTTCTACTGGAGACACGATTCTGTAAGTAGTCATTTTTAGTCAAGAAAACAATGCTTCAAATTTTTACAAATGAAGTACTTTATATTTTTATGCCAGTATTTTATTAATATAAAATTATAAGGTACACATGATACTGATTTTTGAGCCCTCCTATTGTAAAAATTTATGTTCTTGCTCCCAGAAGTCCAAGCAGACTTTCCTGGGAATACTTAGAATATCTACAATTAAACATGCAAAATCAGCTTTCAGGATAACATTTTGGATTCCACTTTCACCACTACTTTGGGCTCTACTTGTACCTAAGACTTGATTCTCTTTCAGGTTTACTTTTTTCTCAAAATTTGCTGTGCATAGAACTTTTCTACTGCTACATCACCAATAAATAATCTGCTTTTACATTTACATATATTTCTTCTATATTTTTTAAAGTTTTTGAATCTTTTTTCTTGGTGATACAAAAAGTGGCCAAATATTAAAAAAAAACATCATAAATACATCCTGCAGAGACAGTCTTTGACCCAGACAATTTAAACTTTTGATGTAAGACAAAGAAGTGACAAAATAAAACTAACTTATTCTGTTTTGTTTTCAAAAGCTATTACATTACTAAGGGCAAGGCTTTAAATGCTCAGTAACATAATATAGCAAAAAGCATTTTTACTGCTTGCAATTAATGAAGAAGTTTACTTCCCTTTAGTAGAAGAGCATATAAATATCTACATATTCATATTTTGTCAATATTTATTCAGCAGGAAACAGTATTATGGTTTATGGCTTTCATTCTAACTGGAAATTAATAGCTCCTAGAGATTAATATTAATGATCCTTAAGGAACAGTAACATAAATGCAATAATAAAATAAATTCTTAATAAGTCCTAAGTTTCTTATCCTTATCAGATTTTCTTAACTACGTAGATTTGCAAAGTGAGTAAATGAAATCACAAAAGAGTTTCATTCCTTGTAGCACCTGCCTGTATCTTAGGCACTTAGTGCTTGATTGAAAACTAGGTGGCCTTATGTGCTTTCTGGATGTTTATTGTATCACCACAATTACCTGCCTTTGCCACTTCAGTCAGCTTGGTCATAAAGAACATTTTAATCTGATATTTTATTCTCTTTAATCAATCACATTTAGTTAGTCAATACAATACAATGCAGATTCTGTGAAATTAGGAAAATGTACTAGAAAGAGTATAAAATATACTATTCTATGAGTTGTCTATATTCTAATTATTTGCACAAATGCAATACTGTATTTAAGAAAGTTTTGTTAACACTTGATAGAGCTACATATCAGAGCTAAAATCTGCAATAACATTTTCATTCCTGTAAGACAGAGCAGCAAAGCAGACATTTTAAACCACTAGATAGCAAAAATTATGAATCTTTTTTCTGAAACATGTCATATTGCCATAAAGCTCTGGAATTACCCTGCTTATTTTCAGAGAATGCATTAAAAAATTGAAATAAAGACTTTTTTACTAGAAGAGAAGAAATTTCTTCTTAGTTTACAACAAAGTCTAATCTTAGGTCTTTTTGTATGATTCCTTTAAAACCTTGCAAAGCACCTTTTTGCATGTGCTTGTAAACGCCAACCTTAGGCCAGGTTTGAGAATATGGATTTGATTTTACATCTTTTTTTGGGTGGTACTGCCACCATATCAGTTGCTTTCAATTGTACATTACCCCCATTAAATTATCTTCAGAAATAACAAACAATGGGTCTAATTGTACTACCATCAAAGTCTCCATTACCAACATAAATATGGGTAGGACTAAGTCCAAAAAAGGAAGATTTCCTGTCTTTTCCATTTTAAACTGTGTTTATGTTCAATTTAGTAGTAGTCTTTTCTAAAGTAGACCCAAAAGAAGAGTCCTTTCCTCCCAAATAACATTTAAAAGAAAGTGCTATAAATTACCACACATTCCAGCATAGTGGAAGGAAAACATGACTCCATAGGAATAGTAATAAAAGATGCCACAAAATATGCATCTTCCCTGGGTTTAACAATGCAGCTTTAACTGAACCAATAGATAATCTCATTGGCACAGTTTAAAATTTGAAGACTTTTCTTCCCCAGTTAAGTTATATTTGGGTAAGATGCACAACTCCATTTTCATCATAAGCATAAGCATAAGTAAGAAATATGACTCACAAAGTTTGACTTCCAAAGTAAGGAATAATGTTACCCCATAAGCTTAGAAAAAAAAATAAAATAAGAACTTGTTCACTCCTCCCTGACCAGCTAGGTCCCATGAAAATCCCAGGAACTACTATCATTAGAATTGGGAAGTAATTATTTTCTAGAATTGGAAAGTTCATCCTTTGTGTTCTTGTTCTTCTTTTACTCCTGCTCCTTCTCTTTCTTCTTCTCCTTTGAGTTTCTCTATAGGTGATCTATACTTTTTGCAATGTCATCAGTAAACATATGGAATAATCAGAATCACAGAATTACAGAATCACAAGATCACAGAATAGTTTGGGTTGGAGGGGACCTTCAAGTTCACCTAGTTCCAATACCTCTGCTATGGGCAGGGATACTTTCCACTACATGACTAAGGGGTAATTTTTATCAGTGGATTTCTCCCTTCAGACTTTGTGCCAAAGAACCCTTTGGAAGCTGCAGGGATGTGGCCCCCACTGCAGTGTTAGACTGACCAGTATGGCAGCCAGTGAAAACCACAACTGGCAGCAGGTAACCACAGACCTGTGCAATCTCTAGCCCCTACTTTGTGAATATGCAGAAAGTTTTCCCATGTTTCATGGACTCACAGAATCATCAAGGTTGGAAGAGACATTCAAGATCATCTGCTCCAAATGTAATCCATAATCAGTTCTAAACAATATTCCCAAATGGAACATTGAGATGCCTCTCGAACTCTTAGAGAGAAGGTGACCATATCATCTCCCTGGCTGATTTATTCCAATGCCTAACTACTCTTCCAATGATTTTTTCCCCTGCTATTATCTAATTTGAATTTCTGGCACAATTTAAGGCCATTTCCTCTTGTCCTTTCACTTGAGATATAGCACAAGAGGTCAACCCCACCTCAATAAACCTTCTTTCAGTTGTGGAGAGCAATGAGTTCCCCTCTGAGCCTCCTCCAGACCAAACAACCACAATTCAATCAGCCATGCCTTATGGGATACGTTTTCTAGACCCTTCACCAGCTTCATTTCACTTTAAGGTTTTCTTCTTCAGGCTAATGAATACCAGTGACATCAAGTGTTTTGTTGACACGTTCTACAGTCAATGTCCAACTGCATTTACAGTGAACAAAATGGAAGAATTTTGCCTATGTTTTGACTGAATCATCTATTAATCTTCATTTCCAGTCTTTTTCTTACATCTGTCAAGATTTCCTTGATTGCAATCTTGTCCTCCAGCATTGCTACAGTCCTTCCTAATCTGCCTTCATCTAGAAATTTAGTACAACAGAAAGCAAGTCAGAGATAAGGTAAGCAAAATGAGACCTAAGACAGAACCTTGAGTAGCCTCAGTCAATATATCCATTCTAGAGAGAAATTAGCAACTCTTCTCTATTTCAGTCACTTGCTTACTAGGCTTAACAGAGAATAGGTCTGAAATTCAAAATATGTGGCTACTGTTTCTTCTCTATCTAAAAAATGTGTTGCCTTGTTATGAAAGGATATAATTTACTCTTGACAAACCATGTTGATATTATCTCCTTGTTATTCCTATATACTAAAATTATCTTTCCTGTTTCTGGAAAAATGTCTTTTTAAACTTATGTTTAGTGTAATGGGCTATGGTTGGTGTCCCTGAACTTTGTTACTCTACAGTTTTCTCCTTCTCTTATTGTGTTATATTAATCAACAGCTAATGACAAATGCAAAGTTAAGCATCGCTAAAATGCACACTCTACCCATGAACCATTTAACTATACCATATAGAAATCTTATACACACCTTTTAATTGTTTTTTTCCTAATGACAAGCAGTGTTTCTTGGAAAAGTTCCTCAGTTTTATGTTGAATACCAGATGCTATTTTAGATGCAGAGATTTTAAGTTATTTTCTAAACTGTTTGGAATGTATCACTGCTCATATATCATATTGTCATATGAAAGGATGAGACTTCCTCTGACGTAAATACAGCATTTTAAAAATGTGGCAGCCAGGCTCCCTCTATAGGCATTGGAGAGAGAGAGAGGCCCCTCTCTAAGGCTCTGTCACTTTCAGATTTACACCTCAATCGTTCATCTTCATTGACCAGAGAAGTAATTTTTTTATATTACATTTGATGAAAAGGTCAGAGAAATGAATGCCAAGATGTAATGTGAAAGGTAGTACTTATCTTTGATGATAAAATATCTAACTTAGTTGGTAAGAGATACACCACTTAGGCATTCCTAGTCTTTGTGTGACATTTTTAGGGAACTTCTAAGGCTTCAACTATTTTCTTGAAACTCATAAAAGTATCCTTCAACATGGCAACACGACAGATATTCTTCAAATAGAATGAATAAAATTTTTTTGGATCATTAAGTAAGAAAATTAGATGTGGTGCCAAAATACTCAGGGAACCAACACAAAACATCTCACTATGTATTGTAAATGTATGTGTATTTTCTGTACCCTGATTTAGAAATTTATTCTTAGGTTTTCAATTCAAATTTTTATGTTTATTCATATGCTTATGTTTTGAAAGATCTGTCTCTACTCAAAAGAGCTTTGACCTTGAAGTGTCAACATTAGTAAATTACACTGACTTAAATATACATTTTTTATATACATTACTGCTGAAAGACCTGTCTGTGCTCCTTACAGGTCTTCACAGTTCTTTTATTGCTTTGGAATTAAGAATTAAAATACTATACATCTTCCTCATGACTTCATTTGTGTTTGTTAACAATCTGAAGCATTTCTGAGGGAATCATGAATAATACTCTTAATGATGACTTGCAATTGTCTCCAAATCACTGTGGAATTGCATTGCAGAAGCTAAAGAGAAAAATAATGTTAATGAAGTTGTTCATATTGGATAAGAAACAGGATTTCCTTTTAGGAGTGTTGGCACAATGCAGCTGTTTACAGTTGTCTCTTGATAGGCTCGACACAGTTGGAAAGAAAATAAATTCTGTTAAAATTAATACTGTAGTACCATGTTTTAAAATATAGTGCATTTGAATCTACTGCTTTAGAAATCATCTTCCTAGAGGGGAATGTGGGAGGCTTGGAATGCCCCACCAGAGTTTAATTCCAGATTCCCTGGAGATATTGTGCCAGACTCCTCTGTTTCTTCTCTTTGATGCATTTAGTTTTGTAAAATTTGCAGTATATTTTTAATAAATTATATAAAGTAAGAAACAGAGGAAAAAAGTATTAAAAAATTTATGCCACATGAAACTTACACATTAAGTAGATAGAAGTGTCGCCAAGTTCTGCTTACAGTAATTTTTAACATTTTTCTTACTAGAAGTTTGAGAGAAATCTTCTAAGTAGCCCTGCATTCAAATCAAGGTTTTCTAGCAGCTTTAGTTATCTTCTTTCCCTAGATTTTGGAATATTTACCAGTCAGTAGTCTTCATCATGTTACTTAAAAAACAATGAAGAGTGGATACAAATAGAAATATATTCTTGAGTACAAACAGAAGTGTCATCTGATATGCACAAGACTGGTTTTTGAAACCTGTAACACAAAATGTTTAATGGAATAATTTTCAGAGTATATTTAGATATGCTTTATTTGGTTTTGCTGATTCTTTGTTAAAAATGAGACAAAATTCACAGAAGTAAAAGCAATCCCTCTAGCACAAGTTGCAGCTCACTGCTTTGGACATTTTGATTTACACATGTCTTTTAAAGACTTGATTCTCTTGTGCAGTTGTTTTCACCTCTGCAAAGCAGATAGCATCTGCTGTCACCTTGCCTAGGAAGCACTTTGCACAAGACGCACACCAGCAGTAAATAGGTGTGTATTGCTGGCATGAAGTCTGTTGGGTTAAGTGAAATCACTCTTGAAGTAGATGACTATTTGCTGTGGCTTAAGGTGTCAAAATGTATTTCACTCTGAGGTTTTTTTCTGTGCAGGTTCGCAATTACTTTGCATTCAGTGTATATCAGCCTGAGATTATAGGCAAACCTGGACTACATTTTAGAAAGGCTCTTTATATAGAAGACATAAGCCATCACAGAAATGTATTGTCAAATTTTCCTTCAAAGATGGTTTGACCCATTTTTATAGCTTTTCTCATAACCTTAACCTTAACCTCCCTAACAATAATTACAGATTGTAATCGGTATAATTAAAGATAGTTATAACTTCCATAAAGACAGAGGTAGTTATTTACTTTGATCCAACAGAAAATTAACTTTGCCTTTAAAAATTACTTATTTTTTTTCTAAAGGAATGCTAAATAAAAAAAAAAAAAAATAAATAAAATAAAGTTGCTGATTTGGTGATCTTGAATTCAAGCTGATACCTTAGAGGATGTGTAATGTTTTATTCCAAAATGTCCAAAGGTTCCAAAATTCAACTTTGAAAGCTGGTTCCTGAATAAAAATATGTGTCTTTTCTTTGCCATGAAGGCAAAAAATAGTGTACTTTATCTGGAGAGTCTTTTTATCGGCTGTGTAGTTAAACAATTTAGTACTGTATGTTTCGTGTCTATGACTTCTAAGTTATCTTTAAAAGCATCTAAAATTCAGCAGTCATAAGATTCATCTCTGTGTGTGCTAATAGAACTAAAAGTTCACTGCAGGTAATGGCTACTATTCCCCCTGTTTTTTGTAGACACTATCTGAAGACAGCATTTATCTCATTACCTTTCTCCAAGGAAGAGTACTTTTTAAAAGGTGGAATTATCTAGGAGCACACAAAACCATAGAGTAATACAAAGAAGAGCAAAGAAAAATTATCAGGTCTATCAGAGTACAGCCAGAGCTTACTTGTTTAGGAGCACTAACACTTCTAAGTGAAAAAAAGGGGGAAACATCACATTCAAAAGCTTTTAAGGTTTTGGGAGAGAATAAATTACTTGTGAGGGAACATTTGATTATTATGTAAGGGAAAACATGTTGCAGTTCTTGTATGAAAAATGGATTAGGACACCATTAACATCTGTCTCCACAATTTTGTTAGACTTATTTTTAATTTGTAATTTTTAAATTAAATAATTTTTCTCTTTCTTACTTGAGCAGCAAGTGGATGGAAAAAGTTTATGATAAAGGCTGTAAGAGAAGCACAGTGAGTCCACTAATTAAAAATGTAAAAACCATTCAGGCTTGGACAGGAGTATTCTAAAACCAAGAAGTACTCTTACCTGAATGCTCTCCCCTAAACACATCATATGGCTTGAAGGAAAGAAATTATTTTCCTGGTTGTCTTTGCAGATTTTCAGAGGAACACTGAACCAAAACTCTTTCAAACCAATTGACAGTGTCTAGGAGCTCATTCGTTAAGGAGTTTTTCTTGGTGGGGCCAGTTTCTATGAAAGTTTGTGTCTGTCAAACCTTACAATCAAAAAATATTTTAAAATAAAGCAATAAGTTTGGAATTGAGAACAAATGGCAAAACCTCCTATTTTTTCTGAAATAAATAAATGTCTTTTTAAAAGGAGACCAACATTAGAGTCCTGTACATGCTTCTGTTTAGCATAAGTTGGTCCATAATCTTAAGTTCCATTGAAATCACTGCTATTATCTAAGTTGACAATAAAATAAAATGAGTAAAGACAACAGTTAGAGAAAGGTGGAAATAGGAAGTTTGAGCAAGGGGCCACATCATATAAATAAAACTGTGAAATATATTGGTAGATCTAATGGTATTGAATGGTATATAAGCAACATTTTTTCCTGTTACTGTGCAAACAGTAATAAAAGGAAACATTTTAGAAAGGACGAAAAGCCTTTGCAATTTTTCTCAAGTTTATTTGTATAATTAGATGATTATGTTTACTAAGAAAACTAGGTACATAAATGAGGAACCAAATCCTGAAACAGCCTTTTTCACACCTTTAAGAATCAGGTTGGCTTACTCAAAAATTTTTTGTAAGCCTTAAATCTAAATAGCTGCTTATATTCATAACCTTGCATATATTATGGTTTTTTTTATATATAAAAATAATTTTTAAAAAACCTAAAACAACAACCAAAAAACCAACCAAACAAAAAAAACCCTCAAAACAAACACATTAAAAATTCAATATTTACTTGTTCCTTCTCTTAAAAAAAATAAAAAATTATAAAAGAGACAATTGAACTGCTCCCTACAGTTTGTAACTGGTTATTCTTAGCGGTTGTTTGAGAGCTGAATGAAAGCTGAATGAATATAGGAAGAAGGTGATAATCTTTTAAGTAATCTGCATATACTATCATTCCATGGTGATAGAATTAGTGTGCAGGAATATTACCCAAGCACCAAGAAATCATGTATGTCTACACAGTGCACTCTAAAGCAGGATGGTCACATTAGACAGAACACGCAGCAAAGGTAAGAGCCTATTTCTAACCACAACTCATTAAAATTCAGAGGGTGCTGAAACAATTCCACTATCCTGTGTCTGTAGCAGATTATTCTGAGGTATCTCTGTAATAGCACAGACAACAGTGGCAGCCAGGTTAGGAAGCCATTTTTGCAGAAGTCTCTGGGTTCTCTTCAGGAAGAGAAATGGGCTGATATGAGCCTCAGGAAGGTTAACAAGAGAAATTGCAAAGCCCTGCATCTGTGGAGGAACAACCCAGGCACCAGTAATGGGGCCACCCATCTGGGAAGCAGTTTGGCAGAAAAGACCCTGGGGGTCCTGGTGGACATGAGATAAACATGCCCCACTAATGTGCTCTTGCTATGAAGAAGGGGAATGGATCCTGGGCTACATTAGACAAAGTACCAACAGCAGATGGAGGACAGTGATCCCGCCTCTCTGCTCAGCCCTGGTGAGGCCACACCTGCAGTGCTGTGTCCAGTTCTGAGCTCCGCAGGATAAGAGAGACTTAGACATACTGGAGACAGTCCAAAAAAGGCCATAAATATGTTTCAAGGACTGGAGTAGCTCTCTTATGAGGAAAGGCTGAGAGAGCTGAGGCAGTTCAGCCTGGACAAAAGAAAGCTCAGGGGGGTTCACATCAATGTATACAAACTCCTGAAGGGAGGGTGCAAGGACAGAACCAGGCTCCTTTCAGTGGTGCCAACCTGACAGGATGAGAGGCAATGGGCACACTGGAGGTTCCCTCTGAGCATCAGAAAATGCTTTTTTATGGTGATGGTGACCTAACAGTGATGCAGGTTGCACAGAGAGGTTGTGAAATCACCCTCCTTGGAGATATTCAAAAGCAAAAGGCATCTGGACACAGTCCTGGACAAACAGCTCTAGGTGATCCTGCTTGTGCACAGGGATTGGACCAGATGACCTCCGGAAGTGCCTTCCAACTTCGACTATTCCATGATTTTGTGATTCTTTTAGGAAATATTCTAATTTTTATAAAAATGTGCCATTTCAAATATAAGCCCACTACATCCATTTGAACATATTAAAATGACAACTTCTGATTTTTTCTGTTTTGTTTTTCCAGATCTGCCAGAATTATGGACTGCAGGTTTATGAACTATGTCATTATCAAAGACTAAAGTTTGATCTGTATTTAAAGACAAGAATGTAACTCTACAGATAAAATAATTTTCCAAAAGCAATGAGAATTAAAATTCAAGCTTTATTTTCTACATTCATTATTTCTTTTTAAACGTTGTCTATTGCTTCAGTTAGCACAGCTCTTTGATGCAGAATGTTTTGCTATAGGCTAAGTGAAGTAATTTGCATCATATTTTCAAGCTCAAAATGCTTCCTTTTTATTATAATATGGAATGGTTTTATAATTTTAAAAATATCTACAAAAATTTACTTTGTTCAACTTATATCTAATTAGAACAAGAAGAAATCAAAGATTACAAACAAGATTCATTGGATTTTTTTCAGATGAAACACTCAAACTCTTTCATTTAATATCACAAAGCTTCCCTGTCAAATTATGTCACAATTTTCTCCTCTTTCCCTGTCCTCTAGCATCTATTTGTGTTCCATTTAACAACACAAGATAAGTCAGTTTGATTATAAAGATGAGATGTGAAATGGAACCCAACTACAAAACTTTTCTTCACCCGCTGCTTTTTCCAATGCAAAACAAAATAAATAGCACTTGCATTAAAAGAAGACACTATTATTATAGCATTTATTTGCAATTTCATCAGAAAGATAGAAAATGGGCTGATCACATACAGGAATGATAGCAGTGCAACGCCTAGTTTTTATTTTCTTTTGATACTTTCCCTCAGAATTTGTCTGTGGTAGGACATCTATTGTGCCTGGTTTTTCTCTAATGTATAAAATCAGGCTATATTTCTGGGTCAATGGCTATCTTCTTTTTTCTCAATATAACTTTATTTTCCTTCTTTCATCACCTTTTCTTGTCTAGCATGTTCTAATTTTTAAAATCGCGTGATTCTTTACCTGCCAAGAATTGAGAAAGACATAAGAAACACTGAAAACATCCTCTGTTTTTGTAGAAGCAAGCATGCAAAAGAAGTAGAATGTAACCGCGGTATGTTTCCGTTTTTGATTAATATAAAAGATTAAAAATGTGTATAAATATTTTCACTTCTAAAATGAAAAATGAAAAATTAAATATTCCTCATTTTTATTTTTGTCTGCAGTGTTCCAGGTAGAGGAACACTCTGCAACATTAGATCTACAGCTATTTCCTACGTCTGCCTCCCACGAGGTTCTGTAACACATTTTGTCTCATCAATTTAACACAGTATCCAACTTCTGAGTAGTCAGCACTTAGTTTTGCTTGTTTTTAAACATTTTCCTAAGTAGTGCCTAGTGTTATATACATTTCAGATCAATTAACTGTGACATTTCTGCTTATGACTGCAGGGCCAAAGTCATGGCTTGTATGAAGTCTGATCAATTGTGCTTTGTGACTGAATGCAAGGAAGAGTTGAAGAGGTGAAATTCTGTCTCCAAATTAGGTTTAAAGTGTGAGTCTGTAATACAGCAGTGCTTTCATCCATTCAACCCTATCACCCCTGCGAATCCCCTGTTGTCAGTCTGGCATGAGAATCATGCACAAAGCCTAACCTCCATTACATTACGGATCCCAAATTAATTTCACATGATCTGAAGAGATGCTAGTCAGCTCTTTGCACCAAGTGCTGAAGTTCAAGCCACCCTATACAATCTAATTTTTCAGGATGTACAGGGCAACTCGTCTGAATAAGGATATCTGTTGATTTTACTGACCAGGACTATGAGACTATCTCTCCCGACTGAAATTTTTCCATGTAATAAAATGCCAAGAATATCTAGGGGCCTACCTATAATATCATTAATAATTTGATTATTTTAGTCTGTTTCAGCATTATTATTTTTTGCATTCATATTATATTTTATTCCAGTATATTTTACATATGATCTACTTGTTTAACATGCTAGTTCTTGTTAAGAACATGCTGGACAAGAAAAAAGTACAGAAATACAAAGTACATGCATGTATGAAGCAACTTGTATAAAGGACAAGAAGGATATTATCCCCAGCAACTCAGTGCTAATTTGGACTTCAAAAATAAAGCTGACCTGATTTTCACAGAATATTTTACAAGGAGATGACTATTTTTAAAAGCCAGTAGAAACATTAAGATGTGCTGCTTGTGTTACAAGCATAAATAAAAATGTTTTTCATACATCAATAAAGCAAAATAAAGCACAAACCTCGCTTAATAACACTATCCAGCAGCAGGGGTGAAATTTTATTAGAGCTTTCTTGTGTTGCTAGTGATCTCCATAGGCGCCTCAAAAATTCATGCACAAGAAATGAACTTCCTCCTACCCAGTTTTCCAGATACTGAGTTTTCTGAGTAGGAGACTATAAAACAGAAATTACTTTATGCTGACAGCACAAGCAGAAGAGAGAATAAATAAAGTTTTCTGCTTACAAAAAACAGTGCAAAACCATCTTCTTGTGCAGGTGAATGGGATCTAAAAGTCATCCAGACATACCAATTTAAGCATTGATCTAAAAGACAAAATATATACACGGTGCTAGGCAGGGAAGTAACTTATTAGCATATGTCACGTTGGCTTTCTTTCCATAACTTTTATTGTTTCAGATAAATACAGTGTCAGCCTCTTTGAGAAGACCAGTAACTTAAGGAATGTGAACTGACTTAACTTTAGATGAATTGCAGTAATTACAGTAACAGAAACCATTTTAAAATAGTTTCTAAATTCTCAGGAAGCATATTGAAATACTAGTCTCATAACTACAATTAGCAAATTTGTGTACTCAGGCTTACACTGTTAATTCATGTGAATAATCTTTAGACTTGAAACACTGCCTGAATTTCCTGTGAGTGAAGAGTAGGCTAATTTGGAATCATTAAAAAATTCCTCAGCTAAGTTGGTTGTTCATATTTTAATGTCCATGCATCTCTAATTTCCTCTGACATCTTACAAGCTATAGTACACTTGACAGCAATCCAACACAATAATCCTCTTGAAGATTTCCAAGATATATTCTTTAGACAGAAAATTTATATCTGTAATTCATATCCAGAAGAATTTACGTACCATGAAAATGAATACAACTTCAGCTGAAATCAAATGTTAAGCCATCTGCAGAGGAGATGTGTAATTTTATTGTTTCTATTGTTATTCAGCAAAACAAAATATATACTCAATGACAAATGTGCAAGTTTTGAAAGGTTTTAAAAATAGCAATTTGGTTTTAGTTTCTTTTCATGGTCTTTGAGAAAGAAAAGGAGGTCAATGTACACTGGAGAAAGAAATGTCACAGCCACCTTCTAGAAAAGGCCAGAAAATTAACCCTAGAAGCTACAGGATGGTTAGCCTTGTTTCAGTTTGTGGAAAAATTACAGACTGAGTCTAGTTGGAGCACATTTCTATGCATGTGAAGTTAAACAGGTGACTGGAAGTCACCAGCATGGATTTACCAAGAGTTAATTATGATTAACTAATGTGGTTGTCTCCTATGACAATGACTTCATTTGTGTCAGCAAGATTTTGGCACTGTCATCCATGATATTTACAGAGTGTTACAGTCTGCATGGCTAGACAAGTGAATGGATCAAATATGGGGCTCAGGAGGTGATTAACAGGTCATACTTTACCTGGATGCATGTGACACATGGATTACCAGAGGCATCTGCACTGATACCTGCCCTCTTTAAAATCTCTATCAATGATGAACTGGAAGTAGCAGAGGACATTCTCATCACTTTTGCAGACTATGTCAAATTAGGGATACAAGTCATTACAGTCAAGGACAAGGCCCAAACAGGCTGAAGAACTGGGCCACCAGGAGCATTATGGAACAGCAGAGACAAATTCTCTAAACATCAAAAAACTTTTCCTATTACAGGTTAAAAACAGCTCCTGCAACAATGCAATTCTATGTGGAGATGGAGAGGCCATGAAACAGCTCTGTGGGAAATACCCTGGGATGAAGGTGGACACCAAGATGGACATTAGTCCATGGTGTTTGCTGGCAGAAAAGGAAGACAGCAACCTCCTGGACCATATGAACCATGCCAGAGCATGGCATAGCTTGTAGGTGGAGGGAATGGCTATGTGGCACTTCTCAGATAACATCTAGGTAGCCCATCTAACTTTTCTTATTTTTCTCAAGAGGAATGACATGGACAAAGTGAAGGGAGCTCGGCAAAGGTCCACTGATATGGTGGGGGCTGGAGTTCTGACCATTTGAGAAGAGAATGGAGTTGGGACAGGCTGGAGACAGGAGGGAGGGCAAGAAACAACAGGTGTACATTGTGACAGGAGAGTTTCAGATCAGAAAGGAGAAGAACTTGTGAGAAGAACTTATCTTGTGAGAACATTAGTTTCCTCTGAAAACTGTGTTATCTCTGTTCTTGGAAGATTTAAAGTCCCAACTGGACGATGCTGTGAATAACATGGTCTCCCCCTGCTTTGGGCTGTGGGGTGGCCTAGATGGTTCCTGAATTCCCTGACAGCCTCACTTATTCTTTGGTGCATAGAAAACAAAGATATGTGTTGGAAATACACTCTGATCCTGTATTGTGAAATAAAGAAAAATGACCCAAGGAAGCACGGAGTCACTGGAGCTTGAAGACAGAATAAATAAGACTGGAAATAGGGTAAATGACATGCATAAATTGTTATTTTCATAGCATTAGGGAAAGAGAGAGAAATGAATACAGATAATTACATTTAGAATTTTGCAATATATATGAAGTACTCAGCACTCACACAAAGAAATACTGCATATTTTCTAGTGTAAAATGTGCTCTGTGATTGCAGAAAATTATCTTCCTTTCAATTTCAGTTCAAAGTTATGCGTTGTACTCCCATATGGAGATGTGCCCGGTGTTGAAGGCGTTGTAAGAGTATATAATTTCTAAAAAATATTCTGCGTTTTTCTGGCACAGGTGCTGAACTTTAATTGGTTTTCTTCGGTCCCTTTTTGTTATCTAATTTTTTAACTGAAATTTGAGTTCCATGACTGTCTGAAGACCAGTGGACCACAACAGATGTGGCCCTAAAAAATCCAGAGCAGTTTATTGCATAAGAATCTGTGTCATTTTAACATGGAGGAGAAAATAGCTTGGCAGGAGACTGAGATTGATTGATCCTGGAAAGATTTTGGGTTTTCTTGTGAACAGTTGGATTGGTAAAACAGACAGATGGATTGTTACTGCAAAGAGTTGGTGTGTTGCTAGGGAGACTTGGAATGGTACACCGGGCAGGTGACAAAATTGTGAACTGGTGTTCAGAATAGATATGGCATTATTTACATACATACATATATATGCATAGACAATGGACATACATATATATATATGTATGTGGGTCCACTGCTGATGTAAAACTCAGCACTGGAATCACACCCACATTTTCACTACATCGAGATTGTAAAGGCTACATAACTAAAGGCATCTTTTGACAAAAGCCAAACAGACATGGAGTTCAGAAGATAAAATTTTATAAACAGACCAGCAATTGCACCAATTCCAGTATGTACTGAAATCACACTCAACTCCTATTATGATAATTAGTGTCTTATTTGGCATTAAAGTCGTATAATTCTCATGCTTCACGTGAACTGATTTCATATGACAGAACTCCACAATCAAGGCACAAAACTAATTAGTGCATTCTGTGTAGCTAATGAGAAATAAAACCAAATCTTAAATGACCTTCCACCACCCTTCCCTTCTACTCTGGCTTAACTCTTCCTTCAATTTGCTCTACCTCCTCACCTCTAAATAGCACAGGGGGGCAGGTAATGCAGGGCTGTGGTCAGTTCATCACACATTGTCTCTGCTACTCCATTCTCAGTGAGAGAACCCTTCTCAGTTTTCTTCTGCTCCAGCGAGGGATCTCTCCTACTGGAGACAGACCTCCATAACTAGGGGTTTTCATTAAATGCTCCAGCATCAGTCCCTTCCATGGGGTTGCAGTCTCCTTCAGAAAGTTCTGGTGGGCCCCCATGGGGTCACAAGTCCTGCCAGAAAACGTGTTACTATTCCAGTAATAATAACCCCTTGCAAAATACAGGTGTTGATTTCTCAGTATTAAAAAACAATGTACATTTAAATAATTGAATAATGAAAGAGTGAAATTACCAATATAACCACACACTGCCAGATGACATATTTTTACAGAAAAAAATATTGTATTTTGCACTTTAACAGTTTACAGAATATGCTGAATTTTCAGGGACATTTCTTGCCTTTTATTTGAAAAGTTTTGGGTGTGTTTAGTATTCTTAATCTTAGACTGTCTGCTAAATATCACATTAAGTCACAAGAAGAGGTCAATCTAGAATATTTGTTGAGTTAATATACTGTGTTACTTTCATTTCCCCTTACTGACTTTACAGAAAACCTATAAATCCACATGCTTCATTAAATATAATTGATTCTAACTTTTTAGACTATCCTGTGCACTCAGCCTTAAAAATAGCATCAAATGCTTAGTTGTATTAAAAAACCCCAGCTTTTGCATTTTCAGTGTTTGATTTTTCTTATAAATCAAGTTTTCCCCCCATGTAGTCATGAAATAATGAGAAAAGAATGTCACCTATTCATGCTAGAGATATGATACTACATAACTATATATATATATGTATATATGTAAATATAGTATATATATGAATATACATACATATATATTTACCATTAAGTCATGGCAGTAGAAAATTGGAAATTCACCTATTTTATCTTAATGGATTATTTTTCACTTCCATTTTGGAAATTTCATTAAATACAATAATGAAATTTTAAGCTATTTAAACCGTTACTCTCTTTAATAATATTAGAAATGTGTTGAGTAATTAGTCTCTGCATATGCAAGATAGAATGTACTGTTGCATTTTCCTACAATCCATACCAAAGTGGCATGGTAAGTTCTTTAGAGTTTTTAAACAAGTTTTAATTAATATTAGATGTGTATTAGTGCTCATATACACATACATGGCATGAAATATAAAAGTTCAAGGAAAATGTTCATAAGACAAAACATCTTCCATATATCATCTATAAGTAAAATAGGTTTCATCAGCATTATCAATATTTTTCTCAATATATATTTTTATCAATGCAGGAAAGAATCAAATATTTTTTTCTTTTTTTTTTATTTTGAAAAATTAAAAATAGTGATGCTCAAGTTATGTCACTTATTGCAGCTGTTGAGGAAAGTATCTGTAGATTTTGGATTTGGACCAAAGGGAAAAAAAAATCTCCTTCTAAGAACAGATCCAAAAAATTGTTCCTTCTTATTTGGCTACCCTTTAAAGGGAGTGAACTAAGTCAATGTGCATAGGAAAATAGAAACAGATGGAAGAATACTCTCAGAAACCATTTAATCACTTTCTAGAGGGTTCCCATATGCCCTAAGTTCTTTTACCTTGTTATAACAAAAAGGGAACAGACAAGAAAATCAAAACCAAAAACCCTTCATGAAACTGGATATGAAATCTGCCATCAAACGAGTCAGTCATTCCTATCCAAACTAACCGAAACCAAATTTTCTATCACGAGTGCCTCCCAATCTATGCTACACAGGCTGCAGTTCTTGAAAATTCAGTTATTTTCAACACTTTCATGGCCACAGATTTCCATTCCACAGTTTCTTTCTTATTTTTCTGCTAAGAGATATTTCAATAATTTTGCCTACCAGGTTCAGTTTTCCTAGTGACTCAGAAAGGCCTAAGACTTAGCAATAAAGCAGAAAAAATTGTGTGTTGGGATGAATACACTAGCATTTCACAACAAGCACATTTGATTTTGCTACTTGTGTTCTGTGTGATGATGAGAAGCTGGCACTAAGTTTAGGTATGAGCTACTCACACATCCCAGTCTTTTGTTACTGAAATAAGAACTGCTGTTGAAAGTAGGTCGTACAGGAAAAAATATTAGTCTGGAAATATGAACAATAGACATAAAGTGATGCTTGTGTCTTGTCAGGACTGGTTCTGACATTGCTGAAATGTTGTTTAACTGACTAACCCTTTTTCATTTGCATGCCAGCATATGTGGTGATCTGATGTAGAAATACCATAAGAAACAGCCCTTCCTGTAATCTGTTGGTGACTAACAGACTGGATCATCTGGGATGTAAGGAGAGGCTGAGAGAGCTGGGAAGACTCAGGAGGACATTATTCATGTGTATTAATACACCACTGTGGGAGTAAGAAAGACAGCCAGGCTCTTCTCATCAGTGCTCAGGACAAGAGTCAATAGCACAAACTGAAACAGAGGAAATACTGTCTGACCTGACGAAGACACTTTTCTAATATGATCCACCACTAGACAGGCTGCCTAGAGATATACTGAAGCCTCCATCCTTGCTGGTAGTCAAAACTTGACTGGACACAGCCCTGAGCAACCTGCCCTCTCCTACCCTGCTCTGAGCATTGATTTAGATGAGAATATCTCCCCAGATGCCTCCGGCCTCAGCTATCCTGTGATCCTGTGTGCAATCCAACATAAAAGACAGAGAAGGGAAACTGATCATAGCTGTAAGCCAAACAGACATTCTAACCTTCTTCAGCAGGATAGCCTTGGTCAGTCCTTTTACTAGCATACGTTAACTTTGTCCAATGTAACTCTTAAATCAGCTGAATTACATGATCCTATTTACCACCAAGTAGGTTAAAAAATAAGCATGGATTTTCTGCAAGGTCTTTCAGAATTTCAGAAGCACCCTAAAAGTTAAAATTACACTTGTCATCGATTTTTAAAAGAAAATTACTACTTAACTCTATTAAGCAATTAAAGGAAAGTTTATTTCCCAGGCCATAATATGCTGGACAGAACATGCCATCTTAATTGCAAGCATTGTTTGAGAATAATGCAATATTAATTTCAGTGAGTACAAGAGATTAATAGCATAGTATATAATATCTGAAGTATTTTCATTAGAAAAAAAGACTGAAACTTGCAACATAGGCAGTGCATTTTCTAAGATTTATGCAATTTCGTGCCAAAAATTTGGAGAGGATATTAAAGAAATGTGACATGGGAAGAGAAAAGCAACCCATATGCAAGAGCAGAAGGGAAGAAATACAGTGTCTCAAAAGAACTGCATCAGAATGAGGCCATATGTATAATCTCAGACTCAACCATTCCCCTATTTCTGGAGATTAGCACTATGCTAATCTGGCAAAAATTTTGTGCTAGCAAAAGTACCACAAGATACTCTTACCCAATGGAGCATTATTCCAAGAGCCAGTCAGATTTAGGATCATTCAGGACAGCACACACATGCTGAGATCAACAGTGTTATTTGCAACAGGATAAGAGAAGGTTCTTCTGCTAGGATATATTGTTAAGAACGCAGATATTACTCCTTCGAGTGTAATACTCTCCCATTTTAAAAGTTCTGCCTGATGTACTGTATATAAGGACCATTTTTGATGGCAGGAAACTTAAACTTCCCTTTTTACATATAGTATTTGTGTGAAAACACCTACGTATAACCTCAACTGTGTTTCTAATGGTAGAACTATGAGCAGTTGGCTGCAAATAGCATTACATTTTTAATTTATCCTGACAGTATCTTAAAGGCTACATACGACATAAATCATCTGAGTTTGTATTTGAGATATTTCATTTTCATCATGGCTTTTTACAGGAATACATGGCAATGTCACCAGTGTTAGTTGCTTCCTGGAAATTGTATTATTTAGCATCTCTGGTTTGATGACCTTGTATTTTACTGTAGTCAAATTAGTCATGATATTTAACAATTATCCCTATTACAAGCTATTATTATCCCTATTCTATTCAGATCAGGCACATATACTGATGTCACCTGTAAGTATACATGTTGCTATTAAATTAAAAAATTATATACAGTAGCTGTGTAGTACAGGAAAATGCATATCATTCAAAAGAATGATCTATAGTGATTAGAAGTACCAAACAGCTGCTTAGCTAAAACCTTGACTCAAAGCCCTCTGAAACAAATGAAAAGATTTTCATTGATTTTACTTCTTTCTGGATCAGGTCCAGAAATGCAGATTTTTTTAGTTGAGAGAGAAAGCATTCCTTAAACTGGATAATATTTTATCAGGAAAAGAAGATACCCAGTGGAAAAGAAACTTCTCCATACAGAAAAAGTAAACACCCCCCAAAGACATTTCGCTCTAGGGTTTTTCTAAATCACACCATACGTAGGAAAATAAAGTAAACTAATATAATTATTTAATGCTGTAAATTATTTAATGCTTCAAATGACTCATATGAAATACATCAGAAAACAGTTTCACTTACAGAGCTCATCATCCATGAGTTTTTCCAATATTTCAGGGGGAACAAAAGAGATGACTGAAACAACATAATTTCATAAAATATAAATCTCTGTTTACATTGTTTTACATAAATTGATTCATTTATCTTTAAAAAATATCTGTTCCATACTGGAACAGAAAATGACAAACTTTTAATTACAAAGAGGCAGATGAAAAAGAATAGATGAATTCTAATGGAAATATTAGCATTTTTAGTTTGTCCCTTTCCTCGCACACTCACGTACACTTCTACATAATTTGTCAAACACAAACTATATATTCAAAAGAACCTATGAAAATTCTAGTCTTGCATATACTTAAATATTTCTTGTTCAGTAAATTACTGATAGCAAAATGAAACAATTAAAAAAAAAAGCATTTAAGACTGTTTTAAAGAAATAAAATCTGTATACTTGTATTTCTTCTTATTGTTCAGAAGATATCACAGGTCTCCAACATTATGTCTATTTGATATTTGACTTGGCTGATATATAAATTTGTCCAAGATCATTGTCCTATTGCGGTTCCATCCAGAATGTAATCTTCTTCATGAAGTTGTTTGAAGTTTGCATGAACTGAATGTTAGCTTACATAGCAAAAACATTCAATTTATGACATTCAGCTCCTGCTAAGAACAAAGAAAGTGTGATTGTTAAGCTTCAGTTTGCCAAAAAAAAAATGGATAATTTTTTATAATAGTGTCCCTTAAAATGAAGCTGTTGCTTTCTGAACAGCAACTATGTCTATATTTGTTTATTAAAATCTGTTATGACAGAAAGGCAGAGAAAAGTGGGACACTCTTCCTTGCTTTTGCCTCGATGATTCTCCTTTCAACAAAGAAGAGGATGAAGAGTGAGCTCCATGATCTCAGTACAGCTCAGTTGTGTCTCAGTACAGCTGTTCACAGAAACTACACCGGTCACCAGCAAAACATTTATGCTTTATATTTGAAATTCTTTAATTTGCATGCTCAATTTTTCAATCAGTCTGAACATCTGCACTTGTCTTGAGAATTGCATGGATTAAATAGTATTAAAAATCATACTTTTGAAAGCAAAAATTTTTCTCTTTTTTTCAAGTTCCAAAAAAACTACATGTGAGAAAGTGACCATGAAACCAGAGACTCACTTTACTCCACTACAACCCAGTGACCATGATAGTAATTTGTGACAGTGCCAGGATTCCTCAGAAACCTATATATTTTCAGACATACCCTTTTATTCGTTGCAAGGATTTGAAATATGTTTGTTTGGTCAGAAAGGAATTTATTTTAAATAAATCAACTTCCACATGGTAATAAAGGTATCTCCCAAGTATCATTCATTGTAATTAAAGATTGCTTCAGTGGGCAAGAGCACATCATGACACAGCATTTTTCAGAAAGATGTTAGTCTTGTTTCTGTATGTTAGGTAACCTTGTGTTTATCAGTATCTTTTAAAGAATTATAAGAAAATCTGTAAGCTACTGACACAAAGCATTAAAAGCTTAAGAAAGGCACACTTCTTTATAATCCATTTTATGGATTGAATTTATGCAGTGAGGGGGCTTTCTTTCTCTAGAGATGTATTGTAGGACACTACGCTCTTCTTTATTGTACACAGACTGCAACATGTAGACAAAATGTTGCTTTAAAAAGTGACTGCAATTAAGCCATTGTGTCTGTGACAGAAAAAATGGCTGATTGTTGTGTTGGAATGCATTATTAAATATGTTTGCAACTGAGCCATTGAATCTGTCATAAGAAACATGGCCAACAACATGGATGTAGAATGTATTATTAAACCATACTCCCTTACAAGTTGTGCTATTATCCCAACTTTACAAACAAAAGCAAGTTTGAAGTGACAGTTTAGGGAGTGCGTTTGCAGTACGTTAATTATTTATGGTGTATTACCCATATGAAGGGTCTTCTTCTCAGTGTTATGAGTGGAATAGAGAAAAGCCATGCCAATTTTTTCTTAGGAGAGAAAGAGCAGGCTGGAGCAAGTTAGATAGGCTATCCTCTATCTTGTTTGCATAGCATGTCATTAAAAAAAAAAAAAGGAAAATATATCAAGAATGTAATGATGAAAAAACAAAGAATCAAATCCAGCCCCATCAAACCCAACCGTTTTGTCTTAACACTGCTTTGAAGGACAACAGTATCTGCAGTATCAGCCTGCAACTTTCTATCTCTAATGATGTACCAACTACATTGCATTTAACTTCAGGAGATGCAAAGTTTTTCCACAGTCTTGGTCTAAATGCAAAGTATATAAGATCAGTCTATTTTACTATAGACAGTCTAACAAAGCTTAGGCTTGTTAAAGAAAAAGCAGCATTATCCACAAAGTTCAGATGCAATCTTTTCAAACATCTGTCAGCATTGGAGTGAAGGTTTCTGTCTCTCTCATTAGCTTGCTTTTTTCCAGGCCATCAAGATGATCTGAGACAAATGCTTGAGCAAACCAATTACGCTTGATTTATTTGATTTATTGAAAATATTATATTTTAGTTTGAAGGGTGAAATTTTTAAAGTAATTATTCATAATGGTTTTAACTCTTTAGCAGCCCCCAAAAATCTTCATTATTCGCAGTGAACAACAAACAGACAAAAAAAAAAGCAAATAACATTTAAAAATTACAGTCTGTCTTGCTGTCAAAATTTCAATAATTTCAAATAGGCAAAAACTGAAAAACCACTCAAGGGTATTATAAATCTTAGTATAAAGACATATTTTTGGGGTTTTTTCCTCTTAAAAAGTAAACCCCTTCAAAATGCAAGAGCTGATTCCATTAGCTTCTGTCAAACAGTATACTGAAGTAAATGTTAGCTAGAAGCAAGCTCCTCTATCCTTGTAATAAAAGGAAAGACCTTAAATACTTGTATAAAGTATTTAATGAAGATAGGAAAGTGGAGACATGCACTATAAATTGAATTAAATCTTTCATTTTAAACAAGGATCATGAAATAAGGTGCTGCTTAATTCTCCTTCAGTTGAAATGTACCACCAGCTTCATGTACAACACTGCAGAATATTTTTCAATTCTTTCATTTATATTCCCTCCCCTGTTCTGAAGAGCACTGTGTTTAGAACACAATATACAATATTTTCTTATTTAATACATATTTTGTTGGCCAGATTCCTAGAAGCAGACTGGGAAGACAAGCCTATCAGTTACAAAATGCCACATATAATTTAACAAGTGGATAGTTGTTTGGGATACTGGCTACTGGCCATTGAACATTATGCATATTTGCATTTGGCACAGGGGCAGGAGGTAACAAACAGCAGATTTCAAGACTGTGAGAATGGAGTTTAATAATCAATGGTTTCTAAATGTTCTAGAAATTGGGTTTTTTTGGTATAGTGACTTTAGTTTGTCTACTGGGGTTCATCCGCTTTTATAGACAAAGAATTAGTAAAAAGCTTTATATCACTGTAGCTAGAGTTAATTTCATAAGAATTGTGTAATTTTTTCCCCCAGAATGTTCATGTACATATATTTATGGTATCTTTTCTCACTTGATTTCAAGGCAGGATTCCCAAAGCTTGAAGGAAATACTGTCCTGGCACAGGGAAGTGAATAATTCTGTCTGAATTGTCAGTGACCTCTCTCAAACATGAAGAGTCCATAATAGTTTACTAAAATAAATTGTATTTACAAAAACTAATCTATTTCTTGGGTACCATTTTTATATATGTAAGATCTATCTCAGGCTCAGAATTTAGTTTTCTTTCCACTTAGCTTTATTTTATTTCCAAAAATGATTAACAAGAACTACAGCTGGTGGGTTAACAGACCTTTTTACTTGGAGAAGCTATGATAACAATAATATTTTTAGTGATTATTTTCATAAACTTAAAAACAGATAAAATATGATATGAAAAGTTTATAGAAGCACAGTCCAAGGGTAAGCTGTATAAATCACTTTCAATTTTGCCTCCCCTGGGAACTGTATCCATCCTAATCCATGTGAATAATATTTATATCCTATCATACAACAATTTCTATTTTGAGTATACAAACACAAGAATCAATGAGGAAATGTTCATTTCTTGAAAGACAAATGTGATCTATGAAATTTTTGGAGTTTATCACAGTATTTTTTAGCTTTTTTGATGATTAAAGCAAATATTTCATGTTCAGAAATAGATTTATGAAAAAAATGAAGAGCAATTTTTGGACAATTTTACCTGATTAAACCATTTAAAATTACTTCCAGAATATTTACACACAAACATGTTTTCCATTACTTCCTGAATATCCTATAGTCATTCTCAGACTTTCTATACTTCTGTCTACTGTGCAGTGAGCAATACCACGAGCAGCTGCAGAAAAATCAGCTCCTGCAGTTGTAGCTTGGAACATTGTGCATATCATTTAACCTGCTTCTCTGGCACACTTCTTTGCAAAGAACTTTACACAGACTTGCTAAATGCATTGCAGAAAGAATTATGATTTTTTATGTGCATATATATATTTTTGTATCACGCCACTGGGGTTTTTATCTTGTTATACTGCATGTGCCAAATTACACTGCAGTAATTCCACAGTTACGCTGGTGAGTTCAATAGAGGCAATCCAGATTTACAATGGGATGACTGATTGGAATCTGTGTAATGACTCCTTTCCTGAAAAGCTCTTGGTTTGAGGCAAGATTCAATACTAACTTCTATTGAGATGGAAACTGAGAAAATATGATAAACACTACCTTTATCTCATCCTGTATATAGATCAACTACACAATAGTTTCCTCCAGAAGATTACTTCTTACCAACAATATTCTTGAACTATATTAAATCCCTCTGTAATTCTCTATTATTTATGTGAATTATCGCTCACTGATGGAGAAAAAGGAAGACTACAATTTTTTATTGCTAATGCTGCCTCATATCCTTAAGCACATAAAAATACAAGATTTCTGGTAGGGAATGGATTTCGATAGCCTTCCCCCTATGTATTGCGTTATGTACAAACATAACATAAAGAGAATAGAAAAATTTTTTTCATGAACTTGAAAGACATTTCAAGAAATTAAAACCATGGTTAGTGTTGTCTAGAACAAGTAATTAATTACTAACTCATATTGATTTGTGTTACTTAATATTCATGATAAGTCTTTTAAAGCTTTCTGTTAGTAAATTAAGACTGTTATTGATCTCACCAAATACATGAATGCAATTAAAATTACATGGCTCAGTTTTGGGATGAAAAAATTATATTTTAAGTGGATATGCATTCATACCAAGCTAGTTTTTATGATAAGAGCAGCATAAATAATACATAAGTGACTTACAGATACGCATAGCTTAAAAATATTTTTTTGACAGAGCAAGGACTATTGAAATTAGAGAAAACATTTTTACCATGAAAAGAAAATCTGTGTCATCTGCATAAATTCTCAGTGTGTATTAATAAGCCAGTATCATCTCTGCCTTGAGTTAATGGAGAGTTGTAGCAAATATTTTTTGTAACTGAGGAAAAGAGGAAGATTTATCTCACTGCCTTGAACACTTAGACTTCCTTATGGTGTTCACTTATTCTTCTTAATGGGGATTTAGACAATGTCTTTTACCAAACAGTTGGCTCAAGTCTGAGCAGAGTAATTCTATTTTTCATGCTCCAAACCAAAGCAGTCCAGTAATGATAACAATGCATAAAGGGATATTGCTATATGACTTTTGCATGCAAATCAGAGACTGCATTGTATGAGCAATCCAAATAGCAAAACAAATTATGGTTATAGATCTCTGAAGACACTTCCCAGAATGTGAATGATATCTGTGAACAGGCACACACAACAGCATTTGCAAGAAATAAGTTCTTTACTCTTAAAACCTGATGCACATAAGCAAAATATAAAAGCTGATTTCCTGATGTACTGTATCTCAGAAAGGGACCTGAAATTGAGTCACACAAACCTACTATTTACATGAAGGTGTCCAAATGAGACCATTGTGCCTCATCGAAATGAGTGCATTTATTCCATCAAGCTACTGGCATTAGGTATGACTGCCAAAGACCAGAGTGATTCAGAAAGCATCTCCCAAGTGGAATATTTCATCTTGACAAACACACACACACGTGTGCACACTACCAACACCAGCAGGGGAAAGAGGGGAGAGTTTTATGCTTCACTGAGATTTTGGCAGTTAAGAATGTGATGAAACAAAGAGGCATTTGAGCCACATAAGCAAAGATGAAGGACCAGAATACGTCTTGGATATATGGAAGTGCTAAACTAAACCTGGAGTGGAAGATTAAAATCATCCTGGAGAGGTTCAAACGATATTTCTAGCTCTTTCAAATAGGACATAATTGGCTGTGCAGTCCATCAAGAAAGAAGTGGCAGGACCCCAAGCAGACATGCATTAAGAAAGAGTACAATAGGTCCTCTGAAAGATTAAGTAGAAGAGATTTCTGGTTTTAAAATTAAAGAGTTGCACAATGATTAGGACTTCTACAGTAAGAGGGAAAGAGGGTGATATTGAATGCACCCATCTCCTGCTTCACTTATGTACTCATTTCCTACAGAACCATTCATGTGAACAGATTAAGCTTTTCATCTCTGTTTATCAGTGTCACAGTTTTAACTGTGGTATTGTTTTTGAATATTGTGAATAAATGCTTTCCTCCAAATTGAATGAGTAAAATTTCAAATTTCATAGGTTCCCTATAAACCTGAGTCATCCCTCACCAGAAAAGCACTTTGACAAATGTCCTTCTGCCCTAGCATTTTCTATAAATTAGCAACTAAGAAAGGAGAATGGGAGAGCAGTCCTTAAAGTACTCACTGTGACTAACCTTCTGCCTGAACCATGGTCAATGCTGAATTCAGATCAGCTGCTCAGATCTTTGCCAAGTCAGGTTATGAAAGTCTCCAAAGATGGCTTCCACAGGGTCTGCAGGAAACGTCTACCAATGGTGATTGAAATACAATGCAAAAAAGTAAAAAATCTGTTTTTTGCACTTCACTTCACACTATATTAATTATTCATGTTAGAGATTCAGAGAATCCTCAGATGCTCTTTTAAGATTTTTCCGTATACATTATACGGACAACTTAGTTTGTAAATTTTGGCCATGATGTCTTCACTTCTTTGCTACAGCACTAGATTGAATCCATACTCATCTCTGTTCAATTCAGATGCTGCACAGAGGCATTTATCTTACAATCTTATTGTCTTGCAATATTTTCAGTATCTAGCAATATTCGATCCATGGTGTTACAAATTCTTAAAAGATATTTAAAATTTTAAAATTTGTTAATGATTATGTGCATTTTAAATACATAATTTATAGATCCATGAATTTTTATATCTCATTTTCATTAAATAATTTTTCATTTTATTTATTTTGGTCAAGTACACGAGCACCAGTTATCCCTTAAACATATATATATATAAATATATATACATTTATATATTTATATTTATATATTTATGTTTATATATTTATATATAAACCAGAGAATTTATGTAAATATAAATATCTGTGTATATTTATGTATATGCAAACATTAAAGTTGTACATATAGCAATGTTATCTATTGCCTCAACATCAAATTCTTACAGACCTCCATTTCTGTTGATCATGACCTTGCAAATCACTAGACCTCAAGCAATTTTTTTCATGAAGAGTAAGTCTTTCACAATAACAGATGAACTGAGGGTTGTTCAACAACTTCATCATACAGCACAGTGAGGAAATAAAGAAATATAGCTACAATATGGCAGTCATTTGGTACAGTGAAAAAAATGTGCACAAACAAGAAAATGAAGAACAAGTTTAAGAGAGGAAAAGTAGATAGCTAAATTTAAAAACTCTGGATCATTTTAAAGACAGAAAAATTACTTTCTGGATCAGAAATTTTATTGTCTTTAAGTAGAATTTCAAGGACTGCAGAGGTAAGCCTTCATCATAAGTAAAATTTTAGTCTAGAGGAATAGAGGAATTCAGTCAGACTTTTTGGCAGCTTCTCTTTTAATCCTAGTAATAATATTAATTTAAATGAAATAGTGAGGGATAATAATCTTATTTCAATCTAAACAAAGCAATAGTTAAATTGATTTGCTACTTGGTGCTCAATCTCTTCCAGCTAAATTTTGGTCCCTGGGAGGCCCAAGTTAACATCTATTTCATACCTTCAATCTCACAACTTATTTAGCTGAACTAAAGTTCAACTGGTCTAAGCTAACTCATAGTTTTGGGATAAAATATATGTAAAACTCATATTTTATAGAAGCTTATTTAAAAATTAGAATTAAATGATTGGTCTACATACATGTAAACCTGTACACATTACCAAGTACCTTAAGTATTTACATCAAGCATATGGGTCAAGATCCTAATCAATTTGGACTAAGCAATGTCACTGAGATTCATTCAGTTGTTCAGAGCTTGGTGCTAATAACACGGAAATTGTGGGTTTGCTCCACATATGGGCCATTCACTTAAGAGCTGGACTCAATGATTCTTATGAGTCCCTTCCAACTAAGAATATTATGTGATTCTGAAATTGCAAAATTTATATCAGTGATTAACTTTTTGATGTCTACCAAAAATTAGTTGTTTACTAAAATGCCCGTGATGAATGCAAGAATTGCTGCAAGAAATTATTCATTTAATACATAGTAAACCATTCTACAGTACCATTCTACAGACAATGTCCTCAGTAACTCATGTAGAAGAGCATATACAGAATTATAATATATAAAATGAATAGATTCTTAAGGAGCAGGTTTCCTTCAGACATCAGTATTTCTCAGAAATTACTAATTCTCTTAAAACTTACTATTTTAAAGGTTATATGTTTAATTTTTTATGGCATAGCAATCCTTAATTATCTGTGAAGCAATGGTATCTTTTT
This sequence comes from Sturnus vulgaris, assembly GCF_052056855.1. NCBI lineage: Eukaryota > Metazoa > Chordata > Aves > Passeriformes > Sturnidae > Sturnus > Sturnus vulgaris. The sequence continues at coordinate 97,797,867 of NC_142244.1, forward strand.
TCAAATATACTCTTCTCTTTTTCTTGTTATAGCCCAATAGTATGGTAGCTGTAACTATCTACTATCTATAAGAAAAATTCTGTGATAATTTGGTTATATCAAATGTGATATATTCCTTTGAACCTACAAGCATCTTGAGTTTTCACTTTATTAGTAGTATGAGGAATTTCTAAATATCTGCATATCTGATTTTGCTTGGGCTTTTTCAAATTTGGCAACCAAAGATTTTGTATATGGAAGTTATGGAACGAGGATTACCTTGGCCCCAGTCTTCAATTTGCTGACTAATTTAGGCCTGCCGATTTCTTTACTAATTTATGAATGGGAATTTTCTCTTATAAATAAAACAAATTCATTAGAACCATCTGATATTTTGCAATGAATATCCTGTGTTTCCTAATTGTAGGCTCTTATCCCTCAGATATTTAATCTAGGGCTCTGCTCTTTTTCTGTTTATCTGTGAGAACATTTAAGAGAAATTGTTCACTTTCATGTCCCTCCACAAGTTAGTAAATTCCTCTATAACTGTCCACATTGCTGCTGTGTATCATCAGCAATACTCATTTCCTGTAAAACCCTGAAATTTGTTTCTGTGTCCAGAAATGTCTTTCTGGCTGATGCTTTCCTATTCCTTCCAAGGCAGCTAAAGTTGTTTATTTTCTTTAAAACACAACACAATTGGTTTTTCAATTGTTCTTCAATTTGAAATCCTATTGGGTAAGTTAATCAGCTTCAATATCACAGTCTTGTGCTTTTCATTTATATTCCTATTCTGCCTGAGTATTCAAACTCTCACCTTTGATTTAGAAGTAGGGAATAAGAAAGACAGTCTAAACTCCGTAAAAGCTTGTGTGCATAGTATTCTGTGTATGACGACTCCTTTTCATCTTTGGCCAAAACATCTTCTCGAGTTATTAGTTTTACCTGGTCCCAATTAATAATTGGTTAGGTGTGGGCTTTGTGGTGCACCCACAAAAGAAGGAGACAGACACACACCTCACACCAGGTTAGGTGAACAGGCAAAGAGAACTTTATTTACACGACATGCCTGTTTACAGACATCTAACAATGATCATGGATTGGACAATACTGGAAGAATCTCTGACTCCAATTGGCTTGTTCTAGTGTCCATCCATTCTTTCCTCTTCCAAGAGGAATGCAAACAATCTTCTGTTTATCAGAAGAGAGTGTGAGAACTGTTGAAGAAATGTGTAAACATCAGAACATCAGAAGGCAAAAAAATCCTAAAGCAACAGTTAGGTTGTTTCCTAAAGTACAGAAATTTTTATATGGGTTTTTATAAGTTGGGTTTTTTTTAAAAAAAGGTCTTACCATTGGATAATGCTTCAATACTTCTAGCTATTTAGGTAGGATGAATAAACACCCTTTTTTATTGTGCAAACAATCTATACTGTTAATTTTAATTTCCTGCCTGTAATTGTCTATTGTCCTGTTTGCTGACAGATCAAAAAAGCCGCTTATTTCAGATATCACTCTGCTACTGAATTAAATTATAAAATGAAAGTTAATGTCTTAGTGATTGATAATAGCAAAATAAAACTTAATATTTCTTCTCTGTAAATTACTAAAAATATAGTGTTGAATACATAATGTTTCTATTGCAATGTAATAATTCAGGAAATGAAAGATGGAATTGTAATACTTTGAAGTAGAAAAGACCTGCAGTTTATATTCTATATCTTTGAAAAGTCATAAATAATACTTAAGTTTAATTTAGAAAGGCCAAACAAAGATGTTTCTGTATGAGGTAAGTCATCATTTGATGGTGTAGAGAACAACCTAGGAACAAGGAGGCATTATTATTCTTCACTAAAAGGAGTCAACCCTGAAGACATGGTTAGTCATCACTGTACCTGTAGACAGTGGTGGACTCTAGATTATATATTACCACATAGAGAATTCAAAGCCACAGTTTCGTACCTCTCAAAATGTCAGCTCAGTTTCCCCCAGCACTCAAAAAAAAAAAAAAATTCTGTGTGAAAAACTACTGAGAAAGAAACTGAGAATAAGTCAGAAAACAACTTTGTGATATTAACAATTGCTGGTAAGTACACACATTGAATATTACGCATAGCTCTGTCCGCTCCACTTCAAAAAGAAAATCCTTTAACTAGAAAAGTGCAGAGAAATTATTAGGGATGAAGGCACATTCTGTGCAAGTAAATTATTTAGAATTTGGTAGACAGAATAAGTATTCTAGAAATCAGATCTCCTACCTGAAGAGCCCAAGAGCCAATGAAGACCAGCTTAAAAGACTTTGTCTAGGTTTGAGACAAGTTCAGGAGGAAACATCCAGGAATTAACATCTTCTCTAAAGGCAGGTTTGAGAACTCCCTCTCCCATAAATCTCTCCGGCTCCTATGAAAGGAATTTCTTGGTGGAAAGTGAAAAACCTGTTTATTTAGCAAGCCGAGTGCACACAGGCATGGGAGAAGAACAATAACTTAATATTTGAACCTTCTAACTGTGGAGAAAGCTGGTGGATTTAGAGCTCTGCTCAGCTTCTCCCAAGGTCTGGAGCTGGGATGCAGCATCCCAGTGCATCCTTGTCAGCTCCCAGCGATGGTCTCTTCTCGGGCCAGAGTTGAACTGGTCTAGAATAAGCCACACAAGTCAATGGAGAAATGCTGTTTGCAGTTCCGGGAAAACTTCTTGTCTCAGTTAACAAAAAGAAACAATCTAAAAGCAAAGAATGCACTCTGCCCACTGCACAGCATAGCTGAGAGAACACGGTAGAATAAATATGTATTTGAACATAGACCACTGAAAGAATTTCCCTGGCTTCCCCCCATCTCTAGGACCCAGCTTAAAGTTACAGGACCCATTTCTGGGCATAAAGCATATGATAGGGAATATAATATTATCATAAAGTCAAAACAATAGGATTACATTTTCCTTAACCCAACCACAAGCATCTCATACTCTTTGCACTCAGAATCATCATACCAGCTGGGATGGTCTTATTGTCAGACAATCAAGATGTTCTCAAATATTAATGCAAGAATGTTTAATTATTTTAACCTGTCCTGGATTTCTATATATTCCATTTGTCCTGAACTTTGGTAGCTCAGGCTAGTTAGAGTGCATGCAGACCCTTTCCTTAGAAAAGAAATTTAGACTGAGATAAGCCTGAACTGATGAGAAAAGTTCTTTAAAACTCTCCTGTCTGCTTTTTTTCATCTTCTTCTCCCCTTAAGAAATTATAAACCCAGCTCAAAAAAGAAAAACAAAATAAGAGGCAAGAAATTCTTGAAGTAGGCGGGTCTATATCTTCCAAAGGAACGTCTTCATTGCATTTAAAAGTAGGTAATTATCTTTCCAATAAACATCTCTAAGCCCTGACGTCCTTTTGATTGGCAAATCATTCAGTCATTGCAAACAAGCAGCTAATACACATGGGGCATGGAGTATGTGGAGCAATTCAAAATCTTTAGACTGCAAAACCTGTTAAGATAACCAAAGGAGAGTAACATTTTCATTGCATTCCTAAAGAGAAGTTAAAATGTAAATGGAGGAAACAGGTTGCATATGTCAAAGTATTAAAAAAAATCAGTAAGTATCAGGCAAGGCTACTTAGAGTGCAGAACATGTATTACCTTCTGTGGAAAAAGAAGTGTAACTCATACAATTGATCACAAATGTTTTTTCATTTGCTTTCATATTGCAAGCAAGAAAACAAAATCTTTGCAGAAGATTTTTTTCTCTCAAACAAACATGATCTTGATGGATTTTTTGTTACTTGGTAGCAACTATACAGAATAAAACATGATATTATTAACAATGACAAGGCTAGCATTAAGCTCTCATTAGGCTGCTACAGACTGCCATAGCACCAGAAACTTCATGAGAAGTAGCAACAAACTGAGAAAATGACCTGCATTTGTACAAAAATTGCATGATCATTCATCTGAGAATATTTTGCTGACATGAATTTCAGATAGTCTTATGCAGACCAACCCCTAAGAACCAGAAAACGTGTCTATTCTCCAAGTTCTCTTCTAGAAATGATCTTGTGATCAAATAGTTTGATCATACCACATTGAACAATCTAAATAAATCTTTAAATATTGTGATTCTGAAAGAATCTGACAAATAAGTGTGTAAAGCAGAAGTAATGTGTGCTTAGCCTTTTCAAATAAAGACTTCACTTCTATGATATCTCCAACAGTACCAGAAGGTTTGGACAGTGTTTAGGGACTGTCTGAAAAAGGTGATGCTACCCACGTTTATATAAACAACTTCCCTGATGCATCCATATCATACAAAAGTACTCATAAATCACATTCATAATTCTGGTGGTAAAATTCCTGAGGACACCCATCCGTGGGTTGATCACAGCAGTTGTGATGATTACAGTACAAAGACCTGAAACTGTCATAATATATAAGGGATAAGTCTTTTTTCTCTCTTTTTTTTTTTTTTTTTTTTTTTCTTTTTTTTTTTTTTTCCACAAGGATAGAATGGCCTTGCTGCATGGCTGGATCAGATTCATCCAAATGATTTATTTTTTAGATCAGCCTGAAAGGCTTGTCTCTTCATGGAGAAGGAAAAATTATCTGAGGGGCTAAATTGTGGAAGAATGTACTATCTTCCCTTCAGCTTTTTTGCACTAAAAAGTTAGAATCACACTTGCAAACCATGAAGGTCTGAGCTCGGAACCATGTAGCCTGAATCTGTTTCCTCAGGAAACCACCATTAGGGCTTAAAAAAAAAAAAAAAAAAAAAAGGTAAACTTGGGAGATAGTGTTTGTCTGAAAAAAATAATGAAATTACCCTTGAAGCCCATCATATACATGTTAGGTAAAAGGGAATATCTATACCACTTTTTGAGAAGAACACTGCCTCAGATGTTTCCCTATAACAGCTATGAAGTTAATAGAAGAGCTGGAAAGTATAACTTCTGTGTTGGAAGGGAAGTTGCTCTGAAACAAGATTAAATTACAGACACCATCACATATCTGTAGCTAAAGGAAATTGGACAACAGATCTTGTTTGGGTATCACTTAAAAAGCCAGGAATCCTTAATACAATTTGTATTCGTGATGCCTATATATTTTCAAATGGTTAAACTCTAGGCAACTCAAAGTACAGCACTTCTACATGGAAGGAAATTGACTTGAAGGGTAGTGCAGAAGGTGAAATATTTTAAAAGAATTATTGGTATGCATATGGTATTTGCATTTCCTATTAACCTTCATTTGCACAAGCAGAAAACCTGCTTCAAAATGGTGAAGGGCTCAGTTCAATTTGCCTGTTTATAAGATTTAATTTAACCAAAAACCTGCAAGAGAGCAGAAGCTGAAACAAAGTCTATTGCTGATTGGTTTAATGTGAAGAACCTGAAATTGATGTTGACATTTTGCCTGCCTGGAGCAATCACTACACTGCATCTCTTAATTGGCTACACAAGCCTCTCCTTCTCTCACACAGCAGTAAACTCATGCTTGCAGCTGCAGGAATCTCCTATTGTAAATACTTACATGGCCAAACCAATTCAGCTAACAAAAGACTCCCCTTCCTGGATAATCCAGTTAGCCTGTTAAATAACTGTGAGCTCTGCATAAATTCTTGGTAACTTTCTGCATTATGTGAGAGCATGAAGTATGACATTATTAGCTTAATGTGCAGCTTGGAAAATGTAGAAAGCATTATGGTACAGTCACACTATTATCTACTAGATTGAGCCAGGTTTATTAGCAGTGACAACCATCAAAACAATAAAAGGCATGCAAAACCAAATTCAGTTATCAGAACCTTATGGGAGGTTTGCAATCATATTGGATTATTTTCTTTCTAAAAGGCTTACATTTAGAATTTTCCATTAAAATGACCACTTTTATTGGTATCACTCTGTCTTTCTGTTAGAACACACAGAAGTTCAGCAAATATCTTTTATTTGTAGTCTATATGTAGACTGTCTTTGTCTGATGACAGCATCTACAGTCTGCCAGATTAGATTGGGGGCTGGCTAAAAATTTCATTAAAAAACAATTTTTTCTTAAAACTTCAAAATAAATCCCTCCCTTCTTGCAAATTCAAACACCAATCACTGTGTCTTGCTGTAGAGACTGTCAATATGGGTGCAAAAAATACCACAGGAAATGTGTAAAAATTATTAGGTTGGGAACTGTCCCTAGGTGGAAGTTCAGCTTCAGACTATTTTCCTCCAATTTGCCATATAGTTTTGTGCTTGCCCTACAAAAAAAATGAGAAAAAATCCAACCAAACAAAAATCCAAGTAGCTCCTTCCAATACAAGGCTGTTTTTCCCCTGCAAGATGAAACTTTAAATAGCCTTGTGATAGCTGCACTAGTAGTACACAGATACTTAATTGAATGAATATTTGTGTAAATGTCCATTTACATCAGGTATAAATAATTTAAAGATAGATTTTTAGTCTAAAGTGCAGGGTTTTTTTCCTCAGAAACACATGGATTGATTGTTGTAAATTATTACTTGTAATATTTAATTTGTGAAAGTGACTAAGTTTAGAAAGTTACATCAGGCAGTAAGGTCTAAAAAATTTTAAGTTGTCATAGCAACATTTTTTTGTTGTTGTTCATAATAGAAGCTTTTACCACAAATGTTTGGGCTTTACCACTTTAAAATGAGGTTACTTAATAAATTAAGAAATTAACTTACTGCATGAACATCACAAAGGGCAAATTAAGTTTTCTTTGCTACTGCCTGTAACTTGTCTTGGCAGAATTTGCTGTTCATAGCTCTTCAGAAATTTACATTGCTTTGCAACCTCTTAGAATTTGGAGATTTTCATCTGCTTCGCTATCAGACATCACAAAACCTATTCAAGGTTTGGAAGGGAAAAAACAGAGTTTTTATTAAAAATATTTCCAGCATGAAGTCAAATAGAATTTCAATATCCTCAACTCTAGCTTGATCTATAGACATTATAGATCTTCTACCAGTAGTCACACACAGTGAGCTGCTTTTGACTGTGTCTACTGAAAACCTTGTCAACAAATGTTGAAAACCTGAAAGGAAACAGGAACACTGGGAAAACATGTAACATTTACAGGCATTGCTGGAATGATAACTAAAATAGTTAGGTTATTTCATTTAGCCAAGACACATTCATGCATGTATGCCAGTGCAGTTAAATTAAAAGGCATACACCTGGGAACTATAAATACAAGCCTCACCTCCATAAAGTGGAACTGCATTTCAGATACCAGTAGGGAAAGCATGGTGATTTTGGAAAGCGAGAAGAGAAGGATGAGACCATAATAAAACAATTTAATTTAGTCTGTAATTAGATTTTGAAATTACTGCTCAGAAAATGAAGAGAAGTCACTAAAAGGGGCTGTGTAGAAGCTTTGTTGTATATGAGGGCAATTCACAATTTGCTAAAGCTAGACCCAGCTGTCAAAATAGGAGATTTTTGCTAGGACATTGTAGTTTTCCTGTGTCAGTGTACACTAATAAACTATTATAACTTCAGCATCTCACACATGTTTGTTGGTTAAGGTAGGTTATATATCTAAAAATGTGGGTTTTAGTCCACCAGATATCATGGGCTTAAAACAGTAAACCCTTAGTAAGACTTTGCTGACAAACAAGAGATCACTCTAAAGTAAAATAATATTCACCAATATATTTTTAAATTTAATAATCTATAAAAAACAAGTATAAAGCTAGTGATTGCAATTATGTTGTTTAAATGGTAAGGGATAATTCAAGATAAGCACTCTATGGCTATTTGATTGTTCTCCTACACTTGCTCTCTGGAAAATTCAATCTCTTCTGTAGTCTCTCAGGAAAATCTTAAAAAGATATCATCCTACAAGCATGACTGAAAGAAAGCCTCCAGTGTTTTCAATCCTTTTGACATCTGTGACATCTGTTTCACACTCTTTCATTAAGTAAGATGTGAACACTATTGTGTTCACTAAATGTGAGCTATATACACTTGTCTTGGGCCATCTTAATAAAACAGAATTAAATTACTCTGACACGAATTTTTTTTCTTAATACAATCACTCCAGCTAAAGCACCTAATTTAGACCGTATATAGATTTACACAAAATAATTATATTTTTATATACATGGGGAAAGAAATCCGAGTATTTTGTTGTCTCTTGCTGTGGTCAAGAATTTTTTATCCCAGCCAGCATCTCACTACTAGGCTAGAGGAATAAAATAATTAACATGTATACAAATTGTTTTATTCCTGTAGGTTGTAGCTAATTTTGGTGTTCTTGGATGCAAAGATTGATTTATGATGAATTCAAATTTCTTTTGATTTCCTAGATTATTCTCCATTTTTGACTTAATGCAGTCCATGTTTTTTGTAAAAATAACTGTCACCATTTTATATGGGTGATGTAGAATGGGAGATAAAACAGAAGCTTTTTCAGAGGTGAGAAGTAGAACAAGAAAGAAAGGCAATTGGTGAGGAGCAGCAATGATTACTAGGGTTTCCTATTCAGGAAGATATAGGAATATTAATGTCAGATGTGAATGCCTACTGTATGAAGATTTTGAAGCTATGTGCAATTTCAGTGGGTTGCTGTCCTTAAAACAGGAACACATTTGAAAATGAAAAGTTCAACATACCTAATGGTTTCTTCCCCCTTCACCCAAGGTTTAAGCCATAGAACTGCCCTTTAAATAGTTCAACAAAGCAAAGCACAGCTCATGAGAGACATGCAAAGATCTTGACATTGTATTACACTCTCAGTTTCAAACCTAGGCCAACTCTTCTCAAAACAAAAGGTGTCTTGGATAAATTTACCTGAGAATATTTGAGATAATAAAGAAATTCACAATTTCCTTTTGTTCTTTTGATAATAATAGCAGTAGTGAAAAACAATAATCCTCATACTTATTGTTTACTGGCAATAGTCTGTCTAAATAGAAATATATTTCCTCGGAGTGTGAGATTTTAGGTATTTTAGGCTATACATTCATTAAAATGCTTCTCATTAACAATATTCAAAAGCAAAATTGGTCAGCTTTTAATCCTCACAAATACCTCTCTGCTGGATATATTGTGGCAGGGACTATCCCACAATTATTCTGATAAATCTGTATTAAAAACATTTAAGTAGCCTGAAACTTTTAATTGCAAACACTGGAGACAACAAAATAATTTTTGAATATCAGACACGAAGTGAATTTCATTGTGATTTTTCATGGAGTGGTAATACAATAAAGCCATCAATGTTTCATTAACACTGAAGAACTCTCAGGCGTGTTGTCAAAAGCAGCATCTTTTCTAAAGTAGAAAAACTATTAAAAAAAAAAAGAATTAGTGTTACTTAGCTCATTTGGATACATTGACAGCAAAATAATTCTTTCTGATGATTTTTTAAAGTAATAATAACAAAACCTGATAATAAATAATAACAAACAGCAATAATAACAGAGCAAAATAACATTCAGTGAACTCTTATCTTTCACTCTAAAAAGTTTTGTATTCACCACAGTGTTATAAAAATTTTAGTGAGTTGAACGTGGAGGAGAAGACCAATATTGATATAAAAGGCTGAGATTCAATTCTACTACAATTTCAGTTTCTCAATGCAAGACATCCAAATACAATAACTTTACAAATTTGACCTGGAAGTACTGTAAATAAATGAGTTCCTTGTAACACAAGGAGTATTTTCAAGCTTTTCATAAACTCAGAAAAACATCTCTGGTTCTGTGATATCTTCAGACAAAAGTTTCTGGTTTTTTAAAATATGCTATACTAATTTGCCAGAATATTGCAAAGTATGTCTTTCATTTTAAATGCAACTAAATGCTTGAATGATTTTCTTTTGATTCCAAATTTGTTTGGAAGTTGTTCTTGAAAGCGAAATCACAGAGGAAATATGAGACAGAGATGTGAACACAGCATATCAAATTGACAGTTTTCTATACATATTCTGCTTCTACAATTCTTGATTCATGGCAAGAATAGAGGCTTCATGGTAATCTTTGTTGCAAATGCATAACTCCTGACTTTGCTATTCAAGTCCACGGTAGTAAAAAAAAAAAAAAGGTTGAATACAGATTGCCAGTTCACTTAGTAAACTGACAGAACATTTAGCAAATTACATGACCTACATGAAACTCATGTTTGAATTACATGGCACAATAATTTGCCTGTGTCAGTCTACTGACTGGCATTTCTTTATGAAAATGACAAGTCAAAGTTTGCAATTGTAACTTCATCTAAAAGTAAGAAGCCATTTTCTCAACTTTATAATTGCAAAAGACATTCTGAACAAATATGAATCAGGAATAACCAGAGAATGATGTCTGTCAGTTTTAACCTGAGATAATAAAGCCTAGTTATTAAAATGCTATCTCTTCCCATACCTCAGTGATTCTTTGATATGCAATATTAGCTTATATGAAAATATAAGGGTTTTAAACCTCAGAGTCCCTTCATACAAACCAATATTTCAATTCTATATCATCCTCTTGACCTTTTAGCTAAAGTAAGGTTTTATAAAAAAGCTGAGGTTGTTGACCATGTGGATAGGACACAAAATACCCCTGGTGGTCATCTGACTCTGCAGTGAAACCATTTAATGACATAAGGCACCAAAAGCTAATATCATAACAAAGAACAAATATTTATTGAATGTTTAATGTTTTGAATAACTTCAGAATGAGACTACTTCTACTATCAGCAGGTGAAAACACATAAGAAACCTTATCCAAGAATGCAGGGAAGAAGAGGCAGAAGGATTGAATCATTGAGCAATTACATGCTTTTGGAGCAGCTCAGCTTTGTGGCAAATCACAGTAGGCTGAAAAGTCCTGATTGGAAAATTACTATCCTTCCTGTGGGAATTAAAGAGAGGCAGGCTTCTATAGAATGATTCTAGTTTCAGGAAGACTTAACCCCCACTGAATGAGCTTGTCTCTTGCCTTATGAAACAAGACTACCACATAGAGCTCCTGAATTTAGTGACTAAGGTTGGAAGTAATTGAGACCTGCCCTTTACTTTGACTTTAAATAGATTTTTATTATTTCTGTTCTCTTTTTCCTCCAGTATTTGTTTAGCTAGCAGAAATTAGAGTTATTTTGACATGGATTCACAGATAAATGAAAGTAATTCTCCAGCTCTTCACCTATGAGAAAAAGTTGAAAGATTTAGTGCTTCTTCAAAATTGTTATTAAAGTCAAAATAATGTTCATGATTGTAGAAAATCTCATCCTCGCTGTCGTGGTATAACCTTTTCGCCTTAACAAATAGTACAACCAAATTAAGGGCTTCAAATTCAGACTTAATTATTGTACCTTGCTCAGCAATTAAAAGGGAATTACAAAATAGATACTATGGCATATGTCATAATTAAACAAGCATTTTACAATAGTATTTTTGCTCCTTTATTTTTTTTTTTTTATAATGATGCTGATCAAAGCAATAGTGGGAAGTGAAAATTGTCTTTAAATAGAGGTGCCTAACCTTCTGCACAGAACTTGCAGCTTCTTAAATCAAATCTTTATGTGACTGGAAAATTAATTATAGCACTATTTTTTTATGGCTATGAAACGAAGAAGTGGTGCTTTGGTGCATAATAAGACAATCTTAAGACTCTAACTCATATACAGGCATCTATTTCACTGCAGATGGCAAATATGCCTGTGGAGACAAGTGTGTTGACAACCATATTCTGCTCTAAAAACTTTGAAGTTAGAGCCACAACAAGTAACTTTAAAGGCTTTGGGATAGTATTGTGATCACCCCAGAAAAGACAAATTATGGTAAAATTAAACTCCTTTACACATTGCAGGGTAACCGTTATATATGTGCAGAATTTGTATTTGTTTGAAGACAATTCTCTTATGCTGTTTCAAGAAGGGAGTTATATTTAATCACAACTTTTGTTCCGGTTGGATGTTGTTATTCCAGTATCACAGTCCTTCCACTAAGACCTGCAGTCAAGGTCTTCTGGAAATGCTCAGTCTTGAGTTTTCTTTTATACTTTGAACTCTGCCAGAGAACAAGACTCAAGACAATTTTCGGATTTTAGCACAACATCCTTAAGTAATTTAACAACTGAATCTTATTTTTTTCATTTAAAAATGCATGATAAATATAATTTCGCAAGATCACTATGCTCTCATACTGACAGTGAAGACCTACGCATTAATTACTATTCTGTATAGACCTCTTAGACAACCTCAGAATGATTTGATTCCATAAAGGGTGCCCCACACTATAGCTCAGAGGCAGTAGTACCGGCCATATAAGTCAGTGGGAAACTGTACCATCTATTTTGTACAGGTTTATTGATGACACATGTTCTGTGTAGACACAAATATCCTCAGAGCACCAAAATGCAGCTTATGGTAGAAATGAACAAGAATAGTATTTCTAAAGTAAGCTACATCCAACTTACTCAGGTGCACAAAACCACTATTGACTGCTCAATATTTAGAGGAGAAAGTAAAGAATACCCTGCCTAACTTGAAAATACCATTATTATTCATGACAGAATACAATGATGCATAAAACTAAACTTTAATCAGCAGCACACACCTCTTTAGTGGCAAATGACTCTGCAAAAAGCAAACCATCCCCAGTTTAAAACAAAGCTTCCCTTTTTCTTACTCAATTTCAGACCCACTAATGATCACTAAAATCCTAGGTAAGTAATGGTGTGTAACAATTTAAGTGCTAATCAGACATCAATTAAAAGAAAAGCTTACTGAAACCTGTGGTGGTGATGTCTAATCAGTGTTCATTTGTGATCAAATTCTATCATGACATTGCCGAATTGTCATTGAAAAATTAGAAAATCCTCTTGTGTGCAACATTCAAGGATCGTTTGTATTGCTTTGAGGGCTAGATCAACCAAACAGGAAAACAAAAAAAGAAAAAAAATAAGCCAAGGACACTTAAGAAGATACAGAAAAAGTCAGAAACTTGGATGTGTCTCTACATATTTTAGAATAGGACTATAAAGATCATTTAACCCAAAAGTAAAATGTCAGCCTGGATAATGTCAGCCAGAGTTGTTGATGTCAGATTTTCAAATACTGATTAACCTCAATAATATGTTTTGTGGAAAATTAACAATTTAACAAACTTCTGAGCAAGTCCTCCAGGCACAGCATGTATCAAGCACCTGTGAGATGCCTACGGGCTCAACAGGAAGATTCTGCCAATGTAGCTGCTACTGTTTGGACATTGTCAATAGTTCCATATTTTAACTCAGGGGAATGCATCTGGAAACACTTTAAAAATTACAATTTACACAAAAATCACTATATCTATTTGTTTTCAGAAGGTACTTCTAGTGACAATCACAATATTTAACTGCAACAACCCTTCTTAAATATTTATGTAATTTTTCAAAAATTGGAAACTTGATACGTGTGATAGTAGAATAGTAAGTAATAGATATTGTTTGCCCTTTCCTCAAGGGAATGAATCACAGCTGCCTTTCCAGACTGCTCTGTTGAATGAAGACGCTATTGAAGTGGATTTCACTATAAATTGAGAATTGCAACTTTCTAATAAACACCTTTTTATTAAATCCCTTCAAATCACTCGAAATATTCATCTCTCTCTGAAGTTTTTTGCAACCTGACCTCAGGAAATTCTTGTAAAGCTGAATGAAGACTAGCTGAAAGTCCCCTAAGTGACTTTGAGACAAACGGAACACAAGGATCCACCTAAAAAAAGACTGTACTTAATTTCTCTCAGATCAAGTTCTTCTTGATATTTCCTGTGGAAATAAATGCCACTACCTATCTCTTTCTTCAGCCCTTGAGTCAGAACACTAACTGCTAAACAAAGCATACACACACATTTCTTTAAGTGCTTTTGTTGAAGCTTTTAATTCTACTGAAGGATAAAGGGTTATTGTGGTCTGTTGTGATGCACACAGAAAAGAGAGGGAGAGACACATACCTGACCCCAAGGTGGATGAACAAGAAAAGAGGACTTTATTTACATGACATGTCTATTTAAAGACATCTAACAATGAACACGGATTGGACAGTGATGATAAGACCTCCTGACTCCACTGGCCTCATCATCTGTCCTTCAATGCTCGCTTCATCCAAAGAGGAATGCAAAACAATTCTGTTTATCAGAAAGAGTGTGTGAGAAAGTATAACATGAATATGTCAACATCAGAAGGCCAGAAACATCAGGGCAACAGGTTATTATTATTATTATTATTGTTGTTATTATTATTATTATTATTATTATTATTATTATTATTATTATTATTATTATTATTGCTGTTGCTGTTATTATTGTTATTATTATTATTATTATTGGATCATTATTGGAAATGCTGTTCAATCTGCCCATATACTCATATCACTAAATTCACTTCTGTTCTACTTCAGAGATACACACAAGAAAGAGAACTGAAGAATTGTCCTTCCCCCAAAACACTCGAAGTAGCAGACTTCAGGTCAAAGACTAAAAGAAAAAAAATAAAAAACAAGCACAAAAATACTAACCAAAAACCAATTGGGCCTGGCACAATTTCTTTATTACTCAGTTTTATATTCTCAAAGCTCAGCAAATCCCACACCTATATACGCTTCAGAAAAAATACTCTGACATCCACTGCCAAATTTCAGACTATGAAGTATGTTCAGGGGACTAACAAAAACTTTTTGATGCCCCCTGGATATCCTTGAATAGGTACATTACTAGCAAGTTGGGAATTCCTTTTGGTACATCTAGCCAAAGTAGTGGCCACACACGGCAGCAAATAGAAACCAGCAAATCTGCAAATGCAGCGGCATTCAAGACCCAATAGAGTCAGGCACTAAAACAGTTTAGTTTGAAATGACATAGGTCCTGATAACCACGCAAGAGAAGTGAACAAAGAAGCCTAATCCTTAGCTATTCTTCAGAGCAGAAGACAGTAAAAAGCAACTCCTCTACAAAGTATTCAAAATGTCATTTCTGTGAAAAACATTTAGATGTGACAGTAATGCAAGGTGCCAGGGGAGAACAGGGAAAACTGAACAGGAACTCTGATTTTGAGAGGCAAGTATCCCGTGGTGACCCTTTTGTATTTTTTAGTTTTATAAAGCAGTACAGAACCACAACTCTTGAATGGCAAACAAGAGATATGTCCAGATATTTGGAAAAGCAAATTAAGTACAAATTCATTGGATGGAAGGTAACAGAACTATGTCTGCTTGTCCACCATTAATATGTCTAATATGGGGCATAATCTTTGACTGCTGAGATGGGTAACTTTTCCTATGGTTTCCATTAGTTATTCAAGAGTATAAACCACGGCCAGCTAAATCAAGCAAGAATATAATCTTATTTCAAAAATATGTTTCAATAAACCTTTCAATAAATAATGACTATTTATATGCCTAGTGAAAATATACTTTAATCTGAAGGTCTAGCACTAAAGAGTCCAACACCTAGAACGCAAAATTCCCATTCAAGTAGAAAAAATTTATTATTTCTATTATTATTATTATTATTATTATTCCTAAATCTAAGATATGACTAGTTTCTTGAGCTTTATTAAACAGTGAAAAACAGAATCTGAAGATAGAAATCTTTGTCATTTTCTTTGACAGGATTTCTGGTACATGGAAAGAAACTTTGTACCAAATTATTTATTTCATAATTTTTGTCATGTATTTTGTTAGGTTTTATTTTTTAAATAAATTTTCTGACGAGTTAGCACTTCTTTACAAATAAAGCAGCTAATTCATATTCACATAAATTTTGGTTGCTAAAAATATTTTGTTGGCTATGATATTTAAACATAAAATCATGGAATTATTTAGACTAGGAAATACCTCCAAATTTATCGAGTCCAAGCTTTGACTGACCATCACCTTGTCAACTAGGCACTAAGTGCCACATCCAGTTGTTTCTTGAACATCTCCAGGGATTGTGACTCCACATTCCTGGGCAGTGCATCCCAATGCTAGCCAACCCTTTCTGTGAAGAAATTCCTCTTATGCCCAGCCTGTACCTTCTCTGGTGCAGTTTCAAACCACTTCTTATCCTGTCACTGGTTGCCTGGGAGGAGAGGCCGACCACCACCGGGCTAAAACATCTTCCATGAAGTTGTAAACAGGAATAAGGTCTCTCCTGAGCCTCCTCTTCTGCTGGCAAAACACCTGCAGCCCCTCAGCTGCTCCTCACAGGATTTACTCTCTAGACTCTTCACCAGCTCCATCTCCTTCATGGACTCACTCCAGCACTTCAATGTCTTTTTTGAAGGGAGGGGCCCAGAACCAACAAACTGCAGAAGTGCAGCCCCAGAACTGTCCAGTACAGGAGGTACTTCAGGTGCTACTATGGATTCTTTCTGAAAGGCTTTTATTTTGTCATATGTGTTTTTATATATAATAACTATGTTTTTGGTCAGTTGCGAGATGAAAAATTGTTTCCAATGATTTTTCATTAAAGGGAATTCATTGGGTAGTAAAGCTACCATTCTTTGTTCACATAAATCTCTTAGTACAGTGTAAGAAATACAAAAATAATAGTCACGGAAAATGTCTGCTATTCATCCTTTCAGATAAACTTACAATGCCAGTAAGAGACATCTAGCATAAAAGACAACACCTGGTAAGGCCCCAAGCATTTTACACTCTATTCCAACATGAAGCACATCAAGTAAAAAATATTAGCGTGACAATATCTCAGCTTTTCCAAATATTCAAAATTGTTTTCTTATTGCAAGTCTATTTTTGAAAGATATAAAAAAATTGTGCACAACTTTTATTACACAGCCCAAGTAATGAATTATAGATTGTCTGTTCTGTTGTATCATGTGATAAATTATCTGAGCAATTGCAGAAGAGCAAATAATCATTTTTATTTTACTGTAGGTATTGTGAAGACATAACAATATTTTCTGAATTTCATATTAACCCTGCTAACTACAAGCAAGGACACAGTGTCAAAGTTCAAAACATTTGAATTTCCTACACTTTCATATTTATTAATACTTTTCCAATTATTCAAAAGGAATTCCATCATTGCCTTGAAAAGTCAATAGACCGTTTACCTTTCAGCTATAAAATAATGAGAAACTATAGAAAAATTTTGATATGTTTATGGCTTTGGGCATATGTGGCTACAGATCTACAACAATTAGAAAATAGATCCTGAAATTTCTCCTCACAAATCTGAGTTTTTCTAAGACAAATTTTATATCTTATTCAATACCATATGTTTTGACTGTCATAACTATATGGGATAAAACATTATTCTCAGAAAATAAGGTTTGGGAATAGAAAGTACTCTTATCTGCAGACTGTTTTATAATCTATTGGTACTTTCAAAAATATATTTTACTTTTTCTAGTAATCTAATAGTGAAGCAACTTATGTATAGATTCAATAAATTCAAAGATTCACTAAGTTCTTTATATACTTTACACAAAAGTGACCTATAGACATTTTTGATCTTACATACAGGGGTTTGCCTCAAAAAAAAGTAATTCTGAAAAGGAATTATCTCATTTTCTGGACTCAGGTACAGAATTAAAAATTCAGGAATTCATGGGAGGAAGTAAGTACCTGCAATATTCAACCATTTGTTCTTGTCTACCTCTGTCCAGATGCTGAACAACACACACTGTCTGAAGAAGAATGCTGCATGATTTTCCTTGAAAGTTGGGTGACTCTTTAACTTTCATATACTGAGTAAATCTTAAAGGAACCCTGTTTCCCTGTTCATTTTAACTGTACAGTTCTGAAGGATTTTTCCTACAGTCATGTAGGCTTCTCCAGTCCTGTTAGTAGTGGGTTTTCTCCTTTTTAAACATATTTTCATCCAAGTTCAGCCTTTCTTGAAGTACTGAAATCATTCTAGAAAGCTCATACTTGATAAAACATTTCAAACTCTTTCCATTCATATTTTATCAAGCTTGCAATAGAAGTGAAGTTTGGAATAAGACATACAGTTCCCATGTGGGGAAAGCACTTGCTACTTAAATTTTATATTCTATATATTTTTGTTCTTTATTCAGCATTTCTTTTCCAGGGTGCTGAGTGCTAAAAGTGAAACCTGGACCATTATGATACTTCAGCAAGAAAAGTATGAATATGAAGTAATATCATTGATTTTTTTTAAGGTGTAAAAATCAGTGTAGATCCGAACAACTGGAGACAAAAAAAAGAACAAATAAACAACAACTCTACCCCCAGGTTCCTTTGTGTGGTTTTTCTTTACTAGTTTTAGCGACAAAAAATATCTTGTTATTGTGCTTATGAATATATGTCCTTAAACTTTTTTTTTTTAATTGTCCCAATCCATTACACAAAATCTCTCTACTGCAGAATAATAATTTATACAAGACCCTCAGTATGAAGGTCTATTATTAGATAGATTTTTATCTAGCTTAAAAAAATGTAGTTTTGGGTTTCTCATCAGTTCACTTTACCTTGGGGTTTTTTTTTCTACATCTACTAAGAAGTAAATTACTACTTTCTCAGCTGAAACCAGGACACCTACATGGAAAAAAGAATAAACACAACTGTATACAAGGCATTATTACAGTGACTATACAATTTTTAAAATACTGTAAAACATCTAAAATATTATCCTGAAATAAAATTAAGGTCTAAATGTGAAAATTGCTCTATTATTTGCAGTACTTCTACATATTATTTGTAAACCAGAAAGGACTTTCATATTGCTTGCTAGGAATAGTGATGATAGAAAATATGGAAAATTAGTTTTCTACCTGGCAGTGCACCATTCACATTTTTTGGCATATTATGAATGTGTAATGCCCCTGGTAACTTACGATATAGTGAATACTTCACTAGTCTGTGTGGGAAATTTTCTTGAGAACTTGGACAAAGAAAGACTTTCTACTGCATCTGCCTCAGGACTGGGAGACTTTGGAAGACTGTCTCCAAAATAGCCTTCTAACACCATAGGAAGGTATCATCTGAAAAGTCAGCATTTCACTGGCCAATCCAAAAACTCAAGTTCAGTATCCTGCCCCACTCTTCTTGAAATATCTGCCAAGAGACTTGGAGTTTACAGGGACCATGCCAAAATTTTTCATGTTATCTGAGAACAAACATACTATCAGAAAAGCAAGATTAATGAAAGAGAAAACTATCAGTGCTTAATAAGCATAAATATGTTTTTTTTTCCTAAAATCCATCCAAATTGGATTTCAAGGGCCTGGGAGAATATATTAATGGACTTACCACTGTGCATCAGCCCTTCCTCCCATACACTACCTCAACATCACCAATTTGTGCTGGCAGTGGAAGAATTGCTGCCTAGATAGACCTTCAGTATGTCTCACTGAAACCATTCCCAGAAGAAGGTGAAAGCTGTGAACACTTTAAATTTGTTTGTAATGATCCTATAGGATTTATATTCCTGAATAGCCTAGGGGTAGCAGGAAGGAAGTTAGTAGTAAATGGAACAAGTCACAGTGTGAAGCATTTCAGCACTGTCTTTACCAACTAGTTCATTATCTCTTAAAGGTTTGAAGGATACAAAGTCTGTGGAAGATATCGCTACTAAAATTGAAGTTGTCATTGTAAGCCATCCTTGAAAAACATTTTCTTTGAGTGACTTCATGTAACTGTGTCTGAAGAAGCACTGTGCAGGATAAAACTAGTAGAAATGGAACAGTACACTCTGCTTTCAGCCTTATAATTTGGAGAAAAATAGAAACTCCCATGCACATGATACATTTCAGTTGGTCAGCATATCACCATGACCTGTATGTTTGTAACATATTCCTTATATAACCACTATGCAGTCACATTTGCCAGTAGGCTGAAATAATGCTGCAGTAAAAGTAAGTTCTACTTTATCTGGGTTTCAAGAACTGAGATTTATATTTTACAGCATGTTAATTATGGCTATAAAGTTCAGCTAGCTTCCTGCAAATGAGTCCAAAAAAACCGACTATAAACACTCAGCAAATGGACTGTGCTACTGGTACCAAGGCTGCATGTGGGAACTCATCACAAGCACCTGAAAAAGGCTGAGGGATAGAGGTCATGAAACCTATTAAGAGCTGCAAAATTTCTCCTGGAGGTTGAAGTTTTTTGGACTGACAAGAAATACTTTTATCTTCTTGCTAGATTGGAGCAAGACAATTCACAATAGAAGACAGTGATGGACACAGTCTCCAACAGCTCCACAGAAGATCTCCTAAATGGACATGCTTATGTTACTGTACCATTTAGGCAACAAGAAACAAGCATGATTAGCTTCATGTCCGTACATTCTTTCTTGGTGGCTTCAGCTAGCCTATTAAACAGGGAAGGAAAATTTTCCTTGACAGCTTTCCTTAAGTTTCTTAATGACATCTGGCAAGGGAGATAAAATCCTTCAAATATTTGTTATTTCTTGTGAAAATTTAAAGCATAAATATTGAATTACTAACAGAAAAAACGAGGGTTAAAATATCACAGAATAGTCATGCTACATATATTTACCATCTGAAGAATAGTGTCTTTTCTTAACTAAACTCCAGTAAAATTAGGATGACCTTCTCACAAGAATATTGAATCAAATAGGTACACACTTCATCAAATCAATAAAGACAATGTAGTACCAACAACCTGACAGAAATAACGTTGTGAACAGGTGCAAAGTCAATACTATAAAAATTATTAAATATTCAGGAAGAGATTTGTAATGAATGACTAAGGGTTTCTAGAAAGCTTCTCCAGGACTTTTCTCCAGAAAGGAAAGTAGATATGCTATGTGGCAGTTTACATGTGCTATAAGAGCCTGAACACAATGTGTTGAGTATTATTGCTTTATATTTTGAAAAGTATACAAGAAATGCATGCCAAACAGAATCAAGTCCATTCAAAACAGATGGAGGATGCTTTTAAAACATCCTCCTTTCATAGCATGAAAGTCATGTAGCATGACTCCTTGTGTCCAGATATGACAATATTTCCACATAAATAGGAAATAAATGGCAATAATCTAAGACTCTGTAAGGAAACCTACTGTTCTTGGCTATTCAGGAGAAGCTTTGAATATTGCAATGATGCTAGTTCCTCTGCTGACTTCTAATGAGGCAGTCTCTTTCAAAAAACTGTAACTGCAGGATTGATAGTTTTCACATGGGAGGAGTCTGTACTTCCATTATATTGTGATTTAGGTTGTAAACATAAGTATGGACTTTGAGCATAAATATAAGTTCATTCAAAGAATTGTATATTTTTCTGAAGTATTATTAGTAACTTTTAAACCAAATTTTGCAATTCATGATTCCAGAAATATGAAAGGAATAGAAAACAAGCAGTAAAAAAAGCCTCAAAAATCAAGACTTTGCCTGAACACCACCAGGAATGTGGTGCTGGTATTCATTCATTAAATAAGAAAGACTTTACCAATTCATATTAAGTATTTTTGAGAAAATAATTAATATGCTCTTCATCTATCTTGATATAGATGAAGAAGAATATATTTAATTATTGGATTAGGAAGAAATTTTGACATAGTTAAGAATACATTGATCCAATATTTAAACAGATGTATAGAAAATGCTCATCTGTCAAGAAGTAGAGCTTAATTTTATCTGTATTTATGAAAAGAAAAATTTGCAATAAACATTGGACTTATCATTTAATATTTGGTATTTGCCAAGGTTTATTGAATTTTTAAGGCATGAAAATCCTACATTAGAAATCTATGATCCTTAGGATGAAATTTGAAATGATAAAATTGCTTGCAGACATAAATTCTCTCATGCAGATTCCCTGGATGCTTTGCTCTAGTACTCCTCAATTTGGATACTTTTTTCCAATATGTACTTACAGTTTAGGCAACTAATAAGTTCTTTAATTCTGTTTCTGCTCCACAAATTTATTTTAAGTACCATTTACATCCTGATATGTGCTTCTAGGGATCCTCTTTATCATTGTCAAAGAGAATATATTCATTCTAAGAAAACAACCCCAAGGGAACTGAAAATTAAGCATTTTACTTCCTCACTTCACTGATGGACCCAAAGTGGTAGATTTTTGCCACTTAACATAACTGGTTTTCACAAAAGATGGGGAAGGGAATAGAGAATTGACACCCTCATACCTGACAGACAGTAGTCAGAGCACTTCATTTTGACTTTTTTATTGGACTTCCAACATCTTGAAAATCCTGCTTTGGATTGGTTTACCTCCAGATCTTAGATTTGATAAAGAAGCAAAATAGACAAAATAACAGATTTATTGAAAGTAAGGATTTCTCATACCTAACAAAAGAAGAAAGCTTGTGAATGCTTACCACATCAAATTTTATGTGAAATAAAACTAAATTACCTTCAGGTCTTTCCCTCTCTATCCTCTTTCTCCCTTTATACCATTTCAAAATAGCTTAAAGCTATCTCCTGTCCAAAAAGAAATGATCTCTCACTTTAATTTTATACAGACTTTCAAAGCAGAGATACATAATTTATAGGTCTCACAAATATCAACTGAAAAACAGTTTATTATAGGGCTTCTTTATTTGAGTCAAATTTAGTTTAGCTTGTCAAGCCTTTAAAATTAGCTTTGATTTTATTAATTCAGGGAGATTAAAACCTCTCCAGCAAAATTTTGGGATAAAATCCCCAAGAGGTATTTGGATTTATCTAGTTCTTAAAGAAAGAAGTGTTAAATTATTAATGGCTTACACACAACTAACTAGAATACCTTCTATGTTCAGATGTGGAGGAGGGGGAAGAAATATTTTCCTGTATATTTTTATTTTTTCATGTTTTGCCCGAATGCTCTCACTTATATTTTCCCATTTACAGATTGCTAATATTAATTAGGATATTGACGTTAATGAGAAATGCAAATGAGCTATTCTTTATTACATAAACAGGACATTTGGGAACGTTAGACAGGTTTGAGTTTTTGTCAGCAATAAATTTGGTTATCTGGTTCCTGTAAGTCTAGTCTTGTCTTAGTGTATTTATCTCCTCCAAGAGAGTATTGAAGAAACTACTCTGCCTGAGGTATTTAAACTTTCTCATCTAAACTAGAACATTTGAGTGTTACACAAATATAATGTGTATTAACATAAACTAATACATAATAAATTATCCTGCAAAAATATTCCCTCCAAGAGGTTTTGAAATTAAGTGAGCATTCTTCTAATTCTTTATCAAAGTGTTATATATGATACATAGATATATATATAAATATACACACATTTAAACAAGGGGTAGGTTTTCTCAAAAATACGTTTCTTTAAGCATATTTTTATTGTACCCATTCTGATTTGCCCTTTCTTTGCTTGTATTTTACAGAAGCTATTTGCATTAAGTGTGAGGTTTTTTTCATGAGTTTAGCATAACAAGGGTTAAGTATATGTATTATAAGGGAAGAAAGAATACTGTTTCCTTATTATTGCTGAAATACAACAAGTGAAATAAATCCTTTGCTTATTCTCCACTTTTTTTATTGTTTGTAATTTAGATAAAAGGTATTAAGAAATCTAAGATATTTTCTCCCTAAGTGTTCTCATCCTCATTCAGATCAAAGACTAAATATATCAGGTATAAAAAAATATCATGTTCACCCATGAACTTGTGCTGGGCATGTGTTTCTCACTCTCAAATAGAAGTCCTTATATTACACATGCTGAAAGAGAATAGATAGGCTGGAAAGAGCCTCTAGAAAGATAATTATCTATCTATTTCAAGTTTAACTGTTAAATTTAGCTAGTATTTCTTGTAGAAATTGCATTCATATCCCCATCACTCTGTGCTTCTGTGTTGGCATAGCTCTTACACAGAACTCCTAATTAATGTTTTGTCACTGAAAGAGTTTCCATTTGTTCTATGAGAACACTAATCATAAGCACATATCCATTGTGAAGAAGCCTATCTAGAATAAATTTGTCCCTGAATCCACTTGGACATGTAGTTATTTAAATTGGATGCAACTCAGATATGAAAAATAAAAATTTTGCATTAGCAAAAAAATAGATAATAATATTATCACTATTGTCTGGAGCAAGGAATAAACAATCCAAAAAAATCTGCACTTTCTTTTTCAGAATGCATCTCCCTGAAGAATTTTCACCTTTTCAAACTATGAAGTATTTTATTTCTCTACACTTATTAAGGCTCCATAGATTCCCCAAACAATACTTCATCGCTTTGTATTTCTACCATCAGAATTATTCAAAAGAAGCTCCTTATCTCCCCAATATATCTTTACAGTACAGTTATTAAATAGAAATATTATATCAAATATTGTCTAGAACTCAAACCAACTTATTCATGAAGAATATGTTTTCATGTATATACTTTCCCTGTTAATCATGTTTTTATGTAGATTACATGTCTGTGTTTGTATAGTGGCACAGTTACAAAAAAAGGAAGTAATTCCCAATTCTCTTATCCAAGTTAGTACAGTATCCAAGACTGACATTCAATCTACTAAGCCTGAAAAACAACTTTACCTGGGGTTTCTCAGATAAGAGTGTCAGCATGAACACCACTCTGCCTATGACAGCACAAATATCCATTATTTTTAAAAATACTGTCAGTGAAGTCTACAAAGAAGTGAAACCACAGGCTGTGTATTTCAAGCAAACAAAATAAAACTCCTGTAAACATCAGCCAAATACAGAAGAAATGAAGAAGGGTCACCAAATTTGCCTGTACCAGGTATCTAGCCCACTGGCTACTTACAGCAACCATTTTCTAGCTAGCTGCATGTTTTAGGTGCCATTCAACAGACCATTCTTCACTGGCACTGAGCAGAAAAAGCAGACTAGTGAAGATACAAGTCCCTTTTCCACATAGGCTGGCAAATTGCAGGAGAATAAGAAAGTGGTGGAGAAAGACTTCTTCCTAATGACTTCACTAGCATGTACAGATATTCAACAACCTGTGTAAACAGAATTTGCATTTTATGCATAAGGTTAACAGAGCATTTATCAAATTTCTATTTATTTTTCATTAGTCGATTTAGGACCCAAAAGGGCTCCAAGCAGATTTTGCTGGTTTTGTGACTTTGCTAGACACCTCTCCTCCCTATCTCAATAACACTATTTACCCTAAACTTAACCCAATGATGTCTCAGGTCAATGATGTACAGTTCTGTGACAAACAATTTTTCTGTATTTAGAAATTTGGTATGCTTTTAAGGCATACGATCTCATGACCTTTCAAATCTAAAATTCATGATTACAGAGAAGCACTTAAATTTTCAAGAATTTCTGAGATACCAGATTTTCTTTACTAGAAAAAAAAGAGTAGGATTTGTTTATATCTTGGATCTTTTAATAACTTCTTTGAATATTCTATACTTGTGCTTTTTATAATTAAATTTCCAGACTGTGCATACATAAAAGAGCCCTTAAGTATTTTCAAAGGTTATACTGCACATGGAAAGCTAATTGGCAGCAGTCCCATGCAAAAGTGAACCATGGTATGGTTATGATGTAAAAATTTTGCCATTCATGTGGATTGACCTATATATGTCATAGAAGGACTTTCTTCATGCCTGAGGAATAAATATAGCATACTATTGCCTATGTAAAAAGAATAAAAGTTACAAATGACCTCTGAGTGTGCATGTCTTCTCTTAAATACAAT
Source organism: Sturnus vulgaris (assembly GCF_052056855.1). Classification (NCBI taxonomy): domain Eukaryota; kingdom Metazoa; phylum Chordata; class Aves; order Passeriformes; family Sturnidae; genus Sturnus; species Sturnus vulgaris. The sequence goes on from NC_142244.1 coordinate 97,823,397, forward strand.
ATCAGCGACATCTTGCTATATTGGTATATTAATTTTTACCATGGAAAACTGTAAGAAGCACTTAGCCCTAAAAACTCTTGTCCCTTTCCTATTTCCTCTTTTTCATTTTGCTTTATGCATTGTGATGCCCCAGGGGAGCTGCAGTATGGATGCAGACAAGACCTTGCCTACTGGGGCTACCTCCCTACATAATTCTGTGGAGCCATCAGAGAGAAAAATCTATTTGTAGCCCTTGTGATTTAAGGAGCTCAGAGAGTTTAGACACCTAGACAAGTATACAGAAAAACATTTTTATTTCCCAAACCCAAATCCCACTTCTGTTCCTGCAAAAGACTCATCACAAGAAGTGTGGTATAAAATTTCAGTTTTGCTATTCTAAGAGATCTGTGCTTAATATGTATGGCATGAGAATATATTTCCCTGTTCCAAGAAGTTCATCAGTATAAATCATACATTTCCACACTATTGTCCACAAAGACATGGTAAATTATCCATCTGATTAAATGAAACGTATTAAAAAAAAATCTAATATTGCCTTTAATTTTTTTTAAAATACAAAGCTGACGGGGGAAATTTTGAATATTGATAGCTTTCTGTCAACTAATTCTATTAACCAGTAAACAGTGTCTATTTAGCTTTACACATTTATACTGCAATGATTCATTGCCCCCTCCCCAATACCTTTTTTCTAATTTGGAATTCTGCAATACTTTTAAACTAATTATTCAGAATCTTGGCTCACATTTCAAGCTAGGAGTATGTCAGTGCTCTCTAGTTTTGCCCATATAGGGAGTGATTTATATTCATTCACTCTCCATTGCAATGCATGTTATTAATTTTTATAATATTTCCATCATAACAAAACAGAATTTCAGATTGAGTATTAAATTTCTTAGCCTATTTTATAAGCATAAAATCAGTGGACTTTCTGACTGCTAAGGTCCCTGACAAATCGGTCATTTTGATGCTATAAAATGATAATTTTTCTCCATCACTCAGTTTCATTCCAATTTAATCAAATGGTTTCCTATTTTTTAATAATAAACCTAACATTTCTAATTTTTAAACTGTTTCATACAGTTCTAGAAGCTGGGATAGTCTCTTTGGGAAGTCTGTCTGCAGTAGCTGGAGTGACAGGCACTATTAACACAAAATTGTTGCTTTTTTTTCTTAAAGACAGTTTCCCATATTTCTATGCAATAGATTTTTTTATTGGTCCCCAATAAACATAAATGAAGACATAAATGTGAATAAATATATACACATGAATGAAGACATACACATGAAACTGTTACACATTTTCTTGTTTGATATATTGTCATGGGTAACCCAAAACTGTGTATTGTATTCCATATCTGTGCTACATCACATGACCCAAAATTGTAATTGCTCCTGTAAAGTCCTGGGGGCCAGGGGTGTCTGGCCCCGGGTTTGGGAGATGCTGGGGTCTTGTTTAACAGTTGGGCTGCTCAGGCAGAAGCCCCTCGCCCTTTCTCTTTCATTTCCACCGGGAGACTGAGACAGCGCAAGGCAGAAACCTTCCATTTCTCTCCAAGCTCCTTGCCTGGCTTACATCTCCAAGGAGCTGCAGTTTCTTGGCAATCCCAGACTACTTCAGGGCGAATTACACAAATCCTGTCTGTGGCGGGAGCTGTGGAGGTTGGAGCTGTGTAGCCGTGGAAAGGGGTTTTAACCCTTTAAGTGCGGCGGAAATAAGATGCACAGCTACATGGTCGTCTTTCATGGCAGGAAGAAAGAGACAAGTTTATTCAGAAACACACTTGGTTTTATAGCATGACTCACAATTCCAAGAGTAGAGAAAAGATGGTTGGTTCAGAGAGAAGACACCCCATTCCCAGGGCCTGGTCACACACCACAACAGGTGTTCTATCTTGTTATTAATTCCTTTTTATTTTGACCAAGTTATCACCCTGGGAGAAATTCTCCCTAGCCTTGAGCTGGACCAGCTTATTGGCTGGGAACAGAGCTGAGAAGCTCCGGCCTGGAATATTTTTCAGGCTGTAATTTTCTTGCTTTCTCAATATGTGTCACACAGAGCTGCTGGTTTTTGGTGTTCAGTGGCGCCATTTCTTCCCTCACACACATTCCCTGCAGCGCCAAGTGGGTCCAGACAGCTAAGGAAGAGGGAGGGAAATTGACACCACAGGATTGTTGCTGTCCCAGTTCCCTTTTCTTTTTTTCCGTCTGCCATTATCGACAGACCTGCTGCCACCAGGAGAGAGAGAGGTCCTATCCAACGGCCTGAAGCAAAGAGCTTGAGAAGCATGAGACTTTTTGGACTCTAGGTTTTCTTTTTGTTTTGTCGCTGTTCCCTGCTGGTTGTTTTTTAGGAGTTTTAGTAACCACGGAGGTTCTGTTGCTGTGCTGTTTTTCATTCTTTGTTCTCTCTCTCCACACGTGGTTGGGAGAGGGGCCCTGTCAGCCATTTTGCTTTGTCTCTCGGAGCGTGCAGTTGTCTGCAGAGGGCGCCATTTGAGGGGAGAGCTTTCTCCGCCATTTTGTTTCCTTTGTTCCTGGGGAGCCTGTGGGATTCAGCAGCTTTGTTTCTAGTGCTTATTACTGTTATTTTTTTCTGCTGCTGTTTCATTTCATTCATTAATCACTGGGGAGGTGGTGGACTCACCATTCCTGGATGTGTTTAAAAAAGACTGGATGTGGCACTCGGTGCCATGGTCTAGTTGAGGCATGGGTTGGACTTGACGATCTTGAAGGTCTCTTCCAACCTAGTGATTCTGTGAATTCTGTGAATTTTTTAGTAAACTGGTTTTTCTTCTCTTATATCTTCCCATATAGCTCTCTGCTTATTGGTGACCCCAAAGTGGTTAAAACTGAAAGGGGAGGTAACACATTTTGGACTGTCCATCCCACGTAGTTGTCTTAAACTAAGACATAAATTTAGCAGTTTTATATGAGGCCATTGCACCAGATTGGTTGCTCTGTGAAATTATATTGCCCTTCACACTGATTGCATCATATTAAATTTTAATTCTGCAGAAACCTATGTTAATATAACGCAATAGATTGGACATAAATTTACTGCTTTCACAGAGCAGGGGTTGTCTCAGATTTCTTCCATGACTGTTAATCCTAGAACTGTTGAAACACTCCAGCAAACAGCATACATCGCATAAATGCATTTGGTCTGCACTTCTTCTGTTGAAATGGCCAGACCTTATACAGCTGAAAATTTTGTTATTTTTATATCAACTGTAAGAGAACAGCCTATACCTGATTTAGCATAAAGTTAAAAAATAATGAATAAACATTATAAATATTTACAATTTTACATAAAACCTGACAGTACAACGGTAACCCACCATGTATTTCTGGAAGGATTTCAAATAACAGAATGCATTTATATCATTTAGATCATCATTTTGTATCATGCAATTATGTGACTTTTGATACAGTACTGGAAGCTCTAAAAAGATTTACTGTAAAAGTGAATCATGTCCTTCCTGTTCATGTAGTTAATCTCATATTTATCTTCAGAATTAAATTATTTTACATATTCTTTTTATAAACATTTATAAATAAGTTTTCTAAACAGCAACTAAGCATCTCATAAGGTACTTTTGCTTACTTTGTGGGAGCAAAGAGCAAAAATTATGAGGGCCCAGTATAAAGGTAGGGGAGAAATAAACTAGAAATCTTAATCCTTTAAAAAACCACCTCATTTTCTTTACTAATAAAACAATGTTTGTCTCCTGTGGAGCAATAATTATTGAAAAAAAAATCTCAATGTGAAAAGAGAAAAAAAATATTTTTTTTTATTTTTTATGAAGTAGAGCACTTTTAGACAGTTGGTTAAAGTTGCATAATTGGCAGGACAGGTGAAGTGGAAGGGTTGAACTGTATGCAGGGGAGATATTTGACTGCACAGCCCTTACAGTTAGGGTTGATATGTTTGCAAAATGCAGGGTAAGGATTAGGGGATGAAGAACAAAAGATGTTATAGTGTTTATCTAGTACTCTGCCCTCCCCTCTGTAACCAGGACTCCATGAAATTTAATGACCCAAAGTGCTGCTTCTGCACTTGGGATGGAGTAATGCTGGCACAATCACAAGGAGAGGGTGGCTGGAGAGAAACCCTGCAGAAAGGGATGCTGGCTGATGATAAACTCAACAGAAGTCAGCAGGATTCTCTGGCAGTCATGAGGACTGTCCTGGTTTTGGCTGGGATAGAGTTAGTTTTCTTCCTAGTAGCTGTGATTTTTCTTCCTACAGTGCTGTGGTTTGGATTCTGTATGAGAATAATGTTGATAACTCAGTGATGTTTAGATGTCCCTGAGCAGTTCTTACAGGAAGTCAAGGCCTTTTGAGTTTCCCATGCACTTCCAGTAAGCATGTGCAGAAGAAGCTATGAAGGAGCGTGGCCAGGACAGCTGACCTGATCTGGCCAAAGGGGTATTCCATACCACACAATTTCATTCTCAGTGTATAAACTGTAGGGAGTTGGATGGGAAGGGCCAAAAGGTGTTTAGAGATGGGCTGTGCATGGGTCAGTAGGTGGTGAGAAATCATATTGGGCATCAAGTGTCATTCTCTTTTTAAATTTTTTTGGGGGGTGGAGGGAAAGTGTGTGTGCTCTCTTTTCATTACTATTAGTATTAGTAGTAGTAGTAGTAGGGGTTTTTTAACTTTTATAAGTGTCAAACTGTTCTTATCTTTCTTATGTCAAACCTGCATGTTCTTTATTTTCTACTTCCCCATGGCACTAGGGAGTGGGGGGGAGAGAGGGGCTGTGTCATACTTAGCTGCCAACTGGAGTTAAACCACAGCAAGGGCTAAATGGCATCCTGGGGTGCATAAAACACAGCATAACCAGCTGTGACTCAAATACAGCATAGCAAGCCAGTTAAATGAGATTATCTCACTGTGTTCATCATTGGTGTGGCCTCACCTCAATCACTTGTGTGGCCCCTCAAGTTGAGATGGCTGTAAAGGTCCTTTGATGTGTCCAGAGGAGGACAACAAAGCTGGTGAAATGTGTGGAAGGCATATCCTTTGAGGAATGACTGAGGACTTTGTATTTGTCTACTTTGGAGAAATAGAGGAATAATTTCATTGTTCTCTACCAGTTTCTGAGGAAGACAAATGGAGAGGGAGGTTCTGGTCTCTTCTTCTGGGATCCACTGATAGGACACATGGAAGTGGTTTAAATATGCTCTAGGGAAGGTTTGGACTGGATGTAAGGAAGCATTTCTTTAAAGAATGGGTGTTCAAATACTGGAATAAGCTTCTTAGACAGCTGGTCAATGCCTCCAGAGGTTAAGAGGTTACTAGGTATTTGGATGAAGCCTTTAACAGCATTTTGTAACTTTTGGTAAGCCCTGAATTGGTCAGGTAGTTGGATTGGATGATCATTGTAGGTCCCTTCCAACTGAAATAGTCTATTCTATTTTATACCAAACACCTAAAGAAAACCTAGATTTCTGTCTTTAAGATCAAAGACATAACTGCATCTGAAGAAATACTAAATCTACTTCTTATTTTCTAATCTGGAAGAAATCCTCTTCAGAAATCTGCAGCTCTTAATTACTCACTTATATAAAAATGGCCACTGCTGTGCCAAATCTGTTGAGAGCTTAAAATCCAGCTGAGGCTATCTCAGGGTAATATTTAATTAGATTATTAATGATTACCATATATTTATTTTATTTGAAAGGTTATGTTGATAACACTTTTTACATGTCCAGCACATAAAAGCCACAATGGATGTATCTGTATTTATCTTAAATATTGTTATTGAGACTTTCTATTGTAGATATTTCTTGTAACATGACAACATTTTTCTCTCTGATTATACTATCGTATTTGTAAAGGTCTTCTGAAGCTGAAGATTTTTTTTTTCTTTTTTGAAGCTGACATGGACAAGCAAAACTTTCAAAGGACTTGTGCAGAAAAAAGGATTTACTTAGATATATAAATGTTCTCTAAGCCTATATCAACAAATATAGATAAAGCAGTCACAATTTCCATCTCAAATAGACAAAAATAAAAGTGTCATGTGACACCTCCCCATAGTGCTACACTTGCTCAAATGAACAGGGAGCTGTCATGGTTCTTTCTTCAGTATAATTTTTTTGACTGTTCTTAAAAATGCAATCCTGCAGACTCAGCCTGGCTACTACTTATGGGGAGACACAAGAATGAATTATTAGTGCTGCTTTTGGGAAACAAATGTGACTTCAATGTTGACATCCTATTTATCCCCTGTTGAAGAATAAAATATTCTGTGTATTGAAATGATGAATTATAACCGTTAAACAAAAATGTAATGCGTTTGTTACAGCCACCAAGTAGACAAATTACCATTATGCTGTGCAAGTAATACTTTACAAACCCATTTGTCACACAGGAGAGGTGTCATATGCAATCTGATTCACCCGGCTTAATGTATGAAATGAAACCTCGATTTTCTTCAGCAGATGTAAAACAATAACAACTAGCTTTCATTCAGATCCAGTGATAAATACTTTATTTTCTCAAGAAAGCAAACAAACAGAAATTCAGCATCTCTTGTGCATTTCCAAAAAGAAAAAAAAAAAAAATCTGGGGTTACATTGCATTTTAATTGGTGGTAAGTATACTGGAAGCTTTTACATATCCCACAAATCACAGCAACTACCATGTTACAGTTATCAATTCAACAGAACTCGCTAAACTTCAAATAAATTCAGCATGATAGATTATTTTTGGATGGAAATCAGCAAAGATTTGATCAATTTATGTACAGCTACACTGATTTATAACAGGTTAAAGTGACAATATTTCTATCCATGTCAGTAAAATTTAATCTCCAATTTATAGCAATGATGACAAGGCTGCAGGTATGATTTCCAGTATACATTGAAAATGGGATTTAGGTAAAAACTAATTTCTAGGTTGAGGAAAAGGGATCTAGAAAGATCCCTTCAACAACACTCTTAGGCTGGTGATGCCTAAATCAGCAACTTTGCCTTGAGTGTTGACTTCTAAGCCAAGTGCCACCCCCATGCGGCAGAATTTTTTCTACCTACTCAGGCACTGAGTCCTACCCTAAACTCTCCAAATATGAAGAAAGAAGAACTAAATTCAGACATCTATACTACAGGCTTACTCATAAAATCTATTTGTCTAGGTTTTTCTTTATTATGTAAAGAAAAAAATTAGGATCTACAGTGAAACAACAGATGAATCTCACTGTCTTACTAGCTCACATTCTGTTTGTTTCCCTGAATATCCCAAAATAGTAGCCTAGCTTGGTACACCATGGATGCAAATAGGAAAGTTTATATGTGTTCAGCACAGTACATAGTATAGGTACTTCAGGGAGAAAAAAGAAAAAGGAAAAATTAAAAAGGAGGAAACCCCAAGATTTTTTTATAACAGACAAGTGGATACAGCACTCATCTGCATTTTCTTTCCTTTCCAACTCTAAGATAGAAAGTGTCACTTATTTTCTTCCTTCCAGCTGGGTTGCCAATACCACAAGTATTATGAAAACAGACAAAATGATTACATTTGAAACTACTGGTGTGGATGTCTTTGTCATTTTCATTTGGAACTTGTCAGACAAGTTCCTAGCTGATATTTGATGAAATAGAGTCTTTTGTTTTAAGCTCAATCATAATTCCATACCAACAATGTTACTTCTCTTTTCCCATAAAAACAGTGCAAGAATCATTCATTAATAGTAACTGTTTTCCTTCAATTTGGGTCAGAGATGAAGCAAAACAGTAACCACCATGTCAGGGACCTTAAGTGAGAACAATAAAAACTGTACATAAAATATAGCTCTTGGGCAAATGCAGTAGCAGAAACAAAAACTCTTGAAAAGAAGAGATACCCATTCTAAAAAGTTATGCCTGACCCTGAGTCCTATTGACATCAATGAGAGCTTTGGCATTGAGCTCCAGGGAGGTATAAGCCCTGTGATGTTAGTAAATAATCTAAATCAATGTATTTTGGAGACTCCTAATCTGTGGCTATCCTGGTTTAGGGCAAATTTGAGGGAAAACCTCTGTAAGGAGCCCCCAGAAAGCAAACCCCCAAGACTCCTCCCCCCACCACGGGGTTCGGGAAGAATTTCCTCAGAGAGGAGTGGAAAAAAAAACCCTGTTTATTTAACAAGTGAAACCACTCCCCAGCACAAAAAAAAACAACACCAGATGACAAAAAACTCTTTCATGCTCTGAATGGATAACAAACTCAGAAAGTCTCTCCGGTGAGTGGTCTCCCAGTTATCAGTCTCCAGTGCTGGGGAATGACTGCTGCAGGACACAGAATGCAGACTGCCGGTGTTTCTTGGTGTTTCCCAGGTCCCCCTCCGGAATAGGCTCAGATGGTATTCAGGAAAGGAAGAGGGAAAAAAAAAAGCCAAAACAGTCCAGAGGAAAAATTGGACTGCCTAGCTGAACTAACTAATAAGCAAAGCAAGAAAAGTAGGAGCAAAAGCGAGCAAGCAAGCGAGCAAGCGAGCGAGCGTCTCCTAAACACAGACCATGGGGGAGGTGAGCCGGCTGATAACAAGACAAAACAAACCTTCACTTTCAGAGTCAGTCCTGAAAGCACAGGACTTAATACCAAGCACAAACAGAACACGCGATTGGAGATACAAACACCATAACGTCACCCCAGGACAGTGGCTCAGGAGCCATGGAGGAATTCAGTAGATATTATTATGAGAAATACTAAAGAGTCTTTATGTGTACATATAGGTATGTATACATATATATCTTTATCCTCCTAATTTATCTGCTAAAACTTCCAGTTATGTCTCTGGAGAGCCCAGTGTAGCAGGCTTACTATGTGTAAGTGAGAGTATTAAAAGTGATCAGAAAGTGCAACCATTTTGAGAAGAAAACTATGATTTGGAAGTCTTGTCTTTACAAGAGAATTGAACAAGTCAAGGTAATAACCACACAGAAGCCAGGAAGAAAAGGATTATGTATAAGAAAAAGTCATTCTGTTATTACTTCTCCATGGGAGAGTTCCTGGGAGTGTGTGAACAGGACAGAGAATGTGTATATTTCAAAAGGTAGAAAAAAAAATGTCAGTAAATAGTTTGAGATGCAGAGTTCAAAATAGGAACTCAAAAATTACTTTTCAGGCCATTTTATCATGGATCAGGATGCTGTCATACTGGAGCATATGGTGAGTTTACAAATTCTCCAACTACATCAAGTCCTGTCCTCTTTTCAGAAGTTCACAGCAGTTTTGTGTTCTCATCATCTGATTTCTGGTAACCCTAATGAATGTAAAAACACAGAAAAACATAGGAAGTTATAATATTGGAGCTGTGTAACAGAGCCAAAAACCTTTAGTGGTCTTGTTCTCCTTCCTATAGCACATGATGGCAAAAAGAAATTAATGTCTTGATGGTAAGTTTTGTGGTGGGATATTTTAAGTGTGAATTTCCTTTCTGAACTTGAGTTTCCTTTCTAACTTCATTAAAAATCTGTTTCCCAAGTGTTTTAATTCCCTCTCCATTCCTGTCTGTGTAACAAGAATTGGTCTTGTTCTTTGTGGATTACTTAAACACAAACTTCAGGAGGGCGTTCCGTTCTCTGTAAGGCAAGCGAATTTATTCACTCCTAAAAATTAATTTTAACAATCTTTATCTACTTTTCTTGTCCCCAAATGGATTTCTTTCTATAAACAGGGTTAACTGCTCATTGTTAGCAGTTTTCTAATACATCATACTGCCAGAAAACTTTCCTCTCCTATCATTCATTTGTCATTATGAAAGCTAAAAAAGAGCTATATATTTTGGGGTCATTTTTTGAGTTCTCTTTCTGATCCAGGAGAGTTTTACCATGTGTGAAACTGAATAACTGTATAGAGATTACAGTGTCTCATTCTGTCATTGTTACATTTTCATTGATTCCTATCTTGATTTCTCTAGTCACTTAAAAATACATCAAGACTGTAAGAGCAATTTACTTTGCCAGAGTCAGCAGCTCTTTTGGATTTCTGATCTCTTTTTAGCAACACTGTGGAGGTCCAAATTGAAATCTGTACACCAACACACCAGAGCAATTGTCTTGAACAATACTAAAAAACGCAATGCTATCTTCCTAAGAAAAAATTATAAATTTCCAAGTATGAAGTCAATATCAATTTAGAAGAGAAGCTAAACCTGTACTGTGCAATGCTGACTTATACTGATAACACAGTATGGCACAAAGTCTCTCTTTTCAATGCATTAATGAAGATTAACTATATATAGAATGGCACTTCAGTATCATAAAAAACAGGGTTTCTACACCACAATATTAAACTTATAGGTTCTGATTTCATCCCAAAGTCCTGTGTCAACACTTTAGAAGAGGTCTTAGCATTACATTCCTATCTGAGCACATTTTAATATGTTCACATCATAAAGTTGAAGGGTGATTCAGCTGTAGTTTGTTTTCCCTAAATTATTGAATAAAAATTACTACAACAATTACAATTACAATAAGCACATGTAACAAACATGGGTGCCTTTAGACTGCAGTCTATGAAATAATGAACACCTATTTTTAATGGTAAAAATTCTGACTCTAGAAAACACTAAGTTAACTTTAAAAAAACAAAAGGACTCATAAAAGAAAAATGGAATTACACATATATTAACACGTATCTCTCTTTACATTCAGTAATTACAGAGGAGTAGATGTTCACGTGCTACAGAGCAAACCTGCAGGTGAGGCAAACAGATCCACACCATTTTGCATATTTTAAGGACTAAGGAACTGTTTATCTCTAAATAGAAAGAGAATAACAAAAATATCACGCATTTTTAAAGATGGGCATATACCAGGTCTTTTATTACTAAGGAAACTGGTTCATAGGAGTCTTTTGTGAACAGCCCTTATGAACTTACAATCACTCAAATACATAGTTTAGACTCGGGAAAATGCACAGTATTAAAATCATAGAAGACTTCATTCAGCTTCTATGGAACAGTAAAAGGGAAGAATTGTTGAATGAAGTAAGATAAATAGAGCAAATCCTGGGAATATTTCCTAGGATATTTCAAATTGTAGGAGAGTGAGTACCCAAACTACAAGAAGTTTATAATAAGAACAGTACCTTCAGCAAATAAAGGAGTAAGGTACAGAACAGCAAAAGTAAATGCACAGTTGCTATAGAGGTAAATTAAATTAGAGAAAATAGAAATTAGACAAGCAGCTTGGATGCTTTTACTGCCTACATAGACATGTGCATAATGCAATCCTTACATAAGTACAACACAGAATATGTATATACTACTTAATAACATTTGTGGGAGCAACTCTGCCCTTCCTCAGGCTTTCTTGTACCAAACCAAAAGAGCAAGATCTTTTGTGTACTCTTTTAACATTGTCTCTATATGTCCTAATAACCTCTACTGAATCCAGTCTTAAGCACTTCTATCAAAATGAATTACCAGATTTGTAAATACTGTTCCAGTAATGCCTTATTCTTGCCTAGTGACATGACACTCATATTTTGATAATAAAAAAAAATTAAAAGGTAATTTTCTAACTATCAGTTTTTAATGAAAATGCATGAAACATTTTCAACAGCTCCCAGATACTGGTGTGGAATAATCCAAAATATTTTTACTAATTTTCATGTGCAACAAACTAAAGAATATAAGCATATTGGAATGAAACAATAGTTTAAAAATAATTTGAAGTATGAATAACACAAAGATCAAATAACATGAAATAAAATGAGTAGCAGGAAAATATGTTTTGAACTTATTTTCTGTTAGGCAATGTACAGGATTATTCTGACTGGAAATCCTGAACATTTATCCATCACTATTCCTTTTGTATCCTATTTCACTCTCAAGCAGCTTTTAGCGAAAAGTCAGGAAGGATAAAAATGTGATTTAATTTTCACCTAAAAAAGGAAAGAAGGTCTTTGATTTTCAAGAACATTGCTAGGGATTCAAACTCTCCCCCACTTTTATAAAACTCACTGAAATTTCTGCTCATTAAATATGAGTAAAAAACACAAAAGCAACAATTTTTTCATTCTGCTTGCAATCCTTTAACATACATGCTTACCTCATAAGGCAGACAACTATTTTGTGGAAAGTATTTGGAGGAGGCGTGGTCTGGGAAAGCTCTGATTTGGTGCTGGAATGAAATGGAGGCTGGACTACTGCTAGCTGTGCCCTAATAACAAACACCTGAGTTACCTTCCCTGAGAAAACCACCATGTTTGCTTTTACTTGCCAATTTTCTTACACTATATCCTTTCAAAACAGTTTTTATATCCATATATCATAACTGAGGTATTCATTTCCATATATTGCTGTACACTAGGAATAAATATCTGATTAAGAAAAAAATCATCTTTAACTGAATGAAAATTAGCCTCTTTTCCAAATGCCAAAATGTTCAAAGTTTTTTGGATTTTAAAAATTGAAAACACAACCTTGGGGGAAAGAAACAAACCCAGGGAAAAAAGTTCTAAACAATTACCCAGCTGTCCCATGTGCTGCAACATATTTTGCCATGCAAACCAACAGTTCTCAACTCTTTCAGTATTTATGTGTCTTCTCTCTAGAATTTATTCTTTAATACCTTTTTTAAAAGTTAATTCATTTTTATGAAGAACAATAGTAGAGCATATCTGTCTGGATATTTCAACTATTTTTTCTACTTATATGGGATTTCTGACGGGTGGTGAAAGGAGATTTAGAAAAAGTGTATACCTTACATCATCAGGCATCTCAGTTAGGAACAAATTTGGAATGTAAATTTAATAAAAACCTCTCCATTAGTAACAATGCTGACTTGTCAAGTGAAAAATATCACCACAGACCATGAAGAAACAGCAAATGCTTATTAGCTCCTGTAAAATCTGGAATTCACATGAACGACACCAAGAAGTTATAAAAGTGAAATAAGACCATTTAAATCCCATTATAGAAATTGTGATAATAGGTGCTTTAGGTGTACTTTGAGGAACTGGAGAAAAAAACATACAACAAATGCTCATGGACATCAAAAACAATATTCCTACGTTCACCTTCAAGGACACTTCAATACTTTTACCTTTCAGTCACCAAAGCTTTGTTCTAGGTAGTATCCTGACTCTCTGCTTAATATGAGTTGCAGTTTTGTAATCCCCATCCCCAGATTGTTCTTCCTCAACCAGGCTCAAGTTATCTCACCCCGAGTCCTTTTCCCCCCTTTCTTGGTGCACTATCCAACTGACTCCTTACTAAGTGTCTCCATGGTGATAATTAGTGACTTTTTTTCTGACCCTGCAGGGAATGACTTTATGTTTTATTTCTACTCTTCATGTATTTCAGGCCTCCCAGTGTGCTCAGCCACAGCTCCTCTACTCAGCATGATGAGACTCTCCAGACTTTGCTGTTGGGCCCCCTGCAGCCACACCCTCCACCATGGCAGTGCCTCACCTGTTAACCAATCTATGTTCTGTTAAAAATCTGTTAACAATAGGGAATCCTGATCAATTTATTAAAAAATAATAATTGTTATGAATTATGTCCCAAAGTCAGGAAGCCAAAATGTTGTTGTGCCAGTTTTCACTTACATTAGACTCAGTTTCCAGTTAATTGCCTTTTGCAGACATAAAAACAGTGGTGAAATATTCTCTACTGACCTGAGTTAAATAATTTACTGAGGTGAGAATGTGATTTTTTTTCATCTTTCATTTGGAAAAAAAATAGACAAGAAAGTCCAGGGAAAATGGTTCCCACCCAAAATAGTTATGATCTAATGGCTGGAAAGAATTGTCATGCAATGTGTCTTGTCTCTCTGGCTGGGGATTAGGCTCTTTTAAATTTGTTTCTTGAGTGAGAAGGCTAGTGAAAAAGATTGTATCTCTCCTTACAACCATAGTCTGTATTCACTAACCAAAACTAGAATCCAAGCCTTTTTCTCCTTTCTCAGATGAAGGTTATAACTTCCAGGCAATTTTGCCCCTCCTGTCTGTCTTGGAGCTGGGAAAGCTTCCTGATTCAGATATTATCAAACCAATATAATTCTGCAACTGTTCAGATGTGTTTATACATATATTTTTTAAAGAAAATATAAAACCCCAAGATATCACTTGAAAAATATTCTTATGGCTTTCTACTAATGAATAAACAGAAACCCTATGGTAGCATCTAAATGAGCATATGAGCACCACCAACTACTAAATAATAAATGACTTCTCATCTTGGCCTTATTAATTTTAGATACAGACATTATTACCTTTGGCAAAAGCATATAGGCTCTTCATCTTTCCAAGTCGTTTAATAGAGGAGCATTGTCAGCATTTGTTATTCATTTTAATGGATTATATACAAATAAATTGTAAATTTTCTTATAAAATCTGTGAGAAAAATAATCTATAACTCAATTCAGTAGTGTTAATGTTAGTCTGGTAACCATAATTGTTTACTTAACTTTTTGTTATTTACATTCTAAGTTTCATTGACTTTCTATATTTTACTGTTAAATAAAGGATTTCCATTGAGAAGCACAAATTCATTTAATTCCTGAACTTGAAAATGAGCAAGACTTTTTGGGCTACTTTTTTCTTTAAACAAGAAATATCTCTAAGCAACACAAATGTAACTTTTAAATATTCCTGTTCTTTAGTTAATTGAATTATAAACTTAAAAAGCAAACACAACAGTTATTATTTTAATGATGTAATTAGTATATGAGAAAGAACTTTCTGAAAAACAATGAGCCAACTGATGCTAACTGTTGTGTCTTATTCATATTAGTCAAAACCTTTGCAAATTTTCACATTCCTATTTAGTTAAGCAGTTTGTACTATTCAAGAGTGCTATCAGTGGCCTTTGGTGTATTACATTGCTTTTGATGCTTCTCAAAGACTCAGTGGGATATTTGGGGCGAAAATTAGTACACCTGAATTGAAGATAAAGCAGGCAACCATTTTAGTTAGCTCTCAAGCTTCAACATCCTCCCCAGAGCTTCCGTGACACATTTACATGGACTTGAAGTTTGTGTCCTTGAAGCTTTCTCTGAAATTATGAGTCACTTCTGTTGAAAACTTGGGAATGAAGGAAAACATGTGCATGAGTAGGAGAATACCCCCTCAAGTTTGCCTGAAGGAAGCAATGATTCCTCCTTTTTTTTCAAACAGTGTTAAAGCTAAGAGCATTCATCCTGTTCAGGGCTGAGTCCTGCAGCTCCTTTCTTCCTCCCTGGCTCTCTTGTTTTGTGAGACAGACAATATGATTTTAAACTTTGTCAGCTATTCCTGGTCAAAGAGGTTTGTTCTAAATGATTAGGAAAATACAAACAACATTTCAGCTTGTGCCTGGGGTGTCCAGCTCAGAGCATAGCCAAAGGAGGCAGTAGGCAGAGTGGAAGGGCATACAGAAGTGAGTCCAGCAGCTCTGCTGAGGGCAGCACACACAGGATCTGCAGTGGTGGTGACAACACAGGCACCAGTCCTGCAGCAACTATTCCTGACATGGCAGAGAGGGCTCCCAAGGGAGGAAGCTGCTCTGCACCTCTATACAGTCAGGTGATTGGTGCCTATTGCTGGCTCAGAGAGTTCACTTGTCCACTTGAGGTGCTGGGGAAGCCTCTGTGTTACATAAGAC
Source organism: Sturnus vulgaris (assembly GCF_052056855.1). NCBI lineage: Eukaryota > Metazoa > Chordata > Aves > Passeriformes > Sturnidae > Sturnus > Sturnus vulgaris. Next base: position 97,838,980 of record NC_142244.1, read on the forward strand.
AGCAGTTGCAGGTTGAGGTCAAGACTCTGGGTAATGTCAGAGATGACTAAAAGGAGAGTGACCTAAGCTTTTCTGAGATCCTGAGGGTACAAGTGTTTGAGCCTCACAGCTGTACCAAAGACAGGAGCAGGCAAGGTGCTGGTTGGGTTAGAAAATAGGAGTAAAAGCTGCAAGCTCATTTCTTCTAGCACCACGAAGACAGTTCCTGTTCCTCATGTTCCACCTGCAGATGTCCAGCTCCTGAATGGGTTCAGTGCTCTGGTAGCACTAAGTGCCTGGGAGCTGTGAGCTGTGTCCAGTGAAGAAACAAAGTCAGCTGAGAGTGAGTCCCAGAGCAGCACCAAGAGAAAGTGGTGAGTGGCAGCAGAGGGCAACTGTCTGCTGAGCAGGCAGGCAGGTTTATTGCTTACAGGGTATTAGACATTAGGGAGAGACCACCAAGGCTCAATATCCAGTCTCCATCATTGGAGATACTGATAATCCAGCTGGACACAGTCCTGGACAATCTGTTCTATCTGACTCTCCTGGGGGCATAAGACTGAGATAGATGATTACTAGAAGTGCCTTCCACCCTCAGCCATCCTGGGGTTCTACCACATCTGAGGTGCCAGATATGTCTGACCATAAGAAACACAGGAAAGAACTGTCACCCTGTAGTCAGGAATTGAGGGTACCTTCCCCGTCATAGAATGGTTTTGGATAATTCAGCTGTGTCATGAAACCTGTTTTAAAAATCAAGACAGGGTCCTTTGGGCACACTAGAATGGTAGACCCATGCAAGTTTGTGTGTGCACATGGAGGTGCACATAGAATACAGGACATTCTGGAGAACACAGACATGACACAGACATGGACATGAGAGGTTCAATGTAGGCAGCACAGAAATTTTAAGGTACACAAGTGAGATAATAGAAAATTTAAGGTGAAAATTGACATGATAGAAATTTTTCTTAGATGGCTATTTGAGGACAGAAATGGTGTCAGGGTACAAGTATTATAAACTGAAAGACGAGAACAAGTTACTACTCTTGGAGATGTTGACATAGTAATTGAAAGTATAATAAAAATAAGCTTACTTTAAGATCTTACCACTGCTGAACAGCAGGATGGATAAAATAATGTGGCAAAACACAAATATGCAACTGGAATACCCTTACCAAATGGGAATGAATAATATTGAAGGAAGTAATGTAGGGTGTCAATGTGCATCACAAGCAGGGTCACCTAGTAGTATGAACAGAGAGGATTGAGAAAATGATAGTGGAGGACAGAGGTCTGAGATATTGTGGAAAAAGCACTATGAAAATTTTAATAGTTTCATGGAGTAGAGATCACAGAAACAGGTGGTTCCTGAGTCATAGCTGATTCTACATTGTTGCTAAACACAGACACTCCATTTTCTAGGATTGAACTTACATACCAGAGAATAGTGTTCACACTGGATAAGCAATCATTTACAATGATGATATTATCAATATCTGCTCATATTTCATGAGTACTGTGGCAATATTAGCTGGCACTGTGTACAGATGCATAGAAAGATTGAGTAACTACACTTATCAATAATGCTGTCAACCATTTTCAGAGCATTAGATTATCACTGCTACCAATTTCAAGAAAACTTGCACTAAATAAATACAATTATAAATTAAATAGTGCAAGAATGAAAAACTAGCCACCAAGTTTGCATAAAATAAATGTAAATTTTTTCCTAGGAAATCTCCATGGGGAATCCATTTTCATTCACTATTTCTCTGTGTACACAGTGAGGCATTTAATTTTCCCAGTGGGTAAACTAATTAAAATCACAGAACAATACCAATTCTTGAGCAGAGAACTGTGATAACTTACTATGAAAAAAAAATTAATAGACATTTCTTTAACAAACAATGCCAAAAAGAAATGAGAAAGCTGAGCGCACAAAGGTCTTCTGATTTATAAATACAATGGAAATGTGTCCTTATAATTTCTTTTTGTCCATTTACTTGAGAACAATCTCATTACATCAAAAGGACTGTCTATGGACATCATGCCATTCAGCTAGGCAGCATGGATAATCAATTTATAAATAAAGAGATAAAATTAAGAGTTACTAAATGGGTTTTTCAGAGGAAGAATTTGGATTATCTACAGATAATTCGTTTCTGGATATTTGAAAAGTTGATGAGTGAACTGAAGAAAATTTATGTGATAAATTATGAATGTGCTCAATGCAGATCTTTCAGTTATTTTGTAGTTCTTTTGAATTGCTCTAACTCTGAAAGTGTTTTGAAAATAAAAGAGCTAACAAGTGAGGCCAGTTTTGTTTATCTAAGGGGTTACTTTATTTTAAATTTTACTAAAATGAGATTTTTTTCCTTTATTTCAAAATTACAATTAGGATGCTAAGAATTAGAGTTTAAGTGTTAATTTTCAGGAGCATGATACTCAGGCTCTGTGGGAGGCAAAAAGAAAAGTCTCTCAAGTGGGTTAATAGATGACAGGGAAAGCAACAGCTTATACAAACAGACTAGCAGAGAGCTTTGAAAAGAATTAGGGTAAATAAGTGTACTCTGTGAAATTAGGTGATAGCACTTACACATCAGTTTACCTGATAGCAGTTTGCATTTCTGCAAGTTCTTCATGGTGGAAGCTTTAATCAAGGTCCTAAATTCATCAGGCTTAATTTTACATTTCTGAAGTGGCAAAGAGGACACTTTATATACACATTATCACTTGAACAGCTTTTTCCTGCCCTTACTGCTGTTAACCATTGTCTCTCACTGAGACACTATGGCCTATTTAATCAGTGTAGAATTTACCTTGAGTCCATAACAAGACCATTTACATCCCATTTGGTTCTACTTTGAGCACTCAAATGGGACCTAAATGTCCATAGACCTTGTACTTGCCCTTTGAAATGGATGAATTCACTGTCAACGAAAAATAAAGATGCCCATTAAACAACCCTCTAGTATTAGAAGATATTCTACCTGAAAGCATTACACAAGGGTGAGCTGTTTGTATAGCTGGATCAGGAGAATTTTCCAAGCTTTGATCCATTATAGGTAAGTGGGAAACTGTTTATCTCAGTGCTTGTAGCTTTAGGTGCTCCCACACTCTTAGAAAGTTTTATATACTAAAATACACAGGAATGACAGCAAAAGGAATTGTCACATCCTACATTTATTTTACTCTGTCTAGGTGAACTTTTGTAACCACCAATTTCCACAGACATTAGTAGCAGTCTGCAAGTAAAAAGGAACCACAAGATTAGTAGATAAAATGATTTTGAAACTTAAATAACTCAAAGCCATGACTCCTATTCATGGGGATATAATAGAAAAACAGAGAATATGAAGGCTCCATCTGACCCCATTAATGTTTACTATTACTAATGTTGAAGTCCTTTGACTTTTTTTTTCTGAGAACAGAAATCTTTTCCTTTGTTGCTGTCTATATATTATACTATTTGAAATGTCATAAGGGAAATCAAATGCAGCCAGCCCAGCACTGGCATGTAAACAGTGTGTAAGAGAGCAAATTTATTTTGCTGCAATCCAGTACGATAGAAACAAAGATAATAGTACAGGGAATTTATATATGTGGAATGCGTTTATTTTAACCTAAATACAGGTTAGACATACCTATGTGCCAGAAATCGTCAGTGCATGTTGACTATATGCAACCTGTATAAAGGATATGTGTTCCCAGTAGATCCAGAACCTCTTACATGATATCTCTTGCAGGTTCACTGTTTTAGCATTGATTCTAAGATAGAGACAACTGAAATGTCCTCTACCACCCTGTGAAGATGACTTGGAAACCTCAGATTATTTGACAAAGGTTATATCCTTCATTATCAAAGGATAGAAATAGATGTTCCTCATTGTAAGGGATAGCACTACAGGAGGGAGTGTGGAGAGAATTATTTTAAAAACAACGCAACGTGCCCTCAGATGTGTATTTGCATTTTGGTTGACATGGCTGTGAACCACATACTTTGCTATAACAAGATCATGGCCACTAGGTCAAGAGTTGTTTTCTCCCTCTGCTGGGCACTGGGGAGGCTACACCAGTAGACTGTTCAGTTTTAAACTCCCCTGCTCAAGAAGGACATAGTTAAATCAGACATTGCTCAGAGGGTGTTTACAGTCTAGCTGGCATCACCTGGAAGGGGAGGCCAAGGAATCTTTTCTTGTTTAGTCTGACAAAGAAGAGGCTAAATTGTGGTATTGCACAGGCCTGCAGTTATCTGAAAGGCAGTGATGAAGTTAGAGAGATAAACCTCTCTGGTTAGTGCAAAGGACACTGATAGAAGGGATAATGGCTGAAGATTGCACCTTGTGAGTGTCAGGTGAATATCAAGAAAGAAAATTCACTGTGCATCACTGGAATGTCTTTCTCAGAGTAGCTATGAAACTTCCATCCTTGTTAACTGTTAAGATTAGAATAAGACCAAAACATTCTGAATGAACTGACTCCTGGCAGTGATCCTGCTTCAATCAGAGTATAGGAATAGTAATGTCCTTGCAGTCAACATTTCCGCAAACCTGGGATGTCTAAAAAAGTACATATTAATGTCTGATAAGCTGAAATAAAATTTATTGCTTTATCAATGGTGAATTCCTAGCTCTATCAGTAGGAATTTGTATCTGGACGTTGTGGGGCTTTGAGATAATGTTATTTTGTTACTAAGGAAGAGCAGAATCGTGCTTTAACTTACGTTATGGAAAAAAGAAACTCAAAGGAAAACCGGAAATCTTAATAATAGTCATCTTTCCCTTCCCAGTCATACTTTGATAAATGTCAAGAGACAGGTGCTACACAATCCAATAAATGAAACAAGGTAGTAGATTAGTTTGACATAAGTATTGATTCAACACCTAATCACTATTCAAATATTCCATTTTATGAATCTTACAATTGATCTGTTCTTGCATTCTATGTGTGTCAGAAGGGTGAACTATACAAAATGCAGATATGCAAGTCTATTTTCTGCTTCTTTTTTAACACAATTAAAAATAAGTAAGACTTTAAATCCTATCTTAAAAAGAATCCAATAACTTTATGCATATTACCAGCATTATTCATTTAGTACCTAGAATGTTCACATTTAATTTCCAACTAAAAATACCAAAAGAATCATCCCCTGAAAAATATCTAAATATAGGTTACTTCATTACCTGTAAATCAGTCTCAAAAAGGATGCAGTCTGTGAAATACTAAATGAGAACCGACTGGTTAAATGCTGTGCTTCTTGCAATCAGAAGGAATAACAATTACAGTGCCAACTGCTAATCCTAAGAAATCAAAACACAGTTAGGCAGCGACTAAATTCTATTATAAAGTGTAATTATTATTATTATACTTCTTTCAGAAAATGAAGAGATGGAAACATTATGCAAGTACTTAACCTTTTTTAGTAGCTAGGGCATTGTTCTTTACTGAGCTACTAAATATATTCATCTTTATAAAGAAATAATACTCCAAATTCTGAAAACACTAGTTGGTTCTTCTCTTTAATGCTTAATCATAAATGCTGAGATATTCTGTTTTTTTCCCCTGAAGTGGATTAGATTGAAAATGAAGATATGTTAAGCAGGCAGAATGTGCAATATGCTTTGTAATTAGCACAATCCAGAGCTTAATGTTTTACACTACTGATGATGTATGTACTTCTCACATGGGTTTTTTCAAATACCTACATAATCTGTCACTACAGTGCAAAGGAAAAAAACATGACAACAATCTCTATACAAACTTATAATTTTGGGGATGTCTACAGGTCAATACATGTAGGGCTTAATTTTACTAACTAAACTGGAATCACAATTAAAATTTTTTTCTTTGGGTTTGTTTTTATTTTTAATCCATATAGGAAGCTTAAAAGATCTAAAGATAAATGAACAGAGGCTACAGCAATAAATTGTACCCTGAGACACCAGCATACCTTTTTCCAGCCTAAGAATTATTAATTCCCATGATTTCTTGCATTTTGCAACAGCTCTATTTTTCAGTCGTTTATCTATGCAGCAATATCTGCCCCCTTACCCTCTTTTTGTGGATTAACCCTGGTTAGCTAAACACAACACAGCTGCTTCCTCACTTCCCTCTGTCCCCAGTGGAATGGGAGGAGGGTCAAAATAAAAACAAAAAATTTGTGTGTCAAGATAAAAATTGTTTAATAAGTGGAGAAGTGGAAGAAGAGAGAAAAAGCCCAAAAAAGTGATGTAAAGGTAGTTTACTCCATGGATAAATTGTGTCCATCCAGTTTCTGAGTAACTGGCTATGTAAATCCCTCTTTTCCTTTTTTATAGATGAGTATAATGTTGTATGGGAGGGAATGCCTCTTTGACAATTTCAAATCATATGCCTGATAATGCACACTCCCAACCTCTTGTGCACACACACCCCACTACTACCCTCAGTTTACTGGAGAGACACAGAGTGAGAAACAGAGAAAGCCTTGACACTATGTCAGCACTGCTCAATAGCTGCTAAACATGAGCATTTTATCATCACTGCTTTGGGTGGTCAGTCTAGAACACAGCCCCAGGTGAACTGCTATGAAGAAAATTAACTCCATCCCCGCCAGTTCACCTCTCCACACAAGAAGATGAAATTCTGTTAAAAAAAATTAAAAATAGGTGATGCATTTAATCTTCTATATCAATTGAACAGTAATTTCTTTGAGAAGCTCTACATTCTAAGAAAAGGAAATCTATCTCCTGTATTTTCTTGTGAATTATTGTTGACTATTTCTATCCAAATCACTGCTCCCAAGATGTTTCCAAATTTCTTCCAACAAATTGTTTATAATAACTTCCTCACTGGGAAGTGAATCTAAATTGGTTAGATATTGATCCTTTTTCTGAGCTGAATGTTCCATGGAACTATATTTGCCTTAGAAGTCTGAGCTTAGTAGGAGGTGGAAGTGAGATTCATGTGTTTTCCTGAAACACTGCTCTACTGACAGGTTCTCCTTGAGCCTGATTTGTGATGACTACTTCTAGCATCAGTCCTACCAATCTTCCTAAACTGATGGCTGTCATTTGTTGTTTTATTTCTTACATTTGTTAATAAGCTTTATTCATTCAGAGGTTTCTACAATTTTCTACAGGTTTCAGTCTGTCAGCTACTTGAGTACAGCCTGGCTCTGACACCTCTGCCTAGAGCTGTCAGGATGCTACTCTTCACTGACCAAAAGTGACGGTCCACCTCCCCTCCCTTTTTTTTTTTTCCTTTCACACCTGGAGAGTGGAAACAGGCTATGAATTCATTATGTGTCTCTACAAGATAACTAGTCTGGATTTGCTCTTGTCTCTCCTGCACCCAGACCTGTGCAATGACAATATGGCAAGGTATCCCTTGGCCAGGATTCTGGTTGTTTGTTCCCTTCTGGAAGGAGCACCCTCTCTGTGCAGGTCTAAGTCTCTCTGTCTAGTCTTCTCTTCTAGGGAACCATCTTTTTTACACTCTACCATATACTCTAGAAGCTACTGTGTAGTCTGATAGATTGAGGAAAATCATGTAGAGGTCACATAAATACAAAGGGGAGTGAAGGACAGATAGAGACTGTGAGCACCGTATGCAAGCTATCTTAAAGTCTGGTAACAAGGCTTAATTTGCTTTTCTGACAAGAACTCCTTTTCGGGAAGGACAAACTGAGGTTAGAATAGAATAGAATAGAATAGAATAGAATAGAATAGAATAGAATAGAATAGAATAGAAATAGTTCCAGCTGGAAGGGACTTAAAATATACATCTATTCCAACCACTGGAGGCAGTTGCAGGATATAAATTTATTTCAGTGCTTTTTAAGTTAGAATTTTTTACTATCCATTACTATTATAGTGCTTCCCCGATCTTCAAGAATCTGAACAATATAGTGGACCGTTCTAAAATTGTACCGTGGCACCATCAGTAATGACACTTCTTAGTGTGCTATGAAAAAGAATAATATATAACATTTCAGGAAATGTGTTACCTAACCATTTGAGATGTTTAGATTTCCATTTTCTTCTTATTTAGTTTTGAAAGTATGTGTTAAGTTTGGGTTTTCTTCCTTTCGTGATGGATTTCCTGGTCTCTCTCTCTATTTTAAGTGCTCTGAAGTCAGTTTGCATTTTATCTATATAATAGGTAATAACATTTCTAACAACTGGGTTTATAATAATAGAGTTTGTTATGAAGGGAAGATGGTTTTTATAACAACAGTGAGAATTTAAGCTGCTTTTTGTCTATTAAAGAAAAACTAATTTATTCAAGTAATTCTATTCCTGCAAGTTTTCAGTTAACAGAAATTAATAAAAAAATCTTCTTAAAGATAATAGATCATTCTAGAAGGCCAGAGCTTTTCTTGGAAACGAATTATTTAGATATTGCTTGATGAAACAGGTATGAAAGCTTAGGAAAAATTGCTTCTAAAGATAATACAAGATTGTTTTCTTGTATAATTTACTTAAAATTTATATTTAAAATAGATAAGCAACAAAAAAGCTACTCTGTGCTTTGAGCTTGAAAACATATCTTGCATAAGACAAAGAAACACCTATCATGCATGTGATGCTTTTAATAAAAAGAGCTGTTACTGGTTTAATAATGTATTTATTATTTTCTTCAAAGAATAAAATCAATAAAGCAATAAACATACACACTTCTTTATGTATAGGCATCTGAGAGTATATCCAGACTTCCAGCTGCTACAAAAATATTTCATCTTCAGTTTTGTCCTACACATAAAGCACATCAGGTAAGGCTCTGGCAATTTGGACATTTCATAACCTTAATCAGTGTCTGTAATTCCCATCCTCCAAATTCCTCTTGCATAACCATTTTTTCTGTCCTTCATTTTTTTTTATTTTGGTTTTGAGCTTGTTTTGTTCTGCTGTTTTTGGGTTTTTCCCCCTAACCTGGGTTCCTGATCCACTTCTCTAGTTAGGACTGCAAACAAACGTGGCTAACACAAGTAGTTAATATGAGTAGGGTGGCTGGGGCCCTGGGGAGAAAATCATGCAGTAACTTTCAAAATAACTAGTCTTTCATTACAGTTTTTAATTTTTTTCGTGACTTTTTGTCTAAAAATAATGATTGAGTATTGTTTCTTTAATGTTTTTCCTTAGTGCTGAACATAAGGGTAGGTTCTTTGCAAAATAGGGATGGTGAAAAAAACTCCTTAAGATCAATACTGAGGTAGTAAGACTTCACACAGAGAATGTTGCAGACTGCAACTGCTCCAGGAGCATGGACCTGAATCTGCTTTGTTTTGTTGCTCAGCAAGTCAAGTACGATTACAAGTTCCAGGGAGATTTAAACTTTTAAAAATTCTATCCTAGGAACTCCAGTGGCCAGATTTCACTACTGTAAGATTGATGTTAAAAGTATTAAGTACTATAGAAAAAGATGTGTTATTTCTGAGTGCTCTGGAAAGCTCTGGAACAATAATTTTCAGAAGCTTTTGTGGATCAGCCTGTGAATTGAAAGAACTGTTAGCTTGCCTGTAGGTCGAAGCATTCAAGTCCCAGCATGGTTTTGGGCTGTCAGTCTCAGACTGAGGTTTCAAAAAGTGATGTCTGTGACAGCCCCAGTGAAAGCAGCTCTCACCCTACCAACAGCCCTTGGCCTTTTTTTGCCAGTAACAGAGCAACACTTCTCAGTCATTCTCACCCCAGTATTTGTGGGATGGAAGCAACTGATCTATGCAGAAAACCTTCTTGAAATAGAGGTGGAAGTGGAAAATCTCTTTTAAAAATATATCAGCCCCTGGCTGTCTTCCAGGCTGAACTCAGAAGCAGTTGCTTCAGCACAACTGGGAAATTTCACACAACAGTGTGGGAGTGAGAAACCAAGCAGTATGCACGGAGACAAAAGTTTTGCCACAGAATGCTTTGAATGGTGAAACTATGGTTCCCATTCCTCACCTGTAGCTTCTTGAAACAAAATGTGCAAGAACCCTGGAATTTTACAAAAAGCTTTATTTAAACAATATATCTTATGATGGGTTTTAATGAAGTGCAGCTAAAACTTTGAAGTCTGTTAAATCACAGCTTTCAAGCCTACAAAGTTTACTTGCTCTGTCCAGGCTGTCTATAAACCATAACTAGATTTTTTTGGACCCTGTGGTCTCCAGCAATGATTTTTTTTCAGACTTTATAAAGACCAACTGCTTGGAATTAGGAGATTTTGAGCTTCGCTGTGTCTTTTGTGTTTTCAGAGGCGCTGCATCTGTACAACTCTTTTGAAGGTTTTAAAAATTTTGCTGAACATCACTGTAAAGCTTTTTAGCTTTTCATGAGAAAAAGAAACATTTGTTCCCATCTGTATTATTAGTGAAATTTTAAAAATATCCATGCATTGAAGGTATGTATGCTGACTTTCAAAGAATAGGTCTTCAAAAGCCCTTTAAAAGATTTAGACCACATGGCCATGGATATGTTTATGCAGTTGATGATTAGTACTATGTACCTATACAAAATACCAGAAATAGCATTCCATTTTGAGCAATTAAATACGAAGCCAACAGAAACTATTTATTTTAATTGGTTAGTCACAATGAAGACACTAGAACTCAAACTTCCATGATTTTTAGAATGTGACCAATCTCTGTCTAACCTTTATTTATTTATTTATTTACTTATTGTAATGAGACATCTTTATCATATAGATATCTGAACAAAAATTCTGGATCTCTACAGAAATAAATCTCTTAAAGGAAATGCCTTATTTATCTTCACCATCATAACAGAGGAATACATGTCTGTGTGAACATCCAAAATAAAATCATTTAGGTTAAGGTCTTAACATCTGTAGTTTACAATTTAAGGCATTCCCTTATTTCTTGTCTAAGCAAAATTAATTTATGCCTGCCTTGATACAAACTTATAGAACTTTAAGACCAAGTAGAGATAGATTATGTAGCAGGTACTACAGGAATCAATTGTTTATTAATTTCTGCGATTTTAATATAAACACTGAGAATTGTCTGTTTTAGCTTAACTTATGCCATTTTGTTAAGATAAATATCGTTAAGATAAGAAAAAATTGCATGGGGGCATTCCCATGTTTGTCTTTAGAGGGGGAAGACAGTGAATTTAATTTTCAAAACAGATAAAATGATTAGTCTATCGAGACAATTAATAGAAATTTCAACTTTCTTGGTTGAAAGGAATCAACATCGAGACAATGTGACTAGTGATAACAAGTTCTATAAAGATCCAATATGTGATGGAAACTCTAGTCTACAACTAGGAGAAAGAATCTCTGTAGAATTAATCACAAATATTTTTAATACAATTTAATATTTCAATGATGACTGAATAATATCTTGCATAGTTTATAAAAAAATTTAATATCTACCCTAAATACAGGTTTAAAGCTTCTTCTGAAGCATCCGAGAGATGATTTTTGCATATTGAGAGCCCTGTAAAATATCTCAGATATCTTCATGCTATCAAGGCACCTACGTTACCTTAAAGAAAAACCTTTCGAAGTTTAATTCTAATCAGTAAGCAGAAGAATCTAATTATATTTGCTATACCATGTTTTATCTGGGATACCAGTATGAAGAACTAACAGAGCATCTATGGGAGACAAGTTAAACCAAGGTCAGAAAGGATACATTAAGTCGCTCAAAATATTACTAAACCCCTATATTTAAGATATCAAATTGAGTTAATAGGTAACTGGTTTAGGGTTATCTGATATCTCTCTAGATTACATTTCCTACTTTAACTACACCTCCACTGAGACAGAGATTGGCTTATCCGTTGATACATTCCTATACACTCCTTAGAACATCTCTTCTAAAGTTGAACCTTATACCTACTGTTCAGAAATCTGAAGAAGTGATTCTGCAGCATGAGCCTGTGGACCTAGTGTTGGTACTAAAGACTTCAAGGTGGAATGGACAGATACAACAGCGGATTTATAGGACATCTGCAACTTTCTAGTGTGCAGTCTGGAGCCCAGGTGTAGTATTCTAAAGAGCCAGAACGTTAGCCATGACAGCAGATAGCAGGATATACACAATTATGTCTCTATGCCTTTAATGATGCTCTGAACTCAGGAGAGATGGAACATATGCACAGCTTCCTAGCAACATGATTATTTCCACTATTTGAGCTTGTCTTTTCTGTACTAAAAGTAACCATGAACTTAGTTTTGGTATAAACACTCTTCCAAGGAAACAAACATGATTTTTTTATATTATTGTATTAGTTTCATCCAAGTCCAGGACCACTCCTTTGATTTTGTGAGAAACAGTTTTTCCAGCGCTTGCATGTGGTCTTTTGTTCTTTTGCTCTTTGTTTTTTTCAAACATCATTATTCAAATTTCTTGCAGGTGTAGAAGAAGGGATTGCAGGTGACCTCGCCCCTGATAAGTCACAGTTGTACTAATTACCAAAGAGGAACAGCCTTGTCCTTAATGGGTCACAGCTGTGACTAATAAAGATAAGCGTGATAAAAGGGGTGGGTTGGCTGGTCAGGGGATCTTGGAGGAAGAGGGCCTGGAGAAAGGGGATTTTGAGGAGGTAGAGGAGCCCTGAGGAAGAAGGAAGTCTCCAGAGAGGCACAAAGAAGAATGAAACATGAAAGAATTGCTGCAGTGAAAGATCTGGTGTGAGGTCAGTCTGGGTCTGGAGTTGGAGGCTGCAGTCATAGCTGAGCTAGGTGAAAGCCTGTGTTCAGAGTCTGCAAACCAAAACTTGCAGTCACAGCCCAGCAGGAAATAGCCAGCAGTCAGAGTCAGGGTGGCTAAACTGTAAAGAAGAATAAACTGGGACCCTTTTCATGTAGAATGAGAGTCTGTCTTGGCTCATTTCTACCCCTATTGAGAGGTCTCCTGCAACATTTCTGTTATAAATAGCTGTACAGCTAAGAGAAACTTATGGACCTAATGTTAATAAACAAAACAGCAGAGAAATATTAATATAATTTTTAATGCTACTAATGCTATGTACTTTTATCACAAATCAGAAAACAAGTTTGCATCATATTACCAAGAGAACCACTCTAATAATTAAAAATTTTTCTCTACAAAATGTCAGAAAAGCTGTTTCACAGCAAAATCATTTGTAATAGACATAGTTCTAAAACTAGTTCAGATAGGTTTTACTATAAAACTACTATCAGATTGAGAGACACTATGGTTATTGCTGTTCTAAAAGCAGGAGCTAAATCTCCTCCTGCAGTTCTATACACCTGCCTTGTATTTACATCATGTACCTCATTTAGCATATACAATTCTGTAACTTGGGAAATAACACATTAATTATACAAATTTATATAAAAATGTTCAGCTCAAATATTTACAAAAGCACAGAATTGGAGCCACCTCTGGGAATGAATCAAGAATCAAAAGTTGAAGAGGTATTGGGAAGCATGCTATAAACAGAGCAGCAGTGTGGGACCCTTAATATCCAAAGATCAGAGAGTATTTTAATTTAAAATACTCACTACATGGCTGAAGTAGGAGACAGGAAATTTACATATATGAGAAGAATGATATCTGATTCAGATATTTGAAGTTTTTATTTATCCACCTTATAAATATGTACTAGAAGTGTATTTGAATAATTCTAATTAGTATTTTGATGGAAAAGTAATTTTTTATGTTGAAAATATATTCTGTAATTTTTCAGCTCTAATAGAATTTTGATCTTTGGGCTTTAAAATTTTAATTTATTTTGTTGATATTAATAATTTTCTCCCTTTTTTGACAAAAAAGTTTTCATCAATGAGCCTATCAGAAAATACAAGTTACAAGCTCAAAGCAAGACTATGAGAGGGAGACATAATTTGCATTATATGAACATTCGGAAACAAAGATCTGAGAAGCTTAAATTTCCTGATCAAGTTCTCAGTGTGAAAGTCAAAAATTCTTAGTCTTGCTTTGAAACAGAAGAATATATTTTTCATGTTTAGCTGAAAAATAGAAGAATACCATGAAAAGAAATTTCTGAAATGTATTCTGAAATAAATAGACAAAGTTTTAGCTTCAGAGAAATGGTGACAAGAATGAAAAAGCACTACCTTATAGCTGTTAGTTAAATTAGGATTATATCTGACAATATTTTGATAATAGTTTAAACGATTTTTTATTGAAGAAGCATTACAACATATGAATGTGTATTTTACATAATGTTATCCTTGCAATAGAGTAGAATTAGGTAAATGAGCAATAATTTTGAGTAATTAGATTATTCTCAGTCTCAGGGTTTCAAAATAATAAAAGTGTAGTGAAAAATAAAATCCCTAAATAATGAAGCTATGATGTCTTGTCCTTTTTCATTAAATTTAAGAGATTGTCCCATGTAAAAACCCTGTTACTGACACATTATAAATATGACAATAGTGAAACATCTTTATGCAAAGAACTCAAAGAAATGTTTTTAGTATGTTCCATTAAGCCATCAAATTTTTCTCTGCCATTGTGGCAGCTGGGCACTAAGATCTCATAAGAAAGGCAGGTCTATTTCTCATTATTGTGTGTCAGAAGTGCTCTGTTTCTGAGCTAGTGGCAATAAGTGTGCATGTGCTGACTGCACGAAGTGTGCATGGTCACAGTCAGTAGAGAAGGAATGAGAGACTATTTGTAATCAGAATAATTTCTATGTGAAGTAACCTTGCTGATTCAATTAAGAAGGAATGTCTGTTCCATGAGTGTTGTAATTTTATTTAAAACAATGTGTGCTAATTCTTCATCTTCACCTAAACTTGCAAGAGTTTAGTGTATTATAGCATAAAAATGTCAGAAACAAAGACCTATTTCTCCCTCTCAGAGTATTGACAAATGTTGAACAGGACTCAAAAGTTATGATTCTTTGAGCAACCTAAAACACTCTTTGCAACAATCCCCAGCATAGAATATAATCATTGACTAATTTAGGTTGGAAAAGACCTTTAAGACCATCAAGTCCAATCAGTAACCCAACACTGCCAGATCCACCACTGTCCTTAAGCACCACATCAACACTTCCTTTGTGCACTCCCAGGCATGTTGCAGTGATTTGTGTCTCTCTGGAATTGCAAGGCTGACAGCATACTTTTGAGTGTTTTTCTAGAGTCTGCACTTTTTCAGAGGTGAGATTAAAAACATTGGAGGTACCCACAGTCCATGCTTGCCCATGCTATCATGCACATTCTGCCACTCATTATCTATTCAAGCTTGGGGTAGATTTTTGGATGATAGTCTTAAATAGTTGTCTAATCTTAAACAAGACCTGAACCATGTGCAGCAGCATGCTGGTTCCTGACAAAAATAACCAGGCTGGTTTCAAGGGTATCCAAAGGGTATTCAAATTTTTTTAATTTCTCAAACACCAAATGTAATGGATGGATAGAAAGAAAGAAGGAAGGAAGGAGGGAGACTCTCCTGTAGGCTGACTGTTGG
Organism: Sturnus vulgaris; assembly: GCF_052056855.1. Classification (NCBI taxonomy): domain Eukaryota; kingdom Metazoa; phylum Chordata; class Aves; order Passeriformes; family Sturnidae; genus Sturnus; species Sturnus vulgaris. The sequence goes on from NC_142244.1 coordinate 97,854,353, forward strand.
AGGAGAACAGGCAAAAGGTGTAATTAATAGTAGGTCCCAAGAGGTAGCTCCCAAAGTACAGAGGTGACAACATGCCAAGAGCACTCAGTGGATTAGTTTCATGGCCAGGGATCCTGTCATATAATAGGCCAGGCCAATACTAGGAAGTACAACAGAATTATAGTCTTAGCTGAGACCTCACAAATGATAAAGATCACCACAAGGATTTCATGCTGCACAACCCTGAGAACAAGTGCAACTCAGAGGAAATAAATTGTGACCAGTGGCTATAAAACCTGTACAGTGGATGCTTATGGCAACTTACTTTTAACACACTCTGCTCAGATTTGTTATCTCAACCCTTTGTGCTGCACACTGGGTAGCAAAAAGGGCCGTCATGGTTTAATGCCATCTGGAAGCTTAGTACTGTGCAGACGCTTTCTCTCTCCTCCACAATCTGTGGAATGGGGAGGACAATTTAAAAAAAAATAAAACCTATGGGTTGAGATAAGAACAATTCAAGTAAAATATAAGTTTATAACCAAACCTTATAAGTAAATTTAAAGTTTATAAGTAAAATATAATACCAATAATGCTAAAAATGCTTAGTAATCAAAAGTAGAAACAGATATAAATGAAACCCAAGAAAGGCAAGTGAAAGGCACAATACAACTGCTCAAAACTTGCTGACTGATGCTGTCTGACATTGAGCAGCCATCAGCCCTTTCCAGACAACTCTCCCCTATTTGTATACTGGGCATGACACTGTATGGCACAAACTATCCCTTTGACCTGTTTGGGTAAACAGCCCTGGCCATGCTCCCACCAGCTTCTTGTTCACCTCCTCACTGGGAGAGCACAGGAAACTAGAATGTCCTTGACCTACAGTAAGCACTGCTCAGCAACAACTATAACTTCAACACAACTTCAGTGCGTTATCAACATTATTTTCATACTAAAACCAGAATACAGCACTGTACCAGATACTAGGAAAAAACCTAAGTCTATCTCAGATGAAACCAGAACAAAATGCACTTAGCATTGCCTCTGCTCTGAGTTATTTTTAAACTAGAGCAAGGTGAAGGCAGTAGTGCATGAAACAGACAAGTAGAAGAGCTGAGAAGAGTGTGCACATGCAAATGCAATCTGCAGTAACATGCTCTGTAGTCTGAAATGAGACTGGTGTGGCCTGGAGGTACTCTAAGAACATGTCATGTTACAGTAAAAAGGGCATTGCAGTGTGGTACATTTGCACTAGTGACTTCTGTTTCTAACGTTTTAGTGTTCATGTTCTATATATTCATTTTATCTTGAAGTGGATAACTTATTTTCAAAAATCAAAAATTATAAGGCAAACATAAAGATATGCATGGAAATTAATATAGACAAAGAGTTAATTAATAAAATTATTGTATGGCCCTCAATAATGAAGAAGAGAATTATCTGTTCTTCCTTTTCCCCTTCATGTACAAAGCATTTAATTGCATTATGGGGGATTGTCAGACTCTGGTCATATCATTTCTATATTGCTGATACAGAATCACAGACTACTGAGCTGGAAGGGGCCCACAAAGATCATGGAGTCCAGCTCCTGGCCCTGCACAGGAACGTACCTGAGAGTCACACCATGTGCCCCAGAACATTGTCCAAACCCTTCCCTTCTTGTCAGTCTGGTGCTGTGACCACTGCCCTGGGGAGCCTGTTCCAGTGCCCAAACACTCTCTGCGTGAAAAATCTTTTCCTGATATCCAACCTACACCTCTTCTGACACAATTTCAGGCCATTCCCTTGGGTCCTGTCCCTGGTCACTACAGAACAGAGATCAGGTCCTGCCACTCCTCTTCCCCTCACAAGAAGCTGTAGCTGCAGTGAGGTTTCCCCTCAGTTTCCTCTTCTACAGGCTGAACAAGCCTCAGCCACTCCTCACATGGCTTCCCCTCACGGCCCTTTATTGCCCTTCTTTGGACTCTCTCCAATAGTTTAACATCTTTCTTATATTGAGGTGACCAGAACTGCTCAGGGCTCATATTTGTATGACCTGGCTCCTTTGTCCATAGTGGACATGAGGTGCATATTATAAAAAACTAACAAGCCTACAAAGTTCTAAATCTAATTGATTAAATATTGCTGAAATGGAGGTGAGCAAAGGTGAACGAGCTGTTAAGGTTTAGTACTTTCATCCCAGAAGGAAAAAGAATCTTTCTTAACCCAAGCAGATAGTCTGTCTCACCTCCAGTATCTTGAGTCTCTAGCCCTATAACATGACGGGGGATCACAGTGTAGGAATAAGTTCTGTTTCTTGTCAACCTCCATCCATAAAATAGCCATAAACTAGGAAAGGGAAGCCAAAACTGCACAACTAGCACACTACCTTTTCTAGTCAGTGTAAATCAGTCGTGTTGAGGAGGAACAGAAAGGTCTGTTTTGAGATGCCTCCCTTTTTTTCTAACTCCTTCCTAGTTCATCCTTTGCAATCCACACCACGGGTCAAAGTGATTTTCCTTGTAATCAAGGATTGCTTCTATTCTGCAGAAAGAACCCCGGTTTTGATATCATTTGTCCTGACACCGTATTTTTCCACTTTAGTCAGAAATAGAAATTTGGGTTAATAATACCATTCATATCTGCAGATTTAGATCTCTAATATATCTGTAACTGATGAGTGGAAAGCTGTAAAATTGCCTGGTTCCATGAGTAGTCAAACTTTCAATGGAACAATTGTTGTAGACTGTCTGCACTACTGTAGCTCTGCAGACATCACTAGAATTTTTTACCTGCACAGAAAGAAGTAATGCAGTTATGAATCAAGCTAATATATTTATTCAGAATATTCACATCTCTTTCACAGCTGTCAGACTCTTATTGCTGAGTTAAGCCAAAATACTAGTAACACCCAAATATATTTTAGAGCTATTTTTGTCTTTTTGTCTCATGTAAGTAAATGGGAAATAGGATGAAGCTGAACTTGTAAAAGATCCCATTAAATTGTAATTTTCATCTTCATTAAAGTTCAATTTTTTTCCAGATCTTGAGGGAAAAATATCTTTTTGCATGTTTTGTCTGAATAGGATCCTGCGCAGGACTGAGAGACATATGTCAAAGGAGTTTGCCATTAACTTTATCTTTCCTCTATTTTTCCTTAATCAGAACTACCTTCAAAACTGAGAAAATTAGCCAGATTTTTCCAACCCTGTGTATAGTTCCTATCTTTCAGTACTGAATTTAGCTTCTGAGATTTTTCTACAGTTACAGAATATTCCAGTAAAAAGTATTTATAGTAGGTTGCTTTTCTACTAAACCCTAAATGCCTGGGGAATTGATTTCTCTGATGGGGTGTCTTGTCTTGCCATAAGCAACTTCAAACACAGTGATTTCAAAGCCTTTCTATTTCTTGTCCTGCTCTTGAACTACCTTATATTAATAAAATTTTCTTTGACATATTGAGAAACAAGTTATCTTTGCTTATGACTCATCTCTAGCTGATTGTCTTATTCTGTTAAATAATTAAAATAAAAATTTGTGTATTTAATTTCACAGACACCATTTTTTGTTCATATGCTGTGCTTCTTTACTGCAGCATTTTCTTTTGTTTGTGCTTTAGATTGCAATGTGATAAACACTGAAAACCTCTTTTCCAAAAAGTCACAAATGTTTTGCAGCAATACAAAAAATTACAGAAAAATAAAGCAACTGGTTTTGAGAAAGGCAGTGTGATTCTTTATCGTGGTACAACATTAGTGAAAAACTCTGCAAGAAAATTAGAGAGCTCTGAATTTTCTCCTTATTGTTCTGACCCGATATTTTTTCAAAGCCATAATTTGATCCATGGAAAGTTCCTCTCTGTGAGTAAACCTTACATTACATATGCTAAGATATTTTCAACTCTTCAGGGCATTTCATTTGAATAAACTTGAATTGAGTATTCTATTAATTACAAAAGGTGGCTTATTTCTAAGTATAGCGACATTTTTATTCACCATGGTTAGCAATGAAAATTGCACAGTGTGCCATTGGTGCTGTGCACTTGTTGACCAATATTTAATAATCAGGATATCAGTTAAATAGTAATTTCTTTTAGAAGCCAAATAAATTTAGTCGCCTTGCACACAGTGCATTTTGCTAGCTAGCAGAGGCAGCAAAATTGTAAAAAGTGAACCATGTATATATCAGATGTCATTCTTCATTAGTCATTATTATTATGTGAAGGACATGAGTTTTAAGGCTCTTGTAATCTGGAAACATAATGCAATAAATTATGTGATAAAGATACATTATTGTTGTTTTGTGTTTACCTAATGAAATGATGCCCTAGCTTCAGCTCTGAAGACTGTAGACCATTTGTTTGAGACCATAAATGTTTGCTTTATGAGCAATTGCAATTCTGGTAGAGCTGTCTTTCACCGAACACTGATCATTACTCTACTTGCAGTAGAACCATTATAGCAACTAATATGATGCATTTTTTTTCATTAATATATTCTGGAGGTTTTTTTCCAACACTTAATGTTCTTCCCAGATCAAATGTTTTTTATCACATATGTATCAACTCTGAATTGCTGGATTAACCATATTTTGGTCTGTCTGGCTGATAAAGGATCGCTAAATATGCTAGGTGTCTACTGGGAAACAGACACTTTTTAATCACATTTGAGATCTGAAAATCATTCCCATCACCTCGTAAACTTGGGACATGTTTTTTTCTATTGGTTGGTATTAGATTCTCATGGCAATGTGACTATTCTGGTAGTGGAGAGGCTGCAGAAGTGCCTTGTGTGAGAAAAGACTGGGAGCTGTCCCCATGTCAAAGTCAGTTTCAGCCAGCTACAAAATAGGTATGCTGCTGCCCAAAGTTGAACCTATGAGTAACTCTGATGGAATCTCTGTCATAATTTATTTAAGAAAAGGCTAAAAATGTTGTACAGTAACTGAGAAGAGTAAGAACGGGAGCAAAAGGGATTCTCCAGATGCTGGAGCAGGGAGTCCTTGGAAGCCCATAGAGAAGACCACAGTGGAGCAGATATCCCCACTGTGGCACTATGGAAGACACCAAAATTGGTGGATGGGCTGTGCAGCCCGTGGGGAGCCCATGAAAGAGCAGACTTCTGTCAGGAACTGTGGCCCATGCAGAGGAGTCCACACTGGAGAAGATTTTCTGGCAGGACCTGTAATCCTATGGGGAACCCATGCTGGAGCAGCCTATTCCTGAAGGAATGTACCAAGAGGAAAGGACCCATGGTGGAGCAGTGCTTGAATAACTGCAGCCCATAAGGAGTCTCACTGGAGCAGTTCATGGAGCAGTGGAGAATCTTCTGTGGGAAGGACCTCACACTGGAGCAGGGGAAGAGTGTGAGCAGGAAGAAGCATTGGAGACAAAATTAATTCCCCATCCCCCTGTGCCACCTGGGAGGTAGGAGGTAGAAGTGTCAGGAATGAGGTTGAGCCTGGAAGAAGGAAGTAGGTTGGGAGAGATATTTTTGGATTTGTTTTTGTTTCTTCCCATACAACTTTATTTTTAATTGCCAAAAAACTAAATCTATTTTCCTAAAGATGAGTGCATTTTGCCCGAGAGAGTAGCTAGTGAGTGATCTCCCTGTCTTTATCTTGACCTATGATCTTTTCTTCTTATTTCATGCTCCTGTCCTGCTGATGACAGGGAGCAAGAGAATGGCTTGGTGAGCACCTGGTGGCCAGCCAAGGTCAGCCCACCACTCCATTGCAGCGTGGTGTATATGTAGCACAGTGTTAAAGAAAACATATTTTGACATTTTCTAAGTAATAGTGACATCAGAGAAATTAAAATTTGTGTTATAGATTAATATGGTTTACTTATCTACTTTCATAACCTTTTTTTTTTAAACTGTATTTAAAGAGCTGCAATTCAGTATCTTTCCTAGGCTTTCTGCAAGTAGTGAGTTCATTTTGTGCTACCTTGGAAAATGTGACAGCGGTATGAAAAGTTTTATGTAACTCGTCTCTTCTTCTGTTTTAGCTCCCATCTTTGATTCTCTCTCAAGTTCTTGAGTTGTTTGCCTTCATCCCCCTGCAATAGGGTCATTTTGCAGAACACAGATGGCTGTTCAAGGGCCCTTCACCTGGAGCTTCATATGGTTTTTATAGGATAGTGGCAAATGACCACTGAATTATAGATGGGTGGCAGGGATTTTCTTAGAAGCTTCAAAGACTTTGAGATGGGCAGTGGGACCAAGCACACATTGTTATGTGCAGCAAGAAGCCCCGGGGGATCTCTGGGGTTTACAGCAGGGTCTGCAGCGTTAAGGAAATCCAACCTTGGGTTCTTCAGGAGCAGCTCCATAGCAGTGAAGTTGCTTGTGAATACATCCAATACATCTCACTGATTTCTAAGTGCCAAAGAGGGGGAGGTTTTACCATGAATATCACAGCTTGTTGCAGTTTTCTAATGATTAAAAATTGAATTTTTTTTAGTTTTATGGTGTTTTGCAATATGCAGATTTCAGGACAAATCCATAAACCCAATTTACAACAAGGCCCAGATTACAAAACTCATGAATCAGTGCCTACATTTGCAGTGGGCAGCATGGCGAAAGCTTAAAATCCTGAAAGCATAACTCAATACTCCTAAGTGCGTTCAGAGCTGTTAAATGTTTTAAACATCAAGTGGCTAACTAGAATGAGAATAGAAATGTGAAATCATCCAGATAAGACTTACAGAGTGAATACACTAGAATTAAGTGTTGGGGAAGATAGACTCTAAATTCAGTGAAGTTAATACAATTCTATTTCATGTATAAAGAGTAAAATACTCAAAGCAAATGCTACTTGTACTCTGTGAGGCATAGTGTAACCATTCCTCTTTGAGGGATTAGTCTTGAAAGCCTACTCTGAATTTTATAGCTCACAAGCATTTTCAAATTAGAAACATGTAAGTGCAGTCTCTTTTGAGTCAGGGGCAACATGATACTCAGTGTGTTAATGTATTAATACAGCACTCAGTGCCAGTAGTACTTTAGAAGCACAAAATAATATCGTGCAGAACTCCAGAACTCCATATGGTGAGGCAATCCAGGCACCCTTAACAATGCACAAAACACTCCTTAGAAGTGTAGTGCAGAAAATCAGTTGTACTTGGGAAGGTGTCAAGGTGTTATAGCTGTGCACTGTCTTTTCTCAGGTCAGCCAGCAAACAGAACACATAGTCTTGAAAATTAAATGTGCTAAAAGAAAAAAAAAGTTGTGAGAAGCACCACTGGAACGATTTAATTTTAATGTGCAAATTTTAAATGGAAACTTGTGTCTTCAAGATATGGGGAATGGGCCAATGTATTTTGAAAAATTCACGAAAAATCGTTACTATTTTTTATCTGAACATTCAATATATAACATACTGTCAGCTAATGGAAAAGTCTGAGCTCTACAGAGCTTGTGGCTTGCTATTCCCTGTGATATGTATATTCCTGATGTTCCATAGGATTTCTCCTTCTGTCAGAGAGCTTGGCCTCCTCCCGTGGGAGAGTTAAGGACTAGCATTCCTCCTTAAGGATAGAAAGCAGAAATAAAAACTGACTGACTGAAGCTGATGTGCTTACTAATTCAGTCTTCAAATGTGGGCTTTTATGAAGACACGACTTCTTGCAGAACAAATAAAATCTTTTCCGTGAAGGGTGGTGATTATTTCTCTTTCACTTCAGAGAAAGACTTTAGTAGCTCAAAAGCTCACAAAAAGCAGTAATGATCACCCTTCATAGATGAGATATCCTGTAGGTATAAAGTACACAGTTGTCACCTCTCTGAGCCTTCACTTGAGGAGTTGACAAACAAAGAGAAAGCCTAAGATTCCTCCTCCACTTAGAGACATCCTTACTCCTTTAAATCTTTTTTCCCCTCTTGTCTTCTCTTGTAAACTTTAAAATGTAGAACAGCAGGAGGAGATTTCTCTGTTGTAGGAAAATGTGAGAGATTAACTCCATGGAACCCCAAGTGGACCAACAGAGCCCCTAAAAAGATCTGCTGAAGGTCGTTTTCTCTATGTACAAAGTCTATTTTGTCTCACTTTGGTTTCTGTGGCAAGCATGCCACATTGGTGGGACAGTATGTCAGTGCTAAGGACATGTCCAGTCAGGAGGAAAACGTTTCTCTAACAAAAGGGCAGTCTCACATCAAAATCCAAATTCTCTTGATAGCAAATATGGGCAGTAGGCAGAAATAACCAAACAAGAACCAGTACAAAGGCAGGTTGGGGAATGAACAGACTGAGAGCAACTCTGCCAAGAAGGATTTGGGGGTGTGTGGTTACTGAGCTGCAAAGAGAGAGAAAAGACAGCAACACACACGGACCTCTTTTGGGGAAAAAAGGCCAATTTTATTGTATGGACATTCTGTATTTAAAGTGTGTTATGTGCAGTTAGGACAGGACAGTAGTTTATTGGATAATTGGGACAAACATCCCTGGGACAGCATGTCCGGTTGTCCCATGGGAAAGACCCCAGGTGTTAATCTTTATTATGATTTTTTTGTTTGTTTTTTATTATGTTATCACCCTGGGAGACTGCCTCCCTAACTGAAGCTGTAGTCAGCTTGTCAGCCTGGGAATGGACCTGAGAGACAGGAGAAATCTAGGCCTGAAAGAATTGCTAATCTGTAATTTCCTAGCCCTCTAAATGTGTGTGTCCACAGGGGTGCTGGTCAAAGGGAGACTGGACATGACCTGACAATGTGCCCCTGCAGCCCAAAAAGCCACTTGTACCCTGGGCTGCATCCAAACCAGCTGGGCCAACAGGGCACAGGAGAGGATTCTGCCCTTCTGCTCAGCTCTGGTGAGAGCTCACCCACAGTGCTGCATCCACCTCGGGGGTGCTCAGCACATCAGGAAGACAGAACCTGTTGGAGCAAGGCCAAGGGAGCAACCCAAAGGTGATTAGAGGGATGATACACTTCTCCTGCAAGAAGGGGGCAATTGGAGTCATACATTTCCCGAATTTAAACAAATTATAGTAAAAAATAAATTTACAAATTTATTATAAGGAGGTTTTCATATTTTATAGCTGCAAGTTTGTGTGACAAACAATTTATCAACAATGTAATTAGTTTTCTCTTTTTTCCTTTAATTAAAATCTGCCTTTGACCCTAAACGTAGATTAAACATGGCGTGTAGATGAAAACTTATGAATTTCTAATCTCCAAATTCTTGGGCTGCCATACTTTAATCTTGATTCAAGACATTTGACATTGGGGCATATTTTTTAAACTTTTTTTATTAGCATATAAACATTTATCTCTCCTTGAAAATGATCTTGTGAATGATTAGTATATATTTGTAGGGCACTTTGGAGATTTTCAGCACCAAGTACTAATTAAGTGCTATTATTTCTATGCCTACTCTTATTTGACTTCCCCATTTCCTAAGCCTTTGAGGGAAGTAAATAAGATCAAAGGAATTTTTAAGGACAGTCTTGAGGAAAGACCTTAGGCAAGTTATGAAGACTGCATGTTTTTAACAGCTAGATAACTCATCCCCTAAATTCTCTCTATTCATGGCCACTGCTATCCCACTCTTTTCTCCATTATGGTGAGACTGAAGTAATTAAAGTAGAAGAGATGGGTAGTTCTGCATATTCTTTGAATTGCTTCACTTTTCAACAGCTTTTGTGGGTTGTTGATGTGCTTCTTAATTCAGCTTTGAAAATTAAATTCAAAGCTGGTCAAATCTCAGAATTCTGAACAAAAAAACCCATGTTTTAATTTCAAAATATAATCTTTCCTTTAAGAAATTTTTAACAATGAGAAATATCTTCTGATAAATTTTGAATTTACAAGGAATTAGATTTAAGTTGCATAACTGATTATATTTTCACTAATTCTTAACTAGTCTGACAGTATTACATAAGACATAAAATTGTAAATGACTACTAATACACTACAATATGTTTAATAATTTAAACTGTCTTTTATATAAATAGAAAAGAAATAAACATACCTCTTACTTACTTTGAAATAAATAATCTTATTATCTCCATTAAATTATTTTCTGTTTGTATTGAAAATTTGGACAGAAATTAAAAGAAAACAACAGGGAAGTAAATATAGTCTTAGTAAATACAGCTGTCATAGTTTCTCTTATATTATCTTCCAATGACTTTTCTATGTCAATGTAAATAGTCTAAATTAATTTCCACTGTCCCATACCAAAGCCAAGACTATCAGCAGCTCTGATAATTTTGCTGCTTCCAGTAACATACTACTGAAAAGAAGAAGCCTCTGGTTATATTATTGAAAAGTTAAATAAGCTTCCATGTATGGAAGATATAAAGTTTTCATAAGTATAGCTTCATCTTTTACAATATGTATAAAATGAGACCTGAGGAGGTATTTTGTAAAGTGAGAAAACCAATGGATCTTGTGGAAGGATGGTTACCAGAGTAACCAATAAAACATTGCTTTACTCTATCAAGTAAGGATATAGCTTGCACTACTGATGATAATTGTTTTTACTTATAACCCAGAGGTTATTTTTGTGGAAATCTTGTAACTTGTTCTGGCATCTTGAAAAATATGTAACTTCGAAACAACTACCAACAGCCAAGGAAGGGAATGTGATTCTGAATGATTCAGAGTGTGATTTCTGAACTAGGAAATTTTTTCTTAGAGAGAATTTAAGATTTTAGACCTTTTAAATCATGAAAGATCAGCAAATGGAGGGAAAGAACATACACCTCTTTGAAATAAAAATAATATGCCTTTATTAGTTTGAAGGTTAGGTTCCTCAATGATACTTGAATGTCATACTGTATGACACTTGAGTAGACTGGATCATAATGTTTTACAATGCTTCCTCATTCTCAGCTCAAATACAGTCTTAGAAAGTACCTTAAGTATTCACTTCTTGTTCAACTTCTGTGAGGTTTAGGAAAACCTCCGAGTGCCTTGAGGGCACCCACACTGTTGGGCTATATTCACCTTTAAAAAGTGAAGCAGCTAATAGTTGCTATAAAGTTATTTATTACAGAAGCACATCAGTCTCAAAGGCAAAAACAAAGCAAAGCAATGGCATAAGCACATGGCATTAAAGCAAGTGGCAAAAGCAATGGCAGACAGCAAGTGGCAAAATGCACATGGCATAAAGCCATGGCATAGACCCCCAGCTCTCCCTAATGAATGTTCTTTTATAGAAAATTTCCAATTAGCTAAGACACAATCTCGGACCACTACTTCTTAACTTATTAGAATTCTAGTTTCTTTGCACGCCAGGCTATGTATAGACCACTTGTTCTAACTGAAAAATGTAAACAATATTCTTAACTCTATTATGTCTGAAGCTAGGTTCTTGGAGCCTCTAAGGAAACACTATTATGTTTTTCAACCTTCACTAGAACAAGTACTACTTCTCAGGCATCTAAGACCTTTTACTCACTAAAAACACTTAAAACTTATTCCATTTACTTACTTACTTATTCACTCCATCTATTCACTTACTTATTAAATCCAAATACTTTAATTCAATCCCTACATTCTCATCTCTCTCTGAAGGATTCTGAGAGACTCCTGTCTTACTGAATCCAACAAATTTCTGGGCAAAGAACTGACCAGACCGAAAGAGATGAGTGTACTTACAACACCTCTGTGTGGGCTTTACTCATTGGAACAGAAATGCTAACTGATTTAGGTAACAATCAGATCAAAGTATAGTATGTTTCCATGAATCTTGTCATCCTAGCACCATACAAATCAGTAGAGTTTGAGACCTCTAACAACTCAAGTTTACAGTCATGTTTATTCTAACTTCATTAATTTCCAACCAGCTGCTGAAGAAAAATATGCATTAAATCTTGATCTCCAGTAGGCTATAATTTAGGCAAGTGCTGTTGATACAATAATCAGGCAGAAGAGGAGGTAGAAGCTGTCATTTCTGAGAGCACTAGCATAATATGTCCATTATTATATCACACTTATTGTTCTAGCTTTCTCATATCTGACCTGTGCATTGTCCTTTTGGAAAGAACTCTTCTTCTGCTTGTCCTGCATTTGTTTGTGCATTCAGTGGGGACAACTCCTCCCTTTGTTTTATTAGCTGTTTTTGGCCTCAGTCAGAGACATCTTCTAAGTTAAATAGACATCTGGCAACTTTACTCCTCTTCAGACTTATCTGAAAGGAAACTCATTTAGCAGGTGCACACAAAGCCATTGACAATTTACTGATCAATGAAAAAAAAAGAGGTCAGCCTAGACTGACATGAGCACCCTTCTGAGCAACAGCATTACATGCCTTATAAAACAGAAAATTGACAGAGAACAGTGTCTGAAACCAGACACATATTTCTAGATGTGCTATTTCATTTTTTTTAAACTACAGAGATTAGTATTATGATAAATGTGATTTGTGCCAATTAAATTGTAACTATATTAACAAAATTGTATTTAGATCAATAGAAGACAATTGTTACAGTGTGAGGGGGGAGATGGGTGAGACAGGACAAAGGACAGCATCCAGACGTTGGGAGTCAAAGAAGAATGTTGGAAAGGAATAGTAAAAGGACATAGGTCTGACAAGCAGCATCTAGAAATAGAAAGTTTCGACCTTGACATGAGCCAAAATGGGATGATTCCAAGTATGGGACTCAGTTAAAGTCTTGTTATGGAAAACATCTGCTCAGTCACATGGTGCACCTGCGCTACCTGCAGGTCACACCTTGATCACTGATGAAGAGGATGAGCCTTCATCGGAAATAAGACCCTCAAAAGGATGAGAGACCCCCCTCACCCATTGGTAGAGCATGCACTGTACACACAGTGATGCACATTTTAGGAATAGAAACTAGGAGGAGTTTTCTAGAAACTTCTGTAGCCTGCAGTATATGAGTGGGATTGTTAGCCTGGATGCTTTGGTACGTGAGGAATGGCGAACCACTCCCCGTATCCCCGGTCGGTTTTGCTTATGCTTTATACGAACCTCAATTATACTAAATTACTTACTGCCAAATTTTGTATATTCTCAAATATATGCATTTTGATTTTATTCATTTCCAATACTCCAATTGTATACATTTATAATTGTTACTATTAGGAATTTGCTGCTACATTTAATCTTGTTGCTTGATAAATTGGAAAAAATAGAACATCATTCAAAACAGTATGTCAGAAATAGAAGCCAAAGACAAAGATGTATGAGTACTGGCTTTCCCATTTATACTTCTGTACTGTGCTAAAAAATATATTGGTCAAAAAAAAAAAAAAAAAAACTTAAAAAAAAAGTAGTAATTTAAATGAGGCCTCTCCAGTAACAGTTTATAAATTTCAGGTATGCAATCTGCCTATAAGACAGAATGTGTCCAGTTATTTATGAAATATGAGTAAGAATAGGACACCTGAGTTTAAATAAAACTATTTCAGAACAGTTAAAATGTGAAGGAAAAGAAAATTTAGAATAAAGGTGAGTTTTTATATGATAAGTAGCAAAGGAAAGAGTGCCTTTAAATATACAGATAGCAGAATGATCATGGTTTTAGGTGAAGACATTATTTCATGTCGCATACTGGTTTTTTGTGTGTGACTCAAAATTGAAAAATAATAATGCAGCAATAATTTCTTAAGCATGTTAGATCAGATCTTGTTGATTGTTTTTAAATTCTAAGACATTCAGATTGCAATTCATGGACTCATATTTGATTCGTCTAATAAAGAAAATAAAATCTTGTAATAGGCATACATTGACACAGAGGAAATAAAGTAATCATTGAAATGCCCTTCTAGGATGATGTAGAGACATCTACCATCAAAATCCTGTCTAATGTTGCTCTCAACTCTGTGTCTAGAACAAATATTTTGAAAATTCTGAGTTGACGAGAACATTTGGAGCTATGATTCATTCCTAAACACCAAGTGTTCAGAATTTTGCACAAATGTCTCCAGATGTGCTAAAGAGAGCAGAATGTTACACAAAACTTCATTAAGAGTATAAAAGTGTGGCCTACCACAGGAAAATGTGTGTGTTGGACTCTGAATGATCAAAGTATACCATAGAATCATAGATTGTTAAGAGGCTGGAATGGACCTTAAAAATAATCTAGTGCTTCTGTTTAGAGATAAACGTCATAGGCCTAGGAATACTTTCTCCCAGATGTAAGAGAAGAAAAATTGCTAATAGGAAACTGATTGTATCATTAAGAAGACCTTTATTCCTTTCAGTTATCAGCTCAAAATGAGACTACAAGGAGCAAAGTAGTAGTAGGTAAAGATAATAAGTGTCCCTGTGGATATTTCTTCTACAGACAAGGACTGAATGACGTTTTCTGAAGTCAGTGCACACTTAAATTACTCAGGACTTGATCTAAATTAAAGTAGTCCCAAGGTAAATCTCCTGTATTTCTGTATGTACACACAAATGTCTCTATTACTACTATTGACACCTTTGCTACTTAATCCAAAGGAGAAAGGGAGCAAGTGAGTTTAATAACCCCATAAATGCTCCAGACATTCATGAGACAACCCGGGACCAAATGCTCTTCATATGGCTCTCACTAGGCTGCACCAGAGGGAGTTATCCCAAAGCAGAGAGAACATGAGCTTCTCTGTTTCTTTTTTTGGGCCTGGAGGACAAAGCATGACCTTCTGGAACCTATACATTTGGCAGTGTAGTAGTCTGGTACATGTGTGGTATGCAGACTCAGAAACAAATTAAAGGGTAAATCAAATGTCTTAAGGAATGCAACATGATTTTTTTAGGACACCTTGTGGCTTTGGGCTTTGTAAAAGAGACAATTGGAAAGCTTTAGAAATGCAATAACTAAAATTAATTTTTATATATATATATATATATATATATATATATAAAGGGTGCAGACATCCAAACCTCAGCTAATCAGCCTGGACTTCCTTCAAAGACAATGGAGAAAAAAATGACACTTGTAGATAGTGTATTATAGTTTGTTCTAATATCTCTTTAAAATGAAATAAACCACACTTTAGAAGGGTTTATTGTCTTTATTGACTGTGACTCAGAAATCTACTATATATATCTAGATAGTGAAAACACAGAATGTGTGAATACCCCCTGGGAATAGACATGGAGAATGAATTATCTCAGACAATAACTTTCTAGATCATTTTTCTAGATTCCTGTTGAATTGTGATCCTGAAAACCAATCTTCCCCTGGATATTTTAATGAGTGATGGCATAGTAGAGTGTCTGATGATGATCTTATTACCTATACCACACTTGCACTTCCTGTAATTTGCACAAGTTCAGTTGCCTTTTCATTTTGTCTCTACAGCAGACAGAAAATTTTGGAAAATTTTCTGGAACATAGCTAATGCTTTTTTTTTGAGGGGATTCTTTTAAGGAACCTACATCTGAAAATTCCTCAGAAATTTTCTGAAAGAATGCATAACTGAAACAAAAATCTGATAATCTCAGAATGACCATAAATCACTGAAGATTACCTTAATCTCTATCCGTCCTGTTATTTTAAAGGTATCTAGAGCAACTGTACAGATAAAACATAGAACGTTATGGACTTCTTGGGATTAAATTATTATGTTATCACTTTGCTTTTTTGTGTGCTTTAGAGTCTGTTCTCAACTGTGCAGTATCCCATGTGCTTGTGTCTAGATTTTTTCACACATCAAGATAGTTGATTCCATGATACTGCCAGGATCTTATGTAAGTACCTTGTCACTTTTAGGATTTTTCAAGTAGCTACTATTTTTTTATTCATCTCCATATTATTTTATTGGACATGTAAATATTTTCTTTAAATAAAATTATTGCATTTCATTGCTCATTGTTCGTAGTGAAGTCTATTTATTTTATTATTTTTCATACCAAAACCAACTCTTTTATTATGAACTGTTAAGGACTTATGCAACATCAAAGAGTTGAGTGTAGTGTTTGCCAGATTTTAAATTCTCTTATTTTGTCTATATTTAGCTGGTTTATATTTATTTGATTTTGTTAGTTTATATATATTCATTGCTGATTGTCAATAAAAATCAATAAACTTATGTAAAGCATGACTTCATTTGAAATGTTGCTCAGAAATTAAAAAATGAAATATTGCTCAGTCAGAAATACATCTCTACAGGGAAAGAATAGACTGATGGAAGAACTAGTTAATGAGTCCTAATATAGTTTCTGGAATGGAGTATTTCTGATGGATCTTGTGCATTTCCATAAGGCTCAGAGTATATCTACAATGAGAAAGCTGCCTGCAACGTATTGTAGGCAGAGAATTTGCCTAAGAGTCTTGTGTCTTGGTAGCAGTACAGTTACATTGTTCAGAGCTTACAGGGGACTATGAAAGCCACTGAGAAGAAGACTAAATTTGCTTAAGTATCAACCTTGATGCTGCTATAGCAAAGTCATAGGAAATAGACATTGTCTGTGCTCTTCATAAAAGTTCACGCAGAAAAACACAACGTGTGAAGTATTTGTGGTAGATTATCGAAAGCTTAATTTAGTGAAAAATAGTTAGTAGACTTATGATGTTAATAAGTTCATGTAATAGAGTAAGATTGACCAGCTAAATTCTGAATATGATTTATTGTCATGTTAACTTCCTTAGGTAGAAAAAATGGTATCTCAAAACAGAACAAGCACAGGTTGGTAAAATTTCAATTACATATAATTCCTTTTAGCTTTCCATGTTTTTTTATTTCCAGTCTTCTAACCACTATTCTATCTTTATTTTTTGTTCTGAGGAAACTTCTTAGTTTCACAGTAGGCTGCCTCTGTTGAGAAAGACAGGTTGAGGCAGGGTGAGACTGTCAAACTCATGTTGTGTGATCTGCATGGAGGTAGAAAATCCAAGCAAAGTAGTGTGTGATGATATCCTGGATTGACTTTCACATGTGTCTGCTGAATTAAAGGAGCTGAACAATATTTCCTGTTAAGATGCAAAGAAGCAACTTGGGAGCTTATGTTGCCCGTGGTGTGTTTGTTTCTGTGAAGGCATGCCCTGTGCTGGATGTAAACCGTTCCTTGTTTTTCTCCAGGAAGCAGATGGCTGACAGACAATTGTGGATCTGGATGTACCTGCAATCACTAGCTCAGTCTCTCCTTTTTTCTTGTCTTGTTTTCTTCAGTTCTGGTTCAGTTTTATTCTAATTGCCAAATTCATCTTACCTGCTCTTTCACTCACTGAAAGATTATATGCTTGCTGCAGGGGATTTTTATATTGTTGGAATTGAAAAATGTATGATTTACTTGGCACATATAGTAGAGAAGTATAGTTCCATAAAGCCTGGTGAGAAAAGCTGGCTTTTGCATCCATACCCTGTTGTATTAAGAGAAAGGATGAACAGTGATGTAATTTTAAGGCATTTGGCATGTCAGCACATGGCAGGGCAAAATAAAAGAATTTCTGCAGCCTCCAGTTCTTTACTTCCATATGCGTTCCTGATTTGACACTCTGCCAAAACAGAATTCTCAGGAATTCTCCAGAACATGAAATGTTAGGACTTTCACTGGTCCTTCATTAGGGACATGTTGATTTGTGTGTCAGATTTCATACATGATAATCAGTGGGATAGTGTGACCTGCTATTTGTCAGACTTTGTAAAGTGATTGATAGCTAAAAATATGAAGTGTAGAAGTCTCTATAAGGAGTTGTTCCAAGAAATTCTGATATTTTACACATTTTTATATATCACCATACCATATTATTTCTCCATAGCAACTCCCTTTATACCTCATTAAAATTCTATTTCAATGACATGTTTTTATAATGTTCAGCTTTTTAAAAAGACCAGGTTAACTTGCATTATGTCTAGCAAGGCATATGTGAGGCATTTATGAGCTATTCCCTCAATTTGCATTTAAGATTAATACAGTTAATCGATAATGCACCCCAAGCATGCATATTATGAACACAAAATGATGTCAGACAGACAAATAGGCATCAAGCAGATACAGTGAGCTTAAATGTCTATCTTAAAATTATGTTGCAAATTTTTGGTACACTAGTAATGGTGTCCTTTTTAAAAAGCATTTTAACAGTAAGATCAATAGAACATAAACAACTTGTTTATATAGAGCCAGAAACCAAAGTTCTAGCACTTACATTTATCAATTCATTGATATTGTTAAACAAAACTCATAGTCCCTTTTTTGCAATTCCTGTTTTATGAGTTTTGAGTGGTTTTTTATTAAGAGAGCAAACTGAAATCTTATAATCACTTGGTGGAGAATTCTATTCAAGTTCTCTGTATTAGACAATACGCATTTCACTAATTAAATTATTTCTCCCTGTATTTTTGTCCATTCAATTCTGAGCCAGTCTAATGCATGACAAGAGAAAATTTTAAACCAAAAAATTTCATAAGAAAACATTTGGGAAATGATGTGATAAAGGGAAAAGATAAAATATTTTGGTATTATTGTAGCTGCATCTTTTTTTCTCATGTAGCCATTATATCAGTAATTATACATGTAGGAGGCTGCATGAATTTAGTACACAAATGTTTAGACAAGAACAAATGATGTGGAAAAATTTCTGTTCATAATGTTAAAGTAATAATGTTGAAATGGAAGGATAGTGGGGGACAGTCAAAATATCTGTCTCCTTTCTTATTCATCCCTGTGAAAATCAGTTTGCTTACAAATGGTTTGTGTGATGTGAAAAGGTAAATGTGGGAGTTTTTGTGTCCAGGAACGAGAACTATGGTTGCGCCAAGAGAAACCAAATCCTAACTAATAAAATAACTGCATGACAAAGTATTGTGGAACTTACTATAAAGAAGAAAAATGTGAAACCTGTAAAATAAAATACCTCTGCTTTTGGCCATATTAAGTGAATTTTAAATGGAGAACTAGAATGAGGTATTTAAAGCGGATTCAATAGGAACTGAAGGAGATAAAGCTGTGATGATGACAAAAATCTGCAAGTTCCCAAAGCCAAATACTGTAAGCAGGGCTTCTCTCAGGGAGGAATCCTGACAAGGAAAATGCAAAAATATCCTGCAGACTCCCAAACAAGGAGCAGAAGACTGACAAAATATATGCAAGCAGAGGGATATGAGAGAAGAATCATACATAAAAGCCTTAGATAATCAAATCAACTCTGGCTTTTAAATTTTGATAAAAGATAATATTTTCTATTTCACCATTTCTGTGCTACAGTTGCATAAGCACTTTATGAAACTGAAGAGCAAAGAGAAGAAAACAAAATGTTCTTCCAACTTTCCAGTCTAATGAAATCTGGTACTGAAAGCCACTTAGTGCAGAAATTAAAAAACATCTATATGTAAATAGACACACTTTCTGTTCGTAGAATATATGAACAAATTACATGTTCATGGAGATCAGTGAATACTGCAGTCTGCCATCTCTGTATCCTACAAATATCTTGAGGACATGGTGTTGTGCCTCTATGTAAAATATCACTTTCTTACCTGAAAGCAAGAAATTATATACATACATGCTATGAATGAATCTTAATTTATTCAAGAACTAAAGAAAGCAAACTGCATCTGAAATTCTACTGTATTCAGATTGCACTTCACATGAATGGTGTCTTGCTACTAAGTGTTCAATATGAGGCTGATTTATATTTCATAATATAAGAGATATATTTGAGATATATGAGAGATATATATGTATATAATATATGAGATATATTTCATAAAATCAGAGACCATTTTGGGTTGGAAGGTATCTTAAAGATCACATAGTTCCAACATCCCTGCCATGGACAGGGATACCTCCCACTAGACCAGATTACTCAGAGCCCCATCCAACCTGGCCTTGAAGACTTCCAGGGATAGGGCATCTACAACTTCTCAGGGTAACAGGTTCCAATGCCTCACCATCCTCATAGTAAAGAATTTCTTACTAATGTGTAACCTAAACCTGTCATCTTTCAGCTTAAAGTTATTTTATCCCCTTGTCCTCTCACTACACTCCCTTCTAAAAGGGCCCTTCCCTCTCCAGGTTAGTTGTACTTTTTAGGTGCTGCAGGCTGCTATTTAGCACCATGTGCTTACTGTCATAATCTTTCATTCTGATAGCAAGAATGAAGTTTTATGAAGTCTTATAGTAGATACATGAAATGGAATCCTTAAAAGGGAAAATTTAGAAACATTAGTGATTCTTCAAGCAACATTCTAAATTTTAGAATTACTTTGACACTTTTCTTGAAGTACTTCTCAATATCAAAGTGACTATGAATGAACTAAAGTAGAAGCAAAGAACACTGGAAGAGCAACCCATTTAAAGATCTGAGTAAAAGTGTTATCTTTATTTTTTGATGCACGTACAAAGTCTACTTCAGTCCAAAGATTTTGCAATGGATCTTCTGACACCGGAATGCCAGGGATAATTTATTTTTTTATGCTGGTGCTATTTATACATTTCGGTTTAAAGGAATTAGTCCAATTATTATAATAAATAGTATTTCAAAACAAAATATGTTCAGCAGTAAATCCAGTCTTTGTAAGACCTTTGTGGCCTTTAACTTTACACACAGAGGTTAAAATTTTTGAATATTCCCCTTCTTGAGGCCATTGCTTTTCTGTATCATTTCTGTGCATAGGATCAATGTCATCCCAACTCACCCACTTGGGGTTATGTGTGAGCCAAGTCTCTGATGTTCTTTCACAGTTAATGTAAATCTAGCCATGTGGTCAAAAAGGTTTTCAGTTCACCCTGAGGTTGACCCTGAATGGCAGATTGGTTGCATTGCTCTTTAGCCAGGTTTTCTTAGCAGAGTTGAGTTAAAGAACAGCAAAGAGGGACTTAAAAAGTATCATGGTACTTAGTTTATAGTCAGTAATTGATTGCTTCTTGACTGGCAAATCTGCTTTAGGTTGTTTGCCCCTTACATACAGCAAGCAAACCATTGTAGGTGCTGCAATTTTCAAAATTTGGTAGTCTTTTCATGCTTCTTTGTTTTGTCTCCCTCTTTTGGACTGTGCAGCAGAGTTGGAGTTTTCAGATATTTCTCGGACAAGAAAGTTAAATTGCTGCAAGTCACTTGACAATTGCCCCAGGTTTCTCTCTTTACTGAGTTCCTAATTGTTGTCAAAGAGATTGTGTAGGATGTGAAAATTATTTTGATGCTTTCTTTCTAGTATATATAAAGGAGTTACTGGTCAGATTTTTTAAGCCCTGGATGGCCTTCTTGTTCTTCTCATGGTTGCAACAGAAATCCTTGTTAGCAGGATAAGTTACTCTGTCTTTTTATAGTGTAGTGTAATGGTCAGAACACAGAGAATGAGAGATATCAAGGTTTTTGTTCTGCCTGAGAAAATTCAAATTCCTCGTATTTCCTGGTGGATCAGGTAGTCAATAGAGGGGTTTTGGGATGCTCAATATTAGAAGCATTTAATATTGTTCCAGTTGAATCTTTACAGAGAAGAACTCAAGAAAAATTCAGTGAAAAGAAACACAAGGATAAATAATATTTTGTTAACAGAGTTACTAAGTATTCACATGAAAAGGTGAATAAAGCTTCACTGGCTGATCTCAGGATTGTTCACCTGTTTAGTTTGTGTAAATTACCAGAGCATGGACAAGCACTCAAAATGAATCTGTAAGTAGTAGATTACTACACTGTATATCCTTCTATTTGCCTCATGTTTTACTCCTCTATTGATCCAGATATGCAACAGATTTTTAGAAAAGAAACACTTCACATTTTGGTGTATTCAAGAAGTATTTATTGTTTTTTTGGGTTTTTTTCCCTTGGCCACTATTAAAATGCTTAGGCATTTAAGAATTTAAGAAAAAATGTTTTCTGGTTCTAAGCACACAAAAGTCTTTAAGGAAAAAGATAACGTGAAACTATTAATATTTTTTTTTAGTACTAATGACTTTAATATCACCTTCTGACAATGAGAGGATAAGTGTGAGCCCCCCACAGCTACATAGCTAGGACTAAGCAAGCAGGAAACAGTGTATCACAGTGATTCTGTGGCTTTATTTCAGTGTTGTGGGTTGGATTTATTGCAGTAATCAGAGCAAGAATATTTTTTGTTAAATTACTTGACTCTCCTTTTATTGTACGAAGGAATTGTTTCAATGAAAAAAGCAGTCCTTGTCTTAGGCAACACCATGCTTTAGTTTGTTCTAACCAGTTAGGGAATTTTTATCATAATTTTCTTACTTAAACATGAGTCAGAATGTTAATAAGGACTTCCAGAATAAGACAGAGCCTGTTTGTCCTGACAAGTCTCTGCTTCTCAGTACTTATTTCTTGTGGAAATACCCTAGGAAATAGAATGGGTCAAGGAAACAAAGCAAAAATTCCGTCACGTTTTTGGCACAAAATCTAGTCTTGGCAAAACAAAAAGATATTTTTTGAGAAATTCTGCTAAAAGGCAAGACTGATTTGAGCACAGTCAGGACAGCCTGAAGTATTGGAGCTGGCAGCTTGCCCTTGGGCAATGTGGGTGATGATGTCTCTGCTGTGTGAGGGCTAGTGACTTCAGTTCCATAGAGCATCTGGGTTCTCCCAGGTATGACATGGCTCAAAGTGTGTCTCTCACACCTGTCTTTGTGACAATTAATGGGTTCAGCTCTTCACAGAGTCTTCTAGTTAGAGAAATCATGTGGAGTTTGAAATTTCTTTTTTTTTAAGAGACTGAATATCTTTTACAGAGACTTTCTTTACACTTGAAATCAAAGTTGTGATTTGCTTGGTGGTTCATTTTTTTCTTTTCCTTTTAAGTTTTAGGTTTCTATTTCCATTGCAATGAGACTTGAAAGTTTTCTCAAAATGTTAGAAATTTCCACACAGAAATTTTGGCCACTTCTCCAGGGAAGGAAAGCATTACCTTTGCAGATTGAATTGACATAGATACCAAAACAATGATTCAAGTTAAATCACAGAAGACTGAGTTTATCCATTTGCAGAGAATTTAAAAATATAATGAGATCTGAAATGCAGCTTTTAAACACTTTTGTGCATTTAAATACATATCAGGATCAGAAAAGTTTTAATGTGAAACAAAACCAGCAGACAAAACTCTAATACTTTGGTAGAAGAGAAAAATTGACAGCAGAAAGAACAAGTAATAGAGTAAAATTCTTAGAGAGTAGGGGAACTAATTAATAGGCACACATTAGTAATTTTTTTTATACCTTTTAGACACAATAGAAAAAGATAAATGTAAATTTCAGATATAAAATTCTGAGTGGAGAGAAACTGGAGACAAAAGTAATTTAGAAATTTTCATCTTATGGTTGCTGACTCTGCTTTAAGCAGTAGCATATGGAAATATGATAATAGTTATAATATTTAATATAATATTAAAATAGGCAAAGTAATAGTGCTTTACAAAAGGCACTACAAAATCAAAGAGACTTATTATTACTCCCCTGCAAATTAGTTATATTAAGTGTAACTTCTTACTGTGTAACAGTTACATCTGCTTGCCTTTGTTATTACTTCATCCTTTTAGCTCTATTACTGGAAAATTATGTCAACTGAGATCAATTAAGACCATAGCTGTTACTATTAAAGGCCATATAACTATACAAAACAATATCATCTTCTTGTATTTTCAAAAGATTCTTTTAAATTTCTTCTATTTTTCAAAGTTAATTGTTTATTTTTCTTCCTGATTAATCAATTTGTAAAAGACATAATCTTATTTTCTGACTCCTGTGAATGTAGCAATTGTGCATCTACTAAATCTTATTTTTTCTTTTGGACTCCTTTCTGCAAGGATTGACTCTCAAGTTCTCTTATATTCTCTCAACTTTCCTAGTTCATTTTTTGGTTGATTATTTTTGGTTTTTTGCTTTTTTCTGACATTTAAAGTGAAGATTTTAATTTCTTCTGTAATCCTGTGTCTTTCTAAATATTCTAAACTATATATTTCTAACAGGCATTAGAAGCTGTTGCATGACTCTCGTAGACAATTTTTCAGTCATCCTTTAAATTTCAGGATTGAAGTTCTGGCAAATGCAGGGTAGATTTTGCCATCTTAGTTCTTTGTGTGTCTAAATTTATTTTTTAATAGTTTTGTTCGTACATGAGTTCAAATATGATTTTTTCCCCTTTTGTATTTTATTCTAAACTCTTTACTAATTTCTGATGACACTTCAGCATTTATGCATCTTTCCTATTAAATTTCTATGAAGAATTATTGATTGTACAGGTAAAATGGGTTGTAAATATTTCACTGAACATTTTTAACAGAAACAGTGAACTTATAAAAATATCACCTTGAGAGAAAGACCTCATTTAAGTGACTGTCTTAATAAAAGAAAAATATTATAAAATATTCTAACTTCTAAAAGTCAAAGTTTCATTCATCATTTGTTAATGTGAATGTTATTATATTTAAGAAAATTTTTAACTAAAAATATTTCAAACTTGAAATTTTTCAAATACATTGATCACCTTTTCTAGTTAGCAGTGTGTTTATAGAAATTTAAGAGATCAGTTTTCAGTCCCATTTCAGGGTGGAAAAACCTCAAATAATCTAAAAAAAATTCATGGACCAGGAAATCCTCTTCTATGCAGAAATAGGCAGCTATGGCCAAAACTGAAATATCAGAGGTGAATGAAGTGCCCAACTTTGGCACCTCAGAGTACAGTGAGGTTTGTCAAGGAGGGAAAATATGTTAGATTTCTTTTGGAAACTGTTCCTGAACTGGTGTTCTGTGGCAGACATAAGGAGTTCAAAAGTCAGTGCAGTCTATGGTGGAGGAGGAAATTCCTGGAGACTGGAAGTAGATCTTGAGCACGTGAGGAAAGACCAGCGATGAGGGAACTAAAAGTGTCCAGCTTGCCAAAATATTCTGCTGCAGTTCAGCCTGTCATTAACACATTAAGAAACAGATTAGTAAAACTACTATTCGTTTTTAGATTAATGGAAAAAGTAACTGCAGCAACAACAACAAAATATATATAAAGGGCTTTCTGCATTGGCCATCAAAATCAGAAGTCAATTTTTTACCACTATTAGGACATTTTGAATCATATCTTTTATACATATATATTTGTACATATATATATATTTGTACTATCAGTAAATAGTTCAACATGTATAAGGCGATTTTTAAATGTATTTTCAGTCAACGTTCTAATAGCATAGAATTAAGATTCAAGATTGCACATACTTTTTTTAATAGAGAAGTGTTAACAAGGCCTCTTCATATTTTGTGGCACCTTTACAAATACAAATCTTTGCATATGATCCAATGCTGTCTCATAAAGTCTAAGATGAAATAAAAAGAGGAGCAAAAGAAAAATACTATAGACATAGAACTGTCTCAAGAGAATTACCAGGCTATGAGAGAAAGGCATGAACTTGTAGGTAGTGTAGAACTAAATCAAGTTTTAAAGTCCTTCAAAGGATTGACCAGAGCTCTAGCACCAGAGGGAAGTTAATTTTTGCCTCTGGAAACAGTGATGCATAATGCACCTTCTGCTCAAAAGGCTGAAAATCAGCCCAAACACCATAAATACAACTTACTGCTTTAAGATAGCCAACGGACTTTAGTACCTCAAGCACACAGAAGACTGAGAAGGAAGGGAAAGGGGACATTGTGCATTCTACAACAGCACAGGGATGTTACTGCTACAAAAGCAGCAAAGAGGAGTTGTGACTATGGGAATATTTTCACCATCACTAGTGAGAGATTGTATACTGGGATGGGAGATATTGAAGACAGTGTGAACTTCACAGGTACTGCAATGAAAGTAGAGTTAGTTCTTTTTATATCCTTAGAATTCATATCTCTACACAAGAACAGTTAAGAAAAATATTTGTGTTGACTGTTTTTTGCAAAAAGGATGAATTTTTTTTTTAATCTACCATGTCTTGGTGGTTCTCATCAAAAACAAAGAACTAATTATTAAATGTGCCTATCAATACAAAATTATGCCACCTGTTGTGCCTATTTTCCAAGGCAACTGTGATAGAAAATGCTGCATATTCATTTGTCCATCTTTTCAGACTGTATTAAGAGTGGTATAATGTGTGTATAGAGAATACTAACCTTTATGACAGAAATAAAAGTGAGGAGGAAAGATACCCAGCACTACAGAAGTTTGGTCATGTGCTAAATTCTTGGATGGAACTGCTTTGAAAGACAAGAATATGTATCATGTGTGAATTCCATAACCCAAAAGTGAAAAGGCTTCAGGGTTTATTTGCACAGTTTTAATCATAGCCTCTGATAAATTGAAAATATTTATAATCATGAAGGATTATATGCTAGAAGGCAGGAAAAAATAAACTTTTTGGAAGAAAAGGTAAGTGTTCTATACCAACTATCATAGAAAGAAATACTCTACTATAGTCTCAATCAAATCAATCTGTAGATCACAAGTTTAGGTTTGTCTATGTGGACATAACTGCACTGACAGTGATCTACCAAATTAGAAAAAATTATCAGAGTTGTCAGACTCCAGAGAATCACTGGAAACTGTTGAGAAGACTGCAAAAATAGATTTTTCCACTTGTCTAAAAATAGTTAAATCATAAAGAAGAATGTGTAGTAATAAAATGTGTTTTATTGAACAAGATGAACTGTGTGACAGTTACTTTGAAGGATTGTTCTATGTCTCCTCCAACTTGTTCCAAAAAAACCTAGGAGCATATAATCTCACCTAAGGTCAAACCTTGTTAGTCTGTATCTTTAACTTGAAAGTCCCTAGTTGGATTTCTAGGTTCTAGGCATTATGGCAAGCATGATGGAAATGGTTCTTTTAACTGAAAAGAATGTTCTTTGAACTGGATAAGTTTTCAATTTCCCAGCATCTTTGGATCATAATCACTGTCTTGAACACAGCCTTCAAATGACAACAGCAGATGCACAATCATGTGATGATGACAAATGAAGGTACAATCTCTCATATGCAGACTTTTTGTGTTAGCTCCAATTTTTGTGTTAGCTCTTAATTTTAACTTACTGAGAAAGGAACAGTGTTCCAAATTTGTTAGTCAAGATATGGTCACACAAAAAAAACCCTGCAAAAATGGTACTGTGTAAAAAACTAATCTTACCCAGAAATTGTATTTAGATGGAATATTTTGGTTGAATGTAAAGCCATCAGCATAACTGCTAAACAACTTTCTCTATATTGACAGATGTTCCTCGAAGTAAAGTAAAGTGAAATATAAAGTTCAGGAAAAGTACAACTTTGTAGTGGAGTTTAAAATACATCTTTCCTACTCCTCCTCCTCCTGTAAACATTTCACTGGCTAAGTTCTACGCCAAGAATCAAAATTGTAAGATATATTCAATATACAAAGTGGCACATGCTAAGATAAAGTAATTTACTTTTCAGCTTATGAGACTACTTTTCATCCTTTGCTCTAATTTACATTTTCAATGCAGATTTCTTGATACTTTTCTGCTTAATGTAATAGATATTATCAAAGAGTTACAATATGAAATGTTTGTCTTACAAGCACACTCCTAGTTCCTATGAACAAAAGATATGAAAAAAATGCAATATTTATTTCCAGGTTTTAGAGGAAGAACTAAAAGATTAAAAGGGATAAACCCACAGTTTCACTCTGGGTTTGGAAGGGTGGAGTGGGTGCTTCCCTCAATATTGGGAAAGGATTGGGAACAAAAACTCACAAAATCAAAAAAATTTAAGACTTGAGAACTATGATCAGCCAACAGTTTGCACAAAGTGTGCTTTACCAGAATCTCCATTAGTGTTATAAAAGGACCAGCATCATTCTTATCACTGGAAACTCATGGAACACTCTAACCATCATTTTGCAGCAGAATTATCAGACGAAGTTAATAGAAGACAGATGTCTATTCAAAACTTTTTTTGTAGCTTTTATTTACACTGAAAATGAACACTGAGAAAGTGATGAAAAAGTCATTTACATCAGAGTATAAAACCAGGTGAGAAAAAGAAACAATTTTGGCCTTGAAAGAAAGTGTTACAAAGGAATGAAAAAGAGCCCTAGAAAAATCATTCATAGGAAAATTAATTAACTTTGTTTCTCTAGTGAGGATGTTAAATTCTGTGTTGTTTTAATGGACAGGTTACCAAGAAATATTTGATTATGAGAAAGTGGAAAGGAAAGGAAAATCATAGAAACAGAAAAATATATCTAGTTTGAAGTATCCAAATTGTTAGTCTTTGAAGGAATATAATTCTAAAAAAAGAAACTATCACTATGGCCAGACACGAAGAGATAGAAGATTATATTAATTCAGTTCATTAAGTTTTGCATCCAAAATGAGGAAACTGTCAAGAATGCTGCAAAAGACAATATACTCAGATAAGAAATATAAGATAAATGTATGCCAAAGAAGCTGGCCCATGCTTCAGAGCTAAACATACTATATTAAAAGTAATTTTTGTGGAAATCCAGATTAATTATCTCTGGAAGGATGATTTCTACTCCAATGAATTTCTGAAATAGTCTTTTTTGATTCTTGGATAATAATCGTGTCTTGTCTCTGTATCTAATTGTATAGCTACACTGCAATTAGCCTTCTGCAGGACAGAAATTTGAGAAACTGAGCATTAAAAAAAACCAAAAAAAACCCAAAAAACCAGACCCACCCCTAATTGCATTCTTCTAGTTACAAAGATTAGCTGTGGAGACATTTTTCAATTCTCTTCACTCTTTAGTCAAGACTCTTGGGAACTGGACATTGTAACCTCTCATGCTTCTCTGTGAATTGGAATAGTCTGGCTAATGCTTTTACCTAGAATTTCCCTCAGAGGTTTGGAATTTGCCTTACCAATATCCTAACAGTGCTGGGAAGGTTAGTATGGAAGAATTGTGCTCCCTCTTTGGCATCTTGTTCTGGAGTGGTAGTCATTGTGATAGCCTGTAAAATACAACAAAGAGACACATTTCCAGTCATACACCAGAAATAGAATGTCTGTAAATATACTAGTCACTGCAAACTGGAAACATCAATACCTGACAGGTAAAGCCTTGCAGGGCCATGTCTCACAGGTAACAAAAGAAACTGTCACTTGGGGTTAACTGGCTATAGAGAATAGATTATACATTTCAAATTGAATGTTTTCTGATTTACTGGAAGCAAATTGAAGCTCAGTGTTTACCTCTATAATGAAAAAATGTTTGCTCAAGATAAAATTTCTCAGTGTGTTTGCACTTCACACACATATACAAAGTGAGTAAAAAGATTTATCTCACTGTTGGTTTCCAAAAAACATAGTAACATTGAGTTTGAGATGAATGACCTAGCTTTTTAGGATTAAAGATGATACTCCTGATGAGTATCCAAAACACTAATTTAGAATATTCTTACTGTTCTAGTTACACAATATATATGCACATGCACTACCATCAGGAGCAAACTGGCAAACCAGTGAGCTCTAAGGGCAATCTTTGGGTTTAGATTTCTTAATTCCCACTACATAGATTGAAGCTAACCTCTTATGAACACATCATCAGTCAACCAAATATTTAATAATTATGCTATATTCTAGAAATAGCTGCAGCTTCTCAAAATCAAATACATAAAATTTGTATATATTTGTTTTATTAAGTTTTCTTAGAAATCCTATTAATTATATAAATAAATGAAAAGTTAGCATTCTTTATCAGTGTCTCACCAGAACAATGTTTACTATATGGTTAATTTTGTCAAGTATACTTCTGCTTCTAATATATTATTTAGGAAAAATATATATACACACACATGCATTCACATACATGTATATACATATATATATATATACACAGACACACACACATATATATATATATATATATACACACATATATATATATATATATGTGTGTGTGTGTGGCACTTCTTCTAATGCCCAAGGAAATCATGCTTAGTATTTTGAACAATAAATTCCTGCCCATTTGGTTTGTGCTGTCGTTCAAAAAAGATAATCAGTTTTTGAATACACTTTATAGAAAGGTTTGGTTTGTTTTATTTTTTAAGTCCTGTTATAAAAGATATTTTTTAACTTTTGCTGTAAAAGAGGCAAGGGAAGAAAAGAAGAATGATCTTCTATGATTTGCTAACAGTGAATGCCTCAGATGTAAAGCAATAAGGAGTCTCTTAAAGAGTTGCAAATCAATTCTGATACGAAGATTTTATTTTCTAATTCAAAGAATACACTGAAAATACCAAAACATGACAAGAATAGTGGAAAAAAATCTGCATAATACAACATTATTTTGATTTTTCTGTAATGGGGTCAAATCAGTTGGGTTTTAGATGCAAAGAGAGCTAGAAAAAAGAAAAAAAATCTGGAAAGGTACACCAAAAATTCTATGCCATTGGTAGAGAAAATTATTTTAAACTTTAAACTTCCAGATTAAGCATGCCTAAATCTCAATAGCCTCTTCCTGCAATAAGTTTTTATGATCCTATGTGGAGATAGCTACATTTTCTAGAGATTTACTGAAATTTCATCATACTGTGTTATACCTTTTTTTTATCACTTGTCCCCTTTTTGGCTGCTTTGAAGCTGAACAGTTACAACCAACTAAATTCTTCCTAGTTACTTTATTCACTGACAATTAAATCAAGTAGCTTGAACATTACACTTCTTCCCTTATGATCAGCCATTTTGCTGCTAAACAAAACAGCTAATTTATTATTTTATATTACATTTATATTTAATATTTGATATTACATTTATAAATTAAAAATAAATTATTTCTAAAATTTATTATATTAAAATTATATTATTTTCTATAGGATATGACAGAAAAAGTTTATATCTAATTAAAATTTTTAGTATCATTGAAAAGAAAAAAATAATGACAGGCATGTTAATTGAAGGAAAGATATGATCTCCTTTACCTTGTTGAATTTTGTCTGTAGTAGAAAAATAAATATACCCAGAAGATTTACTATGCTCTAGCATTTAGATCTACTGGCATGCACTGGCCTGTGTCTGCATGATTAATTGCTTTAATTCCCCCAAAAATGACATTTGTATGCAGACTGCATATTGAGGATTATCCTTTGTCTTTGCTAACTCCTATGAGTCCAGAAGACACCTGTGAGAATGCCTTTTGGTCCATTGCAAAAATCACACCAGGGACCAATCTAACAATATACGAGTGTGGATGGTTGAATTTCAGCATCCAAAATCACCATTCAATTCACCACTTTAGGACAGCCAATAAGTACAGATAAGGGACAAGTTCTGCTCTCTTAGGTATAGCTATGGAAAACTTGACTTTAATAGGACATATAAGAGTTTTCTTCGTGGAAATGTGAAGGGTTTGTATGTTCCTCAAAAACCATCACATTAGCACAGGAGGAGAGGCCAGAGCCTTGTCTCATCCTGTTTAGAGCAATGTAATGAATCTCTCAGGACAAGCTATGGAGAAATAGTCTTGTTTTAGCAAAAGGCAAAGGAAATCAGTACGACTTTTACTGTTTACATGGTCTATCAAAGTTAATAGAGGAAGAAACTAAGGTTTGGGTATAGTTCGTCTCGTTAAACAGACATCTACTTCTGAATAGCTATGTTATTTTCCTGTTTTAGCTAGCAGAAAGAGTTGTTATAGATTGGGCTTTCTATCAACCTCAAACAGGCATTTAAAATAGGTTGCATGAGTCATATTCTAAAATTGCCAAAATATCCCCATTGACTATAAAGGTAGCTAAAGTTTCTGGTTCAGCAGACACTTTTTAAGTAACCTGAATTCCCACCTTTCCTCCATGCTAGTGCCTTGTTTGAGCTTTCATGAAAAACAGCCTACATTTCATCTCTGTATGCTTTTTTAAACTTTCAGAGCAGGAGAGTGATACTGTCGGGGCTTTTTGTGTTTTGTTTTTCAGCCTTGTTCTATTAATGTAAAGACCATCTACATTTAGGGTTGTGATAGAAAACTGTGTTGGATTTATCATAGTCTGCCAAAATGAAGCAAGAAAATGAAAAGCTATCCAATAGATTTAAATAAAATTTGAAATTACTACTTAAATTTTGCTTTATTGTAATTTTTATTCTTTAACTTTTTAATCAGGAACATGTATCTTATTTTCCTGACAAAAGACTTGTAGTTCCATTAACAAGTATTGCAGCACACAGAGCAAATATAATTATTAAAATACAACATGACGATTCAAAAACGTAAGACAATTATAATTTAAAAACTAGAAAGAAATAAAGCAAGAATTGACATTTTTTCAGCTTATTATGTAAGCATCATTAGGTAATAGGCTATACCAATAAGCAATCATTGGCATTATTGGTTTGTTCAGTTTCTCTGTACTACCTTTTAGTCTTAAAACACATAGTTTGAGTTGTTCAAATTTTAGAAAGAGGAAAAAAATTAAACTTAGAACCGCATATAATTTTTCAATCTGATTGTTTTTCTGGCGTTTTTTCCCTTGGTGAGGGTTTTTGGGGTTTTTTTGGGTGTTTCTATTTTGTTTTGATTTGGTTTTGGTTGATGGTGGTGGTGGATTCTGGGAGAGGTGGGGCTTGTGTGTGTTTTGGTTTTTATTTTTCCTGATTGTTTTTATCTGATGGCTTTGATTTTTTATCTGACAGTTTAAGCTAAAAACTCTGAAAGAACAAACAGTTCTCATGCAAATTATAGAGCTTTATTTGATACAGAGCTTGGAAATTATCTTTGATACTAAGAATTGTTTGTTTTCCTTAGTTTTGCTGTTTGCCTCGTACCATTCATGAGTACATGCCTTCTTAAGTATTTCTGGTTAGTTCATATCAGCTTTAATTCAATACTAAAAGTTAGGACTTATCTTGGAGAATAATGTTAAAAAACACCTCAATCACATTAACTCAATATAATGTACAGGAAGCAAGAAGCAATCCTCTGCCAGAGGTTTCAGATAAACATCAGAGAAATGCCCATGCCACTGTGAAAGCTCTCAACTCAGACTAAAGTAGCTGAACTCAACATTAAATTCACCACTAGCCTCCTGGGTTGTCTTGCAACAGCATTTAACTTTGCTAACTATGTCTACACTTCCTATTTTCAACAGTTTTAGATATATTCCCAAGGAAAAGTTTCCTGGCTTTCCATGATATTTTGAAACACATCTGAGCCATAATTGGAACACCCAGAGGTCACGCAGCAGTCATGAATGGCCTTTCCATAACATGCCTTAGGACCCTTACAGCTATGCTGAGAAGGATGCACAACGGGGTTCATGCTATGCTGTCATGGAGATAAGGCAGAAGATTAAACTCTGTTTCATTTACAGAGCGTGTGCCAATGATTTCTGTGCAGCAAGATAATCCCCTCCATACTGTGAAGGAATCATGTTCCACATAATCAAAAAACTGTGAGCATAATGATTAATAGAACTGGAGCTTTCCCTATGCATATAGACTAATAAGCAGAGAGCTGCTCATCTGCCTCTGCCTTAGCAATATCCCTTTTTCCCTGATGTTGTGACTCTGAGAGAGAGAGGTTACCTCACTTTCTCTGCAGACCTTATTCTACCTGGGCTACCCAGTGCTGCAGACTTTCCTAACCAGGAGTAATGTCAGAATATCGCAATCAGATTACACTTTGAAGGGTAGTGAAGTGCAAAATTTATATGTATTTCTGAAATCCTTGGTGTCTGCTCTTTCAGCATTTAACTGTAGGCCATGTGCAGTACAGATGAAAAATGGAGAAAAGTGTAACCTTCTTTACCTGGATATGGACATTCCCTCTGCTGCACAGTCTATAACTCCACTGCCTTCTCACACAATTGCCCAATGCTTCCTATCCCCTTCCTGCCCTGTCCACAAATTGAAATGCTAAGGAAAGCCTGATAATCACATGACTTTTATTTCCCATAGGAAACTTTGAACTTCCAATGCATGCTGACACAGAATATTCTGGAGTAGGCTAGGTACAATTGTTAAATGTTTGTGCTGAAAGGACAAAAATGGAAAGTGCATTGGAGGATCTGCTATGCACACACATATAAAGAAAAACTAATTAGCTGATGCCAGCTTTGACCGAAGTGACTATGAAATGGTAAAATTTAAGTTTGAGGAACTTCTGTAAGACCAGCTGCAGACTGGAGAGCCCAGATTTCAGATGAGCATATTTTGACTTGTTTGAATGGAACCCTTGCCCTCCCATTCTTGGGAGAAGCTAGAGCAGGGCTCCTTCTCAGGGAAGGTGACTTGGGAGCCACAGGTGACCCAGTATTGCCCAGGCAGGATGCTGCACTGCTGAAACAGAGCACAGTCTGAGCAGGGCGGGCAGAACAGGGATAATGATAGCGAAATATACATTCAATGCTCCAGTGATCATGGGAGAAGCTGATGTAGTGAGTCCAAAACAAAATGGTGGCAAAGAAAAATGACAGTTCATCAACATCTGGACACAGGTTTACTCATAGCACAGCTTCATGTGTCCATGCAGGCAGGGGACTGCATAGCTGAGCAGCTTTACGGAAAGAGATTGCTGACTAAATCACCAGTGCATCTTGCAGAGATGAAGGCTAATTGAATATTGGACTGCATTATAGGATTACAGCCAGCAGGTTGGAGGAAATTATTTTTCTTTTCTACTTACCAGTTGAGAGTCTTCATCTTGAATATTGTACCACTTATGGGCTCCCTGCTGCAAGAGAAATATTGATAAGTTGGAGAGAGTGGGTAGAGAAGTTAGCCTTGAGGAAAAAAATGCTAAAGCAGGATCTAATTGCTCTTTTCCAGTATCTAATGGGTTGTTATAGAGAAAGCAGTGCTGAACTATTTTCAGGTAGAAATTAAATAAGCAATTGGTGAAACTAGTTGCAAAACCAGAAATTCTGACTGGAGAAATGTCATCAAAAACTTGTTAAACGCTGCAACAGATTGCCCCAGAAGGTTGTGGAATCTGTCCTCAGAGATATTTAAATCTTGATTGATTTTAGCTCTGAGCAACCTGATTTGACTTTGAATTTAACTATGCCTTGACTAACTAACTTCCAGAGGTCACTTCTAAACAGTTGCATGGTCTTGGAGCAAGGCAAATAGCTAGGAGTAGATTGATGAAACCCACACAGAGCTGTCTCACATCCAAGCCAAGTTTTAGTTAATTTATGAGTACACATAAGAAAGCTAATCCAGATATGTCATGCACATGCTGTGGGTAACTCACAACACTTGTAGGTCAATGCAATCATTCCTAGCCAAGGTGTGCCATGTGCCAGTTCAGTTCTCCTACCTCTGTCACAGTCCTGCCCAACAACGTGTAGCCTGGCTTACATACAATATCCACCATCCAGGAAGACTAAAAATATTGCTCTCATCCTCTCTATGGTTCCTAGGATGTATCCCTTTTTCAAGGGCCAAACCAGGAGCAGATTTGGCACTATCTGCATGCTAAGAGTATCTCTTTTTTTGCCACTGTCTAATCATTACTGAAAGTCAGATGCTGGGCCAGCTAGAACTTCCCTGGCTCCCTCAGGGAAGTTATGGCAAAATAAAGCTATTAAAGTAGGTGTCCACTGCCAACCTCATCTTCACTTCATCTGTGTAGATACAGCAAAATTATAAAATAGCTATCTTGCCAGATTCACCTGGAAATTCTGAGGGACACAAGACTTTGGTGACATTTCTAAAAATGAATTAATGGAAAATATACTCTCCAAGCAGATTTTGTCCTGGGGTTAGTTTAGTTTAAGTATCTCTGCATACTAATGCAACTATTTTCTTTATGTACCATAGTCATGTTGGAAAAAATGAAGTTTATCTGTTTTTCATAGGCTTTCTTGAGCACTCGCTCCAAAAAAGACCCTGAAAAATCAGAAGCTCAAGCACTAAAAATACCTTCTGAACCTACCTTTAGGCCAGCTACAGTTTGTGAGTAAGGACTTTGCTGTACTAATTTGGGGGCGTGGGAGAGGTAGAATGGAACTTCATTTTCTTTTTGAAAGGGGATTGTGTTGAACAGCCACAGAGATGGTTTTTACCCTCCCTTCCATGTTATTCCTTCTGCCTTTTTCTATATGGAGGTATTTAGAAATCTTCCAGGAGAATCTGTCTTTAAGATAAATTTTGTTAAGACTTCTGTCTTGAACAGATAGCATTATGTCCCAGAGGTTCCTAAGATATGTCTGCTGCCTAGTTTAAAAGATATGTAGAGGAAAACCCAGATACTCACTCTAATGGCAAAATATCTGAAGGTAAGTTATGGGAGTTTGCTTGAGAAATGATGTATTCAGCTGGGAGAAGTGCTGGAGTTGGACAGAATGTAAGTGGGCATTAAAAAAATCTATATGCAGTGAAAATAAAATTGTAGGGTTCACTCTAAATCCAACAGCAGTGGCATGGCCTCATTTGGTCATCTGTGTCTTCAGGCATGCCTGATTTCCATTTTAAGGAAAAAACACCTTCAGTTCTTTATTTCCCCCCCCATCATGTTTATTCCTTTAATGAGTTTTTGGGTTTTTTTTCACCACAGAAAATACATAAGCATTTGAAATTAAATTATCCCAGAATGCAACTCTGAACTGTGCACTGGAAGAAATTCCTTCTGACTCCACTGCAGTGAACAACTTGTGCCAGAGGCATGCTATCTAATTACCATACACTTTCTTGACTAGTATTGTGAGGAGGGAAAAGGTAGTGTGCAATCAACTGAAATATGAAACAATAAAACAAAATAAACTGCATGAAGTAGGAGGAAAAATGAGATGGGAGTTTTTGTTGTTAAATGTTTACTGTTCATACACTGCCTGAGGCTTAAATTCTTGACTGTTAGAGGATTTCACAGTTTTATGGATACCATCAGAAGATTTTAAAATACTGTGGTTTGTATTGCAATTCTTGTTGAAAGTGCACATTTCTTGCTTCTCAAATATTTTATCTAGTTTGGTGGTTTATTATGTGTTTCTTGAAGATCATCCTTCAGCCATTCTTAGCTCTAAACCCAATCATATCTAGGCTGATTCATTCAAAAAACAAATGTTACCAGAAACTCTCTATATTCCTTTTCACTTTTAAAGATCTTACTCTTCTCCATAATTCACTTAGCAAAATCATTTTCAAAGCCTCTGGTTTCCAATAAAGGAATAATTGTACTTGCAGACTAGAGAAAAAATTCTGCTTCTAGTCACGATTTTGTAATTATTTCCTCAAGCTCTTCTATTAATTATGAATTTATTTAGAAAACAGCCTGCTCATCAATAGTTAAGTAGCAAAGAAAAAGAAAGGATCTTTATATAAAGAAGAACATGCCTCAAAAATGAATTTAAAAAATAATTTTTTCTGTAGTACACATGTAAGTCCCTGTGTCCCTTTGGAAAGTTAATGCAATCACAAGTCATTAGCAGAAGACTAAAAGTTTTCCTCCATTCACCTACTTTCTCTCATCACATACATTCCAGCTAAAAGATTATCACATATTAACTGATACACACAATATGCATACACGGGAAAATAACTAAACAGACAAAATATTTTGCAGCTCTGCACAGAAGTAGGAAATTGCTTGCAGAGTTTGATCTACATTTGATATTTTTTGATGGGTCAGATACTTCATTTCTTACATGCAATAATGGAAAGTAAGTGACTGCAGACCATTCCCACAATAGTCAGTATTGAACTCTGTTGCTAATACAAGCAATTTGCATGAGAGTTCTACCTACTTGTCTCCTACAAATTCCTAAAAAATTTTAAATTTGGACTAAACTGAAGACAATGTTTCTTTTTGTGCAGATAATTTTCTAAGCTTCCTCAAGATCCTAGACAGAAGCCAGAATTTCAAGCATGTTACCTCAATCACCTCACCCATGCAGCAGTGATGAGAGCAAACACCCTGCATGAGTCTTAAGACTCAGTTACAAATTGTCTAGGCTAGACAACGTCTGGCAGGAAAAGTTTTTTGTATCTTTGTTTGTGGCTCTTTTTAGTTTGTTTGTTTGTTTGTTTGTTTGTTTGTTTGTTTGTTGTTGTTTTTTGGGGGTTATTTTGGCAAACGCAGAAAGAACTTTGCAATTTAATTTTACTAGCAGAGTAATGATATGACATGCAATTAATTCACAGTTATATGACCAAGCAATCCTTTCCATTGTGAGGTGCTTAATATAAAGACATATTAGAAAGAGAAGGTTGTGGACAGGAAAATGTAAGCTCCTATTTCTACATAAAATACTAATCATAAGTGTTGCAGAGAATGAAGCTTTTAATCTGAGGGGTTCCCTCGTGGCTTAGTCTATGTAACTCCAAACCACCACTACAGTTTCATTTGAAAAGCTGAAACTGTTGAAGTAAACCTCTGCCTGTTAAGAAATCCAAAGAAAAATCAAGGGGTCATGATCAGAAGTAGAATAAATAGACAAACCCCATCTGTCTCTGTATATCTTGTAATTAATCTGGTTAATAACTAGATAAATTGTGGGCAGGAAGATTGTGACATTCTATGGACCAGGCACAGCATAAGGATGGAAAATCTGTCAGCCCAAGAGCTGTCAGTCTTCTGAGGCAATAGTGTAAGGAAAAGAGTGATCTTTATTTCTTCGTCTAATGTCTTCTTTCCCCATAAAGAGGATGTTACTAGTCTGCATAGAATATTTTCCTCTGGATTAAAGTTTCTTTCAGAAGTCAAAGCTAACCCATTCCATACTGGTGAATTAGGGCTGAATGACCCCATGATGGGGCGTGGCAGCATATTCACCATAGGCTGATGGTAAAGACAAATTAAGTCTTCATTGATACTCTCAATTTCATTCCCTCTCTCCCAGAAGAGGTGCATTTATAACAGCAGATCTGTGTTTTTAATTTGACATTCATCAATCTTGCTTTTCCAGGAGTGTTGAGACACCTACTGCTAGAAAGAATCAATTTAGGAAGGATGACAACTTAGGAAGGACAGGGGTCTGTTGAAGTTATAGTGCTTCTTGGGGATAATTATTTGCATGGGTCACCCCACCCAACTTGTTTGACATTTTGCAATTTTATGAATTATTCTTTTTTATATGAATGCGATTTATGTATGGTAATGTATGGTTATATATGTACAGTATTTATTTAAAAGCTAAATAGTAACTCTCTTTTCCTTTCTGATTTTCTGAAAATGAACTTACTGTGTTAATATGCTCAGTGACTACTATTTTATAATCACTTTCTAATCATTATACAGTTTCTTGAACAAAGCAATCAGGGAAAATTAGAAGTCCTTCTTATGCTGATAGATCTCTATCAAAAGCATTAAGCTGTTACTATATTCTTCTTAATTTTAAGATATAAAAAATGTGTTTTCTGAAGCTTTCACATAACATGTAACTGGCATGAAATATATAACTGCAGAAAATAAAATGGAATTACTTGCAAAATATTTCCACAGCAATATTGCTACTCAAATTTAAAAAAAAAATTGCATTGTTTGTTTGACAAACTTTAATTATTAAATGCAAATCTGCTATAGAAAGCCAGGAATATTATTTTTGAATCTAATAGTTGAATGTTTATTTCATAACAAGATAGTTTTGGTAGTAGGATAAGGCTAGAAAATTTTGTATGTTCACAACTACACTCCTTATTTTAATGTTTTAATGTGGAACACATGTACACAATATTCATTCTTTTAATAAGACCTCTCATATCAGTGAACAAACTAGGATCCGATAGGGATCTGTTTTCCTTTTATTTACATCATTAGCAGCACTACAAATTTGGCATATAAAGTCAGCTGGAAAACCACAACATTTTTGTATGCATACCTTCTTCTTAATGAAGCCACAGGACAGTATTAAATTACCTATGGAATCTACTACCTTTTACTGTAGTAGTTGGTAGTCTGACACTCTCTCTTCTAAGCTACAGTAAATAAATAAATTACTGTCTTCCATCTTACCACATTTCAACACCCTACAAATACATGATGAAAGATTAAACTTGAATAATTATTTTAGATAGTAAAGATATTTTCATATGGAATTCCATAACACTAATACCAGTCTAGAAAAAAAGTCATATGAAATTGTAATTTATATTAATGAGAAAACAGAAAAGAAAAAAATGTTCCTTCCCTACTTTGATAATAAAGGCATGTGATAAAATATCTTCTTTTATGCAAAATTCCTATTGATTTAAATAAGGTCCTCTACCTCATGACTGACTGATAGTAAGAAATTGCTCTACAATTAATTTCTTCAAAAATTAGCCACATTTCTAGGTTTCGCATCCATAAGATGAGGAAAAAACCAATTTATTATACCATGTATGAAGACAAAAACTTTTATTTGTTAACATTCTATAGTACAAACAGAAAAATTATGTGTAGTTCTTCAGAAGAACTGATGAAATCAGGGATTTCATCTGTGTAAAATGGGAATAAATAGGGAAAGGTTGTGTATGAAACTCTTAAAAATAATGTAGCTAAGATCACAGCCACATGCCCACTTTTTCAGCTCTACTTAGCCCAGAGTGGATGGAAAGAGGAGGACAGAAGAGGAGAGTGAGAAGACAAGCTGCAGCCCCTCACATCTGGAAAAGAGTCCATGAGCAGGACTCCCCCAGGTAACCATCTACCACTCTGCCTGCCTCCATGTATTGCCAACAATTTCTAACCTGAAATCTTAGGATTGTCTGTAAGTCTTTTTCAGAACACAAGTTCTTAGATTTCCAACTACATCAATTAGACAATGCTGATTACTCCACCATGCAATATGACAGAAAAAGATGAAAATGCACAGCAACCAAAGGCATAGAGCAGAACAATTGTCTCAAAATC
The DNA here is from genome assembly GCF_052056855.1 of Sturnus vulgaris. Classification (NCBI taxonomy): domain Eukaryota; kingdom Metazoa; phylum Chordata; class Aves; order Passeriformes; family Sturnidae; genus Sturnus; species Sturnus vulgaris. The sequence goes on from NC_142244.1 coordinate 97,894,874, forward strand.
TCACAATATGATTAAGCTTAACTCCACACTTCCTAACATGTTTATTCAGGAAAGAGATGTTGTGATGTGATTGGTGATGCTGAGCTCTTTCTTATTGCCAGCAACAGTTCCATTTGGTCAGCCCACAGCTCAATGAACTTGAGTATTGTGAGCTTTTTATTCAAGTCAGATGCTATTGAAAATGTAAGGCCATAACTATTCCATTTTCCAGTCTTATCTATCTTTCTGTCTCTCACAGAACATGTCCAGATTGCCTCTGTAGTGCTGCCAAGAAAGTAATGTATCCTTGCATCCTCAGAATTAACAGTGCAGCAGGAATTCCTGTCCTAGAAAAAATTTGCAGTCATAATTCTATGTCTTGGCATAGTCAGAAACATCTTCCTAACCAAGAAGTTAGGGCCAGCACTGGGATATATGTCCAAGCTACTGCAGCTTTCTGCCCTTCCCTTGGCACACAGAATTCACTTTTCTCTAAAAATTATGTTAAATTTTTCAGATGTTGCAAAGTTGCCCCAAATGTCCGGAGGCAATGTCACTGATTTTCAGGATGACAAAGGCCTGTTCTCTACAGGACCAGATCCATTGGCATATGCCTCTGAATGAGTCAGATCATGACTGAGTTTGGGAAGAAAGGGTTTGGTCTTTTGAGGAAAGAAGAGAAAAAGAAGGTTATGAAAAAAGGGTTTGGATAAAAGTGCTTCATATCTGTAAACTACATAGATCAGGTTGTACATGGCATGTACATATCATCTAGAGGGGCCCGTTGTTTTTACTGAGACTCACCAGCATGGCCATGGACTGCTCTCACCACTCCACTGCCAAGGCATTCCTCCTGAGAAGCCAACAGCTTCAGGGTTTGATAAGGTCCAGTTAGGACTGTGCAGACAATACTGACTGGTGCACCTCAGGAACTTGATTGCAATGTCTACAGCCCTTCCCATGGATTGCAGCTTCTTCAGGGAGCATTCACCAGCATGGAATCCCCCATGGATGGCAGCATGGGTATCTGCTCTAGCCCCTGGAGCGCTTAATCCTTTTTTTGCTTTCTCTTTTGTAATTGCAGGGCTGTCTCACATATTTTTCCCTTACATTTTTCTAATGTGTGGTGTTCTGCTATTTCTTAGGTCTATTTTTACAGAGGCACCACCATCTTAGGTTGTTGGAGCCAGCTGGAATCTGCTGTAACCTACTCAGGGCAGCTCCTGGCCTCTTCCTCACAGACACCACGCTTCCACCAGGGTCTGGACACCCACACTAAAACTATATTTTATATTATAAACATAAACATAAACATAAACATAAACATAAATATAAATATAATTATAATTATAATTATAATTATAATTATAATTATAATTATAAATAAATATAAATAAAAATAAAAATAAAAAGAAATAGAAATAAATAGAAATAGAAATAGAAATAGAAATAGAAATAGAAATAGAAATAGAAATAGAAATAGAAATAGAAATAGAAATAGAAATAGAAATATATGTAAAATCTTTATGGGATTAATAGATCTAATCCCATATATATTAGATATCGATTATATAGCTGTAGATCCCATCAATCCTTATCTGTTCAAACTTTATTATAAAACAAACATTTTGTTTTCATGCAAAGACATCTTTGACTACCCACCTTGCTCTTTTCTAATGGAGTTTTGCTATTCCTAGAGGACTATAAATGTATTTAGCAGTGCTGTTTTCAGATTCTTATTGGAAACTCATTGTTGTCTTGTGGACCCCACTCCAGAAATGCTTGAACAAGGGAGTGCTTGCTGATTCACAACAGTTTTAAGCAACAGCTACATATGTGGCAAAAGCATAATGTAGATATGACAAAGTGGTAAGAGAATCAGTCTGAGAGACTTGGGCTGTCCTTACTGATCATGTGGAACAAGTATGGCAATACTGACACATATCACTACCTGCTAACAGAACTTAACTGCCTTGTGAATGATGCTGCTGCACTTAGTCCCAGAGTCTGAGGGAGCTGACAAGAATGATTTCTGCCAAGCACTAGAATGCCTGAAACATCATAGTAGATGGGAATTATGTGTTGCTACATGAAGAACAGGGAATTATAAGATACTACTGAAAGCAGTACCCTCAGCACATCATTAATAAGCAACCCATGGACTGAAATATAAAACATTATATTAAAAAAAATTAAAATCGCAGATAATTTGTGCAAGCAGAAAGCTTTGTGTTCGGAGTAGGAGAGAAGTTAAGGTGTCTGTGGAAATGGCCTACAGCAAATAACTATGTAGTATGTACTGTAAAAGATAGTTTATGGATGTTGAGGGCTGAATCAGCCATCTGCAAATTAAGGCTTTAACTTTTTTCTGAGAGTGTAGGGTGCTGAAAAATGTTTGATATGCTCCTGGAAGTTACCTTGTAATGTTAAATGCTCTCTACAAAAATATAGAAGTTAAGGAAGCCAAAGCTCAGGTGTTACTAAAAGCAGTAAGAGGTGTGAAGGGCAAGTAGAAAGGATTCTTTTTAAAATGGCAGCCAAGAAAAGGCTTTAAAAATTGAGACAGATTCACACTGCCTGTTTTGCCTCAGTTTTCACTGGTAAGGTGAAAGTTTTCTCACAGGTCCAGTGGTAATGCAACAAGCATTACACAGAGCAATATAAGATGGAGTGAGGGAACACTTTGGACCTCTGGGCATACTCCATGGGATCAAATGGGTCCATCTAGGGTTGCTGATGGATGTGGTCCATATCAGTGTGAAGCCACCATATATTACCTGAAAGATCATGATGACTGGGGGACATTCCTGAAAATGAGAGAAAGGAAAAGGTCCCAGTCATTTCAAAGAAGGGCAGAAGTGGGAATCTAGGGAAACAAATTGCTCAGCCTCACCTTAATGCATGAGAAGATGATGAAGCAGCTAATGCTGTAAGTGGCTGCCAGCCTTAGGAAAGGCAAGAAGGTGACTGGGATCAGCCAACATGGTTTTATATAGAGGAAGTAGTGCCTGACAGAACTTACCATTTTTTGCTGTTAGATAATGTGCTGGGGACCAAGGGAGAGCTGTGTGTTGTTTACCTGTAGTTTAGTAAAGCCTTCTATACGGTTTCCCATAGCACTTTAGCAGACATTTGAACTGGACAAGCTAGCCAAAAGGTGAATTGAAAGCCAGCTGGATTATCAGGGGCAAAAGGTTGTGATGAGCAGTGCAAAATCCCAGTGGTGGATGGTTAACAGTGACATCCGTCAGGGATGAATACTGGCATTAGTGGTTTTTATCTGTTTATTGACTACCTGGGTGATAGGGAGAATGAAAGTCTGAGCATGATACAGAACTGGGGGAGAAAAGGGCTGCTATAATTCAGTGATTTGGAAGCGATAAGGAAAATCAAGGAGCAGCAGGAGTCTAATGGCTGAATGAGGAATCAGATGCTGAGATGAGCATCTGGGGAGAAATTTGAACTGCACAAAGATACTAGATTCAAGAACTGTAAAACTCAAAAAAGAGCAGTGAAATGGGTAATCATTCAGTTTACCTTGATTCTAAATGAATTATTCATTCCACCTTTACTTTTTCATTTCTTAATTCTTCAACGTTTGATACAGTAACCTTAAAGAATACTTTCATTTTCTTGTACTATCTGATAGACACAGGTTATCTTTCTATTACATGTATTAGAAAATACTTATCTTTTAGCATGAGATGGAAGCCAAGCATAGTCATGTCATTGAAATGTTTATTTCCTACATTAAGCCCTCCCCTCCCTCCCCCAGCTGTAATTTGGAGGTGTTCACCTTTTATTTTTTCACCCAAGTATGTCCTAAATATGCAACAGAAAAAATAAAAAGCAAAGCTAAGCTATACAAAATGCTTATAAAAGACAATAAAAGCAGTTTAGCAGGTGGAAAAAAGAGTTCTTGTTCATTGATATAATATAAAATAAGTCAGTAATACTATGTCTTGAAGTGTTCTGTGAATATCATTGTCTTATAAATGCATTTATTGGCAGCTGTTTTCCCATAATTTGTAGCAATCCACCAGATTTTGCTGCCGATAAGCCATTCTTTGGAGGATTCAGCTTTAATACAACATTTAAGTTCAGAAAAAAAATTCCAAAAATTACTTGAATCAAAAACAAAGAGACATCTGGTGGATAAACAGGTCAATTTTTCTCATTAAGGTGCGGAAAAACCATCCTGCTGCATACAGCCTGCCCTTCTCACCTACTGCAGTGAAGGCAGAACAGTCTTATCAGGTAAGGTCATTCTGCATGGCAGCTCTACAATTTCTGTCTCACCCTGCATTAGTCCACAGGGGGAACCAGTGGGAATCCAACAGCTCTTCATCACTTCAGTATCAAGAGACATTAAAACAGCTTGTCAGGAGCCTCATTTCCCTCCACCCTATGTGACTAAGTAGAAATAGTAAGAATACAACAAAGTAAAACAAAAAAATACAACCCACAACCAGTGGAAGTCTTACTGGGGAGAGGGAAGTGTTATCTTTTTAAATTAATTTTCATTTTTTCTTATTTTTATCATTGATAGTATGATCCACATGTGTATTTTATCTAGGAGAAAATGGAAAAAAAATACAATAACTTCAGCACCTTTTTGCTACTCAAAATCTTTATAGACTTCTTGTAAAGAGCTTTCTGCTACAATTTTTTAAAGACTTTTTTTGGTTACTGAGATAAATAGATACCTCTTCTTATAAGAAGAATAGGGTAAAATATGGACATTTAAATCACAATCACCATCATACATTTTTCCTGAAGAGTTTCTGCCTTTTAACATTTCCATGAACTAATAGTTTAAATTAAACTTTTGGCACAAGATGATACATCATACCATATGATAACTATTCTTAATATCAAAATTTCACACTAGTAAAGATGTAATATTGTTCTGCATTTCCCTGTTTTTAGCATTGCAACTTAGAAGAAATATAAGCAAGATAGTGAGAACCTGCAACCATATTTGGGCAGAAATTGTTTCCTGGCACTAGTGAAGGAAAAGCACTAAGAATATGCTGATAAATTTCCAAATCATCCCCTGCTTGTAGAAGAGCAATGTGCTCTGTGTGTTTCTTCTATCCATGATGTTTACTTCAGCAGCCCAGTGCTCCCCAGTGATAGCACATGAATAAAAGACCAAGCAGTAAACTGCCAATTTATCACAACTCTACTAATGCAACCTTCATGTGGTGTTCTAGTACTTTCTTCCTTGATGCTTCTTATGTATGTTTCAGAGTGTTTGCCAAAAGCTGTTCAAAACTCTGCTATCCCCAAATATTATGTAGGTTACCACAGACCACAGAAATCCAGTGGAGATTGTATAAACAAAGCACAATTTGGCATTCAGTCAACATAAATTTTAATAGGACACAATGCAATTTTATAGCATTCAGTATGAATTTTGACTTAAACTTTTCTTCTATTGATAAATAATGTAAAATATAGCTTAGCTGACAATAAAGGTGAAAAGAGAAGCTATATAACATGTGGAGGTTTTTTTAATAAAAATTGGGAAAAACAAAATCAGTAATGTAAATGTAGGAGACTTGTTGCAAAAGGTAGAATCTGGATGAGAACGATCAAACAGTATAAGTGGTTTGAGAGAGTATGCTAATAACACCAACATAAGGCAAATATTATTCAACTCTGACCTGTTTGATGTTCTCTTTTCACTGAGTCTTCTGTGAACAAGTGGAAAAGAAGGAAAAATTAAAAAGAAAAATAAATAAACAAAAAACAAAACAAAAAAACCCCAACAAAAAACAAAACTGTATGAGTGAAGCAAGTTAGAAAAGAAAAGCAGGCCAAGATCTAGAAGTAAAATTAATTATGATTAAAAGTCTTTACCTCAGCCCCAGTACACAGATGTTTTTCCTGCTTCACTAGCCACAAAGCATGTGTCAATAAAACTTGTTATCATTTAATACTGCTCCAGTGGAAAGTCAGAGCGGAGAAAGGAAGACTCAAAATGGATACTTGGAAGTTTTCTTTAAAAAATCCAATCATTAGCACCATCTTTTCTTTAATGATCTTACCATAAATAACGCTGCCAGATACCTTACAAGAATGTACATGGTGCAGGGGTACATTTCTTGCCAAGTTTCCTTAGTGTGAGAGTTGGCATTCTGATTGTGTACTAACTGTCCAAATAGTTTAGTCAGAGAATAACTTATTTACTTACTTATTACTCACATTAATAAGGTTACCTTATTAATGTAAAATTTAACTGGACTCTGTAAAATATTTGAGATTCTTTTTTTCTGTATAGCTTCATCCATGGTTCAAAAACTGTGCCTTGATTTAATCAGAATTTCCACACCTCTGGCAATAAACCCTTGCAGAAATGGCGACTGTTGGCCCTACAGCAGTTTTTTGGTAGTTAAACAACTTTATCTGAAAACTGATGTTGACTTGACACTTTCATCTTACTATCAGTGCATGGCAATCAGAACTTCTCTCATAATCTTATATTGTTAATTCACTCAATAATTCAGTCTTTTAGGGAGTTGGTTATATGCTTTCATTTAGAAATCACTTTAAATTGGTTTTAAGGATGAGAGCCGTGAGTTTGAGCTTGTGGTTTTTCTTTGTGTTCATGATCTGGTACTATTTTTCATTATTTTCATAAAAAGCTATATTTTTTTCAATATTACAGAATTTTCATTAGTGGCCTGTCCTTTAAAGCTTGGCATATGACCCCTAGTTTAAGAAAAGCAAAAGGAAAAAAAAAAATCTTGGCTAAATGACCTCAATATGAAACTGATTTAACCAACTAAAACTTCAGTAGTCATAATTTTAAAAGAGCGGGGATAAATATTAGCAGGGCCCATAGTCCAGATGCCTGTGTGTCCTCAGGCTTTCCTGAACCTACCTTTGCTATGCCAGAGAGTCTGTTGTCCCACACCATCAGCATTACTGTGCGGAGTAGAAAAAAGCTGGGACTAAAGTAGCAGGGAGCAAGTGCTTATGCCAGTTCATTGCACACCTAACATACTTCAAAAACAGGAAATTGAAGATGTTACTTCTTTTGTGATTACTTAAATGCCAGCAGGCCTTTTGGTTGTAGGAATTCCGGATCATCCTCTGTTGAGCACAGCAGGCACAGCTCATCTTACCTTACCTGGTTGTTGTTTTCAAACTATTCTAGCTTACCAAAGTGGAAGATGAGAGCTGTAATTATGGGAATCTTTTTGTCTCTGAACCAGCACTTCTCTGTTGATCTCATCCTATTCAAACGTGATTACATTTGAGTCTCTGATTGTCAAGGGAGTATTTCAGGAAATTTGTTTTGCCCATTTACCAGCCATTCCCGTCTCCACTAATCATGGGCTGTGGTAGGTTATGTTGTAGTCACAAGTCCATATACATCCTACTCCAAGTGAAGTTGTTTCCCTGGTCTTTTTTCCCTTATTAATAACACATGCACATTCTTAGGAATAGAGGGTATTTTTTTCCTTTGATTTAAGGCTCCCATGAATCTGACTTGTGTTTAACGAATGAAAAAAGAACAGTTCTCAAATTTTTAAAGAGCCTGAAGATACTTATTTGCTTCCCCCACACTCTAAACTTTACTCAATACTTCTGGTGAGCGGATCAGCATGTCTTTAAAATATCCCAACATATCATTAGTACTTTTTGCGATTTCCCTGAGGAAAGCAAAATTTTCACTTCTGATTTTCCTTTTGTATTACTCTTGAATATGCATCATATTGTCATGATGCTGTTTATTTTTCACTGAGGATAAATCTTTTAATGGCCTTCACAGAACAGTAAAAACACATACTTCCAGAATGCAAACATTCAATTTCTATAAACTCATGGCAAAAGTGTCACATATATGATGTAAATGAGAAAAATTTCTAGACCTTATAGCAATGCCTTAGAAGGGGAAAAGAAATTAATACTTGAGCTCTCTTATATAGCATCTTCTAATAAAACTCTCTCTAAAAGACTGTTGTGGAGTAGAAAGCCTACGCTACTGGCACATTATCATGAGATAAAGTGAAATGACAGCAGGAATGTGAACAGCACGGCTTTAGAGGATTGTCTGGATGACAAGAGACCCATTTCAAAGTGTTTCATGGAGGGTGCTCTTCTTTTCTGCTTTTGCTGTAACATTTCAGGTAGGGGCTCCCCCAACAGGGATTGAGCAGCAACAAGGATAAGGGACACTGACTGTCAAATCAACTGTCTCCATCTCTGTCCCTGTCCCTGTCTCTGTCTCTGTTTCTGTCTCTGTCTTACTTCTTCTAAGAATAGAATAATCGCATCTTTTCATAATACAGTGACATTGCTCAGATTTTTCATTATGCCTGGATTAAGAATAAAAAACGGGGGAGGAGCTGTGAGAGGAGAGCAACTTTGGTTTGATTTTTCTTATTCACCACCTTCTCTCTTTGTACTTTCCTGCCTGACTTGGGATGGAAACCAACTTCACCTTGGGTTCTTTTAGATTTAAAGGTTATTAACAACAGCAACATTAACCTGCTCAGACCTTATTTTCATTATCTCCAATAGGATGGCAGGATTAAGATAGCTGGAAGGAGCATGATGTGATTTAGTTCTGTTTGATGCTTCTGCCTTAGTAAATGTCAGAAGCAGGGAACAGAGTATTAATAATCATTTGCATCCAGTATGCTAACAGCAGATCTCCAAGAGAATGCACTCTGTAAAATAAACCTCCAAGGTAGCAATTGCCTCTCCTCCAAAAAATAAATGAAAACAAGGCCATTCAAGATATATCTGACAAATGCAGGGTTAAATTAAAACACTAGTATCTATTTAAAAGCTGAGAAGCAGTTTGCTGGAGCAGTTATTTCATGTTAATCACTTTGTATTTACTGCAGCTTGAGAAAGACACATTTGTTATGCAGACAGTGTTCATTGTCGTAGCTTCATCATTAATGCACTGCTGCCAGCAACAAAATGAATTAGCTCTCTGAATACTAAACTGGGAAACCAATGTTGAACCAGAGAGTGGCACAATGACACTTACAGGATTAAAATATACTACCCAGCTATGAGAGGGTGCATTTTGGCCTTTGTTAATGATCAACTATTTTTAAGATTAGTATTAGTATGAAACCTCTTTGGAATGGTTGAAAATTATAGGACAAACAATAGTGATCATTTATGTTCCCCATGGGAGTTTGTACTCTTTCTGGAATACAAATTTCTCATGGATTATTTCCCATGCTTGACCACAGCCATTTTTTCCCCATCAACAATTTATCATTTATCCTTTTACATGCATGCTTTGAATTTCTGCAATTCCTAGCATACTGTAGATCCATAGCAGTACTGTGGAAAGTGCATGAATACAAAACACGAAGGAATCAAAGCCCCACTGTGTCTGTGAAGAGATGTCACAGGCATGTGCAAAAGCACAGTAACAAAGCAAATGCCACCTGTCATTCTGAGTGTTTTTATATGGCTTTTGATGTCCCAATGTCACAAGAATAACAACATTAATCTCAGAATAGTGCATTTTTACTGTTAGCTATAACCTGCTCTGCACAGGTCACTAAAGTAGTAAGGGCTAATTGTATATTTTAAATAAAAAAGGGAGGAGGGGCAGGGGTCAAGGAAGAAGAAAAAGGAAGAAAAGCAGGAGGAAAAATGCCTCAATCAGAAAAATATACATATTTTTGTGGGAGAATGGGACTTGCCCTGTAATAAAATGTATTGAAGAGCAGAAGGCAGAAGCCTCCTTTCTATCCCCTAAAAATCTGGGCTTGATTCCCTGAGATGTTGGAAGCAGAACACCCCCAGACATTTAAAAGGGAGGAAAGGAACTAGAAAGCTATAAAACACTTGTTCTATCTTAAAGTGTCATGTGCATAAATGGGTAATACATTCAAGCCTAAGGATCAAAAATCCTGAACTAAATTCTATAGGAAAAAAACAATTCTTGAATCTTGAAGTACTCATATTCTCCTAGAAAGGAAAACAAATAAAAACCACAATAATCCCAACTCTTTTGGGAGTTATTTCTCTTCCAGTTGGAAATAGAAGTTATTTGAACATTTGTATGCAAAACAAAGCATGCCAGAAAACACAACATAGCCAAATCATCTGATGCAGAGAAATGGTTATGTACAGCTATTGTACAGTTGATGCTGATGACTAATTATTTTTGTGCATAAATATATTTTAAAATTAATATTTTATAATTTAAATTGTAATGGACTCTCTTGTTCTATTTGCATATGTTCTTTTTTAGAAATATCCATTTCAGGTTTAGAAAGTAATTATTCAAGATTAATTTTCAAGAATGAAAATAAGCTGTGAGAGTAAGAAACTGTCATCACCATTATGCAGCTTTCTGACCTCAATGACTATTATCTAGAATAATAATAGTATTCATTTACTAGCAAAGTAACATTCTGAAGTTAATTAAATGTTCATACAGTATTATGAAATTACTAAATAAGCATATTTCATAAATACCATATTTTCATGAAAAAGCAATGCCAAGCTCCATGGAAGTTCATCCATGTATTTTTTCACTGTGTTCCAACCAGTTTTCTAGTTGAACATATCAGCTGATTAGCAATAGAAGGTGACTTGAAGTAACAGAGGACAATAGAAAAATGATACTTTAGCTAAATTAAACCTACTAGTCATATCTGTAAAGAGAATGTAGCTATCAAAATTTGAATTTGACACAGTTATAGTGATAAACTCTTAAAGAGAGACATTTCATAACCAATAAACTGGAGTGAACAATATATGCTGAAAAATTCTCAAAGGTGAACCTTGTGGTTTAACCTAAGCCCAGCTGGCAGATGAGCCGTACACAGCAGCTCACTTGTTCACCCCTGATGGTGTGAGGGAGAGAATCAGAAGATTAGAAAAGTTGTGGGTTGACATATATTTAGCTTAATAGGTAAAGCAAAAGCTGTTCATGTCAGCAAAAAAAACCAAGGGATTTATTCCGTTTCCCATGGGCAGCTCCACCGCATGTAGCAGCATCTTGGGAAGAAAACACCATCGCTCTTAACATTCCCTCCTTTCTCCTTCTTCTCTCAGGCTTATATGGAAAATGAATTGAGAGAGACTCTGAGGAGAAGGACTTGTTGGTGTTGGTTGACAAGAAGCTCAACACAACAGAGCAACGTTTATTTACAGCCCAGAATACCAACCATCATTATGTCCATGGGCTGCATCCAAAGCATTGTGGCCAGCAGATTAAGGGACGTGATTCTGCTCCTTTACTCTGCTCTGGTGAAGCCTCACTTGCAGTCCTGCATCCAGCTCTGGAGACCCCAACATGAGAAGGACATGGACATGTTAGAGTGAGTCCAGAAGAGGCCACAAAGATGATCAGTGCTGAAACACCTCTCCTACAAAGACAGAGATGGTTGGGGTTGTACAGACAGGGGAAGGGAAGGCTCCAGTGAGATCTTAGAGCACCTGCCAGAACCTAAAGGAGCCTACAAGAAAGATGGAGAGGAATATTTATAAGAGCATGTAGTGATAGGACAAGGGGAAATTACTTCAAACTGAAAGAGAGTAGGTTCAGTTAGGGAAAAGAATCTTTACTGTCAAGGTGATAAGGTGCTAGAACAGGTTGCCCAGGGAAGTTGTGGATATCTCATTCCTGAAAGTGTTCAAGGCTTGGTTGGATGAAGGCTTTGACCAATCTGGTCTTGTAGAAGGTGTCCCTGTCCACGACAGGGGGGTTGGAAGCAGATGATCTTTAAGGCCCTTAAAGGTCTTGCCAATTGGTAATGAAACACTGTTAATGATAAAAAGATTTAAAAATTCTTCACTGAAGAATAGTTCATGTACTTTCACAGGGGTGGTTGGGCTTTTTCCCTACATTTTTTTAATGGCTCTGAAGTTCAATGAGCCATGGCATCATTTGCCTTGTAGTTTTAGTTATATATTGGTATGCATCTTGAGACCTACAGGCATTGAAGTCATGATTATAAATGCTATTAAGAAAATGGACATCATGTTTATCTTTCTCCAGATAGAGTGAGTGTTTGTATCCTAAATCAGAAATTAAGTGTTACATCGTTTAGAAATGCATTTACCACTGAAAGAAAAGAAATATAATGCTGGAGGATTTGCCACTGTCATTTTGTGGGGAGAAATATTCCTGCATAATAGGGAAGAGGTTTCCTTATCTTAAAGAAAATTAGGCCCACACCTTAACACTACCCAGAGCTGTGTGAAACATGAGAAAATACGTATAAAATCTACTGAGCCTATCATGCAGTACAAGAATGATTTCTTATTGATCTTTCTGCAAATAATACTGGAGCATCTACTGAATCTCCTGAGATATTCCTTTGGATTATTTTGCCTAATCTCAAAGTGAATCTGAAAACCACTTTGTAAATACATATTTTTAAATTTAGTTTTTACACAAAAGCCTCCATATTTGCAGCCTTAGAAACAAATTCTTCTATCTCCAAATTTTCAAAAATATCTATTTTTTGGCAGAAACATTGGTGAGTTTCTCTTATTTTTCTTCACTTTTGGAAAAGCAAAAATTCAGTAATCTACATTGGTAGTTAGAGGTTGTTGGGGTTTTTTTTTTCTCTTTTCCTCCTCAATTTCTAATTCTTGGCTTTCATTATTCTAGAATTTTTAAAAATTTTAAAGAGGCAGAATGGACTACTAGGTGAGACAGTTAGGGTCTTACTCCTTATTCTTTCATTTATCTTTCCTTAATATATTTTCATGCTTGCCTTTCTTGCATATTTGGGCCTTTTCAGACTGTTAATGTAGGTCTCCACAGTATCAATCTATGTCGGATTTTGAGCTTTAAGTATTCTAAAATATAATTACACTGAATTGATTTTTCATGGAGTTTAATACTCGCTATCCTTTTTTTTCCTGTATTGACATCATAAAAATCCTTTTCTTTTTGTTGACAAAAGTAAAAGGTAAAAATATTTTCTTTAGACTTCCCATCCACACCTGAATTTCTACCAGTTACCTCCTGTCCACCTTCCTTTTTAACAGCTTCTTGTTTAGCAGAATTTCTCTTTTCTGCTCCATTACAGACTTTTGTTTAGGGGATTTGTAGATTGTCCTATCTTTGATTCATTAGGTACTCCTAAGAAGATCTTTCAGTGTGTCTTCGGTCTCATAAATTTTATTAGTTCCTCTCAATGCCCCATGAATTTTGCTCTTAATTTTGCAAAATTTCCACTCATGAAATCTAACTCACTTGTATGGCTGCATGAAAAAAGTTAATGCCCTCACAAGGGGAAAAAATTGAACCAAAGCTATCTGCCAAACAACTAAAAAGATTTAAGTTGGAGCTATTGGGTAAATTCCAGCTGTGGTAGAAATATCAGAGGAAGAGTATTTCTGTAAGTGGTTACTTCACAATGATTACTCAATCTTACACATAGAACAATCACAGAGTATGATAACATTTTTATTTTATGTGCAGGTTCTGAGAATATCTGCACCTCAGCAAACACCTGTCTTCTACATCCCATTTTAAAAAGTCTGTCTGAGCTGGTGCAAGGGTAGTGGCATGCTGGCAAGCCATTATTCACCTTCTCTGCTATTGTATCTCAGTGTTTATCCATCTTCACTGTAATACCAGAGGTGCTTGACTGAGAAGAGAGATTGAGGGAGAAAGTAGAAGGAGATATTAGAATTAATGGAAACATCAAGAAATAGCTCCCATTGAAACAGTTAAGAAGGATTATTTTTATTTTCCCTCTATTTTTCATCATAAATTATGTGGCTGCTACTAACCATACCACCCATTTCCTTTTCAAGCTGCAGTAGTAATGTGCTGATGAGTAATTCCTGGTGAAGCTCCAAGCATTCAGTTTTAGAGGAATTTCTTCAAATAATGCATATTTTTATAATAGAGAATCAAAATATTGTTTCACATTAAGAGACAGAAATGATCTGTCTCTGAATTAGTCAAATAAATACATGAACACATGTGTATGTGATTATGTGTGGGACTCTTTTTCTGCAAGAAAGAAGCAGAATAGAAAAATTATGAGAAGAAAAATTGAAGAAAGAAAAAAAATTCTTTGAATCAATATTGCAAACGTAAAATTAATTCCATTACTTACAGCACAGTGCACCCATTGTCTTACTCATTACAATATGACCTAGATCCTAAGGGTTCTTTCTATGATGTAGCAATTAGGGCATCACATTGGCAGCAAATATATACAACACACACTTGACATGCACACTGTATGCATTCACTCTTTGGAATGGCCCAGTAGTCCCTGGGACTACTAATAAAATAATTGATCACAGGCTAAGATGTAACTGCTTGCACTGTAAATATTCAACATTGCAGGAGATGAAAACCACCTACTATTCATGAAAACCATCACATCCTCATTTGCAAAGTGGATCAAAGCGTCTATGTAGCAGATGAAGTCTGCATTTCATGCTAGGCATGCACTGTGCTTTCACTAACAACTTTTACAGAATATTGAGTTCAGCTTGTACTGTTTCTGTCTAGCAGTCTTCTGCTACTGAACATCACAGAGGAGATGCCATCTTCACCAAGTAATAAAATTGTCAGGTGTAGTAGTCCTCAACATCTGTACGGGTATTTTATTCTTCCAGCCTGTTTTCCCTTGATATCCGTTAGTTTACACCTCTGACTTATTTACTGCTTCAGTATCAGGAGTATTTATCTTTTCTACCACTATCACTCTTATGAAATATAAATGTAGTTATGCTAATTGAAAGTTAGACTGTCTTCTTTTTACACATAAAACTTTAGGAGAAGGGAGACCGTGATTTCAAACAAAAACATGTGCTATTGTCAGTTAACCTTTGGGGTTCACTTAAGAGATGTGTTGCAATGAATTGGTCAAATTTTTAAAGAGAGGGAGAGAATACATATTTGCACTGCAAATACAACTGTGCCTTTATTTGCATTACCAAGTTTTATAGTCAAATATCCCTTTCTCATAAAAGTACCACAGTTTGTTTGAGAAATGTGAATAGCTTCATGTATTTATATTATTTAAGTGATCCTCTGAGCCAAGTACCAGGTGCAAATCTAAAAGTGACAAATGCTAACAGAACAAAAAATTTCCTTTTTTTTATTGTTAGCTTTGACAATCATCCTCAGCACTAAACCTTGTAAATCCATATAGCTGAGTGTTCCATTTTTTTTTTTTAAGAAATTTTGATTTGGCATCTGTCACCCATTCTCGCTTAGGAGCACAGCTCCACACAAATGCCCACAAGCCAGGAGTGTGCCCCTGTGACCAGGAGAGCCTGTGGTACCCTAGGATGCATTAGAATAGCATTGACAGCAGGTCCAGGGAGCTGGTCCTGTCACTCTACTCAACCCTGGTGAGGCCACAGCTGGAGTGTCCAGTTGAGTTCCTCACTACAAGGGACACAAGCAGCTACTGGAGACCGTACAGTGGAAGCCACAAAGACAATTAGGGATTTGGAATATCTCTCCTCTGAGGAAAGGTCGAGGGAGCTGGGCGAGGAGAGAAGAGAAGAGAAGAGAAGAGAAGAGAAGAGAAGAGAAGAGAAGAGAAGAGAAGAGAAGAGAAGAGAAGAGAAGAGAAGAGAAGAGAAGAGAAGAGAAGAGAAGAGAAAAGATCGAGAGGGCATGTTGTCAATACATATAAATATCTCAAAGGTGAGTGCCAAAAGGATGGTGCCAGACTCTTCTCTGCTCCCACTGACAGGATGAGGAACAAAGGACATTTTAAACAAAATGCAAGAACTTTCACCTTAACTCAAGGAAGAGCTTTATGTTGAAGGTAGCAGAGCACTGAAACAGGCTGCCCAAGGAGCTTGTGGAGTCTCCCTCTCTGGATACCCTTTAAGCCCACATAGACATTCCCGTGTAACCTACTCTAGGTGACCCTTTCCTTTCCCTTCTAACCCTAATGATTCTGTGATTCTCTGTTTCTGGTTGTAGATACAATGTCCTCCATTCATCTGAGTATTGGCTTTGGATGAAACGGGATTGCAAGGCATCTCTGCTGGCACTCATTGAGTGAGAAAGCGGGAAACTGAAGCAAACCCTAGAGAACTAATTTGGAGTAGGTGTTTAATCTCTAAGCATGAGGAGGCCTACTGTTTTTTTAAATTATTTCTCCAGCCTTAAGAGGCCCCTCTGTCCTATCTTCTCTTTCAGACCTCTGGGAATGTTTCAGATATCTCTGGAAATATCACAAATAAGACACCTATGTTCTATTTGTTCTGTTTTGTTCTTTGTTCTATTGAGTAGTTCCCTAGAGTTAAGTGTGCTGAATTAGTGAATTTCTTGAAATAAGAAAAACAATCTAGATGGGATTGGGGGAACTGAAATCTTACCTTAGTTTCTAATCAGTGAACTGTATTTCCATATCTGATGCTCATTTATAACATCCAAAATTCCTATATTCCTCTACCTAGGAGTAATACTTTTAGATAGGTCACTTAATCTCTCAGGAAACTTTGTTTTCTTGAAACAGCTCCTACAACAGCATAATTTCTTACCTCTTGGCATTTTGTTCTCACGTATTATCAGTCTGTGCTGTAACAGCTATATCTAGAGAAAATAAAGAACAAATGAGATGGATCTGTGCCCTAAACATTCCCCTTTTTTACTTGCTTACCTGACCTGAAGACTCGGGGCTTTTCAGTCTTGGATTTAAATGCAGCTAGATTAAATTACTTCTATAATTTAAAAGATAATAGTGATGAAATAAGTACACTAATATGAAAATTGCACAACAATGAATTTGAAAAGAGACGAGTTTTGTCCATTTTGCCTTTGACCTTATTTTAAGAATAAAATTACTTATCCTATTTAGAAGATCAAAACTTATATTTATAACTATTATTTCATCTAATAGTTATAGAAATTAAATGCGTACTTAGAATGGTACAAAAGAAAATCAAAAGGCGCATTTATTGATGGTGGACAATAGAATAATCATAGGTGTAGTAAAAGAAACAGACTGGAAATTAGGGCAAAGAAATATTAGGGCTGTTGCAATACAATTCTGTGGTGATTTAGTTTACAGGTAGAAATAAACAGGTCAGAAGGGGCAGAAAGAGCAATCGATAAAACGCATGTTATGGGAGATGGAGAGTGGATTCTCACAGATAACAAATGAAAAATCTATTCATGCCTTTTAAAATAATTTGTAGCTCAAATCATCAGAGTTTTTTTGATTAATACTATTGATAATAGTAACAATAATAGCCTAGACAAAAGTGAAATCTTAACATAAATTACATCAGTCCTTTCATCCATATATAACTACTTATATGATGCTGCTCTGACCTATCAACTACTGAAAAAATTGCTCCACATGCTATTCAACTGAATAAGTAAAAATTAATCAATTCATTCGAAAGTCTTTCTGCTCCTCAGATATAAATTATTTTATTTTATTGACTGTACTGCATATTTTGCATACTCTTTGATAAAAGAAAAGCATGTTTTCACTAGAAATTTATACATTTAAACCAAAATTAAAATATTGACACAAGAAAAGGAAACAAAAATAAAATATTAATTCTACTTTCAGCCACTATCTCACAACAATCAGTCTGGTGAAATTAGAGGATGTCTGAAAAAAGCAGATTAATAAATTATTTTCTCATGTGGAAATACTTGATGAACATGGTAAAACTGCTGTTATCTTGGGGACAGGAGCCTTCTAAGTCCACTAACTCTATGCAGCAAATTTCAGGCCAGAATCATGCAATATAACAAGAGAAATTCAGCATTTGGAGATGTTATCTAAACTGTTCAAATTTATGATGAAATATAGTAAATATTAATATTCCAGTAGCAAAGGACAGAACAAAACATTATTTCAGCCAGCTTCTGACTGTCCTTCTCATGCACCTGAAAACGTTGAAAGATGTCAAACTTCTGTCTTAGCTCCACACTTTGTAAGATGATGAGTCAAAATGTTTTTGTTTCGTATTTTTGGAGCTCAATCCTGCAGGTTTCTACATGTTCCTCGGAACAGCTGGAAGGCAATGGTGTGCCTACACATTCTTTTATTATTTTAACTAATAATAATAATAATAATTTATTTCCATACCTAATCTGGCCTATGAGACTACATTGCCTCCTCATGTCCAGCCTCTCCTCCACCAGCACTCCCAGTGACACTGAATGTCCCAGTTGGTTAAATTCAAATAATTTCTCTTATAAAGTCATATCAAGTGAGTAGAAAATAAAAATAAACTCTTGGCAATGAAAAGATAAGAATTAGAAGAAAAATATCTATAATAATTTTAGATGCTGCATTTTAGTCAACTACTGTAAGCTGTGAATAGATACAGTTTTTTAATAAAAAGAGGCGAATGAATGGAGCTGAGGTACTTTATAAATGAAGCTTCAGTTATGCTCTGTCACATTTTCTCATTACTTAACTCATGTTTACCATAGAACTGATTTCTTTGCTGATTTTTTCTATATCTGTGGTTTAGCCACACAAATGAAAAAATATAATGCCAAGTAACAAGTCTTCTTTCTACACATATTTGACTTACTAATTGTTTACTAAATGATGCTTAAAGGATAAAAATTATGTTTTCATGCCAATGGTTCTAGTTTAAGCTCTCCAGATTGTATTCTTATTGTCACTGAACATACTGTAAAAATATTTAAAATACTTTCAACAGTGTATTGTACTCACAGAACTGAAAAGTGTTAAATCCATTAGGCAATTGGAAATTAGTCTGTGTCAGCCATAACTACTTGTCATCTTCATATATAATCTTCTCAGGAAATCAATACAACACAAGCAGATTTCTAGCTATTGATCTAAACCACTTTACATATAACAAAACCTGATTCTGATAAATGATAGTATAAAAGGAAGAGTATGTGTAATTTGCTGTCATTTGACAGCTAGCATCTATATCATTCCTCTACTTACAAAACAAAACAGATCATTTTTCAAAGTGTTTGAAAGACTATCTGGTGTTTGAATGCCTCTGGATATTTAAGCAAACTGATGTGCATTTCTATACATAACCTTATAGTTTATGCCATTGACCCTATGAGCACCAGAAATCTACTGGCATGGCTCTTGTGCTATAGTTGATGGGCAACCTCTTAGATTCAAAGCTTACCCTTTTGTCAATACTGAGGTCTTTCTCCCAAAAAGTTATAGAAAGGCTGAAGTGACTGAAATTCTTAGCTTTGTGTTTTCCTGTCACAAAGGTAGATACTTTCCATCATATCAAGCTTTGAGGATTTTACTTTTGAACGCACAATGATTACAGACAGAAAATAGAAGATATTGATCTTGGCTAATTATGACAGACTTCAATTTCCAAATTACATTACTTTCAATTTATTGTATCCTGAAGATGATGAGACTTTGATTTCTTTCTCTCTTAAAAGTTTCTAACTGAAAGTAAGTAATTACTCTAAACTGGCAGATGAATTATCATTTAAGACATTTCAGATTTCATTAACTGTCACCAAAATCAAGAAAGGCAGAAGGAGAGACTAGTTTATAGCTGATAGACTTCAGGTCTACCCAGTGTATACTTCAAAAAGTTCTGAAAGCATAATGTTCTGGGGCATTCTGCCAAATAGTCTTCTCTGGAGTACAATAAAAACTTCAACTGCTGTTACTGGATATCAAAGTCTGTTCCAAAGCCAGAGTATTCCTAAAGCAACCCTTCTTCCATTCTTAGCTTACAGGTCTGTATTTCAATCTTGAGAATTTAAACTAGCCTAAATGCAACCGCCATAAATAATCTTACTGATTTTCCACATAATATTTCTCATCCCCATATGCAGTACATCTATGGATTTTTCTATGACAGCAGGATAATTCACTGGGATTCAGGGAATATGGCTTTGAACAGACAATTCCAGAGCTATGCTCTACCTCTGAAGACTCTCATCATCCACGATAAAAGAAACTTAGCAATCTCAGGAGCCCAGGTATTGTAGTCTGATGAAAATGAAATAAATTTAAGTGAAAAAGGTTAACTATATTTAAAAGCACCATAAATTAAGTGATGTTAAAATATTTGGCCAAACATACACTGAAACTGTATTAAACCATACTTGAAAAAACCGTGGAAGAGCCCATGTTTTAAAAGAATGCAAATGTGCATTTGAGAAAAAAAAACAACCTTGACTTCAATCAGATAGAAAGGTTATCTAAGAAAATAAACAGTCCATGTATAAAGAAGCTGTATAGAAATAGGATCCAGAATAAGCAGTTTATCTAAAACATAAACTACTGAATAGCCCATATTAAAGATAATGAACTGGCTTAAACTGAATATGTGAGCATTACAAACCCCACTTAATTTTGCATATGCCTCGTCTCTTCTGCTCTGTCATTTTTAGATCCAGTACTAGCTGTGACATAAGCAATTATTATTACTATTAAATGGATTTCTTAAATATCTTGTTGAAAATTGTGTTGATTGTGATCAATTGGTCTATTTAGGCTCCTCTGAGAGCAGATTTATAAATCTGGCTGTAACACAGGACCTTTACACCAGGTTAGCCAACATGGGAATAAGGCCAAAGAGCTCAAAACCATACAGGTCCTGGAGATTAAATACAGACTTGATCCTGGTTCTGCTGTGAATATAGTACTTTGAGCATGAAAGCACGAGTGTTGGTGGCTTCAGTGAAACCTTTATCAGTTTCTTGACCACCCAGAAAGCCAGAGATATGCGGAGTACAGTATAGCCAAGAAATTGTTTCATTTTTAAAAGCTATGATTTATCAGTCTCTGCTTCTTCTTCAATTAAGTGATACCCAGGAAAAAACTATAATTTTTTATTTAAATAGCATAAACACTATTAAAAATATAACAAGAAAACAAAGAGGCACTTTTTAAGAGAGTGTCTTTGAGCCTCACATTGTCCTTGCAAAACTGTTGTCTTAATCCACTTTTCCAGTCACAATTGTTTTAGCCCTTAACAGGACTTCCCTCGTTTCTTCCACTTAAACTTGATTTTCCCTTAATAGTTGAAGGACGCTTAGACAGCATCACATTAATTTCAGTGGACATTGAGTTTTATCTAATTCAGCAAGCCAGCCTTTGTTAATTAGGCCTCACAGGGCGAGTGATTGTAAAGAACATCTCTAACTGTCACTGATCAATAGCACAGAAGAAGCAGTTCTAGCAGTCAATTACTTGTGTTTCTGAGAAGGAAGAAGAGTCCTATTCTTGTTAACTCCCTGCACCTTTTGAAATCACAAGCCCCCTCAGCCTGCCTTCCTATCAAGTTCAACCAGACACATAGAAATTTTATTTCCTCCTCCTAATGCTGAGGCAGGTTCATTGGCAGCAAAGTCTTCTAGAGCCTAGCAGTGCATTTTAGAAACTTCTTGTGCTTTTAAAATCATGGGCTTCAATGATGAGAAAGTCAACACTCCAACAATGTTAACAGAGATTCACTGTTTAGGCCCAGAGATATGGGCTCTGTTTGATTAGGTCTCAGAAGAATAAGTATATAGAAAGCAATTTAACATAATGCTACACTGCAATCCCTCAAAGATAAAGACGGACTAAGGAGAAAAAAAAATCACAGCTATTAACATTTCCTGGTCATTTATTTCAGTGAGGATATATAAATATCACAGAATCACAGAATCACTAGGTTGGAAGAGACCTTCAAGATCATCAAGTCCAGCCCATGCCCTAACACCTCAACTAAACCATGGCACTGAGTGCCACATCCAGTCTTTTTTGAAACTCATCCAGGGATGGTGACTCCACCACCTCAGGCAGACAATTCCAGTATTTTATCCCTCTTTCTGTAAAAAACTTTTTCCTAATATCCAACCTATATTTCTCTTGGTACAGTTTAAGACTGTATCGTCTGGTTCTGTCAGTTGCTGTCTGGAGAAAGAGACCAACCCCGCCTGACTGCAGCCACCTTTCAGGAGGTTATAGACAGTGATAAAGTCATTCCTGAGTCTCCTTTTCTCCAGGCTAAACAACCCCAGCTCCCTCAGCTGTTCCTCACAGGGTTTGTGTTCCAAGCCCCTCACCAGCCTCGTTGCCTCCTCTGGATGTGCTCAAGCGTCTCAATGTCCTTCCTAAACTGAGGGCACAGAACTGGACACAGCACTCAAGGTGTGACCTCACCGAGTACAGGGGAAGAATGACCTCCCTGCTCCTGCTGGCCACACTGTTCCTGATCCAGGCCAGGAGCCATTGGCCTTCTTGGCCACTGCTGGCTCATGTTCAGTTGGCTGCTGACCAATACCCCCAGGTCCCTTTCTGCCTGGGCACTGTCCAGCCACACCGTCCCCAGCCTACAGTGCTGCAGGGGGTTATTGTGGCCAAAATGCAGGACTCAGCACTTGAACGTATTAAACTTCATCCCACTGGACTCTGCCCATCCATCCAAATGTTCCAGGTCTCTCTGCAGAGCCCTCCTACCTTCCAACAGATCAATGCACACTCCCAGCTTAGTGCAATCTGCAAATTTACTCATGAAAGACTCAATACCCTCACCCATGTTATCAATAAAAATATTGAACAGAGCTGGCCCCAGCACAGACCCCTGGGGGACACCACTGGTGACTGATCCCAGCTGGATGCAGCACCATTCACCATTCTCTGGGCCTGGCCATCCAGCCAGTTCCATCCCAGCACAGAGTGCTCCTGTCCAAGCCATGGGCTGCCAGCTTTTCCAGGAGTGTGCTGTGACAGACAGTGCCAAAGGCTTTGCTGAAGTCCAGGTACAACATCCACACCCTTTTCCACATCCACCAGGTGGGTCACCTGGTCATAAAAGGAGATCAGGTTGGTCAAACACAACCTGCCCCTCTTAAACCCAGGCTGGCAGGGTCTGATACCCTGGCCATCCTGTAAGGGCTGTGTGATGACATTCAGTATAAACTGTTCCATTACCTTACCAGGTACTGAGGTCACGCTAACTGGCCTGTAATTACCAGGATTGTCCTTCCCACCCTTTTAGTGAATGGGCATCACATTGGCCAGCTTCTAGTCATTTGGAACATCACCAGTGAGCCAGGATTGTTGATAAATGATGGAGAGCAGCTTCACAAGCTCATCTGCCAGCTCCTTTATCACCCTGGGGTGAATCCCATCTGGCCCCGTAGATTTGTGAACATCCAAGGCACTCAGCAGTTCTCTGACTGCTTCCTCCTGGATAACAGGGGGACCATCCTGCTCCCTGACACCATCTGCCAATCCAGGAGGACAGCTGTCCTGAGGACAAACCATCTTCCTACTAAAGACTGAGGCAAAGAAGGCATTAAGCACTTCTGCCTTCTCCTCATCTGCAGTTACTAAGTTCCCTCTTGGCCAGTAGAGAACAAAGGTTGGTCTTACACTTTCTTTTGCTGTTAATATATTTTTAAAAAACATTTTTTAATCTCCTTTACATAAGTTGCCAAATTACATTTGAACTGAGCTTTGGTCTCTCTAATTTTTTTTCCTACAAGCCCCAGCAAGCCCCTTAAATACTTCCTGAGAGACCTGATCCTCCTTCCAAAGATGGTACACCCTCTTTTTATTCCTAACTTCCTTCAAAACCTTGTTGCCCATCCAAGCTGGACATTTGCCTCATTGATTCATCTTTTGGCCCACAGGCACAGTCTGTTTCTGTGCCCTCAAGATCTCTGTTTTGAAGCATGCTCACATTTCCTGGATTCCTTTGTTTTTAAGGGCTACTTCCCAAGGAACTCTCAGATTAAGTCTCCCAGATAGGCCAAAGTCTGCCCTCTGGAAGTCCCATGTAAAAGTGTTATTGATGTTCCTCCTGATTTCACCAAATATCAAGAACTCTATAATTTCATGATCACTGTGCCCCAAGCGGCCTCCAACCACCATATCTCCCACCACCCCATCTCTATTTGCAAACAATTGGTCTAACATAGTCCCTCCCCTGATGGGCTCACCCACCAGCTGTGACAAAAAGTTGTCCTCCACACACTCTAAAAACTTCCTGGACTGCCTTTTTTTCTGCTGTATTAAGTTCCCAGCAGATGTCTGGCGGGTTAAAATCAAGAACAAGGGCTGGTGATCCTGAAACATTCTCCAGCTGCTCATAGAATAGGTTGTCTACTTCTTCTTCCTGGCTGGGTGGACAATAACAGACTCTCAGTAGAATGTCAGCCTTGTTGGCCTTTGCCTTAATTCTTACATATAAGCATTCAACCTTATTGTCATCAGTTTCAATACCCAGGCATCAAAAGCCTCCCTAATATAAAGGACCACCCCTCCATCTCTTGTCCCTTTCCTGTCTCTTCTGAAGAGCTTGTAGCCATCCAGTGCAGCACTCCAGCTGTATGAATTGTCCCACCATGTTTCCATGATGGCAACTACATCACAGCTTTGCTGCTGTGCCATGGCTTCCAGCTCTTTTTGTATGTTACCCATGCTGTGTGCATTAGTACACGTACTTCAGCTAGGCTACTGATTTGTATTTGTATATAAATTAGAACTCTAGGCATTTCTAATGAAAATATTCTTTTCTGCCCTCTGTTTTTTAATAAGATCCTGTTCTTCTCTGGGGAGATTATGAAGTTGTCATTCTTGTCATTGAGGACTTGGGGTTAAAAACACCCAACTTCCTGAAACCATTACTGAGTTGTTTTAATACATGATAAACAGCTAATCACTCCAAAAGAAATAGGTGGAAAAATGTTTTCTCTGTTCTTGAGAAAGTCCTGAGAGTTTAGAATTTTTCTCATTGTACATCATGCATTTTTCAATACCAGTTGGTGACATCCCAAAGTGGAGAACTAAAGAGACTGGCTCTTCACTTATACACTGTAATGCATAAAAGTGAATTTAATAATGAAATTATATTTTCTTTTTTTCCTATGAGTTTCCTTTGCTGCCTCCTCTAAACCAATATTATTAAAGGCAGAAGAAAAACACAGCCTGTTAAGTTGTAGGTAAGAGATTTCATGTTCTGTTGCAATATTAAGTGTAGTTACTAACAAAAAAGCTAAACTTTCATTGGAAGATAGATGTTTACATGTAGGTCCAAGTGCCTTACAAAGTCAAAGGATAGCTAACCAATACACTTACTGACTTTAGAGCACAATAAAGCCATGAGACAATTCAGTTGCCTGTTGTGTGTTGCATATCTCTCACTCATGTCTCTTTAGCCTTTTTTCCCCAATCTGATATCACCTTTTCCCTACCACTGGAATGAGCACCTATCTCTGATAGGGCCCTTAAGATCATTTTCTCTGAGAATCCTCTCAGCCATTTTCTCCTTTATAATTTTTCCTTATAGATCATCTTTATTATGCCTTTTAGAGGCTCTAACCTATGCATGTCATGGAAGAGCTTTTGATAACATTGTACTAGGCTATAGATGCAAGAGAAAGAAAATAAAACTGGAGACTATTATTTAATTTTTCAGCAGTTCTAGTAGTTCTCCAGTAGTTCTAATCAAAGCATTTAAGAAAAAAAACCCAAACCATTCATCTTATGTGTATTTGTTAGACTAATTAATTTTTTTTTTTGCAAATGAAATTATTTGCTCATGTTTTATCTATGTTTAACTTAAGGGTTGTTTTTTCTTTTCTTCAATGGTTGAATCTTGCAAATACTTATGGTGATGCAAAGAAGTGCTTTCCTTATTTTATATGTTTCAACAACAGAATTTAGTCTTGAAAGTTAACACAACCCCATCCTTCAAAATCTTGAAAAAAATGACAGTTCTCAACAATTAAACACTATATTGAAAAGTATCTGTAAAGAACTCTAAGCAAACAACTTATTTTTGTACTGTTTCAAATCCAAGTTGACCTTAAATTGCAATGTATTATTACAATTGTAAACAGAGGTTTTACAATACTTACAGAGACAGAATACATGATCTTGAGAGCCTGAGGGATTTTTTAAATTCTTTGCCAAGTCACTACTGGCATAAAAAGTTATCCTAAAAAAAAGAACCAAAAAAAAGACTGTTATTCATGATGGTAATGAGCAGAGGTTTTGATGATAGTGTCAAATGTTTCACATCTAATATAAAATAAAAGTTTCAGTAATTCCTCTTTTCAAACAAATCTATTTGTACAGTACTGTTGTTATGCAAATTAGCTCTATTAAAAGCACCATTTGCAACTCCAATACAAAATCTTAATATATAAAGAAGTGAGAAAAAATTCATGCATTATGTTCCATTGTGTCTTAGAAGTTCACAGTGTGGTAAAGACAAAAAAAGATATTCAAAGACATTTTAATTTGAAGCAATTTATCCTTTTTACAGTTTCAATAACACTAGCACCAGAAAAATGAATATAATAAATAGCAAAACACAAGTAAGTCATAGTTATTGTGCAAAATTGATTCCTTGGCATTCAGTTTCATGTACGAGATAATACACACATTATGACTGAAAAAGCATCCCAGTACAATTATGAAGTACTGAGATTGTAGGAACATTGTTTGCCTCTTGTCACAGATAATACAAGCTTAATTGTAAGTTGTCTGCTTCAAATTGAAAGGCAAAATTTTTAAATATAGATTTTCTATAAATAAATGTGTAATAAATAAATATTTGCTTTTAAAACAATAAAGGCATTTTCATACCATTTGAAATAAGATTTTGGCAGTACAAATATGGTAGAATAGACATTATTTTAATCAGGTCTCATAAGTGATCAGAACATTGTGATACGAGCCAGAACATTGTAGTATTTAAAATATGGAAACAGAAAACTCTCAGGTAGAAACTACACATCCCAAAACCCCGGTCCACTATCCAATAATTGCTTCTAAAAGGATTCTGACTTTTTAAATGCATAAATAGTACGTATAAACTTTCAGCAGTATGGCCCAGAACCTGTGTAGTACTCTTGTCTCCACTTAGTTACCCTGAGTTCCAAGAAACTAAATCTCAAAATTTTTATAAGGTAATAAATGCCTTTTAGGGGTACTAAATCAGAGCAAACTAGATAATCACAAAAAGAAAGTTTATACAAAGTAAATTTAAAACTCATGTATGTTGTAACAGGACATGAAAAAAAAAAAAAAAAAAAAAAAAAGAAAATTCAATAAACACAAAAATCTACCACAATAGTTTCCTTGTCTTTCAAAGCAGAATTTAAAGGTTCAAACAGAAAATCATAATTCAACAAAAAGGTCTGTGTGGAAACCGCTTTGTATGACAAATCAGAGATTAAGGATGCTGACAAGAGTAGAAACAGCACAGGGGTTTGGCTCTGATCAGAACAGAGGATTTCGTGTTTCACAGGAAATGGGCTTTGTTTCCAGGAAAGCTGTGCCCCTGCAGCCCATGGAGGACCATGTGTGTGCAGAAATCCTCCCGTGGAGGAGACCCACACTGGAGCAGGGGGTGCCTGAAGGAAGGCTCTGACCCTTGTGCAGGAACAAGCTCCTGGCAGGACCCACAGACCCTAGGAGGGAGGATCCCATACAGGAGCAGGGTTCCTGGTAGCACCTGTGACCCTTTGGGAGACCCACACTGCAGCAGCCTGTTCGTGAAGGACTGCACCCCTTGGAAAGGACCCGTGCTGGAGCAGCTGGGGAAGAACTGCAGCCCATGGGAAGGGCCCATGCTGGAGAAGTTCGTGGAGAACTGTCTCCCTTGTGAGGGAGCCCATGTTGGATCAGGGGGAAGTTTCTTCTCCCTGAGCAGCAGAAATAATGCCCACTATAAAGCCCATTCCCTGTCTCCCTGTGCTACTGAAGGAAGACAATAGAGCCTGGGAAGGAAGAATGGGTGGGGTGTAAGGCGTTTTCATTATTTGTTTTACTTCTCCTTATCCTGCTCTGATTTTGATTGGTAACAAATGCAGTTAATGTCCCCAGGTTGAGTCAGTTTTTCCCCTGACTGTATTTGGTGAATGATCTCTCCCAGTCCTTATTTTGACTCATAAGTCTTTCATTACATTTTCTCACCTATTGTGTGAGTAGAGTGATAGAGAAACTTGGGTGGGCATCCAGACAGGGTCAACACAGAACTTAAGGCATTTTGATTAAAAAAAAGTATTTACCACTATGTATAATGTGACTTCTTTATGGTATGATATTATCTTTCATGGAATCATGCATAAAAATATCAGAAAATTACCATCACAGGTCCAAGTAGCTGATGAATTGTGTTAAGATTTCTCAACAACATTTATATAAAGAAAATATAATCTTTTTGTTGAGAACTCAACTAACAGCATTAGTTCTCTGATAAAAAATGTAATTTGCAGAGATGTTACTAGAGAATCCTATATGGTCTGTATGAAGACAGATTGCATGAAAAGCATCTTATTGCCATTGTCTCCTTATTACATTACTTTCTTCTCTGAGGACACATCAACTTATTTCTCCATCAGCTACTGTTTTTACTAGATTTATACTATTGAATGTCCAATTTGAAAATAAAAGCATTACAAATAGGTACTAATTTTATTAAAATAACTGAAATTGTCCTTTTTTATAAGATTGTGTAAAAAGAACATTTAAGAGAAAATTTTCCATTAGTATAATATCCTCAAGTAAGCTTTCTCTTTCAATATTATTCATGATTCTACACTATCCAAAATAATAATTTATTTCTCATAAAGATTATTATCTACTCTACATAGCTTTGATCAACTCAGTTATAAGAAAACTAAGTATACATTTTTTGTGCTTGATGGGGTTTTTATATTCTTTTTGTTTTAAACCATTTTTGGAAGTTGCTAATATTCAGTGGAAAAACTGCCATGCAAATAGACAAACCTTTGTCATTTTCTTCAATAATATTTAAGAATAATACAGTGCAACAAACAATTACTGTGGAGCAACAAGATTATTTTGAACAGTTCTTGAAACTCAGCAGTTCCAAATGCACACATTGGGCAAATTCTAAATACGGTTGACAGAGTGGAGAAAGGTCTGCAAATATTATCAGTCTGATGACCTTATTTACACTTTGCTTTCCTCCCAAAATATCTGTGATGCATGAAGTTAGTAATGCAATATAATATTTTTCCCTTATGCAGCAGTTTTCATCTGAGGTGTCAAAGAATTTTACCAACATACAATTCATCTCTGTAACATTGCTTCAGTAAATCTTGTTCCACTCAATTACTTAAGGTGAACTGAGCCTCATGTCTGCTTTGCAGACACAATGGATGGAAAACAATACATGAATAAATTCTGGATCCAGCCATGACTCTAAATTCACTATTAGAATTCACTATTAGATTCAGTTATATCTGCATATTCCCAAGAGATATTTATTTATTCTGTTTTATTATATATGTATGTTTCCTGTAGAATACTTTACTACATCACTGGATGAGGTAATTTGCTGATTAACTAGTTTTGATTAGGAGGTTTTACTTAAATGTCAGAACTAAATACCTCTTGGAGTGATTGATTTCAACAGCTACTTCTATCCACTTTGAACATGAAAAGTAATTAATTCCTGTTATTTTAATACCCTTTTTGTTTATTTAAACCTGTTACATCTTATTTTGGTCTTTTGCTTCCTAAATTTCTGTTGATCATTCTTTTTGTTTTTCTGGAGGTTTCAAATTGTTGTGTCATGGTTTGACCTTGTCCTGATGCCAGACACCCACAAACACCTCTCGCTCATTCCTCTGCAGCTTGACAGAGTAGAGAAAATATAACAAAGGCTTCATGAATTAAGGTCTGGGAGAGAGATCATTCATTAAATACCATCATGGGCAAAACAGTCTCAACTTAGAGATACTACGTGAATTTCTTACAAACAAAATCAGTGCAGGATAATGAAAAGCATAAAAAGCCCTTAAAAATACCTTCCCCTTCAAATTCTCCCTCTCACTGGCAGCACAGAGAGACAGGGAGCTGGGGCTTACAGGTCAGTTCATATCCATGGTTTCTCACACTGCTCAGGGAGAGGAATCCTGCCCCTGCTGCACCATGGGGTCTCTCCCACAGGAGACAGTTCTCCCTGAACTTCTCCAATGTGGCTCCATCTCATAAGCAGCAGCTCCCTGCAAACTTTGGCAGCCTGAGTCCCTCCCACGGGCAAACAATCCTCCCAAAACTGCTGTGGTGAGGGTCACTCTTCCATGGGGTGCAGTCCTCCAAGGACAGGCTGCTCCAGACTGGAACCAGGGCCCCCTCTCTCCACTGGGTCTCCCACTGGATCACAGCCTCCTCCAGGCATCCACCTGCTCTGGCATAGGCATCTTCCCCATGGGCTGTGAGTGGATCTCTGCATTCCCCATGGATCCCATGGGCTGTGGGTGGATCTCTGCATCTCCCGTGGATCCCCATGGGTTGCAGGAGCACTGCTGCCTCACCATGGTCTCACCATGGCCTGCAGAAGAATCTCAGTTCTGGCACCCAGAGCAGCTTCTGCCCCTCCTTCTCTACTGACCTTGGTGTCTCCATGTTGTTTCCCTTACACATTCTCATTTCCTCCTCTTCTCTGGCTAGAATCAAAACTTCTTACCAATCATTTTGATTTCTTCTTAAAAATGTTATCTTAGACATGTTATCAACATCTCTCACTGGCCCAGCCTTGGCCAGTGGCAAGTGAATCTTCAGAGCCATCAGGAACTGTCTCTGTCAGACGTAGTAGAAGGTTCTAGGATCTTCTCAAATGGCTCCTCCATTACAAAGAATCAGGCCATGAAAAACCAAGAGAGTTGGCCTTTAAGCATCTTCAGGTATTCAGTCCAATCATGGTATAGCATTTATTTTTCAATAATATTTGTATTTGTACATGTATGAATCAGGTCATATTTGTTTCTACACAACAGCATGATATTGCTGATGCTTCAAATTACTATAACCATTAGATTGTTTTCTATTAGAAAGAGCTTGACAACATGTAAGTGGTAACTGCCCTGACTAGATAACTATTTTACACCCTTTTAGAAGTTTGATCTAAAGTATATTTCTGCAACCAATAACTGTAATTATTTTATTAATACTCTTAATACTCAAGGGTGATTTAGTAATATTGAGTTGATTTGAGGTCTTTTAACTTACCAGAGCACTTTCATACCAATTGGTTTTGCGTGTATGGCTCAAACCCCTCACTGTCTTAGCTATCTGATCATATCTGAAAGCTGCCTCAGGAAAAGCAAAAACTCACTCAACCTTTTGGCCACTCAGCATAATCTGCAATTGCTTTTCATCTTCAGTGTGTAATGTATCTCTTGGGGACTTTTTTCTTCAAATACACTAAGAATGCCCTTTTGGTTCCTTTATGATGTCCTTGGCTGGAAGTACCTCATTTTGTGCCTCAGTCCTTTGAATTTTGCTAACATTTTGTTACTGTTCCATTAGTAATTTTTAGCCTTTCATTGCTTCTATCTAGCAATTTTATTCCTTTAGTAATTTAGCCTACCACCTAATTTTTGTCAACTTTTTTTTAAAGTTTCAGGTCATGCAAGATCCAACATTTAACTCCATTTAATTTCATTTTATGTTCTATCATTCTTCTTCATAGCAATTCTTTGTCTTTCTGTTCCTAATATTGCTTTTTAAGGAATCATTTGCTCTCTAAAATACCTGATTTCATAGACCTTTTTCCTAGGGGAACCTTGCATCCCACAGTTTCTTTGACTCTGCAGAAGTCTGTTGTCCATTGTCACCAGTTTGCTCTTGCTTTCATTCCTTTATAAGGATTAGGTATTCTTCAATTTCAAAATTATTCTCATCAAATTTCTCATGCTTACAAATTTCCAAAATTTCTCCCCAGTAGTTGCAGTTAAGTCCATAAAACCAATATTTTTAGCCTCCATTTCTCTCTTTTCAAGCTATAAAAGGAATATTCATGCATCTTGAACCCCAGGCTTGGGCTCTATCTATATGGACAGAAATACTCCCAGAAATGTATAAGATATATTCATTCACCTGAGAAGATCTTCAGATTCCAGTAAGCCTGCTTCACTTGTGTAAATGGAAGAATTGTTGTTTCTCTTTAAGACAGCCTTATGTAAGCTACTAGGTGTTTAGTTACCTCCCTTGTTATTTCTGCTATCTCTGGACAAGTGTCTTGGACAACCTTGGGTGCTGCTTCAAATGGCAAGAGGTGCATATCTCAAAGGAACTGAGTTAATATATCACTACACTGAGTGGATCTCCTATAACAATGCAGACACCTAGCTCATGTAATACTACTTAATCACATGCTGACAACTACATTATAAGTGTATGAACCTCATCCATTGCTTCCCATTGTGCAGTTTAGCTGCAGAAACATAAGTAATTAATCTAGTATTAGTTCTGGTACCCTTGCCTGCTGACCTTCAGCTGCTGCCTCAGAAGGGCAAGGTAGTTCCCATGTTGTGTTTAACAGTCAAATGCTGCTGCCTCACACAGAGCAGAGTGGCTTTAATGGCACTGGATACAGGTATTTTGGGGAATTTATTTATTACTTATAATAAAGTGAGATAAATCTGACCATTAGTTTTCATCAAACCAAGTAAATTCTAATACTGATTATATATTAAGGATTCTACTTCTTCCTACAAACATTCCTCACCCTTTTCTATTAATAAATAATTAGCTAAGGTTGGCAGCAAATTTACTGATTAACCCTTCTCTTCCTCATCTGCATAATCAAAATGGTTATGCCTCTTGGCTTGTAGAACTTGTCCAGAATTCTGTAGGGTTTATTGCAGAATTTCCTTATCCAGTATAATTTTTGTTACCTCCTCAGAGTTCATCTGTATTTCTGAATGAATGGTGCAGCACAAAAAGGGAATGACAAGTGTTCGACTGGTACTTGGTGCTGTTGGATCCATTAAGGTTCTAACATCATGTGAAATAACTGCAGATTGACTAGCAATGAATCTACAACAGTTCCCAGGGCTAGATACATATCACATGTCTATAAGGTGCAAATGGATGACAGTACAGATGGCTAATGCAAAACAGATTTCCATGGAGCCTCACAGGTTGTCTTGCCATTACTGCCAACATCAGATCACTTTTAGTTGCTGATGTTGCTGCAGACCTCTAAATTAGCTGTCCATGTAGTGCTCCAAAATCACTGCTCGTGGGCAGTGATACCAGGACCCGTCCAGCCTGGGAAGTGCATGGTGAAAATAGAGGGATGGGAATGACAAATAAAGAACTTTAATGGATAAAATAACAAATGTAGAAACTGCATGGTCTGAAGGGCAACATCCAAAAACTAGGGGGTGTGGCAAACATAACAATGTATGGGGTGCAGGGTCCAATCAATAACAAGGATAAGAAGGAGAACCATATATGCAACAGGTGGTCAGCCAACCATAAATAAACATAACCGTTTTTGTAACAGACTGATTGGCATATTAACTCCCATGAGACAACTCTTGTTTCTATTCTTTCACTGTAACATCAAAAGATGTTCCCTCTCCTAGCTAGGTGCTTCCCAGGGCCAGAGGCTGAAGCTCTCTGCATGTGCAGGTGAAGGCGCTTTCCTGTCCATTCCCACCAGACCCATTTCCACACTCCAAAATTTCCTTTAAACTCATAAAGTACTCATATTTCCCAATGCTACTAGGTTTGGCTTCTTGCTCTGATTGTGCTCCAGCCCCTGATTCAGAGAATCCATCACCAACAAATAGGTACACCAGATTTTTAGAGGCCTATAAATTTTGAAAGACTGAAGTAGTTCTTCCTGCATTATGCTAATATTAATAAAAGTAACCAGAATAAAAGAATCCAGACTGGATATTTTTTGCCAGTAACTACTTCTGTCCTGACTTGAATATGAAAAATGCCTCAGAGAACAAAGTGAAAATACCACCTCTTTTTTCTCTTAAAGCATTCTACTGTGAACACAAAAGTACAAAATAACTCTAATTCTTCTTCCACAGCAAATACAAAAGTACAAAATAACTCTAATTCTTCTCTCACTTATACTTAGCCAGTATGCATGAATCTCACTGGTGTTAATCTTGGCTTTTTGGATACCACGACAAAATACAAAATGTGAGGGTGAAAAGGAGTTGCAGCAAGTGATGTAGCATTTGTGAAGATGCTAAAATAATAATGCCATTCAAAAACAACATTTAAAAAACATTAGAAAGAAGTTGTCTGTGGCCATTTCTCTATATGCAGCAACCAACTATGAGTCATACTTGGGTCATGAAAATGTTCTCCAAATCTCTTCATCATCAGTGACACTTCCCATCTGCCATGATAAGTGTAAGTGACAACAGCTAGGATACCAGTTTCATACTCCAAACTAAAGCTTTGTGAAGAAAGAAAGAAACACAAGAAAAATGGTAAAGTTTGTTTGCAACTACTCCATACCTTTGACTTCAGGGACAATCAAAATACAGGGAATATGCCTAGACTAATTCTATGTCTACTATCAAAGGAATACAGTATTGTTGTAAAC
The DNA here is from genome assembly GCF_052056855.1 of Sturnus vulgaris. Lineage (NCBI taxonomy): Eukaryota > Metazoa > Chordata > Aves > Passeriformes > Sturnidae > Sturnus > Sturnus vulgaris. The sequence continues at coordinate 97,929,122 of NC_142244.1, forward strand.
AAGTCCATACTCCTTGATTTCAGAGCCAGAAACTAGTATTGGTTCTTTTTATTACATACAATAGACATAACTAAAGGTAAGTTTCATGGTTGTAGACTTCGTTGTGCAGTCCATTTCTATTCTGGTTCCTTATTTGATGAAACCATATAGCAGCCTGTCTTCTGCATCATCCTTTCTACACTGTTCAAAACCATCTCAGAGAATATTGCATGACTTTAAAATACAAGCAACTTAGTTTTTCTTTGGCTTTGGCAATTGTTCTGTTTTGTCCATAATTTATTTCTTTGTAGATTCTTCAAGTTATGTTGTAATTTTACAAATTCTTGTTTTCCTTCTGTTCACATAAGTGATTTTTTTCTGATTTGGATATAGGAGTTTTTCTTTCAGCAATGAAGAGGCACAGTTGTCTAAATATCTTACAAAGCAAACAAGCAAACAAAAGGCAAATTAACTTTTGGTTATCCTCAGCTTTCATTTTACTAATAGTGAATCCTTTTAATTTCCCTGTCACAGAAGAAATGGACAGTTAGTTTGTCAGGAGCTTACTTGCCTCTTCATTTCTGTCTGGCACCCTATGAAAGGATATTAATTTATTAAGTCTACACCCATTAGATGAATTTTTTACTCTTTTACTAAAAGGTTGCCTCTATTAATCTAGTTTGATCACAAGCCTACCTTGGCCTAGTGGAAGGTGTCCCTGCCCATGGCAGGGGTGTTGGAACTAGATAATCTTCAAAGTCCCCTTGCAACCCAAACCATTCTACGATTCTTGTAGGCTCCCCTCATGTACTTTGCTCAAGATCACAATTAGGTCATTCTGAAGCCTTCTCTTCTCTGGGCTGATCAATCTCAATTCTCTCATCCTTTCCTCATAGAATAGATGCTTCAGCCTTCTAATCATCTTGCAGGCCTGCTCTGGACTTGCTCCAACACATTGATGTCCTTTCTGTGCTGGTGACCCCAGAGCAGGCTGCAGCACTCAAGGTGGGCTCACACCAGAGCAGAGTAGAGGGGCAGAATCCCCTCTTGCCCTTCTGGCCACGCTGCTTTGGATGCAGCCCAGGAGACAATTGGCTTTCAGGGCTGCGAGTGCACATTTCCAGCTCATGTCCAGCCTCTCATTTGCCAGAACTCCCAAATCATTCTCAGCAAGGTTGTTCTCAATCTTTTCTAAAATATACATTACTTTGCAAGGGACATGCAAGTTTTGCAACCCAGAAAATGACAGCTTATATGGCTGTTACTGTTTAGCTATATGAGTAGCTATGGAATGGCAAGAGTGAAACACAGCGACATGGTCTCCTTTCAAGATATGAAAAGGATGACTTCATTGTAACACTACATTTTTTATAAACACGTGATCTCAGAACTGAGAATAAAATCAAACTCATTGGTTCAATGAAGACAACACCCCCAGTAAACAAGCTTTCACCAAAACACCATGGTTTTCATACATCCCTCTTGTCACAAGACCAGATGTTAGATATGTTAGTCTGAGAAAACTCAGACTGCTCTTTTCCCTGGCTGTTCAGTATAACACAAGTGACCACTTGAGCTCTTTTAAGATTATCTTTAATAAATTCAGTTATCATTGCTTCAGCAAGTTTGAAATGTTTTACTTTTAAAGTTCTACTAGTTTCCCCAAAGATTTACTAAAGATTTCCTACTCAAACCCCTTCTAATATGTGCCATGTAGAATGGTTTGAATGGGAAGGAACCTTCAAAAATCAGCTAGTCCAATCCCAAGTCCATGGTCAAAGGCATCTTTCACTAGATCAGGTTCTTCAAAGCCCCTTCCTACATGGCCTTGCACATTTTCACTGGGGTTTCCATGACTTCTCTAGGGAATATGTTCTAGTGTCCCACCAATCTTATAGTAAACAAAATTTCTTCCTTACGTCCAAACTAAATCTGCCTTCTGTCAGTTTAAAACCATTGTCCCTTATCCTGTCACTACAGGCCTCAACATCTCTATCTTTCCTTAAGACTCCTTTAAATATTGAAAGACAGCACTGAAGTCTCCCTGAAGCCTTCTCTTCTCCCAGCTTTCCTGACCTATGCCAGCTTTCTCAGCCTCTCTTTACAACCACTTCCCTCAGCCTCCTAGTCACACTGCTTTTGATGCAGCCCAGAATATCACTGCTTTTATGAGCTGCAAGCACACATGTCCACTGAAGTAGTGTTTTTGTAACCCAAAACTTTTATTAGAAGGTTTTTCCAGATGGAGAAATTTTCTGCAAAAATTTCTATTTAATGAACATTTTCTGAAGGTGTAAAAATAAACATTACTTTTTACTACATAAATTGTTAATTTGGTTATGTAAAATAAAAAGTAAAAATAATTACCTGACATAATAATATTCCATAATATATCTTTTACCTGAAGTGGTCTCTATTCTCTTGTCACAGAAAATTAATAAAAGCAAACACTTCTATTTACCTGAAAGTGTTAGATGACTAGAGAATGAATCAATGGTGAGTACACATTTCTTTGCCAAAGTACCGATTATCTACATATAAGTTTGAAGATACAAAAAGGTCCTTTTCCGTCTTTGCCTCACATTTCACTTGGTTTTTGTCTCATTTTCCTTTCTGGAACACACTGATAATATATTTCATTTCCAGCATGCCAGTTAGCAAGAAATTCACATGCACACCCTGTGACAGATGTCCTTAATGATGCATGAACTTTTCAGACTCATTTCATTAAAGTTTTAATAGTAGATCCTCGTAAAGTTTAAATTGTCCTCATTTGACCATCACACATTTACACACCTACCAGAATGCATATTCAGACAGTTAAACATTTCCCAGTGCTCATCTCTTCCCATATGTCTGTATGTTTCTTCCCCTTGAAATTAGGTTTGGGCAAACAGGTGAACATATGTTGTCTCTGGAAAGCACCAGGAAATAAAACTCTGAAGTAGCAACATATTTGTTCACTTGTCTTAAGAATATTTAAAGCTGATTACTTAGACTCTGTTAATAACCTACCACCAATCTTTTTCCCTATGCATAGTTCTTGCAATTCAAACCTGACATATATCCCTACTACAAAGTGTGGTTTCCAAAGTGTCACGTAGGACCTTGTCTGTTATGCCTGGTAGCTGCAGCTCAGGCAGGAATTTCTGAGGTTCTCTGGAGTAACTGCCTTAATGTGCACACCAGCAAGGAAAGGTATCAAAATACTGTGAATCAGGGGAAAGAAACAACAGAAGACACACCTCAACTGATCACCTTAAAAGAACTTATTGGAGATTTTCTTGGGTACTCTGAAGAGGCTAGGCCTAGGCAAGTCAAGAGGGATGAAATTGCATAGAGTGGAGTTATAGAAAGAGTAGAGCAGCAAACAAGGGGATGGAGGCACTGCTTTTCAAGAGAGAAAAAATTATCTGATATGCTAAAATTTGGACAGAAGAATACATAACATAATGAAAGAAACAATGTATCAAAACACACAATGCCAGAATTTATTCTTCTTACTGAAACTTGTGAGACACCTGTTCAGAACAAATCCATTATTTTTTTTTTTCTCAATGGATAGTGAATTTTCATTATTTATTGCCACAGGAAGCTGTGGAGGTATAAGCAGGTTTTTAAATTTAATTGAATCCAAAGGAATTAGGCAGAGTCATTAGAATCTCATATCCAACAGTTGAAGATGTGGGGGCAGTTAAAAGGAGATGGATGAAGGAAAGGGGCCAAGTTTACAGGTTCCTCTGAATTAGTATCTTTTTCCAGTACTTTCTAATCCATGGAATAATTCCTGTGTTCACATGTCTAAGGGCAGAATACTGAAGTTAAATCTCAGTATAGCAAAAACCTTTAACAAACTCAGATAAACTGAACTGAAAGAAATGAAGGGAAAAGACAGAAAGTGACATAAATTTGAAAGATAATTAGAAAGTTTTAAAATGAAATTTGATCTATAAGCAATACATGTTAGATAAAAGGAGATAAGTCAGATGATAACCTGAAAAAAATTACAGCAACTTGGTTGCTTAAGAGTTGGCATGTGGTTCTATCCTAGATTCACTACACTACCTCAGGTGCTTCTACTGGCCTGGCAGATACATCTCAGTGAATGTCTCTGCCATCCTAGAATGATAAATGAAGAGCATAAGGAATAATGTCCTATAGGTATTTAAAATTGAACAAGAATCGTGTTTAGATACATCAATCAGTTCTCTTTCATCTTTAATAGATCACTAACAATAAATCTACAATGCAAAAATTTGAAATATTGACATTCTCTGTAAAGATAAAATATGTGATCAATGTATTTTTAAATAGAGAGAATGCAAAGACATCTGAAAGCTTTAGTGACCCTAACAGGGAGTAACTGTGGTGGTGCCTGAAAAGCCACTCACTCTAAAATGGTACCTGACTGCAAATACCTGCACAGACCTTTTTAGTAATACTTTGTAGTCTTCTGGTAATGTGTTTTACTCTGTACATGGCAATAAGGAGTGCTTTCCAGAATGCTGAGGAATGTGTTGTAGCTACTATATGCATTTTGCTATATTTGATACATATTTTGTCTGTTTGTGGCAATAAATTGTGTAGTATAAACTCTCCCAACGTGGAGATAAAGAAAATACAAACCCAGGAAATGCAGCAGGAACAACACAAGGAACCAGCGGTAGAAATTCCAACCAAGTTTCCTAACTTCCTGATTTTGAACAAACTTGGTAGTTCATTTGGAAAAATTGGAAGTTAAATGAAAATATTGAAGTTAAGTTTAGCAGAAGAGAATCACCAACTGTTAATGGAAAGGCAATCCAGTGGAAGACTTTATCTGTCTACAGAATTACATGTTCCAAAAGTACTATCACAGCATTTAAAGTCTCAAGTGAATTAGGGAAAGCTTGGCAGGTGAATTTTTTCGTACAAAAAATATTGTAATCAACTCACAGGTCTGCAGTTTTTTTAGTTAACTCTGCATAATAATTTAAAATTTTAAGACAAAGTAAGCAAAAGCGATTGACCTCCACCATTCTGAAGAAAGTAAAGCAAAACCATATCTTGTAATTCAATAAAGAGGAATTAAACAAGCCTGAGAACTTGTTTGTGCAGAAAGTGATAGGAAGGGAAAAGTGTAGAGTAAGTGTTATATATTAAAAATCAGCAACATCAAATGTTTTCAGGTAAATTATTCACATACAAAGGAAAGATAAGCTTAGGTGGTCAGAAAACCATATTGTGGAATGAAAAAATTGTTTAATAATCTGAAAACCTAAAGGCAATAATAGAAAAAGTGAAAATGGCAACATAAAATCTCTATGAAAAAATAATAAAAGCTTATAGTTACAAATTCAGAAAACCTAAGGAGTTAAAACTAGCAGAGTATTAACAGCAATAAGATGTTCCCCAAGCACAGAAAAATTTTAAGAGAGATTAAGAGAAATAGTGAGGTGAGCTACTGAGTGAAACAGAAGACATTTAAACACTCAAAGCCTTTTAACTTCACCTCTAACGAAAAGAATATAATGAGCCAATAGTCCAACATTTACAAGTAAAAGCAAAGGCGTAAGAGAAATGAACATGGCAAACAGCAGCAAGACAAGTCTAGTCCTGGAAATGTGCCAATGAAACTCTATTTTTGCCTCAACAGGAAGAAATCTACTTTGCATAGTAATATAATTTCCGAGACAGCCAAAAGACATACTGTTCATTTATGTTCCTCCTGTCCTCCCAACTGTCTATGAAACTTAATTTTGTGGGAGTTTGGTGACATGAAATTATCTTACGTTACATGTCCCTCTCTTTCACTGAAAATAGAGATAGCTGATGAGAATTATTTCATCCTCACATGCTTGGAGCCCCAGTTGTTATCAGAACACCTTTTGGAAAAAAGTTGTGGGCTTTGAAAACTAAGACAGAAATTAGAGATCCTAGGTACTTGACTAAGAATTCAGTCGATTTACCTTGCTGGGATCATCAGATTATGAAATGCTGCAAGTAAAAATATTCCTCCTGAAGGAAACAAAGGGATTCATGAGCAAGAAAAGCTTTCTAATCTCGTGATTATGATGCTACCGAGCATGTTTTGGTGACTAAGTGTCTGGGGAACTTTCAGGTAAGGAGTCCTGTGCTGGACTGAGTAATTTAGTTTACTTCATGACTTCAAATGCTCTGTAGAAAAATTGTATTTCAGAATTAAGAGTATTAGAAGAATTATATGAAATTTGTGCCTGAAGGCACAGTTCAAGGAAGAAAGAAAGCAGTAGTGGATGAAGATAAAGTCATGGATTAATTTAAAGTCCAAGGGACTTGACAGACTGCACCTTGCAAGATTCTGTGATCCTTGTAAGATCGCTCTCCATTATCTATGAAAAAATGTGGAGATTGGAAGACACTTCTTACAAATAGAACAAAATAAAAAGTGATAGTCAACTTCAAAAGGGGCCGGAAGCTCAATCTAGGCAACTACAGGCTTGTCAGTCTTACTTTCATCCCTGGAAAAATCATGATGTGGGTATGATTCAAGACAAGGAAGTAGGACTGACAAGGAGCAGACAGCATGGATTTATTAAAGGTATATTGTGTCTGACAAACTTGATTGCATTTTATGATAAAATGATTGAATATGTAGATGGGTAGAGAAGAGGTTATGTCCGATATCTTGACTTCAGCAACATTTTAGACTTTTCCCCCTGTAATATTACTATGGATTAAGATACTATAGTGCATGAGTGAACAATTAGATGAACAAAAATGTATTTTGATGGTTGGACCCAGATGGTAATGGATTGTACTCTATCCAGATGCACCTAACAAGAGGCTCACCAAAGGTATCCATCCCAGCTCCTCATGTATCTAAAGTCTTCACCAACAAAGTAAGGGCAATAATGGAGAGCAGCTTCATCAAATTCACAGCTGACCTCAAGATGAGGTGATCAGTCAATATGCTTGAGAGCAGGGATGCCATTCAGAAAATCCAGACAGAATGGAAAAAATGGAGCTGCTCTGTAAAAAAGGCCTGGATGGTGGTAGGAACATCTATTGTGGTATTTCCTGGCAGTTCCCAAGATATATGAACATAGGCAGAGTCCATAGATTAATGGGAGGGGTTGTCTGCCTCATTAGGTTGCATTTATTATAAATGCTGGAGAAATAACATTAACAAAGAGATTGGATGGATGGATGGATGGATGGATGGATGGATGGATGGATGGATGGATGGAAAAGTATGGCTGTGTCTGCCTACAAAGCCTACAGCTACAAGGATACCAGGGCTGGAAAAGATATTCCAAGGGAATCATGTCAGGACACCAACATTGCTGCCTCCACACTTTTATAATCTGGGCCACCCACAGTGAGGAGATCCCCAGCTGAAGCACCAAGAGGCATTTATGGTTATGGTTAGAGTTCAGAGAGCCAGAGAGCCTAAAGCTCCAGCATCAATGAGGCTGAAAAAGTCAAAGGGAATCACAATAGGGCCAGCATTTCTCCTTCTACCCTTTATAATCTTGGCCACCCATGGGGATTGTGACATCAGTCTCAGTGCCAAGCTGTCATCACAGTTAAGGTTAGGGATCAGGGACCAATAGAGTCTACATCTCCAGAGACACTGGGGATGGAAAAGCATGCAAACAGGATCACAGCAGGACCTCAAAATAGCTCTCTGTCTCTTCTATATTTTGGGCCACCCACAGTGATGGGGACCTCAGCCTCAGTGCCAAGCTTCCTCTATGGTTAGAGTTAGGGTTCAGAGAGCCAGAGATGCAGAAAGCCAAAGCTCCAGGGACAGTCACGCTGGAAAAGGCAGCCCAAGGAGATCACAGCAGGGCACAAACACTGCTGCCTCCAGACCTTTCTAAACTGGATCACTCACGGTCCAGCCATGAGGGCAATGCATATGAGAAGTGACTGAGGTCCCTTGGCTTGTCCAGCCTGAAGAAGAAGAAATTGATGAGACCTCATTGTGATCATTCTTTATGAGGGGAAGCAGAGGGGCAGACACTGATCTCTCTAGTGAAGTGACAAGTGACTGGATCCAAGGAAATGTCATGAGACTGTGTCAGATGAGATATTAGGAAAAGAAAGGTTTGTCACTCAAAGGATGATTGGTCACTGGAACAGGTTCCCCAGGGAAGTGGTTACAACACCTAGCCTGAGAGAGCTCAGGAAGTGCTTGGACCATGCTCTCAGGTACATGGTGTGATTTTGGGGGCTATCCTATGCAGGGCCAGGATCCAATGATTCAATGATCATTGTGGGTCCCTTCCACCTCAGGGTTTTCTATGACATTGTATTTTATGATAACTGAGAAATATAATTGTGGGCATCTCTCACTGTGTATGTTTCAGAATAAATTTAAATATTTTCACCTTAGTCCTCAAGGATTTAGAAAAGTATTTTGAAATAGAATTTAATTTAAGAATACTGTTTGCTGCTGTAAGTAATAAACCATATGGTTCATAAACTGCTACTACGATGGTATAGAAATATACTTTGCTATGGAACCATAACAATGAAAGGGTCTTTAAAAGGTCCTGTAGTCTCTTCTCACACTAAGAGGCACATGAATTAAAAATAAAGCTTTCTTGACAGATATTTGTCAAAACTCTTCTTTAAATTTCTCTCTTTGACAGTGTCCTTAAACCATTTATTCTGATGTTGCATTAGAGTGCTTTTCTTTAAGTGAACTTTGGTCTCCTTTGCTTCAATTTAAGAGCACCACATCTTTTCCTATCTCAAATCCTATGAGATGGGTTTGACCTACAAGTGCAACAAATCATTTGAAAAAGCCTCACACTTCTAGGAAGCAACAGAAAGCACAGATTGGAAAAAAGGAACCAAACCACTTCTATATTCATAACACTCTAAAAAGTAAAGTTTACACCTCATATAGAATGGAATTTACAATCTTAGTTACCTACATTAATGAACTTAAATTGAAACAGGTTCAGAGAAATGTCAAAATAATTACAGTAATGAAAAACCAAGCCTATGAAAAGAGGTTAAAGGACTTGACTTATTTATATAAGGAGTCATTTAATTTTGTTAAGCTAAATATTTGGGGCTTTAGAAGATGTGAAAAAGAACTAATTAAATTGGAAGATAATGCTGGTGAAAAGCAAACAGCTAGAAATGGATTATAATTCCAGACTAAATAAAAAAAAAAATTACAGTCATGAAGTAAATTTACAGATAACCCTATATACAGAGCTGTGGGGGCAATTAATTTAATTAATTCAATTAGTATTTGATAAAATATTATCTGGGCTACATCAAAATAGGGGTAGGTTTCTGCTCAACATTAGGAAGAAATTCTTCCTTATGAGGCTGATGAGGCACTGGAAGAGGTTACCCAGAAATGTTGCAGATGCTCCATCTCTGGAAGTGTTCAGGTCCAGGCTGGACAATCTAGTCTAATGGAAATTGTCCCTGCTTACTGTGAGAAGGTTGGACTAGATGACCTTTAAGCCCCTTTCTAATCCATAATATCTTCTGATTTTTTTGCAGATTCATTTCTGGGGTGTATTTGGCCTTAATGACCACGTGTAATAATTCAGTGTTACTGACACCACACTGATTCTCCAAAGTTTCTCAATTTCTTTGCAACACCTCTTGCTTTTAACTAATAGTCCCAAACATGAAGTCAAGTCAAGAAAAACCCTTCCCTTCCCCAAGAACAACTACAAGGCTACTTGAAGTTCCTGAGATCTTATCCAGCAGTCAGCTGATGCACTGGGGTTTTTTGGCATGCTGTGTGTCTGGCAGCCACGTAGGGACTGCACAGGGGCTGACTAAGGCAGGGTGAGGGGCAGTGCCCTGTCCCCTCTTCACAGAACTGCCCACATACATACACTCCTCACCCAGCTGTTTGAGCCAGTCAGTCATTCCTCTGATTTCCTACACATATGTATGTGACATTTTCCAATACTGAAAGTGCCTAGTATAAGGAAATAAAATGGATAGTTGATGTATAATGACTTCATTAAAAATATATGAATTCTCTTGGTTAATCAGAGGAAAAAAATCATAAATATGTTTGTCTGCCTCAAGGGCTAAATACAAATGAAAGGAACTAAGCTCCTAGCAGTACATTTTCAATAACTGCAGAATTACTTAGCCAGTCCACTTCTTTAATGGATATTTTTTTAACAACACACAACTTCTAATGATAGGTAATCCTGTGAGACATGTTACCAAATAAAACAAAAATTCATACTTTTGTAAGGGATTGAAAAATTAATATTTGAAATATCTGTTTTGAGGGCATACCTGCCTGGTGAGATTTAGTATACTGAAAGGGGATAGATTTGTTTGTTTGTTTATTTTTAAAAACCTTAATTGAGAACAAAACAGAATTATTCTTTCAAGCATCATAGAAAATTTAATATGTAAGTGCTTAAAAATTAGCATTTTGGATTTTTTAATCACAGTTTTGCACTGATCAAATTTGTAACATTATTTGTTTAGAAACATGAACACCTAGTTAGTTAATTTTAGAGGCAGAAATTTTAATGGCTAAGCAGAAAACATAAAGGTCTTAGGTCTACTATTTAATTAGAAAACAGCTCACAACATTATGTCACATAAAAGCCCATGTTATCTCAAAATACAGCATCAGAAATTGGTATTTTATCGCTGTAATCTGTTTGCACTAAGAACTGCAAATAGCATCATGTAGACCTGAATCTTCACTGATGACCAGATAAAGTGGGTAGTACCTACCAGTTCTCACAATTGCCTCCAGTTAGCTGGGAATGAGACGGAAATTACCCAGGATTTTTAATTTTTTTCCCCATCAGAAATATTTTCTCATGCCCTGTGAACTAACACAGAGAAATTTTTTTGCAGTGTAATTGGAAGCAATACTTTTGAGATCTGGTATTAATGCTGCTTCCTTTGTATTTGATAAAAAACACCATTAAATGCTCACATTATCAGAATTACTCTGAGACAGACTTTTAAAACTTCACTGCTACACACCTGAAGTAATTCTGCAGCCTTCAATATCATCTTTTGTCTTCTATGTTACTATAAGAAATCTACATACAGATCTATGTCCTCATCATTCCCATGGCATTACTTATTCACTCACATTCAGAAAGAAATGTTCAATTATATCACTGCATATATTAATGTAGGTCTCTACTGTCTCCTTTTAGACAGTACTAGTGCATTTAATTCTTTTTTATTGTCTATGTAGGATGCCAACATACACAGGTACTTCTACAGGACCTTTTGGACTTTTTGTCTTGTAATTCATTGCAAGGAGTTATAGACGTTCAGAGCCTGAAGAAATAGATTCATAGCTATTATAGCACTATCCAAGGAGCCTTTCAGTCCCTACCCACTTCCTACCCACAAATCACATAGTAAGTGTAATGAATAAAATATTTAAATGACACCAGCCTCCACATCCTCTTTTCATCCAGCAATTAACAGCATTTGAACTTGGGGGAGGAGGATGCATATGAAAGACAGGAACCAGACATATTTTACTTTCTTTTTCATTGGTCTTTAAAAAAAGTTACTTTCATAGCAAAATAATTTTCTCCAGCAGACAATATCTGTGATCTTGAGATATGTCTATTAGTATTACATTTTCCAAAGCATTAATTCATAGCAGTCACCAAGGAATCCTTTTACTAGCACAAGGGGTGAGGGAAGGGGAGTATGAGAGAAGAGTGAAACAAAGGGAGGGGGAAACAGTGGAATTCACTTTAGAAAGTCATGGAAGCCAAAAGGTATGTGACTACAAATAGCAGATTTTTCTTATTCAGTAATCATAAAATCATAGAATGATTGGAAGAGACCTTAAACATTATTTATTTCCAATCCTCCTGCCATTGGCAGAGATGCCAAATATTAGTACTAAAATAGTAATTTTTTTCTGCTGCAAAATAAACCTCACTCCTAATGAAGTACCATTTGATTCTGTATCAGTCAGTTTTCTATCACAGGTTAATTTTTGTAACTGATTGAATTTAGTTTAGTCAGAGGTTTATGCCAATATAATATATTACCAGAGCATGACTGAGAACAGTGTGATTATAGACAAATTACAATAAAAGCAAACAGAAATTAATCTCCTAACTGTAAAGAGATAACATGTTTCATATATTAACATATTAGTATGATATCTTTTAATAAGAAAGGAAGATGTAATAGTTGATGACCGCATGGACACAGATGACTGAATTTTTAAAATATAAAAAGATAAATAATACAGCTCAAGGTACCAATAAGAATTATATTTCAAGGTAATCTTAATTAGATACTATATTTATAATAGTTACTAGAAGAAAAAGCAACTAATAAAAAAGACAACTTACATGAAAGTGATAGACCAGTCTCAGCAGGGTAGATTCAGAGGACAGATTATTAGGCATTATGAAAAATTAATTCCTAATCATTAATCTTTCCAACAAAGCGCATTGTGTATTTTCTATTTAGAGGAAGCAAGAAAAGCACCTTTGAATAGAACTATTTTTAGGGTAGCATAGGAAAAGAAAACTAGCCAAAAAGTATCTAATTTTAACAAAAACTAAAGTCATCAAAAATAAACCAGATGTCAAAAGTGGGACCTGGGCTTACAGAATCATAAAAATTCTTCCCCCATGAAAACTTGTAGGTCTTCCAGGATATAGTAACGTGCCAGATGTTAAAATGTATCCAAAAATCTCTGGAGACAAAAAAAGCAATTATACATTATCTTACATCTCTCCTGTTTCAGAATCTCATTACCAGAGATTACAGAAATGTTTGTGCTGTAAATATTATAGGTGCTACTTTAGGAAAAAATTTGATTGCAAAAAAGTTTTTTTCAGTGATGAGAAAGCTTTGATGCATACAAACGGTATAAAAGTAGAAAAGAAAATTACATTTTACTTATGTGTCTTACTTGTTTGTTGATATTAGCCTTAGTCTTTCATACAGTTTTAATATTCTTCCATTACAAATCTCCCCAAAGCCTCTGTCTGACAGACATTTATATCTGTGGCTACTTTCTTTGAATAAAGTCATCCTTTAGCAAAATTGTGAAGATAAATTCAGGTACCACTGGACAAATTAAGTTCTTGCACATTCATATTGAGCTCAGTTTCTACTGGCCCTTGTAAATCACTCAAAGGTATATTATGGTCTGTGGCTCAGAGATCTAAACATGGGGCCCCTCCAGAAGCAATGTGACTTGCAACTTAAAAAATTACCTATTTGCATGACACCTCTGGAAAGCCTTTAGCTTAAGAGTAGCAAAATGATAGTCAATGAATTCTGATCTCTTTATAGCTAATTAGTATTTTGGAAAGGCATTTTATGTCTTAAAAATAAAAATTTTTTCAGAGCGGATATGGGGTAATAATTGTGTACACAGTCAAGTTCATGTGTTAAACTGAAATTCAGAAAACTGACCATACCATATATATGAATAATTGTTTTTAATAAGAACAATGTAAACATTGTAGCAATGAATACTGGTTTTCAAGGGGGGTTGGAGGGAAAGATTTTTTAACTGCCTTCAACACAATGACTTTGAAAACAAAAGACAGGATTTTTTTACCGCTCTTGTTCTACTAAGCACCCACCTGGAAGGTGCCCTGCAGAGCCTGAGCACAGTTCAATGACCTCTTATTTTATTTCCATGTCCTGTGGTATATGTTTTCCACAAATAGTCAGACATAAATTAATTTTTGAATATTTCATGCAGATATTAAGGATATTTTTAATCTAAAATATAGTAAACACATACAAAATTTCTGACATGCACAATTGCTGTGACATTAGCTTTACCATGAAAGCTTTCCTTGGTTCATTCCAGGACTGATTGTACTAAAATTCAGTTGCTCAGACTATTGCTAAATATTTGGTTTACAATATACACCATCGGGTTAAAAGATGCACTCGGAAGTCACTATTACTCTTCCATCCACACAATTTCATATAAACTTGCTAAAGAAAATGCCTTAATTTATTTAGATTTAATCTAAAACTGTAATTCACATCTAACAACATCGACAAAAGTATTTAAGTAAGCTAGAGGCCCAGTGAGCAGGTTAAAATCTCGAGATTTTCTAAGTAAATTAGTTTGGCTTTGACTCAGGTGACACCAACACCCAGTCCCATTTTGTCCTTTCCTTTGCTGCCATATCTCAATTTCATGACTTTAGGTTCGTATTCAAAGTGCTTATTGCAAAACCCACTGGGTGCTCATCAAATATAGCCTTCCATTGGTGGTGTTAACATTGCCTCTCTCTAAGCAGCAAGGCATAAACATTAGTTGTACTGAATCCTCCTTTGGATAAAGACCAATAGACTTCTGTGGTAAGAAAAATGGCAGGACTAGGTTGAAAAGACCAAGGAAAGACCATCTTATATATACTTTACTAGAAAGCAATACTACCTGAGAAGTCATAAAGAATTAATCAGGTTTTATTTCCATAATAGGCTACATTTTGGATCTTGTGGCTTATTAAGAGGAAACATTAGCAGTATTAGAAGTTATTTTACTGATGCAATTCTGCTCGAGATGGATAGTTTTCCAACTACTGTAGGAAAGAAAATATTTTCTATAAAAGATCTACATCTTCTTTGAGCTATTTTTTTAGTTGGTGTGTAATTTGACAAATCCTTCCAGACAATAAAGATATATTAGATCAGGAGTGAGAATAGCTCCTAATCAAGACAGTTGTAGATCAACACAATGCAAATGCATGCAATAGTAAAAGTGTCTATATGCAGTCATTACAGCTAAGCCAGCAGAGATCTAACTAGAAAAATATGGAAAGTTATTTTGTTATCCAGAAGTAAACCTATATTTTACCAGATGAATGGTTTTCTAGGTACTAGAAACATGTAATTTGACTACAAACTGAGATTAGTGGGCATAACATAGCTAGGTAATACCACTCAGGATGTATTTAGGTATATGAGATACTTGAATAGAACTAGCAGATATGAAATATGCAGGAAACTGTATACTTCTGAAAGCTGTTAAGAGGTGAAGGTGGGATAGCTTGCACCATCTGAACTGGCACTAAGGACCATCAGAGACCTCCATTGACTTTGATGAGAGCTAAAGACACTAGGAGGACCTGTAGAAATCTGTACTGCAGACACATGAATTGAGGTGATTGAATCTGGGTCTAAGTCTGATCCAAAATATAACTTTACCCTGAGACTTTTTCTGAAAACCCATATTTCTACTCTTATTGTCACTCCTGTGATTTAAATGGGCTTGTTTGGGAAACTGACCCAGCTTTTCATCCTGCTTTTTTTGTCCCCCTTCTTTTTACTGGGATAGTTCGGGGTAGCACTGCATGGTCAGAAGTCAGATGGGAGGACATGGAAGCTGAGAGTTTATGGACAATCAGTACAGCTGAGCTGATTCAGTTTCTTGCTGGACTTAGAAGAAGGCTGTTAGGCTAAATCAAATCTTACAGAACTGCATCTGATCTCTTTCAGAGACACACAACTGCTCTCAGATGTGCTTTTTGTCTTTCCTCATCTTTGGCTTTAAACTCTTCACTCCCAGGCAGGAGGTTTCCAGTGTTATGCCTGCCAATGAAGAGAAAAATGTTTTCATAAGTGTGTGCCCATATGAATGTGCATCTCTCTGTCCCCCTGTGGAAAACTAAAATTTTTTCCCTCCAAGTACATAGTTCATGTGTACTTCATTTCTCAAATTCTTCCCATTGATTAAATATACTTGGGCTCAATAGCAAACCTAATTTGAATTTCATTTGAAAATTTTTACAGACATAATACAAGGTCTGTGTAGACAAAAAATTAAGTGTTCTGCAAACCCTGATTTTTTATAGTTATTTGATGAAGGAAAGTTGTTTAGCTCAATACAGGCTTGCACTACATCACTTCAATATTTCACTTGAATTATTTTTTCATATTGACAATTTCCCCATTCCACTAGATACCATTCTAATTTTTCTTTGCAATTTTTCTGGTTTATTTTAAAAACAAACATTTAGCTACACTTAAGCAAAATAAAACTTTAAATATCATACATATTGTAATGAGTGTATTTCAAGTTTTCTGGAATTATTTTTATCTGTAAATATTTATCAAAAATTTATTGAAGCTTAATAATATATTTAGAATTCTTGTTCTGCTTTCCAAAGTAAGTAGCACTCAAAATTTAACATCTTACAGGAACTGCTGCATGAATTTCTATTAACACTTATAGCATTTTTTTATATTAGCTAAAATACACAGCACCATTTCCTAGTATCTAAATATTTTGCCAACATTATGATAAAATAATAATACACTTTTGTACAGGGATGAGTGAAATTCTTTAGGAGATGACACTTTTTCCTAAGAGATTTAGAGTTAACTTCTACAATGAAATCACTAAGAAAGAACACAGTTTTCAGAATTAAGATAACATGTCCTTAAATACATTCCTTGATTGTCAACTTTTCTAATGAAATCTATTATACCAGAGATGACAGTTGACAAAACTGAAAGCTAGCAAGAAGCAAAAAAATTTTAATGATATCAGAAATCCTAAATCAGCTAGGAAGATAAACAAAAAGAGGTGAAAGATATTTTGCACAGGTGAGAGACTTTATATACAACTACAACTCTAGAAAACTAAATTCAAAACTCAAATAAATCATCTAACACTGCATCACTACTTGTTCCGAGAAAAGAGAAAAATGCCATACTTTGGTCTGTCAATTTTCTTCCTTAAACTGGAAGAATTAGCATGTGTTACAAAGTATTTTTTCCACTATATATAGCAACACCACTTTTGCCTTTCTTTGGGTTTGTAGGCAGTATTGACATGTCAGCAAAAATGCTACTGAAACTTTAGTATGGACGTGTTTTGATATTTAATTTTACATATACTATTTTCTCTGACAGAAAACAAATGTCCTTGTTTTCAGAGCAAAATTGTGTTTATTAAACTTTATATCAAAATTTTTCAAAGACATGAAAGAGCAGGAAAAATCTAGTTCATAGGTAATGTTATTTATAAATTAATTATTATTTGTTTCATATTTGTTAGCCGTCATCTCCCCATATTCTCTACATATTCCCAATGTTGCTCAAAGATACTTACAGCACATTAAAGAAAAAGTCACAGTAGGAAATCTGTTGTATGATGAAAATCAGTTGTATGATGAAAAGTTATATTTGAAACCTGGCTTCACAATGAACTATTTGGAGTAGGGTGTTATGGTAGTAAAGGATAATTAATATCTTAGTTAACAATATTAGTTATAGCTGAGAAACCTTCTTATTGCATTTCTTTTTCAGGTGCTTATAGCTTTGTGAAATGAAAGCTCTTTGGGCTAAGCCTATCCTTGGTTCTTGCTTTTTTTCAGTTGTTTCGTTTTATTGATAATAATTTGCTATTAACAGTACATTGAACCATCAGTAAGTTGCATATGGTCACAATGCATTTGATTTCCTTTTCTAGTTTTTACTAGATTTCTGTAGTTACACATTTTGGACAGCACTGAGCATCACATATGAAAATGCAATAAGTACCATTTAGGTGTGCCACTGTGTCAGCTGACCTACCAATTGACCCTATCTCATCCTGGCTACTTTTATGTTCACTTAGGACCAACAGGTCCTATTACCACTTACTTGTCACTGTTTTAGCAAACACTTGCACAAACATAAGCCTCTAGATCTGTCTTATTCATCTGATCCTGTCTGGCCTCTACCTGCTGCTCCAGATGGGCATAGGTTTCTATAAATCCTGTGTCATATTATCTATGCAGATGTCTAGACCTGCATTCATATGGTGTTCTGATTTATGTACTGCACATCTAGTCAGACAAATAACTCCAAGGCTGAACACACCTGAAGATTCTCCCAGCTTCTCAGACTTTCCTCCTGAGGGAAGTACTCCAAGTACTCGATGGCCATTCTCTGAGCTCACTTCAGTTTATAGATGTCTTTCCTTTATTCGGAAGGGCAAAACTGGGTGCATTATTCTTCATATTTTCTCTGTTTATTAGAGGAGAGTAATCACTTCCTTCATATACCAGCAATATTTCTACCACAGTGTGCCAGTAAACTTAATTCCTGGGAAGATGCAGTGCTCATTCATGTTCAATTTGCAGCTCACTGGGATACCCAGGCATTTTATAGTAAGCCTGCTCCCAAGTTAGTCAGTGCCCAGTCCAGCTACTATAGAAGCTTAGTTCTAATAATTCACCTAGCTAAACCATAACAACATGGTTTAGATACAGAGATGCTTTCACAGATGGTGCTAACATCAAGGTAGATTATATTCACTGCCTGTGAGAGACTGAAATGTTAAGAGTTAATGACTCAAACAATTGGCCATTGGCAAAAGCATCAGAGTGCTTTGTTGAGGTTTGCATCCCCCAGCTGAAGAAGAGAAGAGGCAGTGTGGTAGGGAAAGCTCTGATCTGCATGAAAACGGCCCATGTGCAGAGGGTGAGAACTAGAGGATGATTGTGCCAAAACAACCAGTTTAACAACAAGCTGGGGTTTGAGCCATATAAGGAAAGAAGCTGAAAAAAAGCAGATCCTGCTAGGTGGGATAATGCTTTTTTTATCAGGCCAATGTCCTTCCTTACATAACTCCCTGATACAACTGGCTCAGGTGTGAAACTGTTCCCCTCCACCCAGGGGAATTTTTGGGACACTTGCATGTAGTCCTGAAGTTGTTCATCCCTTCTGATGAGACTTAACCTGGCTCATCTATGCTGGCATGAGAGACAGTTGTTAAGTCCTAGAGGTGTCATAAATGATCAAAGTACCCCCAGACTAATTTCTGGGGCCTTCCCCCAGAGCACATGTTTCATAGTGCTGCAGCAATGTACAACTCTCCCACCTGGGCATTCCCACCTGAACTTGATAATTAATATACCTGATAAGGTATATTAACCCATCTATTTTATATTTTAACTTTATATTTTTATATTTAAACTTTATTTAAATATATTCAACTTTATTAAACTTTATTGAACTATATTTAAACTTTATTTAACTTCACATTTTAACTTTATATTTTGTGGGTTTCCCCCACCCCCAAAGCAAAGACAGCAACTACCACTTCAGCAGACACTGTGATTGCAGGTCTCCTGACTGGATTCATGGGTGGTGATATCTTTCTATCTTATTCTACCTTACACTTTCTTTCTTTATACATTTTCTAAAAGGTTGTGTTTGCATTTTATATCCCTATATTTCTATAAATAATTAAACCAGGTACATATCTCCTTTCCATTGCGACCAAATTGTTCTGAAATAAACCTACCATATATATATATTTATGAATATCAGCCATTTAGGGTCATTTCATTCTAATCTAGTCAAAGGGTTCTATCATTAAAAAGAACTGGTTCTATTATTAAAAAGAACCTCAGTTGTCTTGTCTTCAGGGGTGGGTGGTAGCACTAGTCTCCCCTCATACACGAATGCTTTTGAGATCTGTTTAGGGGCTCTATTTCAAACAAAGTGTATGCAATGAGTTGTGCTTTTACAGAAGCAATGACAGCCAGTTTGAAAATGAGACATTGTTTCACAGTGGTTATTATCAATATAATTTCTCGTCTTCAAAATTGACCATCTATTGATCATCGTTTATATATCTGAGCTTTAAATCAGACTTCTGAACATACATAGTCAAAAGTAACCTTAATACAGAATCGGTTCTTCATAATGCAAATTGTCTAACCCTAGAGGTTCAAAACTGAATTTTAAGCAGTGGGCCAAATTAAACTTTAATGTAATTTCACTCATGTCAGTATGCATAACATCAACTATTAATTTGACCTAATTTATTAGGAAGACTGTGGGCAGATTATAAATGCTACTGAGTTTGCACTCTGTATAAAAATGCATTATTTATGATCATGAAGCTGAGTGATTTTTATTTGTAGCCAAAGTAATTTGGTTAAAATCTACACGCTTGTCTTAAAAAAAAATAAAAAAGAAAAAATATTTAATTTATAATGACTCCGTATCAGCAGAACACTTAAAAATAGAGTTCAGGGTGAAGGCTTAAATATTTTTCTCTGTCAGGCCCAATGATTGTTTGAAGTTTGTATTGTCTAACTCTTTTTTCTTTTTTTAAATTTTACTATCAAGTCTCTAAAGAAAGAAAGAGTGATAATCCACAAGCAGAGAAATAAGGCTGATCTAAAACAGGGAAATTCACCAAAATGCAAAGTCTATTTATTAACATTTCATAAATATGGGTAAATATTAATTATTAATCCGGGGAATATTTGTATTTTTTTCATAAAAGGATGTTACAAAAAACTGGTTTGGAGAAAAAAAAGACAAACTTTAAAAAATGAGGAAGAGAAGATAAGATTTTAGTTGCCTAACTCTGAGTGAACACACAAACAATAAAATAAATGCTGAAATATTTCAAAGATTACTACAACAGTGACATTCAATTTCAGCTTTTCTCCAAGGATACTGGCATGACACTAGGCAAAAATCTGAAGTATTAAACAGATAAAGTATTTTTTGCCCCATTACTGTAATCTCTTTTTCCTCAGTTATGTCCAAGACTATAACTTCCAATTTTTTCTCTTTTATTAGCTGAAAGAGATTGGTGCACTTGTCCTACCCTGTTGAAGACTTCTGTGCCTCAATTAAGATTAACGTGGAGTTTTGATAAGGTAAGAATCCTATATATGAAAGTCTGAGCTTTTCTCTAAATTCATTATTGTTTAGCAATTCCTTTTTATTTTTTATTTATGTCTGTCTTTCCATCCTTAGAACTCTTAATTGCAGTGACAGTGGATGTTTGTGAGCTATGTTAAGTTTTGTATACTCAAGGATGGAGAAGCTGCCATAGCTTTGAGAAAATATGATATGCTGTCTGCTTCTTGTGCAATTCAGATAAATTCAGATAAATACAATTCTGATAAATATATACATTGAAGTTTAGGCATTTTGTCTGGTACCAATGAAGCCCTTGATCTGCAATGTCCTATACAGTCTTCATAACACCTTCTAGCTTTTGGTGCTGTGAGGACTACATGGCACTTTTCTAGATTTTCTCATGTTTTCCACAAGTTTGTAACACATTTACCTTCCTATACTCACTTTTCTTTCTGAGAATATCTAGGATTCACAGAGGACACAGAA
Organism: Sturnus vulgaris; assembly: GCF_052056855.1. Taxonomy (NCBI): domain Eukaryota; kingdom Metazoa; phylum Chordata; class Aves; order Passeriformes; family Sturnidae; genus Sturnus; species Sturnus vulgaris. Next base: position 97,950,188 of record NC_142244.1, read on the forward strand.
TTGCCAGTCTTATTTCAGAGACTAAATTTCTTAAAGCACAGTTTACAGTAATTTCAGGATAAGCAGTTCTGCATTCATAGTGGACATTAGTCACCAGTGCAGCTGAATTTAGAGGATTAAATGCAGATGAATATCACAGCTTGACCTCTCCCATATCATAAAGTTCACTCTGTATGTCACATTGCTAAGAAGTTGCAGTTACAGAATTTAAAACTTCCCTATGACAAACACAACTTTGAAAGCTGAAGAGTAGGAACAGTCTTTTATTTCTTGCTGAAGTGGCATTCCATCTTCCAATTAAAAAAACAAACTAACTAACAAACAAAAAAAACAACAACAAAACCACTATATTTTCTTCTAATTTCCAGGGAGATAAAATTAAGTCACCTCCCTCTTGTATCTTTTCAAGTCACAACTCATACATTCTCAAATTTAAACTGGCATTGACATTGCTTGTGGAATTAGATACGCTCAAGGGAGAAAGCAATTTTAAGGAAGCAGCAGGTGTAATACATGACACTTTTGTGTCTGACTCTGGACAGGAAAAGTTATTCAGCATCCCCAAAGTGGTGAGACGGGAAGCAGCAGAGACAGATTAATTTTCCTTGTTCAGTATTTATTATGCTTTCAACCAGCTTGAAATAAAAACTGTAAATACTTTGATTAATGGTCTGAAAGGTTGTCTACTTTTGTAGGTGCTTCAGAACAGAATCACCATGTCTTTAGTTCTAAGATATATTGTAACTCCTAGGAGTTGTGTTTTCATGGTTCAACCCAAATACCTGCTTCAAGAAGAAAAATATATTTAACTATTAACTAACCTAGTCTGTCTGTCTGTTGGACCTTTATTTCAGTTTCAAGTTAAAATCAGTAAGAGGGCAGTATCTATCTACAGGGATAATGCTGGAGCTGGCACAGAAATGTAAGCTTAGAGCATCTTCACACAGCTATGAACCAGTGACAGCCCCTGACTTCGGTTGCATTTAAACCCTCAGACTGGGTCTTCCAGTTCTACTTTCAAAGCCCACTACTCCCTCTGGGACAGCAGAGTGCCAATGTAATGCTAAAACTCCTTGTGGTTTTAGGGTGGGTTTACCTAAGGCTACTCTATTTCATCTTCCTCCTGCCTGGGGCCTTAATTCTCAGGAAGCTTTTCTTTTAATACTGCTCCTCTTTTTTGCTTCTTCGTGGTAAAAATATCATGTCAGTCCTGATTTGTCACTTCACAATCTTTCTAGTAACTACTAGAGCACTGGAAAACCCAGAAGTCTCCATGGAGTTAGAAGACAGAAAATACTTGAAAATTAGTGATAATGACCACAGTTGCCTAGTCAAAGGCAGGAAAACCTAAAATTTTGCTGAATGATAAGACAGCTTTTCTAACATTTTTTTTCTTTTACCACCACTACATCTGAATACAGATTGTTCTACACCTGAACCTCTGAATTCAGTCTAACAATCCGTATCACAACAATTAGTTCAAAACCAGCAGCTGGTAAATGTCAGCTCTTTAGCAACAATAAAATATTGTTTATTGGTTGGCACTACACTGTTAGAAATGTTCAGGGGGACATTTCATGTTATATCTGTCATCTTTCTGTTTTCCTCTAGGGTATCAGCACTAAAGGAAAACAGGCAATATCAGTAGGTTTATTTTTAGTTTGTAAGTTTGTATTATGTTTCAGAAGCAGAGATCAAATTATTGCTATATCACTGATGTCTGATAGGTTTTCCATCCTGAACTGGCTTAGACCTATATTTTGACATAAGATTCCATTAAGACTGAGGCTTATACCCATACAAAAACAAATAAAAAACCCAAAACCACCCAAAACCCCCTAACCTAGTTAATTTTCCAAAGCAATTTAGTGCAATTGCTATTATTAATATAAAAAAATATAATGACAGACAACCTATTTGGAACAAAGGGCTTTTACCAACTTTGTCCTGATTTCAGTGAAAAGATTATGTATGTGCAGCTCTGCTGAAACCTGATTTGATTGATTTTTTAAAAATGCTTCTTTAGCTGCACCCATTATTTTAAGAAGGAAAATTCTGGATAGAACTCTTCAAAAGTAGGTTCTTATAATCTATAGCTCTTCATACTAGAAGAAAACATCTCATAAAGTAATGCCAGCAAAACTTTGTCCTTAACAAATTAAAGGTCATGTCTCATCTCATAAAGGTCATGTCTGTAATTTAATGGGGGTTATATGCTATTGAATATTCAAATATGATATATTTTGCTTGATTGTTTGTTTTAAATGTTTTTACAGTTGAAAAAAAGAATCATTTACAACCATGTAACTATATTTCAGATGTTTGTATTGTGAAATTTTTACATCCTTTCTGTATTTACCCATAGGTCACATCCATTGCAATTCTCAGTCCTATTTGTAATATTCCTTCATGTCACTGTACCACTTCATGTTTTTGGACAGAGCCCCTTGATAAGAAAGTATAAATTATATGCATACTATTGTGATACTCGTATTTGCTTCAGCACACACACCAAAATAGTGATTCTTTTTTTAAGGTGCACCATACCAAAATTCCCACACAGAGAATGTATTATGGTCTTGCTAACTTGTTCTTCTGATTAACTTTGTTGTTAAGGGGGAGAAGAGAAGGATCCTGTTTTGAAGCTGCCAAGCTTTAGTACAGCATACCTTGGTTTATGTTCCAATTTCATACGTTAAAAACTCCTGTCCCCACTCCCATCTATTTTTGCATCTAAAGATATCAAAATTCCGAGCCACAGATTACAGCATCTTGTCTGTTCTGAATACAGACAACCTTTGCCTACAGCAAATGGTGTTCCCACACTGACTTAATTCAGTTCAAGAACTGCAGCATGCTTTGGAGTTGCAAACTTTGGTCACCATAGCAGGCAATACGCCATCACACTTTAAGAATTCAGGTCTCAAGCATGTGTCACTTCCCATTACTTCTTTAATTGATGTGCTACCATAAATTAAGATGTCTGCACAATATCTCAAGGGTAACCTTTCTGCAGTGTCATAGCAGCACTGTGTTTTCCTATGCAAAGTATTTAACTTGTGCTTGACAGATTGCCTTGCTGACTAACTACTGAAACTGTAAACTTTGTGACCACTCACAAACCCTGTAGTTATAAATTTAGACAATCTTTGCTAATGTGCCTGGAAAAAGTAGCACGTTCTGGTTAAAGCAACTTATTCTGATGAGAAGATGTGGTCTTACACATAAATCACCAAAAAAACTTTCCCTACAGAAAGGAAAGTGTACAAGAAGAAAAATGTGCTTTTTCACTACTTAAGCATCCTGTGATAATAGTCTCTAGATACAAATTCATGATCTTAAATTTAAAATATATGTCGATATACAATGTTATTGAACATGCAAATGTGCAATGCTACAAGTCTTCTTTGTTGAAATTACGAAAAAATGTCACTGCCACAAAGAAAAGAGAAAAAAAGGGAAGAACAACAGCAGATTAACAGCATACCATTGGAATAAAGAATGGAAATCTAGACTTCATCAGCCTTTCTATTACAATGCCATTTAAATTGCCATTAAACATCTTTCAAAGCATACATCAGAGGCAATAGAATGCTTAAAACTGATTCATTTTCTTAGTAGAATGCTAAAATTACACAAAAGGCAAATAGCCTTTATTGAGTATTCTTTCTCTTTATTACCAATAATAAGGGTATACCCAGAGCTTACAGATGTTAGCTTACAATTAGTAGCAGATTTTCCGCTTTTACTGTAGATCAGTATGGACACACAGAAAACAACAGCCTTCATTCAAAGTGTGTTCCATTGTCTCCATTGTTCTGATACATTAGGTTGAAAGTCAGCCTATGAAATCAATGACAGTGGACAAAAAAGAACGTAGATACTCCAAAACTCCCAATAACAGATACTGCAAAAATAAAATCTCTGGCAACTTGGCATGGATGTTGGGCAAAATCACAGGATGAAAGATAAGGTCCATATACCTCTGTTGAAATAAACATGAAAAACATAATTTGTGTCAGTGGCACAAGGTTGTGGAGAAACAATATTGCTAAATATACTTGGCATTCTTAAATAAGATTATACATTTGATTGACAATGATATTTATCATCCAAAACTTATTATTTTTCATATGTGTAAGGTATTTTGTTTCAGAATAAGTTAGAAATGCTATTTAAGAAATGGTCATACTAGATCATCAGCAAAGTGTTACAGCCTTGAAAGAAAGTGTCATCACTACTGCCATTGTATTTACATTTTAAATTTTTTTCCCCACCTTTTTAGTTAGTTGATAAAACGTTCCTACAGATCTTGCTTTGCTTAGGACTTTTATTAAACCATCACTGTCTCTTCTCAACATTGCATAACCTTACATTCTTGCAGCAATGAATTTACTGCTTTCAGTTCTTCACAGATTTAGAAATTTAATAAATTATATAGAAGTTCCAATATGAAGTTTTAATTCACATAATTTCTAACTGTACAGTACAATAAATTTGCCTAATAATTATTTTTGTCTTATAGATTCTTTATTTGATGCCGTTTCATTCCTCCTTACAACACAGTAATTACCTCAAACAGAAATGTTGATTAAGCATACCATAGAAAAAGTGGGCTTTGGAGGGAAAAACAGTACAAAATTTTTTATTTCAGTAACAATTATTCCACATTTTAGGAAATGTAGCAGTTTTTCAGTGTTGTGTATGATAAATGTTAGGTATCTTGAGTCTACATGGGGGAAAAACAATGAAAGAAAAATAAGTCAATATCTGTTTCAGCATAGGAGCTCAAATCTTGTATAACTTTAATCTGAGAATGGATAAATTAGAATGGATACTTTGTTTAGTAGTTTCAGGAAGTAGATCACAGGGATAACTGTGATCAAGTATTATAGGTACCTTTTCCCTGCAAAGTATACAAATAAAGAACCATATTATCTACTCATTTTGAACTCCTAGTATGCACTAGATATTATCTATGAAACTGAAATTGTCAGTAAGAACTTGTATTATTGTGCAAAACATTCCATAAAGTCACAATATTGGCTTTTTTTGGAAGTAGCTTCCTCCTGAAATAGCTAGAGCATGCATTATAATGACTTATGAAACTGAGTTTTCTAGAAAACCATTTATAAGGTTTATTATGATGTTATTGCAGGAATTTTGCTTTTAATAAAACAATGTGGCATTCATCTGAATCTATACTTACAGTGTAACATATATCTTGTTCTTTACACATTGTACTTCATTTCTGAAAACAATTTTGAGAGGTTTTAGATAATATTCGTTATCACAGGATTCAGTGCAGCCCAGCACCTCACAGGACTGCTTAAAAAGCCTAATAGTGCTAAAATATATATACACATACACATATATTTGTATTTATGTATATGTGTGTGTATGTGTATGTGTATATGTATATGTATATGTATATGTATATATGTATATATGTATATATGTATATATGTATATATGTATATATGTATATATGTATATATGTATATATGTATATATGTATATATGTATATATGTATATATGTATATATGTATACATATATCCACCAGCACCCCCAGGTCCTTCTCCACAGAGCTGCTTTACAGCTCAGCCCCAGCCTGTCCTGGTGCAGGGGGTTGTTCTTCCCCAGGGGCAGGACCCTGCCTGTGCTGAATTTCAGGCAGTTCTCCCCTGCCCATCTCCCCACCCTGTTGGTCCCTCTGAAGGGCTGCACAGCACTCTGGGCTATTGGCCACTCCTCCCAGCTTTGGAGGCACCACAAGTGACAGCCTCCAACTAGACCCTGAGCCACTGATTATGACACTGGGGTCTGCTGATCTGCCACTTCTCACGCCATGCCACTGTCACTCATCCAGTCCACTCTTCCTGAGTTTGCCTATGAGGATACTGGGAGAGACAGTGTCAAAAGCCTTACTGAAGTGGAGGTAAAAAATATCCACTGCTCTCCCCTCATCCATCCAGGTAGCTTTTGCACCATAAAAGGCAATGAGGTTGGTCAAACATGATTTACCTTTCGTGAATCCGTGCTGACTACTCATCACCTTTTGTCATCATGTCATACATTAAAAGCTGAGGATGGTACAGACTGAATGAGGAAAAAAGTTCAGTATAGTAAATCCTAACAATGACAAATACTTAAATTATAAGGTAACTTTTGTAAGGTCCCAGAGTTCCATGACAGAACTTATATGTCACTGAACTACTGTCTGAGCAGTAATCTCAGTATTAACAGAAGATGTTGGGAATGGAAAACCTTGTGCCAAAGTATTTGTGCTTCTACACTTAGAATTGCTTAGAAAACAAATAAACATATTCTTTTATGCTTATTCAGTCATTAATAGATTCAATCTACTGAAAGACAGTTATATGTCCACCATCTGGAAGAGATTGAACTGGAAATAGATCTACACCAAGACGCTGGACTCAAACATTGAGACTCAGAGATAACTAGAATGAACTGGTACAGATTCTAAAGTTTTTTCTTAACTTTTCTTCATACAAAAACATTCTGAGACAAATCAAATTCTTTTATGAAAACCTCTGATCTGAGACCATGGCCAATTTTTCTTTAGGTTTCAAGATCATACTTGTATGTCTTGGATACACCTCTAATTGCAGGTTTAAATGTTTAAAAAGAAAACATAATTTTAAGCTTTTACAGAAACCTTTAACCTTGATTATGTAAAGCTTCTAGTTTCTTTCTATTAATGAAAAAATGTATTAGAATATTAGCCCTTAATGTATTCCAATTCTTAATGTGCTCTAGCATGCTGTACTGCACAAATTGTGATAAGACTAACCTTTTGCATTAATCCATAACACTTTCTAATAGGGTAACATGAAAAATGTTCTATTTGCTAGTCTTCACACCAGAATCAGCCTGGAAATCTGATGCTGCACAACTTCAGAAGCAGACTGCATTAGAAAAACCCACCCTTTCTGCTTAGCAAACATTTGAGAAAGCATATATATTTTAACATTATATACAGCAAAAGCTCTTTGAAGTCAATGTTGTTAAAATACATAAAATAGTATTATATAAGGTAGAGATATAGATAGATAGATAGATAGATAGATAGATAGATAGATAGATAGATAGATAGATAACAAATTTTGGGTTTTTTCCTTCTAGATGGAACTGATAAATCATGAGAGGTTTTTTTAGCTAATATATAATATACTCATTAGTCAGTAAAATTATTTAGACTTCTGTAACAAAACCAGTTTGTGACTATTTAATAATGAAATTCTCAACCCCTTAGCAGCAATCCACAAATGCTTATTAAAGTTTAGTATTACAACTTTGAGATGCTTTCCTGTAGTGGAAATCTCAAAGTCAAATTTAGCTCAGTGGAAGAGCTGGGAAACTTCATCTACTCATAGATGTGTGCAGGCGTCTGTCATGGTTTAGGAATGGGACATCCCGATTTTGTGCTCCCACTGAGACTCTCCAAACTATGTGACTTGCTCATTCCCTCTCCCCCTGCAGAGAGCTGGACAGGAGAATTGGAGGCATAAAATTTGAAGATCAGAAGTTGAGACAAGAACAATTTATTGGAAACAGCAGTGAGATAAGAAAATTAACAGTGACGGTGTACAAGAGACAGGAAAGTGATCCACTTGCCAAATGCTCATTCACCACAGAGCCTGATCTGACCTGACTGCAGCCATCCCACCCTGACTCCTCCCTCCAGTTTGGAACAGGCGTTATCCCGTTACTCTCTCTGCCATGCTTACTCAAACAGAAGGAACCCCTTTTCCCTGGAAGAGACTCCCATTCTCCTGTCCCCAGAAATGATATGAGGTAGTTATTCTGTACCACAATTCACATTCATTCAGGTCCCAGCCACACCCTCTCCTTACTGCTGAAGAAATTAACACTGTCCTGGTCAGAACCAGAAGAGTTTATAATGCTAGTTCTGCCTGTGCTGTCCATCCTGGCTGCCCATAAGTCAGCTCCAGCTCAGAAAGAATTGACAGGATGTGACAGGATTGGCACCAGCAAGGTGTTGCTACCACATTGACTAGTCTGCAGATGCAACACAGGTCTGTCAACACCAGGTGGTCAACAAACCTAAAGATAGGATCCATTTTTTGAAGCTACTTAGCTGACTGGGGGTTGCCTTCAGCAGAAAATGTCAGGGCTTAAGCCTCATCCTTGCAAAGGAACACAGATCATAAATTCAAGTTTATCACAAACATTTCTGCTATACGATATTAAATTTATAATGGTAAAACTTAGTTTTCAATTAGCTTGATGAAAATTGTAATCATCCTGCCTAAGTGATTAATTATGTCATACTTCATTTTTGTTTATTATAGTGCAAAACATTTTTAAAAAGCAGATTTAAGTAATCTTTTCTGTCACTAATGAATTGGGGACAGACTCAGGGAGAGCACCCAAGAGAATCAGCAGTTCCACCTGAGAGACTGGGCATTACTTTTTATTCAACTCTATAGTTCTCACATTCATCAACCAGTAGAACTGTCAGCCATTAAAATTTGCATTTCCAATGTTAGCTAAAGAAGCGAATGGAAGAAAAACAGGGAGCACAAAAGAACAGATTTCAGAATATATCATATTGTGGCATGGGTTTCATTTTGTATGAAGAAATACTGTCTTGTCTTGCTAACATTTTAAGCAACATGAGTTTCTTTAATTAGATGCATGGGTCATACACTTAACACGAGAGAGTTCCCAGGATAGGACCTTTAACATACCATCTGTGGAATAGCAAAGGAAGAAATTACATAATAATTAGTAGTTTCTAAGCAAACATTTCAAAAACATGACAGCTTCCTTTGGTTCACTTTGGTTAGCTAGAGATATTTCCAGAAAGAATCTCCATCATATGGGAGTGTTTTGTTTTTCGTTTTTTTAATAAAAAGGAAAGCTGAGATTGTTGAAAAACTTAGGGCATACTAAAGTTGAAGTTGTTATCATTTTAATGTGCTGATGGATTTGTGTGAAATTTTAATTGCTTTTTTACTAATTACATTAAGAAATTGTCATGATTATCTACATAAGCCATCCAGTGTTCTGCAGGATCTTCTTTTCGTCTTTTTTTTTGTGAAGCATAACGGTTGTCAAGCAAAGGCGAATGAATGGCAACATTAATATTCCTGACATGCTGCAATATTGTGATGATGAATGCCATAAAAGAGACTGTAAATAAAAAAATTAATGAAGCAATAACATAAATGGAGGTCATGGGTGTTCTTTCTCCCTCCTTCACTGTTATTAGTGAAGCACTTAAGCATGTCCTTAGCTTTAGGTATGTGAGTAGTCCCACCAGTTAATAGTACTATTCACATGTTTAAAATTAAACATTTGCATAAGTGCATTGCAGACTTGAAGGCTCTAAGTGAAACGATTTACCAAAACTGAACTCATCTTGTTCATAAGAACAAGAGCAATGACAGGAAAATAAGTTTCCAAGCTCTAGGTCATCTGACCTGCCCCCTAGAAAAGCACTGATGACAGGTCAAATAATCAGCCAGAGGTCACCCTGGAAGACTTTTACTATAATCACAAAAGAGTTTTTTTTCTTATTCTGTAGACACCAACTCACAACAAAAAGTTTTCTTGACAAGGAGAAGTTCCTGCTGAGAAGCAGGAACCATAGAACTGCATGCTTTTTACTTTGGTGGCAAGTAGCTGTCACGTTGTATAGGACAGGATCTGAAATGCTATGCTCCAGAAGGCAGCCCTAGAGACAGATTCCTGCCTTTTTGATGCCTTACTGAACATTCTCTAGACCTCCTTGAAATCAAAAACTTCATTAACATTTTGTTTTCATGGTAACCTTTCATTATTATGGTAATATTTATTGCCATAATATTAACTAGCAGATATACATACCTGCTAGGGGACTACAGCCAACACATGTATTGGTTACCTGAGTAATAAGACATCTCAAAAATGAGAGGTCCAAGGAAATTAGAGTCTAACTAGCAAAGATGGAGACAGTGCCAAATTTCTCCCATGTGGCTCTTCTCATATCCTTCCTTTTCTGAGTTGTCTCAGTTCTTAGAAAGTTGACTGAAGTAAGAACTCTTTTTCTGGTGATATTTCAGAAACATATTTTTCAATTCAAAGCATAAAAGATGTCTTTGTTCTGACAGAATCTAAATGCCTACATATTGTATACGTCCTCTATAAAATTCCCCAATTAAAGTGTTAATCTTTTGATATACATATAATTTTGACCACTGTAACATATATTTATGAGTTTAAAAAAATTACCATTAAACTAACTGTTAAGGATCTCAAGAAAGACTATTACACTACCAGCTACCCATTGTTTTCATTGCTGCAATACACTGAATTTTCAAAAGGGTGTAATGTTTTCTTCCTCCAAGAATGATAGTCCTGCTCGTGCTTACTCTGTTGCACTCCTCTAGGTAAAACAGACTTCTGGAAAATAAGCATAGTCTTTGCAGATTTGGTGAGCCTTTGGGCGAGTTAACTGTAATAACATAGTGGTATTGGTTGTCAGATCTTTAATGGGTGATGAATTACATAATTCTTACACCTGCAGTTGCCATTCAAGGCCTGAGTCAATAGTTCACTAGGAAATCTTAAAAATATAATTTGGCACCTAAGATATTCTTAATATGAGCATTTTAAAAGCTAACATGAATTGATTTATTTAAGAAAGTGACCTCAAGAAAAAATACACATATGGAAATAAGTATTTTTAACTGAATCTTGTTTCTGTTTACCCAATTAGAATACTGTGTAGCTCTGGGGGAAAAAAAATTTACTTGACTTTCAGATTTTACATCGTTTGTAAGAGGTTTTTTTTTCATGGGAGGCTGTTATATTGAAAGTCAGAATGTGGCTTTTTAACTTTTCATGCTCAGCTTTAACAATTTCAAGTTGAACACTCTGTCTCCTCTTATTATATAAAAACGTCCAATACGGTTTGCTATCCCATGCCTCACATCACACCCTAGGCCCTATTTATATACAGAACACACTTCAGCTTCAGATTTCATCATAGGACTACTATCATAGGCTCCAAGAAAAAGATGATATTCACACATTCAGCAAACAGCTGGCAGCTGATGTTTTTAAGTTGGTGATGCTTAAACTTCTTCAGAATATCTCTGTGAATTAGCTCAATTTTAAACTACACTGAAAGCCAACAAAGATATTAAAGAGGAGAATATTCACTCGGAGTGACTGAAGTCATCAAAGCCCATTGGGGTATCTGATTTGAAGCAGCTGAGGTACCAGGCTGATTTTTGACATTACTGCTTTAGTAATTCTAGAAGTGCAAGCCTTGTGACCAGTAGTAAATAATGAGATATTATACACAGGTTTTTCAATGACAAGATAGTTTGAAAAAAATGTTTCTTTTGGTCATATTCTCAAGGACATGTTATGTGCTATTTAATTACTACTTTAAAATGGCAGTTCAGCAATTCTATTTCAACTTTCTTGGTGTGATCTTTCAGCTGGAGAGGAAGTAGAAAAGTCATAATTTTAAAAATTTCCTCTCTCCTACTGTATGGAGTAGTATTAGTCTGCAGCTATTCCACTGTTACATGTATAAGCAATCAGGCATATTATGAGTTTAAAAATTACGAGTTTCAAAATTACAAAGAGCATTTAAAAGGAAGAACAATTGCTGCAATACACAGTTATTCTATCACTCACCCCTGCCATTTTTTTACTCCTATCTTCACCTAAAATCATGTCCCTAATGTCAAGTATCAGTATATGGTAGAATTTAAGAAAATATGTATGAAGAATATATCAAATGGGTTGGAACTTACATACTTTTATTTTGAATTTTTTTCCAGAGTACTTCTCACTTCTAGTTTTTCCATTTTCTTCTGCATTTGACTTTGGAAATGGTTCAGTTTGTTTTTTCTTTGCTATTCTCAAAATTTAACTTGTGTACATGCTAAATTTAAATTTTATTAAATCTATTATTAAATCTATATCTTCTGTTAATACCTAACCTTAAGATCTAATTTTAGAAAAACATTCATTAATTAGATGTGTTTTACACATGTTGGAAATAAGACAGGAGAAAATTAAAAATGTATCTGTCAATGAAAAAGATAGGACAGGACTCAATATTTTAGAATTCCACCACTCAATTAAAATATTTTTGTATTTTATAGTACTTTTGTTATAATACACAACTAGCTAAAGAATTATTAAAGTTATAAAATAGTTTTTAAAATATGCATGTTAGTTTTCCAGGTAAAACATCTTTCATTCTTTGATGGTAGTATTTAAAATGAAAAAAACAAGTTTTCTCACATGAAGTAATTAAAATGATATCTTTTTATTTATAGCTGTTTAGTGGCTTAAACTTATTATTAAGATATGTTTGATTTTCTGTGATAGACTACTTATTAATTTTTTATTTTATTTATACTCAGATGTTCAACGTAATTTAGAGTACTTAGATGTAAGATTAGTGAAGATTTGATCTGAGTCTCAGTACTTCAGTAGTTTTATTCAGTTAGATACAGAAATCTTTAAATCAAGCAATGTCAAGCCTTTAATATATACCTAGTGTCTTCACTGCCAAGCAATGTTTTTCTGCCAGATGAGTTTTCCTGATTTTTTTTTCTAGCAACGATCAAGGAAAAAATCTTTGTCAATCAAGCATAAGAAAACTGGAAAAAAAAAGGAATTAGTTGATTAATGTAAAAAAAAAAAGGTAAGCTTTTTGTACCGAGATAACACAGGCTGAGTTTTAAAATTGAAAATCAAGATAAAGTAACAACTGAAGTAGACAGAAAGTTTGGAAACTCTAAAAACATCATGGCATTCACACAAATGTGTAAAGTGATTGTAATGAAAGGACAGTAAAGTACTTTACTAAATGTTTTTCCAGAGGCTAGTGTTGTTTTGTTGTGGTTTTTTGTTTGTTTCTTTGTTGGGGGTTTTTGTTGTTTGTTTGTTTTTGTTTTGTTTTGTTTTCTTGTAGAGCCCTGATGCAGATCTCATGTCCTTCTTCCCAAATCACCCCCATTTGCAGTAAGGATGTTAGGAAGCACTCAGCCATGACCCATGTCCTAATTCAGTGCTCACACTGATGGAAAGAGACCTCCAAATACTTACTTCTATTTTTTCCCCTGAAAACTGCTAGGGAGATCCTTCTTTTATCTAAGAAGTAGACAATAATTGAAGTCTACTGAGATGAAATTAACAGAGATAGTTTTAACACGTGTAGTTCTAGTGATTATCAGTTGCCTTGAAGTCCCAAACATTTGGCCTTGGTCTCACCAAATAAACACACCTATTCCTATTTATGACACTGAAGCTGCCACATCTAGTTCTCTGACAAATATAACAGAATTTCAGTTGAAAGCTTTTCACACTGCAAGGCTTTGGAGACGTTTGTCTCTAAACCCAAATGTTATGACTAAGAATGGAGTTAACTGATCACAGATTCTTAAAAATTTCAGCTTCACCCAGCTGTTCCACCTCCTGTTTCCTGCATTATTGTATGAATGGTGTTCTTTTTTCTTTCTTGCAGCTATGTTGTATTTTTAGACTTTAATCACATTTTAACAATTGTTACACACATACCTTCTGACTCACTAACTCAATTTATTTTTTTTCCCAATAAATGAAGTTTCCCATTTTGACATTAGTACTTTCTCACAGCTCTCATACAGACTTGGGTTTAAGCACTTATTGTTTTTATACTGGTTAATCTTTATCTCTCCAGATTTTTTGTTTGAAATGTTTTTTGAAATTTATAAAGAAAATGTTTTAATAGTCTTCATGATGTGTGTTTACTCTTAGTTTAAAGATAATAATGCCTATGCCTTGAGTGGATGGGCACCTATACTGTTGATATTTTGGCACAATTTCCAGGACATTTTTGTCCTCTCAGGAGATGTTTGGGCATAGGCAGCGCTTGGGATAATTGGACTGTGTGTGTCAGAAACCATATCATCCCTCCTTATTGATATGTATAGCTGTGATTATAAATCTATGCAGTGTGAGAAGAGGACTTATCAGAGGTGACTATGTTGACCTATTTACACTTCCCAGTACAAAGTCCCCAGAAACCCACTGGACATCCAAAACAGGAGATTGTATTCCAAAATCAACTTAATCAGTAGCAAGTAGAAGGAAATATACCCTTTTTCTCATTAGGCTTACTGTGAGTTTCTGGTCTTAGGGCTCCCCAAATCCATAGAACATAGATATTCGTGATGATTTTAATTGGGCCTTGTAAAGTGGCTGGAAAGAGGTGTGAAATCAGCATTGCAATTTTATACACCATTAATCCTAAATAATATCTCTGATGACAGCCTTATAGGATATTTATAGAAATTTAATTGTGATTCAGAAGTGGTCCAGCAGATAAAAGGATTGGTCTTAACTCTATTTCAAGACTGTGGAAAATCATATCTAAATTGTAGGATTGCAGCATAATTCAGGTTGGAATTATCTTGGGATGTTATTTAGTCCCAACTTCTTGAAATAAGGTCAGCTTCAGGTCGAACCAGGTTAATTAGGTACCTTAAATGAAAATTACGTTGGGCTGCTTTTTAGGTTCAGTTTCCCTCCTTCCCAGAAATATTTCAACTGAGATTGAAGCAAGAAACTATTATTTTTCATTTGCTCATAGCATTATTAGTACTTTATAAAAATATGTAATTCTGAATACTTTATATTGCTACTATTTTGACAAAACAATATCTATAATACAAAACGAAAAGTGTATTTCACCTGCAAAGTGTATTTCTTCATAACAGTGGGTTTTCTAAAAACACCTTAATTTACTTCTCATATATCTCAGTCATTTACTGAAAGTGTTACAGTCAATACACTATGTTTTCATGAGAATTTATTTTAAGGATACTTTTTCTACCAGCCAGTTGCTTGTTGATACATTGCCTGGGGTATGCTTTTATATCACTTGGATAAAACATTTTAAGTAAAGACATTGAGAAGAAAAAAGTAGAGGAGAAAATCATTATCTACTGAGATACTTGATGCAAGTACTTCAGTAAGAAAAAGAGGGAACAATGTACAGTACTAGGCTAATTCTCAATATCTCCTCGGGTACATCAAACACTGACAGAATCTTTTGAATGGCATTGTTCCACTTAGTGTGTGTTGCTTTCAAGGACAACTGGAGATGTATTATTTGCAAATCTGTGTTTGTACTTGTAAAACAAAAAAATCCCAACCTAACAAATTAATAAAAGACAAACAAAAACAATCCTGAACCAAGAAACTGTTAATTAGAGGATCATTTTTTGGTACATGAAAAGCTCTAACTTTTTTAATATTATCTCCTTACACTGCTCTTTTAGCTATGTGACACATAAAGTGTGGTTTATAGATGCTTTTTGGATTTTATTTGCATTGACCCCAAGAGAGTGTTATTATTATAAAAAAAAAATTTAAATTATTTTCAATTGTCTTTAATCAAATCAGATAAAGATTTCCCAAAGAGGAAGATTGACTGCAGAAGAGTTCTTAATCATACCATATAACTGTGAGTTCACAAGTACAGAGCTTGCATCAACACTCATAAAGACAAGGATTGAAGTGAAATGTCATTGAAGAAAAAGAATATTACAAAACAGATAATTCATCATGGTTTTAAACTGTCCTGCTCTATAGGGGACAAAGAATAACATGAGTTTCTGAGTAAAACCTTTTATTTACTCTAATGATAGATAATAAATGGTGCCCCATTTTAGAGAAATTATGTTGACCTGTCAAAACTTTCTATAAAAAGCTTAGTCCTGCTCTGCGTAGATTTAGGCAGTTCTAATAGAGCTACAAAGACAAACCAGGACACAGTGATTTTCAGCCCCATATTTGGAATCTGAACTCCACTTTTGGATCTCTGGATAGAAGATACTCAAAAAAGCTGTGTAGAAGCTTGATTCTAAAACTTAGGAAAAGATTTTTCAAAATCTTGAAATAAAAATTTAGGCAAGGATGTTCCTTTAATCTTCCATTTTTCTTAGCAAAAAAAAAAAAAAAAGTTCTTGTACAGATTGGAAGTACAAGAAGTGTAACACAAAATGTCATACAAAATGTCATTTACACGTTTCTTGAGCTTAGGGCAGTAGAAGGCTATTCATCAGTCTTCATATATCACAGACATTGTATTTTCAGCAAACTTAAGATGATTCACAAACAACAAAATTATGCATCCCCAATATAATTTTAACACAAAAAGATCTTGTGGACCCTGATATAAGCTAAAATGTTTCTTCAAATCCAACAATGTTCTTTAATGCAATAATATATAATTCAATACTCAATAATATTTAATGCAATTAATATTTAATTTAATAAACTCTGCCAGGATATTGTCTTTACAACTTGGTAAACTGAGGCAAAAAAGGAGTTAAGAAATTTGCTCCAAATCACACAACAACAAATCATAATCAGGTAATTAAAAAACTCAAAAGGCAATTTATTTGGGATGTGCACAGCCTTAAAAATCATAGTCTCCTTTACTTGCACTAGAAGTGGCTTCTCATCGTAATTTGTGAATGATGAAGACATACTTTATGCTGAGGACGTATGAATTCCTTAATGTCTCTTAAAGTTTCTTGTGCCCTGGAGGCCAGGTCCTACCAACCAGTCAGTCCCTCATAAAGCATTGCTTCTACTCCAAGTGCATACACCTATCTAATCTTCCACAAATGTCAGAATGCTCATACATAGTATAGTAGTGTATTTATGTGGACTACAAGAGAAATGAGCATGGTCCTAAAGGCTCTCTTAAGGAATTAATTTGAAGGTCTTAGTCTCCTGATTTTTTCCTACTGGGACTTCAGACCTAACTGTGATTTCATTCTTTGTATTCTGGGATTCCCATTCACTGAGACTTCAGTTGGGACTTGCCCTGCAACTTAGTTAAAGCTGCCCGACCTATGAGATGTCTCAGTTGTAGATTCCTTGTTATGTATTTTTTGCAATTCGCTACAGATAAAATAGGACAGAGAACAAGCACTCTTGAGTTTATTTTAAAAACAAAATGAAGAAAAAAACAAATAACCAAAAAAAAGTCTGTGTGGCTTCCCTGCTGGCTTAGGCACAGGAAATCCTAGGAGCTTGATTCCTTTTTCTGTTACAGAATTCACACCAGATGTTGTGAATTTATCTGTGGGCACATTCAAAATACGAATGAGACTTTTTTTTCCACTGTGATACAAATCACACTCTTTACATAAGATGCACACAGAAAATTTACCCAGAAATCAAAGGGCTGTCTTTCAGCCCACCTCGAAAGAACTTCTGCAGCAAAAAAATAAGGTCAAAGCAGCAAGGACAATATAGTTCACTCTGAAAGATATGAGAAGATATGAGAGGGGCACTGCAAAGGGCTTTAATCAGAATGGTTCTGGTCACTGTACAGTCTGCAGGGAAAAGACTTGAATGCAATCCCTCATTTCCCTGCCAGGGAAGACAGCTGGCTCACTCAAGAGTAGAATCTGAACATCAGCTGACATATCAGAATATGGGCAACTGGGGCTTGGGTCTGGAGGAAAACTGGAGCCCACATTAGTATAAACATGTAGCAGCTGTGCAATCAGCTCTAGTGTAGGTTAAATTCTCCATAAAATTTGCAATTGTGTAAGTTTCTGCAGTTGAATGATTTTGACTGTGAATTTCTTCTTCCTCCTTTTCATACTGAAAGAAGAGAAGGTCTGAAGATTGCACAAAATATGAACTCCTATAGCAGTTGCCTAAAGCAATTCACTGGGTAAAAAATGCAAATAATTTGGCTGTGTGACTAGAGCTTTCAAGACAAATTACAGAGACTTTCTTTGAAGAGGAAAAAACCTAAAAGAACAATATTGAAATAACATTAATGAGAGTAAGTGCCAGAAACAACAGAGGAGTTCAAAATGATATTGAATAAGAGTTTAGCTGCAATCAATGAGAAAAAGATCTTATATTTCTACAGCTTGGAGCAGGCTCTGTTCAATTGAGTAAATTAGAAAGTATATCTTTTTACCTTAGAAACTACACAGAAATTTGGGGAGAGTGCGCAAAATCAGACTACCCTCTTTGGCTATTTAATCTAAAAAATACCTAAAAACAATCATTCTTCAAATTTCATGTAAGCACTTCAGAAACATTCACAAACATTCATAAATACTAAAGATAGTGAAAATAACACAGAAAAGCTCCTTTATGCTCTCAGTCCAACAGTATTTTTGGGAAGCTATCAGGGAATCAACCTATTAAAGGCCAAAAAAATATACATAGGGCCTCATCAGAAAAAGATATTCCTGTCGTCTCCCTAGCCACAAGCCCTGTTACATGGCAACTTTCATGCTAGGAATATAAATTCCCTCAGAACTTAGTTTCTTACATTCACAAGATTTACCTGCCTTAAATATAGGTAAAGTATCAGGATACGAAATGTTATTTATGGATTAAGATGCTGGACAATGTAATGAAAACTGCACTATTGAGACCAACCAAATCTTGGCAGAAGTGTGGTACAGAAATATTGCAGCAGTACTTAATGACTCTTTTCCATGACTGAAATTTTGCAAGTGTGAAAAATAAATTTATAGGCAGACATGCAGAGAGAAAACACACATAGTCTTCTAATATATATTAATATTGTTGACAGCTCACTTGGAATTGTTACTAGTTACAGAGTTTCCACCATAAAGGAGTCATTCTCTAGAGAAGTGTCAGTTCAGAAGAGAAAGAAAGAAATAGTAAATGGATTATAATGGGATGCTCTAGCAAGGTAATTCCATATACTTTGTAAGCTGCAAGCTAAATCAGATGATTTAGCACCATTCACTATTAGTAGCTGTGAGAACCTCACTCTAAATTTGTCAGTGGTAAAATAAACCTTTTGCAGCCTAATCTTCCTCCTCAATGTTTTTGTTTGGTTTGGGGGTTACATTTTTGGAGTTTTTTACTAATACTAATACCAATACTAATGTTTAATCCTTCACCATATCTAATAAAAGGATATCTCTACAAACAAAGTACAACCTCTGACTAAGCCTAGTAAGACTGTCAGTGACAGTGGTTCATCTCTAAAACTGGATTCAAAAAAGAGCAATAGGACTCTTTAAAACTCAGAGTAATATGATTATATTGTAACAGATAAGGGTAAATACATGGTTGACTATTCTCTGACATCATTACTAGCTGTTCCAGGGGAGAGTGTGGTCCATGCTCACTGTGTTAGTATTGACAGTTCCTGAGTATTTCTGCCCTCCAGACTGACTAGAGTTGCTCTTGTAAGTAGCAATTCACTGCTATAAAGCCATAGCCCCTTTTAAAATAATTTAACACTGTTGAAAAATATTACCATCCATCACTAAATGGAATAATAGGTATTCCTAAGTTTCTTCCTCATTTACAGTGTTGGGAAATAATATCTTGATATTTTCTTATTTTTGTCTGCCAGGAGAGTGTGTTTACCATGAACTGACTTTACAATAGCTATTTACCAAATGCAACCTTCATTCCAGAAAGCTGAAAGATCCACTTCATGACACTGAGAATTAATGCAATGCAGGTGTGTGAAAGTTCAGTCCTTTACATATAAAGAACAACAGGAGATATTTTACAGGTACTTTGTCTGTCAGTCTGTAGTAACTGAAGAGCCAAAAGGAAAAGTAGCACTGTGGATCTCAGATCCTTGCAAAGGCTTCCAAATGTCATCTGCAGAGGCAGGTGATTGACTGTACAACTGCTGCCTTTTAGGCACAGTTCAGTAGACTTTTTGAGTTCACTGACATGATGCAGTTGCATAAATATGTGTACAGTTCACTTTTAGTATGGCACTCCACCACATTAAAACTTGCCTCCTTTTGCATTGCTTCCAAAGCACCACCATTTGAAAGGATGTAGCTGCTGGATACAGACCATGTGCTGTTCAAAGGTGTAGGTGCTGTTTCTGACTCTGACATATGGAATGACAAAGGACAAGTCACTGCACTGTGACTGCACTTCCTATCTCCAAATATACAGAAAGACAATAGCTTCCTCTGTAAATGAGCAAACAATGGCAAAGTGCAATGTCAGTATTGACTTATTTTGAGAAATTGTCTAGAGTTGTGTCCACAAGATCAGAACATCCAAAAGAAATTAAAACTCTGCACTAATAGGGAGCTGTGAGGATTGCACTATCTCGTTTAAGAGACTTTGATCTTTTTCTTATTGTAGTAGTAAAGCCCAAGAAAGTATTTTGCCTTCAGAAATTGCTACAATCTCACTGCCTGCCATTAGCTAGAAAACAACATTCTTTGTCCCTAGAGAAAACCCTACCTGCAGTGTTATATATTGCATAGTGCAGAGCACACGGTTGGCAACGAGCAATCATAATAAAGGCATTTGACTTCTGAATGTGGCAGCTAAATGTGTAAAAGACTTACTCTACTAGGAAAAGGACAATAGGCAATTTCCAAAATGCTCTGTTCCTGATGCGTGTGCAGGTTTCTGGCTGTGTAGGTGGAGTGGACCGGGGCTCCCACACAGGCTTGTGCCTCAAGCACTGATGGATGAAAGTTTGGGAGCAAGCTTCAGGGACAAAGAATTAAGCACTTGCAAAAGTATTCCAGATGACTGAGGATCTATGTGACGAGTCCTTTTGAAAGTTAGAGCCATCAGCTGAAAACCCCCCACAAACTTCAAACTGCTGGAGTTACAGATAAGCATGCATACATACGAGTCACTCCATCTTGAGCATTGTTGCTCATTGTCCTCATTGAAAAGCATATTTTTCTTAGTTTTATGCATATTCACAGATTGAAACAAAGCTATGTTAAAGGCTGAATTTTGATTTAAAAACTGACAGCTGTGCTTTTCTGGGACAATGCAAATTCTGGAGTCAAGAGAACAGAATATGATGTTAGGATGAAAAAAAACCGAATGATGCCAGAAAATGGAGGGTGGATTGAAGTCTGATTCCCTTTATATGCATCTTTCTAGGTACTTCTAGCCATAGGCAGAACAACGTTTGCAATACCTCACCCCTCCTCTTCAAGTTACCTGCAAGACAAATTTTAAAAATATACATAAAATTAAATACGGGAAAAAAATTACAGATGAAGTCCATGACACTCAAGCAACTTAAAGACAGATCTAAGGTTATAAAATGTCTTGATTTCCTTGATAATTTGTGGAGGGAATTAGATAACAATAGATAAAAGAATTGCATGCCCTTTCTTAAAATAAAAATAATGTTATGTGTATCAATATAATGTAATGCTGTGTAGGTAGTTGTTTTCTGAATTATCTAATAAAAAAGTCTGAAGAAACAACCAAGACTTATCAACCTCAGTCTGGGGCAGCCAAACGAGGCAAGATGAATCCTAGCACTCATCTTTAAAATCATGTGAAGAAAAAGACCTCAGAAACTGCAGCAGTGGTCAGAAAAAAAAAAAAAAAAAAAAAAAAAAAAAAAAAAAAAAAAAAGCTGAAAGCTTTTCAATATGCAGCAAAGCAGAAGGCATAAACTGGAATGAAATGGATAATATGGGGAGTATGCAAACAAGAAACCAGTGAATGTCAAGAAAATTATTTGAAACATTGAAAATTTAGTTTAAATGTATATTTAACTGTATTTCTTGCTGTTGCTTTAATGCTTATAGAAGTCTCTTTCCGTGCTTTTGATTTTTTTGTTTTTACATTTGAGACATGATTTGTTATGCGTTAACCCAATTCTCGTGTCCAGGTTTGAAATAAGGTGAAGTTTTGCCATATTCTGTGCTAACTTCCCTGCATCTTCTGAGATAGCAGAGTTATTCCCTCTCAGTTCTGCTGAGGATGTCCCTACAGTCCTAAAGTAGGAGGAGGGACCACAGGTGGATAAAAACAAGTAAGTGAAAGGAAAATAATAGATAACCTTCAAATGCAAGAATAAACATAACAAAAATCTATTCATAATCAAAGCATCATAGGAAAGGAATGTTAGTGATGAATTTTAAAGAAATTATTCAATTGAGACAAAATAATATCAACTGAGAGATATGGCAAGGCAACTATTTACATGGAAATTTAAATTTTATTTTTAGTTGATACACTATTGTTGTGATATTTCCATGGAGGGATTATTTTTCAAAGGCTAAATTGAAAAGTGCATAACAGAAAGCAGAACAGTGCTTGGGAGAAAACTGTGTCAGCACAGAAAGCTGTTTACCTTTGCTGGAGAGTGGAGACCAGAGCATTTAGCAGGCACACATTTCTAAGTGTTGGTTTATGTAAAAGTTGGAAAAAGAGGGCTATAATTCAGGAGTGGATATGCCCTACTAAACCCCTTATTAAATCTCTCAGGTATAACAACCTCAGTGTTTCAGGTGAGCAGTTACCTCTCCAGACTGATGCAGAGAAACAGGCTCTCCTGTGACCCATCACCTGTCTGTCCAGGTGATGATAAATCACTCTCAACAAAAGGGCCTCTATTGTTGATTAAATGTGTGATATGCATATTTCAGCAGTTTGTATTATTTAAAGGCTGAAGTTTTTCAGTTTTCTTCCCTCATTCTCTTTAGAAATACTGAAAATGTTTTGAGGTAACATTTGTACCTTCATTTTGAATCCTCAAAGATACTGTGCCAGCTTCTCTAGTCAGCTACATTATAGTATCAAATTGAGGTTGCTGTCACAGTGACACAGAGGACAGAAATCTTGTAAAGGGTAGGAACCTATCTTTCAAAAGTCAGAAGGTCCCGTGATTTGTAGCAATGTAAGATATGCCCTTACAAAAACTAACTTTGCATTTTAGGTGTATTTTTCGAAAAAGATGAGGCTAAAAAATGTAAAGGTGAAATTGAGTTAAAAATGAATTCTTTATGCAAATACCACATTTTACTTTCAAATTCCTAAGTACAATTATCCATCATGTTCCAGAAAGATGGTGATAAACTAAAAAAAGCAGATAACGGTTAAGTACTGTAGCAGACCAGTTATAGAGAATGCTAAAAATTACTTCTTTATAAATTCATTCTCAACCCCTTCTGTTCTTTTGATTTATGTGTCATATGACTTCTTAATCTCTAGATTTTATCTTTTTTTTTTGAGATATCCCACTAAGCAGCTTACATTTAAGGGAGAGTGGGAAATAAAATTGGCTTTATTTCTGTACAAGGCAGATTGTATCTTCCCCAAAGATTTTTTATGGTAGTTCTTTGCAAAAGATATTACTTTTTCTCTGTATATACCTGCAGTGTTCATCCAAATTAGTCTTCGTGTTATACAAGAAGTTTCTCATTAAAGGTATAGGCAATAACTGTTTGTTTTTTCCTCCAAGGATTATTTCAGCAACACAACAAATCAAAATTATCTGGCAGAATTGTGAAATGAGAATGAGAGAGATGAAGGAAAGTTGAGATCATGAATAGTATCTTTCAAATCTTTCTGAACAAACAAACAACTTATTTTACCACAGAAGCATATCAGGTTCTCACTGTGTACAAAGATCCAACGCTGAGGTCTAAAGGCTGTGCTACAAACAAATTTGAAAGAGATAACCATACAAAACACAAAACCACATATCTTTACAAATTTGTATATCCATAGTACTTGTAGCATCTTAAAAAGTTCTAAAAGATTTATTTTTCTCTAAGATAGATACATAGATGATAAATAGATTTATTTAAAAAATAGAAATAGTACTTACAGCGTAGACATTTAATCTGATTCCTATTTAAAGGCAAAAACCCACCCCCATTCCAAGTCAGTTAATGGAAGGTGGGTTACATTCTGTGCATTTTATCAAGCTATTTCATAGAACCTAATAAGTAATGGGTAAAAGAGTTTTCATCAGATAACTTAATCAGCATTAGTAAGAATAACTTTGCATGTCTATACTTTACAACTACCTGTAACACTTCCTAAATGTATAAAATTAAAAATTAACAGGCTTCACATTAAGGTTTTCTAGATTATTTGTCAATTCCTTACAATTGTAGACAGATATCAGTTTCTTAAGCTCTCATTCCAGTGACACATTCTGCCTGCTGCACCAACACTTATGACTGAAGCAGTCATTACATCTTGTCTAATGTATTCATGAGGCTACCAGATCTATTATGTGAGAATTCACCATGTCCAGAGATGTTAAAAAAATTTAAAAACTGTAACTGTTTCCTGTGACAATATCTGCTTTCATTGTGATCACCAGCAAAGGCTGCTATATGAACAAAAAAATAAAAAAACCACCAAGAATTATTTTTCTGGTTTTGTAATGCCTTTCCATTCATAAATGGACTTATAACCACAAATATAAAAACATTTTTTCATTAAGAAAAACAAAATCAGTACCTTTCAATAATTATAGTTTTAGTGAGAGTTGAAACAACTGTAGTTTTCACCACTCAAAATTTAAGATAAATATTTGCTAGCAACTCAGAAGTCTTTAAAAAGACCAAAACAATCCTCCCATAAGAGCTCGATGAAGCGGGTTTAATTTGTGACTAAGAGATGATGAAGAAAGCTGTCTTGTTAACATTCCAGATGTATGAAGCAAAGTTATGTAGAGTCCCCAGGCAGGTGTAAAGGAGAGCCCTTTACTGCAAAAAACAGGCCTTTTTAAGCAGTTAGCTCATTATCAGTTACATTCCATTTAAATATAACAAATATCATTCAACCAACCACCATACACCACAATGTGAACACTTAATGGTTATATAACTTGTTTTTTATACATCCAATTCAGCAGAGTCTCTTTCCCACAGTCCTTTTCTACTTAGCCAAAGTAGCAGGCCTGCTACTTTGATTTTACAAGGGTAATAAGGCTTATTTTATAAGGTTTTACCTATATGCAACATCCAGTGAAAACTTTGTAATTATGCACGAAGAGGTTATTATCTAGGTCAAGTCTAAATCACACAGTTTGTATGATATCACTATAGCACTCAGCCTTTCAATCATAGTACCATCTCTCCATTTCTTGAAATTATTATCTTCTTTCCCTTCACTATTTCTCATGAAATATCATGCAGATACAGATGGCATCTGAAACAACAACAACAAAAAAACAACAAAAAACAACAACAAAAAACAGCAACAACATCAACAAAAAGTCAGTGCTATATTCAGTGATTTTAAATGGACAATTTGCAATCCAGAGAAAAATACAAAACAAAATACTTTCCTGGGACAGGAAAGTAGTAGCTAGACAGAAAACGTATCACATTTGCTACAATATTGTGCATATTCAGTGCAATATTTATTCATATTTTCAGTGTAGAAAAGTGTTATCTGGACTGCTAGATTTTCTCCTTCATGTAATATAGGAGGACAGTACATACTGAGAAAACTCAGTGCAAAGAAACCCATTTGCTTTATGGCTAAAATATTTTGAAAGGTGTAAAACAGTACCATAAGAACAGGTATATCAGTAATTATATTATAACTACCTTTTTTTCTTCTTAAGTATTACTTTGATCAGTTCTTTCATATTTAAATAATTTAGGGAAGCCAACAACAACAAAATTACGCAACTATTTTTTAACATTGTGGAGAAGTCTATATTATGCCATCTAAAAATTTGATTTTCAATACAGACAGTCCTTCTTATTCTTCCTTTTTCTCCATTTTATTACTGAAATTGCAAGTAGTGAGAAAGGGCAAGGAAGGAAAAATTAAAATCAATAAAGCAGATATTAATACATGACTCTTTCACTCTTCTGTTTCTTAGTGAGATAAGATTTCAGAATTAAGAACATTTATATCATTTAATTGTTTCATTAAATGTCTTCTACACCTCTGTCACTTAAATAGTACTGTATCCTACTTTCCAGAAATATAAATAGGACAGGTCCTTTGGTCAAAAAGCTCAAATTCAGGCAGATATTGAATGTACAGAAGCTGTTTCACCTGCACAAGATTTCACTAACTAGGAAGACATAAGGCTGCAGTTGGGAAAAGTCAGAAATAATCACAGCCAACTGATTTGGTTAGAAACTCCGTTACAATTCTCCCACTGGGAATCACACTTACCTACACCTGGGTCACTGTGGATGTGCATGAAGAGTGGCTCTGTGAAGCTGTAGGGGCTTGTCTAAGTCAGGGCATCCCTGGAAGACCCATCATTAAACCACAAACTAACCTAGAAGGAATTGTGATGAAAATGCAGATAAATAATTTTTTTCCCCTTCTTTTTAGCCCTCAACATGTCTGTTTCAGAAGTCTTTTCAGGTAATACCATCTTGCATATACTATATTCAAGCAGAATAAAAGAAAGGGAGAAGAAAAGCTTCAAAGGTGTAGATTCTGATCTCTTCCCATCATTTAGTGCTGCTGCAAATAAAAAGGTCAAGAGAGAGAAAGATAAATGCTTCCTACTGTTCTCTTACACTAAAGCATTACTTTTTTTTTTCAAAGAATCAACTGGGAACTGAACTAAAATTATTCTTTTTTTCCAGATAAGTATCAAAAGCCCTCTAGTAAAGAGGTGTAATGTGGAGATGGATCAGCTTTGTCAATCACTGTCTGAATAGCAGCCATTGAATAAACCTGTTATCTTGATTGCTAATGGTTGATAAGTCAGTTCCATGAACCTTGCAAAAGACAAATAGAAAGCAGATATATCACTTTTGACCCCACCCTTTTTATCTTAGTTCATGAAAAGAAGGCTGTGTTTTAAAGACAAACTCTGAAGGTTTGCTTATTTGTTCTCCTGTCAGATACACTACAAAAGGAGGGGGAGAGAGGAAACATGCAAAAATCTAAATGAAGGGATCTGCCCTTCTAAAATTGTGTTTATTGGAGCATTGTGTTTTAAGCATTGATTGGAAAAGGCTGGCACTAAACTGTGCATGTGTTTTTGTTGCATGTTAAACTATCATCCTCTTTGCAATATAGATTATGCTTGGATACTATCAGGGAGTCTTAGAGTTTCCCCTATTTAATATTAAGAAATGCCTCTACATCCTTTCACTTGGTCTGTCCCTCCTAAAGTTATGTTTATAGGACTGAGTTTTATGGAGATCTTTTTTCCAAATTATTTATATGTAAATAGTGCTGAGTTTTCTTCCATCTTTCTAAGTTGTGGAGGTCTAGAGTAATACCAATTTGCAATGTGAGTCTGAAAACAGAGGTTTATTGGTCTTAAATTGTCTGAACCCTCTTTCCAATCACAGAGTGATACTCAGCCGTAAACTCCAGTGCCTTTTTTCTGTGAATAGCTACAAATAGCTGCAAACATTTACACAAACTAACTTTCAAAATAATATATAAACACACAGAACTTAGCTTTCACGCTGTGAAAAATATACTTCACACAAAAGAGCATGATACGGAGCTCCTCAAGCAAAATGCCAACCAAACTGGTTCATCCACCCAGATTACCCAGAGAATGATGATCTGGACCATTACAGCCTCACCCCAGGGCAGTGCCTGAGCTGGGGTTGTCTGCCCTTCAGGGCTGATGGGGAAATCCCCCATCCGCTTTCCCTTATTACAGCTTTAATCTGCTTCCTAAGTAGGACAAGCATAAATATGCTTCCCTGAGAACTGATAAGAAAGTCGTCCCAATTAACACTTATCACTGCTTCAAATGGCAGTGCAGGGGGAGGGAAAATTATGCATCTTAGGAGTTCACAACTTTTTGTTTTGAGGATAAGAGTGATAAACACCTAACAAAAAGTTAGCTGCAAGTTTTTCCCCAGCGAAAATGCACGATTATGTTAGCTGTCGTATAAAATGTTGAGTATTTACTAGTGTTTGTAAACAGACCTAAAACGTGCATTATAGCAAATAGAAACTCACTGCAAAAAGTTGGACTTCGAGGTTCTTCTATGGCACATAGCCCTGACACCAAATGGACTTCTATCAAACCTCAGCTTCACTCTATTACAGATTCTAAATTACGATGCTAAATATTCACTTTTTTCCATAAGGTTCAACCTGTACTTGTGTTGCAAGGTCTCATGCGTGTCCCCGAGGCACACTCACAGGACACATCCCAGCCCAGCCTCAGCCCATCCCTTTGCCCAGCCTGGCTCCTGGGGCTGCTCCGGTGTCCCCATGCTCTACCCTGACCCACAGGGACCCCCAGGGCACCACCAGCCCCTGGAGGCTGCTGGCAGGGAGATGAGGCTATTTTGGATGTGTCCAGCAGGCAGGATGAATCAACTGAAATTAGCACAGTATTTCAGGAATACTTTCTGCATGATCCAAAGAAGAAAAGAGATAATATTCTTACATATGCTAGCAACCTTCCCAACCAAATAGATGAAGACATTTTTTCAGTACTTTTTTAAAGACTACTGTGACCTCCAAGAAAACTTCCATCCCTCTGAAAAACAACATGCCCAAGAAAGGAACAAGCATAGGCTTCCTTAGTTTTTAATTCTGTTCAGCAGATCCCATAAGCTTATTGTTTGATTTTAGTTGACACTTTTTGCTGCACAGTTTTGGTTTTTTTTAACATAAGTATACAGATCACTTGGATCATGTAAATTTTTGTACATTATCCGATAAAAGTCCATATCTGAGAACAGATATACCATATTCATCATACTCATCACAGTGAAAAATCATGACTTTACATGACATAAACCAAGCCTCCCACCCTAAAACAAATAAAAAAATCAAGAGCCAATGAAAGGATTTATAGGAGAACAATTTTTTCACTTCAGTCTTCTTCTGCTTTTAACATAATTAATTGTTCATTTTTAAAACTGTCTCCTGAATGAATTACTTCATAGACACAGTGGGTACCTGAAAAGTCCTTTAATATTTCTAACATTCCTAATGAGCAGAATTTTCTGCATTAACCTTTCCCCATCATTGGCTGGAAAATCTAAACTAAACTAGGCCAGGGCAAGACATATAGAGCTTGGCGGTCTTCAAATCTCTACTGAACTATTTCTGGGAGAGCTAATTACGATGCAATAGTGAGAACAGGAGCTGCTCATCACTGCTGAAACACAAGTCAGTGTTTGTAAATGCTTCACCCTGACAGCTGTCTGCTATCTGCACTCCAAAGAATCCCTTTTATTGTACTAAAACCTATCCAGTAGGAAATCTTTTTCCCTTTTCCCACCCTAACACCTTAAATGCATTAGTCTTGTCTGCTCTGCCTGCACAACTACTTAGTAAGGTGGTACATACACTTACCATAGCTGCATGTATGCTTAACTCATTCATCAACAAGCAAGGGAAATACAACAACAAATGTTCTAACAGGCACCTAGGAATAGTGCATCCTTACATCATCCTTAACCCCATTGTTGGACTGGTTGTTATTGATATTTCCTTTCTTTCTATGCCATGATTTTTATGTCACTCACATATATTGTGGACACATGTTAAAAGAAAAATTTAAAATTCTTTATTTTATATATTTTATACTCTCAGGAAGGAAAAGTCCTTTTTTCCTTTTAGCTAGATTAATAAGTTAGCAGCAGAGTCAAAGTTGAATCAAGTTTAGTTAAAAAGACAAATGATTATTGAAGACTACAATTAATAGGGATAACATGAAAAGTGTTAACTCTAGAAGAGTTTCAAAATAAAAAAACTTGCTAATCTTAAGCAGTATCAGTCAATGACTAAGTAGTATTTGATATTCATTGAAGAGGGAGGTAGCTCATAATATTTAACTGATGAACGATTAAACTAACAATGAAGTGTTAGATTGAAATTTCTCTGACTGGAAAAACTTTTAACTGGAGGCAAACCAATTTACTGTACAGTAAATTGCATTATCTAAGGGGAAAATTAATTGTTTCAATGGTCATTATATAAGATTTCATTAATCTTTTTGTTCTTGGTTTTGTTTTGAATAAATACGTTATTTTTCTGACAAAGTCTGATATACTGAATAAGAGACCATCCTGATATCTGTAAAATAAATATTATGAAAAATAACCAAGAATTTAAAGTTTTTTCTACCACTGCCTTTGCAGAGTCACAGTTAGTCACTACTAAAAAGAAATTAATGTCTGTAATCTTGAAAATCATTGGCCACTGCAGATACAAAAATAAGTTTTGTGTTTCTTTTATATATCTTACTAGTTACCAAAGAAACATATGGAGTTATTTACAAGAAGGAATGACTGCAGAGCTTTGATTGTCATGGTTATTGTGTTTTCAGTACAACCTTCTCCCGGGAAATGGAAGAAGAGGTCCCTGGCTGTATCTGTCAAACTTCAATATTTGTTTACAGCATGCAGCATAACATAATTTGCAACATTAAAGAAGAAAATATAGAGGTGAAGATTTTGTGCAAGATGTCAGAATGAAAGAGAAGTTTGAAGCTATACAGCCTTTAAAAGTGGGAAGATAAAAGAATAAGCAACATAACTGAGATTTCAGAAATTCTTGAATTTCTAGCTCTAATTCCATCAAATCCTTTGCCAGTAGTCTCAATGAGAATAGAAGTAAACAAATAATAAGCGCTTAGAGTAAAGCTTGACATGGAAAAAACATACATCAACAGGGATCAATTGTTATCTGTCTTTTCACATCAAAATTCCTTAAATATCAAATTAAGCCATTTTATTTCAGGTTTTAAAAAAACCCTAAAAATATATTATTTCTTCATACAATTAATAGCTAAGTTATACTTTTATTACAGGATGCTGAAGAAGTAAATCTCTACGACTGGACAACATCATAGCAGAAAGTACATCAGGACTGTTAAGCACAAAAACAACACCTTTCACTTCAAGCACTCACTCTCACCCCTGTTATAAATTGTGGAAGTCTGGGAGAATATTTCAGTAAAATATTATCACCTTATTGCCTGTATCACTCACTACTATCACTCACTATTCTTCCAGTATTTAGTATTTGCTATTGCTGGAGACAGAAGCCTAAGAAAGGAATTTCAGCCTGATTTATGTAACTGTCATATGCTTCTAAAAATAAATATATATGTACCTGAAGATGATGCCTTTATCAGATGACTTTTTTTAATCAAAATTATCAGACATTTAAAAAATAACATATCTTCAATTTTTAAATTTTTTAGGGTGTTTGGGCAACACAAAACACTTAATGATCGCAACTCAAATTACATTTAACCATGTTCTTACAGACTGCAAACTGAGAATCAAAGACACATTGTATTCCTGTAGTCAGACATAAGAAGGAACTGCAATTTTATGCAACTATAATGTCACTTAGCTGCTTGAAGAATTAGGAAAAAAAAGGAGCACCTTATTCCATGAATTTCAAGACAAACTATTCTGGAATGCAATAGATTTCTCTGGCCAGGAGAACTAAGCTTTCCCTTTAAGGGTACATATCACTAAAATTGTTCCATTCCAGACATGTAGCAATACTGTAATTGAAATGCCCTTGTAATACATGTCAAGTAATTTACTTATTTTTACTTTATGATCCAAAGTTTTGTCTGATGCAAGGTGGCAAAAAAATAAGATTATACTCTCAAACCATCACCAATAAAGTATTTGGACTTGCAACATGGAGAATACTGTAGTTGTGCTCTTGTCAGGAGATTAAATTAAAAGCAGCCTGGTATAGGGTCAGATCAATTTTAGAAATGCATGATTTGTGAAGCTATACTATGCTGACGTAATGATAGATAAATGACTAATTTCAGATTTCAAAGAAGCTCTGCATAAAAATTTCAACTGGTCTGAATATTCTAATTAATCAGATTTTTTTACTTTAAAATGTTTCATCAAAACAACATCAATTATGAAAACCTTCTGAAGGAGTACAGGCAGAATATATCTAGCCTTTTCCTTGTTTCATGACAGCTCAAGTGCCCCACTAACAAAGAACTAAACTTAGTCAATTCTGCTAAACAGAAGATGACCAATCCATAACCCCAAAATCAAGTGGCAAGAACTGATTCCCATCCATGCTTGTTAAAGTTGATCTTGTGTAAGGCAAATTGCCCATTGTCCTGAAAAGCACTCTGTCTTGAATCTCCCCTGGGTCCTTTGTGCTCTATTTGACAAAATTAGTATTTTTTTCTGTAAATGTGGGACGTGAGGTTTTATGGGTTACTTGAATATACAGTGCTGTCGAGAGAGAGCTGAAGGGCTGCCTAAGGGAGAAAACGCCAAGACTGGTGGCATTTTCTCAGTACCCGTCTGGGTAACCTGGGATCAAACTGCTGGGATAGAGACCTTGACAAACCTGCTCTGACTTACGAACTTGATATACTTTAGGCTTGGACCTGTCATGTCACTGCAGATTTGTTTAGCTGTGTGGGCTGACTCTAGTTGGATGCCAGACATCCACCAAAGCTTCTCTATCTCTCCCCTCCTCAGCTGGACAGGGGAGAAAAAATATAATGAGGGGCTCATGAGCTGAGACAAGGGCAGGGAGAGATCACTCAGCAAATACCATCACAGGAAAATCAGATTTAGATTAGAGGTACTGAATTTATTACCAACAAAATCAGAGCTGGATAATAAGTAAAATAAGGCCTTAAAAACTCCTTACCCCCCATCTTTCTCAGGTCTAACTCCTCTACCCAGCAGTGCAGGGATACAAGGTATGCAGGTTACAGTCAGTTCACCACCAGTTGTTTCTGCATGTGCTCTGAGGA
This sequence comes from Sturnus vulgaris, assembly GCF_052056855.1. NCBI lineage: Eukaryota > Metazoa > Chordata > Aves > Passeriformes > Sturnidae > Sturnus > Sturnus vulgaris. The sequence goes on from NC_142244.1 coordinate 97,982,678, forward strand.
GTCCTCTCCCCGTGGTGACAGCTGAACTCCTCCAACATGAGTCCAGCCCACAGGCAACAGTCCTTCCCAAAAAGCTGCAGCATGGGTCACTTTTCTATGAGGTGCAGTTCTTCAGATGCAGCCTGCTCCAAAGCAGGTGCCCCATGGCATCAAATGTTCTACCAAGTAACCTGCTCCCCTGTGGGGTCCTCTTCCCATGGATCTCTGGATCCCTGCCAGGGCCCTGCTCCATCACAGGGTCACAGTCTCCTCTCAGTCCTCCATGGGCTGCAGGTGGATCTCTGCATCCCTGTGCCCTCCAGGCAGGGGCTCGGGTGTTTGATCATGGGCTTCACCACAGACTGCAGAGGAATCTCAGCTCTGGCACCTGGAGCACCTCTTGCCCCTCCTTCTCCACTGACCTTGGTGTCTGCAGAGCTGTTCTCACGTGCTCTTACTCCCCTCTTCTTTGGCTGCAATTACATCTGCACATTAACTTTTTTCTTATTTTTAAATATGTTAGCACAGAGGCATTACCACCATTTCTGATTGGCCCAGCCTAGACCAGCAGCACATCATCTTGGAGTTTGCAAGGATTGGCTCTGTCAGACACAGAGGAAGCTCCTGGCAGCTTCTCACAGAAACCATCCCTGTAACCCCCCTCACGACCAAAACCTGGCCACCCAAACTGAATACATCAGCAGCCTAGGGGGGCTGGCCATCATTAATATGGCCCTGGTTTTCTTACAAGGGTACTGTGGGAGCAGACTCTGGTTGCCACTATCCCATTTGCCTTGCTCTCACCCTTAGCTTCCCATTCCCTTTCCCTTGCAGAGCAGCTGACTCCTGCTGTTGTTTGGCAGTAGGTTTCCTGTGCCCCTCCACTACTCCCAGGACCTTGCCGTGCAAACCCTGTTCATGACTCTTCACACAAGGGTGGGATGGAGCCAGTCCTGGCTATTTCTGGCATTTTCAAGGTATCAATTCCTGGATATACAGCAAGACACGTAGAAGCTGCTAGAGCACAGATCTGAATTAGAGATATACAGGTTTATAATTTTTATCACTAAGGTGATGTTCTAGGGTTATAATTTACCATGGTGAATCTCGTCACCAGGATTCAAAAAGTTTGAGTTTTTTTGAGTGATCTGAGGCTCCAAAAGTGTTCATCTCCTATTTCTTCTTTGCTTTGCTGGTGCTGACATTGAGCTAGGAGTCTGGAAGGCCCTGAATGGATTGAAAACACACTGAGATCTTCCCACTAAGTGATTCCTCATACAGAAGAATGCTTGTATAGAGCAAAATGCTGGATGAGTGCACAGGATCAGTCAATCCTATCATCATAGCTGATTACTAGATAGATGGAATTGTGTTTGATGACCTACAGCACTGTAGATGAACTTGGAATAAATACATAATATAACATGATAATTTTTTTCTAAAACAAAAATTAATTGTTTGAATAAATTATTTGGAAAGCATTATTACCACATTTCTAGCTAAGGTTATAGAGATTTTTCAACACAATAATTCTTCTTGGCTAATTAGTATTTTTTATTTGAGAAGGATATTTTTCATTTACATATATACTAATATGCCATTATATGTAAATATAATATTTATATTTTATATATACTGAAAATATTAAATGGGATACAGAGAGTTTAACAGCTACTGGATCTCAAATAAAAAATATTAATTAAAGCTGAAATCCAAAATCTGGGTTTATTTCATACAAAGCAAGAGAGAAAACATTGGGTGTTGCACTCAGTGAGACTTCTGGGTCCAACTCAAAATATTCTATGATTATACATCACAATTTTAGAACATTTACATTCTATTGTATTTAGTCTAAACATTGTGTAGAAATAACATTTTACTACTATTTTAAAATGTCTTTGACTTTGTAGTACCAAAGTCACGAGTTCTCTTAACTACAACCTTTCCTAATTAGTCTGCAAATAACACTTTAATAGCAATAATCTAATTTAAAATTACATTTTTAAACACTGAACAAAAGGCACACCATTATTCAAAGTAACAATATAAAAGCTAACAGTTACCTAATTCCAGGTAAAGTGAAGAAAAAAAGTGTCTAAAGCCTAAGTAAAAAGCCTCAGTGGTCACTACTTGAAGAGAACTGAGGTTCGCTTTTACACTTCACTAAACTAAGGCTTCACTAACATTAACAGTCATAATATACTAAACGTAGCCTATGAAATTAAGATGTTTAGTGCAGCAGCCAGTGCAAGATTTCGAAAAAAAACATTATATAATAGGGAAAGGGTGAGGTCTTGTGCAGACAGAGCTTTTATCACATTGATATTGCATTGTAAAGTTTAGACAGTTTAGGTGTGCAGACAGTCACTAAGAATGCACAGAACTGTCACTGAGATACCAGTGCACTGAATTCACATGACACAATTTTACAAATGGCATGTTTCAGAAGAAAGAGATGGCTGACTTTTTTCTGCTGTAATATTTTTCATCAGAAAATGCCATTTCAGCAAACCCAATTCATTTTACGAGAATATCTATTTCATTGACACATTATCTAAGAACTGTATAAATAGTCTATTTCAATAAGGTCAAAGAAATAGATAATTTTGACTTCTATATTAATATATGCAATATATTTACATGCAATATATCATTTTGTCAATAAAATAGAAACAAAATATTTCAGCTTTACCAAAGCAAACGTATTTTAAATATACCTAAGCAGAATATTTTAATAAAGCCCAATTAAATGTTTTCAATTTTCCAGATTGCTATTTTTGAACTCCATATTTTTAATTCCTTGCAAATGCAACTGTCAAATATTAGAAGTGTTGTACTTTAGGAAAACATTACCTTGATGAGCTATGTGTAGAGGAGAAAAAAATTAACCCTGCAAGAGACCAGTAATAGGACCACAACTACTTAAAAAAGGTTTATAATGGCTTGTACTTCTGACTGATTGCCTTTGGAAGTGAGTTTCTTGGAAAGTAATAGGCCATATACACCAGAATTTCTCTTCAATATGTAACTTGTAAACTTCTTCAGGTCCTCCACAGCTGAGAGGACCAAACTATTTTATCTTAGTTAAGAGATAAAGTTAAAACAGTAAAGATAAATAAAGTCTATTTGTTAGTTAAGAAGTAAAATCTTTTGCCTCTCATGAATAAGAAGCACATGAAAATGCAGTATAGAGAACTGCTTTATTGCTGTTCCCTCTGGTACTTAAAGAGGGTTTTAAGACCCATTAACTGTTTTTCAACCCTGATGAAAAGGTGATTACTACTGGTTCCTTTTTCTTCCTCCCTCAGTGGATTTGGAGACAATTTCAAAAGTTCTGTCCATAAGTTATATCACATTTATAAATTTATTACTCTCAATCATCATTCACAGAACCCATTGAACCAGCATATAAAACCCCTATATTTTAAAGCATTGAATACCAAGTCAATATTCACTGAAGGCAACAGTGATTAATTCCATAAGCTTCTACACATTTTGCTGGTTTTTTTTTAGAATGGGAGCTTTCATGTAAAAATAAATTCTCACACACTTTGGCTGTGAAAATAGAAATCTATTGATTTAGGGAATGAAGGCTGTCTTGTCCACTCTGCAGTCAAGACAGACTAAACAACTTAACATCTGCAGAAGTGTAGCTGCCTTTCACCTGGGTAGGATTTTAACTTCAAGATCAGTATTTGACTTTTGAAATGGTTAGGGCCCAATTTTCAGTTTGTAACAAAGTGCAGAGATTTTGTAATCAAAAAATCACAGTTTAGTTTCCAGTTATTCCTGCTTCAGCATCTGATATTGCCTCCTTGCCAAAGCAACTGCAGAGAACAAGAGTCTCACCACGAGCAGCATCCCAGGGGGCAGCTTTTGGCACAGCTCTTGCTGCTCCTGCATTAGGGCCAGTCTGGCAGGCAGAGACCAAGTTCCTTCAGCTTTCTTGCTGCACAGGTCTGACAAGGGAATTACAGCCTTGTCCCAAGCTTAACAAGACAATTTAACAAATGGTTTCCAGATGGCCAAACCTGTATTTTACACACAGCATCTGACACCTATATGGGATGTTATGCAATCTCCTTTCAACCAGATAATAAAATGTTCACCTTTCTTTTGTTTTACACAAATAAGTGAAAACCAAATCAAACTGAACTATGTGATATTAATTTTGCCCTTCATTGTATGCAGTTCTTCAGCCTGAACCATAACTGTGACTGGGTTTAGGTGTTACAGTATTAAAAACTCACTGACTTCTCATGGAAAATATTGACCAACATTCAATAGTGGGAAACATTATGTCCTCTCATGAATTATAATGACAAACAACTTCCACTGTACACTGGTGGAAACATTGATTAATACAATTTTGCTTATGTTTCACATTTGGGATAAAAATCTTTTGTATAGATTTTCTTGCAAAAGAAGGGAGGCTATGTTGACAAAGGTGAATACCTGATATTATTGGGAGCCATTTCTGAAAGCACTTAAAGTAGAAAACATTTGAGAAAAGAAATAAATTCACTAATGAAATTGTAGAGGGACTTTCTGAAAGCACTGCAAAATCAAATAATGCTGAGATTGTCTCTTGGATTCCAAGTGGTGCAGGTAAGTATCTGAAGTGTGGTGCAGCACCTGCAAAATTAGTGTGTGCCTATGCTGTGTGAGTGCTGGGGCCCCATTTAGTCCTATTTTCAGGGCTGTTTCCATCTTGTGGATCTTAATTTTTTTAGGAACCACAAATTAACCTAAATCTCTATGGATCAGTAATGCAGGTAGAGTAAGAACATTTGCCCCCAATATTGCTGTGCACAGATAAATCAGTTTTGCTGAAAACTGTGAGAGATGCCAGAGGGATCACTGTGGTAGGAAAAGCACTTGTACACTTAAAAATTTGATTAGGTTAAGATTTTTAGGTATAAAAATTAATATAAAATATTATGTCTGGTAATACTAATAATTTTTTTAAAACTCCTTTTTGCATAAAGTTATGCTCCCAAGTAAAAGAAAGTATTTTTCTTTTAATAATTTCATAACTTAGTTTTGAAAAACTGTTTTGTTACTGCATTGAGTTGGGTTGACCTTGGCCAATGGCCACACACTCACACAGCCACAATTTCACTCCCCTTTAACAGGACAGGGGGAGAAAAAGAGGATGAAAAAGCTCACAGTTTTGAGACAGAGATCCTGCAGCAATTAGTGTCACAGACAAAACAGACTTTACTTCAGAAAATTAATTTAATTTCTTTAAAAGTAAAATTGATATGGATAGTGAGATACAAAGAAAAATTCCCTCCCTCATTGATTGTCAGGCTTTACTTCACTCCTTCATCCATCACTCTCTGACCTTGTCCCATCCTGAGCAGCACAAGGGGAATGGGAGTTATGGTCAGCTCTCTCTCAGTCCTTCCTCACTCTCCCTGCTCCTTTCCATGGGCTGCAGTTCCAGCCAGGAGCCTGCTCCAGGGAGGTCTCTCCACTGAGCTGTGGCTTCCTTCAGGAAACATCCATCTGCCACAGCATGGGGTCCTGCACAGGCTGCAGGGGGACAGCCTGCTTCCCTTCAGCCACTCCATGGGCTGCAGGAATATCTCAGCTCTGGCACCTGAAACACTTCCTTCCCTCCTTCTTCACTGACTTTGGTGTCTGTGGGACGATTTCTCATGCTTTTATTTTTTTCCTCACTCTGCTCTCTCACAGGCTCTGCCATGAAGCATTTTGCCCTTTCTCCAATATGTGTCCTGAAGGCATCATCAGCTCCATTGTTGGAACTGCCAGGAATGTCCAGCATGGGGCAGCCCCTGGCCTTTCCTCACAGAGAACAGCACTGCAGATCCCCCCTCTACTACCAAATCAAATGCACAAATACAAAATCTGACACCTCCTTCCCCAAAAATGGAAAATAGTTTTCAATTAGGGTTTTTTACACTTTGTCAGTTAAAACTCCCCAGAAAGTAGAGAGCTGATTTTATATCAGGCTATAACTTCCTCCCTTGCATTTTAATGTTCAAAAGATTGCTTTCTCTTTTTCCATTTGCCAAACAAAAAGAGCAGATTTTTCTTCTCTGTGATTAAAAGAATCATTAAGTTATGGCTTAAATCTCCCTATGTATTCTATTCTGTAGTCTGCAAATGTTTCTAATTAGCTCACTGGTTGAAGTGGCAAAATGCATTAAAGACTGAGATTTTTGGTGTTTTGTTTTCCTAATTAGAGGTCAAAAATCCTTGGAACTAACAAACAGAAATAGACGTAGGACATACCAATAAAGCACAAGAAATAAACAGCTCATAGTTTTTGGAATATGTGGATGGAAAAAAAAAATTATTTTTAGAAGAAAGCCATTAGAGGCTGTTAGAAACAAGGATTTCACTCTGGCTTAATCAGCAAAAAACCAATTCTAATATCACATAAGTGATTTTTTCTAAGTACAAGAATAATTAATAGGCTAGGTTTGAGCAAGAAATAAGGATTACCTGCTGTTCTAGGTTTTTTCAGACACTAATAACTCTGAAAGTGCCCCATTTTGTAGGATTTAACTAACATGCACACTGTTTTACCATTTAGGCAATTAAGAAAACTAGTTTCAGTAGAGAATAACACAGAATACCTCTCTTCTCAGGAATAAAAAGGAGAAAATAAAAAGGAAAAAATACATAAGGAACAGAAAGAGATTAACGGAGGAAGATTAAGAACTATGAACAAAAAACAATTCCTCTGTCTCCTGTGTCTGATGGTGCATTTTAGACTGATTTTAGAGTGAAGAGATGCAGTAATTGACCTTGAAAACCTAAAGAAAAATCATATCAATTTTTCTTTTAACCATGTGTCAAATAGAATCAGTTCCTAATTACAGAGCAGGTAAGGAAGTTGCTGTTGTTCCAGTATATGCAGAGTCATTAATTTGGGAAGAGATGGTAGCATTTTTCCTGTACTTTTAGTGTGTCTGGAAGATTGCACAGAGGAACTGTGGTCTATAACTACAGCCTCTGCTGTAGTAATGCAGCTAATTAATAGCAATCCATTATGTCATTTATACTATATAAAACTTAACTTTTCTTTTAGGAGCCAGATGCACTGTTCAATAATCATTCAGAGCAAAAGAGTTTTACACTTTTAAACCTTAGTGCCTAAGTTCTAGCTGATCAGCGTTGTATGACTTCAACATCTGTGCACTCCAAACACCTTTTTTAAAAAGCTGCAGTTTTTTAAACTGAATTTATTTAATTGGAGTTGTAGAGGCAATTTAGCAGTCACCTTACACTGCTATTTTTAGTCTCACTTTAGATTAAAACAACCTTCTTATTAATTCAAGCAAATCTACACCACTGAATTGATTATAAATTGGATTAGTGACAGTAGCTACTGTTTCACTGGCAGTGCTGAAGGACTGGAACTGTGCAAAGGGCAAAATTTGCAAAGTAGACTTGGAGGTTTGTCTTGTTAGGTGCCAGTAGCAATTTAAAAAGTCCTACTTATTTACTCACTAAAATCCCAAATTTCTATTTGTGCAGGGAGCAATTGAACAGATTTTTTGCTTAGCTTACAATTAATTTTGTTACTTATTTGGAAAATTATTTCACTTACCCACATGCTCCGGTTCAGTAGGCATGCTCAGAGCCTCTGAATATGCATAAATAATGTTAATAAACTGCTTCGCAATAAATAATTAGGGTTTGTATAAGAAATATGGAAGATCAGATGAAATTCCTTTCTTTGATCTGGAGTATGACTTTTTACTTTAGTTCCTCACACTCTTTCCTTGTAGGCAGCAACTTATTTATTCCTTCTCTGGCCTGTTTTGTACATGCTAAAACACTGGGTTTGCCAGAAAATAACAATGACTCTGTGGACAGATGATTAGCACAATTGCCAGGGCTCCAGATCCTCATTAACATCCTTCTTGCTACAGAGGAGTTTAACGAGAGAGAGTTTGCCACACCATAATACACCTCAAAGAGACATACAGAGTGAACTCATGCATAAAAGCATATTTCACACTGCTGAAATAAAGATTAAAATTAATAGAATATAGCAAAACAAAATTTTAATTAGGAGAAATGTCTGTCAAGACTATCCAGTGTCTGAAGTGGGAATACTGCTGTGTAGTCAGAAAGCCCTCTCTCTAAAAGGTAGGTGCCAATTTGTTGGATTAATCAGTTCAATTATGGTTGAAGAGGTCCATGATATTTCCTGGTAGCTGGTCTCAGACTGATGACCCTCTAGTGAGCATATGGATTCACCTGAGCCTTACACTTAGGTGTCTGCCTCCTTCTGTGTTTGTGAGGCATGTACCCCCATACATTGATGGGTCTTGTACAGATCCATCACCAGCTCCCTTGGGGCACTACCAGGCCCTGTCCCTGCCCAGTTCCACCTGCTCCCCACCCCACCCATGGGCCCAGGAGCCCCTATCAGCTCACATGGGAATGATCATTCTCTGCCCCAGCTGGGATGTTATACTCCAGTCCTCTCCCTGGCCCTGCCACTCAGAAGAATCTTGAGTTTTCTCTGCATGTCATTCAACTCATGGGTGGACCCTCAGGAGCCCACATCCTTTTGCCCCTTCCTAGTGCCCCTGGCTGGCCTCTTACCCTGGGTCTTCATTTGCTGTGCCTGAGGTGGTCAGTGATTTCGTTGCTGGTACCTGGTGTTGCTCATCCCATGGAGAAGGCACAGCCTGTGATACGGTCACCCTTGGCCCCTGTCCCTCAGGGACCATCTGTCCCCTGCTGCACTCTTACATTTGTGTCCTGTGAACTAAATTAAGAGTTGTTTAATTCACTAGGCACATTAGCACTATATTGTGATACTTAGTAATCTTGGACTAAATTCCTCTTAGAATTATAGATCTAACTGTTTGCTGAACGATAAACACCAAAGTTCCTCATGAAGTGCAAAAGAAACTGAACCTAGGTCTGGTCAAAGATGACAGCTGGAAACAGACTGGAATGAGATTCTTCATTAGGGAAACAATCCACCTGTATGTCAGGAAACCTGTTTTCGGAGAAAAAACAAAACAGAAAGCTCCTTACTCTTGAACTGACAGCATCCAGGCTTAGTACCCCAGGAAAATTGTTTACATACTTGTGACATATTTCTAAAAGTCAGAAGGTTGCAGGCTTCTGTTCAGTCTATATAGCAACGTCTATTATAGCCCCTCACTTCTTAGATAACTAAGTGTGAAACCATGCATTTCAAAGGTAAACTGAGAACCCACAGCTTTTTATTTTCTTCCATTTTCTACTGAAAAGAACAGTTAGACTCAAAACCTGTGCAAATATTTATCTTGAGCAGCATTTGGGATGTACAACCAACTAATCATGCCCTGGGCTTCAGGACTTAGGAGCACTGTACTAACATCAAGAACAACACAGTGAAGTTCCTCGTCCTTGGGTAGCTGCTCCTGAAGCTCTGCAGTCAGTGCTGAAAACATTTTGTTTTTCTCTCAGGTATTGGTAGTCAGTAATAGTTACTTCACACAACATTTAACTTTTTTCTTCTCTCCTCTTTTATGTGTGGCACTAGAAGGATGCTTTTGGCATATTAAATTGGTTTGACTATTTTTGTCTGTTAAGTTTATATTTCATGAGAGGTGCATCCATTACAATAAAAGCAGCAGAACTGGCAGTTAAACAAGCAGCCTGCTCCTCTAGAGCATTTGGTTGTGCCCTTAGTAACTACGGCAACAATCTCACAAACTCTGCAGTAGCCTCACTCAAGTCACTAGAAGTGTCAAAAAGTATCAATTAGAAGAACAAATTCCCTGTGGACTAAAAATCTCAGACATACATGTACCCAAAGAATAGTTTTTACTACAATTCCTATAATCAGTGACCCCTGTTTCTGCTTGAAATTACATTAATGCTGCCAGACATACGCAAAACCCGTGCTGTTTTAAGTCAGCAAGTGGCTCAGAGCTTAGCTTAACCGGAAGCTTACACAATCCTCCAAACCATTTTTGCTACAGGCTGGATCAATGGCAAGTACTGAATACACCTAAAGACAGAATCTTCCTAAAGCACTGACAGATATCTGATTGCGTTACCCCAGAAAAGGTGTATGTCTAAAACATATAAATTTTCCACTGCAATTGTGAGAGCAATGAAAGATTCCTGCCTAACTGTTGCAGTTGTTGAGAGAGACACAGCCAGCACCATCACCCATCTCTTATTAAAAACTTTTCCTGGCTTCTCTCAGGCAACTCCACACAGCACTGACTTCTTTCCTCTTTCTTTCTGCAAGTTTTCTTCTTCCTTCTGCATGACTGGCTAATCCCAAGCTGTCCCTTACCCAGCCACCAGCCCCGTCTGTCCCTCACACACCAACTTCTTACCTTATCTGTCCCTTGCACAACCTAATATCCCTTACAGCCTCAGCACAGCCAACAGATTCTATCTCAAACTACAACTTACTCTTGACAAGCTAACCCACTCTTTTATAACACCCCTCCTCATTAGGTAGGCAAGGCTGTTTGCATTCCTCAGCAATCAGTACAGCTGTAATTCATTGAGGAAAATTGCCTTCTGCACTATCTTTATAAACCATCCTTCCACACCTAACCAGAGCTAGTCAAATGATGGAACACTTCTTTCTCTTCAGTTCAACACTGGCTTGCCAAAGGCAATTGCCTTCTGAAAATCTTGGCCAATGTATGTACCTTGTGGCAACAAGATGTCTAGGTCATGGCAAAGCCAAAATGCCTTCAAAGACCTAGACCTACAATATTATTTCCCCTAGATTTTTTTTTCTGCAGGTACTTTTCATTCGATTTCTGGGCTTCACTAGGGAGCACAGGAAATTATCATGTCCATTAAAGTTTCTGAAGCTTGAGACCTTTGTTACTGTATACTCCAAAATTTGGTTCAGAATTATGTTTTGTGACCTCCATTGATAATAGATTGGATTGTCACTGACAAATGGAGCAGCTGCTGTTGTGGCTTAAACCCAGCCAGAAAGTAAGCCCCATGAAGCCACTCATTCCCTCCAACACCAGTGAGATGGGGAGAGAATAAAAAAAAGTGAGAAAACTCATGGATTGAGGTAAAGACTGTTTAATAGTTCACGAGAAAGCCATACACACCAGCATAGAAAAGTAAGGAATTCATCCATCACTTCCCATTAGCAGAGAGTTGTTCAGCCACCTCCAGGAAAGTCAGTCTCTGTCACACACAATGGTGAACTGGGAAGACAAATGCCATTACTCCAAGCGTGTTGCCTCCCACTTAATTGTTGTTCACACATATATTTTATTTATATGCAGAGCATGATGACATATGGTATGGAATATCCCTTTAAGCTTTTGGGACAGGCTGTCCTGGTTTTGTCCCCTCCCAGCTCCTTGTGCACTCCCAGCCCTCCAGATGAGGTGAGAGGTAGAAAAGGCTTTGATGCTTTTAAGTGCTCCTCAACAATAACAAAAGCATCCCTTTGTTATCAACACTGTTTCCATCAAAAATAAAAAACAGAGTCCCATACTATCTGCTATGAATATAATTAACTTTATTCGAACCAAAACTAGCACATTTACTTATGTTAAATGTTTTTAAAGTCTCTGTCATTCCACTTAGCTTTTGCAGTGAAGGTAGGTTCACAGATCTTCTGGTTATTCTCTACTCAAATATAAAATATGCACATTCTGATGCTAAAAATATACTGCAGGATGTTGTGGCACTCCAGTTAGGTGTAAAGAAAACATTGGCCTTTATTTTCAATTACTGATGTTTGTTTGAAATTCTTCTGGCATTTTGAAAGCAATAGAGAAAGTAATTAAACTTATTTTCTGACAGATCTGCAGTTTTAGAGGATTTGTTGTTTAAAAGAAATGTTTGTCCTTTGTAAAACAAATTATAATCATACATCTTTTCTACTTTACTTTGACTATTAGTTTCAACATAGACAATGAACAATACAGATGTGGCAGCAACTTGCAAGTTACTAATATTTTTCTTTTCATTTAAATCTTGCATTTTTGTATATCAATCCTTAATGAAACTCAGGAGCTGCTGGTCAATTAATAGATGCATCATATCAAGAACAGAACATTTTAAGGAATGCTGTCACTAATAAAGTAATGGGTTGCATAAGTTTCCAGAAAAATTTTCCAGAAGAAAATTCTGTTCTGCAAGCAAGTCTTAAAATAGTCTTTACTTACCAGATGTCCTCCACAAACTGAGGATATTTAAACCTCTTAGAAATCTAGGGGATTTTTTCATCTAGAAACTGGGCAAATTACAGAGTAGAATACTCTCAATTTGCTAAATATCTGATAATTGTATCTCATCTAATTAAGCACCATTTGTTCATAACATGAACAAATACAAACAGGAAAAAGTCTAAGTTCAAAAGTAGGTCAGTGCTATTTACCTGTAGGTGTCAGAAAATGGTATCATAAATCTTAGACTTTAGTTGAATTAGCATGATGACTTTCTTTGTGTTGAAATGTAATGAGTTTTGTGAGCTACTTGGATTTTAAAGTATTTGTACATAGGCTTTGTTTCCCTGTTTTTGCTTTGTCCTCAGAAAAAGTTTTATTGTGTGTGTGAGTGTCTCTGTAGGAATGAAGTCAGGCAGAAAGTACAAAGCAGTGACTTTGAAACAGCAGCAGTCTCTCCTGAAAGCAACAGGACCTGGGGACATATAAGTCTCTAAAGACACACAATCATCTTCAAGCACTGCACAGAATTTTTTAATGCTTGTTCACTGCAGTTATACACTTCATATGATGACTCAAAAGAATGATTTGGTGAACTGAGATGTAGACTCACTAAATATACTGGTAACGTCAGAAAATTTAATTTCCTATAGACTGGTAAGGTCAGAAAATTGTAAGTTCTTAGGCAGAACATATAAAATTAACTTGAAAGTTACTTGGCATGCTTTCTAGTACCATGCAGTCCTGTAGGATATTAAAGAAATTAAAACTAAATCATTACTAAAATAGATTGTGAATTTTTAAAAATAAACCCACAGAATGGTCATTGCACTAAACACTATGAAATCAATGTAAACTATTCCAACACAAACCTGCCCCAAACCTTTCAAATTCAGAGTGTTTTGTGGGTGTTCCCAGAGCATCCACTGAGGCTTTACCTTCTCAATAAATTAAAGCATTATTAAAGCTGCACTAATTATCTGTGTGCTTTCCATTGCATATCAAGAGATTATACTCTTTAAAGCAAAATAGCAAAAAGGACACTTTGCTGTGTCAGGATAATAAAGTCTTCATTACATTCTAGCTCAATTTTTCTTTTTTTATCTTTTTTTTTTTTTTTTTTTTTTTTTAATGGGGAAGATATAGCAATTTTTGCTAATGTTAATAGGCAGTGGAGAGACTTAAAATAAGCATTTACCCTAAGGACATGGATTAAAGAACAAGCTCATGCATCTTTTTACCCTGGAGGAGATGTTTGGTTTGTGGGTCACTGATTCAGCAAGACTGAGATAGAAAGAGGCAACCTGAACACCACGTCTTTCAACAGGTAGAGAGAGAGGTTAAAGGTGAGCTGTAGCCTTTACAGCATTAACTCCTATGCACAAATTGTTTTAACAAAACTTCTTCCTGAAGCTGATGGCATTCAGTGTCTTTGCTGTATCAGTGCATTCTCCTTCCAAAATAGCTGGAATTTTGGTCTCTAGCAATGGACCTGACTTTTAGTTTGTTTTTTCATTCTGCCCAAAGGCTAACAAGAGGGAACAATTGCTACATTGCTGCCAAGAATATTAATTTACTATGGCTGAAGTGAGCACTGGGGTCTTCATGTCCTGGGCATGATTCCCACAGCTCCCTTCTAGGAGCCAGAGTAGGCTTTTACTCACAAGTATCTTAAAGATTTCTAAAGACTTCAGTGAAAATAAAGTTTAAAGCTTTTCTTTTTACCACCTTTTATGGAGCTTTTAACCAGCTTAGGAAATTGGCATGTCTTGCCTTGTCCATTAACTTCCTCAGATTTCTGTAAAGCTGCTTGTGAAAATACGACCACAAGCTCTCTTCTTGTTCCCTTATGGCTTCATAAGAGAAAGTCTGTGAATGGTCTTGTTAGATATTCCTTCCTTAAAAGCTCTGCTTTGGGAGCAGACAGGCAATAAATAAAATCGAAATTTACCTATAGCTATTTTATATTTCTGGAACTTCTAAATCAAGACACATCTTTTTAAGGAAAACTGATCATTTATTCATTATGATAGTCTTTTTTTTTTTTTCAGAGGAGAAAAATGACTGGAAAACAAGGGAAGCCAAATCACAGAAGCACAGAACCAGAGAATATTCTGAGTTGGAAGCAACCCACAAGGATTATCAAAGTCCAACTCCTGACTCTGAACAGGACCATTCCCAAGAACTGCACCACGTGCCCAAGAGTATTGTCCAAACACTTCCTGAACTCTGTCAGTCTTGGTGCTGTGATCACTTCCATGGGGAGCCTGTTCCATCACCCAAATACCCTCTGGGTGAAGAACATTTTCCTAATGTCTGACCTAAACATTTTTTGACGTAGCCTCATGCCGCTCCCTGATGACCAGAGAGTGATCCATGCCTGCGCCTCTTCTTCCCCTCATGAGGAAGTTGTAACTGCAATGAGGTTCCCTTCACCTTCTTTGTTGCCCTCCCTTGGACACTCTCTAACAGCTGAATGTCTTCCTTTTATTGCAGCACCCAGAACTGCCCCCAGCACTGGAGGTGAGGCTGTCCCAGCTCAGAGCAGAGCAGGACAATCCCTCCCTTGCCCGGCTGGCCATGCTGTGCCTGATGTCCCCAGGACAGGGTTGGTCCTCCTGGCTGCCAGGGCTCTGCTGGCTCATGTTCAACTTGCCACTGACCAGGACCCCCAGGTCCCTTTCTGCAGCACTGCTCTCTAGACTCTCATTCCCCTGTCTGTCCATGCAGAGTTGCCCTATCCCAGGTGCAGAATCCAGCACCTGTCTTTGTTAAACTTCATACAGCTGGTGATGGCTCATCTCTATAATTTGTTGAGGTCTCTGCAGAGCCTCTATACCTTCAAGGAAATCAACAGCTCCTCCCAATTTACTATCACCAGCAAACTTACTTAGTACCCGGTCAAGTCCTGAGTCTATGTCATTTATGAGTCTTGCTATCCTTTCCTGATCTTGACATCATAATACTTGGGCTGCTAACTTACCTCTTCCACAGTAGAAAACAGTGGCTCATGTATCATTTTGGAAGTCATCACCTCAGCAATACTGGAGACTCAGAAGCATCTTGAGTACAGTCCTCATTAGTGGTTGACAGAACTTATCCTGGAACACTGGTTAGAAAGACCCAAACCAAAGCACACCCTGCAGTTTATGAGGAATTCAAGCAATAGTTTTTGCATACTAAAAGATAAAAGAATAAAAAATGAAATATTAGTAGTAGTTAATTGTTGTAGCTGTAAAACATTGGTTTTTATTCATGTATAATTGGAATTACTTTGATGAACAGAAGTTTCCCTAGAAAACCTAATTAAGCAATAGAGTCTCATCTTCTCCACTTATCTAATTCAAAAGAGATCTTTTGACCAGTTTTTCTCACTGCCTCATTAGTTTATTTTAATATTGGTCTGTAAATAATTTTATATGAAGTAAATCAGTTTCAGTGTAAGTCATGCAAACAACCCAGTATCTCTTACAGCCCAGTTGGTAGCTGCTGTAAGGAAGGAAAAGGCCTCAGAGATGAGATGAGATAAAGGTAATCTTTGTAATGGGTCTCCAGCATCCCATTCTAGTAGGATGCCAACAAAGCTGGAAGTGGGAGATCAGCTCCATATTTCTGGTGTGGCATGGAGTCTATAGCATTAAAACTTAATCCTGTAGACCTAAACTTTTGCTTTTGCTAGATATGTTCAGAGAAAAGGGGGAAAAAAGTGTCATAGACCATTAAATTTTAAATTATTTAATGATCAAGAAACAAAGTTTGGAGTGAAGCTGAACTTTGTTTCTTTCAATCTTTTTAGGTCTTCTTGAATATTTTTTACACAAACCTAACTTATATTGCCATTAGCCATCATTCTCATTTTTCAGAGGGGAAAAAATCCATTCTTTTCCTATATTAAATTAATATTCATAAAATCTGGTCTTTTTAGGTCAATTTTACTTATATATTTATATAGTTTCAACTTAATTTTTTTTCATAAGAAACCTCAAAGTACTGCGCTTCACATTTGGGTTAGAAAGTGATGAATATTATGGTCTTTTTCTGTGTCTTCAATCCATGAATTCCATAATTTTATTTTAATGTCCAGAGATGTGATGACTTACCTGCTTTCTCATTAAGTTAGGTACTTAAATTCTGAAGGTCAGAGTAACTATGACCCTGCTCAGTCAACGACTGCAAAACACTAGACGAAACATTAAATGTGACTCAGTGTTCTTCCTATAAGGAGCTGTTACCAAGAGCACAACCGTGGGTGTAGGTATTTATTGTGTTCAGGCTTCACTAAGCTTCATCATGATAATTAATTCATGAGATAAGGAAGGTATACATGATTAAGGTCATTTCATCACCAAACAAAAAGTGAGAAGTTGTCTCTTAGCCCTGGTGTTCGTGCTATTTATAAGTCTAAGTTCAGAGGGGAGTCTGGAAACCAAAGGCTGCTTTGATGATTTGTGTGACATGTCTTCAAATGAAGAAGCAACTATGATGGAAAGCTCCCTAGGGAGTTTCTTCTGCCTGCAGGCATAACCTGTTTTTTTCCTAGGATTTAGTTTCAATTAACTCCTCATCAGCTATGTGCTGAGCTCAACAAGGCACCAGACCAGTCAACAGTCTTCATAAATGTGGGAGAAAAGGTATTTTAATATAATCTGAATTATTTATCAGAGTCCATCATATCCTAGACTTTCTTCCATGTTGTTTTGTTAACCATAGGTATGATGATACAGTATTACTTTGCATTTTTGTATGGTTATTTATCGTCCCACACAGTGCCTGCAAAAGATACTTTCTCTAATGTGATCGTATTTTGCATTCTTTTTTCTGTCACAGTGAATGGATCTCTAGATGTTTAGTTTATATGTTTTTATGGTCTACATTGTTTCACTTTCTACCTCTGTTTAGGTTCTCTAACTAACGTCTAAATCAGTGTATCCCCAAGATAAGATGTAAATCACTTATTACAGGTAGAGTTAGCAACTATATCTATATTTATTAGTATAAAAGGGTTTGACCCAGATGACTAATTTAAATTCCATAAAAAATGTTTATCCAGAGCAAAGTACATTTTAGAATGCATGAGCTGACTGACAAAAGAGACATCTTTAAATGCTACTTCTAGCCAAGATTTTATATTAAAACATGCTTTATGTACTATACCTTGAAAGCCAGCCTCTGTTCTGCTTTCAAAGTGTTGTTCACTATGTCAGAAGCTGTGATAAATGACACTGCCTAGGTTGAAAATTTCTACAAAAATAATCAGCATTTCATCCAAGAACATGATCATGAGACAAACTTTTTATAAACAAGCCCAAAACTAATCAGAAGGGTGTCAGGGTACCTGGTGATCTGACTTTATCCTAGCTGCTTAATGGAGGTAGAACTTATTTAAGTACTTGTAGTATAGCAAAGATAGTGTCACAATCTGCTGTTAATACAGAGTGGGGGTCATGATGGTTCGTTTGATCTCAAAGGTGCAAACAGGCAAAATGCAAGGGACAAAATCAGTTTATTCAACAACAGCAATGCATTTTCATTAAATGCCAACAACTCAGTTGCGATAGAGGGGAGAGATATAGGAAACAAAGCATAGAGAGAGAGAAAAAGAAAAAGAAGGGGATGGGAAAATAGCTTCCAACAGACGAGACGGGCGTCCTCACGGGCCAGCCGATAGATGAGTCTTCATCCTTGGGGAGATCTCAAAGGGTCTTCTCCAGAGGGTCACTCTTTTATAGTCCTTCTCCAAAGTGAGTGGCTTCTGGCCAAGAAGTGGGAAGATTCATGGACCATTGTGTGATGCTGCAGGAGACAGGTGTGGTCGGGCAGTCCTCAGCTGGTACAACACAACCTCCAGTTGGTACAACACAATCTCTGGTTGGTACAACACAATCTCTGGTTGGTGCCATGACAGCACAGTCCAGTGAACACAGTGCACCAGCACACAGTCACCTGACAAGCATCCCCCTTGGCCAGGCCAGGAAACCATTGTTGGGAGTCAGCCTGGGTGGGGGTCCTCGAGGTCTCCTTGTGATGGTCGGGAGGCAAAATCGAGGGAAACTTCGGACCAACCCTTACAGGTAGCTACTCTTTATTAGAGTAATTACTTTATAAGTCTTTTCATGGACTTGTCATGTTCCTACAGACAACGTCCACTCATAAATTTTGCACGAATCTCCAGAAGACTGGTAGAAATAATTATGGAATTCTTCGGTATTTGTAGGTTTGATTTTCTTTCACTGGTTAACACCTGGGAAGGTCTTAAGGAACCTAAGTGGTATTCAGCTTCTGCTTATATACCAGCAGGATACAGGCACATTATTGAGCTACATTTAGAGGTATATTATATAGATAGTCCTATTCAAAAAGATCAAAATGGAAGATGGGAACGACATCTCTCCGTTCAACAACACTTCATTTTAGTAAGCAGTCTAAAATACCACTTCCCTCCAAATATTCTTTTCATTATACTCACTGCACAATTTACTAAAAACCAAATAAAATAACAAGATTAATAATTTCCAAGCATTTTTGTTACTAATTGTGCTTGTTACTGCTCAAAAGGTTGAAGGTCTTCCTCCATTTTAAATATTACAGAAGAATGAAAACAAATACAGACTGAATTTTTTACTGGTGGTGTGGCTTAGACCCAGCTGGAAATTAGGCACCATGTGGCCACTCACTCGGCCCTCCTGTCTTTCCCCCACCCTAATGGAATGGGGAGGAGAATCAAAAGTAAAATTTATAGGTTTAGATAAGAACAGCTTAATAATTAAAAACAAAGTAAAACAAAGTAATAATGGCAAACAATAATAATTATAATAATTATAATAATAACAATGGAACAAAGAAACAAGTCATGTGCCATACAAACACTTACCACCCACTGACCAATGCCAGGCCCCTCTTCCCAAACTCAGATCAGTCCCCACTTCTGGGTAACTCTTCCCAGTTTATCTGACAGGTATGACATTCTATGATGTGGAATATCCCTTTGTCCAGTTCAGATCACCTGTCCCAGCTGTGCTTCCTCTCAGTTTCTTTTGTTTATCTTCTCCCTGGAACAGCATGAGGCACACATAAAAATGTCCTTGACTTAGGATAAACAAAAATTAGCAAAACCCAAAAGGTCAGTGTGTTATCAACATTATTCTAAATCTGAAACACAGCACTGTATCAGCTGCTGGGAAGGAATTAACTATCTCAGCCAAGACCAGTACAACTGGCTTTTGTCTAACATAGCAGTGAGGATATAGTGTGATGAAATATGGCTTAAAAAAAACTTAAAGCAAGCAATGTTACAGATTATCTTTGAGAATTTCTGCAGACCTGGTAACACCTCAGATGCCTTCAGAAAGTGCCTTGACAATGCTGCCCATTGATTTCCTATTTAAGGGTCATTTTCTAAGAGGTGTGTAGCAACTCAATGCACTTGTATGATAAGGGGAAGGAAAGAAGCAGTAAAGCTTCAATATAAATTTACTGGTAGTAGTAGTGGTAGTAGTAGTAGTAGTAGTAGCAGCACCAGCACCAGCAACACCAGCAGCAAGGGGCAAAATAGATTAAATTGGCTAAGATCAAGTTCAGCATCTACTAAAACTGATAGACATTGGTAACCAAGTAGCAAAGCAGGATCTAGCTATTGTAGGATTATGGAAATACTTTTTTTGTAAGTCTGGTAGTACTCAGTATTTTCATTAAAAACCTAGATAATGGAGAAAATTATGAGAAAATGTTAAAATCACATTGGTCAGAAAGGGAACTCAGGCTCTTTGGAAGACAGCCTCAGAGTTCAGAATGGTCTTTTGCAACTCACCATGATCATTAGTTGTCTTGGTATTAATGACACCACCAAATAGACAGTACTTGCTAGGTAGGCAAGCAAAGGGGAGCAGGATTGCACTAAGAGGTAGATGTTAAGCACTAGTAGCAATAGAAAAGCCTTTGATCTGTATAATACATTAATTTCACAAGGCATTTATGAAAAGTTTAGAATGAAAATGACATCATGAAAATGACACCAAAACCACTTTGAAAATGTAAATGTCAAGGCAGGTGCCTCTGTCTAGAAAAGACAGTGAATGAATTTTCCAAGATATGAAGTTGTTATTAATGAGCATGATCAATTGTTTGTCATGTCCCATGAGTAGAGTACATTAAGCATTCAGCCTAATTTACAGTAAAAATATTTTGGATGGATCAGGAAAAAGTGCTTCTTAATATAAGACTAGCCAGAACAGGCTGTTTAATAGGCTATAGAAACAGTATAATTTCAAGATCTAAAAGAAGTCACACAAGTTTCTGACATGGACAGGCTGGCTATACTTGAATTGCCTCAAAACAAGAAGGTAAATCATTTTCCAAGGTCAGGCTGTTTGCTTTTGTTTTGGCTTCCCCCCCTTTCCCCTTCATTTCTATGATTTTTCTGTTTCTATATTTTTATACTTAAAAGATAAAGTTTACTTTTCTGCCTTACATTGTGTATTCCACAAGCCCGTGATAATTTTTCATGTTCAAAACATCACATCCAGTTTATCAAACAATCTGGGAACTATTAGGCTTCTAGAAAATCCCCACTATCTTGCTTAGCTGCTCTTGACACAGCATCAATAATGAAGCCAATATGCTAAACAAGGTTTCTGCTAGATCAGCTACATGCAATCATTAATGCAGAGAAAGATTCTAAACAAAATTATGAAAATAAATCATACAGGTGATAAATTGTAGAAATGGGACAAAAATCACATTGCAACTATATTAAACTCATTAATGAGGACCTTAGAGAAAAGATAATGTTGAAAACTATGTGAAAAATCTTCAGAAAAATATTTCGAAATCCCATAAAAACTACAACACAGATGATGTCAGCCTTTGAAACAAGACCTGAGGAGGAATTATATAGCCAGAACATCATATTGGTTATCAACAGAATCTGAAGGATATATTCAAGAAGGAAATAAGCAAGCTTCAGAACTACATACAACTCTACTTAACCATGGGTCATGGTAAAGCTCTTGGAGGAAGAAAATGCAGGCAAAGAAACTATGAGTCTTCCATAATGAAAGGAACAAAATGATCCAGCTTTTGAAAAAATCCAACAGTGAAAGGGTTGGGCCAGAGACAATAACTTAGAAAGATACTCTGAGATAAATCGTTAGAGCAGATCATTGTGATTATGGGAAAAGAGCATGTCATACCCACCTGTAAATCTTTAGTTGAATAGGAGCTGACCAATAAAATTGGCTGTATCAGCTTAGTCATATAATAGTAATAACTCAACTGATCTTACTAGCTAAGATGAGCTATTACTATTTTGTCCAAGAAAATACAAGTGCTGCCTCTTTTTTAAGTTTCTATGAATCAAAGGGGGAAAAAAAGATTAGCTACCTTACCAATACTTGTATTTCTTATTGAGATCACAATGTTTTCTTAGCCAGATTCCAATATATTTGTAATATGAGGGTAATAAAAAAGTTTGCAATATACTCTTCTGATTCAGATAAGGCTAACTTATTCCCAAGGACTTATACTACACCTCATATTGGTAATATTAATTGCATAAAAATAGGCTCATGAATGAGAAGATAGTTGGAATGACTGTGAGAAGGCAAAGGCTGAAAGAAATAATCATAAATTCAGGGAAAGCAATTTAAAAATTTCAAACTCTAAGTAGGAAATAGGTCTCAGGAGAATGCCACGCTGACTATGTTAGATTCATCTCATATTTCTAGCTAAGTTCCTTCAGGAATGAGCATTCAGAAATGTAGTCAATGTAATGAAAGGAGGAAATAATACTCAGGTAATATTGCTAAATATGAAGCTTATGGAAGTTAGCATTGCAATAATTACATATAAATTGGTCCCACTGTTGTTTTTTCATACAAGTTTTTCCTATTAATACAAACTGTAATCCTCCTGTATTCTCAATCTTTTATCATTTAACATCACTGAAATTCAATATGTAAATGAAAAGTTTAGGGTTTTTTTCAGGAGAAAGGATTAAGCCAACCAAACATGGACTCAGACCTTGAGGGAAAGAAGTGGAAATTTTGAGCTTCATACTTCTATACGGCCTTACATGTTCAAACTGCTGTATGAGCATTCATTAGTGAAAAATGTCTCCTTTCATCATCTCATGCTAATTACTGAGAGAAGCAGCAAAATGTTAGTAGCACTAATGTACTCTGCACAAGATAGTACCCTGCTATGTATTAATTAGCATGAGAGTAGGAAAGAAAACTGTCTTTAGGAAATATCCCAGGAGTGCAAAAGGAACAGGAAGGGATAATCCTGTTTCAAAGTACTTGAAGGCAACAAGAAAAAAAGCCAAACAAAATAAGCAAATCTTAAGAGCCGACTGCAACATTTTGTTGTTGTTCTTTTTCAAATTGTCATAGCGAAAGGGGAAGTATCTTTTTAATGATGAATCTTCATTCATTCTCATTTAGCTTGTTGCTTGTATTCAGATAAAATAGTAACTGTCTGCACCTCAATTAAGTATTATTACTAAGTAGTCTTTGATTATTACCCTGTTTGTTCCCCATAGTGAGCTTGTAAATCACTCAAATTGAGCACTGTGACTTCCTCAGATGCCCTGCAGGGTGAAGACTGATTTCTCAAACATTCCTTGGGATCGGTCTCTTCCCCTAGGCATTCTCTTACTGGAATTTTAATGTGATTTTCCACTGGTTTGTTCTGTTTTAGAAGTCTGTGGCAACATTTCCTTTTTATTTTAATCAATTTTCCCAATGATTTTCTTTTTCAATGAGAAATGCAAAACTTCGCAATACTTTGAAGAACAGCATCTGTTCATTTGCATGGAGAAGATTTTATTTTGTCTGTTATTTTTCATTCCACTAGTAATTGACAAGCAAGAAAAATTGAAGTATCTTCTGGCAGAAGGAAGGGAAATAAAAATTATTTTTTTCTCACATGTATATAAAAGTGAAAACTATACAGTTGTTTAAAATTATACCAAAGATGTTGTATTTAAAAACTTTCAAACAAACAACCATAGCCAAGATACTACGACTGTTCAAAAACAATTTACTCCAGAACAGCCATTTTCATTAAATAAAAATAAGCATTTCTGTATGTCAGACTTACATCCCTCAAAGCCACATGTGGAAAGTGCTGCTAAATTTTTCAATAACATGAAAGCTTAGTCCAGTAGGAAGTGGCTTTTCTCCCATCACCTCTTTGAGGTTTGAAATCTTTATGGTATGGGATACTGCTTAAAAATGTAATCCACATCTGGCTTCTGAAGTTTCTAGGCACATAAGGAAAGACAGAATATCCAAGCAAAATTCAAAGTTAATTAAGAGAAGACTGCAGCCATGTGGAAAATCATATTACCACATGTGATTTAAAAATACAGATGAGGACTTAAACAAATAGAGTAATAATTTGATGTTGATTTACCCGCAGATTCAAGGATATGCTTGAACACTGCAAACTAATTCAAGGGACTAATACTGTATGTATTAGTTATGCACATTCCTTCTTCACTGATTTGTCAGAAAGCACCTTCCCTAGCAAAGAAACTTTTTTTTTTTTTTTCAGGAGTCCATTACAGCCTCCTCCATATCTTTGTTAGCATAAAGGTAAATTTGATGCCAATTGCTCTTATACTTTTTTTCCATAAGTATTTCATAATCTGTCATTTAAGGGCTTCCTAACACCAATATTTTGAAAACCAAAGCAAAAGCAAGCACAGAGAGTTTTCTGTAAAGCCACAATTCATATCTATGATATTACACAAAAAATATGAAGACCAGATGTCATTAATAAATGATGTTGATCGATATCTCTATGCATTTCACATAACAGAATTTTGGATAAATGCCTCTGTGTTTTACAATAAGTCCACAGGGTATGGAAATAGCTGTGGCAATTTTTTTCCCACTGTTAATTATCTCTTTTTCAGGACAATCATAAAATCATCTCCACTGTAGAAAAAATAGAAGACTACATGGAAGAAAATTACAATGGATTTAGAATTCAATATTCAGCGTTTAAGTTTACTTTATTGCACAAACCTTACACATTTTGACTTGACCAATCAAAGAAAAAAAATATTCCAGTAGGCATACTTTTCTTATTTCCGGTAGCAAATATTAAATCATATTTGAACACAGAAGTAAAATCTCAATGAAAGCAACAACAAAAAAGTCAATTTGCAAGTATTTTTTTCCCATGTAAGTAATTGAAATTGTGAATAATTTGTGAATATATTTTATTCTGGCATATTCAAAAACTAATTATAAACTTCTAAAATCTTAGGTTTGTAAGTTTCAGTTTTGCATCTATAAAATATACTGGTATATTGCTCTGAGTCCTGCTACTGTAGCTAAGTCATATTTTGCATGCATGTGAACATACTTATTTTCAATATTTCAGTCACTTTGTCAACAGTGAAATTTAGAGCTTGGAAGGTGGCAAAAGAAGCAAGTAAATGGATATATTTAGAGAATATATTCTTCTTTGTTTGCATCATATATAGCAGTCTTACTTGTATCTTATAGATACTGGTAGTATGGCAAAGCTCCAAATAATTTTCTTACCTGAAAGAGGACAATAAAATGTGTCAGTCATAGATCAGGTGAAACACTGAAGACTTTTTCATTGCTCATATATTCAAAGAACTGTACAATTTAACTCCCTTGTGGAGGTGTTGGTCTGTTGCTTGTTGAGTTGGGTTTTTTTTCTCTTTTGGTACTTTAAAGAAATTATTTCAAAGTAATGAAATAATAAAATAGATATTTTTTTCCTCTGGAATCTTCATATTTGTTTTTTCAAAAAGTACATATATATATGGCTATGAGGATATGGGTACTATTTTAAAAGAAGGCTCAAGAGACATATCTAGGACTTCATATGGCCATCAGTCTTACTGTCTGGAGCATTAAAAATGAACACTTATATTTTAAACTTGATTTTGCTTCCATTGTTCCCACACTGACTTTCTTGGACTGCAGCACTTATTCTATACAGACAGTTTTAAAAAATATAAGTTTAAAATAAATGCAAGGCATTGATAAACAAATACAACAGATACCATCTGAAACAAGCATCACCCATAAGAAGCTATCAGACTATATATCCATTGGAATATAGTATATAAAGTATATCCATTGGAAAGTAATATCATAAAAATCCACAACATTTTTATCACAAAGTCATTGAGACTTTGCATGCATCATCCTGGAAGAAAGCCAGTGGAAAAATGCACAGACCTGGAAATCTTCAATGTAGTTTCCCTCACTGGAAGCAGTAGCTAGCAGTGACTTGGCTCCCATTCTGTGCTGTGCATTGTGCCAGGGTTTCTTTGCTCTGTTTATTAAGCTGGAGACACAGGCAACTCTAACCCTGGCATTGCAATTCTGTTTGCAATCAGAATCGGTTGTTTCAGTCAGAAAAGCCAAGCTGAGAAAGTGGCAGCAAACTGGTCATCTCTCAATAACTTTTCATCCAAACTTCCTCAGGGAATGTGAGGGAGGAAGGGCACTTTGATCAGAAAGCCAGTCCCTGAACAGTTGAATCTGAAAAGCAAGTTTTCACCCAGCTCAGTCATGTCATCTCCCTTTAATCTGGGAGTGTGGTGGATTCAATATGCTGGACTAAAAAGCAATGGCAATAGAAAACTGAATGTAAGGATGCTCAAAAGAGCAAGAACAAGATTCTTGTTGCAATTGTGTTTCTATTGTGTCCTGTTACACCGTATGCAATTATGCAGAGAACTAAGACATATCTCAAGAGCCACTCAAGCTGTTCTAGGCAGGAGCAGTAGTTTATTTAGATTTGTAGAAAACATGTTAATAAAGATATCTGGATGTCAACTAGTTTGTTCCCTGGCCCAAAGGCAGGGTCCACTGAGAGGATGCAACAGCTGGTGTAGGCAGTACTGAGCTGCAGTCTGCCCAGCACGTCAACATCTGCTCTGATGTGAAGAGCTGAGACAGAAAGGTCTAAAAAAAAAAAAAACTCCTTCCTGCTGTTCCTACATTTTGTTCTTTCTTGAGAAGTACAGTTCCTCATCATACTGGTAAACCTTACTGTCACTGCAGTTCATTGTTAGTTTCATCTATCCTAGGAAATTATATCTGGCAGAAGCATGGTCTGAAGTACAGGCATGAGAGCATCTCATGCAGAGGTCAGCTTGCTTTCAGGCATGGCTGCAGTTTGTGCCAAATAACCTCTGCCTGGCTCCTGTTCAAAAGACAGCACAAGCCAGAGATGCTTCCGAGTCTGCAAACAGTAAAACCCAAAGAAGCACGAGGATTTAGTCACACACACAAACTCTGCTGTGCCAGGGCCACAGAACAGGATCTCGTCAGGTTTTCTTGCATTAGTACAGTTATAGGCACTCAGGAAATGAGCCAAAAATCTAATTTTCCTTCAACTTTTCCCGTCTTTGGAGATCTGGGATTGATCACTTCTTACTTTTGGATCAAATTTCTGTATTTACTGTTGAAGAAACAGGGATACATCCTTGTCCCTCTACCAACACATATTTCTGGCATCACAGAACTCAGCAGTCACAAATTTTCAGTACTCAGACCTCAGTACTCAGAAGAAAAGGAGGTTCACAGAAGAACCTGAAGCTGGGTCCATTTCTTTGGAATTCTATATCAACAACTGAATCTCAGGGTGGTCCTTTATGTTACTTAACAAGTGTTTACTATTTGATTCTGTCTTTGTGGCATTTTTTTACAAAGGTGATATTGCATTATATCCCACTTCCCTTAGTGCATTCTGAAATCTGTCCAATCAGTCATTTTCCACATTCATAGCATGTTACAAACAACCCAAGCCAGCTCGATGCATGAATGACATGCCAGAAAGGCACAGTATAGTCACCATAAAATGAACATAACATTGCTCCCAAAATTGACTGTAAACTAGATGAAAGCATAGGGAGATGCTTATTTGTTTTTCATGAGAAAAGAAAATTATGCATCCGGATAAGGAGATTGTGCATTACGTATATTATGTGCAATAATTATGCTACCATTTGAATCTGTTCCAAGGAGTTCCATTTTACACTTGAAAAAGTCCTTTAAGTCTGCCATAGCCCCTCTGAATTCTTCATAATGTTGACTTCTTTCTACTCAATAATGACATAAGACACACCACCATCAAAATACAATTATATAACATTCCTGTGGCAAATGAAAAAACTACTTACATGTAAAATTTATATTAGGAGAGTAGCATATTTTTTGACATCTTCTAATACAATTTTGCTGCTGGAAATCTCCAAGGAAAGGTACCACTGTGAGCTGATGCAGCTCCTTGTGGCACAGAAATAACTGCTCTCTGAAACAGAAGACTGCTATGTTAAGTGGCCACGAGGAGCCTAATTAACATTTTCACTCAGTACTGCTTTCTTAATCTGAGAGCCAAATCAGATTTCTATTCCAAGGCATTGCATCTAAAACAATAAATCAAACTGAAATATTGCTTGGCCATCTTCCAATGGGCTGCTAAATGCTAGTTCCTCTAAAAATTAGAGATTAGAATCATTATCAATGCAGGAAAAAAAAGCATAAGTTTTGATCTGTGAGTATATTGTCCCTACCTATTTACATTTTATTGTCTCTACGTATCTGCATCTTCCATTCTTTCTTACAGTCATAGCCATTTTCAAATATCTTGAAGCACTGCTGAAGAACAAACAACAGATAAAGATGCTGAGCAATCTTAATCGAAAAAAAAATTATTTTTCAGTGACTTCAAGACATTAGTCCTTGCACAAAACCCTCTAAGAGTAAGCAACCAGACTTTGTATGTGCTGATTTGGCAGCATTGTGCCAATTTGCACTGACATCTAATGCATTGCACTTGGCAAAATCTGGGGTGCATGCTGGCTGTGATGTTGAGTAGGCAAGTATATATAACAAACTGTTGTCTGACTGTATTTTTGTAGGTTTTGTGTTGTTTTTTATTCCCTGTAACTTGGCAGCTCCAAAACGCAACCATTTACTTTATCATTTAGGAACAGCTTTTAAATTTGCTACAGTCCCTAGAGGATCTGGGGTCTTCTAAATGAATCAAGTATTTATGATAAATAAACAGTGTTTTATGTTTGTGATGGATGAAATTTTTCCCCACAGGTCTTTCTGGCCTGTCTAGGAACTGAGGACTGCTGTTGGGTGAAAAACAGATATTGCAATACGTTTCCTGAAGAGGGTTGTACCAGAGAAAGAAATGAGGGAGGATCTTTTCCATGAGCAGTTATACAACCATAAATTTTATTTTGGATATTCTAATTGTGGGAGGTTATTTAGTTTTGATTATTTAGATTTGAATACTAAGAACATATTTCTTCCATAACTTTCTTACTTGCACAAAATTCTACATTCCATAGAATATTTAAGGAAAATATTAAAACCTTTAATTAATATAAAAGAAGCTCCACTGCCATGGATGAAGTCACAGTGGTGACATCAACTGAGAATCTATCACAGAAATGAGATGTGGCTAATGATTGTGAAGTGCACTTCTTTTTGCAAATTGTGGAAGACAAAAATGTGATATTTTTAGAAGCAATATTGTAAGAGACAACTTATGCATGCATGATATTAATGGCATAAGACATTAAGCTCTGAATGATTGCTTTTCCTTGCTTGCATACCAATGCATTATTTTATACTTAACTGATATCTCATATGGCTATCTATTTTTCCACTCCTTTATTTATGTAAGATGTTTTCTCCTTTTTCTCTTTTGCACATTTTGTTTGTCTTGTTATTTTTAGAGTCTGAACATTTATTCTGGGAATAGGTTTTGTCTGTTAGAATGAGTCATGCCCTACCTCCTTCTCTCATCCATACAAGCACACAGGCAGAACTGAAATGTCCCTTATGTCTTCAGAGCAGGAAGAGACTCTCTTGGTAGCATGTAATTTATTTCATATAATAGAGCTCTTATCACAGGTGTACAGTGAACAACAGTTATTTTTGACTTGTTTACAGATGAGTTTGGTTTTGGTTTGTTTTCTTTTAAATCCCAATGGAGATAATCTCTACTAGATTCACACTTATGACCTGCAGACTAATGCAAAACTGTTGGATTCCTTACTGTTTAGTAGAACACATACTTATTTATTCTTATATATTTTTCCCCTGTTTCTCATACTGTTATGTCAATATTGCGTGCATGGCCATACATTATTTTATAGACAGTGTGTTTTATGTCTCCATTGAGAACTTATCTTTCATGTTTTTTGTTATAAAAGTGAAGTTTTTGGTACCATTGTGTGTTTCCTTTGGGCAAATAATATTTCATTCAGTTACATCTCTATATTTCCTTTAAGCTGAGATGTGTTCATGATGGCCATCAGTAACAGTACTTACATTATCTCTTGCAATTAGGACAATGATCCTTTTGCTTCCTGACACACACTCACACATGTGATGCATACATACAGGGAAGTAGCAATTCTAAAAGAAAATTTATTGGAATATATTGGATAAATTTTATAAGTAAGTGTATCCATTTTAATCAGCAATTTTGCCTTTTTTAAAAGATAGATTTATGGATAAAACCTCACAGTAAAACTGGAACTATAGAGAAGATTTAGAAAGTAGGTTTCTTTGGATAATTACATCATCATAACCACTGTAAGCATAGTTTACTCTTTTTTTAAAAATTTCAGTCATGGCCACAATATGTAAGATAACCTTTTTTGTTCCACTTTCAACTCCCACACTTCACTCAATTTTTCTTCTTAAATTGGATTAGAATCTCTTGAGTAGAAGCAATTACCTTGATTCTTTAAATTCTCTGTCGAAGAAAGAAGGTTTCTGAAACACAAGAAAAGAACAATCTTCAAGATTGTTTTTCCTATGTTGCAAAATCTGCCAATCACTTTCCAGGGAGGAACTGAAAAGAAGAGGAGGAGATGAGCAGGGAAACGAAAAAACATGTCAGACACTGTACATGCACTGCTGTCTGTACTTTACATTTGTAACTTTATGGTCAAAAGTCCAGAACTATAATTATTTTAAATCTGAATAATTTGTAATCTTTTAATCCTTTTACTTTGCACCGATCTTTGTGATGTACTCTTGAGAGCATTATGCTCAGACTGTACAAAATACAACCGTTCCATAGTAGATGTATGAAGCTTGTAAACAATTGTATTTTTGGACCTTAGATTCACAGAAATACACTGAAATAACAGACATGTAGGGAAATACAGCTTGCAGACTTCTTAGAATATACAGATTTGTCCAGTGATTCTAACTGAACTTGAGACTAAGTTTGCATGAATTGCATACAGAAGGATCAAGAGAGAGGTGTAGAAGGCAAAGCAAATGTGTAATGCATATTCAGCAGTTCAATGCACAAAGGGAATCTGATGAATACTTTATAAGACTAATTTATAAGTGTACCCCCACTCCCTCAGTGTGCACCGTTTAAGTTAAAAGTTTGTACATCCTGTATGACATTCTCAGATTGTATCAACCTCAGAGTGCTTTGTCTCATTCCTAGCAATGGAATGTGGGTTTTGTGCACATTTTGCAGAGTAAAATGAGCCCAAATACCAAGATACACAAAGAGAATGTGGCCGTCAGCTTTGAAAATGTGTTGGCTCATTTCCTTCAATTCTTCTAATTGCTTAAAAAATCTAATACATATGGGGATTTTTGTCAGCTTAGTTAAACGCTGCTGCTAAACACTTGACGAATAGGTTGCAGATGTCACACACAGCTAATGTAGGCCAAGACAGAGCAGTTGAGTTAAAAGGACTGCATCAGTGGATGTATGATAATTTAGACCTACACTTGATACTTTCAAAAGCTTAGCTTTAGAACACCTCCATTAGGAATGGTATGTTCTAAACTCAGAGTAAGTGAATTTTAAACTCCTCATCCAACAAAAAAAGCTTAAGTAATGCCTGAAAACTTACAGGTACAAAGCCTTTAGCAGGCATGATATTAAATCAATCAGGTTATGTTAATTTTCAGGTCAAAAAGAAATTACTATGTATTGAGAAGGATTCTTGTCTTCTCAAGCTGAATCATTAACTAATGTCTTCACAAATGCATAAAACGCACCAAGGTAAGGATACACAGTATTATGGGCAAGTCTATAGATCTGAACATTTATCAAATGCCTGACTTTAGGTCCAGATATGTGGCGAAGGTAAAAAGTACCACGAAAATTATGGACTATCACTGAAGGTAACTAGTGTGTTTACAAAAGAACAGAACTCCATCTGTTTTGCTAAAAAGACATTCTGTCAGGAAGAACGACCAGCAGAAATTATCCCTTTTATGCATTGAAGAACATATTCTCCCAGATCTTTTTCAACTACAACATACTATTATAATTACTTTTGGATTTAATTTCTCTAAATTTAATTTCTCTAAATACCAAAATCCAATTTATTTTAACTTTCTAGTTAAATTACTTTAAAAAGTTTTCATACCTTATTTCTTTGCTATAAATTCTAAAAGTAAACTTTTATCCTAAGAAATTTTCAAACCCTGGTTATCTTTTTATGTTATTGAAATGGTTTCATAGAGGGTTGTTTTATCCTGTTTTCCAGTGTCTACATCTTCAACCAAATTTGGCAATATAGCCTCTTTTCTAAGGAAACACTGAAGAATTAAATGCTTCATGGTCATGATACTATAAACTCAAGTTCATATAATTAAAATAAAGTATACTTGATTGTGAATCTGTATTATTTCAGTTATATAAATCATCAATAACGCTGACTTTTTTTTCCTCTTTCTTCACTTTTAAAAATGAACAGCATTGCACTAAATGAGGGTGTGTTTACTCAGGAAATGTAATAACAGGAGCAGATACAATTATTTTAATCACTGAAGCATTGTCTGGCAAGTAGAAATTTAACTGAAGATTTGGGCAGATCTGGGGTATCTGTCACCAGGAAGAGTTAATTTAGTGATGGTGCATCTAGAATGCTCCAAAAGAATAAGAAAAGTAATGCCTGTAGGCAAAAGGAATAACAAACAAGAGGCAAATGTACAGAGATTTAATGCCAAGTAAACAGTGTGATTATGAGTATTCAAAGCCTCTAAACAGAGATATTTGACAATAGTCTGTGGTCATTTGTTTTTATAACACAGTAAATAAAATAATCTCAGCGCAGTGAGGTCATAAAGTTCCTACAGAGCAAAGGTCCTGGGTGCTCACACCTGTCACACGATTCCCAACTCACAGATTCAGATCTCTGATCTCTCAGCTTAGGGAGCTGCCAGCAATGAGGATCCTGTAACTGGTCTGGATCATGAATTCAAACTGAAAATTCAAGCATAATAATAAATAATTATTCATAATAATGAATAATTGTAGATCTTAGAAGATCCACTGGAGAAAGTTATATTTTATGTTTCTACTGGTGAGATATGATGAAATACTTTTATTTCATCAAAATGTGGAGGAAGATCCCTCAGCTGAATGCTTTTGAGTCCATAACCCTTTGGAGGAAGATGACATTTTCTATGGAAATCCGTGCTACACTATTAGATTAAAATACATGAGGCAGGTACGTACTGAAGGACATAATATATGCATGATGGAATAAAAGAGAAATGTCACTGTAGCACAAAGAGGTTACTAGAGGTTATTCTCTTAAAATCTTTCAGTCTGGGGGAGGTGGAGAGGGAGGCAACTTTTATATCAAAAGGTCATTTTGGTCTAGCAGACTAGAGCTATTCAGCTAGGCAATCTGTTTTTCTCTCTGTTTGTTTCACTCTTTTAAGTCTATGTCTTTAGCACTCAAAACCACCTGGAATGAAATGTTTACTTTTGAAAGTCAAATAATTCCTTTTTCCCTCTTTAATAAATATGGAGATGCAGAGATATGCAAAAAATAGCTATATTATGAAAACATGCATGTGTATAATGCATGCATGTATACACAGAATCACTGAGGTTGGAAAAGACCCTTGAGATCATTGAGTAAACCCAGAAATGCCAAGTCCACCACTAAGTCATGTCCCTATGACCCACATGTCTTTGAAATACATCCAGGGGTGGGAATTCCACCACTGCCCTGGGCAGCCTGTTCCAGGGCTTGACAACTCTTTCAGGGAAGAAATTTTTCACTACTCTGGCTCTAATTGAGGTTGTTTCTCTTGTGTTATCACTTATTACCTGGAACAAGATATTGACCCCCAGTTTGATATGCCCTCCTTTCATGTAGTTGCAGGGAGTCTCCCCTGAGCCTTCTTTTCTCCAGGCTAAAAAAACCCCAGTTTTCTCAGCTGCTCCTATTAAGATTTGTGCTCCAGACCCTTTCTCACCTCCACTGCACTTTTCTGCAGGTGCCTCCATGTGTTCATGTAGTGAGGGATGGCCTCAGTAGTACAAGAGGACGACCCCTGCCCTGGTCCTGCCAACCCCATTATTTCTGACACAGGCCAGGCTGCCTTTGGCCTTCTTGTCCAGCTGGGCACACACTGGCTCATGTTCAGCCACTGTCAAAGAGCACCCCAGGTCCTTTTCCACTGAGCATCTTTCCAGCCACTCTTCCCCAGCCTGTAGAGCTGCATGGGTTTGTTGTGACTCAGTGAAGGACCTGGCTCTTGGCCTTGTTGAACCTCATGCATTTGGCCTCAGCCCATTGCCTCAAGCAGTCCAGGTCCCTCCATAGAGCCTTCCTGCCCTCCAGCACATCAACAAACATCCTGCCCGACTGAGTGTCATCTTCAAACTGACTGAGCTTCACTCGACCCCCTTGTCCAGATCATTGATGAAGATGTTAAACAGGACTGGCCTCAAAACTTTGCTTTTTTACCCAGCAAAGTGAATGCCTGTCTAAGCCATGGGCTGCCAGCTTCTCCAGCAGAATGATGTGGGAAACAGTGTCAAATGCTTTACAAAGTCTATGTAGATGACATCTACAGCCTTCCCATCATCTATCAAGCACATCACCCTGTTGTAGAAGTAGATCACGTTGGTCAAGCAGGACCTGTCTGTATTAAACCCATGCTGACCGGGCCTGATCCCCTGGTTGTCCTGTACATGCCATGTGATGACACTCAGGATGATCTCCTCCATGACTTCCCAGGCACCAAGGTCAGGCCTTTAGTTCCCAGGATCCTCCTTTCAACCCTTATTGGAGTTTGGTGCCACAGTTTTTAACATCCAGTCAATGGAGACTTCTCCAGTCAAACAGGACTCCTGGTAAATGATGGAAAATGGCTCAGTGGCACTTACACCAGCTTCCTCAGT
Organism: Sturnus vulgaris; assembly: GCF_052056855.1. Taxonomy (NCBI): domain Eukaryota; kingdom Metazoa; phylum Chordata; class Aves; order Passeriformes; family Sturnidae; genus Sturnus; species Sturnus vulgaris. The sequence goes on from NC_142244.1 coordinate 98,017,015, forward strand.
GTCTCAGGGTGGATGGATCCCATCCAGTCCTGTAGACTCCTTGGATTGTGGGGGTTTCATGCTGGTCCCCATCCATCTCATTCCAGCTCAAGGACAGCATAACCCAAGAACAATTGGTCTTACTGTTAAAGACTGAGGTAAAGAACGCATTATTTCACTCAAGCCTTTTACTCATTCTTTTTCACTGTGTTTTCCTCCACATCCAATAAAAGACGGAGACTTTCCTTAGCCCTTCTTGTATTTTTTCTGATGCATTTATAGAAATGGTTTGTTATCGCCTTTTACTCCAATAGTGAGGTTAAGTTCTAGTTAAGCTTGGGCCTTTTTTATTTTCTCCCTGCATAACCTCTCAATATCTATGTAGTCCTTTCAAGTGGCCTGCTCCTTCTTCCAAAGATAATGAAATCTCTTTTTTTCCCCCTGAGTACATAGATAGTATTTATGTTGAACTATGAATCATTTATTTAGTTTATGAATTTTTATTTAATACTATATTAACCTAATTTGAATACAATACTGTGAATTTGATAATATTGAGAAACAGGAGTCCACATTCATTAAGATTTTAAATATCATTATGGATGAGCTAGACAAAATATTTTCTTCTTCTCAACAACTATTATATGACCTTCTAACGGGTTTTTAATTATATCTACTCTAATAGAAAAAAATAAGCAGTTTGGGAGATTTTTGCTTTTAAGCAAAATATGAAAATTATCCCTGGAGCCTTTGCCTTCCCTCCCTCTGGTCACACTTTTCAGTTTTTGTTAGTATCCTATTAAAAGCAACAGCAAAAGGATTAATGTTTTCATAGTGCTTTTATATTAGTGATTGCATGAGATCACTATGGGGGCAACCCTTTCATTTACATTTTTATTTCTTTCTCTGAACTGAGAAAATAATGGTTTCTTTTTTCCTAGGAAGGCAAAGTTGATGGCTACATTGCCATCCCAGTTCTCAGAATTCTTGTGAGAAGGGGTGTGTTTGAAATTCTTATTTAGACAAAGAAACCCCACAAAACCCAAAATTATGAAAATTTATTTTTAAGGCATTTCCCAAGAGAGTATGTTTGACATATTATACCTTAGGAGATTTAAAGCTGAAGTAAATTTGGAAATGTGAGGTTGTATTTTACAGTGAAAATTTCACAATACAGCCATGTGTCCCTAAAGTCCTTAAAGAATGATGGTTGTCCTGATAGCTATCTTATGGTTTCTAAAAAATGATGAATTGCTTTTGAGATTTATGCATCTAGTACTAAAAATGCATGAAATGTTATGCCTGGCTGTTTTTTTTTTAGAAGAAAACCCTTCACTTAGCAGACCTGGACACGATGTAAAAGGATATTGCAACTCAATGTTTCAATGGCATGAAAGATCGGAAGCATTTTTCAGCTAGGACCTAACAGCTCCTACAGCTCGTCTTCACAATGTATAAGGCAATGCAAAATTACTATGGTCTTCACATCCGAACTACTTTTTGACAGACAATTAAACATTTCCCTGAATTAGGGCTTACATGAATTAAGCATTAATTAAAAACAACAACCACCATACAAAAAAAAAAAAAAACCCTCAACCCAAAAACTTTCTAGTTTTCATTTCTACATTTTGAGAAATAACGAATCCACTACATCAATTGATAAGTTCTCCTAGCAACAACATTCCATTCCAAACATTCATACTTTCTCATTTGAACTTATCTAGCTTGAAATGTAATAGTTCTAGATTACAAAAACTGTGCTAAATTGAAGATCTCCTGGAAATTTCCTTTATCACAGAGGTGGTACCAGAACCAAATCTAGAGCCTATTCTCTGCTTCTACTTTTCATCCCTCTAAACAGGTGCATAAGACTGGTGCACAAGGGAGATCCTCAAGTACAGGTGCCTTTCTGTACATTAGGAAAGCTAACATGACATGTGCCTTCCAGCCTGGGGCCCAAGGACACATCTGCTGGAAATGGGGACATGATCCTCTCACTGGTCACCAAAGGGACCAGTGCTGCTCCTCTGCTTCCCCTCTTGGGGAAGCTGTAGACTGCTACAATGGCGTTGTTCTAGTTCTGGCTCAAAAATTAACATGTCTAAAATGAACATGTCCAGGCTGAGGATAATGTCCGGGTGGGTGATAAAAGCTCTGGTGGGCAGCCTGGCTCTCTAAGCACAGCTCTGGCAAAGAGCCTCAATGCTGACAATGTATTTCTATATTCTCAGTAGCCAACCCTCACCCAGCTCAGGCAGAGTGGGACAGGCAGGATGAGTCCCTTGGCACTGCCCATGTTTGTGTGAGGGCTCTGTGTGTCTGTCTGCGTTACCTGTGTGATGGACAGCTTACTGAACAATAATGAATGACTCCTGATATTTAGGTGGCGCTTAATTGGCTCTAGTCACTTCTGTTACTGATTGTTGCAAAATTCTCTCACTTTCCTCTCAAAGATACAGTCAATAAAATACAGAGCACATGCCCACTGAGGGGTGGTCATATACTGAATGGGGATAACTTTGGGATAGAGGTGTGCAATTGATATTACAATTAGGTTACAATTAACCAAGCTCATTGGAGGAGAATGATTTCACCACAGGTGCAGGCTCAGCAGCAGGACATCTCCCTGTCTGCCCTGGCTGGCAGGTGTTGGGCCATTTCTCAGCTGCAAGCTACCATTGAGTTCCCCTCCCTTTCAACAGAGCTGGGCCATGGTGTCTCCACACTGCTCCCCTCCCTGATCCATCCTCCTTAGCAGGTGCTATGGATGCAGATTGTGGGTGAGAGGAATTATCATGGAATAGCTTTTGAGTATGCCAACTGCATTCTCTCCAGGGAGCAGCAACTGTATTTTACCCTAAAATTCCTGTGCTGCTATAGCTTCTGTTAAGGTGCAAATATAACTTCTCAGTTCCCTCTAATTTCAGCCCCAGTCCCATACCAGGAATTTAATTTTTTTTCTAAGTCTGATTTTATTATGACAAGCTTATTCTAAATAAGTTATTCTATTTTGTCTTTTTTCTATATTGGCAGAACAATAATTTTTGTTCCAGATGTTTCCTGAACATCCTCTATATTTCAATACTTTTGAAAATCAACCTTGACAGTGTAGAGAACTCCTCTGACACTTCTGTTATAATTCTTTCATGTAAATTACAGAGACATGCTGATGGTACAAGGGAAAAGGAGAGTTTAACATCCTTGAGAGTAACTTTGGTAATGGAAATATTTTTAATTGTGAACTATGAAGGGACTATACTATCTGGCTACTTCCCAAAAGAGAACAGAAATACTGAAGGAAACATTTTACTTTGTCCACTGGATTCATTATATTTTATTTTACTTCACGTTCAAACGCAAAGAAGCCAAGCCCCAAACAGAAAAACTAACCACGTATTTTCCTTGCTTACTTGCTACTCTGGAAGCTTTGTGTCCATGACTTAGAACAGTGTGTTGAAACAGCTTTGCCATGATGGGCATGGATGAGAGAATTCCCAGGAGGCCTCCTGATGCTCTACAGTCACATTAGCTCACAGAAAACACATAGCAGGAAAAGGCACAGGGATATTAATTTCACTAAGCAGCTGAAGGGTTGCAATTACATTTTATAATGTCTTTACTTTTACATGGTGATTGGTCACATTTACACTAGAATAAAAGTGAAAAGGAGGTAGAATCAACAATCCAAAAAATCTACTTGATGGATATCTTAACCCTACTCCTACTCCTTAGGCTACCTGATGTATCCTTTGCTCCCATCCACAGTGTGGAAAGATAGCTTAAAAACATTGCTTCCACTTACCCTGGCTTAATGTAGGAAAAGTGATCTTTTTTTCTCAGTCTGTAATACTTGTTTATAATTCTGAGATGCTAAGTTCCTCCTGTGCTGATCAGAGGGAGTACACTTGGCAATCCTGAATTCTTGAGCTCCGTATTTGAAGGGATAAAAGAGAATGAGGGAAAAAGAGAAAAAGGGATAAAAGAGTGGTCTCTTCATAGAGAGAATGGACAGCTAGGGCTTTATGCGTATTTTATTTAGGATCCATTACTTTGTTTGATATTACAGGTTTGTTTTACTTTATTTTCTCTTAATTTTTAGATCCGAAACAGAAATTTTTATTTGCAAGATGTACAGCCATAATTTTAAAATTAAATAGGCAAAATACTGCATTTTGGTACATCTGGCATCTTCTTTTCAATGTTTATTAAGGTGAGGAGTTACAGTTATAACATTCCTGGCACCAGTGGTCTTATAAAAATAATTACAAAATATACTTAAATACTTAATACTTATAATATAATAATATTAAAGCAAATTTCCTTTAAAAGGTTAAAATGTATCACAGATACTTTTCCAATATTTCAAATGCTGTTAGCGCTCTGGCTTGTAAGTTTTTAAATTATCACAATAACCTTTCTTGTTTGTGTTTTGTGATTAATTGCATCTGCAAAGCTCACTTCTGCTGATTGTTTATGTCTGTAATCAGCTGTGCAATCAGACAACTAAAGGAGTTGGATAACTCAACTAGTTTGCATGCATATCCAGAAAACCCTGCAAGTATGGGGCAGGGGGAGTATCATTAGTGAGCAATAATCGAAGACTTCTCAGCTCTGTGTTGGACTTTAGAAAGGGGTAAGGCTTTGCAGTGGTGATGAATCTCACTGCAAGCATTTTGAATAAACAGATCTGCATTCCTGGTGTAAGGTGTTCTGAGCACTGAAGGTGGCTCCTGACACCAAAGGGGATTTGGTGAGGTCTGAATTGCCATGGGGCCACTCTGCAGCAACCACATGATCATTGATCGTGTGCACATTTTGCTCATGGTCATTGATACCTCTTCCCTACCTTTGCCTTGGGATAACATGATGAATGTCAGCTACTTTATGTCATAGAAGCTCTCCTAGCTAACAATAGTTGAGTTATTTGTCCTGAATGTACGTGGTAAATGTGGTCCAAGTAATGGGTTGGCTTTTCATTTAAGGAATCCCAGTGAATTAGCTTTAATCTTCAACATCAAAAGGGATTTTTGTTCGAATCACTAGTGATAACTGTGCCAGCATTCTGAGCTGTAAACTGAGAAATATGAGGATAAGATTCACTGTAAAGCAAGGAACTAGGTGGTGTTTCCCCATAAAAATCCCTCATAAGGTGATAAATTTTACCTTTTAAAAATAAATCTAGGATTGTTTTTCATTTAATTAATAGAATATACATTTTCCCTCTTCACATTTCAAGTAGCTTGTGCTTTCCCTGGGTATCTTTTAGGTCAGAGTCTGTTATCGGCGACAAGGACTGTCTAATTAATAAATGCAAACAACCATGGGAACTCAGAATTCTTGGACATTTTGGTTTTGAATGAATTATATAAAATTTTATTAGACATTTCTTCAAATATTTTACATTTAAGGATAAAAGTTACTGAACAAACAGATAAGAACAACAAATTTTTGCTTTTTCTATGGGTACAAACCTCAACTATAAAAATTATATTAATTTGGCAAGAATAGTTGAATTTTTTTGGTTATCAAGACAAATGACATTAATTCAAATATTTAGCCATACATTTGAGGAGAGCATATATCTTATTTCCTTTTATGTAAACTTAACTCAAAAATACCATACCAAGAATGACACCTCAGCCATGAAACTCAGCAGGGAAGATGGTGTTTAATCACCAGTATTAGAGTCACATGCATTCTGATGACTTCTTATCTTCAAAGATGAACTCATATGAACCATAGTGATCAATCTTGCCAAACACACTGATCTATTGTTAGGAATTTAAATATATATTAATCCTTGGATTTAAATTGAAGCACGCATTAAGCCCAAATGTTTATACCTGGCAGGGGGATGGGAAGAGGAAGGTAACAGGGGGGAGAGATGGGCTAAAAGGAGATTGCCTGCCTATACTTGTGATGTATAGCCCATTTAACAGAGGATTTTATGAGCTGCAATTACCCAGGCCTCTCATGAGAGATATTTTTCCTTCATTCTAGCAGTCCTAGTCAAACAAAAAATGTGTGTGGCATACCTTTGTTCTTATCACTGCCACCAAAATAGGTAGGAAGATGCTACCATAATTTGTTATAAATCATTATAATCCGCAGTATTTTTAAAAATTTTCTACAGAATTGTTCACATCAATTAATTGTTGATGAACTTTGCCTAGCCTGATGGCACAAAATGGATTGGATATTTAGGTATAGAACAAATTCAGTGCACAGAACTAATGGAAGTCTTCCAGCAATACACAACCCTCCTAAACCCAGATGTTTTTCTAGTCTTTAATGGTAATTTGTCCTTATAAAGGTCTTAGAAACAGCACATCTGAGAAAATAATTTTATTCTGTCCTAGCTCCAAACAGGACAGGGTTAATTTTTGCAGTAGCCAGGAGGGGATGCGGCTGAGATCCACCTGATGTTATTGCTGGGGGCAGGAGGAAGCGATTCTCTCTTCCAGGGAGAAGGTGTTTCTTCAAGGAAATGTGGCAGAGGGAGACATCTGATATTGTCTATTATCAGGGAGTTTTTCCTGTGTGAATAATTCCTTTTCTTATACTATTTGTTATTAATATTGTTGTTACTGTTTGTTTTCTGCATCTCATTGCAGTTGCTAGGAAATTGTTCTTATCTTAGCACATGATCTTTACTTTTTGTCCCTCTAGTCTCCCACCCACTGAAGGAGAAAGGGAGGGAAAAATTAGGTGGAGCGAATGGTAGCATGGATTTAGTGGGAGCGCTTATTTGGAGAATACCATTCCTAAATCATGACCACTTGGATGTCTCTGAAGTGACTATTTTGTTTGGTAGTTACTTAACTCTCATAACCAAACACCAAAAATGAACCAAACAACAGCAACAAAACACAAAAACAAATGAAACCAAACCCTCCCAAAACCAAACAAATCAACTAATACTTCTGTTAAAAAGACTTTTTAATAACAACCAGGTTTATGGGAATGAAAAGTGAAAGCAGAAAATTTGTAAATTAATGAATTAAGAATGCAGGGTATTATGTAAAAATAAGAGGCAGACTAGAACCAATAACTGTGAGAGCTCCCAAAGGATGGTCTATCACTTTTGTAAGAACACATCTCAGATACTCAGTATGCTATCCCTCCCATATAGGCTGGCCTAAATTTGCAATTCAATTTTTGGTATGCTCAATATATCAATTAGAAGCAGATACAATAGAATGACAGATGATTTACAGATTAGTTATATTGGGTACTGATACTAGCACAGATTAGAGGTAGCTGTAAATCTTGGTGCACAGCTGAGGTAAATGTTAATGCAGTTAGCTTGCTCTGCAAAGGATGCTCCATGCTGGGTGCTGTTATTTGCTTAACATCAGTCTAGGTCATCTGCACCTGGAAGTGTCACCTACACTGTCACTGGAAAAGGAAATGTAAACGTCCCCATGGGGTGCTCATACTAAGTGTTTAGTCCTTTAAGCAGTGTCTCTTTAAAGAAGAGTTTATTGTGATAATTCCATTCTCTGGGGAAGGTTGATAACCTAAGTATCACAGAATCACTAGGTTGGAAGAGACCTTCAAGATCATTGAGTCCAGCCCATGCCCTAACACCTCAAATAAACCATGGCACTGAGTGCCACATCCAGTCTGTTTTTAAACATATCTAGGAATGATGACTCCACCACCTCCCCAGGCAGACAATTCCAGTATTTTATTATTCTTTCCATGAAAAACTTTTTCCTAATATCCAACCTATATTTCTCTTTGTGCACCTTAAGACTGTGTCCTCTGGTTCTGTCAGTTGCTGCCTGGAGAAAGAGACCAACCCCGCCTGACTGCAGCCACCTTTCAGGGAGTTGTAGAGAGTGATAAGATCACCCCTGGGTCTCCTTTATTCCAGCCTAAACACTCCCAGCTCCCTCAGCTGTTCCTCACAGGGTTTGTGTTCCAAGCCCCTCACCAGCCTCGTTGCCTCCTCTGGATGTGCTCAAGCGTCTCAATGTCCTTCCTAAACTGAGGGCACAGAACTGGACACAGCACTCAAGGTGTGACCTCATCGAGTACAGGGGAAGAATGACCTCCCTGCTCCTGCTGGCCACACTGTTCCTGATCCAGGCCAGGAGCCATTGGCCTTCTTGGCCACCAGGGCACACTGCTGGCTCATGTTCAGTTGGCTGCTGACCAATACCCCCAGCTCCCTTTCTGCCTGGGCACTGTCCAGCCACACTGTCTCCACTCTATAACATTGCAGGGAGTTATTGTGGCCAAAATGCAGTAAATAGTAAAAGTAAATATAATTGAGAAATATCTTGTTTCTTTAAAGCTTGGAAGAAGAGCCAAACAGATCTTATAACCAGAAATATCTTCCACATCAATACAGTGAACAGGCTGGCCTTATGATCTTCCCTTCCCTTCCCTTCCCTTCCCTTCCCTTCCCTTCCCTTCCCTTCCCTTCCCTTCCCTTCCCTTCCCTTCCCTTCCCTTCCCTTCCCTTCCCTTCCCTTCCCTTCCCTTCCCTTCCCTTCCCTTCCCTTCCCTTCCCTTCCTTTTGTCTTGGTTTGAAAGACAGGTGTCTGCTAAGGAAGGGAGGAGCCTCTCTGGAAATGGACAGTGTAAACCCCGTCCCTCCAAATTATAATAATTTTGAAATTAAAGAGTTCTCAGGCAAAGATATGGGAATAGGAATAACAGTTCTTTACTAGGAAAATTAAAATAAAAATGCAGTAATAAAAGAAAACCAAAATAAACCAACCAACCAACCAACCAACCAACCAACCAACAAACAAAAACAAAACAAAACAAAAAACAAACGAAAACAAAACAAAAACCCCCCCAACAACAAAAAAAAATCCCACCAAAACTCTGATAGAGTCAGCACACAACCTGACACTCCATCAGTCAGGCTGTTGGTAGCAGTCCCATTAAATGGTGGCTGTATCCTCCTGGATGACAGATGTGGTTCTGCTGGAGCAGTGCTCCTGTAGAAGGGTACAGTTTTCCTCTGAGGGTCCAGTGGTGGTGCAGAAGGGTCTGGTTTTCCTCTGGAATCCAGTGGAAAAGGCTGCTCTGATGTTCCAAATCTCACATTTCATCTGGGTAGGAAATGCTTGGCTCCTCCCCCTGGCTGGAGCATCTCACTATGGGATGATGTCATTTTATCAGTCCTGCAGTGGGACTCAATGAGCCATTAACAGAAGATACTTCCCTGGTGGAAGGCTGGGTGTGGAAAAGATAAAGAATACTGCCCCACCCAGTTTCAACAGATAGTAACAGAATACATACTTTTGATTGCATCCTGCATTGCAACCCAAGACACTCTTCCTCCCAGCAAAATTTCACACAGGTGTGAACTTCACTAAGGATACAACACTCTCTGCTGACGTTATAAGGGGTATTAATTTCCTATCAGATAAAGATTTGGCTTTAAGAAAAGCACAGATGACAGCTGTGCCCCAGCTCCTTTCATGTAGATGTCACAAAGTCCTTCATATTGGAAGGGGTTTGCAACCTATTCCTGATACAGTTGAGCCTTCACTAGAAAATCAGAACTGAAAGGACCTATGCCCTTTAGACAATTTCATAAACCAAGTTCCTTCAACCAACAAAAATAACAATTATTTGATGAATGGAATGTGTTTAGAACACATAGAAAGTGTTTACGACACTCCAGACCAAAAAAAAAAAATTTCAAACATGGATTTCAATCACATATGGGCTCCATAACATTAATAAAATCATTACTACGAGATACATAACAGGTTAAGGAAATGTGATAGGATGAAATTACATGATTAATAAATCTTACAGTAAGATTTGCTTTAAAGAGGGGGAAAATCCACCATGTTTTCCTGTCTCATATTGCACTGAAAAACATAAAATCAGTTACCTAATACGTTTGGTCTGAAAAAACCAAATGCTGTGGGTTTTGCAATGTTTCAGATGCAGCCATCTGAAATAAGAACAATGTTGAGGGCTGTAATGGATCAGTTTACAAGGCTGCAGTCATAGGCCTCCAGGAAATCCATTTTGACTTAATCAGCTTTCCAATTTTTCAGGTAAAATGTAGCAGTTCTGGATCATATCCAAGAATGAGGACAGTAATAAAAAGATTCAATACATTTTGCATAGTCTTCACATTTAAATCAAGATGCTATTTTAGCAAGGATTAACACTTGTTTTCCCCCATGTTCCCTGTTCCTCTCCATTTTTTGGTACTGTAATGAAAACTCTTCTCTCCCTACTTGAAAGCAGTTTATGATATCCATGTCTCTGCAGATATTCTGCAGCAAGTTAAACACATGAAATATGTGACAAAACTGCTGTCTTGAAATTACATTCTGCTACAGCAAAAAGACACTTCTCAAGGTGTAGCACTATTGAACGTCTTTCAGCATTTTCTGAAAAGGAAAAACATTCCCTAGTGTAGCACTTACCTTCTCTTTCTTCAGCAGAACTACCACGGTCCAGTGCTTGACCATGTCTCTGCTGATTAACTCAGGAGCATGAGAAGCAGCAGCTGAGATAACCACTGAGAAATGTGGCTGTTCTGGTGTGTCACGAAGTCACTTCTCTGCATTTCTGGCAAAGTGTACAGAGATTTTTCTGCAAGTTAAGCCTAAATGTATTCCAGTTTTGGTTTTTTGTTACCTCTAAAGTTCATGTGCAATATAAAAACTGAGAGCAGAGATAAAACTTGTGCATTTCTGAATTTGTTTGGTTAACAATTAGAACCAATTTCATTTTCATGGTCTCAGGCAGAGAATCAGAGGAGGCTCAGAATGATTGATGTGTGTGTGTCTTCCTCTTTTCCCTACATGTTTGTACCTACACTGCCTTTGGAAAAAGTCATTGGGAATTAAACTATTTTGTAGAAAAGAAATATTTACATTCTTCCCCAAACAAGCAACATCATTTTGTGAGGAGCTGGTGGCAAGTATTTTTCTATCAGTGCAGATCAGTGTGATCTCCTACTAAACACTTCCTTTTCACAAAAAGTAAGACAGTTATCTGGACAAAGAATCTCTTGTTTGAAATTCCTAGTGTTTTTAATTTTATCATATTGGAGAGTAAGATAGCAGTTTTACCTGCAGCCATATAGTGATTTGGATTGGATACTATTACTATTAGACACACTGCCCACACTCTAGGTGTGTAGGTAGAAGTAATCAATTAAATTACTAGCAAGACATGGAGATGATACAGTGGAAACTGCTTTGTCAGATTTACAGGAAATTTAATTAACCTTGGTTATCCAACTTCAGAAGTTCTCTCAATGAGGAAAAGTTGCTGCCTGTCAAAGAGCAGTCAGTAACACCGCCATAATACACTTTGCTCAAGTAACCATAATAGCATGGATGAAATGCAGTCAAAATCACTATCCCCTTCTATGGACAAATTTCTCTAGTTGCTATAGGGGCTTCTTATTTGTAGAAACATATATTTCCTAACAGAGTGTCTTTGCAGATGTTTTTGAGTTTTGCTCCTGTTAATGCAGAAAAATTTTCCCATTATAATTGCTGCTTTTACAGTTTTGGTAAGGACAAGTGGAAGACTTTACTGTTTCTCTTCTTTCATTTCACTGGAGTGCTAGGTCCTAGATGGTTTATACCATGGGTCAAGTCCTGGTCTCCAGCTCCCTTCTTCTACCATTCTGTTCTTCTCCACTAAATAATGCTCTCTCTGCTACTTTTAGAATCACAGGAACTTTGGATATTAACAATGAACCTGTTAATATTTTATTTCATGTTCCAGTTCCATATTGCAGATATTCTGGGGAAAGAATCACTAAGAGAGAAGCGAGAGCTGGAATGTTCTCTCTCTACTGAAGCTTGTTTTAATCACCAGGGTGAGCCAGCACCTAACATTTTGAATATGATGGCTTAGAACCCATGAATCAAAGGGCTGAAGAGCAGGAGAGACCAACAGTCTTTCTTATGCCGCCTCCTATCCTCTAGTATATAAATATATATATATATATTTTTACACTGAGCTATCTGGTGCAAACAGAGCCACTGGCAATGCAGTGAGCCCTCCTGCCAGAGTTGGCTTCCTTGGCTCTTGGAAATTCTGGAAGATGTTTAATTTGAGTCCTTGTCCTTCTTCAGCCCTTCATTGTAATAAGGTAATTAGACCCACAACTTAGACTTGTTGGCCAAAGGGAAGGTTTAACATAGTGTTGATCAGAGTCATGTTTTCCTTGGACAGAGAAGTGTTCTGAGAGGATTCTTTTTCATCCATTCCACTATTTCCATTTATGTCCATTAATTTGACAAAAAAAGCAGTCCTATCTTCTCAGTGCCAAAATACAGTAAATTCAGAGAAGATACAAACTGATTAAATTAAGAACAAATGCATGGAAAAAAATTAATTGGAGAAAAAGGGGTTGCGATATTTTTATTGTTTAACAGTATTCTAATATCAAATAATTAGTAAAAAAAAAATTATATGGCCCATAGAACTGTGGAATTTACTGCCTAGCTAGTGTTTTTAGTATCTAAATTTATATAGATTTAAAAAAATAAAGCAGATTTTGATATGGATAACCAGTATCTAAAGGTAGCAAGAAAGCAGCAAATTTCAAGCTTCATTCTCTATTTGTTAAAGGTACATATGAGTTTTAAAGTAGTAGAAAATAATTGCATTTTTTCTAAATATGATTTTTTTTCCTAATTTGGATTCTACTAAAGACATTTTTTGGTATATATGCAACATATGTATATGCAACATGAGTGATTCTGGGCAGAGGCTTCTTCGGTTTCAGTGTAGCATTCTTTAGAAACACATCTAATCCAAATGAGGAGTGAATATCTGAGCTTTTTCTGATCTTTATTTGTAGAAGGCAAATGCCAAGCTTCACAGAAGTCAGATTGCATTTTAAAATTAATCCTGTTCCAAGGCAATGAATTTTTATTTGAATATATTCAATGAAACCCTATTTACGTAGATCTTTGCAATCTGGAAATTCTACCAAAATTAATCACATTGAAGTTCCAGTAAAATGTAAATCCTAATTCACTTGTGAGGTAGAAAGGAGTTTAAGTTCCAGTACAATAGTTTGTAGATCACAAACTTGTCTTTCTTTTTTTTTTCTTAATTTATTTTCATGACTGAATTTAGCTCAATCTTGCTATGCTGATCCTATTTTTCAATGGTAAAAACTTGGTCATTAATCTTTTGCATTTATTTTCTGGAGGCTGGAACCCTTCTCAGGATATGCCTGAAGCACATGTTCTATATTAAGCCAAATAAAATTAAATGTATCCTTAAAATTAAGCTGGTGCTTATTCTTTGCTTAATAAAAATGAATTAAGCATATGTTAACTATTTACTGGGATTGAAGTCTGCTTGCTGAGTTAGAGGATAGACTTTTTGGATTAGTTTTTAACAGTCCTCATCATAAAAACACAGATGGAGCATTCAAATGTCCTGATTGCTCACATGTTCTCATGATCTGTAGCCAGGATCTGGTATGGATTTTTTTCAGTTCAGTCAGAACAGGACTTCATCTGGAAAGCAGCAGATGGAAGGAAGGGAGGGGATCCAAGTTTTTAATCCTTTTTTTCTTTTTTTCTTTTCTGAACAGATGTTGTTGAGATGATCGAGCTACAGAGCCACAAATCCAACCAAAAACTGGGTAAAGAAATATATACAAACATATGTTGATACTTGGTACATGCTTAATCAGGCAGGCTACAGTCATCTACTGCAGACAAGAATATCTCCCTCACATATAATGGAGATGACAGGATTTTTAGGCCTACTGTAGAGGAAGGATTTAATTTCGTGTGCTGTTTAGATTTCTCATTCAGTCAAGAAAAAAGTTAAAAACAACAGTCAAAATTCCTTTAGTAACAGTTAAATGGTTAAATGGACAGGACCAGGAAGTTGGTGAACAAGCTGAAAAGGACATGGAAGAAATTTTACCAGAATGATGGGATGGTTACGGCATATGACTCAGGTTCAGAGACTTCAGTTTGGAGCCATAATTTCACTGACAACTGTCAGGTGGGATACTAAATAAATGGAAAAATAATTGTATGTGATAGGATTTGCTGATGAGTTAAGGAGAAGTATTTTTCTGATCATTAATTTTCATAAAGATAAGGCTATTAAATTAGAACTGTGCAGATCTTACCATGGCGGTCACAATGAAGTAATTCTGATTTTGTCAGTGATATATTCATTGCATCTACATTTTTAAAAACAAAATTCATTACTTCGATGACAATTCCTTCAAAGTAAAGTAGAAATGAGATGTCTCACTTCTCATTTTTTGCAAAACTCACTAGTAAAATTAAATATATGCAAAACTTTGAAAAAGTTACTAATTACAGCTTATTAAAGCTTCTTCTACATAGTAACTTCCTTGTTGAAATTCAGTAATTATGAACAAAGGGGATCCCAACAGGCACCTGTTTTACATTTGAAAGCTCAGAATTATTGCTCTACAGTAAAATTTCGTGCTATGTAACATAAGTCCAAGGAGGAATTATACGGCAATGGTTCTGTTATCTCGTCTGGGAAGACCAGAAATGGAGTTCCGGTTGAATGGGACAGGTCGTTGTCACTATACAAATTGTTATGACTGCAATATCCATGACTAAAAGAAACAACATACTATGGAGAATAGTTACACTGAATTAATATTTACTCTACTTTGAAAAAATGCCTCCAGATCCTTAGAATGGAAAGCATTTAACTCCAAAGCATTATACTACATGTATAAAAAGATTCTGGTATAATCTTGGTCATTTTCAACTGACTGTATAGAATAAAATGTCTTTAATTTCTTGAAGTATAAATGGAACACTATAAAATAAAATAATAAAAGTCTACACAAAAGATGTAAATTATTTGAGCATTTTTATAAATACAGAAGGAAGAAAATCTAAGAAAATTCACCATGAATACTGAAGGGTCTATATTTCATTAATTTATGTTTCTGACAAAATACCCTTAAATCTGAAACAGTTAAACACCAGGAATGCCTAGAAAATATTTTTGTGAGGAAGATCATATATAAACATATTTAAAAACCCTAAATTCAGAGCAGCCTTCTCGTAATACAAGGAAATTATCCAATTTGATATATTTCAGGATATTCATGGATACTTATTACAAATGTAGGGATTTAAGTGCTGAATACAATAATTAATTTTATAAAACTGTCATAAAGCTATATAAATACTATAGCTTTATTATATATATTTTACTTTTTAGACAAGGTAAAAGACATTGCTACCATCATGTCATACATGTAATTGTGGACTCCACCAAAACCTATGTATCTAGTATTTTATAAGAGGCCCTTACTCTTGTACTGACAAGATACCAGAAAGAGACAGAACTAAGAAGGACAGCTGACAACATAAATATTTAATGGAAAGTATGGTAGCCAGAAAAATACATTTTAAGTATTTATCTAAACCAAATCTGCAATTTCTGCACTTTAAAATTGCATAGTTTAAAAAAATCTCTGTAGAAAAATTGGTGAAAAACAAGGGCTCAAGGACAGGGTAAGAATGGAAATTAAGTACAGCCTACAGAAAGCTATTTGGATAAAGGAGTTAGGGCCATAACTTTATCAAAACTGAAGCAGAGAGACAGAACACGCTTATTTCACAAGAATGAAAGAGAAGGCTACATGACACATGGACTATAAGAAGGATATAAGGAAATGAAAAAAACAATATGCAAAGCATTTTGGCTAAATTCCAAGATCATATAACCTTGTATAGCTCCTAGCAGGTGATCAAAATATCAGAAAAGATAACGACAGAATTACAGACTAATGGAGGTTTTAAGGGATGTCTGGAAGTAATCTCATTCAATCTCTAAGAAAACAAAAAAACACAGAAAGTACAACAGTATCCTTGTTGCAAAGTGGGGGGAAAAGAAAGGACAACACAATACAATTGGAATAGATGGGCAAGTATGGTGATGCCTTAAGATTTTAGCCTTTATATTTTTCAGATCCTGTGCTGCATTAGTGCTTAACTCTAAGCTTCATATAAAGTGTTAACTACAGTCTTCACAGTGTGGTCAGACAAAACAATTTCTTGGGGCCTGAAACCCAAGGACACCTTACAGCCACAGGCCCTAAACAGTATAAACAAAAGTGAATTGGAGGGGGGAGAGTGAGCTGGGTGAATATGACTTCATTACCTGAGGCTGTAATTGGACAGTTAACCTCTGATATGCAAACAGACCAAACTTATGAAAAACTCGTGACCATCATCCATCTTGGGCGTAGCTTCTGGAAGGCTTTTGACTGTCCAACGTATATATATTGAAGGCCTTTAATATCCACTTTATTCTTTTGACTTTGTATACCCTCTGTTCTAGGTAGCCAGGCCAAGGCATCAATGAGATGAGGAAAAAGATGAACATATTGACAGCAATAATGGTGTCAAAAATATTTTAATGGGATAAAAGGCAAACCAGAACAGATTTCTGATCATGATGTAAACAGTAAGTAATTCAAGGGGAAACAGAACAAGAAGCTTCCAATGCAGTTACAATAAATTGTCTAAATAATTTCATAATATTCCCAGAAAACATTATGATGTGAATAGAACAAGGCTGGATTCACTTAACAGAAAGATGCTGCTTTAATTTAGCATTTATCAAAAGGACAAATCATAAACATTCCAGACAATTCATGAAAGGTAATGCGTAAAAGACTGAGTGTTAACAGGATTTTTTTGCTCTAGTTTTGAGAAAGAGAGTAAAAGATGGTAATAAAACCAAAATAAAATTTCATTTAATTTTTAATTTATCTCCAGTCAAGAACATGTTCATAGGCATAAGTCATCAATCATATGCTGGTAAACCAAACAGTTCTGGTTGGAAATCTTCCATGGACTTCAGCAGCAGTGTTGCATCCTTTTTAAGATCTGGATTTAATTTTTCATCTGGAATCATAACCACTTGCATTCCTGCTTCCAGGGCTCCTTTGACTCCCTGTGGTGAATCTTCAAACACAAGACACTAAGAAACAAGAAGGTGAGGGGAAAAAATAATTATAATGTTACTGTGAACTTCTGATAGTTTGTTTTAAAAGAGAGAATGATCCTGAATGAAACTTAGTAGGAAAACTAAATTTCATTCTTTGCTTAGACACCCCTAACTAGAACAAGAGCGAACCTCTCGGTTTGTATATCTGCATGGTAATTAACCTTTAATTAATTTCAATTCAAAAAACATCAATACACTTACTTAAATCCCAGAAACTGGTCATCCAGATGTTCCTAAGTGCTTTTATAGAGATGTGTTTAATCACAAGCTTAAAGTAAAATTAAGCAAGTGCCTAAATACCTTTATAAGAAGGCAATTTAACTTTTCCAGACCATCTTTAAAACCTGCAAAATGGCAAAAGCAGTGTTTTCACTCACAGGTATAGCACTTCCTACATACACAAGGTATGGGGAACACAAAACTACCTAGGTCAACAGTAGGACTTTGGATGAGTGGAGACGGACACTACTTATCAGAAGAGTGCTGTCAAAGTCAAACTCTATTTGCTTAATTCTTCCAAAGCAACGATGAGAAAGAAAACAAGCAATTATACAGATATATATATATATATGTACAAAGATACATATATATGTCTTCCAATATATATAAGATAAATATATTTAGAGAAGAGAGAGTTTAGTTAGGTAAAACTTTCGTGCCGTACAATAGCCACAAATCATTCCAGATTGCAGTTTGGAAGCAAAGTTTTTAAAAACAATCATACATTATTTATGTGGATTTTGTAATTTAATGTCAGAATATTGAATAATAAACAAATAAGATATACATATAAAAATCATATGGTCTGAAATTTTATATAATGAAAGATAATGTTTCTTGAACTCATTCCAGAATTTATATAATGAAGCATTTCTCCCTGCCTCTTCCTGTCCATGACCTGCAAAGTCAGTTTGAATTTTTGGTCATGGATAACCCAAAGCAACTTTTGGCATCCAATGACCTCAAAAATCCTGACCTACACTGATGCATGGTTTCTAACACTTCTCCAATTCATGCTGCATTTATTATCAGTATTATTAGCACTGCTACTACTACTAATGCCAAAATCACTGCCACAAGTAATTTTAGTAACTGAACACAGATGTTGGGATGGTTATGGCAATTTTCCTCACATCTACTAATCAATGATCTCAGGAACATGGTGCAATTCCTGAAGCTGTCCTGTGCAGGGCCAGGAGTTGGACTTTGATGATCCTTGTGAGTCCTTTCCAACTCAGAATATTCTATGATTCTATGAACATACAACATCATACTGCAGCTTTTAGGTTCTCAAACACACAACTATTTCACTGCAGAACATAAAGGATGCACAGTGTTTGGTCTGGCTGTTCTGGTGCTCTAAGGAAACCAAGTTGCAACTTGCAAAAGCTTTACTACATTCAAAGAAAAAAAAAATCAAGATGTATTAAATGTCTGCCCTGTATAAACCCATCTATCAGGGACTGTAGAAGGGGAAAAATGAAAGAACCCTCTCCTGATTTCCATTCTTTTAAAAATATTGGTTCTTGCCTTTCAAGATATCAGAAACAACTTGGAGACTGTCAAGAGAAAAGTAAAAGATGCTTTCTACCTTGCATGTAATAAAATAAAACTTAATTAATGAATTTTAGTGAGCCAAAGGAATCACACCGATCTCTTTTCTGCTCATTTCCTTCATACAATCACTGCATTCCATTTTGAACAATGGGATACTTTCAAATGTTGATCATTATCACTATTACTAACTACAAATATGTAACTGGCTGATCCTGGAAAGCTTTGTGCAATTGCTATTAGAATGGAAGCATGGCTCTGCCTATAGGTTTTGTTCTTAACAATGGCTTAGTTCATGACCTTAAGCACTCTGAGGACAATAAATGAAACTCTGACAAGCTTTGCTTCTTGAAGAATAAGCTTAAATGTTGCACAGAAGAGCATTATCAAGACCTTTCAGAAACCTTTTCTGATCCAGCTCATACAAAAGAATGTACTTTGCTGCTCTGCCTTGAAAGACCTAATTGACTTCCACGACGTCACTAAGCTTACTGTACAAGAGGAGCTGATGATTACAGAAGGCAATATGCATAATGAAAAGCTTAACTAATGCCCTGGAACTAGACACAATTAAAACTCTTAATTACCAAAGAAACCAGGCAAATGACCCATAATTACAGTGTCTTGCATGTTACAGGAAATAAGTGTACTAGGTCTTCCTTAAGTCTGTCTTTCTACTGCAACTTATTGTCAACAGCAGTCACAATTTTAATGGATGATGAAAGGTTTACAGAGGTTCACACACAAAATAGATTTATTACTACATGGAGATGTTATAAACTCTTCACTGTCCTGGACCACCCACACACTAAATTTAGAGATACGAAAGCAGCCAAGTTCTTTCCCATTTTGCGTAAGTATTGCAACATCAGCATCACTCCAACTGAGAGACAGATGAGATTTATACAGACTTCAGCTGAGATTCTGGCTGCTCCTCTGCATTATTTCTAAAACTTGTGTCACTGATCAATATTACTCCTATGAGATCTCTCAAAAGGTCATACTAATATAGGACAGTTCTCACTTTGGAATTAACTAAATGCTTAAAAAAGTATAGCAAAGTGTATTAATTTATATTTCACTCTATGAATCTAGAAAAAGAAAAATTAATCACTTAACCAGAGAAGAAATAATATTACTGCAGCACCTTATTACCTCATCCTCCTACATTAAATGTATGAATATAAGAAAAGAGTTAGTTAGGCTCTTGGTATGTACAGCAGGCCCTCTCTACCCTATACACTGCAAAAGTCTGGATGGAATAATTATGTGACTTAACAGGGATATCCATAAGTATTATTGTGGTTAGTGATAACCAAGAAGGCTGGAAGGATAAAAGATTAAAATCAGTTTTAAAATTAAGATTTTGGGAGACCTGTGAAAGTAATATATATGCATAGGGAATGCTTATCAAACAAGTATCCCTTGACGACATATGATACCACTGTATCAGCTCTAAAACAGACTGAAGGATGAGACTAAAGATGCCATGATTTATACACAGAGAATTCATCTGCAAGTTTAACACTACCATCTATTGTTCTGTAAAGAAAGAATGAAAAGAAAGTTTTCATCATCTGTCCTCAAATGACATAGAAACATTTGGTATTGGAATGTGACATGTTTTGGGCTTCTTATGGATTGCATCTTATACTCTGTAACTTCTCTATTTTTAATTGATGCTTTCCTCCTTCATAATCTTATCAACTGGTCAAAAGCTTGATGGGTGATTTGTAAAATTTGCATTGCAGCAATATTTGGTACCCCTATACATTATGTATATGCTCACAATACAGTCTTCTATAAGTGTTTAAGGACTAATTTAAATTTCACCATATCTCTAAAATAAGCCCCAAGACAGACTTCAGGAAGAAATTCACCAAGTACAGCCAGGTCACATGGATATCAGAATGACATTTGATTTATGTAAACCAGAAGGTGCTAAGGCCTTTCATTTCTACAGATAACTTGCTGACTGTTCATTGCTGGAAGTATTTTTACTTTTTTCTTTGTGAAAAACTAGCCCATACTATATGGTTAAAATTCAAAGCTAAGTAGCATTTAAGAAGTAAATTATCAGTCTCAAAGACATTATTACTGCAATGACTGTTTGTGGCTTGTTCAACAACTTTTGTAATTTTTCCTTGCTCAATGTTTTTTAGATTTTCAAAATAATTCCAGTACTAACTGACTGCATTACTCATGTGAGCAACCCAGAAATTTTCAAGAACCTAATATAATTCAGAATACAACACAGATTCCTCCATATACTATAGAAAAATGTTGAGATGCTTAAAAGGTTCTGTTTGTCATTTATGGGAGGTGGTGGAAATTCACAAAAAATAGAGGAAACAACAATTTTAACATCATAACACAGATGCTGGGCTGTTTTTTCGCTCAACTTGTGTTCTCATTTTTCCTATGTTTTGATTTTCCAAACACCTGGGAAAACAGGAAAATGTATTTCTGGGTGACCCATTTACCACAAGAATTACTTAAACATTATTGAATGAATTCATTTTAAGTAACTGCAATATTTGCAACTTTGATCTCCTACTGTGTTAATTCTCTGATGAAATAAAAAAAAAACCCATAATGAAATAATGCGATTAATGTTTCTCTCCTAATCTTTGGATTTACACTCCTTCCAGAAACAGGTGGGAAAAATTCCAATAGTGAATACAATAATGAATTACATTTCATTTTATTTTAAGGACATGCCAATTTGACCAGCCAGGGATAACAGAATTCTATTAAATATGCTGTTATGAGAGTAATGCAGCTTAAAGCCCCACAACTTAGTTCCATTAAGGAAAATGAGGAGTAAGCCAAGATGCTTTCAAATGCTATAACAAATGAATAAACTGCAAACCTAAAATCAAATGAATTAAGCACCAGAATATTCAGCATACTAACTACAGCCACCATTCTTTATGAGTCAATGATTCATATTAAGAACTGTTTGGAAATTACATGCACATATGCTTTTTAATTCAGATTTTTATTAACTCACTACTAGGAGTACGTTGCAGACCAATAAAAGAATCAAATTATTTACTATAAGACTTACAAAACAAAAAATAATTTGCATAATTTCAAAAAAGAAAAAAAAAAAAAAAGGGTTACATCTGCACATAATTAGATCACTCTGGGTTTCTAGCTCTTACATAAATGCCACTTCACATTTCAGACCACACCAGCAGTTCCTCTCTCACAAACCAGTTCACAGAATGTTATCTCAAGGAAGGCCAGAAGGAAAAAAATGGTTTGTATGGAGAAGAAGGAGGAGAAATTTCATATTTCTTGCTAGTTTTCAAGACTTGATCAAATGAAAGGAAGTGTTTCTGTGAGTGACAGTCAGCCCCAGACACAGCGGCTCTGTGAGGCAGGGAGAAGGTCACATTTACATGCGGGGTTACTCTGATCATTCCGGATGGCTGGAGCACTCTTTTCACAGAGCACTGTGTGTTTAAGGACAGCACACTGGGAACTTTGTATGGTAACTTGTGTTACAGGCCTCAAGAAATTCTCAGGCATTTCTGAAACAGTGTCCAATTATCCCAGCAACAGCAATCTAACTCAATCAACTGCAGCTTGGATTAGCCATAGAAGGGTATTGTTCTTTTATGGAGAACACAAGACAAATACTCCAAGATCTTCTCTACTGAGGCTACTCATATTGCATAACATGCTGGAGTTTTATGTCACTTATCTCTAAAGGTAGCCTATAAAGTAATTCTGTACAATGAAATAGCTAATTTGTGCTGCCTTCCACAGAGAACTATCTTTATCAAACCCACTGACTTCCTTGACATGTAATACACAACACATTCAAGCAAAGCACCTTGCATGCAGAGCTCAGAACTCTAGGACAAAATACACTGAGGGGGTGCATGAAGGCCATTTGGAAACACCCTATTCAACACATGTCCAGCCAAAGCAGGCTGCTCAGGCTTGGTCAGGAGAGCTTTGAGCATTTTCAAGTATGCTGATTCCACATACTTCCTGGACACCTGTTCCCATACAGCAAAACCATATGGTGAAACCAGCCCTATGGTGAAAATGGTTTTCCAAGAATCTAGGAGTTTCTTCTGTTCTACCTTCTGTCTGTTGCCTACTGCATGATCACTCTACACCTCGGAGAAGAGGCTGGGCTCATCTCATGAGCAAATACATCAGAAATACAAACCAGGTACATCCAAAGGAGGAATTGTTTTGATGCATCCAAATTCTAAGTTTCAAACTGAAACTGGAAGTAGGCAGCAAAAGTATTTCTTGAATAACAGCAATGAAGTTTTTTCCACAGGGAATGTGGACAAAACCATAGGTCAGGCTGCCAGAGCAGGTACCCTTCCTGCTTGTTTTGGGTAACTGGACACCATCACTTGCCTACAGCTGCCTCAGCAGGTGCTGCAGAAGGTACTTGATTCTCATGGAGAAAGCTATTTTTTTTTAAATCTATTTTGGCAATAGTTTGTTTTTGTTCAATAACACCTCCTTGACCAGTGTTATTTTCCCACAGAGAAAGATCAGCCTGCATAGTGAAATAGACATGAATTTGATCGAAACATTATTTCGCGATTGTGCAACCTCTGATGGAAGCGTTAATAACAGCCCCTATATGCTTCAGACATAGGTCAATTCTTAATTTCTTCAATAAAGAGAGAAAAGGTGAGAAGAGGCATTAACCTTTAAACAAGTTTTCACAGAGAGTGCAAAAACGCCATGGAAAAGGTACTTTTTCTCCTATTCAGTACAAGCTTCTAACTGAACCATACACAGAAGTGTCACCAGTCTGGAGTGACTCAGTGAGATATAGCTGTGTTACACTTTAACTCTTCCTGATCAGGAAGAAAAGAGCCTTTCTCTCAAAATTCAAAGCCGAAAGTAATTGTAGAAAATATTTAAGATTATCAGCATAAAACTCCAAGCAGAAAGCCAGAAACTACTGCCTTTAAATAAAACAAACAAAACACTAACAAAATTATACTAATTATTTTATATGTATTTCAACTACAGAGAAACAACCCCAAAAACATTTAAAATGGCAATTCTCTCTTCTCAATATAGATTTTCAGAGGAAAGTGAAGAAGAATGAACAAAACTAAGTTGGAAAAAGTATTAACTCCTAAAGTTAAGAGGAATATAAATGTTCTTGTTGGGCAGTATCTGAATCATACAGGTTCATTCCTTCAGCCTACCATCTTACACCTGGCATGCCTAAAGCTGATTGTATGTGTGAACCCACAAAACGGCTGTGCAAGTATTTATGAACATGCTCTTTCAAAAGTAAAGCACCTGTGGGCATTGAGTTATGGTTAGTAATGTCATAATTCCATCATTTATTTTTGTAACAGCAATCTAAAAATACCACATCTGAAATGAAAAGCCTCATTACATAAATAATCAGATCTATTTAAATAACTCCTCATGATTTCAAAAGATGATTTCTCAGCCTCTTAGTTTGCAAAGCTTCTTTGACTCTGCCAGCAAATGAAACTCAAAATTTCTTACAGAATTCTTTACCTGAGAAATTATTATTTCTGTGTGCTAAATACAGTATTTCTAAAGAATTTGAAATCTACCACCAAAAGTAAAAGAATCAATTATAAAACCCATATTTCTACATAAACTATGTATGATACAGTCTTTTTGAACTATTTATTATGAGAAATAATTAATTAAATGGACCCACTCTCCTAACCCTGAAGGATTAACTGTAAGTGCACTGAAGTTCTACTAGATCAATACAATTATTATTGGTAAAAACAAAACTTTTAATAAGAATATATTATGTATTAAGAGGACACTTAACAAAAAGTCAAAATTATTTTTTGAAAATTCCAGTAGAGAAGTTGTGCTTTTCACATTGATCTCTTAGCTTGTTTTTATCAGCATCCTTTGTTTATTTTAGAGAAGCAAATACCTAGGTATTTCAAGCTATGAAAAATGCAGAGAAAGAAAACAAGTGAATATCAAGCATTTTGATGTGAATCAACCATTAAAATAGACTGTT
The DNA here is from genome assembly GCF_052056855.1 of Sturnus vulgaris. NCBI lineage: Eukaryota > Metazoa > Chordata > Aves > Passeriformes > Sturnidae > Sturnus > Sturnus vulgaris. The sequence continues at coordinate 98,041,562 of NC_142244.1, forward strand.
CCTCTAGAAAATTTCTTTCTACTGTAAACTCCAAGCCCAAATAGTTCTGTAAATAAGACAAGCAATATACTTTTAAAATGAATTTACATGTAGAAAGTTATTTGAGTCTTAATCTCAAAATATCTCAACATGCTTTTGTTGAAATTCCCCTAATATGATCTAGCTACTTTACATACCATATAGAAACACTTTTTAAAATGCATTGATGACACACAGTTATTAAGCTGTGCCTATTTTTCTATGAGACCAGCTCTACCAGCTAAGTGAATGCTAACAGTCACTTCAGCCAAAGGCTCTCAGTTCTTATTTTGACTCAGGCATGCTTACAGGAAGAGTAACAGGTCATTTTCCATGAAAGGAATAAAGTGTGCATATAAATGAATGCACAGGAGTAAACAAAGAACAAAAATAGAAAACCATGTTTATTTAACTCTGTGTATGTATTCATGTGGATAAATACATGGTGTATGTGGTCTCCATACAGATAATCTCTCTCTCTGTGGCATGAGGCTTAGATATATATTGGATTAGTGACTAACAGAGCCATGACACTGGCTAAACATGAACATTACTTTGAGAATACCAGCCATGGTATCAGTTATTAGTTATCTTGTCACACAACTTCTGCCATAACTTCTTCTGGGTACTCAGTTCTTCAAAGAAACAAATTTATCAGTATCTGGGTTCACATTAGCTTTTCCTAATATCATTTTTTAATCTAAAACTCCCTCCCATTCTGTATATTTCAACCACAAATAATGTTCAGATTCAACAGGGTATAAAGCTGACAGATGGCAGACAATTTCAAAAGGAAAACTACCATGTATTTGCCTGTAAAACAACCTCTCATGGGCAAAGTCCTCAAAACACTTCCTCAGGCCATATGCTCAGGTGAAAACTACTGGTTCACCTAACATAATAATGATTTTATATTAAAAGTAAGAATCACATAGTGAATCTGCTGATCTGAAGTATCCTGCATTTGCTGACCATCAACAGTTTGAGTGAGTTTTTAGAAAAGGGATGAGAGCTAATTTCCCATTTAAACTGTGTCCACATCTCTGAGACTGTTTGAATTGTTACTCTAAAGCTTGCTGCCACATTATTTTGCTATGCAATTATTAACAACTTATTGCTATGTAATGGACCTCACATAATATACATATATATAAACAGAAAATATGCAAATGGTATATAAGTATTGTATGGACTTAGAATCACATGATTCCCAGATGTCTGGTTACAGTATGGTGTTGATAATGCCAAGGTTGTAGATTTGAGCTCTGCATGGGCCATTCACTTAAGAGATGGACTCATGTTCCTTATGTATCCCTTCCAACTCAAAATATTCTGTGATTCTGTGATGAGATTGGAAGCAACCTCTGAAGGTCACCTGAGCCAACCACCTGCTCAAGCAGGGACACCTACAGCCCAGGACAACATCCAGACAATGTTTGAGTATCTCCAAAGAGAGAGACTCCACCACCTCTCCGGGTAACCTGCAACAGTGCTCAGTCACCCTCATGGTGAAAAAGTGTTTAATGCTCAGAGGGAACCTCCTGTCTTTCAGTTTGTGTCCACTGCCTCTGGTTCTTTTATTGGGCACCACTAAAAAGTGCCTGGCTCTTTGCATTCTCCCTTCAGGTATTTACTTACATTAATGTTTCCCTGAGCCTTCTCTTCTCCAAGCTCACTTTGCCTTTCCTGGCACATTGCTGGCTCATGGTCAACTCAGTGTCCACCAGACATTGTAATTACCTTTTTTCTGACTGCAGGAAATCAGTTGGGTTTTCTTTCCTGTTCAAATATGTGCAGCTAGATTCACTGATGCAGAGACAGAAGGCACTGTAATGGAACTTCTAAATTTAAAGGTCTGAATGACAAATGTACAAAAAATACAGACAAAACTTATCACTAAGTGACCATTAGAAAACCTATGATGAGAATATAAAACACTCCATTAGGAAGTGTCTCAGTCACCCCAATACTGATATAAACACATTTCTTCACAGTTAAGTCAAAGACAAATTGCCTTCTCTGCAAATGCCTGCAATCAAATTACAGAGAAGCACCTGAGTGAGAGTTAATGTGCTTATAACACACACTTGTTTGGAAAAAAAATCCGAGGTGTCTCTGCATAAACACAGTCCATTCTGCTTTTCTTCTATTTATAAACAAATTATGTGTATTTATATATTAGTTAGACTACCATGGCATACTGGAAAGAATGATTTTACATTGCTCTAAACATCACAACACATGACCTGAAAGAAAGTACCTCTAATACAGTAATATAGTCAGTTCAGAAAGATGCCAAGATATTGCCAAGAATCTGGATAAACTGACAAACAGCTGAGTGCTACAAGCAACATTTTACTGATAACTTGGAAGCTTCAGCACCCAGACATTATATAAAGATTCCCTAGGGAAGCCAGACTGAAGCAGGTGTGTCAAGGTGAAAAAGTATCACTGCCACACGGTCCTCTGAATTATATGTTCTGGCTACCTGGTAAAATATGCTGTGACTACAGAAAATAAAAGAGGACAGTCTGCCTGTCAGACGAACAAATTTGTGATTCAGCACACAGGAAAAGGCTCAGGTAATTTTTTTTTCTCTTTTTGTTTTTTTTTTTTAAGAAGTTGTAGTGTTCTATTATATGATATTTCTATTATATTTCAAGTCTTTGCTAATTGATTCCAGCTGCTTCTAATGAGCTATAGGTAAGATTCATCATTGAATGGAGAAAATAGATAAATAAAATAACAAGTATGTCTAAAGACTGAGGACTGAAAATCTCATCCACACATAAAGATTGAGATTTATGTTCTGGGTCTGCAGATCTTTGAAGGTGTGGCTAGAAACATCAGTTTCATAGTCTTCAAAGGTTTGTAAGTTCTAGTCTCAACAAGAAGAAAGGTGTGAGAAAAGACACTAAAAATTGTTTTTCTCCATTTACCCTGCATCTACAGAAAAAAAACACTTCAATACTTTTAAAGCCATAGAGAACAGTCTCCTTATTGACAACAGAAGTAGGAATTTAACAGGTAGTTCTACTGGATATCAAGATGATGGATTAAAACTGGAAAGAAACAATTACTCTGTCTAGAAACACTGTTATTATACGCTCAACTATGCTCAACTAAGTCACATTTTTACTTTGCTACCAAAAGTAACAAGAAGAAAATCTTACAAAATCAAGTGACAACTGTCCTTTTTGAGCTAGTTCACATAGATACCCAGTGTCTTACACCTCGATGAACAGCAAAGATGTTGCTCATGACACTCAAAATGTTTTTGTCAATCAGATGTTCTTGTGCTTTCCACTGGTAGCGCCGCAGGCTTCCAGCCAAGGTTCTCTTCATTTTTTTCTACTTCTCCTATAAACTTAAAAAGTTTTTCTCTCTGCTTTGGTTGCCTTCCTGACTACGTTCCTTGAAGAAAAGGAATACAGTTCAGGTAGGCTCGTCTTAATAAGAATCTTTCCTTACAAACACTCTGTGGTTATGAAACGTCATATTACTACTAATTTCAAAGACCATGTGTGGAACAAAAGCACTTAAAATTGCCAGTTTTTCTACAGAGAAGGATCTGTACATTTTCATATGCAGAAATATGTACATATATGCACACATTAGTTTATATGACAGAACTGTACAGAGGAAGAAGAATGGCAGAAACAACAAGGGCACGTGGGGGGAGCCTGAAACACCCTGGGCCAGCTGCTCCCAGACACACTCCAGCAGTCACACACCCCATCAACCCACCAGAAACTAACTCCTGTGCTGCAAGATGGGACAGGATAGCCCCAGCAGCCCTGTGAGGCCCTGGGCCAGCCACTCTGGGTGCCACCAGGCCAGACCCGCACAGACATGCAGAAGCTCCATGGGTCAGGACACCCTGTGGGAATGTGAGTGAGAAGGGGCTGATGGGGTGTCAGTAGGGGTCATCTGTTCTTGGCCATTCCTGCATCAGTCTGTGTAGTCTGTCCTGTCTCCTCCAATTAAACTCCCTTTCTAACAATTTTTATCAGAAAAGGGCGTAAACTGTGCACACACTTGTGCATGGAGTTCTCAGTGTCAGTCCTGCCATGGGACCAGGAGTCCCACGTGCCCACAGTGCAGCAGTGCAGTGATGACGGGTGGGCAAGTGAGGGTGTGAGGGCTAGCAAAGAGCATGCTGGAGTAGCTGGCAAGTAGGTGAAGTGTCCTGGAAGCCAGGCATGACCCTATGGGCAAGAGCACAGTCAGTCCTGACTCTTGGAGGAACAGGGTAGGCACAGGGCAGCCTTGGCCAGCTGTTGCATCTGGGATGTCCAAGAGATCTGTCCTCAGACGGACGCTGTGGAATGATGGAAGCACAAGACTGGGATCCAGGGAAAACTGAGTACCTAAATCCAGCTGCTGGAAGGATCCTTATTGCAGGGTGAATGTGGGGTAGACTTGTCTCGTATGTCTATGCAGGAAAGTGACATAACAGTAACACCACAAGATCAACATAGGTATAGGTTTGAAAACAGGTTTGATTTAAATTCTCTAAAATTTCCAGGCTTATTCATAGCTGCAAAAGTTACTGGAAGCTGTCTACACCATGAACATGGGTACTTGTCGAAGAAGTACAGCATTTTAAACATTTAAGGTGATTTTGGTTTATATTTTCCACACAAACAAGCAAACAAACCCCACCCGAAAAAACCATACAAACTGCATGGAAGACCCATAGATAAAGGCTTTGCAAATAAATTGAGAGCCATGGTCAATTGAAATAATACTGAGACCCTTGCTGTATTTATAAAGAAGTGCAAAAAGATAGTTGGCTTATTTGGTTTTGTCAGGCAACACAAGCTTTTAATATCTCTAGTCATTCAGACCTTTGACTAAGATTTATTAACCTGCCAAACAAAAGCAATTTTACAACATATACAACTGCAGTTCATTTCAGAACATTTATTGCTCTGTAAACAGAAAATCCAGGTTCTGCTTAAACAATCTATTCCTTTTCTTCCTCTTGATGCAAGAAGGAAGGCAGGGTAGTAAGAGAAATTCTAAGTGAAAAAGAAAGAAGTATTTACAAACTTATTTGCACAAATATATAAAAAAAAGCATAAAGTTAGAAATTTAAATAGATTTTTATCTCAACTGAGAAAACATCCTCCACCTTTGAGCAGTATGGAGAGGGGAAGGGGAAATAGAATAGGGGAACAGCTTCACATTTAATTTGCATATTTTCTGCTATGCAGCTCAGCTCAAATGGCTCTGAGAGATGTTTAGAAAGGAGGCAGTTTATTAGGAGGCTGAAACAGGAACATGATACCTACCTGGAACACAACCAGGTTACCCAGTCTCCCTTTATAGAAAGAAATGTGATGCTAGGGAATGGGTTACTGCTATTTAGGGATAGAGCCTCATCTAATAGCCTGACAAAAGGGAGGCAGCCACAGCTCCATGCCCCCACCCAAACAGTAGCAAGGCTGAGCACATATCTCCCAGCAGGCACCAGCAAACACACATAAATATATATATAAATAAATAATAAATAAATAAATATGTATGTGTGTGTGTGTGTATATATATACAGATACATAAGGCTAGACACACAGATCAGTGCAGTTATACTCAGCACTCCCAAGGACCCACAGGGTCGTTCAACTGCCTCATTCTCTAGAGCTCATATGCTTGCACTCAGCCTGGCCACTGGCTCTGCAAATGCCTGGGCTAGGCCCCTGTGACCTGCAACCCTAGGCTGTGGCTGGCACCTCATTTTGCCCAGTTGCTAGCACCCAGACTCGTGCTTGCTCCAGCTGCTGGCACCATGAACAATGGGCCTCTGCCTGGGTCTGGTTTCTGGCCACCTACACAGAGACCGTAGACCAGATGCCCTTCAGCCAGGAAGAGTTAGAAGTGGAATTTGCTAACACAGGAGACACTGCACTGGTAAGAAACCGTGCATGGCCAGACAAATGTCTGGCCTATTTACACATCCAATGTTTTTTATTCTCTTATCCCTCTACTTCCCTGTAATTAATCCTGATCAAACCAAAAACTCTCTTCCTCTGCATCTCATACTGAGTGCCACACCCTAGGCAGCATCTCCCTTCAGTCCAAAAGGCTTAATCCAGAATTGATTTACCTTGATAGCATTTCTGGGACATAGCTGGGAGGGCCCAAACAGGCTGTCCCTCCCTTTGAGACCTTAACTGAGCTTCTGTCTACCTTTGGGACTCTGTGCTGCCCTGGCCATATGGAGATGGGCACCTGATGGGATGATGACTTCTGTGACAAGTGTCAGAACTGTTGGGAAGGTGTGATTTGGGATCCCCCATGTGCTGTCACCTCTTAGCTCTTCTGTGAGCCTGCAAACAAGCTTTTAACACAAACACAAACATCTGCATCTGGTAGCAGATCTTCCTTAGGATCCATCCAATTCTATGCAAGTCTATGCATCACATGCTGATTGATTCCTAATATGCAAGACCAGGAATCCAATTACTTTCTTTTACAGGTCTTTATAACAGGGGCCTGACATGCCATACACTACGCTAAATATAGAAATAGAAGAAAAAGCAATGCTCAAATCAGACATCCTATTTTTCCCTTCTTCTCAATGCTGCTATTATTCCAATGTTCAGTTTGATCCTAAAGCAATACACCACAGCATGTCACAAGCATTATTATGTCTTTATACTGCCGAGTAACTGAAATCCTTTTATTAAAATACAGCATTCTGTGATGGATTTCTTCATCCTTGGACTGACATTGAGCCTGAAGCTCTTACTAGTAATCACTTTACACAAAGCCAGATCACATACTCAACTCAGACAGAGAAGCTAAGGACTCAATTGACAGATTTTTAAAAATGGTGTGAAAGCTGGTGAGACTGAATTGTTCTAGCAAATAATAGACACATTTCAAAATTTCTGAGAAAAACTACACTGAAAGCCTTTTCTAAGTATTCAACTTATAGAACATTTTATTCACCATTCATTAGCACTGCTTTATTTAAACAAAATCAGAGAAACAACAAAGTTACTGCACTAAATAATGAAGAAAATTAAGGCTGTCATTTAGTAATATCACCTGTAAAGAGGAGCTGTAAATATGAAGATATCAATAAAACAGTTTTCCACCAGCCTACTCGTACTCAAAGTCAACAATCATCTTGCAAGCATACTTGCTCTTCTACTGATTGCTAAGATGATAAGGAAAACAAATCAATTGACAGGAGAAAGGGACAGTAATAAATTGTCCAAACACCTTAGAATTAATAGTTAAAGCAATACTAGAATAGAAGATGAAACTCTGACATGAGTGTTTCCAAAGAAAACTTCTTTACTTTGAGAGTCATGCCAAAGTGCACATTTGCAGCCGACTCTTCTTTCCACTATCTTCATGAGATTTTAAATTTAGACATGTAGCATCCTAAATGTTTGAAGAGTTTTTGCTGCAATGTTGGGCCTGTCACATCATCTACCAATCCTCTTGAGACAGAATACTTAGCCTCAAAAAAGTACATGCTTTTATTATTTCAGTATATACATTGTTAACTTATAGACTATTTCCTCACTCTTCATCTACACTCTTTAAAAAATGCTTGAGAAAGCCATAAGGACAAATGGGCTACCACACACTATTAACTCTTTATTATTTATAATGAAGGTATATAGATTTCCTTAGTGCAGTTACAAATTCAAGTTTACATTTTCACCTCCAAGGCCCTATATTATCTTATCCACAATTATTTATGCCTCGCTTTTATTTCTTTCTACTCCCTAGATATCTTCTATCCTTTCACTTAATTGCATTCTTTATCTCTTTCTCCCACTTTCAGCTGTATGTCTTATATCATGCTGACCTCTGTGCCTCGTACAATCTTCATGCCTACATTCTTCATCCTTCTCCAGAAGTATATTTAAAAGTACACTCTTTCAGGAATCATTGGTACAAGCTCTTCTTCCTCCCTTTCTTATTGCTGGGTTATTAAATAAAATTTGTCTTGCTTAAATCGCTTTTGCTCCTTGTTGGACCAGGGCAGCAGAGAACACAGCTGAAAGCAGAACTGTTCTGATTTATATCTTATTTCTATCAGGAATGACCTCTGTTAACTCTGACTCTGAGGAGAATTGAGGGACAATACTTGCTTACCATCTAAAATAAGAAACTGGAATCTTGTTCACTAAAAAAGCCACAATGTTCATTAAATAAATGCCCATCAGTATGTGTATAGTGCTTAGTTTCTACAAACTACATCTGTACTTATAGTCTTAGATGTTTACATTTATTTCATAGTGCTCCAACAATTGTCCAGAGCAGGTTCCACGCCAGTGATCTAGCATACATGAATATGATGTTTTTTATCCCCTCATGGTTTAATGTGTACTTAAATGTAAACATGATGACTACACTGAGCAGCACACTAGCATCAGAAAATCAGGGAAGCATTCCCAGATGCAGTATTGGTCATAGTATGGTAGTCATAGCATTATTTCTGACTTCTAGAACACCTGACCACAGGAATTCCACTTTTCCAAACTTCAAACACCTGCTCCACAATATAACTCTTTATGGAATTATCATATGACCATTGTACTAGTTATTACTATAATTGCAAAAGTACTATCTTCTGAGGAACATCTTCAAAAAACTGTGAACATTTTTTGCTGAAATTAAATAAAAAATCTTCTCAATGAAAATTTTTGGTCTGGAAATTTAAAAACTCACAACTGATATCAGTCTTCAAATGATATATTGTAGCTAATGTAAAGACTGCAAATGCATTCTACCTCAGATACATGATCATTTTTTTCTAAAATGAAAGGTTCTCTTTTAATTTGCTTGGGATAACTGCATTGCTGAAAGTGAAAAGTAGTAAGATAAGTTATATACTATTATGCTTTTTGCCTATGGTAATTTATTGAATCAGTAATATTCTGAGTCTGTAATAGCTCTGAAGTTCAGGAAAATAGGCAATCTCTAATGTCTCCAGCCTGAGCTACAGGATGCAATAACATGTTCTGGAGACAAACTGAATAGATCACTGTGACCAGGTGTCTGTTCAGGAGAAAGAAGATAATTTCTTAATAGAGGAAAACATGTTCTGTAACAGAAGATATTTTCAGCAATGGATGAAAGCTCACCAATTAGTCTTTGTTTGTCAGCAAAACCTTGAGGCTTTGAAGCAACTAACCTATGAAGTGAAGGAGTTACTAACATCAAGAGCCAGTTCCATTACCATGCCACTATCTTAGGAAATAGTTGCAGTTGCATTTTAAAATAACTACGGTGCTTTTCAGGGAAGTGTTGGCTAGTAATCCTTATCTCTATACTTGGTAAAATCTGCTGATAACTCAAAGTTTTATAGGTCATCTGGGATAACATCTGTAAGAAAATTGGAGTGAAAAAGTAGTCTACTGGGCAGTCAAGTGTCAATTGAAACTAAATGGTCAAGAAACATGGCAGTACACATTAGCTGGAAGAAAATAAATTACATATACATTTTCTAACATTTGGTTTAAATACTGGACATCACTGTAAACAGCTCAGTGAAAACTCAGAACTTGGGAGACCAGCTCAGTGAAAATTTAGAGCTTGGGTGATAATGTTTATATTCACAGACATATAAAGTGGTCTCATGTGAAATGCTCTATGTACTATATCCCAAAGACATTATTCTATGTTAAAACGTTTTTGATAGAAGGAGTCTGAAGAAATGCAGTCAGAATGCTTCTGAAGAGAAAAAACCCCAAGCAACCAACCACATCACTGCCCCCACCCCAACAAAAAAATCCCAAACACAACCCGTTCAGATGGTGAGGCTTTGAATAGACTCTAAAGAGCTCAATTTATGGTGCAAAAAGTAAAAAGGGATGTGACAAGCAGTATTTACAATACTGAGTGGCAGATCAATTTCTTCTTATCATTCTCACTCATAACATATAAAAAGCTGACACTGGAACATATACAACATATACAGAATTCATTGTCCCAGGCACACATCAGTATAAAGAAAAACCACACATCCTGTGGAAGAGTTACTACAGCCTATTATTTTTGTTAAAAATTACTTGATATGGGAGCAACAGAATTTAAGTAGATAAATTAACCACCTGTAGCTAAAAAGTGATTCTTAAGCTGTGATTATTAGCTATCATCAGAGATGGTACCAAATAATCTGGACTATGAATGTGAGCATGAACAGCAATTCCTATATTTAGTATCATTTAGAAAAAAAATTAAAAGCTTTGTTTCAAAAATGGAATAGGAGGGAAGCATTTCTACCACTACCTGGAATTGTATTCTACTTTAAATTAGAATCACTTCAGTCTTACTGAAGTTTAACTTGAACCATTTTCTTCTTGGCTTTGGATTATGCTATTATTCTAAGATAAAAAGATGCTGAAATGGAAATATTAAGCATCCTTTTTTAGCAGACCAGTCTTCATGTCTTCAGTTCTTTTGTATACTACAAGGTCTTTTATCTTTATAACACCTATCACAATAATAATAAAACAAAAATCTCCAATACTGCTTAATGGAGTACACTTTGTAATCACCTTCTAAGTGCACTTATTTTGTGATGCAGCAATCAGTCTGAGCAAAAAGCTATGCCCTGTTTAGACTATAAATAATTTACCAGTGTTAATTGATGGTTCTATATGTAGGTTTTCTGCAATCATGCCAAAAAGACAGACTCTTACAAATTCTTTATCACACAACAGAATAAGAAGCCTACCATGTAATACCAGCTCTCAGAAAATTGCCTACAACCGCAGCTCCACAAAGAACAAGTAATTTAAACAAACTAAGAGAAAAAAATAAACTTATCATCCCCTAGCCTCAGTGCATTAAAACAACACATAGCTGACTGTAGTCTTTCAAAGGTTTCCAAAGATTTCCCTATGACAGTAATTTAAAAAGAAGCAACCAAAAAATATTGGCAACAATGCAGTTCCTTCTTTCAGTCTTCATTCTTTGTCCTGAAACTGTTGAAAACCACTGTTACAACAAGCTCTGGGTGATTACAAAGGTAACTCCATATACAGAGAGAATCAGTGCACTAGATCTTATTGAAAGAGGTATTCATTCATGCTTGCTATAACTCAAAAGACATTAAAAACATTTTTTGTGAAAATTCTTGTTAATTAAAATCTAATTATTCAATGACTGCTGTTTGGCATCTCTAAGAAAACGCTCAAGGTCTTGAAAGAAAGAAAAGATAACTGAGTGAGCAAGTTATCATAAAACAAGGATTTTTTCCCTTTTTTCCTACTTACCATGCATAATTAATATGTGATAATACCCATAATGAGTTCCCTAAAACAATTAGCAACACATCTCCAGTGACCTGCTAATCTGAACATAATGCTTTTTGAATTTGGAGGTGCACCAGTCTCTTTGTGCTTACACACTCACCTCACGTAGAAGCAAAGAAGGCTGCAGAGCATAATTTATTATTCTGCATCACATTTCATCAACTCCCTTAGCAGCTACTTGATACATTATCAAGACAAATGCAAGGGAAAAAAAAAGTATTCCTACCTCTCCACCCCCCAAGTAGAGTACCCCAAAGACTAAGAACTAATTATAATCCTTCTTTCCTCTTCCAATCATTAAGATACCTTCAGTGAAAGCAAACCTTGACCAGGTTACTTTTTGTGTGGAATTTCAATGACTTTTTCATCTCCGTAAGACAAATACATCCATAAATAAACATGCACTGCAGTAACAAGGGCAATGTCTGGAACACTTAAAAGTTAAATTACTTGCAAGCCATACAACATCTCACTTTTCTTGCCAGCATGGGGAGGGGTAGGTTGAGAGAGTGGGTGAGTGCACGTGTGAACACACAAGTACACCTGCTTCAGAAGAAAAGGGAGGAAGTAAAACAATCACAGGAACTGAGAGCATGATAATTGAAAAAAAAACCTGAAAACAAACAAATAAACAATCTTTTTACTTTAATTATCTTTTAAGTATAAAATAGTGGCCTATTACGAATTTAGGGAAAAGATGCCTGTGTATAGTAGTGTAGAGGACCGGACTTAAGCATGTTTTGTCTCAAACAGTCAGAGTGTTGCTACAGGAAAGGTGATTAGAGGAGAGGGTCCCATGGAGATGTGGCAGTGCTGTCCAGAGCCAACTTCCTGCTCACCTTCAAGACTTGTGCTCCGTTCCCCCACCCCAACTCATTACCTTTGTGTAGTGGTGTGGTGGCTTGTTTGTGAGCCAGCACCTTCTAAAGAGGTTTTTTAGAGTTGTGAAGTGTACTGTACAAAACTAAGGGCCTGGTAGCTGATACCTTTTGAGTGTAAACATTGAGCTGGCTGCCACAGTTAAGAAGACTGTATAATAAAACAAAAGAGTTCCCTGACATGTGGTCCAGTGCCTTTGCTCCACCTGACAAGAACCTACAACCAACATCACACCCTCTACCCATGGGCTGCAACAAGTAGATCTTCAGAAGTCCCAGATTGTGAGACATGGTTAAATATCTCATGTTCTTTTCTCTACAGATGGAAGGCAAGCTTCCTAACAACAGACTTCATCATCCAGCCTGGGAGACACAAGTAAGGGCTACATGCTTAGACTGCAGCAGCTGAGGAAGGCATTGGATTCAGCCAACAGGCTGTTCACTGATGTATCACAATGGAAGTACATTCCACTGGAGTGCTGTATCTTTGCATCCCAAGCAGTAAACTTCTAGAAATATAAATAAAATGATATTGTTCAATACCTAATTACTTTAAATTGCTCAGTACACAATTTACGAGTATGATTTATTAATAATTTATTCCTTTAAATTTCTCCAGTGTTTGTCTGATATCAATAGCTTCTCCAGTAGGGAGAAGAACCCATAAAAAAAGCTATGCTGTTTATTATTTTGCAGCACCCCATAATAGCAGGAATTCAAGGACTAGTCCAGCAACATACACTAAATAATAAAAAACAAATTGCCATCTAGAAATGCCTTCAGTGACATTGCAGAACAATAAAAGCAAAGGCTTGAGGAATTCAGGAAAAAGTTCTGGCCAAGAACCATTCTGAGCAAAGAGCTGATGTATCATGTGGTAACATGACAATTCCCAAGGAAGTCCAAAGGTTGGGAGACTGAATTTCTCAGGTTCAAAAGTTGCAAAAAGATGTTTTCCTCAATTTTTTCAGGAAGTAGTCCACACAGTGGACAAGACAAGGATGAAACTCTCTTCTGATCTGATTTAAAAGGAAAGCTGAAATTCCAGATTGCTGTTATGTTCTCAATGGAGAATTTTTCTTGGCAGTGTAGAAATGTGCTGGAACTACTTTTCCAATTATGCTTTACAAAAGACTAACTGCTGGGTATTTTTAGTTCCTGATAAAAAGATACAAGCTGTTAAGACTGGGCAATTTTGCATGCATACATAAAAGCAAAAAAATCCATTTCTCCAAAAAGCTAGAAAATCAGAAAAAGGGATGTTCCTTGGACTAGGCACCTCATATTGGTTAGAAGGCAGACAAGTTGAAACATTCTGTTCCCAAGCCATAGATACACCCTTTCAGACTTCACCTGCTATCCACTTTCAACACTTCAGGGCATGTTTTACATGACATAACTAAACTAATCTGGGTACACACAAATGCTGGGACATAGTTCATTCGCTTTTTAATCACTCTATGTACAATAAGAGTAATGTAATCCAAATTTGTTAAGGGAGTGAACCCTGCTTTTGCTGCAAAATACTTAAGCAAGGTGTGAGTACTCAGGAGCAGTGGTTTCAACCTCTCATGGCACTGAATCAGTTGCTGTCCTACCACCTCCCAGGGTGTACCATCCCCACCACGACACACTTCTCCCACGGGAAAACCTCTGCTAAGTTTGGATGCTGGTCACTGTGTAGCACAGGACGCAAGGCTAACAGGAACACTGCCAGAGTACAACCCTGCAGATGTGGGACAACAAGAAAACACACCCCAGAAACACTCAAATATCCCAGACTTTCATTCAGTCCAGTAACCCCATGGCTACACTGGAGTTGATATCAACAAAGCAGACAAGGCAAGAAGTTCTTTACTGACTAACCCATCAAATGCCGAATTAATTAATGAACCAGTGCAGATAAGAATTTCCAGTGGCTTCTGAAAAGAAAGAACGAATTCTGCTTTCTACCTCAAAATGCACCTTCAGCCAGAAGGAGTTGCAGAGCAACATTGATTCTTCTTTGTAATAGGCAGCCACTGGCATATGCTGTGTATGCTTCTGTCAAACCACATGTCTGAGAACAACAGTGATCATCTACAAATTCTTCCTCATCTCTCTTCCTGAATGCAGCCTAGCACTTTATACTCTGACCACTATAATCACAGGTTATATCCACTGGAAAAGAAAAGTATCTAACAATATACTAAAACAGCTGGTAAGAACTGTGAGTCCAAGGATATAAGACAGCAGGGCTTGGGTAAATCAGAATGGTTTATACCATGAATAGCTCTTTAGAAGGCTATTTCAGATGAGAAAAACATTGGTAATCTAGGTCTATGCAAAGAAAGACACAGCCATGGATGTATATTTGAACTAAGCTGAAAAATGTCTGTGTTTTTACATTTAATGCCTTTATTTCTAAAATAAAAAAAATCGTGAATTGTAAACATTTAGGAAAGGGTATAAGCCAATAAAATTGAAAAGGGACAGATTTATGGTGACTAAAACATTTGATTTGAACAGCAGGGATTCCAATTTACAGCTCAGTGCACCACCTAGAATTGCTGTTCATGTCTGTATGTACTTTAAATAAAGTACTCCTAACACATTCAACCTCCAGGTATACAATGAGTAACAGCAATGTTACTAATTAAATATCTGCTTATCTGAAAACTATACTGAGTAAAATATATACGCTACATGCATACATTAAAAATGGAGGAGTTGAGTGGGGGAAAAAAGTAGAAAAAGTTTAAAAATGAAGGGGATAATACAAAAAAATGGTTTTAGCATCCTTTTTTACAAAAGCTCACAATAACAATGTTAGTCACATTAAGTGCTAAATCAGCCTTCTTTATCCTGTTCTAGTTGTATACAATATAGAATAAAATTACAAAATATTTGAATGTCATAATGTTCTGAATCTACAGTTCTTTCCTTATATCTTCTAGAGCAAAAAAGTAGCAGAAAATCTCTTTGAACTTCTCTGTTCTATGACAAAATGCCCACTGAGACTCATAAATCCTAATGCCATTTAATCAGTGTGGAAAAATTTTAATGAGCTCTCTCTAGATTTGGTACAGAGATTATTTGTAACTATGGGATCAATTAATTAATTAGAAATGGAAGAAACTGCAAAGAAATAGTGTTTTAAATTAAGGCAATGATTTACATCACTTGTAACTTTTAAAATAGAAAAGACTGATTCTTCATAAGAGAGTTATGACCATTTGTATTGCTACAATCTATCTGTTTAAAAAGTGGATATAAATGGATTTATTTGCTTTTAAACTACTAGTAAGGTCCTTTATTCTACAGAAAAGCTATAGGCAAATCAGCCAAAATACTGGAAAGAAATGCCTTAGCCTTCAATGCCCTTAAGCAGAAAGTTAATTAATCCATGAGGTTATGATGACAGAAGTATATTGGAAATATGTATAAATCTTGGCATGCAGATGTCAGAAACTCTCTGATTCAGAGTCATATCTAAAATAAATTTATTTGCATACCATTTTTGCTATTATGAAACAAAACTTCTTCAAGATAGCATTGAAAAGTTATAGTTGATATATAAATATATATGTATAAATTATAAAAAATACACACAAATGGCCTGGTTACTATAAACTCTTTTAAGTCAAAAATTAATATTCTAGTATTTCAAATTCTAAAAACATGATTTCAAGTAATGTGAGTCCTATAAATTAAAGCGGAACAGAAAAATATTTTTCAGAAGTATTTTTTTCCCTTATTTTTTTTTCCCAGATCAAATCTGTGAAGTTAATCACTGAATCACAGGATGAGTGAGATTGGAAACGACCTCCAGAGCTCATCTTGTCCAACCTCCTCTGTTGCACAAGACTGTGTCCAGACAAATTTTGAGTATATACACAATCTCCTGGGCAACCTTTGCAAGTGCTTGGTCATCCTCACAGTAAAAAGAAAGTATTGCCTTGTGCTCAGACAGTCTCCTGTGTATGTCTGTGTCTATTGCCTCAGGTTCTGTCACTGGGCACTGCTGAAAAAAGTCTGTCTCCTTCCTCATTACAGTTTCTCTTCAGGTATTCATATGCATTAGTAAGAGCCTATTGAGCATTCTCTTAATTCATCCACCCCACTAAAGAAGATGTTAAACAGGGCTAAATATACCCAGTATTCACCCCTGGAGCACACCACTAATCAGTGGCACCCAACTAGACTTGTGCCACTTATCATAACCCTCTGGGCCTGCCACTCAGCCAGTTTTCAAACCACCTCACTGTCTGTTCATCCACACCATATGTGTGAGAGTGTCACAGGCACTACTGTAGTTCAGGTACACAACAGCCTCTGGTCTCACCATGTCCACCAGGACAGCCACTCCATCAAAGAAGTTTATTGGGTTTATTAAACATGACTTTCCTTTGGTGTAGCCATACTGACTATTCCTAATGGTTTGCTTGTGATTTTCAGGAAAAGTTGTTCCATCATCTTTTTCTAGGGATTGAGATGAGGCTGAGAAGCCTGTAGTCCCCTGAGTCATCCTTCTTGCCTGGCTTCAACACAGGAGTGACATTTGCTGTCTCCAGCCTTCAAGCACTTCTTCCAATGGCCACTATAGATCAAAGATTATGGAAAGTGGTCTTTCAAGGACATCTTCCAGATCTCTCAGTGCTTGAGGGTGCATCCCATTAGGGTCCCTGGATTCATTAATGTCCAGTTTGACCAGAATCCAAACAGAAATAATACTTTGAAAACTATTTTTCAATCATTTAAATAACATTTATGAAAAGAACACAGTGTTTTGAACATTGTGGCCTGAAACTTCTATAACATTCAAGAATACATTGTTTCTACAGATCTACATCTCCAGATGGTTTTCAAAGAAGTTGCATCTGTGCATTTGAGAGCAGAATTTGGAATACATTTTTAAAAAAATTAATTAAAATACAAAATTTCTAGTATTTGATTTCCAGTTAATATTTTGATTACCTGACTGATTTACTTATATACTTATATGATTTTGCATTGTTACTAGTGTTGGAAGTTCATATGATGCTTCATGCAGCACAAGATAGGAGACCTAGGCTAAATTTACAGGCTGTATCTTTTTTGAAATTCCTATTATTTCATCATTATGTTTATTAAGTTCCTAGTTAACCAAAGACTTCAAATCAAAAGGTCAACATCTAAGAAATTTCGAGATGGATATTTATAACATCCTTCAATAAGAGTAAAGCAGATAGCATATCCATTTATAAATCACTTAAATACTGATCTACATGCAGAAGTATGCCTGCATACTTCTGTATAGCCAGTGGCTATATGTACAGCCACTGTGATATGACACTACAGCTAAATTCTATGCCTACATTGTACATTTTGCTAACAGCAGCAACAAAGTTTTGAAGCAACCTTGAAAGTTCTCACTCTCTCCCTTACTGTTTCACTGAGCAGTTATGGTATGCACTAGGTGCCCTAGCAGGCAGCTCCAGTGGAAGTTCTCTGCAGGCACTCATCAAGAAACCTCCAATGTTTAAGAATACAAAACTCCAAAGAACTTTATCTCGGCCTGGAGTCACAGTCAATCCAATCCATTACAAAATGTTCAAATAATATATAGCATCTATGTATGGGCCTAAGCACTACTTACGATGCTCTAACAACTTGTTTTGCTTAAGTCCAATTATTTGCTTATGTAGACATTACCTCCTGACACTTGGCTGCAACCTTGCATGTTAATGATTGCTGGCATGAAATCCAAACCTGTAGCTCTATTAGTTCACTGCTTGGCACAAAACACTGCAGATTCTGCAACTGATCACAAATGTTTTGGGTAGTTTCACATGTCTTGTTTTCATTTCCTTCCTCCTGGGAATTCTGTGCATATGTGAACTTCCCAGATTTTAACATTTGTGACTTTTGTTGATGAAACAAAAAAAGTTCAGTTGAATTATCTGCACTAAGGGAATTTGATGCTGTAAACTTCTCAGAACGGAAAAATATGGATTCAAACATCTATGCTCTTTTTCAAAGAGAAGTTAACAAGATTAAAAATATAAAACTACTGTTAACAATCTATACTTTTGATTGTCTAACATACCTTTATAATTTAAAAATATTAATTGTAATACAGATGCTAATATTTCTTCATATTTTTTTCAATGCTAACACAACTAAAGGATACAAGTATCTACACAGTGTCACTGGTTCACTGCTTTTGTTGGTTCCTTTTGGGTTGTTTTTTAATGTTTTTGGTTTTTTTAAGTATAACCACCTTGTGTGTTTTCTGAAATAGAACCACATAAACTAAGAAAGATCTCCTTCTGCTCCTCCCATGAAATTATAGTTTAATTTGCCATTAACACAGCTGACATTCAATTTCCTTCGTTATGTACATTTGGTGAACATGCAAGCTTACAAATGAAGTAGATTCACATATATAGAACATCAAGAGTAGTTGCAACAGAAAAAAATCAAACCAAAACATAAACCCGGTTTGGTTAACTCTGTTCAACAGTAAACCACACCACATCAAACTTAATTCACTTTGTATTCCCAGGCAATGAAAATACAATTTAGACTCTAGGTGAGAATTTGAAGTATGAAAGGTGTGGAATCTTAGCTAATCATTCCATATGTATTTCTGTAGCCTTTTTTTCCCCCAGTAATTCTACAGAGAGAACAGTAACCACAGTCTAATCTACCTAATTTTTTTCCTTAAAATTAGCATGTAATGCATTTTTCTGCAGTAATGAAACTAACTCCAAAAATGCTGAAGTTATGTTCCACTTGGGACAGTGAAGAAGTGAGAAAAATATTTTAAGGATAAAGGCAATTTAATTTAAAATAAAATGAAGACATTATTTTAACTCTCAGTTCATGTGAAATATTCTCCCTACAGATTTTTATTTCAGAATAGTTTGTAAAGTTATATATATGACAGGAAAACTAAACACATCTACCATTTGAGAAAGACTGCTCAAACCGATATTTAAAATCAGAAACAATAACTGTGATCTCAGAGATTTAGACTGCTAGTAGAAAGAAAGAAATAGCTTCAGAAAAATATGTCCTCTTCACAAATAACTCTATTTAATGTTTTGACACTTAAGAGGTAAATCAGCCATGAATGTATGAAAAATAAACTGACCTATGTTTAAATAACTGTTTACAAACTCTGAATGGTGAAGTTAAGCTTGCAGATTTATGTATACAGCAGAAAATCATTACACTTTCCTATACTGCATGCTACCATGTATCAAATCAGAGCATTCTGCATAACAAACTCTAGATGTAGTGGGGGGAAATCTCTATCTTCAAAAGTACAAACATTTTTGAAAACAGGGGTTGCTGATTTTTATAATGTTTATGTTAATCTAAGTCTTTATCACATTAAAAAAAATTCCAAATATAGCCCAAACAGAAAATTCCTAAATTTAATTTGTGCCCTCCCCCTCTTACCTTTTCTGGTGGTACAGGAGGTTGAAATCTCTTTGCACAAAGTAAAAATGGATCAGGATGTGGCTTGCCACGCTTCAACTCAGGGTCATCTCCCAACACAACATGATGAAAAAGACCAAATAAGTCTTTGTGTCTGGTTGTTTTTGTCTGAAATGACGCTTCACTTGAGCTGCTGGCAACAGCTATGGGTACCTTGTGTTTGTGTAAATGATGGATCAGCTTACTGACCCCTGCAAGACAAATAAATACATTTCAGTTGTTATGTATATGCATGTAAGTTGGTATATGTATTACATAATTACATAGCATTTAGCAATACTTCAACAATACTGTCTTACTGAATGTAATAAACCTATTTCAAACCGTCATTGTAAAAGAAAATTCTCACTATATCTGAAATGTTCCTTCTACACTCAAAAATCATGGAACATTTTGTAAGTTATATACATACTTTTTCTGTTATCAAACAATGTTTTTCTCAAAATATGTAAAAAATGTGATTAACATCACAACATAATGAGACCCACTATAAACTCATTAAGCAATGTCCCCACATTATGTAAATTTATTAGTTGAAACTCTAAGAGTTTGGGAGAACATTTTCTTTCATATACAGTTATGCTCCTGGGAAAAAAAGAAATCAAAGAAGTATATTCTTCTCACTGGATTGCAGAGTTTTAACTTCTGAAGTAAGTATTCCGCTAGTTCAAGCCAGCCTGTAAGAGAGCTGTTTCTCTCTTTTGCAATTACTAAAGCAAGTCACACTGGGCAGAGGAGAGCAGCTGTCAGTCATGGTCCCTAATACCAGAGCTTTATCTATCGATGCTGTGAACCCAGAGTAATGAACACCTCAAGCCTAATGGGTAGAAACTTCAATCTGATCCAGTCTTCTAGGGAAGGTTAATGCAATGAACAGTGAAAACACAACCAGTCTGTGTAAGAGGGAAACATACTTTGTGATTCAGTGCAAGTTTTGAGTTTTCTCTGAAGGGTTTTTAATGTTCCTTTGCTGAAGCATTCTGAATGCCGGATACTTTTCTCAGACGAAATAATTAGCATTATCTAATGAAGATCAAGTGTGGATATCTGGTCTTTACCAATTCAGAAGAGAAATTCCTCCATACCTGTAAAATAATTTTAGCTGTGCTTTTTTGGCATTAATCCCAACTTTACTGGACACAGGATATTAGTTTCAGGTAGTCCAGCTGACTTTTGGCTCTTTGAAACAACTTGAGCACAATTCTGTTTTCATCTTCCAACTAAATTAATTCTTATCCTATTTTTCATGCCTGGTTATACAAAAATAATCTTATTCCTTTCCTCCTGATTCATTGCCATCATTATGTCTAGTCCCCACTCCCTTAAACCATTCCTACTTCTCCTCTGCCACCTCAGCACCTCTGATTTGTATTTCCCTTGTGATCCAGCCATTCAATTCTATAAACAATATGGTTATTTTTTCCAATTTAGTCATATGCCCACCTTTGAGAAGTTCTAAGTACTACTGATAATAAAGTGTGTAGATTAGTAAATAGGTAGAGCAACTAATCTACCTATCTGGAAATAGGACTTGTAGGAATGACTCTCTGCAGATTTCTCATTTTTTCTCCAGAATCTAATCAAACAATTAATAACTGACATTTCCAGCTTCATGCTTGTATTTGAAGATGGCCTTTAAGCTAATGTTAGATTTTGAGATGGACAGACATAGCAAGCACCACTGCTCCTCTAAGGTCAATATATCAGCCATTTAAAAGCCTTCCTATGCTCCCTTAAGTGGTTATATTAAGAAAGTGCATTTTTTCCCAAATGATGCTACTATGTCCTCTCACTGAAATACGATCTTAAATACAAGCGAGCTTTTTATTCCAGATGGCTTATATCTTCAGTCTGAATAATGTGAAATCTATATTAAATTAATGGAAGCACTAAGATTCCTTAATGTAAAGCAGTAGTATAAGTGTCTCTTCCCTAAAATAAAATGCATTCATTCGAAGGAATTTAATAAAGTGCAATGTTTAGCAAGGCTAGCATACATAAGTGTGGTAACATAAAGCAGTCCAAAGATTACACACACAGAAGACTCTTCCTATCTCCTACACCCTCGCTATGATATGGTTAGTTTTCTCAAAAGTTGTGCTCTTTTCAAATAGCTAATTTTCTTCAGTCCCACTGCATCACAGCTTCAGTTCATCTCTCACTGGGTATGTTTATTCTATGTTTCTGTTGGAGGTAGCCAGCCACAGAAAAGCACTGTTGCAGAAAGGTTATTTCTCTTTTATATTCCTAGAGCATGTCATGATTTCAATGTGTAAATGTGTATGCATGCGTGTTTGATTTCTCTCACAATAAGGGAGCTAAAATGCAGCTGTCCCTAGTACCTTCAGAGAGAAAATATTTACATTTTTCAGAGAACATGCCACTTAAAAAAAATATTATTTGCATACATGTAAATAGAGCGAGATAGAAAAAAAAAAAAGTACAAGGGGCAAATCAGCTGCCCAGAAAAAAAAAAATTAAACTGCATTTGGAAGGATAGCTAGCATAACATGACAAGCTCTAAGCAGTAGCAGCTGAAAAATACTTTCATTCCAGGTTTGTTTTCCTCTTTTTAAAAGCTACAGATCAGGAAAATCCATTTTTGTTTGCATCAATTACCACCAGTTTAGCTCTAGACACTTTGCCACCATGTCAAATTACTGACACAATTATTGTACTAATTCAGCATACAATTCTTCATTAAGATAATATCTTCCTTAGTATCTTTGTAATTTTTTTTTAAAGAAAACATCAACAGAAGGAGAATTGAGGAAGTGCTTTAAAGACCTGTAAGAAACTTCTCCTGGCAAATACTGTGTCATTATATATTCTATAGTTACAAAGATTTTTCAATGAAATGACAATCAAAACCAACCAATTCAAAGCTCCATGGCTAGGAAGAAGTATACTGAAAATTCCCATGATCTTCCTAACTTCTAACTTACTTGTGGCTACTATGTAAGGGATCAACGCCCATCTATCCTAGACAGACCCCTCTGCTAGACTCCCTAGGGGGGACTACCCTCCACGTCTCCTACTGAAAACTTAGACATACACAGCAAGAATAAAGATTAAAGAAAGATCAAAAGAATTAAGGATCTCTGTTTTTCCAGTATAAGAATACACTCCAAATGCGGCACACAGGCAACAAATATCTTATGCAGAATCACATAAATTCGTCAAGTAGTTATAAGAAAATTAGGAATAAATATCCCACATTGCTATGATTTATTTCCAAATGTACCCTTGTTTTCAGATAGGTAGAGGTATGTTTTTGCTATCTCTTTAAATAAGAAGTTTTAGATTGACACAGAAGCTTAATATATACTCGCTACAACAGTTAAGCATCAGTGACTACTTCACAGAAAAATAAGTGTAAAGAATTGTAAGCAGAGTTTCATTACAGGACCTGCAAAGAAGGAGGACCAACTTTAAATGTCAGCATCTTTAAAACCCAATTAATCACAAATGTCAATGAAGTTATCAACTTCAAGGAAAAAAAAAGAAAACAAATTAAATCAACAGAAAGGACCTTTTTCTTCTGAGACTACAGACACATCTAAAAGAAAGAGATTGGCTCTTTTGTTCTGAAAATTGCAGGAAAGCATATATATTATGTTTTTGGAAAATGAACTTTTATCCCTCCATTAGACTCCAGATGTGGTGTTGTCCTCTTTAGATTCAGCAGACATAATGGTCACTAACACACTGGATCAACTGACAAACTAAAAATAAGACATATACTGAACAACAAAACCCTTGGGCTAACCCACATTTTCCTTCTAATTGACTAATACAACCATGTACACCAAGAGTTCAAGAAACCAAAAAATGGTACACTAAAATGATCTGAGAATCCCTATCTAATTGCTTACATGCTATTACAACACTGTTTTCTACATTACTCCTTTTAAGCTATCACATTTTATAATCAAATGACATTATTGAT
Organism: Sturnus vulgaris; assembly: GCF_052056855.1. Taxonomy (NCBI): domain Eukaryota; kingdom Metazoa; phylum Chordata; class Aves; order Passeriformes; family Sturnidae; genus Sturnus; species Sturnus vulgaris. Next base: position 98,065,162 of record NC_142244.1, read on the forward strand.
CATGAAGTGAAAATTAACAAGACAAAACTCCCGAAGACTAACTAAAATTGATGGAAAGTGAAGAGAATTTTTTTTTCCTTTTAGCTTTAGACAAACATGATCTCTGTGTCATGCACAATAGTTTAGAACAGTGAACAGCACATACATTTTTGCTACATTATATTTTATATAATTTCAAATTTTTCTACCATCCCTTTTCTTCTATTTCTCTATCTCTGAATGAAACACTGTTCTTAACTTGTACCACTTCTGCCTGTCCAGATTCAGATCTATTTCTTTTGAAACGCTTTCAGATAAAGAAGGAAAGATTATAAAGCTCTTCTATTTTTTCAAATGTTCATCTTCAACCAAACTTCTGTCTATGCTACAGAATTATACAGGAATGTTTTTCAAGATAAGCAAGAAAGTGACCTCCATGATAAACTGGGAAAACACTTGACATAAGGAAGAGAATTATACATGCTGCTTCAGGACTGAACCTTAATTTCAGTTTCCTCAGCTCCCCAACTGAATATCTTGTGTGTTGCATGTAGGTAAGCCTTACAAAGGGAAGACTTTGTAAAATCATGGCTCAGGCGTGTTACTTTGGCTAAGCAAAAAAGGACTGTGGGAAAGAGGCTCAGCTGAATTAGGGGTAGAAAAACAGGTTATGTAACCATTATGTGTTCACATCCTGGTGTAAGGTGGTTGGTTGAATTATGTTTGTTATGATTTAAAACTACGCAACTGATAATGGGCTAACAGCTTAAAACGGCCCGGTTTTTGCAATAAAATAGCTCTCCTTTGCACCTGCCTGGGGATTCTGCATCTCTCACCCACACTGGGGTTTTTATTTCTGTTTGCAGTTGATTGACTTGAAGGCATAACACCATCATAGACACAATCACATAGCAAGCTCTGACAATACCTTAGCCTGAAAATCCACTGTTCAATGGTCTTACACATACAGGTGAAGTCCTACAGTCTTCTAGCTTCAAGAAAACAGCTGGTTTGTGTACTACCAGCACAGAGTGCAGGAGCAAGGTCACATAAATGCTCAGGCCTACACAGACAGCCCCCCTGTCTTCTCTAATGTCTCAATCCTAAAATGATGAACATAAGCTATGTAAGAAAAAGCCCTTGAAAATGAACTTCAGAAGACCTTCTCTCAAGAAAAAGCATATGTTGAAAATAGGACAATATTCAGTTAAACACCTAGAATTTATAAGGTAGATTGTATGAAAACTAAGCTTCAAAATCCTTTCGCAAACACCACAGTGTACTATAACCCTCTTGCCAGTGCTTAGCTCGTCCTTGAGTGGCACTTAGATACCAATTACAGCTTATTTCTGATTAAGAGTATTTTATCCACAATGCAATCCCAGAAAGCAAACCAAGAAATCAATAGGCAATAGAGAAATAGCAAATGTGTGTGTGTATTGCTCTTAATTTATCTGAAAGCTAACATTCTCTGGTAGGAAGGACATACAGCAGACATATCCACGTTTTCCCACCCTTAAACAAAATCCAAAGAGCTCACAGGGCTTTCAGATCTGCTCCAACCATCATACATAATATTCCTTTATAATTTACAACTAATTTAGCTAAAGCATTAACCAACAGAAAAATATTTTGAGCAGGCTGGAAGACAGAACCCTCATATACAGTAATACCTCATACTCTTCTAAATGATCACTGTCCTTATTAAAGGAATTACAATGTCATACATCTAATAATCTAAGAAACAATATAATGTAGGATTACTTCATAGTAGGTTTTTTTCAAAAAGTAAACACATGCAAACTCTGAAAACAACTCAAAATAGAAAATGGGTATTTTAAAACTGATATGAGGATGACTTACTATGTTCAAAAGCTTCTCCACACTTTAATTAGTTTGATAAAAATACTACTTCTCATTTCCCAGAATCACAGAATAAGCTAACTTGGAAGGGTTTCACAAGGATCATTGAGTCCAACAACCTTTATTCACATAGGCCTCAAATAATTATGATTGAATTAACAACTTTAGTGCTACCCACTGCTGCTGGGTATCCTTTAACATACAAAAGACTACAAAAATACTTAGAAAAAGTGAGGTATTTAGAAAATTTTACAGATTGTCTTATCCCTCTCCCGAGGTCATTATTGGTTATTTGGTATGTGATCCAGTTACAATCCTCTGCTATGTTTGTCTGTATTTTATAATTCCAATCATTTGGTTGCCAGTTAATTTTCATTGTTGAAAAGATACTCATTCTCCTTATAAGTAAGCTATAAAGACAACTTTCCTTTTTAATATGTACCAATAAGTACTATTAGTCATATTTATATTATTGCCAACTGTAATTATGAGCCAAAGGAAAGATTTTCTTCCCAAATTTTTTGATAAGAAATGTGCTGTTTTGAAAAAATAGAGTATGGGAATACATTACAAAGTTCTTTTTAACAGAGAACAAAAACTGTATTTCATGGGCAACCAGATCTTTCCTTATGCATGTTTTATTTTATCTATACATGCTTATGCTTTCTTGGGAGGGGTAGTTGGGGGTGGTGTAACTTATTTATTTCTTTAAAATAAATTTATTTAATTTATTAATAACATTAATTAATTTTTATTTTTTAATTTATTTAATATTTTAAATATTTAATCACTTTCTTTAATCAAAGAAAAGTTAACATTAGTACTCAGAGCTTTGTCAGGTTGATTAAATTTCTAATCAATTCCATGTTAATCCTTAAGTTCACAAAAACAAATCTATGGCAAGAAACCTCAGCAGCCTCTGAACACTAAAAGCACTCAGCAACAACCTCACTTAGATAAAGAAGATGCTGTTTGCTAACTTAAATAACAAAATTATTTTAAAATATTTTTTATGTAATCTGGTGTGCTACAATAATGTCAAGCCCATCACTGGAGCAATTAATTTTATATACTTGGTCGCAATCCTTAGGTGAAGTCAGGATTGCTGCTGTGAAGGTGACAGTGTGACAGAGGTGGGGTTACCCACTGCTTGGTTTAATTGCCATGAATGCTTTAACTTGGTTAGTCCTGAACAGGCAGTTGGACTAGATGACATTTTTAAGTCCCTTCCAATTGAAATAGATCTGTTCTATTCTATTCTATTCTATTCTATTCTATTCTATTCTATTCTATTCTATTCTATTCTATTCTATTCTATTCTATTCCTGAATCTCATGAAACTATAGAAACACATCTCACATATCAACCTGCTTCTTTATTTGTTATGAAATACTGTTCAAAAATGCTTTTTGCAATGGGATGTCATCTTTTCATTAAGCTACAAAAGTGAAGGTGGAAACCAGCAGCCTACCTCCCACTTTGGTAGGCCATGACTATTAATAAGGAATTTTGTCTTCTCATCTTATTGTTCCCTAAAAAATATCAGAGATCCTAGACTTCCTGTTCATCAAATTATTACCCTCATTTTAATCTAGACAACTGGCACATGCATGGCCATAGAAAGAATGTAAGTACTAAATATTACATAATTCAAAACCTGCATCAACTGTGTTGCTTATTTTTTGATTAAAGCATGTTTAGGATGCAGTCCTTTAGGACTTGATGTAAAGGCCAAATGTTTGGTATCAGCCAAACAGGAAGCATCATTCCAAGTTTGCAGTTAATTGGCTGATCTCTAGGGGTTACAGGCCCACTGAGCACAGACAGCATGGACTCATTAGAGCTTCCTACCATTAAAACAAAAACAGCAAGGAAAAGAAAAGATCATGGTAGGAAGTCTGTGTCAAGGGCACAACATGAATCAAGGAAGCAATAATTAAGCAAATTAGACTGTTGGTTGAATAGAACTGTTCAAGAAAAAAGAAATTTGGAGTGAGTTGCCATTGAAACTTGATCTGTTATCCTTTCTTCTCTTTTTGTGCTTTCTGACTTGGCTTCATTTCGTACTAAAATTGAGGTATGAAACTATCTCTTCATGGCTGCAAGGGACAGTCAACTGTACTTGAACTGGAAAACAGTATGCACAACACATTCTGCACTGGCTGAAGAGATGCAACAACTAAATCCCAGTTATCATGAAAACAACCCAGGAATGGAGAATGTCTGAAAGGCATACACAGCCACACAATCCTTAAAGATCTGTGCTTTGTGATAATGATGATGAGCCAAAACCCAGAGATTAAAGTGAAAGAATAACTGTAGTTTCATAACCCTGACATGATTATAGCAACTGCTAGCAGTTGTATAATTTGGAATTCAGTTTTTCTCACTCTTTATAGATTCTAGGATTATGCAAAAGCACACCTATATACGTATAGGTAAATATATACATGCATGTTTTTCTTCTGTTCTGCTTGTCATTCCCTCATCTTCTGACTATGCACTATGCACTTCTACGCAACATAGAAATACTCAAAATGCATTTGCAGAAACAGAAAGCCTACTGCATTACTCTTGTAGATAACAATGTCTATACTCTGACAGAAATATTTATAAAAGTAGCACAGTGGCAGGCCTGTCATTTTGTAAGTGTCATCTTGGATTAATTTCTTTCTCCACTGAATCAAAATTACCATTCCTTAAGATTCTTTTAGAACTAAAAATAAATCTAACTGTGAAAAACTCTCAAATAGTTACCAGAAAATTCCATATTAGAAATGGATGGAGCTTCTTAGATTAAATTTGCATTTTGACCACAGCCTGATGTATTGAAGCTTGTCTTTCAGTTTGGCCATACCAATATAGCCAAAATTCTGTCTTCAGCCACTTATGTCTCAGAGGTGTAGCAAGCTCAGTGGTATGTCTGTCATTCAGCCTGTGCCACGGCTTAACCCCAGCTGGACACTAAGTACTGCACAGCTTCTCACTTAGTGTGTGTGTCCTACCTGATGGGTCAGAAGGAAGAATCAGGGAAAAAATACAACTTGTGGGTTGAGATAAGAACATATTAATAATCGAAAGTAATCAAATTAATAATGGTAATACTACCAGTTGTAAAACGAAAGGGAGAGAGGGAGAGACAGACAAAATCTAAGAAGAGTGATGCACAGTACAATTGTTCACCACCTGTACACTGATACCCAGACCATCCACAAGCCAAAACTGGTTCCTCTCCTGGGTAACAACCCTGGTTTATACACTGGAAATTTATTCTGTGCTATGGTATGGAATATCCCTTTGGCCAGTTCAGATAAGCTGTCCTCGCCATGTTCCCTCCTGGCTTATTGTGCACCTATTCACTGGCAGAGTATGAGAGAATGAGAAATCCTTGATTTTGGGTAAACACTACTTAAACATCACTGTGTTTGTTATCAACTTTATTCTTGTACTAAATCCAAAACATAGCACTGCACCTGCTGCTAAGAAAAAATAAACTCTATTTTGGCTGGAACCAGAACAGGTTCTAACTTGTCAGATGAAGAACTGCTTTGCCAATTAAATACTCATTCAACCTCCACACTATCCTTAACCATCACTGATATACCTGTCATTTACTTGATTTAGGAATTTACAGATCTTACTTTGGCAAGATCATGTGCATAGCTCATCCAGAAACAAGTGCCACTTTGTTTGAGTCACTTTTCCAAACATCATTGATCATTGTTTAGCAGTGCTTTCCACCAAATCAAATGTCAAACCAATTTTTTGGACAGCCTTTAGAAACTGATTGAAAAACAGAACCTCACCTGCCCATTAAATTTCAAAAGATGACCAAAGACATAGCACTTTAGAGTCCTCTTACACTGTTAATATGACAATTAACTTTCACTTTCCTGTATTTACCTGTAACCATCTGAAAGATTAGTTTAGTCAGAGTACAATGTAAAATCAAAATATTACCACAAAATCTTACATCTTGCACAACACACGCAAGAAGCTTATTCTTAATTCAAGAACATTAAGTGACTGTAGAATAAATTCACAATCCATTAATAAACATCCTCAGAAGATACAAAAAGACAGAATCAGATTTAAAAATGTGGTTAACTGGAGAACAGTTCTTAAAGAAACTGAATAGTAAGTAGCTAGAGACATTTTCCTCTAGCTTATTAGCTGTCATCAACCTGGTTCCCCAAAATTCATGGCATTTTAGCTTGCATCCTAGTTCACATCAATTCTACTTTAGAATATAGATTGAAAAAAGTTATCACGTATATTTAGTTGAATTGAAAAGATAATCAGTTGAACAATTTTGGTGATGATGAAAACGTTTATTTGCTTTTCCTACTATGAATTTTGCTTGTTTTGATGCCTTGAGAGGCTACCTAGACAGAGGTGTTAAAGGAATAAAGTAGTTATTTATTAAAAAGGCCTTCAAAGGATACACCTTGGGCAGTACAAGAGCCCGGCCATGGCTCCACCCAAGATGGGTGCTGGGTCACACATTTTCACACTTTTATAAGTTTGGTCCATTTACATATTGGGGTTAATTGTCCAATTACAGCTCCAGGTTATAAAATCCCATCCTCCCAGATTGCTCTCCTCAATTCACTGTTGTTCATACTTTTTGGGCCCGAAGCTGCAACAGTGTCCTTGGTTCTCAGGCTGGAAAAGGATTGTTTTGTCTAACTAAACTGTGAAGAGAACTCGCTAAAACTTCATATGAAGTTCAGAGTTACATACTAATGCAGTACAGAATCTGGAAAAGATGAAAGCTAAAACTTAAGGCATCATCCATAATAGTCCAGTTTCAGTGAGGTCAAAATTCACTTTCTGAAGCAGGAACAGTAGAAAATTTCATGTTTCCTTTGGCTTATCTGTTCCATCACCTTTCTAACTCTGTTCAAGCCAGCTCAGTCACATTATCACAGTCTTCAGAAGGCAAGGAATATCCACCTAATAGCATCAATTACTTATATTGTTTCTTTACAGCAACTCTTCCCTGTGCCACCTAACATTTTACCTAGTCTGTTCATCAGGCATTTTCTAAACCCAGACAAGGTTTATTTTGTTTGGCTTGCAAAAGATACATTTGAAAAGTCGATCCCAGAAGCTTGAGATGAAAAACGAAAAACATATAAATCCAACTTTCTTGTTTTTCTGAAAAGTTTAACTAGCCTTACAGTTTCAGGTGGATCTGTAAGTGAGAGAGATGCAATTTAAAAAATTTTGCATATAAAAGACTTTAGAGAGATAACTAACAGAGAGAACTAAGTTAGACACAGAATACACTATTTTTTTAAAACTGCTGAAAAAGTCACATTTTTGCTACTTGTTTTTTATTCCTAACATATCACATATTTTAAACGTTTATCTTCTTAATGCATTATGAAACTAGGTATAAAAAAGCATCTAAAAATTAAAATATTAACGCACTGTAGAAATTGTCAGAACAAACGGGCACATGTTCAAAGAGAAAAAATGGTAACTGTTAAACATGTATGGTGACATGCAGTTATTTCACTTCTAATACTCTTCTTAGAGTTGTCTCCTTCTGGGGTTTTGTTTTTTGTTTTTTTTTTCCCCATCATAAATTATTGATATTTGCTCCAGAAAGTTTAACATAGTATATAAAGTTAGCAGCAACCCTATTGATATGTTGCATGGCTGAAGATTTTTCTCTAAGCATTTCAAATCTAAATGTAATTGAATACAAAATAATGTATTTACACTACAGGTAAGATTCATCCTCTTGCTTATTTTGAGTTACCGCATTGAAGCTACTCACTTGAGCATCCTGCACAATCACTGGTAAAAGACATATCTTCAGAAGGTAAGGAAACTCACCTGTCAGGATAACCTGAAAAACCTTCCTTTTCCACTGACACACTCAGACACTGTATTTGAATTACAGTTTTCGAGTTTCATCTCAACAGAATCCCATGGGCCCACATACTTTTAGATGTGCAGGCAAATGCATCTGTGCTTAACAAAGTCAGACTATGCTCATGGCCAGGTAAAACACAGCTGCCAACAACAATTACAAAGAATGTCTAGTTCACCAAATAGAATTCATGCACATGTATCTAGTCTTTTTTGTTCTTTTAAAATATGAAAAAAAGCTTTTCTCCAAGTAAACAGAGAAAAAAAAATCTGTCAACTTTAATAGGTAAAATATCCTTTTAAACAGGTAAATAAACAGGTAGATTTGGGTAAATTTTCTAAAACAAGAGAAATGAAATTTAATGTGTAAGAGCAACTGCTTTGTGGAAAGCAGATTACAAATTTCTACCTTGATTAGCATTTAATTAATTCCATAAAGAGTTTATAAATGCTGCAAAGAAACATACCTGGCATCAACTCAGCAGTAGGGAATATCTTCTCTAGCTTCATTCTACTCTCCGTTAAAAACTCTTCTTTGGTTATTGGAAGATCCAGAGCATTTTGAATAAGCTCTGCCACTTCTGGAGCTTGTCTACCTAGAACCCTGGATTTCACATCCCAGCCGTAGGTCTTTCCAAAACGCTCACAGATCTCTCCATACACTTTTGCATAGAGACTCTCAGTATCTGGAAAAAAAAAGATTATGAACAAACAAGTAAGCAGCTGGTCTTGCCAAGAGATCACATAAATGGTCAGACATAAACTGCCAGGAGCCAGAGGGCACTTAGCAAAGCGGACAAAATGCCTCCCTTTATTTGCAAGAGGGAACCAAGGCTTCTACCATCACTCAGAGGTCTTCCAGGTTTTCCAGGCTGTCATTTCTGCATTAAGAAGAGGTAACTTAGGGTCTCAACAAATAACTATCTGGACCTGCTCTTCCATCACCTTTCTTTACTATTCAATTTAGCAAGCAGTGTCTTAATTAAAATACTCTATTTATGATTTTCATGAGAAAAAAAAGAAAGGAAGGAAGGAAATCTGGTACTTGGGGGGAATACCATTACATATTCCATATAAATTGAGAAAAGAAAAAATATTTAATTATTTAAGAGTGTCTTCGAGAGGAAGCTTCTAAGTGCCTTCAAAGACATCATGGTCATTATTACAGCGCTGCTGGCACCACTGCACTTACAAGAGATTGCTCAAGCTAAACACACTCACTTGTATTTCCAGGGGATTTCAGACAAGAGTAAACTTCAAACTGAATTTGGGCAATGATACTATCAGCTCATATGTCAAAGGTGGTTTTAGGCTTAAAGCTATATTTTTAAATACAAACAAACAATTCGTCATTTCCTCCCCTCCTCCCCCTGCAAATTTTTGAAAAAGAAGGTCATTAACATTTAATTTAACACGAATATGGGGACGAAATGTACTTCCAGCTCTTGACTTCATTTCAGTAAAGATCTCAAACACTGGCTTTTCTACCAGTCTGTTTATCTTTTTAAGTAGTCTCCTCTGAAAAGTCGGCTACTGCTGTTAACCATACTTTAATTTCCTTCTCACACACGTCTGCCTTCTGTATAGCTAAAGAGATGTTTATTATGATCACTTTAGAAATGAAAGGCAAAAGTAAGGAAAGAAGGAAGTTACTCTTATGAGATTTATTTAGAAAATTAAGGACTTCATTTATCAACATGTCCTTTGCCATGTAAAAATATTTTTAATGGAGATAATAAAATAGTGAAGTTATTTATGTGGATATTGTGTCACTTTCTGAATACATAAGAATTATGCAGGAGTGATTAAAAAACTTTAAGCTTTAACAAAGATACTGTGAAGAGAACAGTCTGAAGAAAGAAGCACAGAGCCTATGAGTACAACACATGTATGTCTGATAAATGCTCCCTAACTCACCACAGTAATCACCACAGTGATCTGAGATCAGCAAAAGACTCTGATCTGAAAGCAAAGGAGAAACACAGGGGCCCATTTCACCATCATGTGAACATACAGCAGTGCAGAATACATTCTCTGCCATCTGCCAGAGTGCTCTAGTCCATGTCTCCTTTCAGTAACTAGAGGGGACATTGGGCCAAAAGACCAGATGAAGACCCAACATACTTGTCTGGAGTTTTTAACAGAGTGGCAAAGGGTTCACAAAAAACTCTCACCTTAAAAACAGAGGCAAACCCCCCTCCCCACCTGTACTACTCTTTGTAAACACTCCATAAACAACTACAGTTAAGGGAACAAAATTACAAGTGATCTTGGAGACCCCTCAAACACACAGGAAAGTGAAACACATGTAAATGGGCTCTGAAAAATTTTAAGCTGGCTAACACAAGAAAGAAAAAAAGAAAAAAAAAATAATAACAGAAAGTCCTCCATTTTGCTTGAAAATGCCAACCGGTACTTTCTGTAAGCTAGGAATGTAAATTAAGAATACAGTTTTTAAAATTCACAGTTCTCACTTTCCTTCTTTTTAATAAACTAGTTTTTCTTCTATATTTCAGGCTCACCAGGTGAAGGACATAAAATCCTTATCTTAAGTTTAAATTTGAAACTGAAAATCAATCCTTATCCTATTAAATAGTACATATCAAGCTAAGTAGAATTAAAACAAAGCAAGGAAACAAAGTTCTAGAACATGAATATTTTCCTATGAGTCTACAATACTTACATGTTAATCTATTTGAAGTGAATACTATTTTTAATAGTTTCCTGCATTTTAAATATCACATAGCTGACTTATGAATTAAATTTTATTTATTTTCCTTAAAAAAAGCTTAACAATATCCAGATTGCAGACCTAAAAGCAGTCTTTTATGCCATGTTGCAGTTTGTCAATGGAAGAGCATTTATGAACAAGTTTGAGTCAAACCTATTAAAAGAGGTAATGGCTTACTTATTCATACTGTGTTAGAAAGTAGTTTTCTAGGTGCTGAGAAACAAATAAAACACAAACCAACCAAAGAAGAATACCCCCAAATTATTCAACCTGTTTGAATCCCACATTTAATTTAAATATACCTAAATCCCATAAACCAATGTATATGCTCCAACAAGCAGGATGCCAGAGAGCCTTCCTTCCTTTCCTCCCCTGATTGACTATAGTTTAAATACCTGGCTTACAAAACCTTCAACTGTTCTTCCAAAGAGATCATTTTCACTCTGCCTTAAATCATAGCATTTGAACTCTGGACATTGACCTTTTGTAAAATTCTACATATTTGTATTGCTTGAAAATCAACATGATTTTAATTTTCATGAGTAGATGACAAAAGTATGAATGTGGACATTTTACTTGCTCAAACAGATATGTTACACTACAGCACATGAATAAAATCTGAAATCTGAGGAAAAAATTTTGTACACGTACATTGTAAAATCCAACTGGAATCTGAGAAGATCACTGCTGATAAAGCTGCATTTCCTATACACATGTATAACTAAGGACATGTTTCTTTTGATTGAAGACAAATGAAGATCTATATGTTCCCCTAGTAATTACAGAGCAGTAAATAAATACTAAATAATGATACAACTTCAAGATTTCTTATTCCTATTAGAAAGGAGGAATCTCAAAAAAAGGGCAGGCTAGCTTTTTTACCACTGCAACAAGAAAGAAATCACAGTTCAAAGGATTGATCCAAATTTAAATATATCAGTGAAGCCTAATTTCATACTGCTATAAATCTACTATACAAACAAATTGTGTCTAGCTCCCACACACAAATAAAACCCATTGATGAAATGAAACAAGCAAGAAGAATTAGAATTTCAACTCAAATGCCTAATTATAGGCACCTACTGGTATTTACTCTGGTATGCCCAAGACATCCACACACATCCAATATTAAAAGGTAATTTGGGCAAGACTCATACTTCACATCATGAGCAGCCAGATTCCCTGCAGCACCCCAAGTGTTTCACACTCACACACACATTTCAGCAAGCAAATGCAGCCCCAGCTGCCAGCCTCCATCAGGAACATAAATTGAGAACACAACAGGATATATGTGGCAGTGGCTTGTCCTAATAATGGGAAGGAAAAGCAAGAAGTCTCAGGTTCTGCAATTTCGAGTAAATGCATAAGTTTTCAAAATACTCTTTTTATGTCTAGCTCTCATCTCGAGATATCTTTTACATGGAAATTATCAGCACAACATATTGTCCATCTGCTCGCTAAATTTCACTAGTAATGAATAATACTCATTGCCTAGTCACATATCATCTTCTAGTCCTTTTTATAGTGACCCATCTTCAATGTAAAAGCACAGTCAGCTCCACTGGTGTTGTTTAGAGTCTGTAAAAGCCAGCCACAATAAACACAAATAAAGTGACTAAAATGACAGAGGCACTGGATTAGTCAATTTGCGATCTGGCACAAAAATATGCTGACATGTATTCAGAAAGACCTTCAGGTCACTTGGCAACACACCACAGGGAATATATGAGTGCATGATCTGCTCAAATCACTGCAGAGTCACAAACAGAGGTGCAGATCTACCTAGGCTGGGGCTACAGCAAACATCAAAACAGTATGTAAGCGTTATCTTTATCACTCACACATAAAGACAGTTTAAGACAGAAAAATTCTGACTTAATGAATAAAAAACTTAATTTTTAGAAGGCTACACACCTTCTAAGAGAATATTATGTTATTGCTATTATAAAATAATCTCTACTTTATCAAGGAGATTAGATTAGGCATGAAATCTCCTTTTAGCCATAGATCACCTTCATCACTAGCTTTGAGTTCTTTGTTTAAATAACCCATCTCAATTTTGCATTAAGCTTCCCAGATGAAATACACCTATGATTTACCCTTCTGCAAGGAGCCTAAACCATTTTAAACAGTTTTAATTGTGTGCATTCAATATATTTCCGTAATCCAAAATCAGACCTTAGACAACTAAACGGCAGGATTTTTTTTGTTGTTGTTGTTTTTTTTTGTTTTTTTGTGGTTTTTTGGTAAGAGATAGAAAAGTGATCAAAGAGAAGAATTTTAAGCAAAGCAACAGGTTTCTTGTGTCCATAGCTGTGAGGCAGATTTCTATTCACATGTAGAAGAGAATAATTTTCAGTATCCAATTTAGCCAAATTTAGACACAGTCAGTCATTTTTACCAATGTTTTGGCCCAGGACTGAGAAAGACTCATTAGATTTTCTCACCATCAATACTGAATGAACACATAGGTGACTATGATTTTGCTTTACTATCAGTCTTTCACTTTATTCCCATAATCTCTTTAGAGTACATAACAGTGTAAAAAACCATACAAATTACTCAAATAGAAGTAATTGGGGTACAAGAGATAAATATAATTGTAAATCAGAATAAAATTATAGAATTGGGAATTCTTCCTTTGCTTTTTCACAACTCATTTGGTGGTATTTAGTACAGTATAAACTGTTAACCTGCAAAAAAATCTATGTAAGAGCTGAAATGGGGACAAATTTGGGCTAGATCAATCAAGATTAGATATTTCCTCTACATTTAGAGTTACAGAAATGACATTCACGTTTTCTCACACTTCTGGATTAAGATATAACACAGGCCTTTGTGTATTTATTCTCCCATTGTTATCAACTGAACAGCGTTAAAGAACATGGGATTTAAACAAAGCAGTGGCAAAGCCAAAATAGTGACAGATTTCCCATCAGAAACACTTGCTTTGTCTAGGCCAGAGCATCATATGCTCGGTCATTGACCCTTATGCCCACCTATTTCAATATCAGCAAAATCATGTACTCACAGTTCTTCTTCCTTTCTCTCTCTCAAGCACACAAAAGACATCACTGAGCAGCTCACTGACTGGTGTGTCAAGTCTGTGAGACTCAGGAGTAAAAAAAATGCTGGAGCACTGCATGAAAGCCAGGGAATGGATGTCTTTCAGCTAAGTCTCTGTACTCCAAAGAGATCTCTCATCAATCTTGCCATTCTACAACCTCTCTCCCCACAGAAAGTATGTGCTCTTAGCTCATCCAGTTACACAAATTAACCAATTCTTGAAATATGTGGATTGCAACTGAGGATGTGAGTATCAGTGAGCCATTCAAGACATTTCCAAATGGTATGTGGACTTACCACAAACTTTAGGAAGCAGCACTGGCAAGATAAAAGCCACATGAATATCCACAAACTTGCAAGATTCTACTGGTGGTTTTGGTAAGCAGAAAAAGAGAAAAGAATGGGAACCAATGCCCTCTGAACAGCAAACTTAAAATGGAACAAGGAACATCCTCTCAATGCAAAGAAGAAGTCAAGGTATTACTATCCATAATTTATAAATTACAGCTCCATCTCAAAAAAGACCCAAAAACCCCACAAAACACAAAACCAAAAATGGTCACCGAGGGAGAAATAGCCTATGTCACTGAATAAACATTTGTGCATAGCTCATTCCTCATAATTTTTTCTCTCTTATTTCTTTCAGAGAGAATCCAAGACTTTGCTCTTAGAGTATCAGCAGTCAAACAAGACAGAAAAAACCAATACGAGCAATGCAAAAGAGTAGCAAGTATACAACTGTCACCAAAACAGGTCTGAAACTGCAAAAGTTAAACCACAAGAATCACTTAGGAATTAGTGCTGAAGCCTCCTGAGTTAGCTAAGCAAATAGAAAATAAAGGAGATTTCCTTTGTTTGTTTTTTTTTTTTAATAAACAATCTATAGTACACAACTATCTCGCAATTTGTGTCAAAAGGTCCGTTTTGCACTGCCCCCTCAACATTCTTCCATTCACACTTTCATTACTTTGAAAGTTAATTTAAAAATGCATGACTGTGGTTAGCCATGATGGCTAGCAGGAAAAAAAAAACAAACTGACCTTGAAATCACTTACAGCAGCCCAGTAAAAGTAGGGATTAAGAAGGCAGGCAACAGAAATTACCTTTTGTATAATAGCCTGTTAGAGCACCAGCTCAGAAAATGAAACTCAGTCTCTCAATCCATCCTAAGGGCCTAAGGCTGTTTCTCCAGCATACCTTGACATTTTTCATGCTATTTTGTTATGTACATATACACACTTTTATACAGATAAACCATTTATATGCTTGTACATATATATATATATAACTATAGCATACAGGCATTTATTTTCATATATTTACTTATATATAGTGTATGTATAGAACTGTGTTTTACAGGCAAAAGTGTCTTTTAAAGAATAATACTCAGGATGAGTACTAGCCAATGAATACAAACCAACCTGGAGCCTCTAGATTTAAAGGCTCATTAAAAGAATGTGGTTCAAAATACTTAGCACTGAAAGTACACAAGGAAAAGGAATGTTCAGTTCTTTACTGTAGTATTCCCCCATTCCTTCCATGAACTTGTTTAGGAAGAAAAATGAAATCTAACTTTATCATCTTAGACATACCCATTTCACTGCCACAGGAGGAAATAAGCTGTTTTCTCATATGCTCAAGTGAAATATTTGAGCCGTGCCTAAATGCCAAGGCTGAGGTACCCAACCAGGAAAACTGAACCTAAAGGGAGTCTGGACCACCAAACCAAGGGAAATGCTGCTGCCGTATTCATGCCTTCTACTTTTCCACTCTCATAACTACTACCACTTAAATTCACCTTATTGTTCCCTGGAAGTTAAAGGAAGGTGAAGTATTTATTAAAATAAACATCAAGCACCAAATAATGGCTACTTCACAATCATAAGCTACTTATAAAAGCAAGTTATTTAGTAAACCATTTTACATGATTGATAAACCGTAACTTCCAAAGATAAAGAAAAAAATAAATTATAATAACTGAAAATTGAAATTACTGCTTCCAACTTAATTCAGTAATGATTTGTAAATCATTACATTTTTGAATAGCACTTAAAAAAACTCACTGAAAAGATCCATTATTCATTTTAGTAAGGAGCAGGTATAAGTCTATTCTGGAGCTTTAATTTTTGCAAACCTACTTCTTATTTTCCCTTGTACTTGAATATTAATATAAGTACACTCCAAGGTAGGCGAGATCATGTTACATTGTGATTACTTTACTAAGTCCAGAGAAACATGCTGCTACAAGTTAATTCAGTGCTGTCAGTCTGTTTGCCCTTCTCTGAGAGATGCTACCCTGAATTCAAGTTATTGCTAACAGATTTAAAAAGGAAGTAAATTTGATTCTCAAACAATAGCAGCTGCATGAAACTGTTCCCAAATGAGTATCACGTATTTGCCCCTCTGGGTTTATATTACTGGGAGAATTTTTCAATGGCAGCTACAGAGGAAGCCAATTTCTCATTTTATATGCAGAGAAAAATGGTACTTCTATGGGAAGAGGAAGAAGTTTCTGAACAAATTCAAAAGGCTTTTAGTTTACATTAATAGAGCAGACATATCTTAATGCTATCTTGTATTCATATATACACCTTATCCTTTTTTAATGCCACAGTGAAATGAAAGAAACAGTTCACTAATAAAGCATGCAAACTCTTCCGATGGGGAGCTGTAAACAAATACTCCGGCACTAATGCAAAGCAGCACATGAAAACGCAATGAGAAGTCTGTATTTCAATTCCAGAGCATGAGGGAATCGAACTTCAAAATATAAAGGCAAAATATATAACTTAATACAAAACATCCTAACATGTACTTATTAAGCATCATCTATGTGACAGCATCCCATTAGTTTAAAAATAGAAAAGCTATTGATTCACAGAAACTGCCTGATACGCTTTCTCAGGCTCTTAACCATTAAAGACAGAACTATGCAAACAGCAGTTGATATGGTGCCTGCAAAACCCTGCTTGTTGGATGGAAATCTACAGTTTACAGAGACACAGCTTCTTAAAATATCTATGGAGACACTCAACTCAGGCAACAGTTACCCTGTCATATACTATCAATAGTATATGAGCTAATATACCATGGAAATTTATACAAGCAGTGCTCTCAACCAGAGGAGCAATTACCAGCTCTGAACACCTATCAGCTTTAGCATATTCACAAGGAAGTTAGCCTTTCACCAAGGGAGTACCTCCTCTTCTTGAGATGTTGCTGATAACACAGAGCAGCAGTTCACTGGCCCAAGGAATGCAAAACAAGGTTTAAAAAGTTGTTTTGAAATGAGATGTTACAAGGCACTTGTATAAAACCACTCCCACACAAGGAAGATGAAACCAGAAGGATTAATGTGATATCAAATTCAGCAGAAGAATAGCTAACTGCATCTTCCTAATGAAGAGTCTGGTGGGTTAGCCCTGGTTGGGCTAGGTACCCAGCCAAGCCCCAAGCTACTCTGTCATTCTCCACTCCAGGGACATTCATCTGCAAAAACTTCATCAACCTCTATGCTGCTGTAAGGATTTAAAATTACGGTTGCCTGCCTCAAACACCGTTACCACTGAAGGACTTTGCCCATTGTGGCAAACTGTGTAAAGAGGCAATTGCTCATCTGCAACCACTGAAAGTGTCGCCCCCAAATATACCTGTATTGAGTCCTAGAACTTGAACTGTAAATTAAGCCACCTGATGGAATTTGAGAAAAGATAAAGGTGGTACTATTGTCTGAGTGTTACCTCAGAACAGAGGGAGGTAAAAAAAGCTGGGGAAGAAGAATATATCACCGATAATGGACAAAGAAAAGCAAATGAGCTACACTGCTAAAATCAGCTCAGACTAAATCCGGCAGGGGGAGATCAGCACCCACTGGCTCAAGAAACCCACTGACTCAAAACTCAAAAAGACTGAGCACAGGATTAATTAGCATTAGAAGTGAAGGAATCACTTAACCAATAGAATAAGAGAACTATGTAGCCAATGAACATCAATTCCTTTGTTTTCTAAAATGTATAAATAGTGAGAATTTTTCAACTACTTCAGGACCCTCACCACGAAGAAGCCCAGGGTGAAGAAGGACTAATGGGATGCTGCTGAATCCATGGGTGGTGACTATATTCTGCTTAATCTGTCTGTTGGTCTGTCTGTCTCTCCCTCCTCTCTTTTTTATCTTTCTGCCTCACATTTTACTGTTAAATGAAATCCATACTATTGATTTTGGCATATGCTTGCACCTTAATTTGGATAGAGGCATCTCTCGATAATCAGATCTTAACAACTGCACACAATTATTTTATTGTAGTTGAAGTGACACAGACAACACTTAAAATTTGGCACACGTCAGGTACCTAAAGACTGAAGCACCC
The DNA here is from genome assembly GCF_052056855.1 of Sturnus vulgaris. Taxonomy (NCBI): domain Eukaryota; kingdom Metazoa; phylum Chordata; class Aves; order Passeriformes; family Sturnidae; genus Sturnus; species Sturnus vulgaris. The sequence continues at coordinate 98,083,051 of NC_142244.1, forward strand.
ACTTTCAAGTAAAATATTTTAGCTTTTAAAGCTTTTCTAAGAGTGTCACTTTCTTGGCAAAGAGGAGATGATCAAGAAATCTTAATTCTTGAGTCAAACTGACCTTGTATTATTTTAGCACATTACGACAACTTTGAAGTAGCATAAGGTCTTCAAATATCAAAATCCATTTAACCTAAATACTACTATCTCTTGTTTAAAACAGGGAAAAAATAATAAAACAGCATCAGAGATGTTTTATAAGAAGACATAAAACTTATTCACACTACAATCCCGAAAGAATACTGTAATTACAAAAAGGTTCAGAGAGAGAATCTCACTAACACGTCAGTGAACCCAATTCACATGAGAACTACAGGAAAAATAGAAAGCTGGAAGAACACTCTCTGAAAGTAGCTGTTAGGGTTATAATTTTATCTATCTCAAAGGGGAGAGGCTGAATCTGCTTTTGCCAGAGAGTGGTTCTGGGCATTATGGAAATATTATTTTATAACTCTGTTTTGAGTGTGACAGCTTAAGAGTTACAAGAAACACTGCTGTGTATCCTACTAAATGAAATTAAAGAAAAATGTGTTCAGAGACTCATAGAGTGCAAGAAATTTCAGTGTATCATTTCATTCTTCCATATGAGTAATGTGATAAAAATAAAAATAGATACTGAGAACTGAACTAGAAGTCATTCCACTTTCCCTCAATCTTTCTTCCCTTCTGCCTCAGTTCTGCAAGTTGAGGTCAAAGTTTACATCTTGAGATACAAACAGCTTCACTCTCCAGTGACTGAAATTTAATAAGCCTGACACAGGAGTTACTACACTGGAGTGTGCTTAGTTTTACTGTAGCAGTGTTTGCAAAAGACAGGCTGGGAAATAATATGCTCAATAAGCAGATAGAAGAGATTTTTTACTTTATTTACAAAAATAGCCTAAACTTCCTTCACTCTATCTAAAAACTAAAGAAGGAAAAAACATCCAGTAGCCTTTCTCCCACAATCTGCAAAAAGAAAAGTGTTTGATTTATTTGCTGAATATATTAACCAAGCCACTGAACTTAATGACTTTCAGATAAAAAGTCCTATACTTTTTGACCCATTATGTTTTTAAACTGTTAGTACACATGCTAGGCATATAGATAGAGCTGCATAACCAGTTAAACAGGGTAACTTACATGTTTCCTAAATGTAAGGAAAAAATAACTGAGGTGTACAAGCTCAATAATAATAAAACAGCTGGTCAACCAAAGACCTTTCTTTTCTGCAAGAGGTGCACACATTCTAGGCCACATCTTTCTAACAACCTCTGGATAGTAGTTTTCAAAGGGATTAAAAACTTTGCACAAGAATGCAAACCTGGTAATCCATCAACAAGAAGAAATACTTATTTTTCTTCTATTTTCTGAAGAGTAAATCTAACTATTAATAAAAAAATCCAATAGTATAGAACATTGCAAACAGAGAAAAGAGAACTGCACACTACTGACTATGGCTACTGTCTACACTCTCTAATACAAAGGGCTTCTTTAGTCATTGACCTCATAAGCAAAGAGATTGGAGATTTTCTCCTTGTGTCAGGTTGACACAGATCATAGTGGTATTGCTACAGGGCGGTCAGACTCTCATCATTTCTTTGCTATGAACTTGTATTCTATACAATTTTAAAATTTTGCCACTAACAAATAAAATTAAAATTACACAAAAAAATTAAAGCTTTTTTTTTCAGGAGAGGGATTTCTTCTTGACAGTACTCTCTACCCTAAGTATTAATTATAGAAAATCTAGCATGTCTCCCGAGAATTTAATTCCCTACACTGGACTCACAGAGGAGCTTAAGTAGCTCTTGAACTGGAAATAGGAAGCATCTACACTGTCAGTACTAAAGCCATTAAATTACATCATCATCAGTATTCTGTAAAAAAAAAGGATTTCCTTGGTAGTTGCAATTGTTCCCAAGGCTCTACTATAGACAATTAAAGTGACTAATACCTTTTCCAAAATTAGACTGCCATTAAGTACAGATATACAACAGCTATAATCATAGATAACCGTAACTTACTTTGTTGAATTCATGATTTATGCTGCTGGGCCTACATTTTCAATACTTTTTTATAGCATGAAGAAAGGGAGTAGCGATTGTTATTTAAACAGAACTATAAGATATCTTCACCAATTCCTTTACTTCTACCCATGGGAGGTGCAGTATTTGTAAGGTACTCCATATTACACCTTTGGTATCCTACACTGCCTAGGTATTGGGCATCTTGTAATCAGTTATAAATACAATCTTTCTGAATTATGTATTTATATGATGCTCACCTCTAGGAAAAGAATGGCATAAAGAACATGGGGTTTGGGAAAAGTTATTGATATGCATTATCAAATCAGCTGCCAAGTCAAGACAACTCAGTTAAAATAGGAATTTCAAGATGGTTGTACGAATAATTTCTAGGAAAATCAGATCAAATCTCAGTTGAACCTAAACTTAAAGAAGTTTTTTTGTTATTCTAAAGCAAGCCTGTTTTTAATTCACAACACAACAACACTTTAAATGAACAGGATGAGAGAAGGAAGGTACACGTACGATCCAACCCTGAAAAAATGAATGGGCAATGAAAGTATTTTTCATATTGTAAGTCTCCTGAGCTATACTTAGGAATGTTAGACTATCAATGTAGTTTCTCATACATACAATGTTATTTCTCATACATACAATTAAAATGTAAAGCAGAGAACTGAAGTTCACAATTGCAGCATGTAAGAGAATATGAAGAGAAAGGCAAACTAAATATGTACTGAAAAGTACCCTGGGGAAAATAAATACCCATGCCTTCTTTTTTGTTACATACAAACACAGAAACATCTGGGTCAAACAGGAATACTTACATTAGTACCTGAATGCTGCAATTATAAAAGAAGGTAGAAAAAGAAAACATGAATCTATTCCATGTTGACCTATAGTATTAGAAAAGAGAATGGATTAAGATAGGAATAACTCCCATAGATTTGTGACAAATTTAAGAATATTGTTTTTCTTTTTCCCCTCTTAATAGAAACTTCTAAGTTAGAACATAGAGCCACTTCTTAATTAACCAGGGGAATGAAGAATATGAGTAATTGTATGTTAACATACAATTTAACATCTTGTATTATTGCCTATGGGATAGCAGGGGAAACATGAAGATTTATACTGAGAGCACTTCAACCAGAATAATGCAGACAGGTACCAGCTACAGATCCTGAAATGCCAGCTCTTAAGGCCAAGAGTTTTGAGTGGGGAAAAACAAAGCCTAGTTTAATAAACATAAGCCCTATAATCCAGTTACTGTTAGCGCTCCACTATGCTAAGAGACTTCTTCAAGAAATTTTTGACATATCTTTAAGGCATTTTTCTTTGACAACTTCATAGTTACTGAAGAGCTGTTCATTATCTTAATAGTAATTTAAATTGAAACTATCTTCTCCTTTGTATACATATACACACATGAAAAGACATCCCCTGTAACTTTAAAGCTTTATATAGGAATTGTAGGGTTTTGTAGAGCACTGTAAAATTTCCAAGCATAAAGAATATTATTTAATGAGTTCTAGAGTGAATGAAAGAAACAGATACCTAGAACAAAAAATGAATTAGCAATACAGAAATGCTAACACTATAATGAACATTTCAAAGATCTTCTATTTATGAAAAGTATTTGAGACAAAAGTAACATTAACATAACATATCCAAAGAATTATATCCTTATATCCATATCTAATATCTGCAGAATTTAGAGCAATATTAGAAAATAACTTAATCAATAAAAAATAAATTTTAGAAAATTCTAATGCTATGACACCTTCCAAGAAGCAAGTAGAACTAAGACATTCCCTGGGAGACCAAGATGCCATATGAAAACTGCTGTATAAAGTATATTTGCATACACGTATAAGTATAAAATCTTAGACACTGTTAAGGCTGCCATTAATATGTGCAGTTACACTTTGGCGTCCAATGCATTGGCTTTGGAAATCACAGGCTATTTGTGCACCCTAGGACCTAAAAGCACACATGTCATATGTTATTTCAAGTCCTGTCCCAATATATGTGCAGACTGTCACCCTTCACTACCCTGCTTTCCCTAGGAGAGGAATGGTCTGGACAGCAGAAGTGCTGCCAGAGCAGACAGCACGCTCCTCTGACGGCCAGTCAGGGGCCAGCCTGGGCAGGGGAGATTGTGTGTGACAGGTCACAGCTACCCAGAAATTTTGCAGTAGTACTTTATGAAAAGAGGCATAAAGATGTAAAACTTTTTTTTTTTTAACCTAAGAACCTAGAATTTTATCTTGCTACTGTTAAATCCACATACTAATTACTTGTTCTTTATAACAAGTTGCAAAAGAATGAAAGGGGAATAGTTCACTTCCCTTTTGAAAAAGGCAAAGCCATGACAGCAAACTATGCCAAATCAACTCCAAATCAAACATTTCAAGAAATTAAATTTTGCAATACTCTACAATTTGCAATCAACTGGCACATAAAACACTTGACATTTTAGAACACACAAAACCAGTACAGCAACACTACTTCTTGCTCTTTACTCCTAGGTGCCTTCATTAATGAAAAATGAGAACATTTAAATTAAAAATGGTAGAAGGATAAATATAATAAAAATATGATCTACAACAACAATAACAGTGCAAGTTATTAGGCAGCAGAATAGCAATTAGATATATACACAATACCTTAGTGGCCCAAATACTTTCATTTTCCTGAGACATGATCCCCATGAAACACTGTTTTTAATTTTTAAAGGCTAAAAATTTATTACACTGTGATAAGCTCTTTATGGCTCCATCTCCCCTGAGCCATAAAGCAAAGAACATTTGGTTAGTCCAGTAATAATATAATGTTACAGAGAAGACTCAATCCTAGAATGAAAAGATCCACCATTTCACTTGGTGCAACTTTTTGTAATAATGATCTTGTAGCAGAATGCTGACTTTATCCAAGGTTAAGTCACTTTACAGGCATGCATGAGTATACTCTTTCGCCCTGGACAGACAGGTCAAAGGAGGTTTCTGTACGTAAACTACAAAACAAAGAAAAATATCTTTACCATAGAAAAATTTATTCAAATTAAGTATGTCTCAGTATACTCATGCTCCACCTTAATCCATTAATTTCTCGTACTTCAAACCTCCTGATACACTACAATCCTAATTTTTTTTCCATTAAACACACATTATCTTTCACTTCATTCTTCTAGTACTAGTAAAGTCTTTTTCCTCTTGCTTAGAAATGTTCCCAAATGACCAGTACCACTGTCAAACTCTTCAAACATACCAATCCAAAAATTAGAATCCCACTTACTATTGGTCAAATAAAAGGTAATCAAATAAAAGTATATTCTATTAGTTTGAATATGTACTCCGTGTCAGTTTACATTACACACAAATGGAGTGATTAAAGCAGAACATAATATTGAAGACACAACATTCCAAAAGATGTCCTGACATAAACAGGCTATTTTCTGTACATGGTGACACTGTGAAAGAGAACCTGAGTGAACTCATTTATGCACAGCAGACAATCCATGCCCAGGGCCGAGCAGCTTGGCAGCAAACCCAGCGAGTGCAGCACGTGTGAGTGCAGGGCTGCTGCAAAGGCCCGGCACGAGCCCATCCTCTGGAGAGCAAAGGTGACACGGGGGCCCTATTACAGCAGGTCAGAGAGCACGCATTAATGAGCTGGAAGAATGAGACACTGTAACACTCTTCATATTATATAATGACAAAGGTCATCAGTAAATTCACAGAGATGTTAGACAAAAAGACTGGACTGACAAATAATAAAGTGGGCTTCCCTCTCAAATGCTTTGCTTTACCCTGAGACAAACTGCATGTGAAGCTTATCCAAAAGAACTACACATAGGCCGAGGCAATTCAAAAATGAACAGCACAGAAAAAAGCAATGTTTGGAGTGTTAACCCATAAGTGGTGTCCTGTAACGACTTAGGCATGGACTCAGACCAGCAGGGAATCTCAATCATTTATTCAAAGAAACGACTTGGTTTCATACACTTTTCAAGGCACAGCACTTCTTTACACAGCAATTCTCACTAGTGACCTACCCCCTTGTTGCTACATCAGCAACACATGTTCTAGATGTCCTTCTATGGGGTGATCATGCGCTGTTCACCTGTCTGTCAGCTTGCAGGCTCCTCTCCCGAGGCCTCTACGCGTGGCACCTCCTGTCCCCAAGGTCAGGTGGAGACAAACCTGTCCGTGCTGCCACGTGCTTCTTTGTGGTGCCATGTGCTTCTGCAAGCGCGTGCCATGGCCTGTAACTCAGTTCTATCCTATCTCTTCCCACGGGACAGAAATCATTCAAGAACTAGAAATAAACTTGTTTCATGAGACACATTCTATTAGTACTTATTTGATGACTTTTACAAAAATATGTCATATATCTCTAAGGGAGACGGGAAGGAGGAAGAAAAGTAAGAATAAATTTAAAAAGAAACCAGCCATTATATATAAAAATAGCCTAGAAAAGTACTTCAGCAAGAGCAATATATGCTTAGACAAAGCTTTTCCAAAATGCAGCATCAGATATACTGCCAAACTACTACTGAATAGGGTATTATAAGAGGAATAAAAAAATTATTAAAAGCTGCACAAGAACAGAAAACATACGTGGAGACCAGCAGCAATTGGAACTGTCAACAGGTATGCAACCCTTCAAGAAACAAAATATTCCCAAAAAAAAGAAAAAAAATTGAAAAAACTTTTTTTTTTTTGGATGGCTGAAAAGAGCCACAAAAGATACATTCTTCATCAGTTATTGAAGTAAAGGAAGCCAAAAACAAAGATGAAAAATACAGGATGTTTTTCCCCTAAGTACCAAAAAATAATCTTGATGAAGGTAAACACTACCTCAACAAACCTTAGGTCAGAACAACGATTTTCTTCTTATTATTATCAAAGTGAGGGGGGGGGGCAAAAAGGGAGAAGTCAAGGTCAGGAGCCTCTGAGAGAACCATTAGAAGCCAGAAAAAATTATCTTGGTTATATAATTCTCAGTAGTCTTGTGAAAGAAATTAGTATCAATACAAAGATCTACATAAATACATAATAGGAGCCGCAGCAATCATTAGCAGTATCTACTTCATGCTAGAGATGTCTATGATGAATGCAATAAAATTTGAAAGGAAAATATATTTGGCTTAATTGCTTTTGTATTTTTAGCTAACATAGTTCCTGGTCTTAAAAAGAGCAATGGTCATAGTGTGAAAATTATCACTTCCATTTAGGTCTGTTGCCAATATAAAAGAGAAAAAGTTAAAAATAATAACAATTACCCCTCCTCCATCAGAAGTATAAATGCCAGTATTCAAGAGCAGGATTGTGTCTCAGAGAAAATATACCAGCAGAATTCAGAGACCAGAAACCACCCTGCTCAAATTAAGATGTTCTGAAAGACTCCATCCTCAAGAGCTCAATTAGCCAACTCACAACAAGGCTACATGAATGAATTTCAGGGACTCAGAACAAAAGCTGCAGAGCTGTGTCCAAGATGGTACAGAGTGTAACTATTGCCAGTATGTAGAGTAATAAATCCAGGGCTGTTAATGCTGTTTTTCTTCTTAAGTAAGAAGAAAATTGGAATACAGTACCTAGAGATTGTGTTATTATAATGGAAAATTCTATGCACCTTTTCTTTGTGTGAAATTCTGTTCCATTTATGACACCTCATTATTTACATTCAAAGCAAAATAATTGGAACTTTATACACAAAACTGTTTACGTACGCAACAAATCCTTATCATCTACAAACAGATTTGAAAATCTGCTTTTAGGCATAGGAAGAGACTAATTTTTCTAAATGGTCAAACTGCTGTATGCACCTCTAAAATAACTAAACAGAACCTTTAGACTCCTAGCATTTTCAAAACATACCTCTCCATTTGCTACAGGCTCTTTATACAATTGCAAATGTGTGACAGAAAATAAGCACCAATACATACAGCACCAATACAAATGAAATACATTTCATTTGTGTGTAATTTCTGTGCAATATTAAAATCAAATCATGGATCTTTCAGCTCGGGAGCATTGCTTGGTTAATTTCTCGAGAAGAAAAAATTATCATTGTTAAGGCTGCCCATGGCATTTTGAAATGTGGTAGCCACTACAGAAATCAAAACCGAAACCCACAAAAAAAACCCCTGTTGAATGTTGAACTTAGCTTTGGTTCTGGACTATTCTAACCACAAATAACAAGTAACCATGTGGATGGGCAATTTGCAAATTAATCAAAGGAATAACAGAAGTCAGACGCTGGGTTAGTATATTTGTTAAGTTCTTGTCAAAATTTTCCTTGCTGTTAAATTAAAATGTTAGCATTCAAGCATATGACAAATCTTATTTACTGTATTTATGGTTAGTTAATTCTCAATGAGGAGTTTCACTTATGCCCAAGATTTGCTCATGAAGCATCTATAGGGTATTTCAATCTAATAATATCCTTAATCTCTTTAGTTTTGCAACAACTTTCGAATACTGAACAGGGGCAAGAGAGTATTTTCTCTTCTCTCTTTGTTCCAAAAATCAGATGGCAAGTGAGAATGACAAGTAAGTAAGTTTCCACTACACAGAAGCAGAAAATAGGCTTACAAAGATTGCTAGGTTATAGCCTAAGAAGATTAATTCCTACATTTAAGGCATAACATAGACCAATCTAGAGAGGACTGATGTTTAATTGAATTGGTGTTGTTTGCTTGGATGCAGAATAGGAAGCTGTTTTAAATAAAAGCATGCACATAAGCAAACTCCAGCATGGAACTCTCATCAGTTTTCTTGTAACAGCCATCTCCCAGGCAACTTGTGCAATAAAATGAAAGAGTACATTTTTGACTTCTGACCTTGTGACAATGAGTAGGTAACACGGGGGAGAAAGAAAACATGCTGAAATTCTTATGAATCTCACAACACTACAACGAATTTAATTGCAAGCTAACTGCTTCTGTATTATAGACCAGAAATGATCTGTCTGGCCAGCCATGCAGCAGTGTCTTCGAAGTTGCACAAAACAGAGAGGTCTTCACACAATGGAGACAGCGGCCATGAAAGTAGCAACTTCTGATCCAGTTGCCTTAACTACTTTTCATCCCTCTAGAAATGATCATAAGCTGGCATACCTGTGCCTGTCAGTCCAACATGACTCCCAGTAACAGTGAAGGTATCCTGCAAAACTGACCTGCTTTAGGAACCACCTCTCATACTTGAACACACTGACTTACCTCATGTAAAGATACTGTTTTCCAACACTAAGAGACACTGGCAAGGAAAATAATTTACAGAAAACAATCCCTTCTTATAGCAGAAATTTAAAAATAAATACATGACTAAACTTCCTATACTTCCTATATTGTGTCATGTTCTTTGTGTATTAGTTTAGCTCTAGTTCAGCTTTGAGAACAATGCTAAGAAACATCTTTGCAGCCATTTTCCAAAGTTCATTTGTTTGTTGGGAAAGGTTAATATTATACATGCAGCTTGTAGAGAATTTTAAATGTTTTCAGCCCCCTATAAGTTTAATCACAGATCAACAAAGGCAACATTCAATCCTATTTGTGTTTTGGTAGTAGGGTAGCTATTGGCTACAATTATATAACAAAAACACTTGTCATAGCTTAAAAAGAAACCAATGCAGTAAGTTTATAAAATAGATCCTGGGGGACATTACTCTAGTTGTATATTTTGTACAAATTAAATATATTTTTCCTTCTCTATCTCTAGCATTGATTTTGTATGTTTTTACAATACAATAAAATGCCAGGATCCAAACTGTACAATTGTAACAACAGGATTTATTTAGGTACCAAATATCTCTAGTTTCTGTTGTTGTTGTCATTATTGTTATTATCTGTTAACTCTGTACTGTGTGTTGGATAAGTGCACACAAAAGTAGGTTTAATATTTTTAACTACACTACATACTAGTGGTTAGAACAGTACTCTTCTGTAGGACCACATTTTAAGAAAAAACAATCTACAATTCTGATAATTTAATGTTATTATTTGCTGTAGGAAATCAAGTAGAAATTTAACTTAAGAAATGTAATGCTTTAATTGAAGTGCTGGGAAGTTTTGTTGTGGTTTTTTTGTTGTTGTTTGTTTTGGGTTTTTTTGAGAAAATATAGCAGTACAAAAAAATCAAGATGTAGTTATTCCTTTTCCTCTGGTTTCTACTACACAGTGCACCACTAATCAATTAGGCTAATTAATGAAGCTGCATTGAGAGAGTGATCAGTCACTGGCTCCCTCAAGCAGTCATCATGGCACCAAGGCAGTCAGAGTTCAAGGAGCATTTGTACAAGGCTCTTAGTCCTCTGTTTTAGTTTTCAGAAGTCCTGCAGGGAGCTGGCCTCAATGATCCTTATGCTTTAGCAAGAGATGGGATGGAGCTGAGCTGCAGGCTGTAGCACACACCTGCAGAAGCACATGGCAGCACAGAGCTGACCTGACCTTGGCAGGAGGTGCCACGCATAGAGCCCTACAGAAAGGAGCCTGACAGACAGGTGAACAGAGCGTGATCACCCCAAGGAAAGATATTTACAAAGAGTTTTGCTGATGTGGCAACAGGGGATAGGTCACGTACTGAGAATTATCAAGTAAGGAAATACTGTGCCTTGAAAAGTGTATAAAACCAGTTTGTTTCTTTGAAAAAATGATTCAGATTCCCTGCTGGTCTGAGTCCGTGCCTCAGTCATTCACATTATGTGTCCCTTCAACCTGAGATATTCTATTATTCTATGTATAACAAAGCAGAATGCAACTGCTGTACATTAGCACAAAGTCTGTTTTTTTCTGTTACAGTTGGAGCTTCCTACAAAAAAGAAGTCCTTCAATTAATTTTACCTATTAAAAAATGAAATATCTGGAAGTGCTGTCACATACTTCACTTATGAAATGAGCGCACTGCTTTACAGTGCTAACCTCCTTGCAACTGGAACAACAGGCAAAACCCCTAAGATTTCATCCAAGAGTTCAAAGGGAAAGATTAGGTAATAAAAAATAAAAATAAAAAGTAATACAAGTAATTTAAGAAAAGAAGGGTAGATTGCATTTATTAGAAATGCAGATAACAATTGTATTAGATAACCTTTAAAACAACTATACAGAAGGACTCTGAATGATAGGGTTAAAAGTATTTGCACAGGCAGTTCAGAGGCAGTAACTTTGGTATTGAAAGTAAGCTGATCAAGGTGTGACTCAAGGACAACTTAATCAGTCTCAATTATGCTACAGAGGGAGAAGGGAGATAAAATATCAGTTGATAGACTTAGCACTTTCACACAGCCAAGCATCAGCCAGTAAAGTATAGGATGCAGGTTCTATAGGGTAATACTTGGATTATTTCCAAAGTCAAGAACCTTGTAAACACCTCAGACCGCATTTAAGGATTTTACACTCACAAAGATTTTGAAAATCTTTCTATCAGAAGATATCCTACCTTCCTTGACCAGAAGCAAGCAGGTCAATTACAGAAAGCAAATTCATGGCACGTTACATCAGATGAATTAAAGGCTCAATTATTTTCTCATCATTTATAGATCAATTTATATTTGTTCTATAAAATCAGTAGGGTTCAGGTGAAAACATCTAAAAATAGTCATGTACATTTGCAGACACTACTTTGGTGGGAAAAACAGCAGAATTTGAAGCTTCAGATTCTAAAAATTGCAGCCAACTATGGGGGCACTTAAAAAAAGTTAGTAATACATATTCAATACCAAAACTTTCATTTCTGCTCTTTGAAAGGAAGTAATTTTGGGCCTCTTTCTGTAGCTTCTTGAAATGTGTGTTATTCACTTTATCACCTCCAGTGAACACTATGTGACACATTAAAAACGTCGTAAGAAAATTACGGTGTTCTTATGTAGGTTAACATCAATATGACTATTTGTCTCATTCATAAGATGAATGAATCTAATTTGTGTATGCCTTTTAGCATTCTTTCCCCTAAATTATTCCAAATTTCTTGAAACATTTAGGAATCTTGGGAAAGTCCAAGCAATTTCCTGACTGCCTTCTTGCCTCCCAAGGGTCACTGCTCATCATGAGACAAACAGATTCACTAAAAATGTTAAAGGTTTCATAGTATTCAGAAGCTGAAACATACTAAAGTCCTCTGAAATGTAGCACACATTATGAGAATGACCAAGGTAGTGTCAGTGGAAGATACTTGAAGAATATTTTCAGTTTAATTCCTTACAGCTGAAAGATTTCTGAAATACAATACATACTTTATATGTAAGTTTTTTAAATAGAAGAAATCATATACCTTTATCATTACCATCCTGTTAAGATGAACATTGTCTGTGTGAAGCAGATTTCCAACTTCTGACAGAGAGCAGTAGTAACTAAAAAAGGCTTTCCTGAAACTTCCAAGGATGGAATTAAAACAACTAGGTCTGGATTATAGGATTACACACACACATATATATGTGTGTGTGTGTGTGTGTGTGTGTGTGTGTATGTGTGTATCCCCAGGCAATTTCAGACTCCAGTGATGAAGTTGAAAATGCAACTAAAATAACTCAATCACTGTTGTGCATAGCATACCCATTTTTGGTTTAAAATGTTAAGTGTGCATTACCTTCACCTCTTATAGCCCTGAAGGAGGGAAAAGTGTACATTTCTTGGAAACACAGCATCATTCACCAGACTTCACAGCAGTCTTCCCAGAAACTGCAACAATTCAGGCTGAAAGAAGGCACTGGAGGTATCTTTTCACCTCATCTTTTCAACTCATCTTTTAAGAGCTCACCTACATCCTACAGTAACTTCTTCTGTGTGATAACTCACATGGACTATTTCAAAAACTAAGTCACATACCAAAATATTCTATTATTCCTCAGCAGAGGGTCCTGATTCAGCGAACAGTTAAGAGCAGACTTTAAAACTGTCCTAGTTACAGCGACTATTCAAACTTCAAAACCCAATCGAAATGTAGAACCGGAAGTGTCAGGTTACAGAACAACCCTACAAAGCAGAAAGTCTGCTGATACCAAAACTAAAAGAAGACTATCGGGCTCTTCAGTGGAGATTTTAGGTCGGAAGGCTGCCGAGCGCTGTCCTGTCCGAGACTCACTGCTCCCGGCCTCCGGCAGTGCGCGGCCCGGGGCTCCCTCAGCCCCGCACTGCATGCCCGTTCTCCTCCGTACCCGCTTTCCCCGGCTTTCAGCCCCAACCTGCCCCTCACCGCTCTCCCCACAGCCACTCCAACCTCGCTCAGCCCATAGCCAGCCAGAGCAAATGTCCCGTTTACATTTAGCTCCGGGTCTGTTACTTTAAGGCGAAATCTGCCCCCGAAAGGCAGCGAGTAGCGGAAGGAGGAGAAGGCATTAATTCGTTTCCTGTTACTTTAATCCCTTCACTCTGGTTTTAGCAGCGCCGCCCGGGGCGTTCTGGCTGCTTGCCCGGAGCGAGGAGGCTGTGAATGAGCAGGGACAGCCTGGGCCGCTCAGGCGCGGGAGGCGGAGGGGGAAGGGAAGGGGCAGAGGCAGAGGCTGCCCGCCGCTAGCTACGGCCCCTCGCCTCCGGGCAGGCGGGCCGGGCCTGGCGGTGCGGCGGAACCCACCGCAGCGGGGCCCGGCCGTGCTGGGGAGAGGGGTCCGGCTACGCACCCAGCAGGAGCCCGTCCATGTCAAAGATCAGGTGAGTGACCGGGTGCAGCGATGCCGCTGAGGAGGAGGAGGAAACGGCCATGGCGAGGCAGAGCGGCCGGGGCGCAGCAGGAGCCGAGGCGAGACTGGCCGGGCCGGGAGCAGCACGGGGTGGCCGGGCACGGGCGGCGGTTTTAGTAGCACCTTGGGGCGGGCCGGGCTAACGGGACTTTTGGGCTGTCTTGTTCGACTTCTAAAACAAAGTCCATTTCGCTTCTTGGGACCTCTTGCACAACAGTGCTTCTTGCCCAGAGAGGTTGTGAAGTCTTCCTCTCTGGGAATATCCAAGAACTATCTGAATGCAATTTTGTGCAGTGTGCTCTGGGATGACCCTGCTTAGACAGGGAGGTTGGACCCACGGTGGTCCCTTCCAACCTGACCTTTTTTGTGATGCCTAAATCCCGTTTGGTGCTGCTGGCGGGAAAGACAGAAAAGCTGCTCTCAGGCTGACAAGCCTTAGACAGTGTCTCCTCCGCATGCTTGTGTAGAGATTTACAGGGGTAATAACACCAGACTGTAGTTGAAACAAAAAGGTGTAAATCCGTGTAAAACTGTGAGGAAAGAGTAAAGCAATGGGGAGAAAAAAAATCTATGAGGAAGGAGTAAATCTTTATGTTACAGGTTGCTGAGTGCAAGAATGCTTAATTGAAGGCTGTTGTGTGTTTTTTCTAAAGCACTCAAGTTCTGAACTTCAAGAAGCAAGAATGTTCTTGAGTTGAAGCAAAATCTTCCTGCATGGACACATCATCTGATTTTTACTGGGCAGCTGGGAGGGAAAGAGGGCACTTACATCAAGTTTTTCCTTTTGTATTCTTTCATGCAGGTAACTCTCCACTGGGCATCAAGCTCATTGAAGCACCAGTTGCAGAGGCAGACATGAGAAGAGCTGTGTCGGGCTCCCAAGGTGACATACTGGTCTGAAGATGTGTTGCTGTGCCGTTCTGTGTGAGGGCACTGGTTAGTTGCAGCTTAACATAGGGGAAGCCCTGTCGCAAATGTAGGTAGGCCTTGCAGCAGTTCTTTTTTCCTAACAGTGCCATCATTTGAATTGGCAGCGCGTCACCATTTTAGCAAATTAGTGGGGGCTCTCAAAGCCTAAACTGTAGGTGTCACATAGCTATATCTGAATTTTAATTTAGCCTCATTAAGCGTCTTACCTACCCCCAAAACCTTTCCCTTGCAAGTACACTCCCCCTACATTTGTGTGAAGTGTAGATGCAGAATTATCCTCATACCTTCTCCTATTCGGAAAATAAGACAAATAAAATATTCTTGGCCTTTACTTGTATGTTTTGAATAATAAAACTTGACTTTGAAACAAAGTTTTTTGAGTTTTGGGTTGGTTTTCTCTTTATGTTGTCTCATTCTGTAATGATAATGCTGCTTTAGGCCCTGTCTGTGTAGGCTAGGAAAAGGATTGTGCACAGTACCTTCAATGTCTGTTAAAAATTCCATGTGTAGTCATGAAATTGGTTCCTGTGTAGATATAAGAAAATGGCTTCTGAGCTTTCAGATTTTTTTGGTAACCTTATGAGTATTAAAAATGCCCATGGCTGTTTTGTTTCTGCAATAAACAGTGTGCAACAAGTCAATATTCCAGTTTTGTTTCCAGCAAGTGTTAATAGTTTCTTTTGCAGCACACTTAGGTGGGAGCATAGCTAGAATCAATAGAGGTAAAATCCTAAATACAGTATGCTAAAACAAGTGTTAAACTTTTAAGGGAAATTTAAAAATAGTAATTTCAATACTTATAATAGTAGTGTTGTGCTATCCTAAGAAAGAATGTGATTCTGCTGTAAGAGTATATACTTGTGACAAGTACTTAAAGAGGATGGGTAATGGTGTTGTATAACAGTGGTATATTTATCAACTTTCTAATTAGCAAATATTCTAAAAATCTGTTTTTTAATTGTATATATGGTGACAGGGTAAAACCTTTATTTGTTACTCAACAGATGTAGCTTTTCTTGTTACCTTGATTTGTTGTTCTAATTAGAAAAAAAGTATTTGGTCACAACTTCTGTTGCTTCTAGCCTCCTAAAAAGGGGAGAAAATCACTATTTTTAGCAAGCATATTTAGCAAGTGTTTTCATCTGAGGAAACAAGGGTTTTGCAAAACTTTTGAGTATTTAAGTAGAAATAAGTCATAGGCAATCAGTGTGAAAGTAGCCCACAAAATTAAAGTGTAATACAGAAGCTGAGCATTTTTAGGGTTAAATGGTCTGGGTTACAAATGCTATGGTACACGTTTCAAGACTGTCACATTGCTGACAGGCTGATGACCTCAATTTGCTTTGCTTTGCTCTGGCTCATCAGTGATAATCAGTGTGATGTTAGCTTACTTGATTCTTCAAAGCTGTGTTCAAACACAGCAAAATCTTCCCAAGATAGACAACTGTTTAGGTTTATTCTGTGTGACTAAGTCTTTTTACCAACAGAATGAAATTAAGTAAAAGTCCAAGCAACTTTTAATTCATGATGGTGCATAGTTTTCTAGATATATAAGAGAATGTGCTGATCTAAGTTTTGTTTGAGCTGTCTTAAATATCTGTATCTAATGACTCACCAGTAGTATTTGGTTTTGTTGTTTTTTTCCTTGAAAAGGAGTAAAAATTTTATATTGAGAATTGTGCAATTGATTTTTTTGTTTCCTACTATTTTCCTATTACTTATTTGAAGCTGGCTTTGACTTATAAGGACTTCAATAACTTTAGAGTTGTGGGAAGCATAACGTAGTTGAGTTGCTGTTAACACCAATAATTAATTATAGTCCTACAAACCTGATGTATACCTATTGAGGAGAATGAACCTGGATGTTATAACCAAGATGTAATTCTGTAACTAGACTTGAATCCTGGAAAGTCTGAAGAGTGCAATTAACTTCATGTATATTTAAGAAATTAATTAAAGTTGCTATGGATATCCTGGTTTTTAAACAACTGTAAATTAGCTGCCTATATGTAGCCCTACTTAACACCAAGCAAATCTATTTTCATTGGTTTAGTAATAAATTAAAATCTCATTGGTTTTATTGTTCTTGAATGTGAGATAAAGTGAAAATACTCAGGCGCCATGGGGTTATTAAGTATACAACACCATGTTTTATGTACTTGGACCTCCTAACCGTTTTTTAACTCCTATATTTGTTTGAGTTTTCTTTACTTTGAGGCTGAAAGTTTTGTACTTCACTAAAATTTTTTGTGACTGAGTTCTTTCCTGGAGGGTAATAGCTTCAGAATATGTTTAAGTGTTTTCGTAGGTAATACATTTCATTCAGTAATTGTAGTTTACTATTTCACTATTTCATATTGTGCTCAAAGCATGGATTCACTTACCTATTTCTTATGCCATTCGTAGGAGCATCAGGCACTAAGTTTCAAACTGAAATGACTGACTTTTTCTTTTTCTGCAGGCACCTTGACAAAGAGGCTAAACAGATTATAGTCCGTTTTGGTTTGAATATTGAAAAAGAATTGAAAGACTTGAATAAATCCAGTAATTTAAAAGCTTTCATAATGATTTACATAAACAGCTGTTAAATCCACTATTAGTAACAAATTACTTGGAATGACTTAGAATTAAATGTAAATTCAGGTATCAGCTGAGATTCTCAACAGTTGCTATAATTAAGGCTGTAAGCCTTCAGAAAATGATGCCCTTCTCAGTGCTGGATGTCACCAAACATGAGCTTTTCACCTTAAGATTATGAATTAGATGAATTGTCTTGTTTCAGTTCATGTTTTTATAGGTGCAAAATGGAAGATGACTATATGTCTTAACGCAATTAAATAGTACCGTGCAACTCCTGATCTAGGTCATATTTTATTGATATAAGTTAAAAGGGTGTATATGCACTTAATCACGTGTGTCTTCTCTCAGACAAGCAAGCAGGGATAGGAGAGCCATCTGTTTTCTAGATTTTGGTATTGACCACAAATTACAAGTGTGTTAATTACAAAGGCATGGAAGATGATGTGTTACCCTGCAGGAGAATGAAGTGAAGATATATTTTTCTCACATGTGTTTATCTTAGTAAGATGAGGCACTAGAAAAAGGTTCTTAAGCAAGAATGAGAGGTGAAATTCTAGGAAAGCTAACCAAGCACACTAGAGGGAACAAGGGAGTAATGCTTTGAGATTTTTAGATCTCAGTTGCTGTATTTATTGATGGGACTGTACAACAGAACAAATTTTCTGAAGCTGGGAAAGTAAGCCTTAATATCAGGCTTTAGGGCCATTTTTGCTTCTCTTAAAGTCACTGAGAACCATTTACTCTCCTTTATGGATTGTGACTTGTTGACATACTTTTTAGTCTTCTAATAAAATATTGGCTGCACATAGGCAAATTGTTCAGGTGATTAGCAGCGTCATTGTAATGAAAAACCTGAGGTGCCTAACAGCTGGGTCCTGCTTAGCCTTAAACTATCAGAAAGATTAGGACAAAAGAGATTGCATCATCCCCTGATAAGATATGAAGTATTGTATCCTGCTTTATTTGTCCTGTGATATGGTTTGCTGTATAACTTTGATTTATTCGTCTAACTTCCCATTGTTACAGGAACTTAAAATATTTCTTACTAACTTGGTTTTATTTTTTGTCTGCATGTGGATTTAATTGCTTTTTTGTTCGTTTTACTACGGTTTGATTGTTGCAGATTATAGGAAAAGTTTTGTATTTGTACTGACATGTGGAATGCACATTCTGTGAACCTTTCTGAGCAAGTCATCTATCACTTGGTTGCTGGTAGTAAAGGTGAAACTGAATGCAGCCACCCTGCTAGTGGTCCCTTTCAGTCTTGGGTTGCAAAGCTCAACATTTTCAAAGGCTGTGGTAATTAGATCTTCTGATGGAGAAGAGAGAGAAAGCATTGTATTCTCAGGGTCACAAGATCTCTAAGCCACTGATCTGTAATGCTGCTCCATGTTCAGGTTTTATATGCATGTTCCCTACTTGGGATGCAACAAGCTGCAGAGTTGAATCTCCACAGCTCAGACATTCAGCCTACTCTGTGACTGTGTGCCCTTAAAAGTTTGTATCTATCCCGAAGAGTTGAGTAGAAATAAATGAACTGGCTGACAGCCCAGAATGTCTGCATGATCAGAGAGAACATACTGACAACCTGGGGAGTGCAGGGAGGCTGCTGGAGGCCAGCTATCATACAGTACTGTGACCTTTCTTTCTTTGCAGTGATTCTGGTGGTATCACCTTCTAGAACTATCTAGGCAGAAACGCAATAGTACCGTGCTGATACACATGAAATAGCAACTCTGTTTGGGAAGCTGAAGTGGTGGAGAGAAGAGAAGGGGCAGTGCCAAGCAGAGTTAGCCAACTTCTTGAGCCTCCATTGCAGCAGAGTTGTGTTAGACATCCAAGATTTTCCTTACTATGGGAGCTGGGACTTTTCCTTGGCTGCTGGAGTTCGTATTCCTCCCTACCAAGTCATCATTCAATTTTTTGAATTCTCTTGCTGCAGAAGCTGCTGTTCTGTTCTCCTTCTCCCATGTACAGACACGCAAATGTACTGGTAGTATATCTCAACATGCTCTTGTGCACAGGCAATGGCAAATACGCTTTGTGACCACTGACATGTAAAGCACTGATTAATTTTTGGTGAGGAAATAGTTCCTCACTAGGATGTCCCCTTACTTTAAGTTCAGCTTATGTTTACCTACCTTAAGGAATTAGGTTGTGTATTGTTAGAAAACACACGAGGAAATGTTGTAGATTTATTTCTTATTTTAGACTTGCAGTTTAAATGTTCTTTGTAGAAGACCAGTAACAGACATACTTGTTTTCATAAAGCATTTATGAAACAAGTAACACCAGTATAAATACTGATACAATTAGATGGTTAGATATTGGGGATACCTTGAAGAATGCAATGAAGTTCAAGTGCTGTCAAGCCAATCAGGCCCTGACTTTTTTCCCTAAGACATCTAGCTCCACTTGATCAGGTAATTTCAAACATTTCATTTTGAGCTCTGTAAGGTGAATGATTGCTTGCACTGACACTGCAGGTTTGCAAAAGTCCTCGATTTCCATTTCATGTACTTAGAGGTAAGACTGCAAGAGACATTCAAGATCTAGATGAATTCTTTGCAATAGGATTGTATAGGCTTAAAATATCTGTCCAAACATTATGCCTAAAATTTTCTGCATCTTTCAATGAATCTTTTGCTCTGCTAAGATATCCTGTGTTTTTCCTCTACTCTTTTATTTTACAAATTTCTTTAAGCTATTAAGTTATGCTTTCTGAAGCTTTTAGTATTTTGATTGCTTTTCAGCATTTTATATTTTCTGTATCCTTAGAGAAGTCCAGCATGCAAGTACATTTATTGTAGCTGCGGGGTTTATAAATGACAAATGGGTAATTTTTTGCTGTTAGATCAACACCTTTGAATTAACATAAGAGCTGAATTACTGTCTTTGCCATAGTTTGGTTTTGATTGTTGATTAGTCAGGTTGTACCAAGCCAAGAGCTTAAAACTTTTGTTGCTATTTGTCCAATTTAAAATTTTGTTTATGGTTCACTTCTCTATGTAGTTTCACTAATAGTATCAGTATCATACTTCAGTGAAAGAGATCAGGGACAATATCTCTAGCCCATTAAGAGCTTATTACCTCTTCATACAGTTCAAAATCTCTTACGCATTTTTAAGTATGAAAAACTACTATCTTGCAAGCCTAATGAGGCAGATATCTGCAAGAATCTGTGCTACAGAATGAATTGTTGTATCCCTGTTTCAGAAATGTTGTATGTGTCATTTAGACCAGTGGCTGTTACAAGCAGAAGGGGTAAGTATTATATTAATGACTATGTTTGACAGCCTGGCTCCATAATCTGTTTTTCACTGACTTTTCCTTTTTATGCCAATAATTATGCTCTCATCTGGAAAAATTAGACTAATGCAATCTTCCAAAAGCTATTAACAAGACTTTTAATATTAAGATGGCTATATATCCTAATGTGCTGTGCCAAAACTAAGCTTATGTTGTGGTCATGAAATGGGGCACGTTAGGGTGTATTCTGGAGTTGCAGAGCATAGTGGAGGAAAGCCTACAGGCTTCAGGGGGCATAGAGCTTCACTCAGGATGTGGCATTCTTGTCACCAGGTTTCTACCAGCATCAGCTAGGGTGATGTTTGCACTTTCTGAAGTTGGTGGAAATAAAGTAAAACCTTGCCTGATTTCAATTTTTCAGTATTTGGATGATTGTTGATTCTTGAAGGACCTGACAACGTGTGGGGACCTGAATATCCATATGCTTTTTCTGACTTCATCACATCCAGGAAATAAAATAAATTACCTTGTAGATCAAATGAAAAATATTTTTCCTACCTGTTTAAGCCCATCTTTCTTTAAAAATCCTGTTCTGTTTATGAGTCATGGTGGCTTAGACCTGTACTATTTGATAGTCAAAAACTATGGTTATAGCAGCTATAAAACCTGAATCTTTATTCTTGCATGGCATAGCCAGCACGTTCTTTCAGCTAAACTCCTCTTAACAAAAGTTAATCACAACCATTAAAAAAACCTTTAGACCAAAACCTTTAGACAATGTCATAGAGTTCTATGTATAAAGGCCTTTGGGGCTTCCTCAGAGCTGTATAAAGTCCTCTGCAAGCCACAGATTTCACAACTTCATGTAATGACTATCAAGATGCCTACATGACTACAGAATTTTTGGGGGAAACTTGGCACTGGCTTTTTTTATTAAGCTGAAAAATGAAGTTTAAGCATCTTTTTTCACTGAAGATTTGTTCATGTTCTCTAGAATCCAATAACCCAATTTGTACAAAGTCCCTAGAACAGCAAAACCATTATCTTTAAATTCTGGGTAAGTAGCTTTCAAAAATATCCTTTGATATTAGCTATATTCCTTGGGTTTCACTATGATGAGAAGTTAACAAATACCCTTTGGTTCATTTTAGTTCTGTAGCTGGTATGTTTCATTTGAATCTAAGTAAAATACAAGTTTGTATTAGCAGATTTATGTGGAAGCAGAAATATTTACATGTGCACCAGCATCCAGCCACGCTAAGACAGCAGCTTATCTGTTTTGTTTTTACTAAGACACTGTACTGTACATGGTAGATGGACATTTAGTGGTATGGTAAAGTTGGATCCTAAACTTCTAAAACTTTGGCACAGATGTTTTGATGAACTGAAACAAAGGGTCTGCCTTGCTGCAGCTCTGCCTTACCACTAAATTCCCATAAATTGAGTCATATATCATTCTTCCTCCTTTTCATTCCAAACACTAACTAAAAACATAATGTCCTTTACCAGTTCAATTAATTGAACTCTTTTATGCATATGAATATTCATAAATAAATTGGTAGATACTGACTCACATTTGTGACCAGAAGTCCAAAGTACCTTAAAAATAATGTATCTAACATTATGAAAGAAAATAAATGGACTCTGTTAATGTCCGTGTGGAAAAAGTAACCCAAACTACAAAAATACCTGTTGGCCAAAATGGATAATATAATCTATTAAGTAACATAGATCGTTGGAAAATACATTACTGGGTAACATAGTCCTCTATTGGCCATGGCTAAATGCAAGCCTCCCTGTTGGCATTTCGGTTTTCACTCCTGCTTAAGCTTTGAAGTCAGCAAGTAATTGTCACTTTAGCACTCTTTAGTGAGCACCCTTTAGTGGTGTTTAATCAAACATGGAAAAGAAAACCAAACAAGCAAACCCCCTCAATTCAGTCTTCATTCAGTACTCTAATTTGAATATGAGAGGATGTTTACACTCATTAACTCATTGTAATCTTTTGCATACTGTTACAGTTAGAATGAATAGATCTTTATACACTGCATTTTGGTATTCTATATCAAATGCCTTGAATTGTCATGCTAATTAGCATAGACAAATCTGGTTTTCATTCATTTTATCTATATTTTGTCATACATATCCTTGTTGTATCATTACTTCCTTCTAATTTACATAGTCACAAGATTTTGAATTAATGTCAATAATAGTTTGTTTTAATAAAATTTATAGTAAATAAGTAGTTATTATTATGCATTTAAGAGTTGCAGTGTATGTATGCAAGAAATGGTGTTTTGCCAGTGGATGTTGCTTCTCGTCTGTTGTATCTCTAGTACTGCTGCTTTTGTCCATATACAGGGGTATTTTTAGTACCTTCTAAAATATTACTAATCTAAAATTATTATTAATCAAAGGGATTAAAAAGTAATTGACTTTTTTTTCGAGAGATTGACAAGATTTTTGAAAATTGTCTTTATATTAACTTGTTAAAGCTTTGAATAAATGCAAGACAGTAGTGCAGTTTTTCAAAGGCTTAAAGTTACTATTTTCTACCAGTATTTGAGATTGATAATTCTTTCAAAGTTGTTAAAGTAGAATGTTATTTTAAGAGAGACAGAGGAAAAATGCAGAAGAAAGCTCAGGATAATCTGTACTGATTTCCTTAATCACAGAAAAATGTAATTTAAACTTTGCATTTAGGCGGCGGTTCAAAAATCTTGGTTCAATTTCCAAGTGACGATTTCTCACCATCATTGTGAGCTCCCAGGTTTTGCCTGGAAGAAAAATAAAATTTCATACTTAGGCTGTAAGGCTTGGATTCTGTAAAGTTTCATCAGCAGTGGTTGTCACACATCTTTGGAGATCCATCTTTCTTTTCCTGATCAAATTTCCTTGTGACAAATACATGAATTGGGGTGAGGAGGACAGTAGCTGAGAAGGAAGGTAATATGTCAACTAACTAGGACTTTTTGAAGTTTAATGAATGATTTTTCACTTTAGGGTCCTTGGGCTTTCTGGAAGCAATAATTTTCTGGGAACACATAGTTTCTAAGACAATGCATATTAAAGAAACCAGGATGGGCTCTAGTGTATGGTGTTTATAAAAAGAGAATCTCAAAATATTCTGTGCCTTCAATGGAAAAGTTTGAAAAACAGTGATCTGAAATTACAGTTTAAAAGTTGTTTCAGTGCTTTTCCAGAGTTGCTACGTAGATATTCTGTAGGAATGCTTCCCATGTGTACAGAAGGCAGAAATGTACCTGAGATTCTGGCACAACCCTTGTTTTCCAAAAATACAATGTAAATTCATGGAAAAGTCAAACAGGAAATCTTCAGTAACAAACTAAAACAAGCATCTTGGTTAGGCATATGTATATATCCATTATGAGAACTGCTGAGATTGTTTCATATTAGTGAAGCAGTGTCTTAGCAAGAAATCCTGTCAATCTTGTATAAATTACCTTTTTTAGTGTTTTCCTTCTTCCCCTCCACCTTTCTGTTTCACTTCATATGACTGGACTTTGTGCTCATATACTGATAAGTGCGCAGCCATCTTGTTTGCATAGGAGAGGCAAAAACTGAAACAATTCCGTGCTGCAAGGTAAAACACCTTTTCTGCCCGAAAGTCTGTAATTTATATATAGTTTAATCGTAAACATTTGGATAATATGTAGTTGGAGTTCATATTTCACAGCTCAAAGAAATTCTTCATGGCAGGAAGTTAGCAATTATGAGAAATAATAACATATTCGGTGTTGTCTTTTCTGCATTAGCTTAATACAGTGTATTTTTTGCAATGAAAAGGAGGTTGCTGAAACCATACACTCATGTCTTTAAGATACTATCAAATATAGTGGCAAATTATTTTGCAACAGAATGCACTTTGTTATCAGGTATTGCAATGGAGTAGAACGTTCCCTGCCTTGAACAGATTAGAAAGAGTATAAGCATTATTTGACTTTTGAAAGCATTTTAGGAGAAAATAGAAAGCAGGGTCTTTATGAACTAGATGATTTTCCGGCTGTGCCACAGCAGTTTTTTTCTTAGCACTTAAACTCTGGTTGTTTAAAAAATAATGTTAAAAGTGTATGTAGTTTTGATTATGGAGTCTCAAGGATCAAATAGAAATGAATTGTTAAATAGTTTTGGAGGAGAGTAGGTTCTGAAATAAGCTTCTAGTTTTGAACTGGTTCATGTGCACTGTATGTAATCTGAAATAGTCCATTCAGTTCAAAGGTGGAAGTAACTTAAAGGGATATTAAATAAATCTAATATTTTCCTTTGTAAACTCATACATATTCAACTTGCAAACTTGGTATAAACACAGCTACTGAGAAGACAGTATCTGTAAGAGGAATCTCTGAGAGAGAGGAGAATGACAGAGTAACAGAAACGGAAAAGGTAAGGAAAAAATCATCACTTCTGGATAGGTTGCATCTGGCTGGCAACAAAAAAGTTGCGTTTGAGCAACCATACTGAGACAAGAAGAAGGAAGATGAAAGAGAAGCCTATGTAACCAAAACAAGCATTGGGAAGCATCTGACCATACGTATTGCTTGCTATGCAATTTTGTAATGACTCATAATATGTATTCCATACATCCTGTGTTCTCACAAACATGTATTTTGGTTTTGCCCTTAGGATGCTCTGTAGGTGGATTTTAGTAAGACCTGTATTAAAGCCCCGTCAGTCCAACAGCTGACACTCACACAGGGAGAGCCCCAGTTGCCAGTAGGGAGCACTGTGTACTGCTGGCCCCTGGAAGAGCCTGTGTTGAGGGAAGTCATGGAGGAGGCAGGCAGCGAGGCACAGCAGCCCTGAAGTCAGTGACTAGTGCTAGAGGGGCGGTGACAATAGCAGTACCTGGGCGAGCAGATTTGGAGGAGTCGAGCCACTACATCCAAAAGGTATTTAGCCTCAGTTTCCATCGATGGCACACTGATACGGGATTCTTGAGTTAGAAGGGATTTGAAATAGGGTAGGGCATGGTTTAGAAAGATTAGAATTGCAGAAGAGTTTGTGGAGTGGCTTCTTGACTGTATGAGCAGAAGTTTGGGGATGAGGAGGAATGAAATAAAAATATTTTAGGTGAGAAGTTTGATTGAGAGGAGGACCACAGGAAAATTGAGATGCCTTTTTAAAAAGTGCTTAACAAGAATTGTGGCTATGGCACTCTAGGCTATGAGTACACAAGTTTGAACAGCTTCAGGTATGCAATGATACTGATTCTGGATTTTTTTGCATCCTGGACAAATGTTTCAAATTTGATGCAAAAATGGCCTCTTCTTTTTGTCTACCATGCTAAAGAATCAGTTGTCTAGCTATACTCACAGGGAAATCTTACAGTACAGAGCTCAAACAGATCTGTTTTTCTCTGTTATTGTTTATATTCTGCACTGTTGACAGAACTATTATGATGAAGAAGATTAGAAGCTATTGACACGGATTAGTCACTTAAAAGAGCAACTCCAAGCATCACATCTCCAGGTTTCCTATATTATTATAATAGACAACTGAATATGTTCTCTAGTATAGCACTTGTCTAATAATAGCAGTGAAGTATTGTCCTGAAAAAAAGTATTTTGAACAGAGGAATTCATATGTTCTTTCTCATTGATGAGCAGAATCCATCCTTTAAAACATAAGGTGGTGGTGTACCTGAAGGCACAAAGCAAAGGAAAACATCTTTTCTTAAAAACTTATTTAAAAACATTCTCATATAATAGGAAAAACATGTTATTTGCTTCAGAAGTACTGGCAGCATGCTCCAGACGAAGCCAAAAGATAATGAGACCCCTGGAGCTATTACTGAGAAACTTTCAAATGTTAATGGAAACGCTAATGCTGGTGTACCACAAGAAAAGGTGTGCCATAAGAAAATAGAAAAATGCCTTTTCTGAATACCTTTTAGTTTATTTATGATCTTAAAATGTCATACAAAATAAGGTGAAAATGTAATTAATTGCTATAGTTTTGAGCTACTGTTAATTTTCATTTTGTCATGTTGGGATTTTACCTCAGCTCATATGTGCAAAAAAATACTGTTCTAACAGCAAGAATTTACAAGTTTCATAGAGTTCCTAAGTAAGCAAGGAGTAAAGAACTAGAGAAAAAGAAGGGGAGGAAGGAAGGGAAGGAGCAAGAGTTTTCTACTTACACAGGTCAGAACAAACCCAGATACCTCTGGCTTAAATTGCTATTTTTCTGTACTACTATAAAACCATATTTGCATTTCTACACTGTTTATTCTGGTATTTTTATTTTCTGTCTTTATCTAAGGATCCACTTAGCCTCTTCTTGCATTGTAGACATTTATTTTTAGTCTTAGAATTATTTGCTGTTTCAGTCATCTTTCACTTTAAGACATTCATTTTAATTTTTACTTAATCCTATGATATTTAAAGTCTATCCCCCAAATATTTTGCCAAGGTAAGTATAGTCACAATTTTTTTTTTTAATTGATGGGAAAGTCGGTTATTCTTTTGGAGAATTATTAAAATTAGTAAATGGTCAAATCTTTGGAATTGGGATACAGATTTGGTTAATGTGTGTATGTCTTGTTTTGTAAATGTCTTTTGCCTTTTTTCTGGCACATTTTTTAGCAGACTCTTTTTCTATGTAGTTGGCAATCAGATGGCTGTATAGCCACTGTGCAGTTCATCATCCTTCTTTTCCCAATTGTATAAATAGTCTTTCTAGGGTAAACATTTTCCTAGTTTGTAAGACCTCCTAATTTCATTATTCTTACATATTGTTTTCAATTTTATTTTGCAATGATTGAATTTTATTTTTAAGCTTTTTTGTACTTTTCTTGTCTAGTGAATAATGTTAGTGGAGTCTCTCTTCATTTAAGGTGGTTAGAAAATTACTTGCCATCTTACTCCCCTCCTCCCCCCTTTTCTGAAGCTCTCTTCATTATGTTACTTGGGGGGAAAATAGAAATGGTGAATGGATAAAGCTATTATCTTTGTTTTAATTTTGCATAAGGTGCTAAAAGTTGGGTCATTTGAGAGTTAATCTTTTAACTCAAGTCAAAGTAATGCAGTAAAAATATCTCCCAGGCCAAACGAACAAAAAAAGTAGTTTGTTTTCACCTTGTAAGTGCTAAACAGGCTATTTTTTATGTTTAAAAGTAAGGGAGAACAATTTCATTTTGAAATTGACTCATTTAAAAAAGAAAAAAAACCCTTTTTTTTTGTTTAAACCCACTTTTTTTTCCTGCTCGAAACACTTTTGTAAAAAAAATTCCAAACATGAATTTCATTCATAACTATTTGCAGAGTGAGAACAACATTCCATGAATATTAGTTGTAGGACAAACGTAACATAAACCAGATTTTCCGGTTTTAGAAACTGTAGGGAAGGAGCTTGGTCTTTAATAAGCCACTGCTTGTCTATTTTTAATGTCTCTTACCCATGCAAATTAAAAGGAAGGAGAAGTTGTTTGTTTATGTCCTGTGAGCCTCCTGCTTATAACAGCAGCACCATAAATCAGTTAGTCTTAAGTTATTTTTTGCTTAATAAGATTTTCTATTTCTCTCCCTGGTAAAAAGTTCACTTTAAGCTCTAGGTGGATTCAATAACAGCAAAGAAATTTTTGGCTCCTGGTAATCAGTGAAAGTAATTTGCCATTGGATCCATTTATTCCTTTTCATTTTAAATGTGAAGGGTTGGCCCTGGCTAACAGCCAAGAACTCACACAGCTGCTCACTCACTCCCTTCCTTCCCTCCTTCCCCGGGGATATGGGGAAAAATTAGTAGGAATGCAAGTGAGAAAACTGGCGGTGAAATAAAGACAGGAAAATCCCTGTCATAGGCAAAACCACTTGGGGAATACAAGTTAATTTATTTATAGGTAGCATAAATATTTAATTGGTTGGAGTATTGAAAAACAAAACAAAGAAAAGGACAAACATTTAATCCTACAGCAAAACCAGTTTTCCTCCTACTCTTCCAGGTTCAGCTTCAGATTCCTCTCTTTCAACTTCCTGGTCTCCTCGCCTTCACTCCAGACACCTGCTCATGCTGCGTTACTGCTGCAGGTTGTGCACAGTCCCTTCAGAGAAGCACTGGGTGGCACACAAGGCTGTAGTCAGTGCTTGGCTGTTTGCCTATGCTACTCCTTGCTCCACAGACCACAGTGCCTTTGGGCACATTCCTGATCCGGTGTGCGACACTTCCTACTGCTCTGGCCTTTTTGTTCTTTCCCCTTCCTCTTCTCCCACTGTTCCTCACAGCCTTTTCTCTCTGTTCCTCCTCACCCCCCACCGCCCAGTATTTTTTGCACTTTCTTAAATATGTTTGCCTAAGGGCTCACCTGTGATCCGCAGTGGGTCCATTGCAGAGCTGACTGGAACTGACTTGTGTTCAGCACAGAGCAGCTCCTGGTGTGTCCTCACAGAGGCATCCCCTGGAGTGCCCCTCCATTGTCAAAACAACCTACCTCTTCTTCTGCCTTTTATGTGACAGGGCAGACATGTGCATCACTGTTCCATTATTAGAATGAATGAATTTCCCGTGGGGTGATGGGGGTCAGGAGAACATGTAAGATACTTGTATATGTGAGTGGTATCATGACCATAGTGTTCACTGTCCATGTGACTTGCTGAACAGTACCCATGGACACTAACAGACTTTTTCTTACTGTGCATCAGGAGCTGAAATGTTTTTTTATTCTGTGACAAGGACCTCATGAAGGAAAGTAACAGGATCTAGTGATCACTAGTGAATCACAGGCTGATATGGTTGCCTTGTGTGTGCTTCTTGTAGGAAAGTAGGCAGGGAGTAGATGGGCTGAGCTCACAGTCTGTTGGCTGATCACCTCTGACAAGAGCTTCTTGATATATCATCCTGCTTGAATAAATTCTGTTTTTTTAGAACTTTATCAAAATAAAGTTTATTTTTCCAATGAGATTTGTGACTGCAACTTAAACACATGCTGGCTATAGCTGACTTCAATTAGAGAATTACCAATATTCCTGTAAAATTATCATTGCAACAGGAATCGATCCAACGGGATCAATCACTCTTGTCTCTTTTGCTTTAGAGTGATGAAAGAATAAAATATTTAAGATGGAATATTCATCATATTGCTATACAGTCTGGAAAGGAAAAATACTTAAATGAGTCCCTTGGAAGAAAATTTTGCTACTAATACTCATTGGAATATATCCCCAGTTCTTAAGATTTCTAGTAGGAAACCGTTACACCAGTAAGGTTGATAGAGCACATACTAATTGAAGAACTTCATGTTTGTTTATTACAAAAAAGTGTTTTTCTCATATTTCGTGCTGAGAGCATATAGGCAACCCATCATCAGGGTAGGATTTATTTCATATAACTATTACTTTTGTATAAATCTAGTCTAAATTAGGTGTTAAGACTTTCTAGTCTGCGGAAAAAGGTCATAAACATCCCTTCCAAAATTTCTTTATACCTGTCTTAACAAGAAACTCTTAAGATGCCTGTGTGTTCCTATTAATTAAAAAGAAAGCTTAGGTAATTAGCTCAGACTAAATGCCTAACTTAAAAATGAATAAATTCACATGGATTGGTTTGCACCCATGAGTGCCTATTTGCTGTGGGCCATATAGGTACTTAAATTCTACATGGGTAAAATCACTACTGGTTGAATTTAGTCTTGTCTTAATTTTTCTATCTGGTACAATCAGCACTATTGAGAGTCCTTAAGTGTTATCATAATGGAAGTATAAATAACAATAGAACTGGTATAAAAATAATAACTCTTTGAGAACAAACTAATTGAAATGCTTTTTTTCTTTAAATGAAGCATCATTTTGGAAATAGCATAACATATTGGGTCATTTTGTTGATGTGTTACTTGCTAGCTTTATGTAGCAAAGAAAAATTAATTGGCCATTTCACTGCAATTTTCTCTGGTAAACCACTCTGTCTAGAGAAAGGATTGTTGGTAGAATAACATGGTATTATAAAATCCAAAGCTTTGATCTTGGCAGACTCCAGATTCTATTAAGTAATTCAGAGGAGAGAGGTGTGTTTTGGTTGAGGTTAATTTGTTTGGTTTTTTGAGCTTTTTTTCTGTTTGGTTTCATGTTTTCCTCTGATAGACATTCAAAGGCAACCATTTCAGAGAAAAGGGTTTAGAAACTGTTTT
This sequence comes from Sturnus vulgaris, assembly GCF_052056855.1. Lineage (NCBI taxonomy): Eukaryota > Metazoa > Chordata > Aves > Passeriformes > Sturnidae > Sturnus > Sturnus vulgaris. Next base: position 98,113,672 of record NC_142244.1, read on the forward strand.
CAAATTGAAGAAAAATAAAATTAAGTTTTAAGTGTTTGGTTGTGCTACTGTCCCTTCAATGACTTACTGCAGGACTTGAATACCATCCTTCAGATCTGTGCACTATTCCTATGAAGGCAGTGTGTTGGTGAAGTTGAGTGTTTTTAATCCAATATTACTTGTAATTACAACTTCTACTTAAATTTGTTTAGACCACTGCAATGAATATGAATGAAAACTCAAAGGAGTCTAGTTTGGCTGCAGTGAAGATTTCATAACCAGTGAGATGAAGCTGTGGTTTCTGTATTGTCCAGTTCAAATGGATTTAACCAAACTGTTAATTTTATGTGTAAGAGTCACAGTCTTACAGAGCTTTACAGTCCTTATCTGCTTGCATAACTCCAAAGTGCAAAATTTTAGGCGCATAAGTTCTTCAGCATGTCCGTTTGACACTCTTGAAGAAGACATTGTCAAAAATAGTCATTTCACTCAACATCTGTGTATATTAAAGAAACCCTGACTCAACATCTTTCAAAACTATTAAGTATGCTAAATATCATGGCTGGGTTTAGCTAAGCCCTCCAAGTATGTAAGAAAAATTTCTTGTAATTGTTTTGGATACTTATATCTGGTCTCCAGGAAGTGACATGACATTGTTGCTAGTAGTTATTTACTCATGATTGGCTTTTTTTTTTTTTTTTTTAAGATTCTTTGTTCTGAGGATGATGCATACCTGGCAAATAAGATTACTACCTGTCGTATCTCAATGATCTTTCTTACATTGCTGACCAGAGCTCATAACCAAAATCAACTTTTTAATGAGTGTTTGGCTAACAGAGAATATTATGAAACAGTAGCAGGGTAAAAATGTATGTGCTCTAATGCGTGTATCTAATTATATAGGATTTTTATTATAAATAAAATAATGATATTGTATCACAAAAGGTTATATTTTACTCCATTCAGGTTATAATTTGCTACCAGAAAGAATGTCTATTATTTATTAATTCTGCTTTTAGGTTCTGCAATTTAGTTGAGACAAAAGTAGAAAATTCTTGAGGGACTATTTTAAAAAGATACCTAAACTAAACTTAGATCTCATAGGGGCTCTGTGGCTTCATCTCTGTTTAATTCAGATTCAATAATTATTTGAACTTAAGAAATGTGATTATTTGTTTTAATGTTTTCACAGCTTATATTAAGTGAAATTTCTTTCCTGCAATGAGATAACTTTTAGTCAATTAAATACAGATTTTCATATATGTATATAGTTAAGATGCACATTGAAATATAATGAAAAGTTTCAGGAACGCAGTTATATTGCATCAAAGATTCAACACATATTACCGACTTGTAAGAGGAATTAATTGAAAGAATTTAGCAAATCTTAATCTGACACCAGAAAATAATCAATTACACATAATATTACTTTGCTATTTCGTAAAATTTAAAATCTTAATTTTTTTGTGTGTTTGTTTCTCACTAAGCTGAAGAATTTTCTCTGCAGAATCTTATGGAGGGCAGGATTTTCTCTATTTTGTTTACATTGTGATTTTTTATGACTTCAGAGAAATTTTTGGAGTTCGAGCATTCAGTTAAGCAAGCTAATTTTCTTTCTTTTTTTTGCATACTGCTTAAGGATAACACAGCAATTTTTAATGAGGTCAATATCTTTAAATGTTGCTTATTTCATCAGAAAATACTGTACCTTCAAGGATAAAGTATATTAAGCATTTTCTCAAAGGGTTCTGTTACATTAAAAGAGTAGTTTACAGATAAATTGCTTAATCAAAGTTAATAAAAATGCTGAGATGATTCAGTTGGGAAGAGATGTTTGAAAGACTTTCATTTAATTGTTCTTGTAACGATGCATATGTCTGTAGTAGTCAGATGATTATCCAACACACAGTTGGATAAATACATCATGTGACAGGTGAGCAACTGGCTCATGGGTTAGATGCAAAGGGTTATAGGGAATGGGATGACATCAGACTGGTGACCTGTCACTAATGGGGTTCCACAGGGTTCCATCTTAGGCCCAGTACTCTTCAACATCTTCATAAACAATGTAGGACTGGAAAGTATACTAAATGAACTTGCCAATGATGCTAAATTGGGAGGAGCTATTCACTCCCTTGAAGACAGAGAAGCCCTGCAGACACTGCAATAAATTAGAGGACAGGGCAATCACCAGCCATATGAAGTTCAGCAAGGACAGGTGCCAGATCCTGCACCTGGGATGGTGCAACCCTGGATGTACAAACAGACTGGGGAATGAGATGCAAGAAAGCAGTGCCTGGAAAGAGACCTGGGGGTCCTGGTCAATGGCAAGTTGAACATGAGCCAGCAGAGCCCTGGCAGCCAGGAGGGCCAAGCCCGTCCAGGGGGCATCAGGCACAGCATGGCCAGCCGGGCAAGGGAGGGATTGTCCTGCTCTGCTCTGGGCTGGGGCAGCCTCACCTCCAGTGCTGGGGGCAGCTCTGGATGCTGCAATAAAAGGAAGACATTAAACTATTAGAGAATGTTCAAAGGCGGACAATAAAGATGGTGAAGAGCCTTGAGGAGAAGCCATATGAGGAGCAGCTGAGATAATTTGTTTTGTTCACCCTGGAGAAGGGGAGACTGAAGAGAAACCTCACTGCAATTACAACTTCCTCATGAGGGGAAGAGGAGGAGCAGGCACTGATCTCTGCTCTCTGGTGATCAGTGACAGGACTCGAGAGAATGGCCTGGAGTTGTGTCAGGAGAGGTTTTTGTTGGATATTAGAAAAAGGTTCTTCGCCCAGAGGGTGATTGGGCACTGGAACAGGCTCCCCAAGGAAGTGGTCAGAGCACTAAGCCTGACAGAGTTCAGGAAGTGTTTGGACAGAACTCTTGGGCACGTGGTGCAATTCTTGGGGGTAGTCCTGTTCAGGGCCAGGAATTGGACTTTGATGATCCTTGTAGGTCTCCAACTTAGGATGTTCTATAATTCTATGACAGCTGTATCTTGAGTCAGTTATCTTTATAGGGGAAAAAAAAAAAAAAAAGAGAGACTATTCTTTCACCAGCATTTTTTAATGAAGAAAATTAAAACTTAAGTATTCGGTGAAATCATGGTATGTATCTGCTTGGGGCTTTTCTTTCATTTGTTCTTACATATTTATGCCTTGGGTTTTTTTAATGCAAATAGAAAATACGTATTAGAATCCCAAAAATACAGTTTGGAGATATGTAGAAAAAGTAGCACATGTATATGCCCCACATACATGTGTGTATGTATGCATGTCTATAGGTTCCTATATAGTGATTAAAGTAGGTTGAAATAGGATATGTGAAATACAAATACTTATTGTGGCTGTTTTTGTAGGAGATTAAGCACTTCTTGAATCTATTCAACTTATCAGCTACCTTAGAAAGGAAGAAGCTACTTTTAGTTGTATTATATCATGGGGAAAGTGAAGCAAGGGTTAAAATTTGCACTTATGTTCCCCACATACAAAAAAGAAGTAAAATGTTGCCAGATAAATGTGAAACACAAGCCTTCAAAGCTGATGCCTATTGAAGGAACATCTAAAAACTGTTATGGAAGTAAAAAAAAAATTGTTTCAATGCAAAAAACTGCCCAAACCAAAAGTTAATTAATTAAACATAAACTGTAACAAATCCATGAAGGTTAAAAGATCCATGGAGAAATATTCATTACAATATCTCCTCTCCAAAATGACTTTAATGCTGACTGCCAAGAGCTAAAATGGTGTGCTAGTAAAAGAATTTTTTTGCCAATTAAAAAAAAAAATCTTCTCTTAAGCATTTGAATTGGCTCTGGACAGAGAGGAGACATTAGTTAGCTGGAAGCTTAGTCTGATTTTGTGTTATCATTTTTGTGTTAGATCTACACATGCCTGTGTTTTCACCAGGAGAAACTCTGGTGTAATACAGACAGCCCTCAGAATTCTCAGTGCTACATTCTTCTCACGTCCTTCCTTTTTAGCTCCTTTGAATTTCTTTGCTGTTGTCTGTTCCACTCAATTTCATCCATCTGATTTTTGTTGCTTTCTATGCACATCCTTTCAAGACACATGAAAATCTGCTGCAGAAAGAGTACACCAGAGAAATCATTGTTGTTTGGATTATTTCTTTTCCCTGTTTTCTTGTTGATTTCACTTCAGGGACATGATATCAGGTGAAGGCAAATAGCTCAGTGTGTGAGAGTATCTACAGATACTCCTTCAGAGTAGAGAAGTATCCAGCAGTATTGTATCAGATTATATTGTATTGTAACCTTCAATAACTCAGCTTTTGGCTGATTTACAAAATGAGAAATGGAGGTATTACATGAAACTATCTTCTGCAGGTCTTGCAAACATGCATGCAACTCTACTTTATGTCACCAACATACAATGTCACCTTTTTCAACATGTCCATTGCCATTGGCCTTTGAGACCTTTGCAGTCAGAACATAAGAATAGGAACAGATCTGGCAGCAGTTTGTTCCTGTCCTCTTGGGTCAATTTGGGTGTTAATTGTTCTCTTGGAATGCATGGGAAGCAAATCACATTTGTTTATCTTTTCAGGGAAGAAAGGTAAATCTGCACCGTGGTCGGGGCTACACAGCTTCATTAGTATGGTTATTTGATGAAGGATGTGTTAGATGCATCCTATGCAGAAATGCATTTACTCTTTTAGACTTACAGTTTGTATATTTATTTTCCATGTCTGAAGTGAAGTAGATTGCTTCCCATGGGATAAATAAATTAACAATATACTGCAGGGATAAGGCTGGGATCTTTAGAGGCTTCTGGATTAAGTCTAGGCCAGAACTATGGTCACCAAAGTGTTTATAAAATGTACCTTAAGCATGAAAAAATAGCTAATATACTTATTAGTGTTTTGTCTGTATGTGAACTAGCACTAAAAGAGTTAAAGCCCTCTTTGCACCTATACTTTCTGGCAGAACAGCAGTAATGAATTCGGGAATCAGAAGTCCTAGTCTGTTTGGATCTCTTCTCACTTACGTTAGTCCCAAATCTAATCTTCCCAGGTTCTTTCCAATCAGTTTTCTTCATTTACTATTAATCATAACTCCTCAGCTGTTTCCTCCCAGACATTCCCAGTTCTCTCTCACCTCTGTTCCTCTGTTTTGTTTTCCTGTTCACTGTCATCCCTTCCAATTTCTTTATTCCTCTACCATTTCTCCTCATTTCTGTCTGCAGTTCTCATTCCAGCTGGTTCTCAACTTCCATTCTTGCTGTTAAAGTCAGAGTAAACTCTTCTGCCTATTTTGACTCCTCTACTAAAAATTTTCCCCACCTCATTTCTTTGTGAATCAGTCTCCCTTGATGTTTAGTCTCTTTACATCAGGTCTTTCAGTTTGACTTCTTTATCTTCTCTCTAATTACTTTTATCCATCATAACTCATTGATTTACAAGATATTTCTTTCTTGACCAGCTGTCCCCATTCTCTCTGGAAATTGACTCTACCTCCTCTTTCTACAGGTTCACTTACAAATTTCTACCTTAGTCTTGATTTCTTCCACTTCTTGTACAATAATAATGCAGAGGGCAGGTGTGATTCATGCCTCGCCTGCATTTGGAAAAGGGTGGCTGCATCCAGAAAAGATGGGAATCTTACTAAGAGACAGAAGAGAGTCTTGTGTTCTTTTTCATGTGTATGCCTGGCACAGTCCATTACAGCCTGAAGGCATTCAGTTTCATCCAGGGCATGGTCAGCATGGTTTAACACAGAGATATGACAAGTTCTGATTGAGGTAAAATAGCATTCACATCATGTACATCTGCAAATACTCTGCTTTTACCATAAAAGTGTATAATGATATGTTGTATTGTGTACAATGCATCCTTCTTTCTGGTTTAGGTTGGATATGGCATGAGCATTGTTTATGGAACATTGTGATATGATATCAAATATTTTTAATTGATTTTGCTGTAGAACCTGGTGTTTATAATGTTTGTGAAGAACCTTTTCTTCAACATGCTCCTTACAATAATTTCATAGTGCATCTCTTAACCTTATTTTTCATAATATTTATTCCTTTCTGGAAACTTCAGCTGGTTTTTTTTTTTCTCGTTGTTGAAGAGAAATTCAGTCATTTACTTCATTGGTGGAATTGATTAACTTTTTTTTTCCTGCAGTGAGCCTTGGAGGTTTTGGTCCTAAATGATTTCAAATTCTGTATTTTTCAAATAACATTTGTAGCTAGAAAAAAACAAACAAAAAAACCCCCCAAAACAAACCCAAAACCCAAACAAACACACACACAAAAAAAGAAAAAAACTCATAGCATTGTTAGCTCTTATGGTTTATTGCTATATAGAGCATGTGTATATGCAAAATTGCCACTTAAGTTGTACCTAGTTCTTTATTTGTCTTTATTTAAAAGCTTCAGCTGTGTAAAGGAGTGGAAGGAAAAATTAGCAATATACTTAAATATGCATTTTTATTTTTAAGAAGTATGAGAGAGAAAATGTTCTAAAAAACTTTCAAGGAATAAGAATGCCAACTAAAAGTATTCAATCTTTTTTACTATCCAAAGCTGATTAATAAGAACAAATTAGATTAACAATCTATTTATTGTATTTTCCACCTGTTCTTACACACCAGGAAGAAGATGGGGCTCCTTTTACTTCTAATAATTTGCCAGTGTGCTGTAAACAGTGTCAAAACACACAGTGTTTCGAAGCCCAATATAATTTTACTGATGGCTGATGATCTTGGTATTGGAGACCTGGGATGTTATGGGAACAGAACCTTAAGGTAGGATGATAATTTGGTGGAGTCATAGCTTTACATTTAGTTTTCAATGGATTTTAAAAATTAAAATGCCAGAATATTCAGAGGGTTGATTAAGTTTTTTATGAGTAACCGAAGTTAATAAGTTTTCCAAAGATTTGAATATTCAATCCTTATTTTCTTTTTTTTGAACAAAGACTTAGCTAACACATTTATCCTTCTAAAAAGTTGCATTATAAACAGAGGACTGAACAACCAAGCAAATAAGGGTAGCCCTAGAGAAATAAAGTAAAATCAACAATTTTCTTCTAGAATATACATGACACAAGTACTATGAATTAAACATATTTTGAAGCACTCATGATTTGGGACAAGCTTGTTGTTAACTAATTGGAAATAAAGAGCTGATATTTGCCCTTCATTTATCTTCATACAGTAGTCAATATATTAATTAAAACAAATGTTAATATACTTGAATGATGCATCAGTGTGCCCCAGGATGTTTCTTGCTACCAGCGTAGATGTGATGGTTATGTAAACAGAGCAAGTGATATCTAGACATTGTGTTCCAGTGGTGCAGTTTTTGGCAAAGTTAAATAAAACATTCAGACAAAAGCACTGTTCTGTGGAATTTTAAATATTCTTGTTCCTGTTGATGTTAGAAGTAAAATCTTCTCATAACTCAGAAAAAAAATAAAATTCAAGTTACATCTTGGTTTTAAACAGGGGAAAATATATACAATACTGATGCTTGTATTACTCCCCTCACAGGCACCAGAACGACCCCAAGATCTATATTCTGTGCTGGGAGAATTTGGAATTAGATTTTTGGAATATGATGAATTTTCATCTTACTGATTTTTATCAGTAGGTGACTTTACAGATAGAAAATAATTCCGTTTGAAAATTAGTGTTTCTGATTATTCAGTCTTAGATGATGGGAGCACTAGTGTGCCTTGAGGTCATGGTCATTAATCTCCAGGGTCAGAGAGCTATTAGAGCATGCTGCAGCTGCTGGCCAGTCTGCATTAGTAATTTTTATCTGTAGAACCAAGGACACAGGATTTCTTCCTGAGGAACCAATTTTAATCTGCATGATGAGCCAGGTCACAGACAAGTTTCCCATACAGATATGGAAGCTAGGTTGTGCCCCGAGTCTAATATAGCAGACATAATCATGTCAGACATGTAGATATTGTTAATATAAAGCATAACACAGAGTCATAATAATTTGAATCTCTTCTAATCGGTTATAGCACAGCATGACATTATCCCTACCCCAAAAACCTTTTTCTGGGGAGAGACAGAAGAGACACCTAGTAGGGAGCAAGGAAGCACAGCCTTTCTCTAGTCTCTCTTGCCCTCGTTACTGAAACATAAAGGTTGTAAAATTACAGGTCTGGTCAAGGAAAACATTAAAAAGGGTTGCAATATTAATGTCTAGATGTTGCAGTTTAACACTGGCCATGAAGAACAGAAGAAAGTGGGGAAAAAGATTTTCACTGCAATATTATAGTGTCTCTGTTCAGACACCTAATATAAAAATGTTTGACATGATAATATTTGGAACTGCAACCTTGCTACACTTTTGATAATTTATATATAATAAATTTAAACTGGATTTTCCTGATAGTTCTTGCCTCAGATGCCTTGTGCATACCATGCCTGTATCCAAATAGTCATCTTTGTGTATATTGTTTCACCTACTTTTGTTTTTCCAGAACCCCTAATATTGACAGGCTAGCAGAGGAAGGAGTGACACTTACTCAGCATATAGCAGCATCCCCACTTTGTACGCCAAGCAGGGCAGCTTTCCTGACAGGGAGATATCCTATAAGATCAGGTAAAATCTCATCAATTTATTTATATATAAATATAATATTTTATTTACAGTAAATTGTATGCAGTTTTTTTGTCTGGCCTTTTTTGATTTGTTTATCCTTACCAGGTTAAATAATGGTAAATTATCAGTCCTTTCAGTGACTGATCAAGTTCAGCGGAGTTGGTCTACATTTGGAATATTTCTTACATATGGGAATTTTCACATTTCAGAAGAGTTGACACAAAGATAAAGTTTTTTTAGTGATTAATTCTTTTTCTATTTAAATATTGACAAAGCAGTCTGACTATGGTTATTTAATGCCAGCCATGTCCTGGACTGCATCAGGCACATCGCCGGCCAGGCAGGGGAGGGGATTGTCCCAAACTGCTCTGTGCTAGGGTGGCCTCTCACCTCAAGTGCTGTCTGCACCAAACCTGACAGAGTTCAATAAGTGTTTGGACAATACTCTGGGGCACAGGGCAGTGACTCATGGGGATGTCCTGTGCAGGGCTGGATGTTGAATTCAGTGATGCCTGTAGGCCCCTTCCAACTAAGCATATCTTGTGATTCTCTGTGATTCTGTGAAATTCCTCCACTATTCAGTGCAGGCTCTTCGCCTGCCTCCACAGTTGCATTCAGGCTGCTCCCACTGTGTTGGTGGGCAGCCCAAATATTGAATGCCACAAAGATGCGTCTAGAATGACTCAGTGGAAGAACCCAATGTAAACACTTATTCTCAGACATTTCTATTTCTGCTAAACCTTTTTTGTTTAGACAAAATGTTGGATTTGTGTCTTGGGTTTTTTTGTGGTTTTTTTTTTGTTTTTGTTTTTGTTTTTTTTTTTTTTTTTTGTTTTTTGGTTTTTTTTTTTTTTTTTTTTTTTTTTTTTTTTTTTTTTTTTTTTGGTAGGGGAGAGGTAGGGGCAGGACAGTTCATTAAGGTACTCAAGTTGCCCTTAAAACTGGGAAGAAAGCAAAAAATCTCTCATCTATTTGAAATGTTATTTTTGTTCCGTATCTACCCATACACATAGAGCATTAAGTATCCTGTGAATTTAATTTCTTTTACTTTTAAAGTACCTGATCCAAAGCCTATTTGAGTCAATGAAGATCTAGTCTGTTTATTTTAGTGTGCTGGGACTGAGCCTCTCAGTGCTTAGCCATGCAACTTTAACATTCCCTTAACATCATTTTTAGCAAGGATCATTATACATTAATCAGATCACTTGTTCATTAGTGATAAAACATCCTGTCCTTGCTTCTGGGAATGAAAGCAAAGCAAGACTCTGGAGCCTACTTGATACGTTCATGCTCACTCAAATCAAGTAACAAGCTTCTGCAAAAGTGCCAGCTAATATAACTTGCTAAATTTTCCATTACATCCATCTGCAAAGGAAAAATTTATATACCTGTTACAGATATATTGCTATTAATATTTACTGTAGGTAAAGTCATGGGTCACTTTCCATTATGTTCCCTGTTCTTATTTCTGAAAAATTAGCTCTTGAACTAATTTTTTTCTTCACTGATCAGCTCTCAGACATACTTAATCATTTCCATGTAGGTACAAAAATTGAACTTTGTCTTACTTAAGTTACAAAATTTCTAAATATAGACTTCTTCCAAATATCACTGAAGAACTAGTAAAGGTTTATTACAGAAGACACTAGAATCATCATGCGGACAAAATGTTGGAAATATAAAACTCCTGCTAATAGACCTGAAGAAAAAGATTCCAAAATGCAGTATTGGATGAGATACGTGCTCAGAGAAAGATAACGATGAAAAAAGAGAACTGATGCTTCTATACTTTCATTCTGATAACTTAGGGGAGTTACACTGATTTCAGTTACAAGATCTTAAAATATGTAAAAATAAATATAAGTAAATAAAATAGATATATGACTAAAGCTATATGAAGCATTGATCAGAAAAATTATTTGGCATAAAAAACTGAAGTCAGCATTTGAAGGGTAGGTTGAGCTCTCTTTAATAAACCAGTCTAACGAGACTTTTTCTCATGTAACCACAAGGGATACCTGAGGGAGGATTCTGGTTGTCTACATCAGTCATGTAACTTGGGAACTGTAATCATCCAGTTGCATAATTTAGACTTCCTGAAGATACATCTGCACAGATTTGCATAGATATTCTCTGTTCTTACTGTCTATTTTCAGTGCCAGCTCTCATCTGGAGTCCTAGTAATCTAATTTTCATGAACCTGAGCTCTCAAGTTTCTCATCCTGAGAGCAGTTTATAAGCTCATTTGTGTTTCTCAGACTCTTAGTGTATAGAAATGCCTTATTTAGATGTTGTCTTGTTAGCCGGTACCTGATGCTCCTTTAGTGCTCTCAATCTGCATGCATTGGATGATGTGTCTTCAAGCCACTGGAGCACCTCATCAATGCTGACAGCTCAAGCCACTCTATTTGCAGGATCAAATTCTCTCTTGCTCTTTCTGACCTCATGACATTTACATGCCCAGCAGTAAGACCGCCCTATTTCAGTATGCGTTCTCTCAAAAAAACCTTAAAGGCTTGTAGAAAATCACATATGAAGATGGGAAATTCTCAAAGTAGAACTTGAGAATGATCTCACATAGTCCTCATCTTCCTTCCCTCTCTATGTACTAGAAAAATAAATTATACAAGCTCAACTTCTTAAAATTTTGCTACACCTTAGAAAATCTACAGAAGGGCCTGCAGCCGTTTATGGGATGGCTGGCCCCATGGTTACAAGCTCAGAAATTTTTTCTCCACGTCTCAGTTTCTGATGTCAATAGAGAAAGGACCTCACTCCACTAAATGAACGATTGTATCTTCCAGTTGCAGCACTTAGTGTCTGATTGTAATATGTTATTTAAGTGATACGACCTAAGGCAAAAAAGTGCATGCAGAACTAGTGAATGGAAATTCTTTCTTTGTGTTTTCCTGGTCTCATTCATTTTTATTGTATTTAGGAATGGCTGCCTTCTCACGAGTTGGTGTCTTCTTATTTTCTGCTTCTTCTGGGGGACTTCCTTCTGAAGAAATAACTTTTTCCAAACTTCTGAAGCAGAAAGGTTATGCAACAGCTCTAATAGGTAAAATTGCAGATATGCGCAGCACTGTTTTCCTTCATTTCAGTGAAAAGAACATTAGCTTCCCGTACAGGCTTTTAAGGGCCTGCATTAAGCTTTTCTCCCCCACAGAATAATGAATTTATTTTTCTGGAACAAAGCACATTCCCATGCCTATGTGAAACACTAGTCAGGTAAGTACATCTAATTCACTTGTGTAGTTATAGTCTCATTTTGCAAGATACTGAAGAAACATGATAGACAAACTGAAAATTAGTCAAGCTTTTGAAAAGTTTTCCGTATAAATAGGAGTTTGATTACACCTGAGAGACAATGAGGGATTGATCACTGGGTACAAGTCAGCACTGCGGTTATTTTCATTTCGCCGGTGTTCAAATTCCCATAAAGTAAATAACATTGTACCTGGGCTACCATCTTTGTCATCAGACAGAAATGAGCATTTCTAGGAAATTCTTCATATTTGGTAGGTATTTAATATAAAAATGTATTTCTTTCTCATTACAAAGATAGTTCAGACAACTGATTGCAGCATAAATATCCAGTGATGGGCAAAAGGAATCATATAGATTAACATTAAATAGAATTGAAATTAATATCATAAAAGTTAATATGATAACATTAAGAATGTCTGAACTTTTTTTCTTAATTTGGCCACTGAACTTATTCCACATTGCTTTTATTTTTGAAGATTCTTGCGAAGTTCAACTTCTATTACATAATGTGTTTCTGTACTGGAATTTCCAGGGAATAGTTGTACTGGGATATTGCTAAATTAATTTAGATGAAGGATGCGTGCAATTTGTTTTTTAAATGAAACAGAAACTTACAATTTTGAGAGTAATTTTTGTTTAAAAAAACACGCTGTTTAGCAAGGTTAACAATTCATGCCACTGTTCAAAAAATGTCTGTCTTATGTAGATATACCAGAGTCAGTGTTCTCACTAAAAATCTTCCTTAGCTATACTCCAGTCTTATAAAGCATAAAATACCATGATTTCCTAAAAGAATGAAAATAGAAAACCAGAAATTCTAATCAGAAGTTTATTTAGTGTAGGTGTATTAGAAAAATTGTACAAGAAAGCTGTTCATAATTTGTCATGTTCCTTATGGACTTAATTCCTATTTCTCCATATTCAATTTTTTTTTCTATTTGTAACAAGCAATGTAATACAACTCATTTTCTGGGGCTGACCTAGTTACTGTTCTTTTTTTAACTACTTTTGCTGCAACATGACAGCTTGCCACTTAGATCTCCAGAAGTTATCTCCATGATGCTTAATGAACAGTTCTTCCAAGTGGCCTGAATGATAGCTATGAGACCATAAAATGTAATATTACCATATCCTTAGAGTATAATGAAGGTTTCCGAAAATCAAGAAGTGCATTAAAATTAGGGATAAAGCATATGTAAATGACAGAAAGAAAAATTATGTAGATTTGAAGATTAGATAGGCAGTCTGATTCACAACCAGTCCATTTTCTGCTTTTGCTGGTATTCTTGTCACATCATATTGGTCTAAGTCAGGGAGTCTTTGCTTGGTTCAGTCTAACTCAGCAATTCCCAAGCAATTAATATTCAAATCCTGCACCAGTGATGGAGTGGCATAAGGGTAATTTTAAAGCTTTCTGTTCCTCAAGCCCCTAGTGTCATTTCTATTTTTTCTGCCAATCTCTTCTCTAAGGATAATTTTTTTTTTCTTCCCTAGGTGCATTTTTGTTTATTTTTTTTAAATTTTTTCGCCTCTGAATATATGCTTCCTTTTGTTTGATATGTTCCAAAATAGATTTTAACTATAAATCTACTTTATATATACAGTTTTCTACCTTATTGTTTTCTCATGTGATATGAAGAAGGTGACAACCAATAGATCTGTCAGGAGAGCACACAATCAGATCTGCGACAAAACCAAGTTCTATCAAAAAAAAAGCAGATGCATAGAATACATAATATTCATAATATGCTGATATTCTCTTGGAAATAGCTATTCATAATGCTCCTAGCTATTCAAAAATTAACCTTAAATTTGATAGATAGTATTTTAACTACTGCTATACTCAATTACAGTTGAGTAAAGGTTGATTTTTCCTCACTATTACTATCCAGTGTATTGTCCAGTATCCAGAGAAGTTTGAAATCTAAATCCAATCTCCAAAGCTAAAATACTAATTGATTACTGAAAGTTATGTCTTCCAGAATGAAGTATTGTAATGTTTGGACACATCACAGTAGTAAGTGTCCAATTCAAGATTGACTGACCTATGGAATAGAGTTAGTACAACAGTTATTCATAAAATAGCTTAAAATCTGTCTGTGTTAATACCATATGCACACACACTTTTTATAATTTTTGCTGTGTACTTCAAATAAGTATATTTCCTTAAAAACATTAAATATTTCTGTTTGCGTCTTGCTCCACATCTTGTGCCTTGACATTTATCTGAAAAACATAAAATCTTTCCAAAACAAATATATTATTATATAAAAATCAGTCTTTGTGTTGCTCCCTTTTTCACTGTCTGAGGGAAAAATACAGGGGAAATGTGGATTCTGCATTCTGAAAAATAGATTTTCAAATCAAGTTTCTTGGCTGAATGGGACTTGTCTCTCACTCTCACTTGCCTTTCATTGCATTGCTTTCACTCTGCAGAAATCTTAATTGTGGCTGATGGAGAGGGAAAAAAGCCTAGGTCTCAAATTATTATGGTACTCCTAATTTACAATTAACAGCGTAAATTTCACTCAAAAGCTTGGTAGAATCTGCTGAAATGCTTATGATGCTTGTGTGAAGTGTCCATTCTATGAAGCATCACTTGGCATAGAGATGAGAGCATTTTGCATTGCACTCAGATTCAGAAGGGCCCCAGAATCTAAAGCACATTACAGTAATCTGTTCAAGCACTAGCTCAAGGCAGGGGTTATTGTCACAAGGATTGAAACAAAACATGTATTGTGGACCCAGTCATCACTTGCTTTTTTAGAGTAGTGCAGGATCTATCAAAACCTTCTACCTCCCCATCCATTTGAGAGTGGCAATTGTGTCATTCTGTCACACCTGCCGATATAATTTTAACTGGGACTTCTGTTGCTTTTCCTGCTAATCTGATCTCTGCTTTGTTTGGCTTAAGTTGCTTCTCAAGAAATCTTTTTCTGAGGCCCAAGTTCGTCCTGACATTGAACAATTTGTTGTGCTTGCTAAAGTCCTTTCAATAAAAATAGGACCTATATTTCCCCCTGTCCTAATTTGTTATTGCAAGATTTTTCTATCCTGGATTGTAGTTGAGATCCAGCTAAAAAAACATTCCGTATCATAATAAGTGACCCTGAAGGAATACTTAATTTGTCTGAGTTTCTTTTTTTGTATTTTCTTACTGAATTATAGGTGCTTTGAGATTAACATATAATAGCAAAAAAATTAAAATTAAAGCCTGCAGATCATTTGTGTTCATGATTATAAGTCTCTACCTTTAAATCACTTATTTCATTTGATGACAGTTTTTTCATGCTCACTTTGTTACACATCTGGCTTTATGATTATTCCATTAAGACACTCCTCCAAACCTAAGAGAAAACTTGAAGCATTTATTTTCAAAAATCTGCATCTTTGGGTGCTGAGAATGAAAATCAGAGTTCCAGCCTTACCTAGCCCTTTATAGCACCATTATAACTTCTAAAATTACAGTACAATGGTGTGTACTGCTTGTTTTTTTAATTTATCACAATAATTTTCACTGGAACATGTCAAAAATAGTGACCACAACCACTCTGTTCACAAAAAGCAGAATACCACCTCAGGTTAGGGGCCATCTGACAGGGAAAATTTAGGATGGAAGGAGAAAGGTATAGAGGCCTTCATTTCACTGGCACCTAAGCAGACCTGAAAATGTTTTATATTTGTTTTGATGATCTACAGAAGTTATTTTAAACTTCAGCCCATCAAGAGTTTTATAAGGATAACTGGACTCAACTAAGTATTCAGATTCAAGATTTCTGCTTTTTCTCCACCTTAGCTGACAGGTAGACTTAGGCATATTACATTCTCATTCTATACCTCAGTTCTTTTATTTGTGGAAGAGAAATAAGAACACCCAGCTAATTTGCTAAATTTTAAAAAAGCAGAACTGATCCCCATGTTCACCCTCTTTGGTATTGCAGTACCTGAATTTGTCACAGCTGAAGGAAAAAGTGCAGAATGAATATACTGTTCTGGAGACTCAGGAGGAGATGTTCAGGACTGTTTGCATCAGGACTCTTACGAATATGTAAAAGCTGGGATGCTTTGGAAAAGATGAAAATTCTGTATATGCTTTTTTTTTTTCTGTTTTGCATTTACTGCCATGTGTGCTCTGAAGTCTCTAAAACAAATATTTCAAATTTCTTTGGGCTAAGTTATGGGACTGAAGACATACCAGGTTTGCAGATTTTCTTGTTTATTTCTTTTACGATCTCAACTCCTAAATTATGCTGGTCATGTTTAGGTGTTTGATTCGGAAAAATGAATAAAGTTTGGCCCAGTAGTATATAATGTCATCTGTTTTGTCAAGACCAGCATGCTTTTTTTAAATATTCAGCACATTTTCTTGCTGAGAGCAAAGAGCATAGTTCTATCCATAATCTATCTCTATAAGCTTAACTGAATTTTACTTATTTTTATAATTATGCATTTTGATTCAAATAACAGCTACCCATTAGGTCTGTTGTGCAAAGCAATGCATAAGCATATGGTAAGAGGTTGTACTTGAGTCATAGAATGAATTATCTAGATACTTACCATAATCAGCATGAATATAGATCACATTAGTATAATGCAAATCAGGCTCCGTGGTTTCTTGTGTCAGTGTCCAACATTATTACAGAATTAGAGTGATTTCCTAGTGGGACAAAATGCTGTAAGAGATAGTATTTGACTGCAATTTACTTGCTGCTGTTGCTTTTTATTTGTATACATGAAATATATAAATATAAAATAATCAGCCTCTATATATGTGCATTTTGAGGGCTATTGGCAATTTCAGAGATTTTGCAATAATTTAAGTAATATATGCTTTAATAATTTCCCTATTATTGATTTTTTTTCTATTTGTTACTGTTTTTTCTTCCTCTTTTGTCTTTTTTTTTTTAAACAAATCAAATTATTTGCTAAAAATATTTTGGAAAAGTAATTCCATATGGCTTCTTCCTCTTCAATCAGTAGATGCTACAAAATAGTATTTTCATATGACAACTACACATGCACAAAGGCTTAATTTCCAAAGTTAACTGTCTGTTAGGGCTCTGTTGCTCTTCAGTGATCTGCTAGCCAACTCAAAATTTAATGCTCTTCAGCAGCAGCCATGCCAAACTATTTTTAACCGAGATGAAGAGGCAAACATGAAAAAAAATCTTTGATGAGGGCATAAAGAAAGTTTAAATAGAAAATAGGGATCCACACAATAAGTGCTGGGAGCAGGGGGATATCATTCAGACAGTGATGATTACGTGCTTGAAATAATGCACATTAAAAGTAAGTTTGATGATTTAACTACAAAAATACTCCCTGTCCTTCTCTCTTTGTAGGAAAGTGGCATCTTGGGATGAACTGTGAAAGCAGTAATGACTTCTGTCACCACCCCCTCAGTCATGGATTTGATTACTTTTATGGCCTTCCTGTGACCAATCTTAGAGACTGCAAGCCTGGCCAAGGCAGCGTATTTTTAAAAGGGGTTCAGAAAGGCCTTGTCATCCCAATCCAAATCACTGGAATCGCCCTTGTGTCTTTGGCAATAGTGCAGTACATTGGCCTTCTCAAAGTACCCTTCCAAGCATTGAGTTACTTCTTGTTAATAATCACAATTTCACTTGTGGTTTTGATTTTTTTCTTCTATAATTTTCGACACCTAAACTGCTTTTTAATGAGGGACCATCAGATTATACAGCAGCCACTGTCCTATGAGAATCTTACTCAGAGGCTGACAAAAGAAGCCAAGCAGTTTATTGAAAGGTAGGTTTCTAACTGTGTTGTAAGTTAATGTTGGCATTTCATAATGGCAGTGTTTCTGAAAATTATAAAAAAATGTGGGCATAAGGAATATGTCATTATATACTATCATAATTTTTTCCTTTAAAAAATGACTGAAGTTAATCTTTTTGGTAGAAGTGACTCTTGGGTTTTCTCCTCTCAGGTATGTAATTAATTTCTCTATAAAAAGGGAAATATTTAACTCTTAAGAATTTCATGTAACTTGAAATATGAAAAATCTTTTGTGGTGTGACTTAATTCTGTGAAAGCACAATGCAGAGTCATAATCTCTATGACTTTTCTGGAATGGGGAGCTGTTCTTCATCATGGAGTTGATGCATCCATTAAAAGGAATTCCTGTGGCAATTTTTTAAAAAAATACTGGCATTTTAGATTACTCCACTTTTATGACAGTAATTTTGAAAAGATTTAATTTTTAGAAATCAGGGTGTTAGCTTCTGCACCTGGGACAGAATAAGCCCGGCACCAGGACAGGCTGGGAGTGATTTTCTGGAAAGCAGCTCTGCAGAGAAGGACCGTGGGTGCTGGTGGACAAGTTGTCCATGAGCCAGCAGTGTATCCTTGTGACCAGGAAGGCCAGTGGGATCCTGGGGAGCATTAGGGAGAGCATTGCCAGCAGGTCAAGGGAGGTGATCCTGCCCCTCTGCTCAGCCTGGTGAGGCCACATGGAGAGCTGTGTCCAGCTCTGGTATTCTGAGGACAAGAGAGACATGGAGCTCCTTGAGCAGGTCCAGCAGAGGACAATAAAGTTGATTAAGGAGCTGGAGCATCTCTCTTACGAGGAGAGGCTGAGGTCGCTGGGCCTGTTCAGCCTCAAGAAGAGACGGCTGAGAGAGAACCTCATCAATGTACATCAGGATCTGCAGGGAGGGTGTCAAGAGGATGGAGCCAGGCTCTGCTTGGTAATGCCAAGCAATAGCACAAGAGACAATGGGCAGAAAGTGATGCACAGGAAGTTCCACTTGAATATGAGGAAGAACTTTTTTTACTGTGCAGGTGACAATGCCCTGGAACAGTTAACCAGAGGTGTTTTGGAGTCTTCCTCGCTGGAGATGTTTAAGAACTGTCTGGACATAATCCTGTGCCATGTGCTCTGGGATGACTTTGAGAGAGGTTGGACCAGATTATCCCACTGTTGTCCCTTCCAACTTTACTCATTATGTATTTTATGATTCTGTGAAACAATTAGGTGTTTTGAAAACAATGTTTTTAATAGCCATCATATTGGGCCACCTAAACATTGGGTTTGCAAAAGCATTCTAAGTCATGGTTCCTTTTTGCTAAATCAGTTACTTTGCTGCAATTGTCACCAAAGGGCTATTAATGGGATTAAGTCAAAAAAGTATACATTTGTATATTCTAAAATAGAGATCGATGTATTTGGAGAAAAACATATTTAATCAGTTTAACTTCTGGAACAAAATATGTGTATGTATTTTTCTCCACCACTTTCAACACAATTTGCAGCATTTTTAAAAATACTAAATCAAGGTAAAATCATATTCTAAGATATAGAATTACTATTATTCTGAATGTCTATTCCACATCCCTGAATTACTATTCTTTAAAGTACATATCATTATTTTCTGTGAATACATGCATATGGTGTCATTGCTGATGGAAACATGTACCAAGAATCTGCAGCTAAATTTTCTAGACTTAATGACTGTGCAGAGCAGCTGCTTCTAGCTGTTAGCAAAAAAAAAAAAAAAAAGTTTATCTAAAAATCGTGATCTCATACTGCAATTTTTTATCATTTCTATCCTTATGAATATTTGATGTGGCCCTTACTACACATTATACTGAAAAAATGTTTTTTATAACTAATTTATTTAAATGAGTAAGTGTTCCCCACAATCAACATTCTCATAAGTATTTATACATTAACTAAACCATCTTTATTTCCTCTTGGCAATGGGGATAGATATAAAGATGCCTTCTCAGATATATTGTAACTAATTTAACAGTGAAGTACTTTGTTATTACAAATGCAGGAACAAACACATTTGAAAATTGTTGAGAGATTACTTGCTTAGTGACCGAGTATTTGGAGATTTCAAGAGACTCTCAAGTACATTAACTGTATGCTGGTATATTCTTCCATTATTTACAAGAATATAAAGAGCCTGTTGTGATACTGTTTTAGGTATCTATGAATGTTTCACTGATTTCAATGACATGACAATGAAATGATTGCCTCAAAATAAGTGAGTTCAAGATGAAAATCAATGGTAGAAAACTACTAATTCTTTTAACTGCATTAATATGTTTAATGTGCAGTGTTACCATGTAGATTAGTGTTGTTGTTTGACCTCAGTGTTTAGATCTGGAAAAATAATGTATCATCTAAGTCAGCATAGCTTTGTTGACCTAGCTGAAGGTAAGTGGCTTTACATCATTTAGGCACTTGGCCCCAAATGTCAGTGTAGTTTTCAGACAACAGTGATGTTAAATTGAAGTCAAGGTTAATAGCACATATTCATAATTTACAAAAAACTTTGTTAATAGGAGTGCTGCAATTACAGTGAGAATTATAACCTAGACTCTTCATAGTCAATGTTATATTAGAGAATATCCAGACATGCTAAAGTATTAAGAAGCAATTAGGGCATTTGAGTAATCTTAACTGTGCCCTTTAATGAATCCACATGCAAAGTATATGACCATAAACCTTACTCCTGGGGATATGAGTAATTAGATTAATACATGGGGCAGATCAGTTCAGTGAATATTAGTGTGAGCAACAAAATCAATATTTGCTTTGACACACTAGTTTTGACATGATAGAGTTCATACCCATTAACTTCAGAGCACCTATAGACCATTGCTTTTATGACTAAACCACTGACTTTGGCCATTTGCAAGTGAATGGCCACCAAGAGGCAACCAGGTTGGAGAAGTGGAGGGCCACAAGGTTTTTGGAAGGCACAGTGCCTGACAGCATTCTTGTCATACCAGTTCTTTCAGCCCTTTAGCCACACGTTTGAACACTGTATTTGTCACAGTCTCCTTTTCTTTATCTGATACATTAAGTAGCAAACTCAGTCATATACACTGTTAATCCTTGTGCACAATTATACCAGAGCACAAACAATCCTGAAGTTAAAGAATTCAAGCTTTCACCTTCTGAATACACATTTCATCATCAAAATAAAAATCATCAGATATCACGTATCTTTTAGTTGGTTAAATATCTTTACAATATATATATGAATATATATTAATTTTCTCATGTTTTATCTGTGTAAGTTTACTTACCTAATGCTTTTATTACCTCTATAAGTTCTTCAGAGTTCAAGTGATGGACTTCCAGACATTCTCTTTTCTGGCTGTTTCTCAGTAATTTTCAGTTTTGTCACTTCTTACCATGTATAAACATCAAATTCTTCAGAAGGAATAGGCAAAGAAGGAGAGGTGGTGGGGTAGACCTTTATGTTAAGGAGTATTTTGATTATCCAGAGCTTACTGATGGTAGTGATAAGTTTGTGTGTTTATAGGTAAGGATCAGGGGATAGGCCAACAAGGTAGACACCATGGTGGGACTATGTTATGGACCACCCAGACAGGTTGAAGAGAAAGACAAAATATTATATAAGCAGCTGGGAGAAGTCTCGCAATTCCTGGCCTTTGTTCATGAGGGGGACTTCAGTTTATGAGAGCTGAAATGCAGTGCAGTGAACAGGAAACTGTGTAAGTGGTTCTTGGAGTGAATGGAAGACAACTTCCTGACATAGCTGGTGAGCAAACAAACCTGGGGAGGGGCTCTGCTGGACCTGCTCTGTGTGAACAGAGAAAGACTGGTGGGTGCTGTGGTGGATGGAGGCTCTTTGGGCACAGAGATCACAAAATAGTAGAGGTTTTGATTCCTAGGAAAATAAGGAGAGGGGTCTTCAGAACTACTACCTCAAACTGCTGGATATCTGACTTTGGCTTGTGATTCTATATAATCATTAGAATTTTTATTTTTAAAGTCTTATATTGTCTTCATAGTGAATAGCTATGTGCTGTTGTATACTTACTTTGGTCTGGTTTTTGGAGAGGAGGTATTGTATTTTATCTTCCTTAGTCCAGTGCATATTACAATTTTTGTTCATTCCTTAATAGACTGAAAGAGAGCAAATACAAAACTCAATGCCCAAAAATGGCACTGGAGAAGAATGTGTGCAATTACAAGTGTCAGATCTGGTGTGTGAGAACAGGTATTATTTAGTTGCTCACTCTAATTGTAAGTGGGCAGGTCAGCTCTGTGTATGTTAATTCTAATTGTTTTTACCTGAGAGGAAGTGTGTTTACATGTCTTAAACTATCAGAATGCTCTCTTGATACTACAATGTATTTGAAAGTCAAATGGATGATAATTATTTTATGTTAAATTCAATGTAGTTGTCATTCATACCTCTTCAGCATGCCCTTCAATGACCAGCTGCACAGAAAATCCAATTTTGCAAAATGCCAGAGTCCAGTTTCTAGCATATCAGAAACTGACAACATAAAAAATACCACTGTGTGGTACAGAATACTTCTCTGAGAAACTTCCATACCTGATCACAAGTAATAATAATATTTTTTAAAAGTCTAATGAAATCTAGTTTCTGGAAAACAGTATTTAAATACAAATATGATTATATTTAAAAGCTGTGGTGAAGGTGAATTTGAAGAATTTTCTTGCCTAGTTTTACCAGTCATAGACTGCATAAGCATAATTTTCAAAATTTTATGATAACAGTTAATAATTGTAAATTTTCTTTTTATCTATTCTATTTTAGTCCTTGAAACACTGTTGCAAGGACTAGATTGCACTGTTGCAACATATTAAATTTTTTGTTATCTGCTCTAGGAGACTGTGGTTTAGAGTTTTTCCATATATCACCAGGTCTTAAGATCTAACAGTTGTCATGTTGTACTGAAGTTACAGTTCTCAAATCAAGTGTTTTTATGAATACTAGAAGAATGTTCCTTATAGTTTACAGGAAAATAAAAATTACAGAGAAGAGTTTGTGTATTTCTGTGTACATAAAAGTATATGTGCACGAATATTAAAAAATACAGTAACTTACAAGCTGTAACAACTCTACTGGATCTTTATGCCTTTTCTCTCAGACTTCTGATTATGCCGTTTGAACAAAAAGAAAACAGGAAGAAGGGGTGGGTTCATAGAGGGCTTTACTCAATCTTTAGATCATTTAAGAATGATTAGGGACCTCACTAGTTCTGCAGTGAGTGGCAGACTGAGTGGTCAATGGAACACGTCTGAAACAGAAGTAGATCTTTATACTGGACTCCAAAGCTTTGTGGATGAGAGGGTTTAGTAATGAGTTTAATTTGTACTAGATGATAAATTTCTTTTTTTTCTCCATGCTTACAAAAATGTTCTTGAGGAGGGGGAGAAAAATGGTTATAGAGAAAGGAAATACAAACATACGTGAATTGTTTACCTTAAGTATTTAAGGGAAGCAATGAAGTCATGAAATTGGAAAAGTAGAAGTGTCTTGTCTATTGTCATGGAAGAATAATTTCAAAAATGCAGATATAGTAGTAACAAATCCTACTTTTAATATCTACGAGAAAGAGTCAGATTTTCTATATATATTTACATTTTTCCACTTCTCTCTGTTACGTTTTCAACACCTTTTCTGGTTCTGATAAGTTACCTCCAGGTGGTCTTGAGTTCTCTTTCTGATTTTGAAAAAAACTGAAAATAGGACATCTGTGTTTGTAGGTGTGTATTTTAAAAGAACAGGACAGAAACATTAATTCATGGATTCATTCAGACCAAGAAGAGTTTTAGCCCTGTTAACAGTCAGAACAAAACAAAATCCAGCATGTAGAACAGTCCTGCTTTGATACAACTAAGTCAAAATTTGGCTTTTCCTCCTGCAGGAACCAGAAGGTTTAATGAAGTGTATTCATCCAGTCCTATCACAAAGAGCATTGTCTTACTGGTGATCTAATCTACAAGTAGCAGAGGCATCCATGGGGAATAAGCACTAATTAATTTATCCACTGAGAGGATACTGAATAAGAAGAACTTTTATAGTAAAAGGAAAATTGCAGAAGAGGAGATGTTATGTTTCTATCTGCTTGTGTTGACACACTGCTGCTTCACTAAGAGTACTGCATCTAGGTGTGAGCTGCTCAGCACAAGAAAGAGGTGGACCTCTTACAGTCGGTCCAGAGGAGGAGATGAAGAAGATGATCAGTGGATGAAATTCCTTTTCTATGAAGACAGGCTGGAAAAGCTGAAGTTGTTCAGTATGGAGAAGAGAAGGGTCAAGAGAGACCTCACTGCAGCCTTCTTGTTTCTTGAGGGAGCTTATAAAAGGAGGGAGAGGGGATTTTTATAAGGACAGATAGTGAGATGTGATAGTTTTAAACTGAAAGAGGGCAGGTTTAAATTAGATGTTATGAAGGAATCCTTTACTTTCAGGGTGGTGAATCACTGGAACATGAAGAGCAGTGGTAGAGGCCCCATCCCTGGAAGTGTTCAAGGATTACTTGCTGGTCATGCTGGTTTTGGTGAAGCCTGGGATACCATCGGCTTTATGGGCTGCAAGTGCATATTCTGCCAGCTAATGTGGAGCTTCTTGTCAACCCACACCCTCAAATCCTTCTCACATCTGTTCTCAAGCCATTCTTCATCCAGCCTGCATTTGCACTTGGGATGACATGACTCAGATGCAGGCCTTTGCACTTGGCCTTGTTGGATTTCATTAAATTCTCAGGGACCAAGCTCTTGAGCTTGTCCAGACACCTCTGGGTGGCGTTCCTTCCCTGTAAGGTGTCAACTGTGCCATTTAAGTGCACAGAAAAGCAGACAGTTGCCCAAGGAGATTTCAAAGCAGCAAGCATTTAGAGCAGATTTGCAGGGAAAAAGTTAAAAGACTCATATTTGAAGCACAAAGTCAGGTTAGTTTTAATTGCTCTCTCACCCACTTTAAAGCTGTATTTTACAGCTCAAGCCTGAGCTGAATCCTTCAGTAGTATAAAGACACCCAGTCTTTATAAAGTCTTATAAAGAACCCAGTACTCTGCAATGCAGAAGAATCACCAGCAATGTGATGCTTTAAGATGTTTTCAAGATCCATTAAAAATACCCTGAAGAATATCTTATGTCAGATGTATGTAATCTCTCTAGCTACTCAATAAATTGAAAACTGTGTGACTCATGTGAGGATAAAAAAATCTCAAATCTTTTGAAACAGAGATTCTATGTGTTTGGGCTGTATAAAAGATAGTGGGAACACATTTTTGAAAGAGCTGGTTTTTTAAGTGGTTCAGGAGTTAAGCTGTTATTGTCAAATTTCTCTCCTGCCTACTAGCTGGTATTGTGATTCCATTTTCAAGGTCAGAGTAAAGGTATTCAGTTATGATTCTCCTCAAAGTGTTTTGGCAGGAGATAAATAGCTGCCTCTCTGATCTTTTATAGGATATTAATAGGTGAGACACTTCTCCACCTGACAGCAAGCTGTCAATCAAAAGCTCTCAATTTTAGTTGGAAAAAAAAAGAATTATGTAGTGCTCTTTCATATCATTGATTCGATGACTCTTCATGAAAGTTAGATCTTTCTGTGAGTTCAACAAACAAACGAAATTACAACAACAAAACAAACTTGAATTATTACACTTTGAAAATAACATTTGTAATTGAAGCTATTGATACTTTTAGCAAAGCAAGTAGGCAGTTACGAGAATGCAGTCTCTATGGCATTAGAACAAGGTAGTTTGCATGAAAACTAAATTTAACCTGCAGTGTTAAAAGTACAAAATAATTTTTTGTGGTGTTTTACCCTAGAATTTGTATATTAGTCTCAATTCAGTGAACTGTGTTTAAGGATACATAATCCAAGGCATTACAAAATGCAGGTTGTAAAACAAAAATCATCTGCCACGCAGGAAAATTCTCTAGTGAAAGGTCAGTATTACATTTATGTATATATTAAATATATACATATATTTACTACTTTTAAATATAGGTCTTTTTTTTTACTTCAATTGGTGATATTTTCTGCCTTTTTAATTGTCTTAGGGATCTCCTGGTATTTGTTGCTACAGTTGTGAAAAGTTCTCACATATATGACCTTTCAAATAGCAACAAACAACTTTGTATCTTTGTATCAAAGTGTATCTTTTATGTTAAGACAAAAACATTGTCTTAATTTTTTGGATCAGTATATTAATAGGGTAATACAGGATTGATGCACAAATGTTTGCAAGAGAATTAAAATATTTTTAATCTATTTTCTATGTGAAGAATGTTGTATTTCTTCTGAGTTTCCTAAAAAGTGAAATTTTTTAATGAAGAAATAATCCACATCAGAAATACACTTATCAAATCAGTAAAATGGATAAAATTTTCCCATTTCTGTTTGTCTACTACTGTATATGCCAGTAGGAAAAAAACTTTAACCATGCAACTTTTGAAAGAACAAATACAACCAAGGTGAGTGGAAAAATGGATCATAAACATACTAGGTCAAGCAATATTCTTTTTCTTTAAGCGGAAATTATTGATATCAGATTAATCTCTTCTGCTGAAAGACTTTGTTTTAAAGTTCTGAGTGTTAGGATATTTTTTGTTAATTTTGAAGAAATTCTTTTTATGAGCATGCCTGTATTGGACCTCCCCTATTTAAAGGGTGGATGAAGCAACTGCTTGAGAAAATACATGGTTTCCCTTTGATGTTGATGTGAATCACAGGTATTATCCACCACAGCTTGGTGAAGGAAAATATGATAAATGAAACTAAAAGTAGTGTGCAATTAGCTGTGTGCTTTAAGGTGAGATCCAGACAAGTTTTGTGGATAGTGCTTTTGAGGTTCAGCAGATATTTACAAAATGTATATATTATAATACTTCAAATGCTGTTATAGCATATAGCAGTAAATTTTACTAGTATGGCACAATTTTAAGTAAAATAGTATAAATAATGCATAAGGAGAACTACTTGTTTGAGCTGTGCTTTCAAAGCCTGCTGGAAGTGATCATAAATATCATGTTGACAGATTACATGAACAGCAAAATTTACAGAGAGTCTATTTATTGCACTCTTTCTTTTTCTTTTCTTCTATTGCGTTCATCTCTTTAGGAAACAGAGAGAAGACAATGGAGATTGTTTATTACTTTGAGAAGAAAAATTTTTATATTAGTATGACTTTCGGGTTATGTAGAGTCACATGCATAAATATACAGAGCTTTAAAAGAAAAGAGATTTGGTCATATACCTTAGACCCAGGTCCCCATAACAGTTTAGTTCATCAGCTTCCAAGCGACTTTGTGAGGAAGGAAATTGTATTTCTCATAGATATGTAGTGTATGTAGTGCTGAAGGTATGTTTTTGAACAGCAATTGTATTCAAGTTTATAAAAATACACTTGTAAAATGAGGAGAGGTGTTTGTTTTCAGAAACTGCTAGATTCCTGCCTTTAAACAAATCCTTTTTCAATATATAGAGCAAATAGTATTTAGATAGATTTGCCATTTATTTTTGCTTTCAGTTCAGTAAAAGAGTGGCATTTTTACTGGGTATGCATTTATTCAGAATTACCTTGTAATCAATTACAGTATTCCTTTTCACCTTTTGTTTTGTTTTGGTGTTAGTTTGTTTGCAGGGGGACAGGGAGCCTTTTTTTTTTTTTAACTCTATTGAAGAAAGATTTATTTGTAGAAATTTTGTTATAAAATATACTAATGGGCTGTGGTTTTGGTTTGTTTTGTTTTTCAGGAACACTGATAGACCATTTCTTCTTGTCTTGTCTTATCTTCATGTCCATACTGCTCTATATGCTTCAGAAAAATTCAAAGGAAAGAGCATGCATGGTTTATATGGTGACTCAGTGGAGGAAATGGACTGGAGTGTAGGTATGTTATATGTGCTTATAACAGCAGTGGAAGGAATTTATGATGACTTGTGTTCGTGTTCACCAAATTGAGACCAGCAATTTGTGTCTACAATATATCTGTCACACTTGTCCTTTATACTTA
This sequence comes from Sturnus vulgaris, assembly GCF_052056855.1. Classification (NCBI taxonomy): domain Eukaryota; kingdom Metazoa; phylum Chordata; class Aves; order Passeriformes; family Sturnidae; genus Sturnus; species Sturnus vulgaris. The sequence goes on from NC_142244.1 coordinate 98,141,284, forward strand.
GGGGAAAGAAACAGTCATTTATAAAGCACGATAATCTGAGCTTTTTCAATATCTACTTTATTGTCAAATTTATTGTGTCTTACAAAAGCCAATTCTCTTCTTTGACTGTAAAGGTGGCCTATACAGCATGGAGTTATCAGAGATGTTGACATCTAACTGTAAACTTTTGAAGCTGAGTAGTTAAATCCAACCCTCTGAGCTTCTGAGTGCGCCTATTCAGATTATTCTTATAAAACAATATCTTAATTTAAAAAGTGACCATATGATATCAGGATCAAAATATTTTCAAATGACATATATAATATGCACTGTTGCCAAAACTAATTTGCTAACTATTTCAGTGAGTTCTCTGAGTTACTGAAATCACTAAGATGAAGTCCACTTCTGTTTATGAAGAATAATCACAAAACATGAATTTGCCTTTCATTCTATCTGAGGCTGGAGAGGAATTGGTTCTTAAATCTTTAAACAGGCTTCCTGTATCTCTAGATATATTGAAGTGTTTCTCTGATTCCAGAGATAATCACCAGTGAAAACAAGTAGCAGTTCATATTTATAGATAATCATATGGTAGAATAGCAGTACTGTAAACAGTAAAGATATCTTTATGGTTCTCCTTGCTGTACACCCCAAGTTGATTCGCTTCTCAGTACAAGTCAATGCAAATTGGCTTTCCTCAAGAAAGCTTTCTGACTAAGTTGCTATAAACAGATACTTAGCTTTGGTGTATACGTAAATTATACCAGCATGTGCAGTTAAACATATATTCTTTGCATATTTTGCATCAAGAAGTCTGGTTGCAGAAATAGTGGGCAAAAGGCAGTGCAGCATACTTAGTGATTTGAAATGTACTTACTGCAGTATTTACAGGAATGGGAAAAACCCTTGTGGGAAACTGTGATGTGCTTAGGAAGGGTTTTCAATGTAGGAGATAACAGGACAATACTCTTTTGTAAATCATGTTTTGTAAAGAGAGAGCAGGTTTTTTTAAATTCCAGTTCTATTAACCCTGAATCTTTACCATGTCTATCAGTGGCCACCAGCACTTGGTCAGCTGAGTACTTGCATTAGATAAAAGAATGCATGTGTTATAATTTCTGTTTGCATCCACATTATAGCAATCTACTGGGCATTAGCTGGTTTTACTGTCTGTGCTTTATTTCTTTTTTTCTGTTGTGCAATATTTAGCTTATTCCAGCCTAATTGGTTATTTGCTGCTGCCATTACATTTTGCTGTTTCCTTGCTGCCTCAGAGAGTGTCTCTAGGGTTTGAACAGCAAGTTGGAAAGCAGGGTAGCTGACATGCTGCTGTTTCGGACTATTTAGTGATGCAGAGGTGGTAACAGATTGAAAAACACTGCTCTTTTCCAGAATGACCACAGGCTCTTAGGAGATGTGTCAAATAAACCAACTGTAGGACAGAAGCATGCTATTTAAAAAGCTTGGGTTCAGTCAGAGATACAAATGTAATGGTGATAATATAGAAAATTAGAACAAATTTAGATGTAGAGATACACAAGATTCCTCAGATATTGTCCTTTCCTGTTTCATTACAGGAGCATCAGAGACAGTACATCTAGCTTAATCAGGAAACAGATCCACAGCTAGTATACTAGTAAACTAGTCATTTTTTTTCAGCTGGGATCTGGTTGCTCTTTTTTGCTTATGCCTTGTATGATCTTGCTGATGAGAGATGGCATATTTGCTCCAGGATATAGAAAATGTGTTTAGTTCCTCTGCTACTTTCTCCTCCATTATTAGCCTGATGAAAAAAAAATAAAAGTTACGGCTGACATTTCCAAATGAATCTAGAGGAATAATATAGCTTTTCGGTTTTTTTCAGTTGAAGGGAGTACTTATTTCCATTAACCTCCACTGAAAAGTCCAGTTTTAATGCATCAGCTATGTCAGAGAAGGTAGATTGATTCACTGTACTTCTGATGTCAGTAACCAGTATGTTCTTGGAAATGCCTCTGAAGATGATACAGTAGAAAAGTTTTTTAAAAAAGCCTAGCAAAGATGAAAAAGTGAATACTGTGAGCTTTTCAGAAATTGAGGTTTTATCATTCACTTGACAAAAATTAGTATTTATGCATAGATGAATGTAACTTGCAAAAGCAGTAAGAACAAAATAGCCCAGATATAACAATATGCTGCAAGACTTTCTAAGTAAAGACAGCACAGCATATGAAGAAAACATGAGCATATTGAAAACTACATTGTAGAACAATATCAGAAATCTTTGATCTTTGGTAGGAAAAATATACCAACTTTAACTGAGTTCTAAAACAAATTTACAATGCTTTGTGTTGACTGAGACATGTTGTGGAAGACCCTTGTGGATGACTTAAAAAAAAAAAAGTAGAAAATAGTAGAAGTTGCAAGTAGAAGTAGTGCCAGGCCAGTGACAAAAAAGATGAAAGATTGAACGATGAAATGCAACTGGAGTATTATTCCTCATTTGAGAGATCAGCTGGAATCAGAAAGACTTTAGGTGTCATTTTCAAGAGAGAAAGTAAAAGTTTTTCTTTTAAGGTGGAAAAGTTCACTCAAGACTCAGGATTCTAAATACAAAACAGTTCTATTTTCATTTGTTTATTTCTTGAAAAGCAAAATTGGACAATTGTACCAAATTGGACAATTATTCAATTGTAAGGCAATCATCATATTAGAAGGAGAAAAGCCTAAAAGACACATGAATAAAATACTTCCTTGAATATTTAACGTTTGTGGCTTGTTAAACCCATACTGAAGAGTATGATCACAATCCTCATCAAATATCAAAATTGCAAAGTCTCTTGATAAGCTTTGGGACTATGTATATCTATTGCTTTTTCATACTGATGTGTATATAACATAATTCAATGTTGGAAGCATTCATACTTATAATGTCACTGCATGTGACATGCCTTAGAGAATTATTCTGTGGCTAATAACATTAATTTTCTTTCAATGTAGGCTAAGCACCTTATTAATTCTATTAATTATAATTCGTATGAGAGCAGATGAAATAATCTTACAGCCCAAAAATGGAAAAAGAAATGATGAATGAATCAATGAATGCACTATCATCCTTTTCTTCCTTCCTCTATTCCCTTCTTTCATTCCTTCATTCCTGATTGAGTATAGGAAGAAAAATGGATATGTTCAGAAATTGTTTTTGATGTAAATTGCATTACACTAATTTAATTCAGAGCAGATCACTGCAAAGAGTTTTGGAGCCCCCTGTAGACTTGCATGCAAGCTGTGTGAAGATACATTAATCCAACATCACTTTTGCAAATGGCTGGTATTATTCTGTTAGCAGTAGCAGAATTACATATCAGATCTTCTTCCTTTGTAGAATAATCCCAACTGAAAGGCCTAGATGTAAAAAAAAATCTCAGAAATTGTAGTCTGGTCCAGGCTGGATAACTGTAAAGTGGGGGCCTTGTCTGGGTGTCTTTATTATATGAATGCCCTGAAAGCTGAAAAAAATTAACTGCCTCTCTCCCATGATCTTTTGACCTGTCTTAGGATCAAGTTAATATTACAGAAAAATATTACAGTCATCCGATGTTAGTTAATGAGAAGGAAAGGAAAGGAAAGGAAAGGAAAGGAAAGGAAAGGAAAGGAAAGGAAAGGAAAGGAAAGGAAAGGAAAGGAAAGGAAAGGAAAGGAAAGGAAAGGAAAGGAAAGGAAAGGAAAGGAAAGGAAAGGAAAGGAAAGGAAAGGAAAGGAAAGGAAAGGAAAGGAAAGGAAAGGAAAGGAAAGGAAAGGAAAGGAAAGGAAAGGAAAGGAAAGGAAAGGAAAGGAAAGGAAAGGAATCACAAAACATCTTACATGTAACTTTTATTTGAAATAGCTTAAAAGGTTTTATTGAATTTTATAGGAAACGTGTAAGTTGATATGTTCCCAGTATCAAAGGGATAGAGAGCTACTGAACAGTGTCTGGAAAAGGGTTATAAGAGATACTAGAGAATTTTTTAAGAGAAAAACCTGTGAGAGCTGGGACTGAAGCCCTATTCAGCTTGGAAAAGAGAGTATCTTATTGACCTGTATAAATACTTTAAGGAAAGATGCAAAGAGAATGGGCCCAGGCTCTTCTCATTTGTGCCCAGTGGCAAGAAGGGATGGGCTCAAATTGAAACATGTGAGGTTTCCTCTAAACATCAGGGAAAACTTTTCTGCTCTGAGGATATTCATGCACTAACACAGATTGTCATAGAGGTGGTGAAGTCTGGAAATGGTCCAGGGCTACAAGTTGCCCTATTTAAGCAGCAGGTTTGGGCAAGGTAGCCTCCTGAGGCCCTTCCAACACCAATCCTTCTGTGATTCTGTGAGATGCTGGAGAAAACAAAAAAAAGACTGGATAAGCTGAGGTTCTTTAGCCTGGGGAGCTGAGATTTTTTAGCCTGGGGAGGGAAATGTTCCAAGGTTATTGCTGCCTTTCAACATATAAAGGAGGTCTATAAAAAGGTGGAGAGGGACTTTTTGCCAATGCCTGTATTGACAAGACAAGGGGAAATGGTTTTAAACTGAAAGAGGGCAGATTTAGGTTAGCTATTAGAAAGTAATTGTTTGTGATGAGGGCAGTGAGACACTAGACCAGGCTGCCCAGAGAAGCTGTGGGTGTCCCATCACCAGCAGTGTTCAGAGCTGGGTTGTACAGGGCTCTGAGCCATGTTGCAGGGAGATTGGACTAGATGATCTTTAAAGGTCCCTTCCAACCTGAACCATTCTGTGATTCTCTATTATTGTAGTGATTGACAAATTTTGAGAATGCTAATGACGTCTTAAGTAGATTTTCCTTACAAGGAAGTAATAACCCATAACCACTTTTTATCTAAAAATAACAATGCAATTAAGCCTTAGATATCTGAAGAAATTGAGCCTTACAAGAGGAACATTTATGACCTGTTGAAGCACTTGCAATACTCTGCAACACAACTCTGGGGCGACATGTAGCAAGGCAGGTGTAAAGTATACTTACTTCACTGAGGAAGGACAGTGAGATAAAATCTGGTAGGACTGACTAAAAGCCAGACTGCTTTTCAGCTGGTTTTTTTGATTCCACAGTTATCGTTATTAAGAATTATCTGTAAATACATATCTTCACACAGCACTTTCAAATAAGAAGAGAAGGGCAGAAGCTCCACCAAGCCAGCTCCAAACTTTTGTGAAAAACATCTAATTTATTTATTCCCTAATGAGATTTCCTAGTGTTGTAAAAGAGATTATATCAGTAATATATGCAGGATTAAGCTGTGGCTCCTAATCTCTATATCACCCATTTGTGAGATGATGAAAATGAAATCCTTACATACCTTTTATCTGATGAATTTGTGCATGTTTAAATAGTTAATATGCTAAGTATGTGAACTTGATCACATCCTCTACTTTTAATCTTTATTCTACTCTGGAATGATGATGAAATGAAGGTTCTAAGTGAAAACCATTCCAATTTAATATAAACTATTTTTAATGACCCCTGTGGCATCTTTCGCTGTTTTAGTAATAGATGTACCACCACTTCATTAATAGATGAAAATAATGCTTTCAGAAACAAAACAAAAGTTGCTTTGGAAAATGTAATATATTTAGGAGACAGAAAACTGAATTATGCCCAAAAGGCTCATAGGAATTCTTGCTCTGATGAAAGTAACATAGTCTAACACATTCAGAAAGCAAAGAGAAAAAGGAGTATTTTTTTTCCACATTTTAAAGTCAATGTTTTAAACTTACAATCCTTTAAACTCTTAAAGTTGACTTATTATTTTTAATTACAAGGTAATTAAAAATTAATTTTAATATTTATTTCAAGCTATTCTGGTCTGAACTTACATTCCTAGAGATTGGGTGTTTGGGGCTTTGTGGAGGGGTTTGTGGGGGTTTTTTAATGGTCTTTCCAATATTGAACAGTAGCTATCTTCCTTCTGGTAAGCAACACAGTATTGTTAAATTTCATCAGAAACTCTATTTTTCAGTTGCATGTAACTGTTAGTGGTTGTTATTTTGAATTCTCACGTGTTTGTATCACTTTGCAGTGTTTATATACTTTGAACCTCCATTTAGAAACCTATTCTATATGGAAGAATTGTACCACAAATTGTACCACAAACCTTCTGAGAATTCTGAATTATACTAAAAATCAAAATAATCATTATTTTTAATATGAGAAGAAAAAAAGGGATAAATTACTATTGCTTTGAGAAAAAATGAATGAGCTATCCTTATTTTTTTTCCAAGAAAAAATCCTGCACACCGAGATAAGCCTAATTTATCATGGCTTTTCACCTCATGTAGTAATTTGTAACAGTGCAGCATTGATTTAAAAGATAAGTAAAGCAGAATGATGCCAGATGATCAGAAGCAGCAGATAAGCACTGATCTTATCCAGCTACCGTGTATGTGACATAGTGTTGGCTGAGCCTGAAAACTTGAAAAAATAGAATTAAAAATCTGGAGATGGATTCCTGATGCTGATAGTGCATTCCTTGACCTTGCTTTTCTGAATGTATACTTGTGTACATCTCAAATCTATAAGGTTTAATATTAGGCTGGTTTTCTTATCATAAAAGATATTCAGCCAGCACCTCTGAAGAAGAAGGTATTCAGCCAACACAGGTACTCTGTGACTAGGATAGAATTTTCCCACCCTGTCTTGCCTTCTGCTCTTATCCTAGCATTAAGAAACTGTTTCTTCAGCTAAGACAGTAGTTAAGCTCTTGACGCACATTCACCCTTTAGGTCACATCTGGGAAAATTATCAGTGTGGGTGTAGATTAAAAACATTTGTAGTTCTGCCTTTTATGATATGGATGCTTTCCAGTTACAATCTGCTCTAAAACCCAAACTCATTTCATATGTCACTAAGCAGCAATGACTTTCAGTTGCTACTGAATAGGACCAAATTTAAGAGGTGACTAGGTGATGAAAGACTCCTGTTTTCACTATGATAAGCCTCCTGATCTACCTAATCCTCCTGAAGTCCAGTTTCCTTTTTCTATATCACATCTTTGTATACAGCATAGCTCCTTCTCGGAACATTATTTACAAGATTACAAATGGCCACTTCTGTAGCACTTTTTAATCAGTCATGTTCAAATAATGTCTTAGTACTCTATGATGGAAAAATTCAGTGTAATGTAGTTTGGGGTAATAGTGCTGTATAGTTCAAAATTTGCTGCCGGCTGCTTTTAAGAGGTTTCATTTGCATCTGATATTGCAGAAGTTAAATTGTCAGCACAATATGTGATAGGGCACTGCGCATTTTTCTTTACAAAAATATCAACATGTAATGCTCAAAAATGTAAAGGCTTTCTGTTAATTATGAAGCTCTTAAAATTTGGTCTAATACAAAGCCAGTGACATAACATCTAACATTGTGTTAGAACAAAATGTTGTAATCAGTGAAAAAAATTAGCACTACTCTTAGACAAGCTAATTTCCACTAGTAAGAGAAAGCTCAAAGGCTGTTTTAGGTAAACTAGAAATAAGACAGAATCCTAATGATTCTGAGCAATGAGGATAAATCCAGGTAAGGAGGAAAGGAAGTTCTCTAATGAAGTGTGCAACCAACCTTTTGTTTAACCTTTGCCTCTGAAGTTTAATTTTACATATAAACGGTATGGTTGGATTTTGCTCCTTGCTTAAGGTGGGTTGGGAAAACCATTATCAGTGAGATTAAGAACATAGCAAAGATTTAAGCCAAAATTGACCTACAGGAATGCAGGTCAATATGGACAAAGATCTGAGTATGAATATTCAGATAAAGGTTGCAATATGGAAACAAAATGGGGCCAACTCTATTCAAATTGTAGACAGTTTCCAAAATACAGACTAGAAAAACAATTTTAAGGAAGATGCTAAAGATTTTGCTCATCGAGGGCCTTTGTGTAGAAACATTTGTAGCACAGATACTGGGAAGCTTTCAAGAAATTTACATTTGCACTGTGCTAGAAAAGCTCCATAGGAATTTAGTAAGTCAGTCATCCAGAGCAACGGATCAGGATGATAGATTTTACTCACTTTGGAAGAAGTGTTACTGTTGTCAACCTTTAACCTTCAGCACTGAATTAGGAACATGACTTTTGCCATTCTTTTTCATCAATAGTTGGACACTAAAAGCATATCTGTGTAGGTATTTATAGAGCTTGTAATCATGGTTTTATAACGAATGCGACTGTGCTAGTAGGAGAAGGATTTTGCTGGTAGTATTTGCATGTCTGTAAAAGCCTAAGCATGAAACTAAGGAACAGAGAAACTGAAAATGTCAAGGATTTTTAATCTGTGTGTTTAAACCTTCTCATCCACGCCTCTTCCTTGTACCTTTTGATAGTTTTGTAGTGGATTACTCAGTACCTTAACATACCTGATACAGCCCATAAATGTACACAAATATGCAGAAGGCACAAGTGAACATTGTAAGAATATGAAGTCAAGTACTCAAAGACAGAAAAAAGTCATTCTTCCTATGCTTGTGTCTTGTGGTACAGTTTTTTTACCATATGTTTACATGCTATTTCTTTTCCATTGGAATCCTATCTCCTCATCATAGAATGCCTTCTTAATGAGCAGCTTCTCAACAGTAGGTGTATCCCTCATTGTTAAATATGAATTCTCATGTTTTATTTAGCACATGCTATTGAAGTTCTGTTTTGAAGACAGATTCTTTGACATCTCTCATCTTTTCTGTGTCAGTACTTTGCTACAGTGTATAACAGATTTGCAAATAAGCATTTTCATCAAGCCTTTGTAAGAGAGGGAAATCTCATTAATCTGTTTCCCAAGAAAAAAACTGAGACAGAGATGATGTTGAGTTTTACCTACTGAGGTATAACTTTGTTGCTAGTCACCCACTAATCCAGATCTGGATATATAGTAAAGCATTAGGACTTTAACTCAGCTAGCATGGAATTTGGGAAGGAGGAAAGATAAGTAATTTTTTTCACTGTCTTGATCCATGTTGGAGGCTGGAAACGGTTAGAATGTGCACCTGGATTCAGGAACTCAAGTTTTACTCTGGTCCTGGAGATTAAGTGATATTTTTTCAGGATAATTAAATATATTTTCCATATATGAACTATAATGATATGAACAGTTTCTGTTATGACTCAGAGAATGTCTTCCAGCCTTCTACCATTTTTTCATATCTGTCAGAATATCAATTAGCTGTAGAAAAAAACCCTAAAACTGATCATGTGCATTTCAGTTTCAGTGATGATACTGAGAATACTAGAGATTCTTTTAAAATAATCCATGGTGGGTTTTTTGAGAGAGATATGAAACTTTTTCATGCTTCTTTTGAAATGTATCTTAATTGTTTTGAGACTGTGCTGCTTAAAAAAAGGTGAGCTAATTCTGAGTGAAAGCAGTAATCATACAATAAAGCTTATGACAATATTGATTCTGTATTGTTCATCAACACATTGGCTCCTATTAGTGAATATCCATGCAGAATTTCATACTACTGAAACTCAAGGCTCAAATTCCAGATAGCAATAAGCTCTTAGGGATGAGGTTTGTAGAACTGCCTTTTTATTGACTCTGGCTGGTAATTTTTCAATGGTACATTTGACTGCTAAAACAACCACACTGTGTAATAGGCAAGGTGGTAACACTACTAAAGATAAATTTTTTTTTCTAAAAAAGAGTTGCTTATATTTCATTAAAGAAAGCTTTTTATTGCTTTCCTTATAATAAAAAAATGTAATAATGAGATAAATAATTAATTTTTTAGGGCTAGGGGAAGCAGTAGAGTAATGATGCAGTGATTTGTGAAAGGCAGGCTGGTAAAGAGGTAATTTTGCTCTGCAGCTTTTTCCCTCACCACTTGATTGTATAAAAAGGCATTTCTATTTCAATTTAGAATGCTGTTTAAGAAAAACTGAAACTGAATCTTTATTTTTCTTCCCTATCATTCTTTTTTTATTACTGATGTTTGTGGTGCAGGGGTTATGTGTTTCACAGTGTACTCAGGTTATTTTTTACTAGTTTGAATGCTTTCTTTTTGTTTTTGCTTTCTTTTGACTTCATATACACATTTCTATTTTTAAATCATTCTCTCTCCCTACCCATGAAACTTTCTTTATAACATTTCCTTATAAAGAGCACATTTCAGCAAGCCTGAAAACACTGAACTGATTTTGTATTACAGTAGTAAGCTCAATATCCAAAGGAACACCTGACCCCTAAGGGCTGAGTTGCTTACTAGAGATGAACAAAAAAAGACTCCATGATAATCAAATTCTTGCCTTAGACCAGCATGAAGTTATATTCCACAGCTTTAGTGGATCTTGCAGCCTTATGAATCCACAAGAGGGGAGACACAGCATCCTCTCCCTTACCTCCTTTTTTTCTAACCAGCTTCCAGTGAAAATAGAAAGGATAAAGAGAAGAAGAGAGGAATCCTCCTTTTTCAGGAAGTGCCCTTTTAGCAAATTACTGGATGGACTCGTCTATAATGTCACAGTTACCTTGCTTTCAAATAAGTGTGAATAACTTAGGTCCTTCAGTTTACATGTTTTTATAGTACTGTTGCCATTTCACTGTTGTGAGCGTGAAAGGTTTTGGCTCTTTAGGCTCTTGTATTTCAGTGGTTGAGATAGTTATGGGTTATAAATTAAGCTTACTTTCATTTCTTAATCAGACTAGCATTTAGAAACAAAGCAGGAAACAATAAATAATACAAATGTAATTGCATTTTAGTCTTAAAGAATGGCCCAGCCCAAAAAAGCAGTATAAACTTTGTCTTCCTGTGAACTTAATGCCAGATGTTTGAAAGAAATTAATAGTTCAGGATGCCTCATTATTTCTAGTAAAGTCAAGGAAGATACTAGTTGTGCTAATGTGAAAAGAATAGCCAATGCACAGTATTTCAATGTATAGTATATTGCTGTGTAAAAGGTAGCAAAGTGCTTCTAATCCAGAGTTCAGTTGATTTTGACATTACAAAATCACAGAGTATACATTACACAAGTAATAAATGAATACTTTTTAATGTATTTGTTTATAATTCAAACACATATAATTTATCCTTCAATTTGGCAGATGAAAAAATGAACATGAGCCAACAATGTGAATTTGCAGCCCAGAAATCCAACCGTGTCCTGGGCTGCATCTAGAGGAGCATGGCCAGCAGTCGAGGGTGATGACTCTGCCCCACTACTCTGCACTTGGTAGATCCCACCTGGAGTGCCACATCCAGCTCTGGGGTCCTCAGCACAGGAAAGATGTGGGACTCTAAGGGCTGGCCTAGAGGAGGTAAAGATGTGCAGGGGGCTGGAGCACCTCTCCTATGAAGGCAGACTGAGAGAGCTGGGCTGAGAGAGAACCTGGGGAACAGAAGGCTCTAGGGAGAATATATAAAGGAAAGTAAATTATAAGAAAGACTGGAGAAAGACTTGATGCCAGTACTTGTAGTGATAGGACAAAGGACAAAAGTTTAAAACAGTAAAAGGTTAAACAGATTTAGATTGGACATTGGGGAGAAATATTGGACAATGAGGGTGGTAAGACACTGGAAAAGGTTGCCCAGAAAAGTTGTGAACGCTGCAGCATTGGAAGTGTTCAAAGCCAGATTTTAAGCAACCTAATCTAGTGACAGATGTCCTTCCTAAGGCAGGGAGGTTGGAGTAGATGATTTTTGAAGGCCCCTTTCAAGTCAATATGAGGACAGAGTGAGACATAATGTAACCAGTACCTTCTAAAGAACAAGGTTTGAACATCTTAGCAGGGTGTTATGAGCAAAGTGCTGCTGCTATGATGGCTTTTTTTACCAGCATTTTTTAAAATAAGGCACAAAATTGGCAGTTGTCCTAAAAAAAAAAAAAAAAAAAGCCTAAAACCTTTCTGCAGGACATATCCTAAATATTCTTGCCTATTTAGAGCTGAGGTAGTCAAGCTCCATATCCCAAATTTCTCAGTCCAACTTTTGTGTGATTCTGCTGCAGTTTGCCAATCTTCTTGTGCAATAACCCCCAGGTGCTGCCCATAAAAATATAGATGGCCTAGTTAAAGAGAGCTTTCTTGGCAAAAAAAACTGGACAATAATAGCACATTTACCTCTCAGAATATAAACTTATTTTTGATGAGATATTTATTTATTCTCCTTATTATATATATATATAATGTATTTCCTTGTTATATATAATTTATGTATATATTAGTTATATATAACTTTAGAAATTAATGGTAAAATAATAAAAAAGAATTGTTTAAAATTGTATTAAATATATTATCAGGAAATGTATTCAAATACTCTATCTTACTGTTACCTTATTTACTTGTTGAATCTTCATAATGATACAGTAATTTCTTGTGTATATCCAGCCATACTTTTCCAGTGCCTTCTAGAGCAGAAGTCTATTTGCTGGATTGTACTTCTCTCTGCATGTTATACTGAAACATCAGTGTGTTACACAGCTATTCATGTGAAATGTGAAGATTCCAAACATTTCCTGTTCAAAGGCATTTGTTTATATACAAATTCTTACATTTGATTTTATAGGTTCAGAAATGACTAGTTCATAAAAACATCCATTAATAGGAAGGAATTAACCCTCTACCTGCCTGTGTATCTATAGGAATAGTGCTATTCCCATAAGTAAGAAAAGTGGTGCTTGGGGCCTTCAAGTGGTTATTTGCCATCTGTTCTTTGGAGAGTTTACCTTGGCAATAACTCTTTTCTTCCCCAAATAGTGTTTAATTACAGTTAGACTAATTTGTTCTATGTATCTATGTAAATATTTCAGCTGATCTGTGGTGTTTTTGTGAATGATCCTTCCTCATCTCACATTTAGCCTTCAGATTTATCCTAAAAAACACATCTCACTGTGATCCTTATATGCAAGGCAGAGCCCTTTCAGAATTCTGCCTTGCCTTTACACTGGAAAAATATATTGCTCCATTTTTGTAACTTCTCATTACAAACAAAATGACACATAGCATTCATAGTGTTAAACCTTTGTAAACTCAGATTAATTAGTAACTTCACACGTAACCTACTCATTTTATTGTTTTATTATTATATGAGTGAAAATTAGAGAAAAGGCAAGGAAATTAGTCTAATGATCTCAGGGCCCTCTCTGATCTCATGACTCCACCGTATCTTAGGGGCATCAAACACGTCTTGGCCTAAGTAGAGTCCTCAAATATTTCCAAACCAAATCAAAACAGGAATGGCATATTTCTCTTTCCAGGCCTCAGACCAGAAAAAGGCAGATTTTCTTTTTCTTCCTCATAGGCATCTGCTGTGCTACTTGAATACTACTCTAAAACTTCAACAGAAACTCTTTTTGAATAGGCTGTGAATATTTTTTCAAGAGCACTTATCTGACTTAAGGAATCAAAGTGCCATTTCATGAGATAGTGAGTAATCTTTTTGAGCTAGTAATCTTCATCAATGAGGATGACTTGAAAAATTATTTTCCTTCCCTTCAGAAAGGATCCTCTGGAATTTAAGTCGGCATGTATTTGTCATGTTTAACACATACATATACCAGGGGAAAAAAGTGTCAAATCTTAATTTGAGGGTCTAAATGTATTTTGTTTGTGGGTTTTTTTACTAAATTCTAAACATCATCTAGAGGAGGCAGAGTAGAGTCTACATCATTAGTGTAAAAGTCCCTTGAGACAATTTTTGTAGTCAGGTTTCCTTTCTTGTTGGTAGTAACAGTGTCTATACAGAGGTTCATTATCAAGTAACGTGTTTTGGTGATAGTGATTTCACAGTAGGCTTTGAGTGTCTAGAAACACTTAGGCACAAAAGTTAGAGAAGTAGGTGAGCTAACAAGTGTGCATGGTGAGCCTCATGTCAAAGAGAAAAAAAAAGAGGTATTGGGTGTGAGTTAATGCACACCTACTTTTGTGTTAGATTAGATTTGCACAATTGAAATCAGAAAACCAGGAAATTGAATTTTTTGAGATTTCATGATTAATATAATTCAATCTTGATAAAACTCCTCTTTATGGTATGTAATTAATAGCAAGTGTTTAAAACCTGCTTCCAAATTCAACAAAGATAAAAAAAATTGTCTGCTGAAAGACAATAAATGCTTATTCTCTGATGTCAGCCAATTTTTCAGTTTGAATTTTATTTAATAAACATTATAAAAATTAAATAAACAACTGGCAAATACTTGGAAATTTTTAGAAAAGTGCATAAGATTAAAATGGGGGGTTAATTTTTTCCCCTGCTTTAAATTTTTCATACTTCTTCACACATTAATGTGGTAAAATGTTGTCATTATGCATTTGGTTCTAAGACCATCTAGATATTGAGTTTAAAACTTTGTCTGACATTAATAAATGTTTAAACCTTTGAAGACATTGGAAAGAGTTTTCTTTTATCACACCCCATTTTTTCAATCAATCACAATCGGCATATATTGGAATGATCAAATACCTGAAGCCTTAAATTCACCTGGCAGTCTAATTCAAAATTGAATAGTATCCCTTTGTTGTCACTACAGTTTGCCAAGGTCATGCCTAAAGAAATCCCTTTCATAATTTGGAAGAAAACATGGGAGACTGCAAAATGGGAAATGAGACAATGTCTTTTTCATTATTCATCTTAGTTATGTGCAGAATGAAGATGAAAATTTACACAAAAAGTTATCACAGCTGTCATGCAAAGTGCAAATGCAGTGGACACCCCTAAAATTGCATGACTATTTCTCATATTTTAGCATTTTAAGCAGGCTAAAACTCAAGATTTACATTAGAAATACATAGACTTATATTCAAAATGTAAGGTCTAAAACTAAATTTCAAGCAATGCATTTATTAGCTAATTTAAATACTAATAAGGAAATAGCCACTGATTAGCTATACTTTTTGACTTGTAATAATCCATCATTAGTGCTGCAGTACAGGAAGCTTTTGCAGCCTGCATTGTCTCTATTGCCGCTATATGCACAGTTCTTCAGACATCTTAACTCTGTTCTTTATTCCGCACATGTATTTATACACATGTAAAATATCATTCCAACTTTAATATTTAAAAAATATTTTGAACCTATATGCAAAGGAGAAATAAGAGATGTGGTACTCATCTCTAGGAAAAACCTTATGCATAAGTCAAAATTTGGTTGATTTATTCAAAGCTGCTAAGCAGTGTGCTTAGCTAATCTGCTGTGCACTGTACTGAAGATTATCCTGAGGGTCTGAAAGACACATTATACTTATAAAACTGTGTAAACAGTCACAAGTGAATTGCAAGTTTACAGCTACATGGCAATCCAAATCCAAACAAGCAAAAAGCAAGTTCACGCTGATAGGTTAGCTGACTCTACACCAAAGTTGCCTTGTTTTCTGTTTAAAAGACTGCTCTTTTCTGAGCACTTCCAAAGATTTATTTGTCTCACTCTGAGTCTAGGGGAATCTAACAGAAAATTGTTTGATGTTCACTATCAGGACCTAAGAAGGTAGTTACATCTGGGGCAATCGCCTTACCTTACTTCACATTGAAAAGAATTCAGAATTTTTGGGGCCAAATTATTAGGATAGGTGAACTGCATATGAAAATTCATACTTTCTGCTTTGTGTACACTTTATATAAATCCCACCCTCAATGTATCTAGAGCATGCACAGCTGGAGCTAGATTGTGCCTGCACTAGACTTTCAGGGGAGGATTCATCAATCCTACCATGTTTAAAACTACCAACAATGGCAGGTCTGGACTATCTTCTGAGCTGGAAAAAGACTGTCAGCACACCAAAAGAGACAACCCACTTCAGACCAGCTCTACTATGGTCCCTGACTGAATGCCCATCTCTAGTCTGAGTGCCTTAGTTGCATTCCAAGAATTCATCCTTGAATTCAGACTTTGAAAGAAATTCAGGTCACAAAATCCAAGAGGGCTTTGCTATGGAAACATAAATATGTTAACTGTCCATGATTGGATTTACTGTAAATATGCATTCCTGTTACAAATTAAAACACTAATATAGATGTGCTTTTTCAGAACCAGATGCTACTTTTTGGCAGAATTCCCTGTTGACATTGAAGATCCCACTAATCTACCATAGCAGGAGCTAAGCACATTTGAGACTCCAGCTATGGAGAAGACTTCATTGTATGGATTGTTTCCATGGTGTAATTTAAGAAAGAGTAGCACAGTAGTACTGATTCAAGGCTTTGTACTGAAAGTACACTACTTTCTTTATGCAGGAAGAACCTTATACCTTTTGTAATTAGCTATGCATCTATTTTCTGTTCTAGTCAGAGTCATACTACCTAGTATTCACTCTCACCTTTGAGGTTCATATGCTAATGTCCTCCTTATGAGAATCACTTGTCTTCTTAGGTGGATGTGTTCTATTGACTGGCTAGATAATGTGCCATAGCATATCCTAATGATTTGTCCCAGAATTTCCACTCTACAGTAGTTGTGTTGTAGCTCTGAATGTTAAACAAGTTGCATGCAGCATTTATGTACTGTTCACCATATGTGCAGCCACTTCTTGTGTTGCTGTCAATGGTTTTATTATTTTCTGTCTTTACCTCAAGTGTTGTACTCAGTGACTAGGTCTGAAAGTGATAATTACTTCCCCACTGCAGAGACAAACTGATTTACATATTTATCAAAGGGAAACTGGATGGCTCTGAGCGTAACACAGGAACATTTGCATATTTATAACCTGAAATGTCCAAAAGCTAAAATTAAGATAGGGATGTCTTGATCTTCATTATGAGCTTGTTTTAATACAAAGGTTTTAGTTGGTGGCTTTTGTAATCAGATCAGTACATTAGAGTGAAGTATCTTTTCTTCATCATAGAAAATCAACATAGAGATTAAAATGATTGTTAGCTTGTGAATGATGGTATGCAGAATCTGCAACATGAAGTTTTCATAAGGTGAAAATCTTAGCCTTTGAGCCCTGAAGAGATGATTAACTGTGGAAAAACCTTAAACTGCTGTAGCAGAAATGGACTCCCAAGAGGGTTACTATGTAGTAAACCTATGGGTATATAGTTGAAAGGCTTCAATATATTTTCTGGGAGAAATGTGGGTTTCCAAATACTTATGCATGTAGCATTAATTTATAGGATTTTATGCATTTATTCAAAGGTTTGCCACTCACAGAGGTGAGTGCCTGGAGCTGACTACAAGTTGTGATTCTACTTAATGATGCTATTCAAAACAAAACATGAGCAGCAGTAGCAAATTCTGAACAGCAAATAAAAACAATAAAACCTCAACAACAATCAAACTGCCTCTTCTAGGCAGTGAAGTGAGGGCTTATTTTCACAGATTGATCTATTGGAGTCTTTGTTCGATAATTGTCTCAAGTTTACTCTAAGTTTCTGGATACAAAAGAGGCATGTGAAAGTTTACTGGAGTTGGAAAAGAGTGTTACATTAATAGGAATTTCCTTTAACGTCAACTGTCTTTTTCTGAGACAGATCCTTAACCCTCCTTCTGAAACATGTTTTGTCTTTGAATCTGGCAAACTGCTTTTTAAATCTTTCCTCACAAGTAGAGAGACTGTTTTTTCTAATGCCTAGATTACACATGTACCATATTTTAAACACACTTTCAGCAATACTCTAGATTATTTTGAATTAATACAAATAATATTTTTTCCTATTGACTTGAAATGACAGTAAACTAATTTTTGAATTAAATGCATATGTTCATATACTTGCTTGACTAAACCTTTGAACACTTCCAAATCACTAACACGTTTGTAAATATATAATTGTTTTTCAGTGTTTGCACCTTGTTTACAAATGAATAGTCATTTTTTATAAACCGTATCTCTTCATGTATATGCGTACAGTAGGAGCTTTGCATGAGTCAAAATTCAGTAATTATGATCATCGTTAGCAAGGCTGGTTCAGCTACCAATCAGGCTGTGCTGGAGAAGTTGAAAAGTGGCATGGTGCTCTGTTTCCATGCAAAGAACAGTCAATTGCTCTTCTCACTTTCACATGGCTATCGCTCCATTGAAATTTGCATTTTCAAATTCAGAATGAAACAATTCTTTTTAATTTTACACAGCTTGAAGCAAGAATGGAGAGCAGAATATAGAGAGCACTCCTCACTATATTTCACAAGAAGCTTCATTTAAATTTTGGAACACTGATGTACCAATTAAAATAAGTAACAACACAGTCCTCAAGCTGTTTTGTATCTTAAAAAAATATAAATGGAAAAAAAAAGTCCAATGATCTAACACCTTTGTCTGCTACAATGTTAGTCAGCTACATTGATACATTCCTATAATGGCAGAGGTAGGAATAGTTTGATCTGAAATCCTAGCTGCTAAATAGCTGCAGAAATTATGGAGCTCCTTCAGCTAGATTGATTTTGATATTTGGAAATGTTGTATTTCCAAATATGATCTGTTCAAATCAGAAAAAAAAATTAACTGGTACCATCCACATAGATCAGTACTGCAGCTAATTTTTCAGAATGCAGCTTTCAAGCAAGGTATTTTAATTTAAACTCTTTCCATTTTTATTGATAATTTCCTACTCTGGGGATAGTAAGCTATAGTTGCTTGAACAGAGCCATGGTTTTCCTGATGTTTTGGCCTATTCATCCTACAGTTTCATATTCTGTATAAACCCTTGACATCCAAAAATCCTATTGAAATTTGTATTGCTTTCAGAAGCCTGCAATAAAACTCACAGGGGACACTAAGCCAGCTGAAGCCCCATTCTTCTAACTCAAGAGCACATGATGTACAACATACTTCAAATCATATTTTATGGGTGAAGCAATACAATTTTGCCATCATCTCTTACACAGACATCATTTATCTGTTCACCACGATCATTAAAGTGTGTTGTTCATGGAGTTGCATGTCTAGCCTTTTGGGTACAATTCATCTTATTGTCCTTGATGTCTAATATGAAAGCATTTAGTTTTTAGTTATTTGCCTATCTTCTCTTTTTTAGTCAATAGGTAAGAAAAGGTCTTTTTGCAGCTGTGATTCACCTCATCCAAGGCAGCTAAAATAACTGCCATTGCCTGGGAATATTTATACATCAATTTTAACTTTATTCTAAAGTCTCTGAAATATACAGAAGTAGTGAGAATGAAGGAGTTAAAATTGCCAAAAAAATACTTGTAAGAAAAAAAGGGTATGTTTGTCTTCATGATAGTATTTGCTTCCAAAATTCATATAATATTGAACATGAATGATAACTATCCACAGACATCCAAAATGCATCTTTGCATTTTTTTTGCACTGGTTACTATTTAGAAATACTGGTAAGTGAATGTATTTGTTGTGTTAGTGGGAGTCACATCATTCAAATGCACTTAAATGTGGCTTATCTCCTGGTTGCACACACTTTGCTGTTAATTTCCAGTTTTCATTCTAGTAGGTGCCAGTGTTCAAGATCAAAATAGAAACGGAAGGTTTGTTTGTGAGTGTTTTGTGACTGCCATACTCTGACAATACTGTTTTTTGAATTACCATTATTAGTCTATCTGTACAGAAAAATGTTGCTGCTGAGATAAATTTTCATTTTATCATTCATTAATTAAACCTAATGTAGTCAATCCTTTGTGTTTAAAAACCCCTTTGAAGGAAGTTAAGTTTTACCATTGAGTTTAACAACTTTTGGAGGAGAATTTTATATGGCTGGGTTTTTTCCCAAAATGGGAATCATTTGAGTGTCAGAATTTTATGTTTTTTTTCAGAGTAAGTCCAGTTACTCAACCTCATTTAGAAAAAAGTCATTATAATGTCTTAATTTTTATATTAATTTTTAAATTTCAATTTAATTATCTGTGATAGCGAGACAATTTTCATTGCTTCTCGTATCTTCCCAAATTAGTTGGGAAATCAAGGTGGCCATTATTGAATGATTGCCAATGCCTTTGATCACCAGAGATCATTTAATGTTATATATTGAGTGTCATTCTCATTTTCTTTTCATTTTGTTTAATATACAAGATTAATTTGAAAGTTCAATTTCATCATGGAACATGATGTATGTAAAAAAATACTGTTGTGCACATCACTGCACTTATATTTCTTTGCACAATACTATTTATTATTATTGTCATTGTATCAAAAAATCATAGCTTGATATAGGTTGGGAGGGAACTCTGGAGGTCATGTGGCTGAATACCTACACATAATTTCCTAATTTATCTTTATACTTTACTTTTTTATTATCATTGACACATTTCTAAGGGATATTGTAATCACTTAGCAAGTACATTCTCCAAACAATTTCAGAAGCCAATGGGAAATTGCCTCTTTTCTTTTCTAAGTCCACCTTATGCAGCAAGCGCATGGCTTGTCAGATGGATCTACATGATTTTCTTTCAACCCACCACTTTTAAAATGTCAGCCTTTGTAACAGATTTTCTCAGCTCTGTTGGGAAATTTCAACTCCCACAAGGCTTCAAAATTTACATAAACAAATTCTCCTACTCTTACATTTCTTCTTTCCTCCTACTTTACAAACAAAATTAACAGGTATCTACTTAAATTTAGTGGCTGATGTTCTTTTACTCATGACACAATCATTTGAAAAATTAAGACAGTCAACCTTTTCAAAAGACAATTTTAGAATGATATAATATTAAAAGGCAACTAGAAATAGTAGCAATAAAGTAAGGTAATTACTCCTTATCCAGAAAAAGAGCATAGCTACAGAAACAGTGATCTGAAAACCATTTAGAAGCCTCTGTATTTCAAAGTTCTTATCTCATCCTCTTTGACACAATAATTGGGCATCAGATGATGAATTAATTCTTAGTGGACAGGTTAGCAAATCAAAATTAACATTCAAATTGGGCCATTCTTGGATGCTTAAGTAAAAGAATAAAGATAAAGTGGTTGTGAAGACAGAATTAACTTTATATGTTCTGAGATCCCTAAAGGACAGGTTCATTGTCAGGCAGATGTGAAGAATTATATTCTTAAGCTTTGGTCATTTTCCAGGACCAATAATTTTAGATTACTAATCAGTATAAAATTCACTGGAGCAAGTTACAAAGAGCAGCTTTGCTCTCATTCATACAGAAACACACTTTATAGAATTCAGTCTAAGTAGATTTCAGTGTAATTCATATAACTGCAAGGCCCTCCACAAAAGTAGTGTGAGGAACCCTTTGTAAAAATGAAACACGAGCTCAAGGTGCCTAAGAGGTACAAAACACATTCCTGTGGATACTTTTTTTAAATGTGTGTACCTGGGTGTGTTTATTACTTTGCACATTCTGAGTTTAGTTATTTTTCTTGAGATATTAAGGGCTAATTATTAGGTTTGATAATGAAACCACACATGCTTCAAAGGTGGTATGTACATTCTCTTGCCTTTTTTTTTGTCTTGCTGTAAAACTCACATTGAGATTTTTGCCATGCTGCCTCTATAGGTTGCTAGGCAGCAAGGCTTTACCCCCAAACTGTGAGACCTACTCTGCATGCTGGGCTCTTTCCTCAGTGGCTTGAATCTTCTTGCTAAGGGATTTCCTTGATTAAGAGCAACTGCTTCAAAAAGTCACGTGCTCTCTGTGGATTAGCCCTTTTCTCTCATGTGCACAAATCCTCTCATATTGTACTTCAAGAAACCCTGCAGTCGTGGTCTCAATTGCTAGAAGCCCTGTGTGGTTTTGCCCTACTGTGTGCTGAATGTGCCAATTGCTGTGTATAAGAGTTAATGTGAAAGGTGATCTCAAAGAGGCATAAGGACACAAATATTTATATGTGCCAAGGCTAATGAAAAAGTAATTTGAAGTCCCCAGCATCCAGAGGAGGGCAACTCGCCAGGCAAGGCTGGAGAGGGGCTATGAGGAATGACTGAGGAAGCTGGGGTTGTTTAGCCTGGAGAAAAGGAGACTCAGGGGTGACCTTACCACTCTCTACAACTTCCTGAAAAGTGATTGTAGTCAGGTGGGGATTGGTCTCTTTCTCCAGGCAGCAACTTGTTGCCGTAATTATGTCAAGACGGACATAACTGGCACCAACACCAGTCTTTCATTAAAAACTTTTCATGCCTTCTTTTAGGCAGCTCTGACTCCTTTCCTCATTAGCTGCTTCACACAGCACTGACTCCTCTCCTCTCTGCAAGTTTCCTTCTTTCTTCTGCATGACTGGCTAACCCCAACCTGTCCCTTACCCAGCCACCAGCCCTGTCTGTCCCTCACATCTTCTTACCTTATCTGTCCCTTGCACAGCCTTGTGTCCCTTACCCCCTCACAGCACAGCCAGCACACTGAACCTCAAACTTCAACTCATGGCCAGCTAGCCCACTCTTTTATAACACCCATCCTCATTGGACAGGCAAAGCTATTTCCAACCTCAGTAATCAGTACAGCTGTAATTCATTGGGAAAGATTGCCGTCTGCACTAACTTTACAAACTATTCTCCTACACTTAAAAACTATTCTACTACAATAACTGACAGAACAAGAGGACATGGTCTTAAGCTATGCCAGGCAAATTTACGTTAGACATCAGAAAAAAAATTCTTCACTGAAAGAGTGATTGGGCACTAGAATTGTCTGCCCGGGGAGGTGGTGGAGTCACCCTCCTTGGGCATGAAAAAAGATTGGATGTGGCACTCAGTGCCATGGTTTACGTGATGAGGAAGTGCTAGGTTAGGTCATAGGTTGGACTTGATGATCTCAAAGGTCTTTTCCAACGTAGTTCATTCTGTGATTCTTAAAGCTGTCCTTTGAATTTTATTTTTTTTATTATTTTTTTTTCCAACTAGGGCAAATTCTGGATGTGCTGGAGAAGCATAATCTGAGTGACAAAACTCTTGTATACTTTACATCTGACCAAGGAGCTCATGTTGAAGAAATCTCCAGTGCTGGAGAAGTCCATGGAGGATACAATGGCATATATAAAGGTGAATATTCTCTGATTGTTCTTGAAAAATGCAAGAAGAAAGCATCTCCTTGGGTTTGCACCAAAGCTGTAATGTACTCTGTGGCCAAGATCAAAATCTTTGATCTAATCGAAATAAAGAATGTTTGTTTTTATTCTTTTTAATGACATTCAGTGAGTAATCTGTTTATAAGAGATTAGTTTCTTCTCATTCTTTTACTAGGTAGAGTCTGTATAATTTGTTTTCCACTCTTATTTCAGGGGTCAAGACCAATGAAATCCGGTAATTTTTGGAAAGTCATTCACACAACTTGAAACTTTTAGTTGTAGAGATAACAGAGTAAATTTTCCTTAGTTTTGGGGTTTTTTTTTGGTTTTTTAAATATATATATATATATAGTATCACAGAACTACTCATAGTAGTTGAGCCTGGAAGGCATCTCTCAAGGTCTGCAGTCCCAGCCCCTGCAGAGCAGGGTTAGCTATAGCACGTTGCTCAGGATTGTATCCAGTCAAGTTATGATGAAAATCTCCAGTAATGGAAGTTTTATAGCCTCCTTGGGCAATTTTCTCTAGTGTTTGGTCGAACTCACCATAAAAAAATCCCCCTTTTTCTTATGTTTAAATGGAGTTTTCTGTGGTTAGTTGGTGCCCATTGCCTCTTGTCCTGTCAGTGGCCGCCCACTGAAAAGAGTCTAGCTCTGTCCTCTTTACTCAGATAAATCCATGTAATTCCTACAGATGGATAAGATCCTGGTAAGCATTTTCTTCTCCAGGATGAATATCTCTCTCAGCCTCTCCTTATATATTGAATGCTCCAATTGCTTAATCATTCATCACCTTCCTTCAAACTCATTCCAGTATGCCCATGTACCTTGTACTGGGGTGTTCTGCACGTGGACCCAGTGCTCCAGGTATGTCTCAGCAGTGCTGAGCAGAGAACAGAACTTGCCGGAAGCATTCTTCCTAATGCAGCCCAGAGTGATGTTGTCCTTCCTTGCCAGAAGGGCTCCTTGCTGGCTCATATTCAGCTGGTTGCTCATTAGAATCCTCCAGTCCCTCTCTGCAGAGCTGCTTTCCAGCCAGTTACTCCCCAGCCTTTGCTTTGTTAGAGGTTACTGCTGTGAAGATGCAGGACTTGGTATTTCCTTTGCTGAATTTAATGGGGTTCTTTTTGGCCCATTTCTCCAAGCCTATCAAAGTCCCTTTGGATGGTAACACAATCTTCTACTCTTGCCAGATTTATATCACCTGCAAGACTACAAAAAGGGAAAAATTCAGGCATATAGAGTAAGCAATAACCATACAGAGAGGATTTCAAGCAAGAGGACCCCACAGTTTTTAGTCAGTAGATATCTGTCTGAGAAATTTTAAGAGAGCTTCAAAGGAAATGTTAGACAAGAAAAACAAGGAATGCCAAAGTCATGAGGTCTATCTATCAGATGGGTCCCCTTGGGCTAACACCAAAGTGAAATGTATCTTGAATGTTAGCACATAGACCTTGCATAGTGATTTAAGTAATTAAGGAACCATATGGTTACATATCTGTAGCCGTAGGCACAGCCTGAGGTGTTTTAGAAGCTCTAAAAAATATTTGCCTTCTAGAGTGCCAGACATAAGGTACAGGATAAATTATGAGGAAGGAAAAAATACACTTGGGAATATTTCTTCTTGAGGAACTTTGATTAAATGGAGTCTTTTTTCTCAAGCCTTGCAAAATTTTTTTTCTTAGTTACAGTGCAGAGAAAAACTTGAAATAGATCTTACCTGGATTAAGAAAAAAATCTGATTGATAGGTTTAGTTGGGTAGTAATAGGGCTTCTTTTTTTTAAAAAAAGGAAAATTTGAGTGGTTTACAGTTAACCTCTCTGCTGTGCTGACAAGTGAATTAGAAAATAATCACAATGTAAGAAAATTATTATTTGATGAGAGACATTCTTAATAAAATAAAAAGAAGTTAGAAGACCCATGCAATTAGCTGAATATACTTTCAACATTTTAAAATATGAGTTCTGCTTTATATTCCACTCCCTCTATCTCAGTATCAGTCCTGAATTTAACAGGTATATTATACATCATTTTCAAAAGGACTTAAGTAGAAATAATCAATTAATTGCATTACTAGCAATTTTCATACATAGGAATTTATTCATATTAAAAGCCATGTGTGATGAAAAGTGTCTGTACATCTCTGGCAGAATTAGTGACAACCAGACCTGTGAAGCCCCACGACTCAAGCACTGGTATAGCAATGTGCCTAAAAAAGCAAAAGGAAAATCTTTGTGCTGCTTGTGCTTATGTGTGCACACACCAGGAATTTGCTTCCTGTGGTGTGTAGTTTAAAAACCTGTGAGACGCACACATCCTTCCTCCCTCCCTGTCTCTGTTAGTCAATCTCCACTACTTATATTTTTGTATCTAAGTGCTGTATGAATGCAAATATGGATCAAGCCACTTAACCTTCTTGTCAGAGCTGGAGCAGTATGCTCAGCAATAATTGGTTCTGCTCTAAAATCAAAAGCTCTCAACCAATCTCCACAATTCTAACTCACTAATTTCTCTTGATACCTAGCCAAATAAGCACCAATAATAAAATTTAAGAGGGTTTTGGAGAGTTAAGCTAGTGCTGCAAAATTCAATGCAAAAGGGGAAATTGCTGTTTGAAGGTTTTATTATACTGGATTCTAATGAAAGAACAGTTCACCATAAATTTGGATAGCCCTTGAAATTAGAAACCAGATCTAACACAGTATTTAAACAATTGCTGTCGTACACAGTCTGGTTTATTTCTGTAGTATTCCTTTCAGAAGACATTATATAGTAAAACTGAAGTGATGGATCAAAATCTCTTTCCAGTGCCCTTTTTCTGATAGTTGGTTATCAGGATCTGTGCAGTAAATAAAATCCCTAAGAAAATCCTAATCTTAGAGAGTATGACCTTGGTTTAAGATGTGAATCCTGACAATTTAGATTCTACAAAGATTCTTAACATTAATTATATGCATTTTTCTCATATAAAGATGAATTTACACTTTGAGTCTTTCTAAAGTCTGTGTATAACCTATATCACTTGTCCATGAGAACACAGTGTTTTCATTTACTATTTTGAAATGGGACAGTTGCAAATTGCACGGAACATCTTGAAGTTCAATAACATTTCCTCATTGATATAGCATAAAGGAGTAAAAAGTTTTAAATCTTTCCTAGCTTAGATTTCTTTTGTAAACTTTTATGGTGCTTCTTTGCAGAGGCAAAATTCAGAATATAATTATCTCTTCCATCTCTCTTACAATATTTAACTGGTGAATTTTTACTTGTCCCTAATTTCCTGTTATTCTCCCATGGGACTTACTTCCCTTTCAAAATTGAAGGAAATATACTAATATAGTAAGGGGCTTAACACAGTGTAACATCAAGGTAGCTTACTATTGTTTTGGGGAATTTTTACAAAGGGTCACAGGCTGTTTGTTTTCTCTTTTTGTTTCCTGATCGTTAAGACATATTTTGATTCATGACAATCCTTTGTCTCCTAACCCATGATTAATGTTCCAGTAACTTTTCCTGAAGGTCTTTGTCAAAGATCTTTCAAAGGTTTAAATCTAGATACAGCATCTAAAACAAAAAAATAGTGGCTATTTTAGTTAGAACTTCTTCTCAACAACTGAAGGCCTTCTTACCTGAACTCATGTAGTACCCCTGGGATTTGTAGGAGATACTATTAATAATTTAATTAAATGAAAAATGTTACTGTTTAATAATACATTGATATTTACAATTTTATATTGAAATATGGAAAGTAATAGGTGTAACTCAAGTATCTTCTTAAAACTTTCTATGTAATTTTTCCAGATTTTTTTTTCAGATTTATGATATTTTTATATACTGCAGTGATAAGTTAGTTCAGCAGGGTTTCTTGAAGCTGTTAATAAACCTTTTCCTTCCTGTAAGCCACAGAGAAATCAAGCTGCCATTGCTTTGGCCCCAGGAATCATGCTGTGGCATATCTAGTGATATTTGTTGGAGTTTACTTTTGACTTGAAAAAAAGTACCTTTTTCAAAGGTACTGTATTTTTATATTCTCTCTGAAGTGATCCAGATTTTTAAATAATCAACCTATCTTGTAATTTTGACTGAAACAAAGTATCCTCAGAGATAATTTCATTTGATTGGAAGATATGTTAAATGAGAAACCCCCAAATGAGCCATGTCTGTTCTATTCACCTGGACAAGAATAGCTCAGAGTAAAAGTTAACAAAAACAGTACATAAAACAAGTTTAAAATCAGTAAAACAAAAAGTAAACTTGTCATTGAAAATAAATTGTTGTTCAACCGTTTTATAAAGTAGGCAATAAAAATCAGTCTTGATTGTTGACATTTTTGGCATAAAGTCCAGTATAAATGGGCAGAATAATTAATATCTTTGTATTTCTCTATCATTCAAGAGATAAACTGGGTTTGGAAGCTTTGTTTTTAGAAGAATATATTAAGGAAAGGGTAGTATGGTTATAATCCAGGTGATTTAAGAAAGTTATTTAAAATAGTTTTCATCATTCATCATTCATAATATTAGTAGTGATTTATTGCAGTTCCCCTTTATATATCATCCTTAGTAAAAGCTCTATTGCCAGAGTTAGGTAATAGCAGTCAATTTAAACCGGGGGGGGGGGGGGGGAAGACATATTCTTTTAGCTAAGATTTGAAATGAGGTTAAAATGGAAATTTGACATCATGTTGTGGATGACTGCAGAGAGTTATGTCTGTATTTTGCCTCTCCTGCAGATTTTTCAGGAAAGGTGAATGTAGACTATTGTTCAATATAACACTAAAAGGTACAACTACTCAGAAAGCGTAAATAGCTAGGCAGGAAAATACAGCCTGGTGTGTTTTGTGCTGTTTTAAAAACATTTTTAGAAGAACAAAAATAACACAAAGGTAGGTTGCCTAGTGTTTGCAAGGCATACAGTCTACTAGTCGCCATCTTTTCTCTGTTTCTATTTTGTCAAGTCTGAGCAAAATACAAAACTTGTGAACCAGGTCCTTAAATATCAAGAGATTTTGTTTCAAAATAATGACATTTTGTGGATTTTTTAAAAATCATATTAGCCATTTAGCTGTTTGCCACATGTTTCAAGCATCTGTTGTAAGACCTTGGTTTCTTTTTTCTTTAAGGAATAAAGAATGCAGATATCTTGAAGTTTAACAGCTAGAGTTTTAAAGATGATAAATATCCAGGGATTTGTAATCATGTAATGGCATTAAGCACCTGCAGTCACTAAGCACAATTCTAATAAAAATGAACACCACGTAAGCAGAGATAATAGAAGACAGTCTTCTGCAATGACCTGTAATTCCTGCCCTGGTTCCCTGCTATTCCCAGTCTCCAGAGATGTAAAAAAAAATTTCTCCAATTAGCCTTTTGAAAGGAAAACAGCAGTCACTTCTTCATAGATGTAAGTGAGGAGAAAGCCCTGCTGTGGAATCCATTTTGCTTTTTCTGCCATACAGCAGGGCATCAGAGTTTGTGGAGTGTTCCTTTGTGCTTGGGTAATGTGCAATTTTTCTGTCCTTTTCTGCTGATTCAAGAAAATTGTACTGTGAACCTAAGAGCTGTGAAAGCGACCAAATATCTAGGTTTTAAGAGTTGCAACATGTGTGAGAATCAGATTTACCACTTTGAAATTTCTCTGTCTTCAGATTACACAGGAGACAGCAGTATGACTAGACTTTATTTGAACATCCAGTCCAGCTAGCACTCTTACTAGATTCAGACAGGCACAGAGAAATAAAAGGAACATTATACCTAAAGCGACCTAAGATATAGATCAATTCTTAGTGTTTTCTGTCTGTTGATACCGTTCAGCCATAAAGCTGCTGTCATGTGTACACAGAATTAGGATCTGGCTCATGAACTAAATCGCCTCCCTGGTGTGGCTGTTCACTAAAAGTATGTTAATTAGAGGATATCTGTAATTTTATGGCCTTATGCTTGGATTTTTATTTGGATTTAACAACTCCCACTCAACAGGATTTTCTATGCACCAGAGCTCAGTCAGGTTATTAATCTTTCCTGTTGTGTCACACCTAATTCCCACCAAACTTTTCTGACATCAGACTAGACGTGTCCCTGACTACCCAGCATTATGAATTCGGATAAAGCCAGTGAAAAAAATTAAGGAAAAATCTGGTATAACATAGAATCATGTGCTGATGATTATTCAGTCACAAAAAAAGGAAAAGGTAAATATATACAAAAAAGAGTTGTCTGTCTTGATGTTACTACTTACCTTTACAAATAGTGAAAATCCTGTAGAAAACCAGCTAGATTCTGAACCCCATTTGCTGAAATGGAAAAGATCATTGAGAAGTCAGAAAAATAGACAGCATATATAACAAGGCCTGGAGTTAATACTAAAGGTATTGACGTCTATGAGGTGTTTTGTATGTTCAAGATGCTGAGGAAATAGAGCTGTTGAAATATTTTGTCGCAGTATTTTTTCTTTTTTCTTTTTTTTTTACTTGAAAAAGGGAGATGCAGGAAAAAAATAGGAAAAAAAATGTAGTAGTTTTGAGTGACCCATTAATTGCTATTTGATTCATTTAATGGCAAAAGTCCAACCCATATATTCCCGTTTTTCCAGACATTTGAATTTTATAAAATAATCTCAATTTATTTCCAAATGCCCCTGACCATGTTTAACCATACCCAAAACCCATCTATTTAACAAAGATTTCTTTTTCAAGTGATGTATTAATTTCAAAGGTCACCCTGAAATGCTCTACATAGTCACAACTGTGCTGGGTATTGGTAGTAGCATTTGGGATGCCTCTTCATACAATCATGTCAGTTATTCAGTAATGGTGAACAAACTGTCATAAACTCGTTGCCCTTCTGCAAAAGGTGTTGGGAGGACTGGGCATTGATGGATCTTGTAGAAACCGTACATGACTTCAAGTCACTGTTGAATGCAATCAGTTGATAGTGTATTTGATGCAACTGGTTTAGAACACAGAAATTTCTTCAGAGTATCCTGAAAGTTATCATCACTGAAGTGGATTTCTTTCTAATGCATTGAATTGGAGAATTCAGTACCATACTTAAATTAGTACTTTCTTCTATATAAAGTCATTAAGCACTATTTTTAATAAAATATTGCATGCCTTATCTGCGTTCATACCTCAGACATCTAGGTATAGCTCGTTTATTTGGATTCTTGTTTATTGGTCATATGTTCATATATCTATGGGCACACTATCTAGGCCAATTCCTATGTCAAGATTCCAGTGAAGTGCTTTTTAATCTCCTACAACTACTTATTTTGATGTCATTTAAATGCATATTATAAGCTATGTCTAATACATGTTGGTAAATTTACATTGAGAAAGTACTACAGAAAGTAGAATATCTAGAAAATTAAGAATGAGATAAATGCGTCTAATGGAAAGATTCTAGCTAGGCAGAATGTTTAATATTTGGAAATTGAATCGTATGGGGTAGCATTATCTAAGAAGAAATTGATTTCTCAGCAAACAAAACTAATTTTTTCAGGTGGAAAATCAACGAACTGGGAAGGAGGTATTCGTGTGCCAGGTCTTCTCCGTTGGCCTGGAGTGGTACAGGCTGGTGCCTATATTGATGAGCCAACGAGTAACATGGATATATTTCCTACCATAGTTAAACTTGCAGATGCACAGTTACCCTCTGACAGGTATGCTCTGTAGTCATCTCTGTTTTAGAGAGTGTCATGAGTGTTTTATACATTCTAGTGATACCTAGTAAGATATAAGAATAAGAAACTAGGTTTTATACTTGCAATATTATGTTGTCTCTTTTCATATTGGCATACTGATAATATTTTACAGAAATATTGTATGTAAGTACAGCTTAACTCACAGAACAAGCACCAAGCACCAAAAAGATAACAGAATACCATCAGAGCAATGCACTGTCAAATCAAACTTGGAATTACTTACTAAAAGCAAAGATGAATGTATCAAAATGGGTTCTGTTCTGCATGAATGAATTTGGTGGAAAACAAAACTTTAAGTGTAAATTACTTCAAACTTCATGAGCTTAGCCTTGTCCTGCTTAATATCACAAAACACATCAAAATGCCAGATAGGCTTTTCTCACCATTTTGTTTGGGGGATTTTTGTTGTGGTTTTTTTGTTTGTTTGTTGGGGTTTTTTTGTTTGTTTGTTTTGGTTTTTGTGTTTTTTGTTTGTTTTATTTTGATTTTGTGTTTGTTTTTTTTGTTTTTGTTTTGGTTGGTTGGTTTTTGGTTTTTTTCTGTACCTAGTTCATCAAATAATTCCTTACTGAGTTTTGGAGTGTGATAAGAAAAGCCACTGGACTTCCACAATTCATAAGATGCTCTCCTGACACTGCTACATCCCCAGGCTTTATCTTGTTTGGGAGATACACAGTCTCAGTGGCAAGGTGCCTCTGCCTAAAAGCTGTTGCTATCCAAATCCAGTAAGTGGAGAAACCTGTTCATATGCATATGCTTTGAGCACATACATGACTCACAAACAGCTTTTTGAGCACAAGGCATCAAGAATCCACATGGGGAAGCCCAGTGGTGAGCAGAGTCACTCTGCTAATGATTATTCATTGGGTGTTTGAAGGAAGTGGCAGGGCAGGACAAGTCTAAGGCATGAAAGATTAGTCAGGTTGGTCCTGAGAGATGCTCTACAAGCAGTAATTCTGTTGAATCTCAGAAGTTCTGATTGTTCTTTATGTGGCAGATCTTATGCATTTTGTTTTCATACTGCTTGAGTGAATGTACTGATGTTTTCTTTGATCTCTGTTATAGAAATTCAAATATACTTGTGTAACTTCCACTTGTAGGTTGCTCCACTGTGATTCTTCTGTGTTAGACTGATGCCAAAAGTATTGCTTCATCTTAGATCATGGACTAGCTTGAAGTATTTTTTGTTCCAGCAGCTGAGTTCTTATAGCTCCACTGAATTCTTGCTGAGAAATAAGAAAAAATAATATAATTAATATTCTGTCACTGAGGGAGCAGGTTAAAAAGGAATGAAAGAGATGCTCCTAGTTAAAGAAATTAGTAATTGGAAAGAAAAGTCTTGTCTATTCCTCTGAATCCAGCAGCTGTAGCAATGCTTGAGTACTGGAGACATTTTTCTAGAGTTGCCTTTTTCCCCATCAAAAGGCTCTAGAACAGGAAGTGTTCAATAGACATGCATCTGTTAATGAGCAAGCTTGCAAGCAAGAGTCTGGTACTTGGACAAGAAAACATGAAAATCTGAGTGGGAAAGACTGTTTCAACAGACCCCCACAGACAGGGATTCACCCAGGTGACAGTTATCAGACAAGACAGCTTTCAAAATTCCAGGAAGTTTTCCTGCCCATCCTTTGAGAAGAGTGCTACTCTGAATGGCTTTGTTGCATACAGTTGCTGACAAGAATTCGTGCATCACATGCGACTTAAAAAAGTAAACTTAGCACCTGTCTTGTAGTAGTTACATTAACGTGAAGAATGTTTTATGTAACGGTAATGAAATGATTTTGTATGTAAAGGTAATGAAAATCAACATAGACCTCTTAAAACTTTTTATAAGCATAAAAAAAAATATGAGAGGTTGCTCAAAATGCTTGAGAAAGAATTACTTGCTGATCTTTACATCAGCAAAAAGTAATTTCCTATAAAACTTATTGAAAAACTTGTAATTAATACAGGGTCAAAAATGCAGACTCTGATGCAGACCCTGCCAGCTGATGTCAGCAATTCAAATGTTTAATTTAGGGAAACAGTTAAAAGTCTTGCTTGTTTTATAATTCAATTTTTATGTAAATTGACTGACTCCTTCAAAGCATGATCAAATTGTCCAGCAGCATTTAGAGAATGTATGTATATTTATGTGTATGTGTGTGTTGTAGTTGATAAATGCATATTTAAACAGTTAATTTTCAAATTTGAAATTACCATTTCTGTCTTAAATTCTGGCATACATAACATTCTAGACAGAGATATTACCACTACGTCTGGGGATGCTAGCACAGAACAACATATTTTCTCTAGTTCTAGGGTTACTTCGGCCAGACTACTCCCAAAAACCTGAAAAGTATATGTCTTGTAGCAATTTATTCGCTTGTGTCTATTCACTTTCTCAGAAGTGAAAAAAAAAAAAGAGTTGAGGGAACTATTCTTAATGGCAAAATGTAAAATTGCTTCCTTAGGTAATGTAAAACTCAAAGGGAAGAGCACCTGAAAGTTTTTCTCCAAATTGACCAATTGGAGGTGGCCATTCAAATTTAGGGTTTTTTTAAGCAGCAGATGAGCAGAGTTATAATATCTTATCAGGAAAGTGAGGTTTGAGTTCTTTCTCTGATTTTGAAATGCTTCCTTATTCAGGATTATTGATGGACATGATCTTCTACCTTTACTTCAAGGAAAATCTACTCGATCTAAGCATGAATTTCTCTTCCATTACTGCAATGCATATTTAAATGCAGTGCGCTGGCATCCAGGAAACAGTAAGTAAACTTGACTGTTCACATTTTAAATATTTAATATAATTTTTATTGCAGCTTGAAAGGAATCAGGAGGAAGCCTTGGGCTATAGTAAAAAAAAAAAATTGTTTAAAATATCTAGCCTGTTTCCTTCTCTTTTACTTTTGTCTTTGTTGTTACATTCCTATTCACCATTTCACTGTTTGACATTATTTTGCTGTTATATATTAATGTTACATATGAATGCAACACTCAGATCTATGGTATCTGAAAATGTCCCTTTTTAAAACCTTTCTGAGAGAGAGTCTGTGCAACAGAATGAAGTATTCAAAGTTGACTCTTACATTGTCCTAAAAATGCACAGGTAGCAGACGGTTTGCTGAATAACAGCACAAGTATTATGTCAGCCTGGCCATTTTTATTATCCAGATAGCAAAACATAGAAGAATCACTGAGTCAAAGGCATAATTTTCCAATAAATGGATATAGTATTATAGAGTCCTGCTTCATGCATTTTATGTATTACATAATTCTACTTTGTAGGAGAGGGAAAAAAGTATTTCTCACTGATTTGCTCTTTTTTAACTAACAGCTTGCTGTTTCTGGTAGAACCTTCCACATTAACCAAAGCATATTTCTCTTTCTGTAAAAATCTCTGTGCTGAATGAAGTTAAACACACATTTGTCCCATCTCAGTTGACATTGAAAGTGATGGCTTGTGCTATGGCTTCAAAAATAATGATCCAAAACAAGCTTTGGCTTAGAATTTTTTATTTAAGTGTTTTGGGAAAGGACTTGTTCAATAGTCAATATACAAACTTAAAGTATTTGGAAACTCTGTCTTCTTGGTCATCTGTAGGCTGACTCTATCTGTCATGGACTTTAAACTAGGAAAAGGGGAAATATTACATATAATATTAATTTACCATTACTGTGCCTCTATGTCTTGCATTTGATAAATGCATAAGGAGGAACCATCTGTATCTGGTGTTGGATGAAGTTATTCTGCATGAAATGAGAGAAATAGGCAGAGAAGCTGTTTTTCTCACCTTTGCAAGATGATGTAACCCTTGTCTGAGGAAAGGGCCTTCTTTATTATTCATTGAAGGTGAATGTGATGGGAAGTGAATGTGAGCAACAGTGGGAGACTAGTCTACTGTATTTACTTGATGAGCAACAGCAATGTAGATTGTGATTATTCCTTTCTCCAAGGCACTCAAATGATAAAGCCTACTCAGAACCTGGCAATAACATTTTCACAACAAGTGGACTGGCTTTTGTACGGAATGTTGTTGTGGTTTAATTCCAGACAGCAACTGAGTCTGACAGAGCCAATCTGTGGCTCTTTCTAGGATGGAGAAGAGAACTGGAAGGGTAGAAGCAAGAAGACTCATTAGTTGAGATAAAGACAGTTTAATAGATAAAGCAAAAGCCACACATATCAGCAAAGTAAAACAAGGAATTCGTTCATTATTTTCCATTAACAGGCCATCTCCAAGAATGCTAGGCTCCATCACACAAAGTGATGGCTTGGGAAAACAGATGTCATCACTGAATATCCTCCCTTGCTTCTTATTTCTGCAATTTTCTATGTTGAATATGATGTCATTTGGTCTAGGATATGCCTTGGGTCAGTTGGGGTCAGCTGTCCCAGCAGTGCTCCCACCAAGTGCTCCTTATGGACCTCCAGCCTGATCACTGGTGGGGTGGGGAGAGAGACAGAAGAGTCTTGTCTGCTCAGTAATAAATCAAACATCCTTGTTATCTATACTGTTTTCACCACAAATGCAAAACACAGCCCCATACTAGCTACTCTGAAGAAAATTTGCTCTATTCCAGACAAAACAAGCACAAAGGGTTTTTGATATTCTGCCTACATTGTAGTGAGACTAGACAATAGCCAGATATTCCTCTCCATTGTCTTACGTACCAGTCCTCTGTGAGGGCTTGACATCATGTTGAGCATCTTCTGCACTTCTCTGGTAATGGACTCTAACCCCGTTGTGCAACTAGACTGCTCACACCTGCATTAACCATGTAATTTCTATTAATTTCAAAGATGCACTTACTGAAGAACAAAGCAACAAGAGCTTAGAGAAGAAATCTTGCAACCGTTAAGGAAAATGTGATGTATGTGTTTATTGATTAAAGTACAAGGTAATGGTACATATATTAAGTATATGCACTTATTAATGCATATAAAATGAGATTTCTTACTGTATTTATTTTCTGAGAAGCCTCAGTGTGCATGTCAGTGACAGGTTGCATATTCCACTATTTTTTCTAGACACTCAAAAAGTAGGATTAGCTTTGATCCTCAGGAAAAATGCATACCTGAGAATTGAGAGGGAAGCTAAATTCTGCTTAGATATTTGGTTCCTTTTTAACTCCATCACCCCACAGTTCCCTTAGTAATTCCATCTTTGCCATTATTAGATTTCCACTGTGCTTCAGCCCAGTCCCCCCCTTTTTTGGTTTAATTTTTGACTCTTAAATATATATATATGAAACCAGCAAATGTAGTGTGTATTAAATTTTTACCTTTCTTGCAAGTTTCTAGTCCGACTGAAGCAGGCGTATTTCTCACATCATTCAGGGAAGGTCAGAAACTTCAGAGTGAACAATTACCATTTTGCATTTATGTATTTAGAGGCTAAGAGTTCCTCATAACCAAATCAATACACATCTTCATTAAGTTATATTAGTTAGGTCAGTTATTGCATTCACAATGTACTTTCCCCTTCATCAGTCCTTTGAAGGAGCTTTTAGAGGATGTATGCTATGCAATGATCTTCTCAAGCAAGTAATCAGAATTTAAACCTTGTGCTTTCTAGTGAGTCATGAGGAAAACAATCTCTTGGGTTCTCTTTTCTTTGTCTTCCTCAGCCACAGAAATAAGCTAACACCATTTCTTTTGTCATTTTGACTCGACTTTTACCTCATATTAGACAATAATGCACATAATTCTTCACATTCTGAATTTTTAAAAAATGAATGAAGTATCAGGCAATTTTCTTTTGCTCTCACAGACTTGTGCATGCTGATGCTTTACAGAATCATAGTTACAGAATAAGCTAAATTGGAAGGGACCCACAAGGATCATTAAGTCAAACTTGCTATAATTGCCTTAGAAACAGCCAAAATATATAGTCCTAGTCCTTGAAGGATGATTTCCTGTTATTTTGAAACCTTATAAATATTTATAATTTAATTTTTCTGTTGAAAATACAGAGAGGAAAAAACATGTAAAAAGTACAGTGAATTCCCATTATCAGTACTTTTTCTGCACAGTTGCCTGTTGTAAGTCTGATCACACGTTCTTCTGCTTGAGCAAGTTGACCAGTACTTTTGTATTTGCTAACTTTATAATTTAGTATAACTGACTGTAAAAAAAAACTACCAAGAGCACTGTCTCCAGAATATTACTGGCATATGAATAAGTACAATTAAAAATGCATTGCTATGACAACTTAATTATAAGGGGAGGATTAATCAGATACAGAGCAAATCTATAGTTGAATGAAACTGCATCTTTCAGGTTGCACTGACTGTGTGCAAAATTTTGATTTGATAAGGAGGAAATATATTGCAATGCTATGTAACAAACATTGAGAAATAAAATGCAATACAGTCTGCATTATAAAGAAATAATGACCTTCGCAGTATTTTCGTACTATTGATAAAAATAGACTAATGTTTCTGATAAATGCTGGAATGACTTTACTAGCAGCACTTCACTTTTTCTATTTCAAAATGTATTTCGTTATTCAGTGGAATATGTCATTCAGTAAACAAAAGAAAAGGAGATTTTCTATGGCAAGTTCAATTGAAGCAGACAAGACTGCAGAGCCAAACTAGATTATCGTGTAAATATAATTACTTTTAAAAACAGTAGAAATTCACTGAAAAGCTTTATATAGAAATTTCCCACTTTGCATTACTTTACAAACAAGATACATTTCAATTAGTGTTTATATTGACTTTCTTGAATGTTGTGATCTACCTCAATTACTGAAATTATTTCAATCAAATTCACCAATGAGACATTCTTTCTGTAATATCACAGAGTTCACAGATATTCTGATTCCTGGCTGTTGCAATGTTCTCCAGAATCCAACAGTATTTGATGAGACATATTTTGTTCTATGGCTAGGGGTTTTAGACCCTTTCTAGTCATGGAGTTAGCCTTTTTCTACTGTATTTAGCTGAATTTAGCTGTAAAAATTTAATGTTAAAAACAAAAAATAAATGAGAGATAAATATTTAGGTTTGTAGTTTTCAGACTGAATATATAGGATAAATTTACAGAATAGTGTTTTGGGTTTTTTAAGAGGTTCCTCCAGATTTAGTTTGACTAAAGACATTGGATTCATAATAAAGAATAAAAATAAAGAATCAAAAATCTGCTTAGAAGGGTCATTTTGTAACAACTTCTGGTTTGGACAAGTGCACAACCTTTCTTGTGAAATTGAGTTAAAATAAGACCTGTTTCTGAAGAAATTAAATATGAGGAATACCTTCCACTTTTCCTCACCTCTCAAAAGCATGCTTTAAAGGGTGGTAAGCGTTACCTTATAAATTAAGGGGGCTTGTGTTATTTATGGTGCCATTCTTAGCTTAATTTTTTGTAATATCACATTCGGTGTTAATAGTAAAAAACTGTAAAATGAATTAAAATGCTTAAAACACTAACTTGTGAGCACAATATTGTACTCCAAGGAAAAACACAGGAATTGGAGTTTAGACAAGTAGCAAAACCTGAAAAACTTCTATAAGGCTCTAGAACAAACTTGAAATATTTTTTCTACAGTCAAGTTCTCAGTGTGAGGGTAGATGAATCTACTGGTTGTCTCTAGCAAACAGAAATGCATTAATGTGTATATAAGGGAGATTTTGGAGTGTTACGTGGTGCCAAAACACTTGTTTGATCATTTTAGTGCATCTAAGAAATGTAGTTATCCAGACATCCAGTAAGTAAATGAACACTTCTGGTTGCTCTGAATTAGAAAGTATTAAGAGTTTTTCCTAAGTACTTGGTATTTAAAAGATCTCTCTTAATATTGCTTCCACTTTCTGAATATAAACAAGAAATTTCATTCATTATCTAAAGCCTTGTAAGCTTCTTTTTTATTACTTTCTAAGCAATAACAGAGGAAATTTTTCTGTGTGTTCTTTACCATAGGGTGAACAAATACTATAGCAACTGAATTTGTAAGATGTGGGATGTGCTTGTCATACACAGAAGACCCATTGGCAGAATCCATACCCTTGCCTAACTTTTTCCCATTCTTTTTGCTTGCTTCCCTGAGGAGCTTTTTCCATTTACGGTTTATTTCCCTTTACTGTGAGAACAAAGGACTTAGAAGATGTTGTTACAGATTAGTAAAGACTCACATTGACCCTGAAAATGCCAACAGTTATAGTTGTTTTCATTGCTTAACAGTACAAAGGAAGGTAAATTTAATAGAAGCTTGATCCAGAAATTTCTTCTTTTGCACAATGTCTTCAAAGGAGAGATACTATCATGTGACTTCCACTGCTGTCAAGGAAACATTTTGTTTCCTGACAAAGAAACATCCTTTTTTTTTAATCAAATCTTTTCACACCAACCTTGTCTCTTTTCTCAGAAAATAATGGATGAAAAAGGATAAAACAGAATGAATAAACATTTAAAGGAATAAAACTTTACTATTGTCACAAAAATTCTAGATTTCTAGCTAGGAAGAATAGACTTTTTCTTTAGTTGTAGTAAAATCAATGCAGGAACATTTTTGTCTTAGAGGGCTGAAAGACCATGTCCAGTGACAGTGGCATTATACACACAGACTTTCAGTGACCATATTAGAATGCTTTTTCTTCATATAAAAATAGAAATCATAACATACTAGTCTATTGAAATAAAAATATCTTGACCTAAATTAGTAATGTATTTAGTGAACACAGAGAGGTTGACAGGTTTCAGTGGTCACATAAAGGCAGATATTTAAATTAGATAATTCAGAGCTATTTAAATTTTAGCTGTAATGGCGTGCTGTCAGATATTTTGTCATGCACTTGTGACGTGTATGAAAGAAAAATTTTAACGTATTTTTTGTACCCTCCACAGCTAACACTTAAATAGAAAAAGGTATCTGAGTTAGAGCAACTGCCTGATATATTTTAATTTATTTATAAGTTTAGCAGTAGTCAAAATAACCACATAAAAGACTAGGTAAAATGCACTGCAACTTTCAAAAAATTATTTCAACCTTCTAAGTAACATTAAAAGTGAGTGTTTAACAATATCTGGAGCATTGAACTTCCAAAAATATCTTTAGTTCAATGTTGGATTTGAGCCTGCAGCATTTTGCATGTTACATTCAGAACATAGCGCTGATTCATCCTAATTTTAAAATCGGATTCAAATGGCATATGTTGTCTTAGGCAATGTTCTTCAAGGGAAGTAGTTACTGCATGCACAGCCCACATGGATTATTCTGTGTGCCACAGCCTTTAACATCATATTATTACTCCTAGAAAATAAAGAAAACTATCTGTTTATTAGAGAAATTCCCTGGAAACTTGACTGTCAATAGCAAAGTGACTTCTCAGTATGACATAAAAAGACCCTGCCATGAAATAAACATAGAAGAAAACAGCAAATGGTGGCAGGCTAGGTGCACTTGGGCAATACTATGGTGGAGGCCAGTGTGCATCTGTGGATGATGTGCACTCTGTAGTGTAGTTCATGTAATTGCTTCTAAATATAAGTTCTGATCAGTACTTTGGACAGAAAACACAAGCAAAATTGCTCAATAATCAGTGAAACTGTTCTCAGCCTGAGAAAAGCTCACATCTCAGTAGAAAGAGTTTTCTGTTGCTTTCAGACCATTTTATATAATCTCAAAATATCAGAGGGTACGTAACACATTGAATTTTTCAAGTATCTTTTCTTAAGGCATATATAGTCTCCTAAAACCAAAGTAAGGGGGGAAAAACCCCACAGCGAAACATCAAACAGATTTCTATAATTTGTTACTTATTGTGTTGTTCTTAGTACAGAAATTTTGTAGTGGATTTGTATGAAAGCTTTCTGAAACTGAAAGAGACTACATTTCACTTGTAGTTTTTTATCGTAGCTCTTTCAATGACCTCCTCGTAGAAAAGCAAATTAGGTGAAATAGTATAGAATAGGTTCTTGCACATTGTGATATTTTTCACATTTATTTAAAGTTTTACCCCCAAATTTATTGAAAAGAATTCTTCAGATGCAATTCATTTGTTTTCAGGATAATTTTATGGTCTCATGGTTGTGGGACTCTAAGTTGAACATCTCTGAGACTCAATTACTCAGTCCTCTTCAAGACTGACATTTTAAAACAAACTATGTTTCTAGCATGCACAGTACAAAGGAAAAGTTAGAAATCATGGTTCACTCACAACATTAAATGTCAACAAGACTATAAAACCTCAATAAATATCATGATAATTTAACACTTAGAATTAGCACTAATGCAATAAAGAAAGGATGACCCTTTTAGTATTAAGAAATATTAGTCATCCTTAAGACAATTTTGTCATTACCAAGTGTATGCTAATTTTTCATGTACAACCTGTTACCTGTCTGTTGAACATTAATTTTTAAATGGTATTCTATCATAGAAGCTAGATTCTCAATCATCTCACTTGCTCAGTGAGAAGAATAGAGTCTCCAAGACTCCATAGAATTTCAAGATTAACTTAATTATATTATCTGGGCTCTCTTCAATGCCATAGGATTTTTACAGGCGGTTTTTCAGTCTGTAATATAATAATAATAATATCATACCTTTCTGTATGGTCCTATCTGGTGACAAATAGATATTGAATTTCAGTCCTTAAAGCTTATAGTTACCTTAGCATTAGTTCATATCCTTGACAGCAAAACGACTTAGCCACAAAGCTTTGTAGTTTGGACTCAAAACCAATGTCTTGATTACTGTGTTGTTGATAATTCCAGTTTGATTTCTCTACTCTAGCTCTTTACAGAACTGAAATTTTGGAAGGTTTTAGTCCATTCACATGGGGTTTTTTTGGTTGTTTGTTTGTTTTTGTTTGTTTGTTTATTTGTTTGGGGGGTTTTTTGGTTTTTTGTTGTTGTTTTTTGGGGTTTTTGAACAAAGTTCTCTTCCCGTCCCTACCCAATGCCAAACTCCAAATACTATATTATCTTCCAAAAGCCAGCATTGTTAATTAACACTTGATGAAGCTGCTAAAACAGTATCATGATATATAAGCACAAAGTTAATTAGAGAGAGATAATAACAAATTATAAATGGTTAATGGAGATTTTGACTTTAGCACTATGAAAGACTGAAATATTAGACAAGAAAGTGTGAGTAAATAAATCTACCTGAATGAAGAATTACTTATTCTCTGAAAATGGAGTCTCAAAACTCTGGAATTTCTTTTGAAAGCACTTTTCTGTAATTCTAGTATACTCTGAGAAAGATTGAAATTAGGACTCACTAGTTCTTCATAACCATGGTGTCTTAGAACTGCAAATCCTTTAGTTTCATCAGGGTCTAAATCCACTTTATCCCACAGCTGGTCATGGAGGCACTTTCATGCACTTTGTTTACTTCTTCATCTCTCAAATTATCCCAGTCTAGCAAATGGGAATTTGTTGCAACTGCATTGCTGTTTGCTTTTGATCAGCTGTTGCATTTTGCCTCAGACATAGTTAAGTTGTTTTACAGAAAAATTCCTGTCTACTGTAGGTAGACTGTGGGTTTTAAGGCATTGACATAAAAATAGAATTTGCTGTGCTGTAGGATATCCTTCTCTGTTTTATGCAGCATATCTAAATTAGAAGCTAAAACAATTTTTTAAAATATATCAGGTGCTCTATATGATATCATAGTTTTATTGTCTGATTTCTTAAAGCCTAACACTCAAACATAATTTTGATTCATAAATATTATATGAAAAATTTAAGATTATGACTTCCATCCTTAGAGGATGATACTGATAGCTCTATTATACTGAATGGTGGATTGCTTGTAGTGGTTTTAATTGACAATTATTTTTTTACTCTGAAAAACAATGTAATTGTTACTAAAACAAATTTTCAACTATAGCCAGAGGCTCTAAGACCACATACCTTTATGATTCAGAAAAAAATGGAGCTCTTGAACATTTAGGTCAGTTTTCAAAAAGCAACTTGCAAGAAAGCCAGAGATTAAATAAAACTTACCATTTTTTCCAGAGGAAATCAGTTGCATCAGTGAGGACTATTTGTATGTATGCTGTGAAGGCATGAACTTATGTGCAAGTATGAGGAGAAATACATGTTTCACAGAAGTGAAGACACTTTGAATTATGCTGTGAGAGAGAAGTTTTGCCTTAAAGCTGGAAATTTGCTAAAAAAACATAAATATCATATGGAAGCTTTTATCCTAACAGAGCGGATCAGAATAAGAAGGCCAAAGGTAGAATCAAGAAAATAAAGGAGAGAAAAAAATGTAGCTATTATATGATGCTGAAACTGAGGTTTTATATAGGCTGATTTTTTTCAAAACAAATACAGAAAACATGTAAAAACTTTTTTTGGGGTCCTGTTTGCAATGGTGACTTTTAAACTTTGAAGGAAAATTTTAGAACTTCATACATTATTTGATTATCATTCTCTAATTTTATGTTTAAGTAAGTAAGGAAAAGATTAGTAATCTAATGCATTCTCTAGTGGCAGAAAATATAGTGCGTGACCTGAAATAGGGATTATAATAAAATTAAATCCATTATGAAAAATGAATTATGATACTTGAAATATTTGGATTGTGACAGATAAATTTTCCAAAATTAGCAAAAATTACCTTTTTTTTTTTTTTAAACTATATTGAATATCGTACTTTGACAGTTTCCAGGTTTATCCTGAAAGTCTTGCAAAGTGCATTAATAAGCACAAGAGTAAGTGCTGAACACAAATGTCTCAGTTCAGTTTCATGGTCAATGGAAATATAATCAGTCTGTGGGTAGAAAAGCATCTGGGAATTGTAGAAAATCAATCGAGAATACAGGTAGTTTTCCCATATGCTTCAGTTCTTTCAGCTCTGCTCTAGTGGAGCTGTTGGGTCATTTAGAAGTTCTGGTGATTTCAAGAACTCCAAGTAGCTTCAAATACCAGGACTCTGTTGTGGCAACAGAAGGCTGGCATAGAAAACCATTCTGGTATTTACAGAGAGGCTGTGATAATCACGAAAAAAGGTCCTGAGAAATGCTTTAGCTGAATTTGGGAACATGATGCTGAATAGATTATACAAAGCCTGTATGTCCTGATAATTATCAAAGGCCTCATTTTTCACCCCTTTTATATTACCAAAATATTTGGTAGGAATTTGATGTTCCAGATAGGAAGTGTTTAATATATACCAGTGCTTTTAAATGGTGATGACATACTGATTTTTGAAAAAAAATTAGCCAAACCAAAACAATAACCCAGAACTAAGTTCTGAGAAGTATATTTGAATATTTAGCAACTAGCAGGTGGAACTAGAAAAAAGTAAATTGGCCACTAGTACTTCAGAAACTATTTTTGAGTACATATCTTTCAGAGCATTTAATCCATGGGAAGTGTTTATGTTTGGAAGATAGATAATATGAAAAAATCATACTCTCTTTAACGCAGCTTAAATGTGAAAAAGCTATAGATTTTCATGTCTTAATCAAGAAAATAAAGTATAAATTATTTTAATGTTTTAAAATATTATTCCATTAGTGGGTATTTTTCCAACTAAGATGTTGGCAAATGATTACAAGGACAATGTCTACATGTCAAGCTTGATAAATCTGTGTTATTGCCATGGCATGGAGGAGTCAGAAACAGGTTTCTACCTCATTAACATGTGAGCCTTAAGGCTTGGCTGAGCCTGTCAGTACGCACAAGAGCAGTTCCTATGATAATTAT
Organism: Sturnus vulgaris; assembly: GCF_052056855.1. NCBI lineage: Eukaryota > Metazoa > Chordata > Aves > Passeriformes > Sturnidae > Sturnus > Sturnus vulgaris. Next base: position 98,185,469 of record NC_142244.1, read on the forward strand.
ATTTGGTCTTTTCTAAATAATTTCAGGCAATTTATTCTCTTTGTGGACCAAAGAATTTTTTTTTGCCACACTGAATTGTTAGATTTTGCATATCAGTTGCTACATACTTGCAAAAGCTATGTGAGGACGCACTGTGTCTCAGAGGTGTAGAGGAGAAGCTTTGGGAAGGCTTAAACTGTCTGCATTCTTGGACATCTGTACAGCTGTGTAATATGTCTGTATATGGCTATCTTACTCCTCCTGTAAATTTTGATCTGCTCTTGCAGAGCTAGTTGTGGAATCAGATAACCTTTTTTATGTTAAATGTTTTGGTCTTTTTATGTTTGATAGATGAGTAGTGATCCAAAGTTCTGAAGTTAAAACTAGACAGTATCTATGAGATTCAGCAGGACAGGTAAAACTTGCAAAGTGAGGGTGAAGATCTGGATGACAGGTGAATTGTTTAGCAGGTCCATCTGCCTGGCCTGACTATCACTTGAATGCACTTCGGTTGGAAGATTTCCTATTCTCTAATCCTAACTGAATTTCAGGTTCCTTTTTATATCTACAGAGTCTATCTACAGAGACTCGGTTAGGAATTCCCTTTGGGTATCAGTAAAGAGTTGAAGAGAGAGTTTAATCTTGGACATGTTCAGGGTAAATGACAGCTAGTTAGAGACTTCTTTGGAAATGTTAGAGAAAGTGTGTTTTAATTAATCACAAGATAAAACTGAGGTAAATGTCTGTCAGCATGCAGTGCACTATAGTATGAAGGAAGGATTACTGAGGGATCATGGTAGTGAATAAACTAGAAAAGCATTTCCTAGTCTTTTCTGCTGACATTACTATTGTCACAGATTTTATAAGGAGTATTTTGACAAAGAAACCAGCTAAAATTTAGAGATGGAAGCTGAGTTTGCACAATTATGAATTAAAAATTTAATGTAAGATTCAACAGTCCAGAAACAACTGCCAGTATGTAGATGTTTCTATTTCACAATATCATGTCATCACTCTTAACTGCGGTGAGGAGGGAGGGCATATATAAAATTTATATCTGTCATGTAGTGCCAAAAGCACTTTCAGTTGTTCTGAGAAAGTACAATGTGTAACTGAATGACTTCAGACTGCAAACAGTTTTATATTCTATTTATTTATATCACTTCTTAAAATAAGGAGTTAGAGTCCTTAAAGAAAACCATAACGTATGGCAACATGCTCTTAGACCAATAAAAAGATGTAGAATTTCATGCTCAAGGGTAAAGCTTTCTTTGTTTGTCTTTGTAATTTTCTTGTTTAACATATCTCACAGTGCCACAAGAAGTAATAACAGTTGTTGGATTAAGTTTATGAAATAAGTGCCCTCTTCAAAGATACTTTGAGTCTTGTTAGAATTATTACATTGAATTATATAGTTAGTAAAAAATAAAAGATCAAGCCCAAGTCAACAAACATGGTTTCTACTACCTCATTCACAGGAGTGATCTACCTACTGTGCTCCAGAAACTGGAGGGGAAAAAGCCCTACCAGTATTCCTTTTGCCACTCATATATCATCAAAATCGCTCGCTCTTCATGACCCATGAAAATTATTGGATAGAAGTTTTAAGTAATTTTTAGGAGAGATATCAAGCCCTGCCTGAATTTCTAGCACTTTTGTCTCTTTTACATAAAAATCTGTAAGAAAATTCAGCGCAGAGAATGAAGGACAGTGGCTGGGGGTCCCAAGGTCCATTGCTGCATTCTTCTCGTTTGAGATGAACTCACTCCATAGCTGATTACATCTCAGCTGAGCACTGTGGGCATTGTGTAGGACTGTCCTATGCTGATGAATCTCTCCAGGACTCCCAAGAGCTGGGAGGGGCTCTGTTGAAATGCTGAACTCAGGTCCACCCATCACATAACTCCAAACCACCTGGATTTACCTGGATATATTAGTATGCCAAGTATACATATACGTGTATCTGCCATAAGAATAAAAAGCAACAAGGTGTTGCCACTGAGATGCTGAGTAACTGAGGAATGTATGTTTGGAGGGAGATGATGTTGTTAAACAGACATGAGTTTAATCTTCAGGGAGGTAAAATGTGAATGTTGAACACTGACTTTTCTACAAGGTAGAAGTTTTTTTACAAGTTGCCCAGTGAACAGGACAGGTAGACTTGGTAAAACTTGATTCAACTTGTTTCTTCTTCCTATAGGCCTTGAGACAACATTATATAAATTCCTCACAGTATATCCATTAATATATATCAGTGTTGCAAAGAAATAAAACAGTTTTTATTAACTCTTTTATTAAGCAGTAACATAGATGGCCAAAAAATAGTTTACTCATTATTTTTCGTCAAATAGTTTGAAATAGGAGATTTGATGGAAATTGAGCAGCATATGCAGTTCCTTGCTTGAACAATTAGTTAAGCATACAGAAGCTTCAGTCATAGAATACATTGTACTTTGCTAAATTTAAGCATGGGGTTATTATTTTAAGCTAATGTAGGAATACTTTGTTGAACTGAAGGCAAACAAGATTAAATCATCAGTAAATTCACAGAGATTTTAGCATTCACTTCAGTGCACCACAACACTACAAAAGGTGTAGAAATGGAATTTAGAATAGACAATACAACACGTAATTGAGGGATGGGGCAAACCAAATTAACTGTGAGACAGTCATCTATACCAAAATCCTTATTTAAACTCCAGAAAAGTTTGTGAAGGATTTGTATTTGAAAAAGTTAGTAGATAAAAAACAAGTGAAAGAAGCATGCCAATAAAATGTCTTTGTCTTCTGCAATAAAGGAAATGAATGATAGTAGCACAAAAGTTACAATAGAAGACACCATACATCAAGGTGCTCTTAGAAAATACATTGTGGAGAACAATTGTGCAGTGGCAGGGAGATGAATTAGATGACAAAAAGAAAATTCACTTGAAATACCTGAAATGAGATTTTTTTCTTATTATCTACAACTGGAACAGAAGAACCTGTATTTATATAAGAAAGATACAGCATCTTGTAAGCAGTCTTGATGTAAAAGTACTGTAGTTAGTGACTATTTCAAAGGTCATTGAATGATCATTAAGAATAAGTAAGACTCATTTTTAAAAAGTAGAAGTAGCATATATGAACAAGGAAGGCAAACCTCTCTATTTTCTGGCCATGTCAGTGAAATACGTGGGTTTTACATGTACTTGAGAGGAGGAAATTTTTAATATCCTGTGGATTAACACTGTGGGACTTCCATAAGCAAGAGCACCATGCAGATAGATATTTGATCTTAAAAACAAAATTGAGGGTAGACTAGAGAATACTGAGAGTATTCAGAGAGACAAGTTCAGCTTTCTAAGCAGGGTGGCACTTCATCCTGAAGTGTCCTGAAGTCCAACAGAACTGTGAATGATCCCTGCACTGACAGTGACTTTACTGACTGGGCAATGTCTTCCAGCACCTGAGCAGAATGAGCAGAGTTGGGTGCTTGTAACAGACTCCACAATAGCCCCTGTCAAAGTGGTGAGTCAGGTTCAAGGTCCATCCAGGGAGTGCAGTCAGGAGCAGGAGGAGATGAGAGCACAGACAGAGCTGGAAGGAAGGCTGTAGCCAAAGACACCTGGAGACAGGGCTGGGAACTGGCCACTGCTGCCCCACTCAGGCAGGGACTGATGGCCTGGGGCTGAGCTGAAATGGAATCCTGGTCCATGGGCAGGGTGCACAGGTGAGGGTCCACCTGAGGGCTGGGCAGGGCCAATGGGGCATTTTGGTGCCCTCAAGACTCATAACACCTTGGTTTTTTAGCAGACTCTGAGGATGGTGATGACAACATGTACGTGTCTACAGTGTAGATGCCTACAGCTGAGATAACCTGAGCGAGTGGCTCTCATCAAAAGGAAACAAGCATAACTCTTCTCATCCTAAACACCTAATAAAGTTAAGAAGCAGATAAGTAGAGGCTGGTAACTAGCTTACATAAAGACCTGCACGCTGGTTGCAGTTGATCCAAAATTAGGTGAGGTGACCAGATTGTCAGATTGAATGCTAAGTAGCAGCAAAGTGATGAGCAATAAATCCTATTTTAGTAACATGAATTTAAAACTGGAGATGCCTTGCTACCTTTTTCAGAGTCTGAAAAATAGTATTATTGTGCTAAGTGACAGGAAGAACACTATAGGAGTCTTTTGAAGTTGACTGGGAATTTTAGACTCAGGAAAATTATTTAATGTATTTTTTTCTTTTAAATCAACAGAGATTGAAAAAAGGGCCTGTCTACAAATATAGATAAATAAAATAGTCATTAGAGTGTGCAATAAAATGGAAAGAATGAATTGGTTTTGGAACACAAAACAGCATTTTATTCATGCATTAGTGTCATGAAAAAACTGACAAGAATGGCCAGAAAGATATTAAAATGCAAATCTTGACTTGAGTGGCATTGTCATAAATATCTTTAAAATCTAATTAAGAAAGCGCCACTCACTTTGCTTGTTCAATTTTCCTTTTAACACAAGACTAAAATTGTCATTTACATTGTCTGTTAGCTATCAGCTCTCTGAGAATCTTTTTACTTTCTCTTGCAAGTGGTGTTGGTGATAGGGCTGCTCTTATTGTGGAAGCATAGGTGTCCCTCCACAAAATCACTTTAAAAAAACTTCATTTAGTCTCATTTAAACCTCATTCCTTGTCCCCAGACTTTGTCTTAATAGCAACACACAGTGGTAATCTATCAAAGAAATTCCACAAAAACTTGTAGCAAAAAGTAACAAGTTTCCATAGTTACATAGACATATGTTTTACTGATATTAGACATTTGCATGTTATAATTTACAGCAAAGTTGTTTCTTGCGGTTTCCTCCAGAGTAGAAGACAAATGCTACAGACCACTTTTCTGGATTTGAGTGCTGCCATTCGTGAAAAACATTAAAGGGTCGGTGTGGTATGGATTAGTGTTTGTTCTCCACTGAAGGACTTAAATAGCATCAGGTATCTGATTCATAATATGTAGGTCATGGGAAAAAATTCACTTTTCCTTCAGTAATAACTCATGAGTCTTCACATTACTTACAGCACAGTTTTGATGAACAGAGAGCCGCCTTTTTCTCCTCTCTGAACTATGTCCTTTACAGCGTTTTCATCCTTTTCCTGTCTGTTTATTCCCCTTCTCTCCTTATTTTTAAGCTTCTAGTCTCTACTGATAATGAGACTCCTTTTGATCCTCTTAATTGATCAGACCCTTGTGAGTCTTTCCCTTCTGCTACTGCAGAAGCTGCAATGAACTCTGACCCTCATGAGGGTATTTCTGTCATTTGCCTTTTGTTTTTCAGTCTCACAAGTTCCTTCACTTCCACCATTCTCTCTAGAGAAGCCTCCTATTATAGAAATGGGTTTGGAGTTGGGTTTTTTGTTGTTGATGATTTTTTTTAAAGATCTTTATGGTTTCTTTCTTTCCTCTTTATTTTCTTTTTGATTATATAAAAAAGAAATATCTTTTTGCTCTGCATGAAACCTCTGAATCACTTATTACTGTTTCTTGTTGTAGTTCATTGGAACCTTTTCATCTACTTGATTATTGAAAATATTTTGTTTCCCTGCTTCCTAACTTGCTTTATGAGCATCATCTTCACTCTGTGTCTGCCCCTTTTGTTTTTTCCCCGTCTCTACCTGATCTTCTCCATGGCACCACATCCAAGTAAAGCTTCCAAAAATCTCAAATCGTCTCCCAAATCCCTTCTTTGTGTTCAGTGTTTCAATCACTGCACTGGAGGAAGCAAAACAAGCACCAAGTGTCATTTACCTAGACTATCTCATTAAGAATTTTAATTTGCTATCTTGAGCCTCAGAGCAGCTGCAGTTGAATTTGGGTGACACAGTTATGGACATATTATTTAATAAGTGTGAAATAACATGACCGTCAAAAGAGAGAAGAGCATTTCTAGCATGAGCAGACACCATGAAACTGTTTGTATCAAGCTCAAGAAAATTGACCTAATCATCTGACACACATTTCTGCTCACAATATTTTAGGTAGGAAAGTGTTCCCCCTGACAAGCATGACAAATACTGTTACAGTATTTTCTTGCCTTTGCTCCGCTCTGTGTCAGTGGCAGCAGAGTTATTGTTAGGCTCAGGCAGAGCTATTTATACCCTGGGATTTGCAGTGCTCCATTCCCTCCCAGCATTCCTCTACTTATTCTGGGAGAAAGAGAGGAAGAGAGAGAGATGCATAAAGGGAATGAAAAGAAATTAAATACTGTCCTTGAAAAAATACTAACTCTACTCCTAATCATAGCAAGAGCATAAAACAAACTTAATATCATAGTGATTTAAGCTGAAATGGAGCTTTTTTTTTTCCCTTTCTGCTTCTTTTCTTGTTTTCAATTCCCTTTATCCTGGTTTAGATTGCAAGCTAAGGGGCACGAATATGGCTGCAGCATGGAAGGCATAGGCCAGACTTCCTGTACACCAATTCAATGAATGAGTCCTTACTTAAAAAAGAAAACAAAAAAAAACCCCAACAACAAATAAAGCAAAAAAAAACCCAAACAACCAACCTGCCCCAAAAAAACAACCAAAAACCAAACACCAAAAAGCCCCAGTAAAACCCTGAAAAGATCCAACAATCAAACCCTGAAAATTCCAGAATTATTTTGTATTCATTGAATGACAGACTTAAGTAGCCTTTTATGAAAATGATGCTGGTGTTTCCATCTAAGTCCTGTATAAGGAACAGTTAAAACATGTTCATCCACTGGACATCTTTCTGTGTTCTTGTTTCTCAGAGGAAGGAGATTCTGGCCAGTTATTGCAGTTCTGAAGGGTAAAGCCTGTTTTTCACTGCACCGTACACATGCATTTTTAAGCTGAAAATTATGAGAGAGTCAGGATTCATTCCTTTTTCCATCACTTACTGTCATCTGGAGAATAGCTGGAGATTTCTGCATCCACTTTGTATCCAACCAAAACAAGAAAATATTCCCATTACTCTACTAAAACTCTTCTTTTCAAATTCAGACATTTTGCTGCCTGAAGAACTGTGAAATCCAGTTTGGCTTTTGCATAGATGTCCAAACTGGAGAACTGCTGGATTTCTCTGAAATACCACTACCATGAAAAAGTCCACATGAAAGAAAGGTTCTAGAATGTTTCTAGAAAGGTTCTTAAGAACAAATTTGTAATTCGTACCAGAGTCCTTGCTGATCATCTGTAAGAGAACATCCTGTGCTATGTCCTTTTCATGCTAAGGTCTTTAATTCAGGATTTTGAAGGATTTTTGCATTGTTTGCTCAGTATCAGGAAAATTGCAAATTTATGATTTAACATAATTTTTCATTTTTACTAGTTTCATATTCTGGAAAATAAATTCATTTTTCTAATATTGGGATAAAAACTGCTCATATTTTAGATGCTAAACTGCACATACATCTTTGGAGTAAAAAAAGTTTCAATCATTCTGATTCTTTTTTTATATTCAGGACAGCCTGATACTGATATTTTTTACACCAAATTACTTGCAAATGTTCATTTTCTTCAATTTTTTTAGTCTCATAAAAGAAACTTCTTTGCTCTGTTGTCATTTATACTTAACTGAATAAATTTTCAATTTTTTTTTTCAAAAGGTTGCCTAAGTGACCTAGTAACTTTATAAAAATAAAGAAAAAAATAAAATAATTCAACTAGCTAATTTATATTTTTCATTTTTAAAGTAACTTTGAACAATTATTTCTTTGGTTTTATATATACATCTGGTAACTTAAATGTAAGGCATGGTAGTAATTTTCATATTATAATTTTGCGTACTTCACTAGCATTCCACATGTCAACAGCTTATTTTTTTTAACATCCAAATTTTGAAAACTTTCTGAAGAAAATAATTTATAAAAAAATTCCTGGGGATGGGTTTGGTTTTGGCTGACACCAACTTGTCTAAAAATATTTGAAGAAATTGCTTAGGACTTCCATTGCATCTTTGTCCCATGTGTTTGATTAGTATCTGAAAAATTGCTCTTTGAATCTTACAGATCTGTTCTTTTCACTCAGAAAAATTGCATCCACTTTATGAAAGAGGAAAACGATTGTCATCAATTTATTTTCTGATAGTAAAATGTATTCCTGAAGGACAGGAAAAAAAAATCAGAATACAAAACAGATCTGAATAAGTTTCTCTTTGGGTTTTGCCATTTTTGGCAAAGTGTTTCTGCATTGTTCCTAAGGGTGTTCTTAACTGATTAATTGATTAACTGAAAGGGTGTGCTTAATCTCTTACTGACTCCCATGGAAAACCACTACATGAAAATCAAGACTGTTTCTTTCAGAAGTGATAAAACAAGGCTTTTCTGTTTTCAAGGACTTTTAATATAGATTGAAAATGACCAGGCTTTGTTTTTTGGTTTTTGGTTTTTTATTTGTTTTGTTGTTGTTATTGTTGTTGTTGTTGTTTTGGGTTTGGGTTTGGGGTTTTTTTCTGGTTTGGTTTGGTTTAGGTTTCTTTTCTGTGTGTGCCAACATTATCTTCTGTCTTCAGCATGCCATCAGCTGCTGCCTAGATGAACTGAAAATTATATGGACCATTCAGCAAGTAAATATTCTTCAAACAAATCTTTATGAGGTGTCTGGATTATTTCCATGAAATTACTACAGATGGAATTTTTCTTCCAGGGCAATATGTATTTTTCCATATTGCTATCACCTACAACATCCAAATATCAAGCAAAACATTGCATTATAGCACTTCCTACTTTAGCAGCATAATTTCTACACCCTTTTAGGACTTTCTTCAACAATAGAACACTGCAAATAATCAATCAGTTCTTTTTAAAGGTGATGATGAAGAATTCAGGAGAAGAATTCTTTTTCATCTACTACAATTCAACAGATAATCTTGACTTCTGAATAGAATTCAGTGGAAGTTTCTCATACCACAGTACTTACTCTGGATAATGAACTCAGTCATGAGATTTCTGTCTTTAGCATTCTGGGCATGGTTTCAGTGTATCTTGTATTTTTCCTGCAGCAGTTGTTCAGTATGATTATTAGATATTCAGGAATGTGCAATCCTTTCTGGTTTAGTGGATACTTAACACTGTAGGTTTTATTCTAAATATTTTAAAATCACTGCTACTGCTGGGTTTTTCATGGTTTTCACTCAAGTACTGTGAGTTCTGCACAGTTCTTTATGCAAGCCTCTTCTAGCAACAACTGATTGTTGTAAAACAACATTGTGTCTTTGAATATTACTCAGTTATTCTCCACCTACACTGGGACAGGATGTGCTGTCTTTTGTAACAATATAACATTATAAAATACCCAGACACTTAAAGGAAATATCTAAAAAAAACCAAAAGCAAAAACAAAAACAAACAAAAAAACCACAACCCAACAAAAAATTCATCATAAGAACAACAAAGTTACAAATTTTTGAATTCAAATGGCATCTTTTATTATCTGTTTGAGGAATGCACATAGTTATAAAAATAATATGTATCATTTCATTATACTAACCAAATAATATTGTTTTTGCTATATAGAGCTATATATAGTTCTACAAGAATTTCACAACTGAAGCCTTTTCTATATTGCTAAATTATCAAAGAGCTGAATATATGTGGTATCTGCTATGCATAAGATTAGCAGGGAACCTAACAATTCTGCATGAACTAAAAGGAAGCAGAAAGAAAGGATTCAATCTAATAACGAGAGTTATCTGAAGAAAGTAATTTTCAAGTGAGTTATAGTTTTCATCTACTACTCTGTAGAAATGTTGAAAAGTGTGAGTTAGAGTGTGGGAGTTGACAATGGCTACAGAACACACTTGAGACACAGAAAAGTCTGTCTCAATTTATATTGGTCTGCTACACCCAAATGGTTCCCCTCAGAGGCATCTGAATTCAAGCAGGGTCTAGCTCCCCAATGTACGGTGGAGAGCAGCCCTGCTTAACTTGTTTTTCTACAGAAAGAAGCAACACAATAATATGAACGTAGGAAATGACAGTAGCTGCAAAACTATAAAGCTACTGTTGGAGATTAAATTCAGTGAAAATGAAGTCCAGGCAATAATGCTACTATAGCTTCTATTCACGTCAAGAACTGCTTATCAGAAAACACCAGCTAGCCATCAATGATTAAGAAAGGTGCTTTTATAACAGAAATGGCATCCCTATCCAGTGTATCACTTTATCTTGAATATATTAATATATCTTACTGAGAGACTTTTATTTAATCTCATAGCCTCTACTGATCTGTTGGACCAGTACTGTTATCTGTACGAGAGGATAAATAGCTGGGTAAAGAATAATAAAAGAAGTCTTCTAGGGAGATTGAACACTGAACAACTATGTTCATAGCAGATTTGCTTGGACTAATGGCAACCTATCTTAATTTGAAGCTATTTAGAAGTACAACTTCTTTAATTTTTGTTTTTCTTAACATGTAAAGGAAAGAGGTATTCTGAGAGCTAACTTATTGGACAACTTAGAGAACTGGAGAATTGCAGGAAAATAGCATTGAAATTATTTATGAAGGACTGGGACAGGACCTTTAAGGGTGCTGCAGGATTAGAGCCTGCCTTATGTTTCAGAAGGGGCTTGATATACCTGGCTTTGGGGAAGCCTTGACAATTTTACTAGTAACTTCACTGTGGAAGAGACATACAATTATCTTTTTGTATAACAAGGGTTTACTATCCAGATGCTTTGGAAAACACAGGTAACCATTAATTTCTGGGAGATTAATTTGATCCCTCTAGTTAACCTTCTGACAAAATGAGATTTCATATCAGCTGAGAGACTGGGAGAGAGCTCTCTGTTTTTAATATCCCACCTTATACAGTCCATCAGCTTTGCTGATTAGAAGTCTGACAGTTCTTAATGTCTCCTGCTATATTGCACTGGCTGCTCCACAGCTGCTGACAGATAGGCTTCAGTTTCTATAGTGCTTAGGAAATTGGTGTTTAAAGTCTGCTGCTGCTTCTCCAGCACAACATGCAGTTCCAGAAACACTGCTGCAGTGCAACAGATAAACATTGCACAGTAACAGGCTTTGCACTCCCAGAGCTCAGTGTTTTGCACTGTGTAATCATGACATACTATATAGCTGCTTATCTGATAAAGTACCATCAGCTCTTCAAAACACTAGCAATGTCACTCGGAAGTGAGATGATGTCACACATGCCTTGTCCCCAAACCCACACATGATTTTGCAACATGGTGTATGCTGGGCATATAACAAAACCTAAACAAGTCTGTTTTGTGCAGGAAAAAAAAATCATGGTGCAACTTCCTCACTTTTTTCTTTTCCCCATTTCTTACCTATATGGGCTGCTTGCACCAACTGCCAGTAATACGGAATTCCCTACTTTGTACTGTTGTCTGTAAGCCCTTGAGCAGACCTGGTTCTACAATGCCCAGCACTAAATAAAGTGGCTGAAAATTTTCTTTTCAATGTCATTCAGCACAAATGTACCATGAAAGACTAATGTGTGGTAAGACAGCTTGACCACAACATTCTCATGTGCATGGCTTTATTGGAATTTCTTTCACCTGACATTTTAGTAGCCATATAAGTTTTTTCTGCTGATCTTCTGTCAAGTTGTTATAGTGTTGTGAATCAAATTCTCAGGTGTGGCAAGTGTTGCATGGTCTACAATGGCATAAAGTGCACTGATTAATCAAGCCCTTTGGCTTTTTATGTTTTTTACCATCCATCTTGTCAATTAAACATGTCTGAAATACCTGAACTAATGCTTAATACAGAATTACATGCCTTCTCAGAATGTAAATTCTAAACCTCAGTAAACGAGAGGTATATTTCTTGGAAATGTTCTGTGCATAAGTTCAAAGAAATTTAAGTGGCAGTATTTGATTTTGTTTATTTTAATTCTAAGAAAACAAGAGATTCAAGTGCCAGACTAACCTTTCAGAATGTTACTGGAGGTAGATGAAGGAATGCCATCTTATGTTACCTGGCCTTATCTTGCTTTGCCTTTCTTTAAATTTCCTTTCATTTTTTTTCCCAGCAAGAGTGTGCCATTGCATCTGTCACAGCCAGAGCCTTTTAAAACCTGCCATATCCTATTGTCTGTGCCAGCAAGACACTCAGCCTTTAAAAGTCCTTCCCCTTTGCTGACTTCCAAGAAGCATTTAGAGGGTTCTCCCAGTCTAATGTGTATAATAGCCATCACCTCTCCGACCCCGATTTAAGTGGAGACAAAGTGAACTGGTAGTCCCCAGGCTCTCTCATTGAATTGATTCCTAAAGGTAAAATCACTTCTAATGTCAAAAATGCTGTGGAATAGAAGAATAGAAGAAGCTGCAAAGAATCTTAAGGTCACCTACTGTCCTTTAAATCCATGCTATAGTCTAGAACTGCAGCCTGTGATTCTTTCTCTTTAAACCTGTTTTACTCTTTAAAAGCTGAGTGTGATGTAGCTACAGCATAGCATATACCAGTTTATGTCTACTCAACCCATCCCACATTTTCTAGTGCCTTCCAATTCTGTTGTACTGATGAACTGATTAATAAATATTAACTACTGTAGCACACACAAATATTTTAAAGTCTGTTACTAGGTTAACAAGCTTTCTGTGACCTTAACAAAATTCAACAAAATGACAAAAAATATTTTTTCATTCAGTATTTAAAAACTTGAGATGATTTAAAAAAAAAAATCACAATAGGTTACTGAGAAATGTAAATTACTGATGATTACAGTTTTCCAATGTTTTTATAGTCTCAGGTGGGCAGGTAATCTGACATTACAGATCTCAGTTGTTTAGTAACCTGCTTTTATTAAGAATAAAATACAGATTTTTCTTACTCTAATTAATTATTATTTGTTCCGTTTCTGAAGAACTATACACTTCATTGGCTGTAGGAGGATGGTGTGCTTCCCTGGAAGTTCTGTCTGCTTCTGCCGTTCATATGTGATACTTGAGTAAAATAGTAACAACATTTTTGTTCACAGCTTTCTTGTTAAGTTTTTTCTGATCCTCCATTGACCTGTTTGAGAGTGCTTCTTGAAAGAACCAACTGATATTTGCTTATTCTTATTCCAAGAAATAACTAAGATTTTTAAAACAAAATTAAGATTCCAACTGAAGTTACATGAGGATGGACAGTTCAGCTTTCTGTACACAGAAAATTAAACTAAGAATGACCAGTCTATAAATTAAGAACTTTGGTTGTCATTTTGCAAAGCAGAATGTCACCTAAGAATTGTGCTACTGTAACAATTATTTATAATTTACATTGGGAAAAATCATATAGAAGCATAAGACAGGAGGTTAGCATCCATTATGTATTTTCATGACGAGTATCCAGGTGTTTTCAATGAAAGTATGGGGCAGAAGACAGTGGGTTAATACAACAAAGAGAGGAAGAGAGGGAAAGGGTAACAATGAAATTGTTTTGATGAGCAAAATGAGAAGCAGACAGTGCCCAGCAGTGGGTAAATATGGTCAAGAGGGAAAAATACATTTTAATGAGCCTTGAAGAAGACTTAGTATATATTTCTGCAAATCTTCTTAGCACTGTTCATGTAAAACACAATGTTATTTAAACTATTCTATGATTAATTAATCAGGATTCTTCCAAGGGAACGAAATTATCATAGTTGTTTCATAAATACGTGTAGCATGGAAATCACCATGTTTTGTTATTTTTGCTTTGCTCCATCATGTTTTAGTCTTTCAGTATACTGCAGTTTCTATTACAGAGTGTCTGTACTGTTTTTTTGCCAAAAGACTGATTTCCCATGTTGGTGGGATTTCCTAAGACCAGGGGATTTCCATTTTGTCATTTTATCACTTTATCACAAGTTGTTTTGTGGCTGTAAATTGCAGGTGAATCTGTCTGGAAAGTCTTCTTCTTCACTCCAAACTTCAGTCCTGAGGACTCCAATGGCTGCTATGATTCTCACGTTTGCTTCTGCCATGGAGGATTCATTACACGACATGATCCTCCACTGCTCTTCGATCTGTCCAGAGACCCTGAAGAGAAAGTCCCACTGACTCCAGAAACTGAGAGCCGTTTCTATGAAATCCTCAGGGCCGTACACCAAGCAGTAGACAACCACACCAGATCCCTGCATGCTGTTCCTAACCAGCTGTCATGGAACAACCTTCTCTGGAAGCCATGGCTCCAGCTCTGCTGCTCATCTCCCTTTCAGTCTTGCTATTGTGACTATGAGTCAGGAGGGAGTTCACTGTAGGTGCATATGGGATAAACAAGCTGCAATTCCCTTTCAGAAACTGGACCAGCAGAGTGTGGGTGTCTGACCTGAACTTGAGGTACAAGCCTTCAAGTTCTGTTTTTTTGGAGGAGGACCAGTCTTCAAATACATATTGCAGTAGAAGAGAATTTCAGTCAAGAAAACGTGCCAAGAGAGGGAAGGCAAGACACACCTTCTCTTATCACACAGCATGAAGGACATGTTGCAATCCTCATCTACACGTGGGTAGACTTGTAGGCATTTTCTATGGGGAATAATTTTCTAGACCTTCAGCTTGAGCTTTTTTCTTACACAGCAAAGAATTTACCTTTTGGTTCTGTCAATCACAACTACTTATTGCACACTTTCCTGTCCTTTTTACTAAGTGTTATCCATTAGTAGGACGTAGCACTGAGTAATTGAAAACAGAGAGACAATAGTGGAGACGTCCTCCTGTGACAGTCATTTGGTAACTGATAGATAGGTTAAGAGCAGACTTGCAACAGATCTCTATCAACAACCATGACAAATATATAAAAAATGACAGACTGCCAACCATCTAAGTTTAAATGTGCCATAAAAATGCACAGAGCTATGGTAGTGGAAGACCTTGTGTCCATATATTAAAATGATGCTCCCCAGGATCCCTGCTGTCCTATTGCATGGCAGCAACCTTTGTTTCAAAAGGTGCACCACTTCAAGTGCACTCAGCTGTGTGCTTGAGTATGTACCATAAGTCTCCATACATATATATATGTGCAAGCTGAATTCATAACCCATAAATCCTTCAATCCCTGATATAGGCACACCCTTATGATCATATTCCAATTGATGAAATAAAAGATTTGGTCCATACATGATATTTGAGTTCCAAATTCACATAATACTACAAATTTGTCTTTCACTTATTTATCATACCTATTCTTCCATTGATGGAAGTAATCACAAATAACTAAAATCTGGTCTTCCTTTAAATATCTTTGCCATCTTTTAAGCTCTCTGAATAGTATTTATCATTTTCTGAAAATAAGCTTGGGCTTGAGTACTTAAAGCCAAATATAACTGTCTCTGAGTTCTTAGCAAGGTCTTGGGAAATCTACTGTCCTCGAGGGCTAATTTTTGTATCCATTTTTATCTCAGTCTTATTCAGGCACATTTTCTTTCCACTCTACAGGCAAACTATTTTCTTTGGCATATTGCAGACGAAAAGAAGATATCAGCAAAATACTGAAATGATTTGATGCCTGATAATAGAAGGTGACTTGCTCCTTATCAGAAAGCAGCAGTTAATTCCCACATTACAATGCATTAAAACCTGTTTGGGGCAAAAGTGATCTGTGATGATAGTAATGCAGTAGCTTCAGTCAGCCAGCATTAAGGTTGTGACCCAGTTCTTATGAGCTATTGAAGCCTTTCCTTTAAAAATATATTGTGATAGATGGTGTATTTCTCTGTCTGTAAAACCTATTTTTTTCCATTGCAGTTTCATTCAAAATGTCATTCTCCACAATACCCAGAAGCCTCTCCTAGGAAATGTACTTTTTCCTTGAAGTCCTATTTTTGATGTTTCACCTTGTGTTCATGATCTTAATTATGTCCTCAGCAAACTCTCTGTAGGAGGCAAAGCCCCGTGACCAGTATTTATCACTGAATGTACTACGTAACCTTAGGAAGAAAAATGCTTCTCATTTGAATACAAATACTCTTTCATGAGAGTGACTGCCTTTCAATGTCATGGCAGGATCCATACATCCCAAATTTTTGGTCCTCACTATGTGGCCCTAGAACCCCTTGGGGCATAGCACTGGTGCCAGCATGTCCCCCCTTGCAGCCAAAGGGCAGCCCAGGCTGTGGCCAGAGTGCTGGAACACCACGGTGTGGAGGGATGCTCTTTCCAACTCCCACAGCTCTGCCCCAGCTTACACAAAAGCTTTTCAAGCATGTACTCCTGAAGAAAATAGGAAAAAAATATGTGGTGTGTTCAATGTTAACTCAGGCAAGGAGTTTGGTGGAATTAGATCTACTTTGTTTCCACAGTTTCTGGTCTGTGACCTTTACAGAGATCTCAATTTATATTCTCAAGGACACCCACATCGACATTTTTTATCAGGAAGATGCTGTGTTGCTATTATTTCTTTTTCTTTCTTTTTTGCAGGTGCAAGAATTCTTTGTTCTGCTAGGCACAACAGTTGTTCTGTGCTGCTTGATCAAAGTATCGAAAATGATGACTTTTCCACTGCTCTGATTTCTTCTTGAAAAAGGATATGACTTTTTTCATAGCCTCCTTGGCTTTTGATGCCATCTTTCTAATCTCCTTTCTTAAAACATCCACATCCCTGAAATACCTTTCCATCTATTTCTTTGCCACTCCGTCCTTCTCCTTGTCATATTGATTGTAGTGGCTATTTTGCCCTAATCAATCAGAAAATGAAAAGTAGTCTTTGTCATAAAATTTGACTTTTAGGGTTCCTTGACTCTGCTAGTCTCCTGCTTATTTAAAATCCAACAAGAATTAACTTTGCATTATAAAGTATAAGTAATTAAAACATACCTGAGATGCTCCAAATAATATAAAATATATCTTGTTTGTGGCACAAACTTCATATTTTCCAAAATATAATTTAGTACAACATTTAATGCTTTGACATAAGCAGTAAAATCTGAAATCTATTCTTGTAATTGTTCCTTCAAGAAAAATTCTGTGAAGAACAGGGCAGTATTTTTCATACTCCATGTTAATACCATATCATTTTACCTAAAATAAACCTTCCCTGTATTGCAAATGTATTATATCTTTCAGTACTATGCCTTCTGTTCTGGAGATGGCATGTCAGATCAAGGTAATTAAAGTACTCTTCTTTATCTGCAAAATAAAATGTGAAGGACAATATAACATTTGTGTAATGGTACTGCCTGATCTAACAAGAAAAATTTTTGTTTTTAACAACAGGTTATTGATGGGATATACGTGATTCACAACTTACTAACAAGGAAGGCTCAAGGAGAATGCGCTGCTCTGATACTTGGAAAATGACTTTCAATCTATCATTTAATGAGCACTGCTCTTGTAACATGGTGCCTCCTTGTAGGATGTCAGTTTAAACTGGGAGTTCAGTTTCAGAGGGTAGTGCATTCCCCTACAGTATTATTTAACAGTATCATATCCTAATTTGTGACAGTCCCTGTACAGCCCAGAGCAAGTAATTTAACCGATTTCTCAGTTCCTCTGCTACATTCAGAAAAGGAAAACAGTATTTCTCTAACTGCTGGGAATACTGAAATAACAGAAAATGCTGTAAGTGGTAAGCTGGTAAAGCTGAACTCTCTAGTACCTTCCTATAGAAGATGCAATTTAAAAGCTGGAAAACTAGGATGTAGAAGATCCCCCTATATGAGGGGGTATGAGATGAGGTTTGCAGGTGGATTCTGTGTGTAGTTTAGTGCATGTGGGATTGTGATCTGGAGGAGAGAGAATAGATGGCTAAGAAAGATATAGTCCTGGGATTCAGAGAAAGCTATAACTCACATTTTTATAATTATATTTATTCTCTTTTTTAGCAATCAGGAAACTACATGGAATAATAAATGTTTTTCCCTCAGGGACTGGATGTCACAGGTTCTCCGCTCTTAATAATAAATAGAGATGTTCTGACTTGCCTCCAATTGTGGTCAGAAAAATCAAAAGTAAAAAAAAACAAGGGAAATAGGAGCTTTGGAGAGAGGTGTCAGCTCACTTAAATCCAACTGAAAGTTTGCAAAGAACTAAGAGAATCTGGTCCATATACATCACAGCTCAGTGAGAATCATCACTTGCCAGCAATCATTTATTTTCCATTGTAATAATGTGAGATCTGGGTATTCAGATATGTGGACAATGTAAAAAAATTCACTTAAGATATCACTTGATATAGGAAAAAATGGAAAATGAAAGAAGAAAAAGGCATGCAGAGCTACAAAAAATATATGTTAAAATATGTTTATTAAAAATTGTTTAATTTATGTTTTTGACATACATTACTAAAATAGTTTTTACTTACATCAGAACATAATAGTTCTGTGCTTAAAATAGATCTTTTCATCTTCTCTGCCATTTCCCTTTCCTCTGGCATTGCCTGTGCAGCATTCTAAGTGTGCAGTAAGGAGCAAGAGGCAGCTACCCTGCCCATATACACTACAAGCTGTGTGGCCAGACACGTGGGCAGGAGGAAGGGCTTAGGCAAAGCTCTGCACTGGCAACCACCAGGAAGCAAACAGTGTCTGGATGTTATCTCCAGTCTGAGGACAGAGATCTGAGATTAGCTCAGTTGGTTAAGAGAGCAGTACTAATAAGACCAGGCTTAGGGGTTCAATCCCCACAGGGGCCATTCATTTAAGAGTTGGACTTGGTAATCCTTCTGGGCCCCTTCCAACTGAGAATATTCAGTGATTCTGTCAAACTGCTGGTCCCTATGGGTCTGTCAGAGACTGCAGGTGACCAAGAGGAATGGGATCCGCTCTTTGGCCAGCTGGGCTGTCTTGTGTTCTGCAACAGGGTCCTTTTATGTCAGGATGTCAGGTGGAAATTAGTTTGGAACCCACAGAATGCAGGACCCCTTGCTCTGAATACTTATACCAAGCAGACTGCTCCTGAGTCATCCTACATGAGATGACAGATCTTAGTCTGACACTCTATGGTAGCAACAGTCTCACACTTTTTTTGCTGGAGGACCAGAAGACCTGAGCCAGGCTCTAGGGACTCCCAGTTTACAGGCTGCTAAAATTGTAAATAATTCAGAATCCAGGAAACACCCTGGCAAATCATATGGCTTTTCCATGCTCTTATTGGTAGCTTTTATTTACATCAAAACTAATAAGAATTGGCCTAAAACTTCACATGTACGGTAAACAAAGGATATTGCAAATTTTTCTTAAGACTCCTCCAGAATTAACTTTAACCTGTGAGTTTGGTACTGAGAACAATGAGATTGTGCCAACATAAGAAACAGCAACTGATGGTTTCTTATACATATGGAAGATGCTGAATTCCAGACTCCCCCTGGAGTTTGTGCTATACTAGTTAGTGAGATAAAGACTGGCTTGATTATCTGTGCATCTCTAATTGCACTGTCAAGGTTATGAAACATTTCTGGACTTGGGAGATGTGAATTATAGGCTTTGTGATGCTTATGCAGCATCTCCTGAATGCCTAAAAAACATTCCTTTAATATAAATCATGATAGGTTCTTTATGTAGATTAATGTTACTGTTATCTATTAGAAAATGGTGTTGCAGGTACCTTCTTTGGAAAATAAAGCTATATATGAAGATAAAAAATTTGGCATGTGGGGTTTAGCTCAGTTATAAAAGCCCTCCACTTTTTATTCTACTGTTATCCAATAATAAAGCCTTTTTATGCAGATAATATTTTATTGTACCTGATTCATGTGAAAAATACTGTCAAACAGTTTAAATTATAAGGCAGAGCTGTTCATTGTGACACTTACTTTAAGAGAATTTGATATAAAGTTGCTTTGGGTAGCAATATTTATTACAAAAGATTAGATACAAAGCATCTCAAAAGCCTTATGGACTCAAGTTGGGCTGCAAGAGAATAACTTTGGTTTAATATGCTCTTCCTTGCTCACAAATGAAAAACAAAGTAATGAAAAAACATCCTCAAACTTTAAGAATAGTTTGCCTGTGCTGCTACTGATAAAAAGAATACTTGAAGTTTGTACTATGAGAATTTTTTTTTCATTTTTTTCCTTATTGTTATATTTTATGTTATAACTCCTCCTGCCAAGCAGATTAAATACAGAAATTTAGGGAAATGTGCTGATTGATTTGCAACTGCCAGCCTTGCATTGTCATATGCAATGTGTTGGGAAGTAAGTGATTAATGCCACTCTCCTGATGACTGTTTAAACTTCAGGGAGATTCTTAGTAGAGGAGATTCTAACACTTCCCTGTCTGGTACCCATGAGAAACAGTCATTCAGCGATGTGCAATTACAGACCAGGCTTTTAAAAAGTATATTATTCTGCAAAACAAGTTGTCTCGTACCCTGTCCTTCTCCTTTATGATGTTTACCAAAAATAAATGGAAATCCTCTCTGATGCTAAGGTTTATGCTACGGAACCACAACCCTCTGATTATCTTTCAAGAAAATTCAGCCACAAAAGACCAACCCCAGCAGCTAAGCACTCTGACCTTTCTGGATTAATGACAATAATGAATGCTAGAGCTCCAGCAGCTGCAGTAATGTATACAACATGAATGCTGCTGACACTCCATTTTTAAGCACTCAGTACTGGGCTATGTAGAGCATCTCCATCTTTACATATTAAACCTATAGTTGGTTTCGGCTGTCTCCTGTGTTTTTCCTTTTTCTCTCCAGACCCACTTTGGGAAATGTAGAAATCAAGATGTACAGGCTGGGAATGAATAAAAAAAAAAAGCTTTTCATCATCTGATTGAAACTGTGACACTGCATGGTAAAAAATTTTAAATCCAGAGAACTTAGAAGAGGGTAAAATTCCCTAGTGGTAAGGACACTCACCTGGGCTGTGATGACAGCTTTACTATGAAACTTCAAGACTGATTAAGTGTTTTTAATCACATGAGGTACACATATTGCCTCTGGAGCAGAGAGGGATGTACCTTTTGGCCATGAAGTCACTTTCTGTCTCCGTTACTCACTGTCTGACTCGGTGAGGGTAGAAGTCTTTGCTTCAGAGAGGCAAAGCTCATACTAAAAAGGCAGAAAGTACAGAGTACTTCTCCTTGCCCACCCTCTTTTTACACCCAGCCAGATGCTTAGGAATGCTTTGTTTTAACTCCATGTCCCATCTAAAAAAATGTCAGGGATGGAAGGCTTGAAAGTATTGTCTGTCTTCTTTGATCCCAGGCTTAGAAATGCTGTGCTTGGGCAGAAAGGACCTCATTTTCACACTGCCAGTAGTGCTCTGAAAGTAGGATCAAAGTATTTAGATGACATAGGGAGGATGTATTCCCTGCCTGCAGAAGAATTTGGAGACCAACATAGGTAGAAATATAGTTCTAGGTCTGAGATTTATTTAAGTTAGATGATGAAGATATATATACCTGAGTTTGTCTTCATTTCTACCCAGGACAGACAAAAAGGAGGTGGGTCAATCCTAGCTTGTGTGGCTGGGTGAGATTCTGTTAGTCATGTCTAATAATGCTATCTTGTTTTTTTTTTCTTTTTTCTTTTTCTTTTTTTTTCCTTAGCTAAAAGAAAAAAAAAGGCATAAAATACAATTTAAACAGCTTAAACATTTAAACATTAAACAGTCTAAACATTTAATAAAATCCCATGGCACCTGTTTTTAGGGAGTAGAATCCTACTTCTTTCTCCTGGAATCGTTGAAATATTTTTTAAGTGAGGAGGCACGTATGATATTTTTAATGGATCATCATAGCCAGAATTTGCAAGCAAATGCCTATTTTTCACTGAAAGCACTTTTTTTTTCTTTTTTTATAAAGGATAAATATCTCTGTTTACTTTCTTGTTTCCTTGGCTTTATTTGCATGGATCTTCAGTTCTTGCCTCTACATGCTCTGCAAGTAAGAGAAGAAATATCTTCTTGGAAGCATTTTAAAAAAGTGTCATCATTATATGGTCAGGCAATTTGTTTTTAAGACCATATTATGCTATTTTAATTATTTTACTGTGATGAGATGTTTCAATTAGAATAGAGTTTTACTAACAGTAACTTAAGATCTTTTCCACTTTATATTTTCTTTTAACATCATTTATAATTGTTTTGAAAGGACTTGAATTGAAGAATACTGATGAACTTAGGGAAAAAATGTTATGACTTTTAAAAGACAGCTTTCAACCTCTATTATAGTGGATGTTTAAGTGTTAAAACATTTACATTGTTATATGCATATGACACATTTTCCATCTTCTTGTATCTTCAGAAATACTTTGGAGCCAAGCAAACATATAAACTGCACTGAATTATGTATGAAAAAATATTTTAGGGCTCCATCTGCTAGGCATTTTTTACAGATTTTTTTCTTAAGTTAAAAATGTTTATGCTGCATTATATTAGGTATAAAACTGGTTGCAGAACCTTAATGGATTTTATTTCCGAGTATTCTGTATTATCACATGACAAACACATACCTTGTAAGAACACAAGGAGAAAGATCCTAGTTCTTCAGGGCATTTAAACAAGGTTTGCAATTTCCACTGTGTTCAGGAATTTTGCTGATTGAGACCACTGAAGAGAGATTAAGTAATGTATAATATTTTTCTTATACTATCAATATCTTTATTCTAAACCAAAAACATTTTGCATGTTTTAATTGCCAGGTGTTCCCAACTTTCCCATTCCATAATTTTAGGAAATGTCCATCAGATATTTGTAAGCTTGCCTCCAGCCTTGCTTTTTTTGAAAATGCAATGAAAGTTAATATTTTTTTCTGAGCTCTACAGCCAATTACTTCTGTTACTAGGATACTGTTTACCCTAAAGATCATGATGTAGAATGTACTGGATAAAAAGGAATAAAAAACTAACAGAACAATGAAAAGCATTCTGAGAGGATAAATCCAAAGGCATTGATGGTCAACTACTATCCAGCTACAAAATGTACCTTTTTACATGGGTCAAAAGAAGCAACACTAAATCCATTGTTAAAACAGAGGACAAAAGTATTTAAATAAGAGGTGAAAGAAGCATTTTACACATGGAGATAGAAATTACCTAAGCCCGGCATTAGCTATTGTTACACTGCCTTATGACTCCACAGATATAAAATGCTGTTGAAAGGACATCCAATAAACCAGCACACAGAAAAAATGGATTTAAGTATAAAATATATGAATTTTTCAAGTAACCACAGAAAGATATAAAAAAAAATGCACACCAGCTCTGCTTATACTTGGATGTATATTGTATATTCATGTACACTTGGAAGTGTATTTGAGAAGTTGTGGCAATCTGGTGAAGTTTCCACTGATTGGAAATGGGGAAATGGGGAACATAACCCCCATTTTAAAAAAGGATAAAAAGGAAGACACAGGGAACTACAGGTCACCCAGTCTCACCTTTGTGCCTAGAAAGTGCATGGAGCAGATCCTCCTGGAAACTTGCTAAGGCACATGGAAAATAAGGAGGTGATTGGTGACAGCTGACATCTTCACTAAGAGCAAATCCTGTCTGACAAGTTTGGTGGTCATCTAGGACAGGGTTACATCATTGGTGGTTGAGGGAGTAGTGACTGATGTCATCTACCTGGGCTTGTGCAAAACATTTGACACAGTCCCCACAACATCCTGGTCTCCATGCTGGAGAGATGAGGATTTGATAGATGGATCATTTGGCAGACAAGAGATTGGCTGGATGGTTACACTCAGAGGCTTGTGGTTAATGACTCAATGTCCAGGTGGAGACCAGGGATGAGTGGTGTTCCTTAGGGCCCAGTGTTCAGACCAGCTCCTTTTAGCATCTTTGTTGGCATCATGAGTCCAGGCCTGGGATTGAGTGCACTCTCATCAGGTCTGCCAAAGAAGAGCAAGCTGTCAGGTGGGGTCAACATGCCAGAGGCAAGGGGTGCCATCCAGAGGGACCTGGACAGGCTTGAGAGGAGAAAACCTTATGAAGTTCAACAAGACCAAGTGGGTTGGGGCAATCTCAAGCACAAATACAGGTGGAAAATGGATTGGTTGACAAGAAGCTCAACATGACTGATCAATGTGCACTTGCAGCCCAGAAAACAAACCCTGTCCTGGGCTGCCTCCAAAGCAGTGTGAGCAGCAGGGCAAGGTACTGGGATCTTCCCCACTGCCCTTCTCTAGTGACATCTCACCTGCAGTGCTGAGTCCAGCTCTGGGGCTCCAGCATAAGCAGGATATGGACATGTTGGGATGGGTTCAGAGAAGGGTCACAAAGATGATAAAAGGGCTGGAGTAGATCTCCTGTGAAGACAGAGAGTGAGATTTGGTGCTATTGACCCAGAAGAATGCTCTATGCAGACCTTTGTGCAGCCTTCTTGTCTCTAAGGGGTGTTAAAAGAAAACTGGAGAGGGACCTCTTACCAGGGCATGTAGTGATGGGAAAAGGGGCAATGGCTTTAAACTAAAAGTGAGATGATTTAGATTAAATATTAAAGTTCTTTACTGTGAAGATGGTGAGACACTGGAACAGGTTGCTCAGAGAAGTTGATGCCTCAGCCCTGAAAGTGTTCAATGCCAGGTTGATAGGGCTTTGAGCAACCTTGTCAAGTGGAAAGTGTCCCTGCCTATGGCAGGAGGTTTGGAACTGGAGGTCTTTAAGGTCCCCTTCAAAACAAAAGATTCTGTGATCCTATAAAAAGATCTGTTTAATTTGGACAGCTATGAAGCCCCGTAATTGGTGGAGGATTTCCCTCTAAATGCCTACTTTTCGTACATAAATTTAATGCAAAAGTTACTTTGAAGGTTGACAGAGGTATGTCATATTTGTGTTAACCATAAACAATAAAATTAAAGACATAGATTTCCCCCTGCATTTCTGCTGAAAGAGAAATTTTCAAAGCTAGTTGTAGAGGAAGAAGCAATCCAGAAGTAGTGGTTTTGAAGTTGTTGATCTGGGGCAAGGGATATCCTCCAGCATTGCCAGCAGCTTATATGGTAAGTCTATTCTTACTCCCCGAATAAAATGAAATAAATACTTAAATGTGATTTCACCAGACTATTTTGGTCAATGTTACAATAATATAATGTTACCAAATACTTAGACAAAATAAATGTTGGGGCAGATATGACAAATTAATTTAAGAAACATGGTGACTGTCTCTAGTGATGAAGAAATTATTCTTTACTTCACCTACATTTTAAATATTTTGTGTTTGAACAGGTATCTAAGTTTTGTTTGGATTTTTTGTTTCTTGGGGGTTTTTGGGGGGTTTTTTTGATTGTTTTGTTTTTGGTTTTTGGGTTGTTTTGGGGGGGTTGGGTTTTTTTGTTTGTTTGCAGGGTTGTTGGTTTCTTTGTTTGGGGAGTTTGTTTGTTTGGTTGCTTTTGTTTGTTTATTTGGTTTTTATTTAATGAATGACATTAATAGAAACTAATTCAGATTTGCTGGAATAGATGCTATGATCCCAAACTGAAAATGTAATATATACAAGTTTCTAATTCTGTTTAAATCCCATTTGTGCTTAGGGACATGTAAGTTTTGGTATGAATCACTAAGATAATAATGGTGCATTCTCATTTCTCTTCCTCACTGTAACTCTGCTTTACCAACTTCCTTTACAATGTAACATCATGATCCTAAGTGCTGTCAAATAACGTCAAATATAATACCAAATTGCTACTACTAAATAAAACTCGAAAGCCTCTTAAAATGTAGCTTCCAAAGGACTAACATCACTTATAATCATAAATTAATCCTTGTTCAGTTTTGTGCTTACAAGGTTAAACTGCAAACCAGCAGCTGGGTAAGCTTATTAAAAAAATCTCATTCTGTCTACATTAGCTGCACCAAAGTATTAAGTACAGACATATTCAAAACTGAAGTCATTTGACATTAGCAAAATATCAGACTCAGACTCACACACTTCTCTTACCCTTCCTGCATGAATACTATAAGCATACATTTCCTTGCATTTTTTAATGAATTATTGGCACTGACTTCCTCAGACAATGCAGCAAGATAAAATATATCCAAGAAACAATACATCCAAAGGGTGATGATTTCCTCTGGACAAATAACTGTCTTAATGGGCTGTGATCCTGATTGCTTGTTTCTGTTTCTAGCAATTCATAATTCATACAGCACAATAGAGAAATTAGCAATGAACCCTTCAAAACCAAAAACAAAAAAAAACCCCAGACAAACAAAAAATAATAATAAAAAATAAAATTAAAAAAATAAATAAAAAACCAAAGAAAGAAAGATATTTCTAAAGATTTTTGTGTGTCAATCTTTCTGGAACATAAAATAGTGAAAAAAGAAAAGTTCAGAGTTGAAGCAGAAGAGTCTCCAATCTTATGCATTATTAATTGCCTTAACAAAAGTGGCATGTACTTGTCAACATTAATTAGAAAATTCAAAGCATATTAATCTATTTAAGGAGTATCATAATTTGAAGCCTACCCAATGTAACTGATTATTTAGAGATAATATGCAATTTTTAGTGGACTGTCTACAACTTTTACTAATCACCTTCAATGAAAATCAAGCCTAGTGATCACAGAAGACCAAGTTTCTTTATCTGTGTTTCAATATTAATTTACATTTAGTTTGACATAATTGAAATTAATTAGAATAAATGTGCATCAAATAGTTAAGAAGTCAGTAACCTGATTTCAGCAGAAAGTTGAATTTCTGTTTCACAGAAATGTTTGCTGTAGCTTTTTTCTATTTCTGTCCATCAAGTTTACATACTCTTTATTTGCAATTTTGTTCATTTTCATCATCAAAGAGAAGCAGAATTTTCTAAAGAAGAGATAAACACTGCTGCTAGCTTTAAGAAATGATTAACACAACATATTCTGGATGAAAATTCAATGAAGTGGGGGAATGAGGTTTAGGAAAAAGTTTAGCCACTACTTTAGAAGATACACCAATGCAAATAAGTGAACCTGCAGCTAAGTTCCCTTAATTGGTGGATACCTCTTATAAAACACCCTTAGACAATTTAATTTCATGTAAAGTCTTCTCTACTCTCCTTGCCTCGCCTCACCCTTTTATTCAACAATTCTTTAATCAGGGGAAGTCCTGCTAAACTTACAGCTCTGTAGTGACACTAATGACTTTTAAGTCTTTCGCTGCCCTGGCGTTAGAGTGGCAGCTGAGCTGGAGGCAGCAAAGGACAGTGCAGGGGAAGGGATGGCACAGGCATGGCTGGAGAGGCTGCCCACAAGCTGAGTGAGGAGAAGATCTACCAGCTGAAATGTTGATGGTGGGGCAAAAAAGGAGTTGAAGCTATGATCAAAACACCAGAACAAAATAACAAATGCACCTGAGAAACAAAGCAGTAGTATCAGCTAAGGTACTCCTTTCATCAAAGTAGAGAAGAGACTAATATCTCAGCCCTAAAAACTAAACTGAAAATTTTGATCAGTCCTCTGAATGTCACTTTTTGTAAATAGACTTGTACTACATGGTTTCCCTGGCTACGTAGGCTTCTTATCCCTCAAGGGTAAATGATTAATATAAATGATTAATGCATTCAATGGTAGTCATTAAAGACTAAACATTTTGGATGAAATATTCTAGATCCTTCCATGCAAAAAGAATTATCTAATTTATTTAAACTAATTTATTTTTAGGAGGCCTTTGAAAGCAGGTACTGAAGCCATTGTATGTTGCTACATGTTTAACTACATTGTCTGTCCTCAGCTTTTTCTCAATGTCCTTGTATGAGTAAGATTAAATAATACTGACAGTTAAAAAGCCTTGATTTAACTTGCATAGATATATCTGGAGATCCATGCCAGACCTGAGTTCATTTAAGATGTTGCTTGACAACCTGATCCTTTGAACTCAATCTCTACTTGATCTTGCACCTCTATGTTGCCATGGCTCCCAGATTAAATAATGTAACTATTTTGCCCTAAAGGCACACCAACAACTAACATATTAGCAAAGAGGTCTTCTTGGTTGTGTTTTCAGGTCTGGAATACTGATGCACAAAGTCTCTTCATGCACAAGCATGCACATAATTAAGTTTCCTTTATAAACCTTCAGAATACTCTTTGGAAAAAAATAGGAAAGAATGAAACTGGAATTTCTAAAACTCCATTAAAATAATTGTTATGGTCTTCACCCTGTTAACCTTTATGATAATTTTCACAGTAGCTGTTAAATTGCTTCCTGAAATATGCCAGAACAGGTGACATTGGCAATTTGTTTTTCATTTTGCCACATCTTCAATGGGTAAAAGTGATTCTAATAAATCTTCAAGATGTAAGAATGGTAAAGGGCATACCATTGTCACACCATATGAAGAGTTCTTTGGAATATCATAAACAAAATACAACATCAAATAAGAATACATGTCATGTAGGAATCGGTGCATTAATGTATTCCTAATGTAAGCAGGTCTTCATGGAAAAGCATGGTAGTTTAAAAAGTAGCAGCAAAACATTTTCCTGTGAAAGGCCGAAGCTGCAGGAGGTGATGGAAAGCTTTGTGATGTCATTTAGTACTTAAAAAGTCATGATTGCTAGCTATAGAATATACATTTTAAATTATTTTTCAAATATTTATCACATTAGTTTAGATTCAAACTGTGCAATATGCAGTCATGGTAGCAAACAGTTCCCAGCAATCACAATGTTTTCAAAGAGCTATCTGTAGTGAAGAAGAATATTCATGTGAAATGGGGCATTTTGTTTTTATTATGAAACTTTTGGTTGTGTAATTGGAGAGGAATCCCAGATGAAAGAAATGAAATTAGATTTTATTTCAACTATTAACTTTTTTGATAAAATTATTTTTCTTAATCTATTGCTTTTTCTTTCCTCCTTTTGTGTTCTTCCTCTATTTATTTATTTGTTTAGAATTTTTTTAAGATCATGAAAATTTGGACTATTTTCGCTTTTTGTGTTTTTTGAGAAAAACATGAACATTTTTTTAATGAAAACTTTAAATTTTGACGAAGATGCACTATCTTTCATTTGTGGAAAATATTTCATGTGTTTTCTATGGGTTAATTGTCTTGTGCATGCCCTGAAAGCATTATTGGAAGGTAAAAGGAAGAATGTATGTCTGATTCCTACAATCAGAGATACGAGTCTGTGTATCAACTCAAAACTAGAAGAGGTTCATTTTACAATTACCAAGTGCTCCCAGCTGTCTGTGATTTAACTCTGAGAGTTAGGTACTTATGTTTTGCTATAAAATATAAAATTCTGCTGTAGTTCAACATTGCTTAAAAAGACATTTTTCAGCCAGTTTAGATTTTTCTTTTCTGAAGAATACAAAATTTTGTCTAAACTAAAAGGTGACTTCTTTTGTGATATTTATTATATAAAATATTTGTGAGTATTCCCTGCCTTCTGCCACTGTGAAGTCTGTTCTTTTTAAAAAGGCTTTGGAGCATGCATTATTTCAGTGTTCAAAACTCGTTATTGTTCCAGTCAGGGTTTCAGTAGGGTGCTCTGTTATTGCCAGAGCACTGTTAGCTCCCATTCAGCTCAGTGTTAGATAACACAGATTCTTGAAGCAGATTACAAAAACAGAGAAAAACCATGTGGCTGAGGAATTAGTCTCTATCATATGTAGTACTTTTACCACATTCATATCCTTGAATTTATAGGGTGTGCAAAGGCCTCTCACATAAGAGCTCCGAGATAGGGAGCAACTGCATTCCTCATGCTGGAGGACTTAATCAGATATAGTACTGACTCCTAATGATGAGAAAGAAGGGACTCTAGTGTTTTCCTGTGTTTCTGGTGGTTTTATCCTTGCCTTGAATAACAAGATAGTACTGAAATAATACTGAAATAATACTGAAATAATACTGAATAACACTGAATCAATGGAGATTAATTTCCAAATTAAACTCGTAACTATTCTGCTTTACTATGATACATGTGATCTTTTAAAGAACATCTGAAATTCCATTGTTTATCAGTTTGTCTGAGTTCCTTGCATCCACATTTTTTGGTTGTTGATACTGTTTAAAACAGTTTATTAAGTGTAATCTTCTGCCCACATCAATACTAATATACTTAGAATTAATCTTCTGTGTTGTGTTGCAAGAGCTCTGATTCTCCTGCCTCCTCTCACTAAATGCTTGTTTGCCATCAATCAAGTCATCATGACATGACACTTTTTTTTTCCCCTTTTAGTTCAAGCATGATGCACAGACTTCCCTTATAAATGAAGCAGTAGGAGCCCTGAAACTGTCAACCCCAGTGCCAGGGTTTCCCCAAAATGAGCGATTTTTCAACACAGAAAACAAAACAGATAAATAAGATAAAGTTGTAGATTAGGGCTTGGGGTTTTGTTGGTTTTTTGGTTGGTTTGTTGTTTTTCTTTTAATAGAATAACCCCCAGCCCTGTTCAACCTGGGACAACCGGACTTGCCAGCTCTGTCACTTTGGTAATTAGTAATTGGAGGCAAGGCTGCTTTTTAAGCCCAAAAGTCAATCTTCAGTCGTGTGATTTCTAGTCCTTCAAACCATCACACCCTTCCCCTGTGATTCTTTTCTTTACTCCCCAGGAGTAGGCCACTTTTGGACACATGCCTCAGCAGTACTTAGGGGCAAGGGTTGGGGGCTTTACTCTCTTTCTGCCACCCTTTTAGGCAGCTCCAGGAATCTCCTGGGTCCTCCCCTTCACAAAGTTTCTCTGTTCACCCATCCCTCACATGTTTCAAGACAGACTCTGTGTGACAGAGCAGAGGGATGGGAGGGAGGAAGGGGGAGGAGAAGTTGATGGGATTTTTCTGGTTTGCCCTACCAAATGTTTGTGAAAGGTATCAGCTGATACCTCTGACCCTCTCCATGTCCATGCCTGTCTGCCACCTCCACAGTGGAGGAGGAATACTTTGCAAGAGGCCTTTAATTGACTATGTGTCGCCTACAGACTGGAGAGAGATCAAAATATTTCTCACTGGCAAAGTTTTAAAGTAGAGGAGGTTGGCGTTTTCCCATCACAAGGAGCAAGCAGGTCAGCAGGAGATAGCCAAATGGTGTTATTTCTTGTAGTCACACCCCGAGAATTTAAGTGTCATGTTATACTAAACGGCCTGGCATATATTCCAGGGGATGTTTGTATTGCTTTATAAAACTTTGATAGTATGTTTGAAGGGATATCCATCAAGTTAATCAAAGTATGAAAGTGAGGACAGGAGGAGTAGGAATTATAACCAGGAGGGAATAAATAAATATAACCAGGAGGGAATAAAGAAAAACTACTTGCTAAGGAAGACTCCCCAAAATTCTTTCTGAAACATAAGAGTTTAAAATGCCAGCTTTAGTTTAATCCCCAAAGAAGATGAAAGTAAGTAAGGGAGCAACCCAGGCACTGGTGGGTCAGGAGCCCTGTACAGCAGTTCAGGCTTGTGTTTAACTCCCCTTTCTCCAAAAAGACAAGGTGGAATGGAATGTGGGTGAAGGGGAACTTTAATTACTAATTGTTTCTTATTTCAGTGGGGTGCATTATTGCACTAGGATGACTGTGTTGTGACAGTTATAATTGCCCTGCTGCTAACCCTAACATAGAGATAAACTGGATTTTCTGATAAAAGATGCCAGACAGAGAAGAATTATTTCTAAGGTGTCTGAGAGAAGGCCATTACCCATGGAATGCAAATTTTATTTTAAGTTTGATCTCAGTAGGAAGGATGCATTTGCATGACAAATTGAGAAAGCAGCAAGTAAAGAGGATGAAACATATACAGAATATTAAGAAACTTTCAAATAGATGGAGGCATGGAGATTAATCTTTCAGTTGTATGGTTTGTCGCTGCCCTACTAGACAACCGAGTGCACAACAACTACTGGAGCAAGTTTTTGCATAAAATCAGAGCAAAATGAGAAGTGTTTAAAAGCCCAGACTCTTGAATGGTAGCCTTGAAATGGATGGCAGACTGCAGATGGGAGGGTGTGCTGAAACAGAATGCTTGGATATTGCTAGTGCTTCCAATACTTTTGTCCAATTTAAACACCTGTGTCGTCTGTTTGCTGAACAGGAGGAGTTGCCTGACATGTTGCAGCTCAGAATTCCAATGGATCCTATGGCCTCTATGGAGATAACCAGAATTCACTGCAGAGACATGATTTTCCTGCATTGCCATGTTTTCTTCTCACTACAAAAATCTGTTGGTTTTTTTACAAGAAACTCTTCTAAGGATCTCCACATAAAAAATTTGGATTTTTCTAATAGAGAAGATTTGTTGGAATGAATTAAAAAAAAAAAGTGCCATGTGATGTTGGCTGACATAGTTTTGGCTGAGAAGGAAGTGGGCTGACATCAGAAGTTAGTGATGGCTGTAGTGAATGGCTGCATTCATATTATGGTGGCTTCAAGTCTGCCAATCACCGTGTTACTAAAAAAAGGACAAAAAAATGAGGTTTGTATTGCAAATAAAATCTAACATATTTCAATTTCCCTCCTGAGGACATTCTACCCTGTGTACAAAATGTGGGTTTTCCTGGGGGTATGTGTATTAGGGGGTTGTTTCTTTTTCATTGCTGCTGGTTTTTTTTCAGTCAAGGAAGCACTCATCTGCAATGAATATGATTTTTGAACTTGTGCTTGAATTGCAAATTACAAGACTCAGATTATGAGATGTCTGATAGTTTTTCTATGTCTTTCAAACCTTTGTCTCCTTGCTTACTTCACATAGCAAATTAATACTGAATCTTATAATAGATATACATAACTCAAATAACCTTGATGTGAAGAAACTCCTCTAATTATGGTAGATATATCCCATATTGCCAAACTGGATGGTGAGATGGAGTATGCTAACTTGCAATCAAAACTCAAGGAAAACTTCTGATAAATGAATATTGACTGCAAATATGTGACTTTAAAAGAACTGATTAAATACTTTGTTATTAATTTTTCAATAATTATTCATATTGGTCTGCATAGAATTGCTCTTCTAATCATGATAACACAATAGCCCACACCATATAATCTTTACAAGACACCAAAAGAGTCCCAGAATCCAGTGGCCTTTTGAAGATAGATGCAGTAAAAAAATCAATAATTTGTTGGTTTACATTTTTAGCTCTCACCTCTCACTAATCTTCCTTGGTTTCTGTGCTAATATAATATGTTTTCTGGTATAGCAGCTCTGGTTTTATGTTTACAGCACTCAGAAAATTATAATGGACTTACCTCATTTGAAGGAAAGTATAAATGTAAAACTGTATATACATTGACTGCAGCACTTCAATTTTGAATCATTCTTTTGGTAATATTTGTATAAATTTTGGATAGGTAGTAAGAAGAGAAAACTCTATGAAAAATCAGTTTTAATTTTGGTAATTTTACAGAGCACAATATCAGTCATACAGCTCAAGAAGAGCTGTACCAAGAAAACTATGAAGTGGTGGAAGTCTCCTGTTTGATATGTTTTTCCATTGAAGAGAGAGGATCAAATACCTTGGAGAGTTTTAGCCACTTAGAAGTCAGATAATTTCAATTTAATCAATTTCATCAATTTCAGTCCATGGAACTTTAGCATCTAAATGACTTTGGGGATGTGTGAAAGAGACTCTACACGTTTAATAAGTATGTTCAGCCACACAGATTAACACCTATAAAATGTCTCTGGGCTAAATTTACTCAACTGCAAAGGACTCATAATTTCGCTTTATGGCATTACTTTAGAAGTTACTTTTCTTAATTAAACAGACAACTTCATTAAGTCATAGTTTAGTTTTTTAAAAAAATCATATATGATTTAATGATGTCATCACAGAACCACAGAACAGTTGAGGTGGGAAGGGACCTCCAGAGTTCTTCTGGTCCAACCCCCTGATTAGGCCAAGCCACCTACAGCCAGCTGCTAAGAACCAGGTATTGTGGTATTTGAATATCTCCAAGGATGGAGAGTCCATAATCTCCCTGGACAATCTGTGCCAATGCTCAGTGACACTCACAGGAATAAAAAGATGTTTCCTGATGCACAAAGGGAACCTCCTGTGTTTCACTTTGTGCCTGCTGCAACTAGCTCTGTCACTGGGTATCACTGAAAGAAGTCTCTATGTCCTACACATATATTCTTATACACAGAAATGTACATTTAAGAGACAAATATTTACCCATTATTATTAATCCCAGATTTATCCCTCTTGCTACCTATCTTGTTTGGTATAACATGGAATTGATACAATTGTCTTAAGTGGATATTTTAGAGTTTTTGTTATGGGAAGTATAAATAAAAAATAGTTCTGAATTTTATTCTTATATGTTTCATGTTTCCTGTTTTCTCTACGTAATTACTGCAGTAAAATAATAATTCTGGTTCTGCAGATGTGTCCTCGAATTTGAGCTGTTCTTCCACAAATGAAAAAAAATATATACTTCTATTACAGAGCTGAGAGTGCTGAAATAGGTTCCAGGTGAAGTACGGTATCACTCTAGGAATTCTGTTTGGTTCCTGGATAAGAAAGTATAATTAAAGCTGGATGTTTAATGCACCTTTTGGATTCCTGTAGACAGTGCAACGAGAGAGAGTCAGGTGCTTCTAAAGGACTGCACATAAAGTTTTTTCCTTTCTTGAATACCAACACTGTTAAACTTTTGCTACAACTAGATTCAGTCTCTTCATAGTTCTTGCTTCTTGTTCATGTAACTATACCAATTTGATTCTTGGTAGGAAATAACTATAGGTATTTTTCTTCATTTTACCATGTCCTAATCTGTGGGCATTTGTACCTCTTTTTATGATAATAGTTCCTGCACGCTGGGTTTTATGGAACAAATTGTTGGTTGAAACACGCAAAGCAGAATTTCCATACAGTGACAATTTATATGTAGCATGTTTTTCATAAGCATCATTCATCCTATGGGTCCATTGGTACATTGCATCTTATGACTTTAGGATGTTAGATTTAAAATTGCCCTTTAGATTTCTCTTCTACTTCTCATCGGTCACATAGTTGGAAGAAAGAACTGTAGCACATAGTAAATAGCAACAGCTGCAATAGCAACAGCAGCAGCAATAATGCAATTTTCCTGTCCGTGCCTATGATGAAATATAAGATTGCTACTTGCAAAGTGCCAGCTGCTGGCACTTCTTTTCTTCTTGACTAAAAGTGAATGAAAAAGAAATGGAACAGATTATTTCTGTGACACACCAGTTACTTCACAGATATTTCAGCAAACGTAAGGGCACATTCCATAGCTGAATATATTTTACCCTTGGATACATTCAATTTGTATTCATTTTAGAATTTACTCTGTTAATTAGAAAAGGTTATAAGATTATTAAGTAGTCATTGCTAATGTATGCAATGGAATATAGGCTTCAGTTGATGTTTTTTTCCCAAAGAACCAATATAGATTAGTTCATACAAATCATAGTCAGAAGTATATCTTATCTTTCAAAGCAGGTCTTTATGTTGCTTTGTAATCTCCGAATAATTTCTAAAATCCCTGCTAGAAAAGCCAACAAAAATCCAGCAAACCATACCCTATGGACAAAAAAATGATACATTGAAACTTCATACACATTTACTGTAGAGCTCATTTTCAAGGATTCTTTGTAGATGTATAATGAGAGAGCTTAGAAACACACAGAGAATACTATAGCCTGTGAAATTACTCTTACTTGTTAAAAAAATGTAGTATTAACTACAGTCTGATGGGTTTTTTCCAGTTTCAGGGCATGAGGCTGACGCTTGGCATGTGTTCCAACCCCAGCCTACATCATGTTTGAGATTCATGATGATGACAGTGACCCAGGAGGGCAAGGTGCTCTCTGTAGTTCAGCAAGATCAATGTGTCCAAATTTCAGCTGACAAAAAAGAAGGTCAGCCAGTGTCCTCTTTTTTGTGGCCACCCAGAGCGGGGTTCACTACAGAATGGTGTCAGGATGGCCTCTAGATAGGTGATTTCCTGATCGGATCACTCGGATATAAAAAAGGCTCTTAAGAGTCAGAATTTTTTGTAGCTGGGAGGTGAATCATCCACTACAGATGATCTCATCTCCACTGCGGGTGTAGAAGAAAGAATGAAATTTCATCATCCAACCTCTTACTTTTGCAATGGATAGAAGAGACAAGTCAGATTTTAGCTAGACCTGGAATCATCTCACATGTCAGTCATACTTTAGTCACTTTAATTTACCATGACATTTTCTTTGTCTGACACTGTGGGCAAAAAATTGCAGCTTTTCTAGATGTTTATGAACACAGACCCAGAAAAATACTCAGAAGCTCATCAACTCTCTCTGCTACTTGTAAATTATCTTGAGATTTCCTCTGACAATTTTTCAAACAGAAAACAATTATCTAAATCTATCCTTTCCCATCAAACATGTTTCTTTCAATATACAGACATCTTTTAGATTAAAAAACCCAAACAAACAAACAAACAAACAAACAAAAAGGAAATATCCCCATGCAAACACCTAATTGTAGGTGTCAATAATCTGAATGCCAACTCACAGGTCAGCTATTTCAGGAAATAAAATATATACTGATGCTTCCTTTTGTACTCTCCCCCATAATTTTGGAAAATGTTACTGTTGAGAGAGAGTCTAAAGGGCATATCAAGAGCTGTGAGTTTTGCAAATTTGAAAAGTAAATTTTAGATTATTTTTTCAATTTTTATAATTTTTATAATTTTTGAGTGGTTGCAAATACATAACTTGCAGAAATTATGTAAACTAGGATTTTAGCTGCAAAAAATGCATTATGTTATTTGAGAGGAAAGTATGTGGGACCCTTAAGAAATTATATTCAAACAATAAATTCACACATGATCCTTTAAATGCTTTGATATCACAGAGTTAAATTG
This sequence comes from Sturnus vulgaris, assembly GCF_052056855.1. NCBI lineage: Eukaryota > Metazoa > Chordata > Aves > Passeriformes > Sturnidae > Sturnus > Sturnus vulgaris. Next base: position 98,222,071 of record NC_142244.1, read on the forward strand.
GTTAAGGAAATTAACATTAAAATTAACAAAGCAAAACAAATTTTTATGTAATAAATGGAATTTGATAAATAGTTTAGCTCATGTAATTGGTATATCCTATATTTCATTAGTAAATATAAGGAATATTGAAGGCAAGAGAAAAATTCTGCCCAAGGCAATTGCAACATTCAGGGGTACAATAATTAAATTAATATCAGAAACAATTTTAGTTGCCCATTGAACCATCCTTTATTCTGTTTATTGACTTTTTCTTCCCTGAGAATAAAACCTTTATTTTTCTCTTTACTTTTTGGTGCAAATTATTGTGGTGAAATATAACTCAGAAATGTATAAACACACTTTCAGGAATTTAGGTCTACATATATATATAGTTTTAAACAAAACACTGTCCATCTTTTGTAGGCATAAAAATCTATGTGCATTGTGATCCCTTAAGTGGGCCCACAACTTCATGTGTAAAAATAGTCTTTATTAAAAACATATCATAGTTCTTTATTGTCCTGTAACCTCTTACTGCTTTATATAAATACAGATTGTAGAACTGTTATATTAGAAATTAAATATTAATACACAATGTGCTTTCAAAACACAAGCTTCTAAATGCAGTTAATATTTTACTTTTAGTGCTCAGCTGAAAATCCTTGTGACTTTTCAAAATAAATATGAACAACCACTGGACATTTTCATTTATGAGTAGAGGCTCTCCACATTAGTCTGTGATGACATAACAGTTAATAGACAGATTTTACAATATAGTTTAAAAGCATCAAAACATACTGTGATCTGGTTTATCCCTCTACAGTGCTGTGTCACTGGGTATATTGATCAAGCACAAGGGGCTTTTTAACTGGAGACTAAACTTCCACAGATTTCAGTGAACACTTACAAAAATGATCAGTTAAAAGAGGTTTTGTGCAATGTTTAAAGATTTATTTGTACATTTGATTGCAATATAATTACACAGTCATTTAAATAAAAACTTTCAATTTTGTATACGTATTAAATGAGATAACTAGAATATCAGCTTGTTTGTAGTAGGCACAATATAAACTAAGACTATGAATTACTTCTGTTTCTAAATTATGTTGGTTTTACTCTAAAATTCTGTTTGAAAAGGAAGACATTGAGATCTCATACAGGTTTTAGGAGGACACTAGAGATTATCTAATTGTAATATCTATTATTCTGTTAAGAAGATCTTCTTAATCATCAGGTTTAATCAGAGGTGTCTGGTCAGGTGAGCACTGTTTTCACTGCAGTGATTGACCCACTTTGTCTTTCACAAATAGCTATGCAGAACAGCAATATCAGGTGTCCAGATGTTAAAGGTAAGTATCATCACAAAGCATGCAGTTAAAAGGATTAAATTATCATCCCATGTTATAAAAAAAACCCCAAAAAACCCAGAAAGCCAGCAAGCCAGCAATAGCTTCCTGAATGGCCATATTTGAAAATTAGCATGTTTTACCAAAGCTCTGATATTAGACCTCCGAAAACGGAGGTTAAAGTTAATGGAGAACTGCCTGTGCCTACATAGGAATGTGCTGATAATTTTCAGTGCTTAAGAAGCACAGACAAAGGAATTCAATCCTCACAATATAATCCTCCTTTTTGGAGATTGTACATAAAAGTTGTGTCATCCAAAGAAGCCAGTTTCTCTCTGGTTTGAAAAATTTTTATTTTTTTTAAATACACTTCTGAGGAAGAACAACCAATCTGAGACATTACAAAGAGTGCATGAGCTCACTTCCCTTTGTCCATTCAAAAAGGGAACAATACAGCAGAAAGTAGGATTATGATGCTTGTTCCTCTATCATCTGTCTGACTGACAGCAATAGGAGAGATCCTTAACAACTCAGCTCAAATGGAGAGACTCTAAAAAAGCAGAGTGAAAACTGAGACACAGAGCAGCATTCCAGCCTTAGGAATGATGTTAAGGAATCCCAGATGCTACATGAGAAACAGAGTTAAGGGAGGAACAGAGTTACTGGGTTCACTCTGAAAAGAACAATATTGATTCAGAGATTTAGGCCCAGGATTAACTGTTGGGCTAGGAGTGAACAGCTCTGTGTTCATTAAAGATTTCTGTCTCTCTTGGTCACATGCACATACACACTTTTTCGATTTAGGTACCAATTATTTCTATTTCAGCTTGCTGTTTGTTTTGCTGTTTCCCCAGCAGATATTTAAGATTATAGAACATGGAAATTTGATCATTTTGGATTCTTAATGTCTCATATTTTCATGAGATTACAGAAGGGTTCTGATTGAAGAGAATTAATATCTGGCAAAGATATAAAAACAAGCAAACAAAAAGCATTACCTCTCCTTTTATAACAGAAAACCACTGCATATACATTTACATGTATAAAGTGCTTCTGCCAGAGGCACTTAAAATTATCATTAATTCTTCTCTTTAATTTTGTAAAATCTTCCCATGCCAATGCTTTCCAGGCTTGTAAGTATAAGCTGACAGTGAAGGTGTGACCTGGTCCACCATGAAGCAGTACAGTATAGCAAGTGAACTTCTAGAGAATCTATAAATGTCAAGACTGTTAACTATTTCACTGTTCATCAAAGCATGTCAGGGAACTGAGAGTTTGTTCTCTGAAGAGGTGCTCAATCAGCTGTGACTGACAGCTCCTTTCTATGCCATGAATTTATAGCTTTGGGGAGTGTATTTATTTACCTTGTTTTTTCTTTCCCCACCATTCAGGAGCCCAGCAGGACTCCACAAGGCCTCTGGCAGGGCATGCCTCTGTTGTTATATGAGACCAGGTTTCAGACACTTTCAACCAAATTGTTTCCCACTTGAGCTTGGTCACAGACATGTGGTGCCCCTTGGAAGACACAGGTCTGGAGCTGCTCACTGCTCAGCTGAGGCAGCTGGAGAGCTCAAGCCCACCCTTGCAGTTTTTGATGTAGCTACACTTCTTTGGGGGAAAGCCCTGCCAGGTAGGAAGCTTAATGAGACATAGAGTTTTCTGGTATCAGTGTCAGGTATTTCAACTTATGACAAGCTAAGTCTGAAGAGCCAAAATAGGGCTTATAAACATGTTTCAGATACTGCTGCTCTCCTGCTCCAGACATTTCTGATAAGGGTAGACTTTGAAGAATAATAATGTACTGTTGCCCTCATTTAATAATTGTGCTAAATCAAAGTCCTAATATCTGAAAAATGCTTTGAAAATGTGAGGCTTTCAAATAGTTGGAGAACAGTCTAATGAATAAGTGGTTGTAGATCATCTAAGGACTAGAAAAGCTCTACGCAAGACTCCTATGATACTTTATGGAGGAAAATGTTCAAATGTGCCATCAAAAGACACATAATGTGTTCTGAATAGAATGCTACTAATGACTGTTGTGTGTGCACATACCCACCATACAAAATGCTTAATTCTCTAGTTAGAAAATGCATGTTGGAAGATGGCAATCTTTTGTGATGAGGAATTGTGGGTTTGATTCTTTACATTGGACTGCTGACCAAGGAAGTCCAGTTTTATGCTGTTTGATCACAATGCTACTGTATAAGTTTGTTTACCACAGTAAGCGTCTTCAGATTAAGAAATCTGATTGACAAAAGAAATATCAACCTGGTCAAACATTAAATTAATGTGTTTCCTTAAGAAGAAAGAATTAGATGTAAACTCTGGACCAGACAGTGTGGCCAATGAAAAACATCTGCACCTGGTATGACATAAGGAGGGCGGAGCTGCTGAAATGTTTTGGAGATGCCAGTGGGGCAGGGCAAACATCACATGGTAGAAGAACTGTAAGGACTGACTGATTATAACAATTTACGTGTTCTCTTTTTTTTTTGTTCTTAATTTTTTTGATACTCCCCTAGCCACTCCTTTGCTCATGAGCAAACAGCACATCTTTATATCAAGATGTCTAAGCTGTACCCACAGAGGAAGGAGCAAAGTCATTCTGTCCCTGTCCACACTGCTGTAAGTGCCCTGTTCTTCCTTCCAGCACTGGATCAGGAAACTACACCATTCAGTTTTAAATTTAACAAATGCTTGCATTTTTTTTTTGAGAATTCTTTACAGCCTTCTTTTAATTTTATCAAGGAGATTTCAGTGACCAGAATTCCCATGATGTCTTTTTTCCACCCACTCCACATGATTCCTGTAACACACCTTTTGCATAGTACCACCCAGGAAAAACAACCCCCTTATGCAATTGGAAGTATTGTTTCATCTTCAGTTTCTTGCTTTGCCAGAGGCCATGAGAGCTTATTATGAGCAGGTGGTGGTAGCCAAAGTCCTAGACTTTGCTTTATTATTTGTGTGCATTTACAACCTTTCTGTGTGACAGTCTCATTTAGTCAGTGCTACAGGCAATCTCTGTCTGTACTTAAAATATCTTTTAACAGCTTCATGTAGGGAACAATCACAGGGGAAGGAAAAAAGACATACAAAAGCATAGAAAAAAAAAACCTAGAAAGGAATTGGAGCCAGAGGAATTCATGGCTGGCGTTCTTTTTTTACCTAAAAGGACACAAATTTGCAGAGCATGCAGAGTCTGCTTTTACTGATTCTATTTTTGTTGATATTTTGTCTGTTGACATTGTTTGCTTAAAATAATTTCTCAGGAGATACCTGGTTTCAACTGGCAGCAAAGTAGCTCTGAAACTGAAAAATTGGATTATTCTCTACAGAAGACAACTACTTTATAAAGCACATGAAATATCTGTGAATCTTGGCATTATATATTGGGGAGTGTGACAAGTTCCTATAAACTCACAGACACAACCAAGAAATAGTGCTAAGAAAATATTTTTCTCTCTTTTCAAACCTTCAGCTGGAAAGACTGGGGGGTTGTATCTTTTATGTCTTCTTCTAGTACTCACTGGAATGTTCACATTTAAAAGTTCTTTTATGTCCTTTCTTCCCAAAGTCCTTGTAGCACTTATTATCTCACAAAGTTTGCCTTATCCTCTTCCTGCCACCCTGTCACCACTTCAAAAATTGCTAAGCTAGGGCTGAGAAAAATCATTTGCTCTGTGTAATCCCAGAGTGAAGACCTTAAACTGGCAAACAGAAACCAATTTATAACCTCTTTACAAACTATCCCTTCCTCTGTTTCCATTATTTTCTGTAGATTTTCTGTGCTATAGGTGCTTATGAGTATTTTGACTGAGTGATTAGGCAGAAAGTGCAGTATAGTCCAGTTTGTCATTGGACATGCTCCATCAGGACTGTCTGACAGCCTGCCCGTTTCTGATACTTATCTAAATCCCGATTCATTTCCTTCTTTCCCCACACCCATGCTGCAGCTTTGAGATCATAATAGAAACAAGTTTCAGGATGTCCTAGTTTCTTGAGGGATAAAATTTAGCATTTTCTTCATCCCAGAAGTGTAGGATGGTGAGTAGATTATAAGATTCATGTTGTCTCCATTTTCAAGGTGTTTTTATTTGTTCAACATATTGGCTCACTGAGAAGCTTTAAGTGTATTAGAAAGGAAGACCTACTCAGGAATGTAGAAAATAATGTGGTGTTCCTCATACCCAGTAGAAGAAAATATTTCATTGTATCAAATGTGCAAAGGATGATGATCATTTTCCCAGTCTTTTTACTCTCATATTACAAGGCAACAATAGCAGAAATGTGTGCATATTGCCCCCTATACCCGTGCAAGAGTACCCACACATGCCCACGTATTTTTCTAATTTTTCCCTTATATATCATATCTGAATTATAAGAAGCTTTTGCTTTCTCTGTCCCTCAATTTATTCTGACAAATATTTTTCTACCGTCATAAAATCCTCCAGTAACTGGGATTTTATAACCTGCCTAAGTACTCTTTTCTGGCGCTTCACTAAGTATTCTTAACTCAAATAATTGTCTTCTAATTCCGAAGAGAATTTTGAAAAATAAAACAAAACACCCACACAGACTTCATTGCTTCCAAGTAATTTTTACCTTACTCATCTCTGGCAAGATTATTTTTAGATGTCCATAAAAAATATTTAAAGTTGTGCTGACTCCCATTGGCTCCTTCTACACTCAGTGGAGAAAATGAGACGTTTCTAGACATCTATTCATCTGGGCTATTTTAGCTGATCAGTAGGATTAATCACTACCTGGAATTTCCAATTTCACTCACTTAGCTCAAGTAAATTAAGACATAGAGCTAGAGCTTTACATTTACTCTGGCAAGTTCTTCCTAGAAGAGAACACAAAAACCAATGTTACTACTTAAGAATTTCTGAATTAAAACCAGTCTTTCCTATGGTATCCTGAATCAGCCAATAGCATCACAATAGCTGTTCAAACATACAAGATTAATCTGGTATCTCACAGTCATTTCAAGTATAAAAACAAAACCCAAAAGAGGAGGAAATTTTTTTTAAAAAGAAATTATCATAAAGATGCCCAAGGGTTTTTTATAAAATATATCAGTACATTAACTATGATGAGGATGGAGAGTAGATGCATGAAAATGAGAAAAGGAATGAAAATTCTCCTGATTCATATAATAATGAAATAATGATCTGCTTTTAAAGAACTTAGAATTTAATGAAAAACTGAACTAAAGTAAATAAATGGACTTCTAGCTCTTAAAATAAATGTGGAGTAAACTTTCCAAACATTAATATTTTCAGAGACAGTAGTGATGTGAGTGCCTTGAAAGTGAATGTCTACACCCTTGGATTTGCCCTTTGTCTCTACTCATCTTACTGTGCAGCAGTAGCACAAGCAGTTCAAGCCATCAGAAAGTAATGTGAAGATTTCAATCATAAAACCCCTTGGGGGACATTCAAGCCAATGACTGAAAGTAATAAGGAAAAAGAAAACTCTTGCTTGTATTTCTCTTTCATGCAGAGAAAAATTTGCTCACATTTTTGCAAAAACACAAATTTTAAAATAGGCATGGTTGTCAGTCATGAAGTTAAGCATCTAGAGTTTTTCTTTTTTTTTTATGCATGGAGTTTATACCTATTTTTTTCAAATTCCTCTTTTTCCCAAAAGCCTACATTATTCAACACAAGCGAAAAATTATGCAAAGATTTAGCAAATTTTCAACATTTTTCTTTTATGCCTTGAACAAAAGGTTTCACTATATGAGGAAGATGCTAGAGGCTGTTTCCAGCCAACATTTCCATTACCATTTTCAATACACACCTTGTAACAAGGTTTGAGAATAAGAAGTGGAAAGCCCATTCAGGCATCTTCAGAAAATGTTAGAAGAAAGCATTTTTTCACAGAATAAAATTTAAAATGTAAAGCACTAATCAAGATAAATAGTCAAATACTTGCAAAATGTTACATATGACCCAGTCTAACTCTACAACTACTTTTTCCTTTTTGTGGGTACGAGGTTTGAGCCAAAGACATTGGGGAGCACTGGGATAAGTTAATTTTTATCTGAAATAAAAATACGTAAACACGAAAGGGGACAGAAGGAAAATACTACATACACTTTAGCAGAACTTGCTGTTTATTATTTCTTGTTGAGTTACTAAAAGTGGACGCTTTTCAGAGTAAAAGCCTGGCTGCATATTTTTGCAGCTCAGTGTGCTGAGAGGCACTGAGGCATCCTTGAGGCTGACACTGGGAGTTCTGGAACATAGAAATATCTAGAGAAGTGTGCATTTGATTAACAAAAATAAACAGCTCAGTAACTTCTGAACTGTGAATCAACAAATGAACACTACTTAGCTGTAAAAGATTGAGTTCTAAATGAAAAAAAAAATATTTGCTGAATTTGTGATCACCCAGAAGAAATTTGCATTGCAGATAAGTGACACTTTGAAAGGGTCATATCAATTCTTGTGTGTGTTTCAACACTGCTGAAGCTTAATTTATGTACTGTCATTGGAGAGAGGGAAGTATAATGGATTTTTAATTATTCCAAGTTTCAAAGAGCAAATGGGAGGTAGTCCAGTTTCCAGACAAAGAAGGAAGAGAATTAAGAGTTATGAAGAGCAAATTACACAGTCATATCCTGTTAAAATTTTCTTGGGAATGTGGCATTCCTATTTTTAAAAATGTTTACATTCATTTCTTGATTCACTCCCAAGGTACAATGCTTTATCACATTTTTTAAATGGTTAACAAGGTTGTGTGCACAAATTAACTCTGTTTTGTTTATATTCCCACATACCTTCTCACTTTTGGATAAGTAGGTTGATGTACCCAAAAAAGGCAACAAAGCTCTTCTATTACATTTAATATTTTGGGGTTTTCTTCCAGTTCCTTGACTAAAGAAAGTAGAAAGGTATTCACATACTTTGAAAAATTTCTTTGTTCTCAGATCATGAAAAAAGGTTTAATGGGATTTTCAAGCTTAAGTTCATTCAGCAGCTGCTAGCACTTAGGATGGGAATTTTAAGAGCCAGATTGATACTCTGGTTCTGGAAAATTATTGCATTGGTGTGGTTTTGAATTTTAAATATTTTTGTTCAGTAATAGCTGGTTGATTACAAGGCAGATAGCAGTACTTTTCTGTACCTCTTTTTATTTCTTTGTGTTCCCTAATAACATGATCCAGCATCTAAAAAAGGTCACAAAAAAATCTTAATAATTTTGATATGGATTTAGACCATCACAACACACAGAACATTTTTCCTCCCTAAATGTACCAAAGCTCTACCACTAAAACTAATGTTTAGCATACTCACTGCTCCCCCAACACACATCTTTCCAAGTCTTCTATGTTTTGTTTTTCCTCTTTGCACCCTGGTTTCCACATTTGACATGGGCTCTCATTAAAACAGGTAAACTTCTTTGCATTCTTTTTTAGTTCCATTCATCTAAATATAGAAAATTTTTATGATTAGACAGAACTCTGAATAGTTTGAGTTTTAGAAGATATCTGGAGATCTTACAAGAAAATATTTTATTGAGAAATTTAGAGCTGTTCTGCTTTTTGTTCTGAAATATTGCAACAAACCCTGTTGGTGTTTCATCATTTCCAGTTCCATCTGGAACCCATAAGGCAAATTTACATACATAAAAATAAAATGTTATTTGAATATTTCAGACCTTCATTAAAGGCTTGGTCTAATTTCAGGTCTAATCACAGATTAAACTCTAGTGGTGTTGGGGGACACTTAGATTTGGACTAGTTCATATCTAATTTTCATCATTAGGAAGACTGCCTTCTCTTGGGAAAAGTCAATAATTAATAACTCTGCTTCTTTTTCTCAAGATTATTGGAAAGTGAAACTAGAAGTAAGTGGATTGGATTCAAATACTTGTTAAGCCTTTTAATAGGCTTTGAAGAACTACAAGGAAAGGAAAGTAAGAATTCAAAGTCAAAAAGTTTGCATGCACCTATTGCTGATAATTCATATGATTTAGTGCAGAAACTTCTCCATTAGAGCATAAGACTGGTTGTGGGCTCTCCAAATGAGTCTCTATATGGTAGTGACAGCTATGCTTCAACCATAAAGGAAATAAAATATATTTTTATTACCGTGTTAAAATTTTTGAAATAGATTGGTTCCATTGTTTTTTAGAACATTACTTCATTGTGTTTCACAGCAGAAAAATTCACACTGGGACCTTTTGAACACCCCTGGTGCCTGGAGAGCTCAGGCACAATTTAGAGGGCTTGCAATTGAGCTGTCTGGGAATCCACAGAAGGAAACCACTACTTCCATTATTTTGAGTTATTAGTGTTTTATTCCTTTATTTTTCTAATACATACACAGTGTGTAATGGTTGATTTCTTTTCTCAAATTAGATTTAACAGTAAATGATAGCAGTTTCACCAGAAATGTTCATATACCACAGAGACTATGGCCACATCTGCTATCAATAACATAAAGTAATATCTGGGACACTCCAGAGGCTACTAAAAGTGGAAACAACATCTACAGTATCAAGTTCTCAAACCAGAAAATTATGAAATGGCAACATCATAAAATCCACCTCTGTGAGTAATGGCAGACATGGATACAAGTCTCAGGCTCAGCCTTAAATATAATCTATTACTTCTGTTCCTGCCATTCCCTGGTGACAGCTGCTGCATTCTGCAGGATGGAGAATGCAAGCTACCACAAATGTGTGTTTGCTACTGTTGGTAGACTGTCTGTGAGAGCAACATACAAAAAAGGAAAACAGACAAGTACCATCCTTCCTGGGGAAGTTTTCCCAGAGGTGTTTCAACCTGCTTTGAGGGAAAGGTGTGAGATGACATCTCTCTATTTAGGAAATAGTGGTGGATGTTGGGTGAAGTTCTTTGGGAACAGAGAAAAGAAAAATAGTTAGCTTCTTCTAGGGTTCAAGATTATAGCAGATAAGTGTGGTGAGGGGTAACTAATAATAACATCTATTTCAAAAATTATCTTTCAATCAAAAGAAATATTTTTTATCAAGCAAAACCACAGAATCTGAAGGTGAATGCATTTATCCTTACTTCTGAACACTTGTGTAATTTTCTGCAACATCACAGGTAAAAAAGATACTTCATGTGGTTGGTGATTACCCAGCCCTCTCAGTTGAAGTCCTGCTCTTACTAATGCATCAAGCATTTACCTTGCAGGTGCATAGAGACTAGAAAAACAAGGACCAGAATAATGCAGTCAGTATGGACTATTAAAAACAGTAGCACCTCCCACCACATTGCAGCTAACCCAGCCTCAGAGAGGTGAAAATTGCTTCCTTATACAAATACTTGTTGCTACAGAAATAAAGCTGGGAAAGATCTGCGAATTACATTACCATCATGCACACGTTTTAAAATAAAAGCACTTATGAATAATGAGCAAGTTCTCTCAAGTCTTGACTTGAAAACCCCGAGCGTCTGTGATGCAAAAAATAAAAAGGACAGACATTTAAAAATGATGCCACAAAAGTGTACAGAGAGATACCATAGGTGCTGAATACTGTTCCCAGTGAAGCAATGTAACTGGCCTGCAAACATGCAGTTATCCTATAAGGAGTTACCAGCGAAACTGAGTGATGAGAACAAGTAATGAGAATGAGTAATGAAAAATTTAATCAAGATTGAGCCATTTTTTTGGAGATACATAAGTGTTTTGGACATACATTTTCACCCGATTCCAGTTTGCTTTTCCTTTCCAGGTAATATGTGACCGCTTGGGTACTGTTCTATCAGGAGTAAAGTTCTCCTTCTTGTAAATTTTGATGGGAAAAAGGCCTTTGGCGTGGGTCTTCCACACCCTTTATATATACTTGGTTTACTGGATGATGTGTACTGAATACTTGTGCCAGTTATCCTCAGAAATCATCCAGTCTGATCCTGATAATCTCTCCTTTGGAAGCCAGTACAGTTCCAATAATGGGCATAGTTGTGGCAAATCTCTGTCATCTCCTCTGGTTATATCACTGCCATGACAAGTGCAACTCTTCTCTTTTCAGCACATTGACCAGGTTCAGTCTCCTTTAACTAGTCTCAACCTAGTTATGATACTTTAACTAATAACTGAGGAGTTTCTTACTGACATCAAGAAAATTGATGAGATGAAAGAGAAATTAAATTGCAGATGAAGCCCTAGTGGCTGTTAGATCCACAGATTTGCTATCAGTCATAGCAGGGTTGAAACTTCTTAAACAGAAAGGTAAAAAAGAAAAAGAAGAAAAAAAAGAAAGAAAATAAAAGCTTTTGGAAATATGTCAAGTAAAAAAAAAATGTTTTAATTTTCTTTTTGTCATCACTGGGATATTAACCAAAGGCACCAAAGATCCTTGTGACATGATTGACAAAGTTTCTGTCTTTCTGCCTGCACTCAGAAAAACCCCAAGCACCACAACTGAACTTGTTAAGTCTGTTTTTTGGCAAAATTTACAATATGATCTGAAAGAGCATTTATAAAAAAAAACAAAAAACAAGATGATTTTCTGACCAAAGTCTATATCCTTGCCTGGATTTCTTTGTTGTTCTGGTTAGGACATAGGAACAGACATCAGAATCAAGAAGCTATCACATCAAAGTTGTTTTCAGAGTGTTGCAATTACAAATTCAAAGAGTGATGCTGTTACAGCAGAATATATTTAATCATTTCTATATCATGGTATGAACAGTGAACACACTTTAAAAGCCACCTAACTGAAAAACTAGAAGATCTGACAATCTACAGAAATATTTACAAACAAAAATGCAGACATTACAACTTGCAATCAAAATCTCGTGAACAGAAATTTGCAGGAAATTGTTTAACACCAGAAACGTGGTAAAGCTCGCTGAAAGGTGGGATTAAATTAAAACATCTTAGAAACCATTTTGGTTTTCCTTCACTTCACAGCTCTTTCATTTTACGTCACTGGATGCGTGAAGCTGCTGTAGAAAGAGAGAGAGTGCAAGAACCCTCCTTGCAGCTCAGAAGGCAGAGAGGTTCCCACTCTGTGGCAGTGTACAAGCTCCAAAACCTGCCATCTCTGCTGCTGTCCACAGAAGGCTGATGACCCTTTTATCAGTAAGATCTGTTTCTGTTTCCCTCAAGAAAACTTTATACTCTGGGAAAAACAAAAAGAGCCATAGAGTAAATTTCCATGTGTTCTGACTTTTCTGTCTCTGGAGCGGTGCTCCTAGTGGACTGGAAGTGATGTAGATCCTGTTTTATGGAGATTAGAGTGTAACACTAACTACAGGATCACATAGAGGTGGCAACAGCATTCTTTCACTGAAGGAACTCCATGAAAAACACACAGCTCTGTAAAATGAAATTTAAAGTTATATGTCAGTGAAATAGATTTAATGCTGAAAGTCTCTAAAAAGTTTCTTAGAATCCGGAAGCAACACATTTCCATTGCTTTAACATAATCTGACAGTAAAATTTTTTATTAAACTGAAAAATTGAAAAATTTAATCAGAAGATATTAACAGAAATCTGGTTCTTGAAAGTCAGCTGTGATTAAACAGATGTTAAGGAGCAAAGTCTTTGACAAATACCTCTGACAGCTAATTATTATTTTGCTTTAAAATTTCTTCTTTCAAAGCAAGGTCAGTGCAGGAGGATATGTGAAAATGAATTAAAAGAATGAGCTGTCATTTGACATTCTTTGCTATAAAATTAACAGTATGCATTTATATCAAGGTTATAACAACACAAATGTAATACATTCCATAAGCATCTTGGTTCATTTCATGATAAACTTTGCAGCAAAAGTGTCCACCCCCTAGATCATAAACTGCAATCATGAGTAGCATTTATGTATTTTAGATTGTGGAATGGATAGGAATATAGGATAATGTGTAGAATAATATACATACCAAAGTAGTTAGACAGTGGTTATTTATGTTGTTGACATTGAATAAGTTATAAATAATTAAAATCTGTCATCAGCTTTATGTGTACTCATATTCGAGTGATCGAAAGAAAAGGAGTAAGCATTTTACCATAGGTTCTCTTGAGAATGATATAGGCACATATTCATGTACATGTGTAATTTCTTCTAAATGCATGGATTGAATTCTTTGTTCTGTGAAATCCTTGAATCATAAAATTATTAGGGCTGGGGGGACCTTAAAGATCATTTAGTTTCAACTCATCTGCTGTGGGGAGGGAACCTTCCACTAAGACCAGGCTGCTCAGAGCCACATCTTGCCTGGCCTTGAACACTACAGGGATGGGTTATCCATTACCTCTCTGGGCCACTTGTTTCAGTGCCTCACTCCCTAAGTAAAGAATTTCTTCCTAATATCTAATCTAAGCCTTCTTTATCTTAAGACCATTCTCCCTTGCTCTATCACTACATGCCCTCATGAAAAGCCCCACTCCTAAAATCATTAACTAGTCTTCATTTATAACTCTGTGTATATATGAATTAATAAATTGGGTCAATTTGTACCCATAGACTTCATCAGCACCTCAAAGAAAAGAAAAATGCTCTTAATAATGTGCAGAATTGGAATTACGAATTTTTGGGAATTTTTGTACTACTGTAAATTCTGTAAAGGGTAATGTAATTATTAGACCTATTAACATATGAGATTTTGAATGAATGCCAGCAAACAAGATTTGGTAAGAATTCTTCTCATGGATTGAAGCAGTTTCTCTTTGTGCCTTTAACTCTTTTGGTTGAACTAGTGAAGATGTGATATGTTTCCTGACAGTACCATGCAAAAGGCCTAATTTCAATCCTGGTAAACACATTGTTACCTTCAAAAAAGTTGTGTGTGGTTTTTTTGTTTGTTTGGTTGTTGTTTTTTTTAAAGATGAAAAAATAGCAAATAAGTAGTTTGAATCCTTTAAATTTCATGCCTGACAAACACCTATTTATCTGGTGCAAAACAAAATTATAAATAATTTCTTTCACTAAATATTATGGCATCACATTATACAGAAAACGTCAGAATGAATAGGTAAATTCATGCTACTAATGAATAAAGATATAAGCTGCTGACCCACTGAAGTAGCACATTTACAAAGCTATGAAATCTTCTGGCACTGAAATTTTGTCTGTCACATTCCGAGTGGCATCACCTCACCGTAAGGTGTCTCCAGTATAGGTCTAACATTTATTGAAGGGTATCTAGACCTTAAATTTATTCAGTCAAGACTTACTCAATGGCAACTGTGGCCTCCAGAGGTTAATTCATTCCACAGTAAAGCTGAATGTCGATTTGCTCAGATAACTGCATCCTAATCTCACGTGCCTTGTTAGTCTGCTGTAAAGGAGACCCACACGTGTTACTGACATGTAAAGGTCTGTTTTCTAAATGCACCTACCACTCTTATTGTAGGAATCACAAGACCTTCTAAGAAAGGAAAAGTGGAAGGCAGAGAACACAAGTTTTCTTTTTTTTAGCTTTGTGACGGTAGCCAAGCATCATTTCATGCTGTTAGTCATCTTGAGAGTGACAGCTGAAAAAAAATGAGAATACATGTCTCTTTGCTTTAGTGCTAGTTTACATCGATGTATTAAAGTAGGTCAACAGCAGAATTCACACTTCAGACTGATGAGAAGGAAGAGAATAAAATGAACTCTGTAACTTAAATGACTGACAAAAATAATTTCAACAGAGAGAATAAGGAGAAGTTTCAATGTAAGGGTGTATAAAATAACTATTATATAAAACTCTTTTAAAGTACTTTTTCTTGGACAGCTTTAATGGCAAACTTTCTTTTCCCTTAGGTAGTGACAATGCAAAATTTAGGAGAATGCTTCATACCTCACACAAGACATAAAGGATTTTGTCAGCCAAAGCCATGTGAGGCCCAGAGTATGAAGGTCTGTCTCATAAACAGAAAGCAATTAGCTTTTGTATTTGCTGCTTTGTGCTTAAAATAAAGGATAATGCTAGATTAGAACATTAAATTTTTAAACAAATACAAAAATTAACCAGTTTAAAAGGAAGGTAAATATAATGGATTTATCAAATGAATGGTTATCCTGCAGGAAACGTTTTACTGACATTTGTGTATATTTCTCTCTTTAAACATCCTTTTTCTGAGAATGTAAAGAAATTTAACAATGTAAATGTAAAGATAACATATCTAGGACACAAAGTATTTAGTACTGGAACACAATAACATATTTTATGTGGAATTTATTTTATTTTTTATTTTATATTTTATGTGGAATTTAATACAGGTATGTGTGTTTCTGTGTATGCATACTTATTCTTCCTTAGATGAACCACACAAATGTCATCCTTTTAAACTATATGAAAGACAATGGAAACAAGAAAGGAAATATATACATTCTTAGAAGTAAATGAAGCAATGCTTAGAACATAGCGAGGCATTAAGTCATAATTCTTTTTGCTGAGACAAAAGTTCTCCTAATGGGAGAAAACATCTGGTACTTAAGAAGCAGGGTTCTTGATTTTATCATCTCTTCAGACATTCAGAGACTTTTTGGCATCTCTAAATGACAGAAAATGACCAGAAGTGACAGAAGTGACTATCCAGAATCAATATATACTGTGTGCAGTGAAAACTATCACAAATGAAATTGAAGCATCCCTGCTAACCGAGAAACCAAAGAAAACTAGATTGAAGAAATAACGTTTGCACTTACTTTATGATCACATCTGCATTTTGTCCACTCATACAAAGCATCCTCCTGGCATCCTGTTCAGATTCTAACTTGAAAAGCATTGATTATTTTGGGTTAGAAGCTAGGTTTCATAGTTTGAAAGAATTAATTTGGATTCGGAGGAAAGAGGACGCATTGTAAGTGTAACTACACAGGGCAGATCTACAGTTTGCTTCTCATTTCTGGTGTGAACAGACCATCAGAGGGGAAGAGAGAAAAGATTTCTTAGTCCAGGAAGTTTTCTCCAATTACAATTATTAAAGATTGCTTATGTACAATAATTTGTGAACTGTATGGTTATGTCTACGCCATTTAATTACAAAATAAGATAGTTGTGCTATTCTGTTTGGTTGTATCCTATTTTAAGAACAGTATCAAAGTAGGGAAAGCTTTTTCTTTATCTGAGATAGTTATGAAAGGGAAAAAATCCCAGTATGGTGAAATGATGCAAGTCCTTCACAGTTGTGGGCTAGAGATAGTCTAGGAAACTGCAAGTGATTCAGACTGTTGAGAGTAGACCCAATGATCCGTGAAATATTCCAAACCTATGCTAGTAAGATCCTGTATTCCCCAAAAGTGGGTAGCCATAACCAAGCTATGAGCGGGCTGTGGTCCATTCCCACTATGAACCATGACTGGAAATTGTTTAGGAGAGCGTTAGTGAAAGGTGTCTTCCAGAAACCAGAATGGACCCAGATTCCTGGGCTTGAGGAGGAAACTGTTCCAGGGACTATTCACACAGACATATATGGGGACAGTTTTCAAGACTTCTGAGTCTGCTATCTTTGCTTTGTCAAAGTCCCCCCAATATGCTGCTGATGTCTTTTATTTTTTACATTTCTCCCATCATCTGGCTTGCACAAAATCTTTGTGGATCCCTTCTCCATTTCTTCAGCTCTTCTGCAAGTTTTTGTACTATTATTGCTGCCTTCCCACCCTCTCTATGTGACTGTAACATTGCCTCTGCTGCTACTGCTTATCATAATTTGCCACTGATTTTTGGGTTCCATTCTTAGCAGAACTGCATCACCATGTTGGGACCCTGCATGATCCTGAGACACTCCATTGTCTACATAAGTAGTCAGCAGTCCAAAGCTGTTTCTGGCCTTCTATGAAACAATTTAGTTTTAATCTGTTAGCTAAAATTATTTGGCAAAGTTTTATGTTGCATCACACTTCATATTAAGACTAGTAGGGAAAGACCTGACTGAGAAGCTCTATCCTAGGAGAGTATTAAAAATTAACATTGTGATTTGAAGCAGTCAAAATAAACTGGATATCTCAGCAAGCTTAATGAGCTGAGTGCCTTAACAGTCCTAGGAAAACAAAAATAGGAATAAGCCCTTCCTGTGTCACATGGCTTTTAGCAGGAGATATGCCCCTAAGTCAGCTCAGCCATAAACACTGGGTTTGATGAGCCTTAGATCTTATTTATGGGCTTTCCCAGCAGTGTGACTCATCAGGATCTAAGTCATTCTTTTTGATCTCAATAGATTTGTTCTGTCTTTAAACTGTTAGATTGCCATTTTATGTTATGTACTTACGTGAGTTAGAAACCGTAGCAGAGGAAAACAACCAAATCTTACAAAAAAGCGTACGAAATTGTAGCAGCGAACCTAAACTATACTGGGGATCCTGTTGAAATAAACTGGCATCTTTGCCTTCTGCAAAATCAAAGGCTTAAAATGAAAGTGTCTTCAAATAACACACAAAATAATTTACATGAAATGACAGGGTTTTTCTTATCCACATAAGCCCATCTGTGCAATACAGAATATGACAGAAATAGAAATTGTAAGGCAAGGGGGTAAACATGAACATCAATGTTCATGTAGTAGGCCACCTGAAGTAGCACATGAGCAATATAAAGCTTTGCCTATTAACTTGGTGAGTGTGGTGGAACATACTCTGTGCCTTGGCTGGTCCATTTCTGTATTGATTTTGAAATAGTGTCACAGCTGAGTGATGGTCTTGGTTAACCTGTACTGTAGACTGTGCCTTTGGTTTCTTTAACATAGTTTATCCCACAGCATGCCAATATGGACATAAGCAAATAAAGGTAGAGAGGACCCTTCAAAGGAGCTTTCTTCAGCTAATTGCAATTAATTCCTGTAGAGCATCAGAAATCTGTCCACTGAACTTATAGCATAGACTGGCAGCAGGCTGTCATGTTTGTGGTTATCCAGGCTCATATCCATAGAGAAGCTTGAGGAACTCTGTTAGATCATAATTGTTTGCAGAATCATTTTGGACATGGCAAACTCCATAAATCCAATACTTATCTTTCCTTTGATATTTAGCTTCTGAATCTGTCATGAAACTAGTCTCTGGCTTTTACTCATTTCAGGACTAGCACAAGAATCCTTTCATACGTGTTCTACGAGTAGCTGAAACTGGAAGAAAAGCGTAACAAATGGCAGATTTGCATTAAAGCTTTTGGCTCCAATTGTCCAATTGGTTCTTCAGGGAAAAAAAAAATAATTTTTCCCTCTATATTACAAGATGTTCTTTAACCTGTAGGGGACACAGAATTGCAGTTTCAGAAGTGATACTGTATGGCAGCAGCTATTTACCAATTCATAGCACAGACCATAGAGTTGTATGAACTGGGTGTTCTGATCAAACTGCTGATCTTGTTTGTTGAAGTGTCTTCCTCACACGTAGAGTCTGTATGATTATATCTTAACTTTTTAGACACACAGACAAATTGCTGAAGTCTGTTCCTACTGTAGTAAAGGCATAAACTTTGAATTTTACTTGAAATAAGCACTTCCTTTTGAATTTGAAAACTGAATGAAAATTGTACATTTTTTTTTGTTCTGCTGTGTCTAGTTAGTATGTCAAGCATCTATTCACAATCCCTTGTACTTTATTATGACAATAGAGGGAGGCCTTCCATTTAAATGACATTATTTCCTAGGAAACTTGTTTCATCTCATAACTTGAGTGCCTTAAAACCCCATAAAAGATCTACAATTTGTACAATTTAACTTTTTGAAGAGTCTTGTGACCTTGAGGCAGATCTTCAATGCTATGTGTTGTTGTGCTAGAATTGCAATCTATTTTAAATGCCTTTTAATGCTAAGGATAAAATGAAGTATAATATTTTACTAGTGCTATAGTGGTTTAGATATTTATAGTTAAATATAATGAGCAGAGATTGGGGCTCTTTTACCAGGTAACTGAATATTTGTTTAATTTAATTGTTATTCCCATCAACTCTCGTTTTAGCAAAACAAATGTAACATGATAACTGAACAAAAGTATGGTGAGATGATAATGTGGAATTTATCGCCAATGCCAGAACAATATACAGTCTAAAAATCAAGAGTCTATTTTTCTTCTAAAAACCTCACAGAATTCAGAAACCTAATGTGAAATATCAAAAAAGTAAGCTATATGTTTTGCTTATATCTATGTCTTTATTTTCTATCTTTTTAAAAGGCAGATGTGATCACATTGAATAATATCTTGTTCCTGAGAAACCCATCTATTAATTAATTTATGGATGAATATGCTTACCTGCCTATCACTTTCCTTCTTAACCACTACATGATAACACTTTCCATTTCACTTCTAATTAAAATACCAATAAGTTTATAATCTCATTCTGCAAAACTTCAGAAATGCATTTCTGTATAGTTACAGAATAAGTTGAATTGGAAGAAACATTCAAGGCTCATGGAGTTTAACTCCTGGCCCTGCACAAGACCATCCCCAGGAATGTGCCCCAGAGTATTGTTCAAATGCTTCTTGAACTCTCTCAGGCTTGAGCTGTGACCACTGCACTGAGGAGCCTGTTCCAGTGCCCAACCACCCTGAGAGTGAAAAACCTTTTTCTAATGTCCAACCTAAACCTCCCCAGACAAAACTCAGGCTCTGTCACTGATCACCAGAGAAAAGAGATCAATGCTCCTCCACTTCCCCCCATGAGGAAGTGGTGACTGCAGTGAGCTCTCCCCTCAGTCTCCTCCAGGCTGAAAGACCAAGTGGCCTCAGTTGCTCCTCCCAAGCTTTCTTAAGGCACATGGAGAACTGGGAGGTGATTTGAGACAGCCAGCACTGTGTCACCACGGACAAGTCCTGTCTGACCAATATGGTGACCTTCTGTAATGTGGTGACTGCATCAGTGGACAAAGGAAGGACTACAGATATTATTTATCTGGACTTCTGTAAAGTCTTTGACACTGTCCTCCAGAACATCTTGCTCTCTAAACTACTTACTTTCTGTGTAAGTCTCTTCTGAATGTAGTTGATTTTAAGTGTCTATGTGGAAGACATTTATTTTTTAGAATTTCAGATCCTGATGAAGCATTAAAACTCCACTTCCAAGATATACTTTTTTGTCATAACGTTCTCTTGCATTTCAAGCTAAACTTGTCTTGGCCAGAGGCTTATTTGTCTCTCCTAAGGTGAATTTCATGTTGTATCCTGGATAGCATTTTAGATCAACCTTTTACACATAAAGACAAAAATAAACACATGCACTAAATGACCTCAAAGCTTCCCAAAATTCTTCAACCAATCCATTTGTTCACTGCACAAAAGTACCTTAAACATTTCCTATTCTTGTCTCAGTGAACTTGGAGGAGGAGAGTAGCTACTCTTTTTCAGAACAAAAATATTTCTTTTTGTCATTTAGGCCTCTTTTCGTAATTAGTGGTGAGTACTTTTGGAAGATATGTCTCTTTTGAGCCTCACTGCCGTTGTTATAAATGTGTCTGCCCCTTGGCTGCCACTGGAAGCAGATGGTAGGCTGACAAGATCTATTTAAGTTCTGAGTGCCTTGAAGGAAGTAAAAGCAGTAAAGGAAGGTAATTTGAAGCATGGGGAGTATCAATCATACCTTCATCAGCATAATTGTAAAACTAGGCTTCAGTCCTGGAAGCAAAACTCACACAGGAATCTGTACCTGATACCATCATATGTGGTGGGATGCTGTCAAAGAGTCTCCAGTGCTGATCCTTTTCAAAAATCCCCAAATGTTCCAAGCTTTTATCCTTCCTGAGATTAAAGAATGTGTGTGTGTAGCATCAACAGTCCCTTCAGTCCAGTATGATAGTTTTGACAGTGATCATAAGCTGATGACTAGAGAAAAGCATAAGAACAGGGGAATAATATATAGGGCTTTTCTCCCAGTACTTGACCAATAATCACTTATTTTCATGGATTCCACCAATTGTTTAGCTATTTCTTAATACTGGCAGATTCTATTGCATGGTTCTGATAAGAACCACTGCAATCTGCTGCTGCAATCATCTCTTAGAAGAACACCTTTATAATTTATTTTTAGGGCTGTTGGACAGACAGTGATCTCCACATGTTGGTGAAATGCAGTTGTCTGTGAGATGCCCAGATATCTCCTTCAGATACAAGGAGAAACCAGCTTTGGCTGGGTTTCAAGCATAGGTACTTCAATTAGTTATCTGAGGATATGAATTTTGTAACTGACATTTGCTTTTAGAAGACAGAGTACTGCCAAGTGTTGAGTTGTCTGTCAGGGGCAATTTACAAAAGAGATAGGAATAATATTATTTAGTGCTATAGTGGTTGGGTATATGCCCCAGAAAGACTTTACCAAGATATGCAGATTTTTCCCAAGGTTATGACAAGCAGCAATAAAAGCCAGTTTCACATTTGAAGGTGTCACTACTAACAGACTAGCTCAAGTCTGATATCAGAAATCCAGAACAATTAATCTGAATTTTCCAGCATTCAATGAACAGCTTTTTTGCCTTTTTCAGAAATTCTTTAATTAACTTAAAAGCTAACATATTAATAAACAGGAGGAAAATCCAAAAAGATAAACCGGATAATAATGCCTAATTCCTCGTGTAATAATGAATGTATAAAATTTCACTCAAAGTATAATACTGTCAAATATACTTTCACTCAATTATAAAATAGTTCTCGTTGGGTAGCAAAGCCCAGTTGGAGCCAAACTGCTGTTGCAGTATGAGTTACTTCTGCCCACAGTTTTTGATTTTTTCAGTCATGCTATTCCTTTAGCCTTTCCTTGTTCTTCTGCATGCTGACCATGCTAGGTAGCCTAGCATAGACAGAAAGAGATGTTTATTTTGCACCTGACCAAATGTGGAATTCTTCTGAATACAAAATACAGTCTGTTGCCTCATCTAATATCTTGGTTTTGATCAAATGAAACACACCTAGACAAGATTCTTGATTTCTTACTAAATTCTCAACACTGAACCTTAGTGCCACAGACTATTACTTGAGGGTACATGGCCACTCATGATGTGTACATTTTAGACATTGTTGATGGATTAGATTTCTGCATGAAATTGCAACTAGAAATCTTCCATCATATCATGATAGGGCTCTTTTTTTAATTATAACAATGTCTTTTAATTATAATAAAAATAAAAATGCATAAAATATACATTTTTGTTATCTATTGCTTCCATCACCTTTCTTCTCTAGTCAAAACCAACACTGTCTTTTTTTGGATTGCCTCTGGAATTCTTGATGAAGAGAGCAGAGGAAGCCTGGAAGTTTTATTCTTGTATTATATCACAGCTACCAGCCTACACAAGATCCTCTTCTTTGATGCTATTTACTCATTACTCTGCAGCTGAGAACACAAACATGTTTTATTTATTCATTTATTATAGAGTTTGGAAACTGAGAACATTTATTATAAAGAAAAAGTGTCAATAATATTTGGGAAAAATTAAATAAGCATTATCATTGTTACTCATAAATTGAGAAAAATATAGCAACTTACTTACATTGCACTATGTCTGTGTGCTGGTTTCACGTGGGGAAGGACAGACTCAGAGGTTTTTTCTCTAGAAGGAACTTTCTCTGTGAATTGATGGGACTAATTGAAGGCTGGTTTGGTTATTGACAGCCTGAGAAACCAATTGGAGAGGGCTGGTTCGCTCCGTGAACACACATTTTGAAGGAGACAACTCGGGAAAAAGCTCTTTTATTTCGGGTGGCTGAGCAGGTAACGCCGGCCCGGCCCAGACTCCATGTCATGGTGGGGCTCGGGGGCCGCTGGGCCCCGTTTGCAATCCAGGGGACCCGATGGCCGGGGGGAGGCAGCCAGGCCCTGTCTGGGACACGGGGGTGGCCATGGGCACTGTGAGCTGCAGCTGAGCCCCAGGAAAGCTAATTAACATCTCAGCCTCCCCTCACTCCCCTGGCCAGCCTCTGTAACTTCTGTGTGAAACTTTAACTCATTAGTGCTCAGATAAGATTTGCAGGCCTCCAGCTTTCCTTTAAATGTGAGAGGGGAAAAAAGGAGATACTCCAAAGTCAGTAAAGCACGAGCTAAGTTTCTTTAGATGGAAGGAGAATGAAGAGATGCTGTGAAGATGGCTGAAAATCCTTTTGTAAGATTGTAGGGATGAACTGAAGTAATGAATATTCCTCTAAACCATGGACAAAGACATGGGGGGTTGGAGATGTTCCATTTGATAGATTGTTAATCAAAAAGCATCTGTGTTGAGAATCCTTCACCCCGAGGAGAAAAGGGGATCTCTTTTTCTGGACATGAAGCATAAACAAAGAAAGAGAGATGAAGAGAATTTTTGGTTTAGAATCGTTCATTCTTAAAAGTAATACCCCATGAGTTTAACATGGCCCATAAGCACAGCTTTGGGAAAGCTGTGAAGATGGGAGGAGTTTCAATACTTAGCAAGTTTTTTTCTGAGAAGATGCAAAAAAATCGTGAAAGTGAAGCCACGAGAGGACTGGTTTTTTTCCTTCTTGTGGAGAAGTCCCTATGGCCTGACAAGAGGAAACGTCTCTCTCTGAAGTGAACTGAAAAGGACTGGGAACTGACTGAAGTAGTTTTTTGTGTTTGTTTTGTTGTTATGAAGGTTGGGAGGGGGAAGGAAGGAGTAGTCTGAATATCTTATTCTGAATTTCCTTTTCTTTCTCTTTGTGTAGTTAATAAAGTTTTTTATACCCTTTTAAGTTTTAGGCCTGCTTTGCTCTTTTGCTCCTGGTTCTGTCTCAAAACAGAAAATGAGTATATTTAAATTGGCAAATCAAAACTATGACATTATTTGGTGCGTTGGCCGGGAAATTCAAATTAAACCAAGACATTTTTGGGGGAAATTAAATTAAACCAAGACAGTCTATATTTCAATTTTTGTTCTAAAACAGGCAAAAACTAACCTGAGACAAAACATATTCTGGCAAAGTAAAAAATGTAAATCTCTGACAAAAACAGAGAATGAAGCTGTTCCTTGATTTTTATATAAAAATGTTTTCTACCTAGATATATAACTCATAATAGTCATTAAACTATTTTGCATTTGTTTTTTAAGCATGAAATAAGTAAAATTTCTTTTAATGATGATTTTAATAAGAGAATATTCAAAAATTACTGAAAATTGAATCAATAGTTGTATAGAAGATAAAATATTATGACATTTCAGAAGATAAAAAATTATTAAGAAGATAAAAAATTATTTAAGAATATATAACAGGTAAATTACTTTTTATTACATAAGTACACACATACATTTATAAGCCAATTTTGTGTTACTTGCCAGCTTGACCAGTTACGTGGAGACCTTGCTAAAACATGGAAGAAGCCTGGGTCAAAGAACTTGTTCAATTACTGCAATAGTTTCATTTCCTGCAGAAGAAAAAATATTTTACATACTTTTAATTAAAAGGTCAAAGAATCTAAGACTACATCTAAGATAAAGAAAGGTCAAAAATGTGAAACATCAAGGTGCATATACACATATAAGACAAGTGTTTGTTCTACTGTAGTAAAATGCAGTAAAAAACTGCCTAAAGGTGGTGCCTCTGACATGTCTATACTCTGCAGAGGGAAGACAGCAGTTCTCCTCATCATATGATTCCAAATAGAAAGGATCTCCACACACAGCTCCAGAGTAACTCCCTTAGACGTGCACGTTTCATACTTCACTGCTCCCTGCAAGTGTGATGTGGATTAATTTTCAAAGTGTAGGTTGTGTGGCCTTGTTCAAGGAAGGAAAAACCTTTTTAGACAAATTCTGATTTTCGTTCTTGGAATAAGGGAGTAGGATGGAAAGGCACAAAGAAAAAAAATCTGGTTATAACTAAGCTCTCAAATACAAATTTGTCCTGTTGAATCTAGCCTTTCTATAGTGATCTGGATGATTCGAGGATGATTCTCACTTGAAAGTCAAAAATAAAAACTATCATTTAGAACTACTTACATCTCTAGCTGTCAATTAGGCTGGTAAATTGTATTTTATTTTGATCCTTGTTTTAGGGTCAGAAGGCTACATGACTATCTACTTAAAACACTTTAAATCATCATTTATTGAAAATATCTTGGCTCTTACACTTTCTTGATGGTTTTTAAGTCTAAATAGACTGTGTGCATATAACTCCTTAAATACATCTTCCCATCATATGCACCACCTTCCTGTATGCCTTGGGATGATTTTATGATGCTGTATCCCTTATTTTTCCTTCATAAGACAAAATATGCATTTGTTAGGGGTATTAATACAGATGAGATTTTTGCAGTTTCCAAGTATCATTACATTATTCTTTAAAATACCAGCCAGAACCATGCTTATTGCACAATAAACATCTAAAATATAATTAGGAGACTATTCCAAAGCTCCTGTTTTGCACCTCAGCATGTTATTGATCCACAAAAAGCATCCTTTACACTCGGGGATTATAGCCTAGAATTTCCCAAAAGTTTTCTTTGGAAAATGGAGACAGATGAAGCCTGGAATCTTCTACCTTTCTAAGTATAAAGTAATAGATTTGAATACAGGGGAAAAACATGTACATATCCTTCTTTTACCAGATCTTAGTTTTCCCTTCACTGGATAGTACTGAAAAATCACAGGCTGGACTCTATTCAGAGTGAAAGGATGCTGTTAATTCTACATCCTTTCTGTGAAAGCATTCCACTCCCCAAGAGTGCGCAAAATACTGAACCTGCCAGAAATCAAGACATGTGCAAGACTGACTAGACCAACAATTAGGGTATTTATCTATCAAGGGAAATTCAAAGGTTCTGGTTCATAGTCTCAGACTTTTATCATTCATCTGTACAGTCTTTCAGAACTAGAGCAGCACTTGCTTAACCCAGGAGAAAGTATAACAACTTTACAGTTCCTACAGAGTTAACATTAGCAAACTGTGAGCACAGAAAACATTTATGAGATTAAATACATTTTTTACATAATGTTCTTTGTTGGCAGCAGACCCAGAATGGAGAATGCTTAATGGGTGTAGGTAACTCCTGCCGACCAGCCCTGTGAAAGATACATGGTGATGACAGCCCTTAAGTGAAAAGAGATGTATGCATAATTTTCAGGACCTAAAGTGTCTAATGAGAAACCACACCAGGGAGGATAATTCCCATCATTATAAACCTGTTATGTGAACTTTGCACAAGCAAACCTTATAGAGAGACATAAAAG
The DNA here is from genome assembly GCF_052056855.1 of Sturnus vulgaris. Taxonomy (NCBI): domain Eukaryota; kingdom Metazoa; phylum Chordata; class Aves; order Passeriformes; family Sturnidae; genus Sturnus; species Sturnus vulgaris. The sequence continues at coordinate 98,248,451 of NC_142244.1, forward strand.
CACTTATTACTGTTTTACTTATTATATTGTGAGTAAACAGTAGCAATGATTATGGTTAAATGTCTCCCTCCCTCTTATTTCTTTATTACCTTATTCTGCCAGGTGACATCTAATGATGTATATTTTACATTTTGCTAAGACACTTCACAGTGTAATTGCTACTCTGTGTTTCAACACGACAATAATTGGTGCCAGTCTTAAACTCAGTGTCCTTTATGGTGTCCTGGATGTCCTACTATTTAAAATGTCATACTAAATCAATTTCATAAAATCAGAATAATAGAATCAAAGATTCAGAGTGGTTTGTATGCAACTCCCCTGATATGAGCAGGGACATTTTTCAATAGATCAGATTGTCTGAAGGCCACGTCCAACCTGGCCTTAAACACATCCATGGAGGAAGCATTACAGCTTCTCTGGGCAAAACGGCCCAATATCTTACCACCTTTACTATAAAAGGTCTTCTTCTTGTATCCCATCTAAACCTATCCTCTTTCAGATTAAAATCCTTGTCCTGTAACTAAAGACCCTGCTAGAAAGACTGTTTTCATATTTCTTATAAACTGTCTTATAGAAATCAGACATGCCAATTAGGCCTCACTGAGCATCTTTTTTTCCAGACTAAACAAACCCACCTCTCTTAGCCTTTCTTCATGGCCCTCCTCTGGACCTACTTTAACAAGCCCACATCTTTTCTGTGCTGAGGACTTAAAGCTGAATGCAGAACTCCAGGGGAATCTCACCAGAGCAGAGTAAAAGTGCAGAATCCCCTCTCACCCTGTTGGCCATGCTGCTTTTGATGCAGCCCAGGCTACAGCTGACTTTCTGGGCTGCAAGCACACATTGCTGTCTCATGCCCCAGCTTTCATCTACCAATGTCTCCAAGTCCTTGTCTGTAGGACTACTCACAATCAGTATTGTATTAATATTGGGGATTGCTCTATTGAGGTGTAGATCTTTGAATTCGGTCTTGTTGAAGTTCAGGAGGTTCACATGGACCCTCTCCTCAAGTCTTTCAAGGTGTCTCTGGATAACATCTCATCCTTCAAGTGTATCAGCTGCCCATGCAGTCATCTGCTACCATGCTGAGGGTGTACTCAATCTCATTCTCTATGTCATTAATAAAGATACTGATCCACATCAATCCCAATATCACTCCCTGAGAGACACTGTAATAATTATGTCAAGAAGGACACAACTGGCACCATCACCAGTTCCTTTATTAAAAACTCCTCATGCCTTCTCTCAGGCAACTCCACACAGCACTGACTCTTTTCCTCACAGACAACTCCACACAGCTCTGACTCCTCTCTTTCTCTCAGCACATTTCCTTCTTCCTTCTGCATGACTGGCTAACCCCAGCTTGTCCCTTACCTGGCCACCTAACCCTGTCTATCCCTCACACAGCATCTTCTTACCTTAGCTGTCCCTTGCACAACCACATATCCCTTACCTCAGCACAGCCAGCTGCAACTTACTCTCAACCAGCTAGCCTACTCTTTCATAACACCCATCCTCATTGGGCAGATAAGGCTGTTTCTATGCCTCAGCAATCAGTACAGCTGTAATTCATTGAGGAAAATTGCCTTCTGCACTAACCTTACAAATTATTCTCCTACAGGACACCATTTCCTACTGATATCTGTCTGGACACTGAGGCATTGATTGAAATTTTGATGTGGTCATCCAGCCATTTCCTTATTCTTAACCTCTATTTCTGATAAAGACTTAGCGTGACTTTGGAACCTCGGTCTCTTTCCCTTTGGAGAGGGAAATCCATGTCATCAAGATTAATAAACCTTATACTTTAAATTTTTGAGTTCAAAATATAATTTGTGCATAAATATTTGCAGAAAGTTATCACAAAATTGAGATGCAACCATAGATGTGACATTTTGAAAGAAATGTGTCAGCATCATCATTCAAATGCACATTTAAAATTTAATGGCTTTGTAAATTTTTATAATGCTTGTGCGTATGTCTGCATTTTGTGGTTTCTATCTTTTTGTATATCCTGGCTTCAGCTAGGGTAGAGTTCATTTCTTGTCAGTAGCTGTTACAATGCTATATTTGATATTCAGAATAAGAAGTGTCGATATCACACTGATGTTTTGGTCTGTTGCTAAGTTGTGTTTATAATAAAGCAAGGACTTTTTAGTTGTCTCATGCTCTGCAGTGAAGAGGTAGCAAAAGAAACTGGAAGGGAACATATCTGGGAAAGGTGACCCAAACTAACTAAGGGGGTATTTCACACCATGGAATGTCATGATCAGTATATAAACTGGGGGGAATTACTCAGAGGGGAGGCTGATCTGGGTTTGAGAAGGTGGGTCTGTCATCAGTTAGCAGGTGATAAGAAATTGTTTTGTACATCACTTCTTTTTTTCCCCTAATTATTATCGTTAATAACACTATTACTGTATTTTTAGTTTATTTTAGATTATTAAACTGCTCTTTTCTCAATCTACAAGTTTAGCTTTGATTCTCCTCCCTATGTCACTATGTTGGATGGGGGAGAGGTGGGATGAGCAAGTGGCTTTATGGTGCCTAACCTCCAGCTGGGCTTAAACCACAGCAATGTACAATAGTCAAGATTTAATATAATAGGATCTTGAAGTTAAGATGTGTGATTGATGTTTAGGGTCTTAAGCATAAGTCTTGGTTTTCAAGGAACATTCATTAAACACAAACCAGGAAGATATGCTGGCTCCTCACATCAAAAAAATGTACAAATCTAATAAGCATTTAATGTAAAGTAAGTGTTAGAAAATTGCCTCTAGAACTCCAAAATGAGTTGTGTACTGAAATCAACCTTTCATGCCTAAATTTTAGAACCACTGAGCTAAGAAAATCAAAGTTAGGTAATGCCTTTGTAAGGATACTTTTGCACTGTGAAAAAAGTTGTTATTACAAGATCATATGCTATATTAAGAGTGGAATGTCTTTATTTTCCACCCTTTATAATCAGCATGTTTTTCTCTCCCTTATTTTATTAGGTTCCTTAACCAAAGTTTGCTTCTGAAGTTTTCTTTAGCATTCATCGCTACTGGATTTGTGAATGTAAACCTTTTGTAATGTATTACCCTAACTCTTCTGTAAAAGCAGTTCCATTTTGGACTGGAAGAGAAGAACAGGTAAGGTAAGTGTGAAAATGTTGTGTTAGATTAGGTCCCTAATTTGACATTTCTAGTATCTGTTATTTGCAGAACACTTATCACGAAATGGAACTTCTTATGTCCAAAACTTAGCTCTTACTCATTGCTGTTTATTACTGTTACTGAGTAGCAGGTCCATCAGTTAGATCAATTAGATCATCAACCTGAGCATTCAGAAAATAAGAAACACATAATAGTGATCATCTGTGAAGAGGCAGATTAACTGACTTGACATAGGAATTTTCCATAGAATCATTTGTTTGCTTTGACTAATGAGACCTTTTCTCTCTGCTTGCAATCACATTAGTCACTCAGTATGCTTTTTCTAAATACAGCAACAAGAAAGAATCCTGCAATCAACAGCTTTCTTTACCAAAAATGCTGACTTTTTGACACAGAAGATCTACTGCGTACATCCAATGAAGGAAAAAGAAAATAAAAACTAGAAGGCAATGACATAAAAAGAGGTCATATAAAGGAAACCTCTATTCTGTTCTACTTAGGTGATCATAATGTCTTGACAGATTTTAGCAGGATGATGGCTGAAATTGATATGCTTTGCATGGCTAAAAAACATTTCTTAATATACCTAAAAAGCAAACTGGAAAACATAGATGTGATCAAAATGATACCCATTTTAAGGCATAGAACTTAGGAGAGATGAGTCACCTTTCACAGGTTTCTATAGTCTCTTTTATTTAGTCATACTAGAAAAGCTGGAATCTAGATTGAGTGCCTTTGTTATGTCCTTGAAGAGAAACAAAAATTAAAAAATAAAAATAAAAACAAATTTGATCCTTTGATATTTTGATAACGCCATTGTTATAAAGTCATTATAATGAATGTCTTTTGCTTTTTACATTTATGCTATTATTTCTGCTGTTCATTGGGCAAAATTATAAATTTCAGTATACTGTTAATTGATAACAATTTGCTCATAAGTATAATTTTCTTTTTGTCTCTCTTGTTTTCACTTTACCATGCAAACTGCAAGAAAAGTCATAGACTTCCTTTGATACATTTCATTTTTGGAAATTTGGTGCGTTTATACACTCTTCTGTTACATAACTGAAGGGACTGAACATATCTAAAAATGAGACATCTAAATAATACAGGACATTTTCGAACATACTTGTGTCTCACAGAGCACCTCTAATCTTATTTGCCAAAAGCTTTCACACTCCTGTCCAAACAATGAGCACTGCCTCAGAGCTTGGTCTCACCAGGCAAAAATACAGTGCAGAGAAGGAAAAGGAAAGTCTGATATGAAATGTGAGGATACTAGGGAGTAAGAGGAAAGTTAGATGAGGAGATCTTGGCAAACTATGGCAAATATTCCATGGAAAGGATAAGTTGCATTGCAAGGAGACTGTTGGAACCCAGAAGCCTGTGAGTTTTGAACTTTCTGTGCTTTCTGACACTGACCCCAGAGAGCACTGCTTTTGACTTGAGGCCTTGGAGAAGGCTTCCAAAATTGAGTGATAGGGTTAGAATCACTAGTGTGATTAAAATCACTAGTGTAGTTAAAATAAACGTATGTAATTTCACATGGTGAAAAGTTTTGAATTTCGAGTTTTAAAATATGGTAATAAGTAACAAGACAGAGATTCTTGAGTATTGTCTCTTTCCTCCTTCTTCTTCCTTCTTCTTCTTCATGCTTTCAGGTAGTTTTTAGTTAAATAGAAAATCCCGAAATGCAGGTCACAGGTGTTTGGTTATTAAGTCAAAAGTATAAATAATATAAGTGTTAGCTTTTAATTAGACTGTTTGGCTTTAAAAGACCTTCTAACTAGCTAGATTCACTTCCATTTTGCTCACTTTTAGCTAGTAGCTAGAAGTGCTACAACAACTCTCTGTACTTTAAATAACATTTAATAAGCAACCAAGTCCTAATGAAAAATCTGTCTCCTTCATGTTTTAATCCTGACTCTAAGTAAAGGCAAAAGAAAAATAAAGACAAGGCACTAACCCATTGCAGGAGACAATTCTTTTCTTGCAATAATTTATCTTTATGTATGTTTAGACAAGCTTTTTCAGGTGAAAAGGAGACCATACTACTTAAATCTTGAGCTAAGTGGAAGTGGTGTGGATGCATTGCTGCATAACTGAGCCTGATAAACACACCGTCTTGTCAGCAGGATTTAGCACTACACTAAACCAGGTGCTATGGTAACTGCATAGTGCAAACACCTTTCTGGACTAAGCAAGCATTTTGTACAACAACCTAGGGACTTAGTTACTGCAAATTTGCATACAAAGCTCACATTTATCTTCTCATAAATTTATTTGTGTTGTTAATATTTTATATACTAGTGAGAATTACATACACCGGTATAGTCAGTAGTTCTAAGGTTCATGGGTCTTGATTTCATTGCCTTCCTACACCACTGATTTTTCAAGCAGTCTTAGTCAATTTACCATATTTCAGTTCCTCTAGAAAACAGAGAAAATAATTTTATTATACAACCTTAGGCAGGAAGAACATCGAGAATTTGTGAATGTTTCAGATACTAAAAAGGGAATTCTTCTAATCATTTAATAGGCTTTTATACATTTTTCTTAGTATCCTTCTGAAGAATATATATTTTAGGATGCCAAAAGTAATGAAAAAGGAACAGACAATAAACTAATGTTAAACAAACCTTTAGGAGAAAATGAATGGTCATGATAATAAAGTGTATAGTGGTGTCTCAGTGGTGGACTCCATCCCCATATACAGGGATGAGCAGCCACACGGCCAAGGCAGCATCATGTGATACAAATGTGTGATGCATCAGACAGAGGGGAAGTGGTAGGAAGACAGAGCTTGAAATTCCTTGGTTCCTTTCAGTTAGTGCTGTATATGCAAGCCTCCTCCTGAGGGGGTGAAGCCTAGGGAAAAATGCTCATCTGACACAACTTTATCACTTTTTTGCATTGTATTGGGTATTGCTTAACATCATTGCATTACACACATCACTGTTTGGTGGGTTTTTTGGTGTTTTTTAGGGGTTTTTGTGTTTTTTTGTTTGTTTGTTGGTGGGGGTTTTTTGTTTTTTGTTTGTTTGTTTGTTTGTTTGTTTGTTTTTGTTTTGTGGTTCTTTGTTTTGTTCTGTTTTTTAAAATTCAGATAATTATTTTTTTTTTTAACCATAGTGGTCAGCTGTATGATTCTCATTCTTTGTTAGTTTGAAAACATTCCCACTTAATCCATTCTCTGTATTAGCTGCAAATACATGGAAAATTCTCATGTATGGAAATTATTTTTTAAGGATAATGCTTTAATCCAGACTCCTTGTAAGTACGACATTTTAATAGTTGCAACATATCGTGGTTTTGATTTTTTTATTTTTGCTTCCAAGAAAAGAGTAGAATCCAGGGGTTTTTGTGAGTCATGTAGAATTTAGATGCAGTAACTTACTAAATTGAATATAATTGGGCCACATCTGCCCTTTTAAGACTCTCAAAAAAACACTGTGCCTGTCAGACACAGTCTGTGATTTGTCAACTAAACTCATTTTATTTCTCATTAATGGATTTTTTTTAGTTATTAAGTTAAATTCCCTAATTGCTATCTTGTTTTTTCCAGGGAAAAACTAATATTAAAATAATGTTGGTAGTTTCCTTAGATAATTTTTTTTATTGGCAAATAAAATGATACTTTCTTTTCATCTACTCATTTAACAATGCCTTTTTTCTTCTACAGATCCATTTTCTTCCTTTTGTAACTTCCCCTTTTACCCTATGTTTTATTCTCTATACATGCACTCCAGGTAAGACTTCTTCATCTTTGTTACTGGGTTATCCATCACAGCTGCCAGCAATTCCACCTTTTTTTTGGCAGTTGGCCTCCATTCCTTCATTCTATTATTAGATACTTTTGCCTTCTTATGTACTAGGCACTCTCCACATCTAAAAGACACTGATGTACTTAGCAAAAGAAAGCATTAAGGCTGAGATTATTTTCCTGTTAAACAGGATAATTATCATAAAATCCAGAAATTCCTCTTTATACCCATGGCTGAATTTCTCCCATAATATTTTATTTTATTTTATTTTATTTTATTTTATTTTATTTTATTTTATTTTATTTTATTTTATTTTATTTATAGTCATTGCAGAATATTATTTGAGAAAATTACAAATGTCAAGGTAACAGAGAAATAGAATAATAATATAAGAATAGAGAAAACAGACCAACCTGTAGCCATACAGGCGTAGTTACTTTTGGACAGATAGTTCCTTGCAATCCCTCATGAAGAATAACTATTCTCTTTGTCATCCACTCTGACCTTGTCATTAAATACTGAACACAAAATCAAACTCTTCGACAGGATTCATAGAAGAAAGTTATTCTGGAACAAAGTGGAAGAAATAGAGATTTGGGTTTGGTTTTTTTTGACAGCCAGAGATTCAAATCCAAAGCTCAAATTTGTAATCATTTAACAGTGTAACACCATTCAGAAACTGTGATGACTCCAAATCTGCTTTGCTGGCAGTGGCTACCTGTCTGTTATTACATTGCACCGCAGGTTAAAATTCTGCTTTCACCAACTCTGCCTCCCTTGGAAAAAGCCTCTAATATCAAGAACAGTTCCATTCACTCTGAATCCTTTTGGCTATCAGGCTCAAGAAGCTGGCGTCTCTAACAAAGTGCTTCCTACCCAATAAATGAAATATGCACTTTATCACCTGCCAGCAGACCTCAGGACCTTTGTTACTCATCCATATACATCAGGACAAAACAGGGAAAAAAGCTGAGCTGTCTTTGGAGAAATCCATCTTGGGTGACCAATTTGTTCTCTAGATAAAGAGAGGAAAATAAAGGTATATGAATGGGTTCTTTAAGAGAAAAATATTGGAAAGCTCTGCTAATGTATAGGCTCTAGTTTGTCATTCAGATAATCTAAGAAAATGGGTGTCAAAGATTTTATTTCCATAATTAATGTATTTTCAACATCTCCCTCTAGCTTCCCATAACACCTTATCATCAGTTTTAGTTCAAGTCTGCTATTGTTCAGGATACTGCTGCTTAAACAGAGATGCAAATTCCTTTGGTATTTCTGCAAGTTTTTCTTCTTGTTCACTTGTGAAGCATCAGGGAAGATATAATTGCATTGCTTGCATTTAGTGGTCTGCCTCTGATTTACTTAACTGCATCCATTTGTTCATAAATTTTATGAATATTTTTAAACAGCAAACAAGGAAGGAAACACTGCCAAGAGTGTTGCCAATATAGCTTACCTTTTTCTTCTATATATATTTTTTTTTCTGAAAAATGAATTTAGGGACCCAAGGAATATACTATCAAACTATGGGTACCAAGATTTTTTTTCAGCATAGCCTGACATAGATTTGCTTATAAGAAGAAATAAAAAGCAGTGCATGCATTCTCAAAAACGCCTGCATAATCTTATATATGAGGAATGTTAAAATGGAAACAAACCTTTACACTCATTCCTGGGGATTTCTACTCCTTTTACTGCCTTCTAATCCCAGTAATACACATGGGCTCCTTCATCATATTACTTATCTAATTATCTCAACTATTTGCAAGAATTCAGGTTAAAACACAGTTTCAAGTTCATCCAGGATTACAGAAGGATTCCTCAATATGTTATTATTGAAATATGATCAATATTTCTCAGTTTAGACATGGTTATGTGTTTAAACAATCTATTCCTAATCTATTCCTGCATTATCTGATTTGAATCGAGAGATGTTTCTTGGTTTCATAACAATTCGCAAACTACATCTCATAAAAAAAAAATCAATGAGATAAAATAGCAGATCATATTACAATTTATATAACTGTAGATAAAGTAGTAAATCTTTCATAATATTGCAATATTAAAGTAACTTGATGAGATTACTTTACAGAATGCTTTCCATTGTTCATTGATTTAGGATTTGAAGCATCCATTTTGCTCCACATCTCTTTCAGATTTATAGGGTCAGTCTGCCACAGAATGCTTTAAGAGTAGAGATTCAGAGCCTGTCATTTCTGAAAGGATTTTTGGTTTGCAGTGTCTGTTTGTCTGTGAAAGTTTAGCCTGATAAGACCTAAAAGTTAGCTTTCTATCACACTTTTCTGTTAAAATAACCTTTGAGTGCTGAGAAGTTGACCATCTCTTTGTAGTAAAACTGCCTACACGCTGTCATTATAGCCATTAGAATATATTTCAGTGGTATTTCATTGCCAAGGAAAAGTTGATTTTTATGAACAGTAACAGAAAAAAGTCACGAGGCATCCCATCAGACTGGTTAAAATTAATCATGCATGAAGCATTCCTCCAGATTCTATGTGTTCCTTGTGTAAACCAACATTATTATCAAGGTTTCCCAGATCCAATGAAAGGAAATCAATAATTCATTAAACCTGTAATCTGGTATTTGGAACGACAAGCTACACTTCTCTCACATTTCTTTGAGGAGAAAAGAAAATGCTGATTCAGGCACTGCAACACCTCAGTTCAGGCACTGAGTCAACACAGAGCACTAATGCATGGGCTGAAGAAGTTCTCGTGAGAAGGACGTGCGCTTATTGTATGTGTTAATGAAGGTTCATTCTCTTCATTTGTGGCACTTGTCTGTGTAACAGATTTTTTGAATGTGTTCACAGAAGTCAATAAATGGATTTGGGGTTTTTTTGATGTAGTATCCATACAGACAACATGATTTAAATTCTGGCAGTTCATTAACTGTCCTTTAAGACTCACATGAAAGTGTTTTCCCCCCTCCTTTCTTCTTTTACATGTTTGGTATGCCAAAATAATATATATCTTAGTTATTTATGGTTTTACTACAGTGATGTAAATCTCCTTGTTAACAAATACATGCAGTTGCTTGATTGTCTTATTCAGGAATTCTTTAAGCAACAACTTTAAGTTAAACCAGATGCTGAAATCTATAAATAACTTATACAATTCTGTGGCACAGATTAATTAGCATTGCCACTGTCCTTGGTAATTGTCTCAGATGTCTCACTGTGCCATTTTTATGGAGTTCTGAATTGCTCATAAATTCTTCTTTTTACTGTATGTTTTTAAAGTAGTTTTCACTCTCGGTTAAAGCAGACAGATTGGAACATGTGGACATTTTTATTTTAATCTGGTAAGTAAGTAATATAAGGAAAATAAATTCTTGCATGTGATCTATTGCTGTGATGTGCCCTGATGATGAGACCTTCTGATGGTCTTTAGTCTTGTTCTTTAGTCCCATTCTGTCTTGATTTCCTTTTGTACTGAGAAAACTAACCGAATTTTTTACAAATGCAAACTGCTAAAGTATTTTCTTTTATTTTTTTACTCATTTTCTAATGTGGAAAATTAGGCCACTAGAAAGCAGACTGAGATCAATGCATTTCAATATGCAGCATGAAGCAACCTTCTGAAAGTAATATCTCTTATTTAATAACTTGAGCTCAGTAGTGGAAAGATGATGTCTACTTTTAGAAATCTGACTACTACCCCTGAAGCAGTTATGCAATCTCTGATTTAAAACATGAAAACATTTCCACACATAAAGATTGCTGAGAAGTAGGCTAACCCTTTGTGAGATAGCCTTTGAACACTGGTGCCGTGTCTCTGACCACCATTTAGATTAGTTACATTTTAAAGTGTCACAGCTTCTTCAAAGAGGCAGCTAGTGAAAGGACATTTTTTTCAGCTTGTAAGATTTATTCTTGTCCTCCACTGAAAAATTAGATAAGAATTAATTAAATATTATTAAACACTATCCCACTTCCAGATAACTGTTGCAAATTGTTTATCCATTCCCCAGATGTGAGGCAGAAAACAAACATTGCTTTCAGATCAGACTGACAAGGATTGATTTTTCTTTTTTTTTTAAATTTTTTTAACTTGTCTTTTTTTTTTGCAGCAATAGATTTCCTAGAGTCATCTGAGGACCTGATTGTGAAGCAGATGGTATTTTCTTTCCAGGGCACATTTTGGTCTTTGGGATAAAAGATTTAAGAAGGGAAACGTAGTTGATGTGGGAAAGCAATTGCAACCAGAGAAGAGAAGAGTGAGAATTTGTGAGAGAAACAGCCCAGCAGACACCAAGGTCAGTGGAGGAGGGGGAGGAGAAGGTTCTCCAGGTGCAAGTGCAGAGATTCTCCTGCAGCCCATGGAGAAGACCATGATGAAGACCTTGGTTAGGCAGCTGTGCCCCTGCATGCCATGGAGGTCCATGGCAGGGCAGAGACTCACCTGCAGATGGAGGACTGCAGGCTGGAGCAAGTGGGCACCTGAAGTGGGTTGTCACCATGGGAAACCCTGCTAGAACAGGCTCCTGGCAGGACCTGTGGCCCCATGGAGAAAGGAGACCATGTTGGAGCAGGTTTGGTGACAGAGCTTGTGACCTTGTGCTGGAGCAGCTTGTTCATGAAGAACTGTACCCCATGGAAAGGACCATGTTGGGGCAGTTTGGGAAGAACTGCAGTCGGTGGGAAGGACTCACATTGGAGTTCATGGAACACTGTCTCCTGTGGGAGGAACCCCAGGCTGGAGGAGGGTAAGACTGTGAGGAGTCCTCCCTCTGATTTAGAATGCGTGATGGAAAGGTATGATGAACAGACAGCAGCCTCCTTTCCCAGATCCTTGAGCCTATGAGGGGAGGAGGTAGGGAAAACTGGGAGTAAAATTAAGCCCAGGAAGAAAGGAACGCAGGGGAAAAGGTTTTTTTATAAGTTTGGTTTTATTTCTCAGTATCCTACTCTGATTTGATTGGTAATAAACTAAAATGATTTATTTAAATCGAGTCTGTTTTACCAATGCCACAGAAGACCAATACATGTATATGCAATTATCAGTATGCTAAATTGGCTTGCATGTCTTCTTAGAGCTGATACCACTTAGAAAAAAGTAATTCACATTATGAAATAATTCTGCTTTGGGTTTTACAGTTTGTAGTTGGGTCATTAGAAAAGAACAGTGCTACTGGAAAAAGTGAATCATATCAACCTTATATTGTAATAATTTCAGGATGTGAATGTAAATAATTTCTAGCCAACCACACGTTATCTATATTTAAATACAGTTTTTGTTTTTTAAATCTTTCTAAGTACTTCAAATACCAGTTAGGTACCCTAAAGTGTAGATTAAGGCTTCCACCTGTTCAGAACCTCATATATGAACAAATAATACGTTTTATCATTTTATGGGAAAATAGTAAAAATAGATGTGCTTTCTATTACATATCAAAGCACTTTGTGTTGCACGGTGAAATGAACTCCAAGACTGAGATTATATTCCTCTTACAAACAAAATATCCAACTTCTATTATTAAAGGAAAAGGATAACATTTAATGTTTTTCATCTTGCTATCCTCAGGGTAGCAGATATGAAAGGTCAACAATGAAACCACTTTCCAATAAAAAGATGATAAAATAGTCAATAAAAATGGAAATCAATGAAGGCCAGAGCACTTTCTCCTACCAACTGCTTTCTCTGAGCACATAAAACTATAGCACCTGCACGAAGTTTTCAGATCTTCACAGAGGTCTGCATTGGCCAGAGGTGGATCTGTGCTGGAGCCATCTGGCATTGGCCCTGGTGGGCACAGGGGAAGGCTCTGGCAGCTTCATACAGAAGACACTCCTATAGCCTTCCCCTGCACCTACCCTCCACAAAAAGCTTGCCATGTAAATCCAATACATTACAACAGAAAAGCTGGATAATATAGTGAAAGAAACAGCTTTTATAATGATAAAGAATCATTGCAAGCAGGCAGCATTTTGCTGTTGTGCTCCTGTGGTCTTTAAGGTTGGTTGTGGGACACATTCATCTGTCTACACCATAGTTGTGGAAAATCTCATCTTAATCATCAGTTTTGCTCTCTTGATGTACAGACCAACCAGGACTTGTTCAGAGCAACTTGCACACTTGATCGCTTATTTTCCACCTATTTCATCTTCCTGTGTGCCAAGTCCACTTCCCAAGGTGTCTTAGAGCTGCATTTCTGCCCTGTTAGTGGTGACTCACCAAGTCAAATCACTCCATGCAATGTGCAAGCAGTGGGATTTGGACAGGTAATTTCGATGCTATAATACCTATGGCTGTATAGAAATCTTTTCAGGCAATCCAGCTTTAGTTCTTGAATAACACACCATGAGTTTCTACAAACAGTATGTGTCACTGTTAAGAATATCTAAGCAGTAAGTGAAAAATCTAGCATTGATAACTTCTTCCCTCTTTCCCTTAAATATCCACAGAAAAATGGAGTGATTGTGATTTTCAGGCCTCTCTTTGGTTTGATTTAAGAGTGAAAATTCTAGGGGTTTAAGATAATAAGCATTTAGAAAGTATTACAGTCTACAACAGCCTTAAAGATCATACCCCAAACTACCGTAAAATATTTCAACATCCCCTTCCTGCTTGTGACTTACAGGATTATCTAAGAGAAAATGGAGGGGAGAGGGAGTGGAATTCAATCAAAGATGACACAAGATTATATTCAGGAGAGGAGTGCAAACTGTTGTATCAACAAAAGCACAAAGATTTTGCAAGTATTAGCAACGTCTAGACTTTCAAAATGCACTTTCCTTTATGGTCATTGCTTAATGGCATGTTTACACAGAGAGGTTCTACTTCTACACATACACGTACATTCTACTGAGGAATATAGGTGTGCTGCTGTGAACGTAGTGAAGAAAGAAAAACACAGAAACAAACGGAACTGCAATAGTGATATGCTACATAATTGGTTTTTTCAAGATTAAGCTCCTACCTTGTTAAAAAAATAAGTTCTATTAGTCATAAATCCAACAATGTTATTAGAAGATCATAGTTCAAGTTATAGACCAGCTGTTGAACACCACTACCTTTAAATTTTTCTCTTCTTCTCACTTGTACAGCTACAATGAACAAAATAGGGTCTTCTGGGCATATTTTACACTTTATGAGTGTATTATAGTCCTTATCATCTTGAAATCTTGAGATTTGCTTCTGTTTAAATACACTTACTTCATTTTATTTAATTTATCCACCAAATCTTTTCATGATTGCATGGTAACAACCAAAGATAAAAAGTCTGAAGGCTAAAGCTATACTAAATCCATGGAATAAATAGAAAAATTAAAAATATTATTTTATTTTTTAAGGAAAAAATAAGACATAGTTGGTAGTGACATCTCAGTACAAAGATTGTTTTAGTGGTAGATATGATTACAATATTGGAGATTTTCTACATTTGCATTGATCTTTAAACAGTTCTGCTTTAAAAGTCATAAAGATAAATTTAACATCTACCTTATATGTAAATTTTTATGTATTATTTTCTTTTTGTCTAATAAAATGTTATAATCTTCTTCCAGTCATTGAAAGTTACTCATGTTAAAGCACTTTCTACTACAATCTCTGAATTTATTAGTTTATAACATGCTGTTCACTAACACTTCAAAACTGCTAAACTGTATGATACAGACTTTTTATTACTTATTCTGTTGACAAAAATTTACTACAGACACTTTATTTTTTAATGGCATGTTAATGATGTATCATGCCATGAATTTATGTTTAACACAAGTTGCGTCAGCATATAATTAATAAGCACACGAATACACTTTGGTGAAGAGATTTTCAGACCTCCATAGGAAGGGCCACTTACAGATTGCAGCCTGATAAATAAGAGCTTCCTTATTTTTACTTTTCATACATGAAATAGTTTTTACGATAAACTTCAAGTGAATTTCAATTCCAGATCAATTTCTCCCTATAGTACATTTATCAAGCTTCCTCAGTATGCTCTTCACCATAGAGTCCAGTGTATCTCAGCCCTGTTTTCTCCACAGACTACACAGAGAAAACAACTTTGGACCCACATTGAAAGATTGGACTTCCTGACCTCCTACACCATTCTATGAGCCTGTGAAATATCAAAACACTAATGGTAAGTGCTGTCATGAGTGTAAAAAAGAATAAATTCAAATTCCTAAGGATTTTTTAACAGGGTCGTGAACTTCAGTGGAAGCTTTCCTATATCTGGGATCTCTGTAAGATCTTTCTCTTCGTATGAGCTCACTAAGCTGTTCAACACCATGAGAGTTTCAACTGTAAACTCTCCCACAGACCAAGCAGAGAAGTGTTTTCCTCACCGTGGCTCTTTTACTGGTTGTTTCTCAGTGTAATTTGCAATGTGAAGCTTCAGTTGAGTGGATTTGGATACTATCAGGTTCAACAATTGGCCTACCCAAAGATGCTTCAGTTTCCTCCCACTTCCCCTAAAATGTCAATCTCTCCCAATCACATAAAACTCGTTCTCTTGGGAAGACTGGATAAATGGAAGTAAGTGAACCCTTTTGAAAGTATCATCAATAAATTAGTCTGAAGATAGATAATGGTACTGTCAAATTGCTCTCTGTTGCCTATTGTTCCTCCTGCCTAGGAATGGAAACATGAAAATTTAAGATTACTAAAGATTGCATTATTAACTGCAGGTGGCAATAGAGTAGAATCTAATAGATTATTAGTTTCAATGAATTTCAATCAATTCAGGGCAGGAAGCAAGACTCATTTATTTTGTTAAGCATTTGATTAACTGTTTTTGCTTGGTTCTAATTTTGTGTTTTAATTTTCCATAATCAGCACTTAGCTGTCAGGATGACAGGTGGGTTTAGGAATTAGAAAATTAAATTAATAAACCAGTTATTTGGACTTATCTGTTTATCTATAGGATATCTGACCTCAGAAAGTACTGTCTTCTCCAGTACAAAGAGATGGGAAAGTTTAAACAGTCTGGAATTAGCAGTGTATACTGTGTCATGCTGCCTGAAAATTCTGTATTTTTCTTATACAAAGTTTAAGGCTTTTTGTTAAAAAAAAATAAATGGCCAAGTAATTTAGGAATAGAATGAAAATGAAGGACAGCATTTTCACATAGTCTAGGCTTTTGACTAGTTTTTCTTTATTTTCTTCAAAACAGGGTTTTCAAACCTCACACTGTCAAGGTCTTTCATTATAAAGGAAGGGAGACAAGGACTTTAGTTTCTCAAAGGCTGAAAAACCTATGTCAACAGCTCTTTAGAATTTATTGAATTTGAATAGTCTCACTAAAATGTTTTCAGTTTGATGAATGATAAAGATGCTTGCTTAGAATTGGTTTTGGAACATTCTACTGGGACCAACTGTTCTTATCAGATGGATGTCCTATTTATTCCAAGTTTTTGAAAGACAAGTAAAATTTTACTACTAGGTACACACAGGAATAAGTTAGTATAATTACTGACTAAGTAGACAATATTGAAAGAAAAAAGTATTTTCTCTGTCCATATGATTCTACAGATATTTGCATTCATACTACAAAATTTAGTGAGATTGGGACCCTATTGTGTTACGCAGCACAAGTGCACACATTTAGAAAGATTTTTTAAGACAAGAAACCATTTACAGTAATATTAATGGACTACTACAGGAAATTGCTTCTTTTGCTTCTGAGATTGTCATCTCAGCACAAATTTCTGAGAAAGATCAGGTATGAACAGATCCACAGTCTGTCCAGAATCTGATTGAACCTAAGCATAAATCCACATTTCTTTGCAGACTGAACTCACTTGTTACCCTTCTGCTCCCTTAGCATGGTACCTGCTATTGAAATGCATTTAAGGCTGATTCAGTTCCTTTCCATCTATCATCTTTTGTGGCTTTCCTGTAAGGACACTCACCACACTTCACTGTTGTTGTCTGTGGCAAAGACACATCTGCAGAACTGTCAGTGGATGATGTTGGGAATCACACAGAAAAGTCATCTTGGACTGCACTTTGGTTTGTTAAGCTTTTACAAGAAACCTAGCAAACTATTTCAATGGCAGTTCTTTTTCTAGATACCATTTACTTTCTATAGACTCTCTAGAAAGAAATCCTTGAGGATCTTGAATGTCTAATTACTAGAAGAATACATTTAGTTTTGATAAAATTTAATGGAAATAATCTCAGATGAAATTTAATATTCATTAGAAAGCAACTGTCTGCACCCAAAGCTTTTGTTAAGGGTGACTTCAAATGATTGGTTTGGTTTTCTAAAAGAATATGGTCAACATCACAAGGCACCTGTGCTTGTGATAGTGCAGCAGAGGGAAAAGCTAGCAGAAATTCAGGTTCAATATTGTTTCTGCTGCTGCAGTAGCTGTTTGTGACAATGGCTATTTCTGAACATCCATGTTATAATTCTGAGGTTTGGTCAGGGTTTTTTATGCACCTTTTGCCAGAGCTGTAGGAATAAGTTTTATCTGTGCTTCTATTGAAACAGTTTTTCAGTGGGCAATGTCTTCCCAGACAACCTCATCTTGCAATAGACTGGGCAGAACAAGAGCCGTCTGAAGCTGCTCTGAACCCACTCTTGGAGAAATCTGATACTGAAGACACCGCTTTAAACTAAGGGACGATGAAAAAAAGCTGACTGAGGCTTTGTCTGCACGGCCTTTTGTACAATGGCTCAAACTTAGGCTTAAATTTGAAGGAAGGCTCCGTCAGGCTTTGCCAACACATCACTGTCTCTGCACTGATCTTAGCTCTAACCCATACACAGTGCTCCCCTGCCTAATCCACCACCAGACTATCTGTTCCTGTCCTCCCCCTTGGTGCAGGTTTGGGGTAGAATGGCAGTGCAGGTGGTCAGTATACTGGGCTTCAGCCCACAGCAGTGTGCTGCAGTCACCTCCAAGCCTGTATGGTGGATGAGACACAACCTTGCAGCCTGTACAGAGCATATGAGGGAAATATTCATGATTTCATGAGCTACATAGGTCAAATAATGTATTAATAATGAATCTTAAAAGTAGCCAATGAGGTAGAGGGATGAGTTAATAAAAATCATTTAATGCCTCTGAGGAATCTGAAGTCTGGCTGATACAACAAACAAAATCTTATTTTTTCTCTTTAAAGTAAGCTGAATTGAATTTTACTTCAGAGATTATTTCAAAATAAAAAAGAGAATGGAAAGCAATTAGTAAGAAAAGTTTTTCATGTACTGAGGGAAGATAAAGACAGCAGGTCAAAGACAATTCAACAGAAAATTCCACATAATGTGTTTCTGCTGTAGCTTTCAGGTAAAGGTGAAGCCAACAAAATGCAAAATGGATTTATATAGTACAATGTCAAGCTGCGGGTGAACCGCAGATAAAATCCTATTAGTATAAACAGAGAGGCTACATGAACTCCTAGGTTTTTAATGATAGGGTCTCTGCTCTTGGACAATGAGCGAATGACAGTCTAAAGCAGGTTTAGTAAATAGATTTATATGAAATATATTTAGTCAGAAGCATTCTTCTACCAGTAAAATAAATAATTCCATTAGCAAACGCTCACTCACCTTTATTATGTACAAATTGTTATATCATCAATACACTCTGCACTAAGTATTCATCTGCATTGTCTTGCTAATAAAAATTCTTCTCCACAGGTACAGTGCTACAGATTGCAAAGAACATCAGTCAGTAGAAGTGGTTTACAAGTTAGACCTAGTGGGGTAAAGTAGTTTATTAGTGTGCATCTCATTCTGTGGCATGTAGGATTACCCACATGCAACACTTGAGTGGTAAAGATTTCCATTTGCAAAAGGTGATGAAAATAATTTCAGTAACTTCAGTACAACCCATACTTACTGCATCACAGTAATACTCAGCACCCTCATGTTTAACCTGATGGCAGTCAACAGAGCATAACAGTGAAGAAGGAAGATGACATGACTGAAGCACAGATAGCTGGAACAGCTTCCTGCCTATGTTCTGGTAGGGTGTAGGACATTTTCCAACCCAGAAAATAGCCTTAGTAATGCTCTTTAAGGTAGAGTGACCAAAGCCCTGGTTAATATACAATTGAGAAAACTTTGGAATGTACTTAATTAGATTATATAGTTCTTTTCTATTTCAAACTTCTTCAGCTTTAGGGCATTGGGTAAAATTACTGAACTTTTAGTAAATTATTTCAAACGTGCCTTGATGCATTTTTCATTATGCAAAATATATCTCATGTACCAGTGCATTCTATTTCAGCTCATTAATTCAGGATCACTTTAATATTAGGAAGTATTTTCTCCCCATCAGTGAAAGACAAATCCTGTCCACTTTTCCCAGTAGTTGACAAATAAATGGATTGCCAGTTCATTTTTTTCCTTCTGAAATTCCATAAATACCCATGCATTACATGATTACAGGGAGTTTCTAACATGCAGGAGAACATTCTCAAATAATAATTGAACATGGTTTCCAAATGATGAGGCTATAAAAGAAATTTGAGATTGTAATTTTTGCTTATTACTGGTTTCAATTCATAATGTGGCAACAGTTTGCTACATTGTTTTGCTACCTTTCTCTTTTGTAGTAATAGATATGTGTAATGGTCGGTGACCTCCCACAAGCAAATAATTTGAAATAATATTACTCTGCTACAAAAAAAGAATTTTTAGATGTTAGTGTACAATGATTCCTTTTGTTAGATTCTTTTCTGATTTCTTATTCTTGGACAATGACTTCTTACAGAAGACTGTACACACTGGGAGTTTGGTTCTTATTTTTTTCTACTGAGAATTTATATTAATATATAAGAGTCTTTCTCTGCTTTGGATGTTTCACTAAATTTGACTGTGGGAGCAGCAGACACCCATTAGAGTTTGACTCAGTACAGGTTTTGACTTAATGCAATAGGTATTAAGCCTAAATAGCACATGTTTTAGTAAGATAATGTAGGGTATTCCACCTGGCCTGGAGATACCAGAACAGAAAGCCTAAGTCTCCTATAGGTCCTGTGCTGCATCTGCCAGACTGCGCAGACTTCTTGGCTGGCACTACACCCATGTGTTCAAGTCTAGATGTCCATATGTGAGCTAGAAGTTCCCATCATACCCACCACAGGTCTGGTGAATACACTCGTTGGATTGTAGAAAGTATTTAACTCATTTGTCAGTAGATGCATATATTTCACATCATAGCTCTCTTGAGTTCATTAGACTCAGCTGAGCACAGATATTACCAGAGAGTAGTATTATTTTGCTTTATGTTATACTGGAGTAGCTGATTTGAAACACCTGCTTATCTTCATATTTTCACAAGAGAATTTTTCATCAGATGTACTGACCTCTTAATTTGATATTGGGTTAAGTATCTGTTTTTTCAAAATATTAAGCAGAATTATGAATCTTCAACAGACTTGTTTTTCTGGTTCTGATTTGAATCTAGCCAGGATGCTGTTTTCTTTTATATGTCTCTTGGAAATAAATACCTGTTCCTATTTGATTAGCCCAAATAGACAGATTGGCATGTTTTTACCATCTTTGTGTTCTGTGTAAATTTTCTATATTAAATCGGTGTTGGGTCTTCTATCTGCTGATTGAGTTTGTTTTGCTGGGACATTATACAGTAGTTTCGAAATGTGTGGTGGTAAGCAATGTGCTTACCTTGCAGATGTTTCTGGCTAAAGTTGGAATTTTTCCTCTTTAATTTATGACAGGTTTAATTAAAGTACTTTCCTTTGGTCTAATCATTATGTTAGTAATTCTAAGTTACTGCTTGAGCTCCTGTGTCACGTTCTGGGGACTACTTAAAAAAAATGTGTCTTGCCATTTATGGAATATAGGGGTTATGTTTTATAGGTACTTGCCATTTATGATTTTAGAACTGGTGGCTTCTATTAACTCTGATTTCTCTGTATCATCCTCTAATTTATTTTCTTAGTTTGAGTTTGTGCAGCTAGAGCCTTTATTTATCTTTCAGGTGTTTTTCTTCTGACCTTGAAGAGTCAATAAACACTGTTTTTAGTTAAAGTATGGAAACATTGCTTCAGGCTTCTCTTCCAATATTTTTTGTCTCTTTTTCTTTTATGTTCCTGCTTTTGGAGATTACATATTTGACCATATGTTGCTACTTAATTGCTTTTTTTTACTTTTATATTTGCATTCTTTTTGCTTGTAAGCAGTAGCTAGTGATTTAAGATGATGTACAAGCATTCATAAAGAAAACCAGCCAGCTATTCACTTCCCCACGTTCTTCATGCCCTTTTTAATACATGCAAGTATATCCAGTGTAATGAAAAATAAACTGTTTGTTTGAAATGGGGACAGGAATTGGGTATGTTAGTTTTTCTGCTCCATTACTCAGCTGGAAAAAGGAACAAACAGGTACTTATTTACTTTCTGAGTTGTTCTTTGCTTGTGCCTCATATTCAGATTGACTCAATGCTTCCAACATGATGGAACCAAATACATTTCCATGCCTGTAGTGTCTATTTTGCAGTGGTAACCTTGGGCTGCCTGGGAACGATTTGTTAACCTCTAAATTTCATATTTCATTGGTCAGCAATAGCATCAGTTGGTCTGCTCAAGTAAAATTCTGTCGTGGGTCTTGGTTGTGGCTGGGATAGAGTTCTTTTTTTCCTTAAAAACAAAAAAAAGGGGGGGGGGGAGGGGAATAAATGAAAGAGTGTTTCAAAGAAAAAGGGGAGGTAGTACAAAATGATCATGGAGAAAATAGCCTTTCCTTGCCCTCACATTTTTCCAGGCTATATTTTTAGCAATTTTATGTAGTAATCCTACTTGTAAAATGTTACAGAGAACCTTCCTTATGGGATCATAAAGTTCAGGAGTTTAGGTGATTGACTGAATAAAGTAGAGATGCTAATTCCTGAGACGTGCATTGTGGCATAACTCCAGAAGAGCAGGCTGAGGAGTGGGATGCAGTCTGTGGCTGGGCAAAAAGCCAATGAACTGCATCATTGTCATTGCAGATGAAATAATAATTATTTGTGATAGCTTGCTAATCAGTGAAAGCATGGAAAAGGCTGCTGACAAGCACCATCAAGGTAATTAAGGTGAAGCATTGAATTTGCATAAATTTACACTTTGATCACTGTTCACAAGATACTGTCTCTTGAAATAGACTTGGCTGGTTTTAAGAGAGCACTAAATCAAAGCAAAGGAGTGCAATAACTTCACAGATCAATAGTGCTTACAAAATACAGATGCACCTTACATAGGCAATTATCTAAAGAATCTATTGTCCTAATCAAAGGATGATACTCAAGTTACTTTTTCAAATTACCAAATTGTCCTAGTTAGCATATGCCATTCTAATTCCCTTTAATGAACACAGAAAAATCATGAAGATGAGATCTTTGGAAAAGACAAAAATTGATTATTCACTTTTCTTAAAAAAAACTAACCTCCTAAATGAGGGCAACTGAAGGTATAATTCCTCATATTATTTTGACATACATATACAACCTGCCTTGGAAAGATGTATTGAATAGGTTTCTTTAGGAGCTGCAAATGTGATCTCCTCATGATCTCAGGCTCTAAGTCACTGCCTCTGAGGAAAGGTTAAGCTGAAGTCCTTCAGGTTTTCCCATGCAGGTTTCCTGAGTATCAGCTACCAGAGTAATTCTGGTGATCAGACCTGCAGCCAGAGCTCTGTGCTCTGCCTGAGCTCCAGTTCTGTGATTCTTTTCTCTCTGGGAAAGAGCAACGGGTCTCTTGACAGTGCAGTCTCCTAAAGGAAATAACAGTTTATGTAAAACAAAGGACTCTGAACTCTCAAAGCATGCATGCAAAGAGCAAAAATCTAGAGTGTACACATCTATTCACTCTTCCCTAAGGTTTATTACTTACTGGAAAAACCCTACTGAGACTTCTGCAGTCCTTCTTTCTGTCAACATTTCTCTACAGATCCTTCTGACAACTCATTTTCCACTCTTTTTTTTCCTATGTTTTTTTCTAAAGCTTTTTTTTCTTCCAGATTTAGGAGGATCATCTTATTAAAAATAGCAATAGGTTTTAAAGTAATTATATGGTCAAACCTAATTTCTGAATATTTGGATTTAGATTATATTGCTGATTTCTCTGATTCTGACTAACATCATCCTACAGGAAACTTCTTTTCCTCCCTTGCTGAGCATGTAATATTGATGTTCCTAATTATTTCAGAATCTATATATCATAATGCAAATATTCTGCTTGTGTCATGAAGGTAATCACATATAGACATGAAATAATAATTTAGATGCTAAATGATTTTAGCCACCCATTCTAGAATTTTTTCTATTGCCCGCTTGTGTTCTTACCTCATCTTCTACCTACAATTATGCTGCCTAAACTTAAAAGTCTACTAAAATTGTAATCTGCTGTAAAGTTTTTGCATCTTATTTATTTATTGTGTTTTATTTTATTAATGACTTATGCATGGTCATTTGCTAACAAAGTTGTAAACCATGCTGTCATGAGTTTGGTTGATTTTTTTTTCATTTTAGCCATGCAAATTATTTTTTTACCTAGATACAAAATTTTAGTAGAAATAAAATGTATTTGTCTAGTACAGAATGTGCTTGGCATGTTTTTATATTGTACTTATTTAGAAAGATGATCTCTTAAAGCTGTTGCTCTGACACAGCCATGGAGTATGTAGAATTTGCTTTTGCAGTGCAGCAATAAACACATCCACTTAGGTACCAGAGATTTTATACTAAGACAGTTCTCTTGGCATGCTGCATTTGTATTCCAGGCAACCTCCACACACCAATGTAATTATTTGATTAAGAGCAAGTCTCATTATTGTCTATGAGAACATTCCATGCACAACTCTCCTGGTGATGCACACACTGTACATGTCTTAAAAGTGTCATCTGTTCTGCTGTTGTTTTTCACCTGTTTATTAATAAATGAATCAAGTTACTTTATAGAATACTAGAGAATTAGGACATGAAATACATACCAAATGCTGAAGCTGCCTTCCCTACTATAAATCTGATGATCTTATCATATAACTCAGAAGTCATATCTCAGATGAATGTATGAAGTTTTTGAGAAATTTGATAACACTAGAATTATTTTGGAAGTTCTGGTCTGAATGTCTGGCCCCAGTAAATCTATAACAAATACATACTGTTTTCCTGTTTTCAGCATGGCCAAGGTTTCACTGATGGTATTCAGAATTATTTCTTTAAAATTAATTCATTTAGCTTTTTGAACTCATGATTTTTTTTTACACTACTGGAATGAGATGTGGCAAGGAAAAGAAGAGAAGCTAGCATAAAATATACATAACAAAAGTGTGTGCATTTTTCATAGGGATTTTTTAATGAGGGATTAGTTACATAGGAGCTTTAGGGATTAATTAACCAATACCTAATTAAAGCACGGTTCTAAAGTGGATTCTCTGTAAATCTGAAAGTCATATTGAAGGAGAAAAAGTAGAAAATGAAGTGATGTGCAATGATGTAAAGTAATGGGTCGTTTCTAAACTGAGGCAATATGTTAGATCAAAAAGAATGGGAAAAAATCAGGAAAATAATCTAGAAAAGTGAGAACAGGAGGTTGTTGCAGTCTCTTTATTGCTTTTGATTTTAGTAGATAAAATATCTTATTTTTCTGGCCCATACTTTGAACTATGTTTACAAACTACACTTTGAAAAGTCATCTATTTTTACAATGGGGCTTCCTGTAATGCAGCCCAGAGTGTCTTGCTATGTTTCTTCTTGACTCACTGAGGATAGGGGAAAAGACACATAAGAGGAGGCAGTGATACAGAAGTCTACTCTCATTACTACCCTTGATAATCTTCATTTTCTGTATATTATCCCCATTCTTGTATCAGTTTCTCTGACCTGATATTTTAACTGCATATTCATTCTATACCCTCTGTGCTCTGGTGCCTTTATTTAGAGTATTTTTGAGCACAGTCACTTAGAGTTTCACAATAGTGAAAATAAGATGCTTTCTTAGAGGAGTAATATCAAAAACATAATGACTCTATAAAATAACATCAACTTGCACTTTGATTTTTTGACTATTTTTCCAAGTAGCATGTAAAATAGAGCCAGTATTTTTGGGGAGAAGGGAGGAACCCTGCATGGTCTTAAGCTTTTCATTTGAAAAGTAGCTTCAACAAAAATTATAAATCCAGATTATAGAGTGAGTCCCTTTTTTTCCTCCTTCCACCAATCTTAAAGTTAAAATGAGCCTTAATGCATTTTTATTTAAAGCTCCTATATAATATTGACTATAAAAATTCACCTTGCAATACCTTCATTGAATCTAATAATTTTTGGATGAATAAGTACAGATTTTACATAGATAGTCTTAGCTCAAAAACTTTTATGAAGGTGGCTCCATCATTTCTCCAGGGAAGTTTCTCAAAAGGTTAATCACTGTTAGAATATGTCCTTCTTCCCTTTTGAATTTGTCTACCTCCCATTTTAGCCCTTGAATTTTTTAATGGTTTTGGAAATTCATGGTCAGGAGGTTTGGCAGCATGGTCAAACACTAAATCTTTGTCAAGGTCATTGCTTCTTCCCAGGATGTTCGATAATCTTTTGTCCCTCCATATTTATGTCTTTTCATCTGACTCTAGGAAAAATGGTAGCAGACAGAGCCCATTATTCCTCTTTGACTGTGACCCTCTTAAAAATGGTTTCCCTCAATTCAAAAATGCCTCCTGCTTTTATCTGTCATTTCACCAGTCCTTGGTAGTCTATAAACCTTGATGGAAAATTGCTTATATTTTCTTCACATCTCTGATGGAGACATTGAGTTGCATTGGATTGAGGCTCTGTGTTCATTCTGTGATTTCCTATTAGCAATTACATTTTGTTATCCACCAGTTATCACTTTGTCATCTATTGACTAGGTGGTACATTGATCTTGACTACTGCTAATTCCTTTAATCAGAATGTTGTATGGAAAACCCCAGTTTTGCTGACCACATCAAAACCCAACAAAACCTGGCTCTTTTCATCAGAATTTATTAAACCAAAAGAATATATAATCAAATGAAAAATCTGTTATTTACTGCAATATTTATCTGATTGTATGGAACAGTCAGCCTCAGGAGTGCTGTTTGCACAGAAAAGATAACCAATCCCAGCAAAACTACTGTGATTGTGCCACTGTCTAATGTAATGTGTTATATCACTCTGGAATCAACACAGCATAGCTTTGCCTGACTAAATACAAGAGGAACATATTCAGTTGTGAGAACATGTTCCATAGATTTAAAATTAGAGAATGTACATTATCTGTAGTTGCGAAGTAATGCTAGGTTACGTTCTGCATATCTTATTAAATTTCACAAATAGAAATGTAGTGGCTGCCACTCCAGGAATCTTGGTTACCTTTTACTACTGTTACTTCAGAAAATGGGATTTTAAAAAATTTTCTTTACAGCAGTACCTTCTAGTGGTGATGTATGTTTTAGAGACACAACTATCTTTCTGCAGTTGAATCAGAAAACTCAAGATATGGCACTTTTAAATTCTCTTAAATAAAACTGACTTCAAACCTTGCATTGGGTGAAGTTTTGTCTATTTATTTCATTATTGTCCCTTAGAATTCAGAATATTAGAAACAGTATTATAATTTTCTCCATAGTCAATGATCAAATTCACAGTCAGAGTCAATAATTCATATTTAGCACATACCAGTGATAACTTTAATTTTTATGTATCTGGCTCAAAAATGTCTCCTTCCTTTTACACAGTACAATTGTACTCTCCTCCAATGAGCTTGGTTCATTGTAACCTAATTGTAATATCAATTGCACACCTCTATCCCAAAGTAATCCCCATTCAGGATATGACCACCCCTCACTGGGCATGTGCTCTGTATTTTATTGACTGTATCTTTGAGAGGAAAGTGAGAGAATTTTGCAACAATCAGTAAAAAAGATATGTATGACTAGAGTCACTCAAGCTCCACCTAAACCCAAAGAAATAGTATAAAAGTAAGTTGATAAGGGGGAAAGTTAGAGAAGACTCCATCTTAAGTGCTGGGATCAGTCGATAGGCTAAACCTGTCTTCTCACCCATAGGGACACCTACTGGATAAAAACCATACTCTGTGTTCTGAATATTTTATTGGGGATTACAGCTTGTGTATGTATTACTTTGAATATGTTTTTGCAGTCAGATATTATCACCAACAATCCTCGAACCTTAACCTGTCACAATTTTCTATTAATAAAGAGTGTTATTCCACAAACTCTTGGTGTGAGTCCTTCATGGGTGCTGGCTATAGCTGGCAGTGGGTAACATACTTGAATAAAGTGGAAGACCCACTAAGGGATCATAAAATAGGAAGACCTACTGAGAAGTTTTCCTTATGCTGTTGGTGTGTCCCTGAATAAGTCAATTGAGCCACCCTCTGAACCAGCAGGACCACTCAGCGAAAGGTCCCCATCGTGGGATGCTGAGAGGCTGGTCAGGCACAGGGATCTCTGTTCTCCTGGGGCACTGACAGACAAATCAAACACTAAGGGCTGAGGTAACTTCCCCTTTTCATGTGACAGTGCATAAGTGAAACAATTAACTATTTAAAGTAGTTTGGGACAAATGGAGAGGGAAGTTCAAACATGAGCAATTGTGTCAAAATACGTAATTAAATAGGTTTGGAAAACATGGCTTTAATAATGAGTTAAGAGAAAACCAGTGGGTTTTTTACACCTGTATCTGGATGTAAGGGGTAGATGAGTAACTGTGGTAATGCTGCAATCAACAGGAAAAAGATCCTTTTCCTAGAATAGTACTTCAAGCAACTGTAAAGCTATTTCTAGTGTTAAAATTCATGTCAGTCAAACATACCTAAAAATAAGTGTTATCCCCAGAAAATTTGGAAATTATAAGATGAAGGAAACATTGTTGACATGTGAAGCAGTTACTTGCATCCACCTTCCATGGATTTCTCTAAAGAGTTCTGTCACATCTGGTCTTCAGCTAGTATGAGCTGGGGAGATGTGTTCTGTTCTAGAGGAAAACATCAGCTCTAACATGATCAGTGAACCAGATTTTTATTTAAGTACAAAACATTTATGGTCTATAAACAAGCAAAGTGCCTTTAAATTACTTGAATAAGCACTTTGCAGAAGCAGAGTTCTAGCATTAGCAGTTGTTATCACAATGTGGATGAACAGATAGCAAAATATTAGACCTATTTATCTGTATTGTTTCCTGTTTTGAGTATCATTGCTATTGGTTATTTGAAGGAGCTTAAGGGAAGTAAGAGTGAGAAATAAAATACAAGGATAGAATAGAATGATAGTAGAATAATGTACAGAAAATACAGGACAGAAAGCTATGGTGGTGGCTTTGAATAAGTTTTTATTGTTTGGAATTTTTTTGTCCATGGAAAGACATCCAGTGCCCATGCTAACAGATAAACTAGTTTTGTTATGAGTCAAAAAAACCCTAAAAACCAAACCAAACCAAACACATTACAAAGGTTAGATATAGATGCTACAAAGAGAAAATACTGTAAAAGATTTATTGATATTTGAACAGTAAATGTCAGACAAATATGACTGAAATTACAATCATACAGAAGAGATAAACTAGACATATTTATAGAGTTATATGATGTCATATTTCTAGTTCGTATGGGGGAGGTAATCTCCAAATAGATTAAGGATTTTGGAGTGTTATGAGGAGGACTGGAAGGCTGTAGATGTGCTCTGCATTTCTTCACCAGCCAGCTGGAAGAGTGGGTAAAACTGAGGTGTACAGAACATTACTTTCCAGGTTGTTAATTTTAGAATAGGTGCTTTATAGCCTTAGCACAAAAGGCATCATTAAAAAGCGATTAATGTTAACACAGTATTTTGTTTACAGTAATAAGATTGCTATCTATTGAGCAATTGGATAATTATACTAGTTGTGATTATTGGTTGCACAGATGGGAGGGTTTAAAAGAAAATTACCTGATCAAATTCTGTTATTGAATTTTAATTCACTTTTGGATATTTTTCTTTTCTGTCTGAAACACATAATCCTTGTTACTCAGTTTACTTTAAAAGGTAAGAGCTTGTATAAACTCTAAACATTTGGGGGGAAGAGTGGGCTGTCAGTCAATGAAACTTATTTGTGCTTCATATTACTCAGCCTAATATACACAACTAATAATTAGGATGGACATTTTTTTCTAAGTCAAACATATCAGTGACTAAAGTTTAAAAAAAAAAAAAAAGAAAAAAATCAAGAAAATCACAGAATCTCAAAATGGTTGAGGCTGGAAGAGACTTTTGGAGGTAACCTGGTTCAATCGTGTTACTCAAACAGGGCCACTTGAAGCACATTGCCATGACCATGTCCACACAGCTTTTGAATATTTCTGAGGAGAGAGACTCAATCACCTCTCTGGGTAAATTGTACCAGTTCTTGGTCATACTCACAGTAAAAAAACAAAAACAAAAACAAAAACAAAAACAAACAAACAAACAAACAAACAAACGAAACAAAAAAAAACCAAACAAACAAAAAAAAAACCTCCTGATGCTCAAAGGAAACCTTCTGTGGTTATGTTTGTGTCCATTGCCAGTGCCTGGCTCTCCCTTTAAGTGTTTGTAAATATGGCTAAGATCCCCCTGCATCCTTCTTGTCTCCGGGATTTGCTTTCTGTGCATCAAGAGCCCATTTCTGATTCATATCTAAGCCATTGTCCACCAGGACACCCAGGTCATTTTCTGCTGAGCTGCTTTGCAGCTGGGTTACCCCCTGCATATATTGGTGCCTGGGATTGTTCCTCTTCACACTCAGAATTTCCTGAGTTTCCTGACGTCCTTTTCTCTGACTGTTGAGGTCCCTCTGGATGGCAGCATGGCCTCTGGCCATGATATCAGCCACTGCTCCCAGTTTAGTGTCACCTGTAAATTTGCTGAGGGTACACTGATCCATCACCCTTATTGCTATGAAGATGCTGAACAGGACAGGATGCAGTACTGACCCCTAAGATACACTGCTGGTCACTGGCATCCAGCCAGACTTGTGCTGCTCATCACCACCATCTGACCTCAGTAAATTCAGCCAATTTTCAATCTACTTCACTGTTTGCTCATCCATCAACAACTCCTTCATGGAACTCTTATAGGAGAGAGTGTCACAGACACTACTGTAGATCAGGTAACAACAGTCTCTGCTCTCACCATGTCCACCAGGTCAGTCACTGCATCAAAGAAGTTTACCAAGTTGGTAATACAAGATTTCCCATTACTGAAGCAATGCTGAATGCTCCTCCATGGTTTTCTTGTCTTTAATGAGCCTAGAAATGATTTTCAAGATTAGCTGCTACAACATCTTTGTAGAGATCAGCTAATAGCTCCCTGAGCCTTCCTTCTTGCCCTTCTTGAAGAGAGACATTTGCTTTTCTCAAGTCTTCAGGTGCTTCTCCAAGTGTCCCTGATGGATCAAAGATTATGGACAATGGCCTTAAAATGATTTCTGCTATCTCCCTCAGTGCTCATGGATACATTCCATCAGCACCCATGAATTTATCTTCCACCAAAAGTATGTGAAAACAAAACTTCCTAGAAGAATAAGTTTCCTGGCTTGTACGTTTTCTGGATTGTGTATCTTTTACTCTCTGTGAAGATGTCTCATTAATTTTCCCTTGTTATGGTTGTCTAGTAGAATTATCTGTTTCCCAACATTGTTTACAGACCTCGGATTACATCATTTGACCCAGCGTGCCAAACACTAAGCAGAATACAAATGAAATACCTGCATCTTCCAATCCAGAAGATCTCACAGTATCTAATATATATTATTCTAAAGGTACTAAATGGTTGCAAGTATTACTGTTTTCCCTTAACTTTTAATTTCTGTATTGTTTCAGTACTTTAAAATAACATTCTTAAGACAACAGTCATACCAAAATAGAAAATTGCTCATAGTTAGTCCTGTTTGTGTCTTTATTCTGACTTTCTGAAATTAAAGGATTGTGAAATAGGACAATTAGATAACAAATTAGATAAAAGAATACTTATTGTCATTATTACTACAGCAATGTATTTTAGACACAAAACAAAACTAACGCTTAAGGTAGAATAAATACTTAGCTATATTATACCTAGCAATAAAAATTGCACATATTTTGGTTTTATGTACAATATTAATTGATTAGTATTTCATAAGTTTATTGGGCTGCCGAGCTGGAAGACCTTCTCAGTGTCCCAGATCTGTCCAGCATTGCTCAGACAATTAAAGTAACATACGTTTTAGCAATTGAGCCTCATCTATTTGTTTTTAGCTTCATTCATGAATAAGGAAGATTTCAATATGTGTTTTTAACACCATAAATTGTCCATTCTTATTTTCAGTGGCAAATAAATGGCTTAGAATGAGTAACTCTTAGTGGTCCAATAGGGAAGAAACCAAACCAACCAAAGAAAACCAACAAAAAAACTCACTACAAAACAAAAGGCAAAAAAACCCTAAAAGCAACACAAGGTTTTAGTTGCACAGTGTCAGCCTTTGGAATAACCTTCCACACTCCCATATAGCAATTGTTTCTCTAAAATGCAGCATCTAGTTGAGGTTTTGTTCATTTCTTGTTTTTGCAAAATAGTCTTCTGAAAAAAATACTATAAGCAGGATCAAAATGCCTAGAAGTCATGTCTTTCCCTACATGAAACATTTTCAAAATTAATTTGGTGTTACTAGGAAGTGTTGACATTCAAAAAAGGACAAAATTGTCTCAGATATTATTCAAGACTCCTGTTATGGTGTAATAATCTGCATTATTACATCATAGGTGTTCCCTGTAGAAAGCCACCAAAGCCCAGGTTTCATGGATCACAAGCCTTACAAAACAGTATTCGTTATGGCCATAACAGAAAGCCCAACTGGAGAATCAAAATGATTAAAAGTGAAAGAACGAGAGCATTTGTTCAATTCAATGCTCATCTATATGCAGATCTGTCAGTGTTATTGTTAGACTATGCTGTCTTGGATCCAAATGGTTAGGTAAACAAAAGCAGAGCTCAAGAAGACACAGGAGGTCTTTCCTTATTCTAAAACTTTCTTTACAATAAATGAGAGATGAATAACAGTGATAATAGTAAACATTAGAAACACTTTATGTGCAATGTGCTGAGCATGTGGAAAGAGAAGAGTCACTAGTTCAGCCATGTTTGGATAGGCATGAGCCAGAGTTTATCCTTCATCTTTGGCTCACTAATTGATTTCCCACATTGGCAGTGAATGGAACTGGATTTCAGCGTCCTACATCTGAACACTGGGCAATTGAACATAAAAGCCAGCTAAGTCTCCTCTAATCTTACTTCATTCAAAGCGTTGCCTCGTGTCACTGCTAGCTGTAAGATTAGCTATAGGAATGGCAAAAGAAAACCCAGCGACCAATCTCTTCTCAAGATAGAGAAAGGGCACTTTATTGTAAAACTACATTCACTTATATACACTAGATGGCTAAACCGAGAATAGAATACAGCTCATTGGTCAGAGCGGGCAACACCTCTTGCACAGATGTTTTCACTGTAAACTACACAGTTCTCATGGTACACACTCTGTAAACAGTAGCAGATGCATATTGTTTAAGATTCTTTCCTTTCTGTTTTCTGTTTTCCTCCAAGTTCCTGGGAAAGCTTCCCAGACCGTATATCTACAGCCTGGCAGTGATTTTCTCACAACTATGAGATCGCTGTGCTTCTACAGAAGCAGTGTGGATGAGAACAGACAACAACCCTCTAGACTCTGGATCACATTAGCTGTTTGGGTGCAGCCATTTTCAAAGGAAACCATTCAAACAGCATTAAAAATAACCCTGGGTGCTTTCACTGATGAAGGTTCATATGCCGGAAGATTTGATAGTATTACAGGGATAAGAAGCATTTAAATAAAGAAGTTGTGGACTTTTGCTGGGAGGTTGCAGGGACATTATAAACAAAGTCCAAGACTTAGGCAAACGTAACCATTCTTACATGCTAAATCAAGCTCTGAAAAGCCAGATGTGATCCACTGTTCTGAAGACATCTCTCCATAAAAATGTTTCTCTTCAGATTAAAGTTTCTTTGAAACATGATGCTTGGACTCAGCATATTTGGTTCTACAGTTCCTGTCTGCCCATGCAGTGCACTGCATGTGCACTGAAATGTGAAGGGGTGATGCTTCACCTGATGTGGTGTTTTCCATACTGTAAACATTTTGGTTTCTTCTGACTTTAAAATGCTAACCTCAGAACTGAAGACTGAGATCAGCTTACTCTCATGTGGACTAGATATTAGAGCAATAGCCCAAGGCTTCTTAAAACACTTTGTTGCCATAGATTGAGATAAATGTTTCTGGCACTAAACGGTGCCTTAAGAACAGTAGCTAACACTTTGTCATTTAAATTTCATAACACCCCCTAGAATCAGATGAATCATTTTGCATTGATTTTTCCAAGATGCAAGCCTATATATATGTAATCTCAACTAGCCTAGAGAAGAATGGGAGGCAAAGTGGCTGCTGTTCAGGTTGACTTATTTCTGACAGACAAGAAGAACAGAAAACTTCTGTCAAACCTCTATTGGTTTAAAATCAAAGTCTATTTGAGTAACAACATCATGAATCCCCAGAATACAAAATGGCGCCATTATTAGCATAAATTATATGACAGCAAATTTTAGTAATAAAAAAATTTCTTCATTTGATTTCCATATTTTTCACTTTCAGGTAAAAGGAAAAAAGTATGTGATATTGCACTATAAAATTTAAGGCAGCTCAAGAGCTAGCAGCTAGTCAAAAACACTGAAACACAGAAAAGTAACAGACATTTATATTTAATCGATCCTATTGAGCCAAGAACAATATTTTAGAGAATACCTCCATTGTTCTGTGACAGAGGTGTTAACCGGGTGAATGGGATCGATCAGTGATGAGATTAAATGTAAATTGCTATTAAAGGTCTGCTACCAGCTGAGCAACTAAAAGAGAGAACTGTGATTAAATGGGTATGGTTACCCAGCTGAAAAAAAGGTTTGGGTCCTGCTGCTGAAGACTACTGATATATTTGCCCCATTTTTCCAGGCATATAAAAATTACTGAAAAAATGGCAATGCTACTGTTCCCTCATGGACCTGGAAAATGAGAACTTTCCCTCCCTGTTCTGAGGAGTAGTAGGTGAATATAAAGTATGCAATTCACCATTTTAAACTCTGTAATGCAAGCATAGAAATGAGCAGCTAGAGGGAGGGAGAGTCCAGAGGTCTCCTTTTACATAGATTCCAAGTAAAATTTTCCTGTCAAGGAAGATAACAAAAAATTTTGGTACATCTAACCACACAAATACATGAATTCTTCAGGTTCTGGTGTGCCCCCTGAAGAGGTATTAGTCTGAGTTTCTATCATCTTGCCATATCCAATGCCATGCCTTGCCAGTCTGCTAGTTGATCTGCTTCATAAACTTTCAATCAAATGTTTAAACTAACTTGGCTTATTTTCCCTGAAGTAGACTAGGGAGTGATCAAATTATTATATCAGCTGGCAAATCTGAGACAATGGTCATCCTCAACCATTTACTCTCAGGGGCAATCAAACAAGTGATGGCCTGGAGCTGATAAACTTCTGCCATGGAGTAGTCGGAGCCAAAAGAGGATGTGTAGCTCATTCTTAGTTATAAATGTATAAAATTATTTTAAAAACCCTCAAACATTTATTTGGACACTTTTTCTTGTGTGCTCAATTTATAAATTAGCCACAACAGAAGAAATATTGAAAACAAACAAGATCTTACGTCTGAAATCCTAATCTGATATTTGCTGGGATCTGCAAAGAGGTCTGCAACCTCAAAATCACCATCTATGATTCACTTTAGTTTTGATCAATACAAACAGCTTTTCTGCAGAAAAGATGCTGAACTGGATTGACAGCAGATCTTCTTTAGAACATTTACAGCATTCTTTTATCAGCAAATGTATTAATCATGAGGACCATTAGGAGAAAGCTGTGTCACATCCAAGATAAGTCAAGGGATAACAATTGAGGCGTCCAGAGAAAAATTAGACAATCAGTCCTCCAAAATGACAACAGTAATTGGGTGATATAAGTCCCTATCTAGTAAAGAAAGAATTAAGGAGAGTAAAAAATAATAATTTTTAGAGTCTCATAAATTTAATTTTTGTTTAAGAAGAAAAAAGTTCCAATGATTTAACTGTTTTGTCAAGAATAAATTTTACTTCAGCACCAGGAGACCTATTCCAGTAATCAACTATTACTATAAATGAAAGTGCAACATTCAATTACTTGTATTACTTTCATTCCTAAATATTTAGAACCTATAGCCTCTTAGATCATAAAGAACTGGGTTCTTGTCTGCTTGTCTTAAATACAGCAGTAATATATGACTCTAAACAGAGGGAAAATGGGGACAGGCTTGTATGCCACCTCAGAAAATGATCAACTAGAGATGTAATTGTTATCATGAGGAAGAGGGTGTTAAAGTCCAAATTTGAACCTCATCACATTCAGGCTTTAAAAAGGAACATCCAGTGTAATATGTCTGTAACTCTCATTTTTTTATCCAGGATTATAAATGTTGAATACACCTGAGGATATGTGCAGCATTGCAGAAGGCAGCTTACATGACAAGACACAAAGAAACATATCTGGAAGTAGCTTCATAATATCTATTCACAGCAATTTACAGTTTTATAAAAGTAAACTGCATGTTGCACAGTTTCTTTGTTGATCAGTGTCATACAGGTTTGCTGAGCACACACAATTTTTTCTCTAAGAATTTGATATACAGTACTAAACAATCTTCTAAAATTAATTTTACCATTGATTGCATAAAAATCAGGGGAAAAAAAAACCACAAAAAATTTTGCAACTTGAGATTAGATATTCTGTCCAGAAACATCAGATTATCTTTTTTAACATTACACATGAGGAAAAGTTAACATGGTAACATTATGCAACCTATACTATGGAAGGCACATAACATACTCCTCCACAGACACACTTTCAATGTAAAAGCTGCTATAAAGAATTAGATAAATAGTTCTCTATGTATGCAATATACAATAGATTAAACGTTACGACCATACTCTATGATTGTGGGGTCCTGTATATCTCCAGCTTTTCTCCCTCCTTTCTCCAGGAATGACTTAGCTATCATAGATCACCAGTGCACTAGATTAATAACAAATATCTCATTACCTGAAAATCTTTTATCTAAAGACAAATTAAAATACAATTAAACAAAAGATCTGCAAAGCACCAAAGAAAGCTCTGTGGCTAAACCAGTTTATCAGAGTAAGATGTTGTTTTCACAGTGATTTATGCCTCAGAGCAAACACTGAGGCTGCTTGCTGTGCTCACAGCCCTTTAAGGAGACAAAAGAGAAAACCTGCCAATCTAATAGTTCTGTGACTATCGTGCATGGAGAGTTGTTCCATTAGATACAATTTCACAGTAGCTTCCAATTTCTGTTTTATATGGCTTCTTAATGCTTTGTTGGTTTTTTTTTTTTTTTTTTTTTGGTTTTTTGTTGTTTTCCTCCTGGTTAGTTATCAAATACAATACAGAAGATATATTTTGAAATAGAATACTTTAAAAGAAACATTTAATACACTTCCCTTTTGCTATAAAGAGGGAAAATAGTAAAACTGAAATAAATGTCTATTCTATTGAAAATAAAGCCAGTTTTATGAAGGGAGAACAGAATGAAAGCCTGAGAGTATTAATCTGCTGCTATACTGACATACTTTGGTACTGTAGTAACAGGATGATGTTTACTATTTTGCTAGGAATAGATAAGATTTTATTTTTCACATTTGGGTTGGGACTTTGTGAGAGGTGGCTGGTTCAAGGCAAGTGTGTATCTTACCCTGGAGCACTCCAACCAGTCAGCATGACTAACAAACTGGGAATGATGGGTGAGGAGAATGCTGAGGTACTCAAAAGTTTTTGCTTATATCTTCAATGATAGCATTTCTTTCACACTTCTGGAGTGGTTGACCTGCAAGACAGGGGATAGGGGAGCAGAATTACTCTCTATATAAGGGAAGGTGGAGTTCATGACCACCTGGGGAACCTGAACATTCGTAAGTGTGTGGGACCCAATAAGAGGAATCCCGAAGTCCTGAGGGAGTTAGCTGATATAGTCACCAAGCCACTCTCCTTGATATTTTATATGAGCTATTCAGCACAGGAAACAGAAAGCTCCAGAGATACCTTACTGGGGCCTTTCAATACCCAAAGAAGGCTATTGAAAGATGGAGACAGACTTTTAGCAAGGCCTGTTACGATAGGTCAAAGAGCAACCATTTTAAACTGAAAGAAATTAAAAAATATTTCGAGTAGATGTAGGGAAGAAATTTTTTATGATGAAGGTGATGAAACACTGGAAACATTCAAAGGGGGGGTTGAACAATCTGATCTAGTTGAACATGTCCTTTCTCATTACAAGGGGGATTGGACTTTGTGACCTTCTGGGGTCCCTTCCAACCCAAGCTATTCCATGTTTCTATGATTAAAACTAGACAGCCTTTGGTGGTTTAGGAGAGGTTTGTACACCAAAGCAGAAAAGTAAATATTTCTAGGTGGTCTGGCTGACTCTAATTTTTGCACATATATAATCACCACCAATATGTTTTATCTATTTTCCTTTAAGAAACACTCTCATAAAATCAACCATTACTTGAAGCACCCAAGTTAATCTTTTGAGATCAATGTTTTCTCCTACCTTTACTGATTCACTAGCTTGGCATGGAAAAAGTTGCATCTCTTTCTACAGTGAGTTTTGAAATGAGAAAACAATATTTCCCGTTACATCTGGCTACTTCCAGTGCTCCATCTTAAACGACCACTGAGAACAAAATGAAATGACAAGCCTTTGGAGCAAATCCAGCATGAGATGTGAATATAGGCCACCAGAGCTATTGCTATTTATTGTGCCTCCATTTCACTCTACTGAGCATGCTGACACAGTATTAATTAATAATCTATTCTGAATACAAAACCTCTGATACCACTTACATTATAATATTTTTATATCATGTTATATGTCATTACAATCGACATAATGATAGCATCCACTTTGTAATGGAAATAATTTTAATAGAAAGAGCATTAAAACAACATGGTACATGAAGAAAGTGTTATTTGGTATATATTCACTGAAGTATTGCCAGAAGGCAGAACATAGCAGGATGAGTAGAAGGCTGCAAATATCATTACTCTGACTCCCTTAATAAAAACATTATATCTATTTTGATTAATATCTGTCTTACTGTCTTAAATCTTAAATTTTTTTCTCAATCATCTTCTCTGCAAGTTGTTGGTTTTTTTAATACAGGTTCATGTTTTTATGAAGCTGCATTAAATGCACAGAAACTTTAAGTGAATTCTAGGATTTGGACTTGTGAATGAAGAAGGATGATTGGACCTTGTCATTACAGGGATGACTGTGTCAGGTCTATGTGATATGAGTGATAAATTTTCAGGGATTCCCACGGGGAAAGAATTGTTCCATGTGATAAAACATACAAGCCAGGACTGGACAATATCCCTTCTATTGCATTAAGTCTGAATCCTAGAACCCATTTGGTGTTTTCTAAGCTGTGCAGGCAGTTTTGCAAGACACAATGTCAAACTCTTTCTCTTACCTGTCTATAGTATTCAGTAGGCTGTGTTGTAGATCTTTAATATACAGATACGGTTCCTGTGTAGCTAGGTGGCTGCTGACTAAAGGGGATTAGGGCTTATTATGGGATGCACAGGGAAGAGCATAGCCTTGCAGTACAATAAAACTTGTGCTATGGCTTGTTGTGGTAGGTATCATCATCAACCAATATGTGTCAAATCTCTGTAGATGCAAAAAAATTATATAAATTTTGCTGACAGTTTGCTGCTATTTGATTATTTTAGCCCTGCCAGATCTAGCAGTCAGATAACAAGGATTGCTCAGGGTACCACAGTCACACTTTGCTGTAACTTCTGTCAAGCTGCCTCTAAATACAGCATTAGATGAAACAGTCACTTACCTTTTGTGGGGGAAATGAACAATAAACATTTGACTGCTTAACTGTTTTTGTGTTGTGCTCAGTGCGCGAATGTGTGCACTTATGCCTTTAGAAGATTATTCTGAGCTTGGTGCTATAAAGCACAGAGCAAACACTGCAATAGGTGGCCATCAACACCTCGTACTGAGCGTGTCCAGGTGTCATTTCTCTCTTTTGGCCTCAACAACAGAGGCCTCCAAGGCAGCTACACCTACATGACAAATGGTTTGGTTAGTACTTCTGACAGCACATATCCACCTGCATCCCTTCCTAGTGGAAAGAAAAATTTTTACAATTTAGATTCATTAGGCTATTCTCATGGGTTTTGTAAGAAAGGCTATACAAATATACACTAATCTGTATAAATAAATGATTCTGACAAATAAAGTATTTTGGATTATTATTATATTAACTATAACTTCTAAGTCAATTGAAAATACTCTATTTGCTGAGCTGCTTTGTACTCATTTCCAAGCCTTAAATACAGAACTGAAATGGCTATTTTTGGCTTTGTTGATATTCAAAAAAGGTTAAAAATAAATCGCACTCCTACTATTTAATGCAGAGTACGGGGAGTATGGGGATGGAGGAGCTAAGCTTGGAAATCTGGAGGCAGTTTCTCATTCTTAGCACAGATGCATCATGACCTTTACACATTGGCACAACAGTATAGGATTGTTGCTACATATTTTCTGAGATATACTCATCTCTATTGCTGTTTACTGAAGAACAAAACAAATTTGAAGTAAATTAAGCTCTGCTTGAATCCAGAATTACCTTTTTTTCATTTTAAGGTATGTCACTACACTAATCTGTTTTATAGCAACAACTAGGAGCTACACCCAAGATCAGAATAGAAAGATGGCTGATTGTTCTACACTGATTTTTAATTATCATTCATTGCAACAGTAATTTAAGTTCATTAGAGCATCAATTTCTTAATGACTAGACATATTTGAAAGACAAAATTATTGGTATGAAAGGTAAAGAAAAAAAGTGAAAAGCCCATTTTTTCCTCCTGGGTAAAATAATGCCTACCTTAATATTACTTTGTACAGATGTAAAGGAGTTAAAATTATAATTTTATCTATGATACATATACTTACATTATGTTACCTGACTTCAGCTAGTTCAAATTTGTTAGAAGCAACAGATAGATGGAAATCACCCTGAGGTTAATATCTCTTCCTTCTGAAGTGCCAGCTTCCAGCAGGTTTTTTTATATCCTTAATTTTGGTATGCTGCTACTTGCAAATTCACACTGTAAGCATTTTTCTTCCTGTTTTTCCACTTACTTTTGTGTGTGTGTATGTGTGTGTGTTTATATTCTTCATTACACATCAAGGGCATTTTATGCCTTTTTATTCATTATATTCACCATAACTGTGGTCATATTCTTGTCCTCATGAGTCTGCTGTTTGATCACTTAGAAGAATTTGCTATCAGCTTTGCATTTCTCACAACAAGTACTCTGAACATATCTGTTCCTTGCAGTTCATCCTTCAAAATTATTTTGATTTTCACTAAAACTTGCTAGAAATCACATGACAGTTATTTTTATGTGAAATGCTGAATGTTTAATCCGTGTAAGATATTCAATGTATGCTTAAGGCATAAAATGTGTGTTCTTATACTATGCAAGTATGAAAAGCTACAAGTAGCTGATAATGTTGTACATCAGGGAAGTGAAAAATCTGCCGAAAACCGGGAAGGGGCTCACTGGAAAATCCCATTTCTTTATTTTTTATTAGGGGGGCTGTAAAATAGTCAAGACTGCATTTTATCACTATCCAACAAATAATATATGTTGAAGTCAAAGACTTTTTTAGATACACAAATTTATACTAATAAGTACTTCAGTAAAATATGCTGCATTACTTCACAGATTATCACAGAAGCAAAAATTAAACAAGATCTATTTCATTGTACACATTTTCAGACTCTTTCTTCTTTTAAGGAAAACCTTTTGAACAGTAGTTCTTTAAAGCCCATGGAAAAAAATCCTGAAGTGTAAAACCTTGTTCAAAGCTGCCCTGCTATTCAATATCTCATCAAAACAGGATATTGTGTATATCTGTGTGTGTGTATGTGAAAGATGACTATATTTGAAAAGTATCAGAATTGCTATCTCTGTGTTCCATGGGAAACACACAGAAAACTGCATGTCTCTGATAAGCTTGATCTTCGATATTCTTCTCAAAAGAATTTAGCACTCTTGATATTACACATACTTCCAAGTTACTTAAAACTACTCATTAAAAGTATATTCTTCGAGTTGTAAAGTTAAGTGCTCAGAAAAACCCCATGGAAGGTCAAGATTATATTAGTGTAAACCCCCTCCTGTGCATGGACATTTTAATATAGTCATTAATTACCCAGGCAACGTTAACGTTTTCAACACTTGTCTGTGACACCAAGAATTAGGGGGTTTGCCCTGTAAAATGTCCATGGTTGAATCAGACATAAAACCACATACTGGATTATCAAGTAGTTTGTGATATAACATTCACTAAACACATCTTTAGCACTTGAATTACTAGAATAACAGCTTTATGTTGTGCTTATCTGTGCAGACTAGGATTAAAGAAAAAACACTTGGCCTTGGCATTTAATGAACACATGCTGAGAGCATACACTAAATGGGAAAGAAAAACTTTAGGTAATATTTCAGGTTTTGTTGAGAACTACATGCTAGTGTTCATAGCTCATTGCAGCATTTTAAAAACTTTACCCCCAGGCCTTTTTTCTTCTCAAATCTTTTATCCCTACTCTCTTTTCCTCAGTTTTTTGTTTCGTCATTCCAAGCCCAGTTTTTTAGATTTTTTGTTTAAGTTTCTACTCAATATTTTTTTCCATTCTATTTATATTTGTTTTCACTGGGGAAAAAAAAAGCCCTCAGAAAACAAACCAGGTAAAATTAGTGAGTTGAAAAATGTGTTCTGCACAATCAGCACAGGTACTTTGTGGGGCCCACAGGAACCCAGCTATAGCATCAAGGACTCTCTGTCACCAGGTTGAAGCATGACCAGTAGGACTGAAATCTTGGCAGATTTAAGAATTTTAAAATAAACAAGTCTTCTGAGAGCACATGTGTACTGAAGTGATGAAAAAAAAAGTCCTTAAATTTGACCCACTTGTGCAGAGTTTTTGGAACATAAAAAAAAAGGTCACATTTCCTACATAGCCCTTTCTCTACTGCTTTTCAAGATCTTTTACTACAGAAGAAAAAGAACCAGAATTATCAGAGAAAATGATACCTTTTTTTTTCTTTTACAATGGTGAAAAAAAGTATTTCCCTTTATTCCAAACCCTAAAATGCCTGGATAACTTTATTCATTTCTTTTTCTTTTCTGTTTCTTTTAGTCAGCCTACAGGCTGGGAAATTTCAGTCCAGATGGCTGAAGTTTGGCAAACTTATAAACAAATGAAATCAGGGTCTTAAAATGGAAGTGATGGGCAACATTGCTAATTAGGCATTCTATATTTATTTTGCCCAGCTGCCTCCTCTTTTCCATCCCCAAATAAAAATAACCAAGAAAACAGAAAATTGAATTTGGTAAGAGATTATGGGTTTGGAGCTTTGTTTTGGGGGAGGGATTAATGAAATCCTGTGCATTAACATCTAAACATACTTTTAGGTAGCTATCGTCCTTGGAAACTTTAGGTTTTTTTCCAAAACCCGTCTAAAATTGTTTGAGTTATTCAAATTATACTAACGTTCTCTCTGTAGGTGTAAATGTTTGATAGCTATGCACATTCTAAAAAGAGTGCATTCTTGTCCATTCACTGTTCTGTCTCATCTCCAGCTTTATAGGTTTACCCCTTGTGTCCAAAGTCAATGTCCAAGCAAAGGGGAGAGTCATGTTGGTGGCACTCTGAACTTTCTGATCCTGGTTTCAGATGGCTTGCTTTGCCATCTTCCTGTTTCCCTTCAGCAGCTGGAACCCAAGAGCAGCAGCAGCAGTGCCAGCAGCCCACCAGGCACCGGCCGCACGCCGACCGCCAAGCGCGTCCTCTCGTCAGCCCCGAGCGCCGCCGGCCGGCTCCACGCTGGGAGCACTTCTGATATTATGGTCTCTATTTGAACTTCTGAGATCTGCATTGCTGGAGAAGATTTATACTCTGCATCTCAGATCTGGGAATGGGGAAAAGCTGGAAAAAGACAGCCATGGAACCACAGCACCATCAAGTGACAATTGCCTCTGTCACTGTAAACTCTACTTCATGAGCACACATAGGTCGCTTCACTTTTGTCTCTCACCCTCTTTTGGCCAAAGGTAATGAAAAATGCATTTCTAAGAGAATTGTAACTGTCACATAATTAAATTGAACCTATTTTTACTTATGTAAAGTGAAACTTTATTCTATTAGTGTTTTATATCCTGTAACATATTTGGTCAGGATATATACCAAAGGCTGCAATGAGATGACTGGGCTTCCTTTCCAGCCACTTTTCACTCACAAGGTAATATTAGGCACATCATTTAGTATTTCTATGCTTTAGTTCTCCTAAATGGAGTGAGAAAATTGTAGCTACCCCTACTTTAAATGCAGCTGTACAAATTAAATACATTATATCAAGGAACTATATGTCTAATTCCTTTATCATATTTTTTATTTCTGTTCTGTTTCTCTAAGGAATTCATGGGGATTTAAACTGACAGCATTACCTGTTGTGATCTTGCCTGG
Source organism: Sturnus vulgaris (assembly GCF_052056855.1). Taxonomy (NCBI): domain Eukaryota; kingdom Metazoa; phylum Chordata; class Aves; order Passeriformes; family Sturnidae; genus Sturnus; species Sturnus vulgaris. The sequence continues at coordinate 98,292,020 of NC_142244.1, forward strand.
ACAAACAAAGGTATTCACAGGAATTTTATTAAGTCCATACCAGCACTTTCAGTGGTTCAAGCGTTCCATCAAATCTACAAAGCAAAGAACAGACCACATCAGGAAACTATCATAGGAACCACAAGATGGGCATCAGTTCTTCTTTCATCAGGCCCCAAAGGGGACTAGAGGACAGCAAAGGACCCCAGTTAGGCTTTGTATTGAGTGAAGGGCAGAGGTGATTTTTCCTCCTTCTCCCACAGTCTGGAACTTTCTAGCATCTGCTTTGAATCCACATGCAGAGAGACCCTTAAGCTGTGCTATCTCAGACCTTGAGACTATGCCTTTTTCACATGTTCAGAGCAGAGGACAGGAAAATGGGGCAAAAATAGCTTCATGTCACACTGAGATCCTTAGAGGTGGAATGCAAGTCTAAATGGACACTATCTTTTCCAATAGCATATCTCCCTCATAAATATTCTATCACATGAAAGGAGAGACATGACAACATGTAAAATACGAGGTTTTTACTGCCCAAAATTATTTTACCATAATATAACATAGAAGGAGGATTTATTGACCTCCTTCTTATTGTATACATTATATATTGGTATACAGAAAGATACCTAAATATATGGACACGTTGTGTATAAATATATGCATTGTAACAATTTACCAGGGTATTTTTCACTTTTATTACTCTTGTGAGGTTTATTCACAAACATGACCACTTAATAGTGGAATAATAAGCAAGGACTTCACAAATATTTTACTCAAGCACTAGAAGTAGATTCAGGGCATATGTGTCACCATTTATGCTCATCCTTGGCTCTGAAGGAGTCAAAATGAGGGAGAAAGTAATCTGAACTAATGGCTCTTAGACTACCAGTAAGTAAATAATGTCAGACATTAGCCATCATCCTGAGGCCAAAATCTGCAATTCTGTTAATGTCCCAGGCAGTCTGACTGAACCAGAAACAAACAAAGCCTTTCACTTGCTCCTTCAGTAGGTCCCTCACTCTTGCTAGGTATCTGGGGCTTGGAACTTTCTGGGGGAACATGCACAGCTTCACTTAGATGGAATGTGGACATTTGGATAACACAAACCCCTCTGATTGTGAATGGAAACAGGTCTTGCTTAAGCTAGAGAATTCTACAGAAGGTTTTGGAAATGGAGAAATGCATTCCTAAAATATAGTGGAAAAAAAACCCTTCTACATCCCTTGGGAAAAATATTGATGTTATGGTAATAAAAGGGGCAATATAAGATAGAAGTTCCCAGCTTCCAAAAACTCTTTGTGTAGATTTCTGAAATACATGAATCCCCACTATGTTCAATCTGCCTCTACATCTGGTCCCAAAACATGATTTGTGATTTTAATATGGTTGGTAAGACATAAGTTAATGTGTTTTTCTCTGCTAGAACTAAAGCATTTAATAAAAAAAAAAAAAAGTAAAGAGAATGCCTAAAAATTATGTAAAATGAGAGACTGAATTTCCTGAGACAATGGCCCACAGTAATACAATGGTTCATACTCTTGCTGCCTACAGGTCACCCCAACATCTTTATGCTCTTTATATTTAACAGATGAGTTGAATGGGGGGCACCTCACTGTTACAATCATTTTTCTGCCTGAAATCTCGTCCTGCTTTAATGCTGTTCACTGTTTTCAAAATGATAATTTGAGCTTTTGCATTAAACTTTAGAGCAACAGCTACAATAAAAGTAATAAAAAAACCCCCAAAACATGTAGGAGGAAAATGTCAGGTTTCTTTTTCTTAATTTGTTTTTGTTTTTTTGTCTATTTGCATGCTTGTTTTTCCAAAAATGCTAAAGTCGTTCTGGGAGTCCAGTAATCACCAGATGTTCTACAAGGCAGTCTTAGCTGCCTGTGTCACAGCACTCACAATACATACATTTTCCATTAAGAGAGATAATATTACATGTGTTATGTGTTAAATAGCAGCCAAAAGTTTGCAGTACTGATCAGTCTCTCTAGCAGTTGTCACTGTTTCCTCCTCTAGCATTTGTATCACTGTGGTATTATGTGTAGAATGAAAGTTGGAAATAAAATCTCTTGAGTTGGAAGGGACCCACAAGGATCATGGAGCACAACTTCTGGCCCTGCCCAAGACAATCCTAGGAATCATACCATGTGCCTGAGAGCATTTTCCAAATGCTTTTTATACTCTAGGCGTTGTGCTATGACCACATCCTTGGGGAGCCTGTTCCAGTGCCCGATCCCTCTCTGCATGAAGATTCTTCTTGTGGTGTCCACTATAATTCTCCCCTGACACAACTTCAGGCTGATTCTATGGGTTAAAAATTCTATTTAATCCTTGGGGAATAAGGCCCATAAGGGTATTGTTATTGTAATGTGATTGGTTGCCAGTTTCTTCAACTCTTATAAATATGTCTCTAGAAATTTGATAGGTACTTATTTTTATAATGCAGAGCTCTGAAAGATCTAGGTACATATTTCTCAATGAATTTTTTTTTTGGCAGCACACTGAAGTTCTAGGGCTAGTGTTCCTCATAGGGATAACTACAAGAATTATGTGGGTATACGGTAGTGGGTTTTGCACCTTATCTTTGGCTTGATGGCTCAGAATAAAGGGTTCTAGACTCTAGTTTAGGCCAAATAGCTTTAGGGTAGATGTTCTGTGTTGAGACAGTGGAACATACCATGGACTGGGAGAAAGCCTGAAGCCACAGACACTCACTCTTCCTTGCTCCAAGGAGAGGTGCAGGGTGGTTATTCCATGGATTGGATTGTTCCTGTGAAAGTAAGCATGTGTGAATCAGTACAGGACAATTCTCTGGTCCAGTGGGAATGAAAAACGTGATGTATTCCTTTTACCTGCTTCCCTGCAAAACTCAGGACACCCTGGTTTCCATTTTTAGGTTTGTTTATGCATTTTATATCCAACCTTCTGTATCCAAAATGCACAAGAAACATAGGATCAGGCACTGAATACCAGACATCCTCTTTCATTCTCTTCCTCCCTCTTTAATGCCTGCCAACACATTACCATTCTCTGCCAAACTGTGTTATTCTTTTTCTGTGTTTTGGTAGAGCTGGAGTGTCAGATACTGGGTATATCCTCTTGCCCAGAATAGCCAGTCTACTGTGCTGAGGGGGTATGAGAACTACTGACTTTGCACCCAGCTGTAGGGAGGTCTGAGGCTCCATTTCTGTGTTGTGAAGGCATTTTTAGGTTAAACACGAGTTTCCTAAGCCTCTTTTTCCTCTGCATTTACTGAGTCTTAGTTTTTGTTACACAGTAAAACACACAAGCCAGATGCTTGTGGGATCAAGCAAAGACTCTTCCAAAAGAAAGCTCTCTGGAATTCTCTAGTGTCTTGACTGAGTATTGCTTGCTCCACAGTACTGCTCTGTGCTAATGGGTAGTGGTAGCTGGTTGTGGGCATCTCAGAGGGAAGTAGGTCATGCTCAAAGGCAGCAGCACCACTTCTATGAGCTCTTCTCTGCTGCAGCTGTCAAGACAGACACAACTAGCACCATCACCAGTCCCTTATTAAAAACTTTTTATGCCTTCTGTCAATGGACTTTTTTCAGGCAGCTCCACACAGCACTGACTCTTTCTCTCTGCAAGTTTTCCTCTTCCTTCTGCATCACTGGCTAAACCTCAACCCATCCCTTACTCAGCCACCTAACCCTGTCTGTCCCTCACACAGCATCTTCTTACCTTGTCTGTCCATTGCACGACTGCATATCCCTTACCTCAGCACAGCCAGCAGACTCGGGGTCACAAGCTACAACTGCAGCTGACAGCCAGCTAGCCCACTCTTTTACAACCCCATCCTCATTGGGCAGGCAAGGCTGTTACTACTCATCAGCAATCAGTACAGCTGTAATTCATTGAGGAAAATTGCCTTCTGCACTATCCTTAAAAACCATCTTCCCACACTTCTCCACTGCTGCCATTCATGGAGCCTGACTGAACAGGCTTACAGTCAACGTGCTCTGCAATCAACCTGCTTGAATGCCTTCAGTAGAGGAATAATCCTTCAGATCTAAATGCTGCTCTTAATTTAGGAATGGAATTTTCAATTTTCTGACCTTTAAAACCAGAGTATTTTTCCTGGAGCAGCAGCTGACTTTTTAATTATACAGTAAAAAGAAAAATAATTCATCTTAAGAAAATCAACATTGTTTATAAGGTTTTAGAAAATTAATGATAATAATTTAGATATATGTATAATTATATTTATCTTGGGCAAAAATACAGAGTTCACATTTATCAAGAGGGGATCGTCTATTACATTTGGAGTAATTTGGAGAAGCTAATGAATTGATTACAGTAATAATGGTAATAAATGAAATAAGTCATCCTGCAGATATAGAAGTTGAAGTCTGAATTTAGTATCCTTACAGTATAATTTTTCCAGCTAATATCTGTGTCTGTGACACATACTTGGGAGGCAAATCCTACAAACAGAATCAGCACTGTTTGATTGATCCCAACCAGTGTAATGGTGCATTTCCTCAGGCTAATTTTATGCAAAACAGACAGATGAGGAGTGGTCTGAGATTCCTATGGCAGATGATTATTCACAAAGTTTCTAAGTCAATGGAACACTTACAAATAAAAATAGTATTATTAATTATTAACATGAATGAATGAAATTACTTAAGTAAGTGAAAAGTGCTAATCTAATTCTACTCTTCTGAGCTCTGTGAGAACATTTTCTTTATCATGTGGGAAGTGTTTCAGATTTTTAATTTTCTTCAAGAATCTACAAGATTCTTGTATTGATACTGGGAAATCAGATCTGTAATAGCAAGGTAAGGAGCTTGGGGAATATAAAGAATGAAAGCAGTTGCACAACTAAAATTTTATAAAGAGAGGTTATTAGATTTGTTCATTAAATAAAAAGGGCATCCTTATAGTACCATGGAATCATGGTAATAGAAAGAATCATGATGCTTAAGAAGTGCATATTTTACCATTAAACCCACTTACAACCACGCAGTTGGACAAGATTTCTCTGAAAATTAATGAATAGTTTTATATATATAAATATATATAATACTAATATAATAATATATACAATATTAATATATTATCTATTATATAATAAGTTATATGTAATATTAATATATTACCTGATTTATTGTAAATTAATATTATTCTTTGATTGTGTCAGATGTATGTGCTTTACAAAGTCCTTAGTTTGTAGGGTCTTTGAACTTAATCCGAGTGCTGAAATTACATGAAATTTTAAATTAAATCTGATTCTTATTTTGAAGTTTATTTGTTCATGGCTTATGCAATCCACTCAATATTTTCCTAATTGAAGCATGTAGCTTTCAAGGATAAATCTGTCATCAGTTGTCAGAAATATCTGCACTTTCAAAGCACTATAACAATCCATCAGCCTTTTTCAGATGTTTTTCAACCTCCAGATTTTGCCTACCACAAGCTCCAAAGACATCCTTATCCAACCCCTTCTATGTCAACAGGACAAATGAAAATATCAAAATGTGGAGCAGGAAGAATTTCCTGGCGAATATCTTGATCTCATTCTATTGCTCTAACATAAAGTCTGATGAAATTATGGAAACCTGCTATGATAGGTGTAATTAATTTGAATATTATATATCTACAGCTTAGATTACTTGGAAATAAGATGGATGCCATAAAGCTCTCTGGAAATCTAGCAAAGATTCTGTTCATGCAAATCATTAAGTAGAAAGGTGATCATTTTATACCAACCTTGCAGTTTTGAAATGCTTCATGAGAATCTCTTCAGCACAAGGATATCAATATACAGAGATTTCAGAATGCTTGAATGTGCTTATTTCCTGTGTTTTCCTTCTAAAGTGATCTAGTGGAAATGATGCATAAGAGAAAAATATTTTTTTAAGGAGTAAACCAGAAATTATTACTCCTTCATAGTTTTGAAGCAAAACGTGTGAAAGCATTTGTTTCTTTCTGCTGGAGTGAGTCACTTTTGGAAAATACTCAGTCTGGGTTAAGCTGGTAAAACCTGCTCCTGAAAGAGAGGAGCAAACTATATTGGGCATTTTTAAAGCATCATTTTGATGCCAGGTGACAATGGCTCCTTTCAAAATGAGAAACGGAGGGCCACTGTATTGATCTCTCAATATACATCAGTCCTCCTACAGTTGCAGAGCCTACAGCAGTAGCTCCTGTAGTACTGTGTACTTCTGCAAAAATGCTGAAAATTACTAAATATATTTCTTCATTTTCTTTAATTTTAACAAGGTTCTTAAATTAGGATTAAAAAAAGTCACCTAGAGATGCTATAAATAGCCCAATATTCCAAATTTTATTAAGGCTTGGAAATCTTCCAAAAAATATATATTTCCTTCAAAACCATGTAATGGATTAAATCAGTTAATCACAAACATCACAGAAAGTAATTAGACTTATTATTAGTAGATGGAAACATTTTAAATGCTACTGAGATCCAGAAAGGGCTAAAGAAAATAATATCTTCTCACAATGAGAACTTATATTTGCACAAAGAAGCAGGGTCTTTCAGCATTATTTAGAGAAATAATTCATATATTTTTAATAGCCATGCTATGCTCCAAATTCTTGAAAGAAAGACTGTCACAATCCTGCACATATTATTTACTCTGGCGCAGCATTGGATCTCAAATACCTTAATATGGAAAGTAGAATTTTAGGTCATTAAGATGACAGCTAGTGCAATGTCAAATCAAGGGCTGCCTCAGATATGCTTTTTAAGAAACACGTTCATGATTAACTTCATAGTTTTCCAGTTCCACCATCCATACATATTATGAAGGCAGCACTTTTGCAGGCTTTAAGGTAATCATTTGTTATTCCAGACTTCCTTTCTCCTTGTGTTCTTTTGGAGAGTGAATACTAATACAAACACAGGTGAAACCACATTTCGGGAATAAGGAATATAGCAAATGTTTGTGTGTGTCCTTCTAGAATTCTATGAGAGATAGGGGAAAAATAGAGGCCAGTTAGAAAATCAGCTTGTAACAATGAAAATAAAAACTTAGAGAGGAATGGGAAAACTTAGAATTCTGTTTGCAACATCACTGATTACTCAGAATTTTCTGAATTTTTTAGAAAAGTTTCCACTACCTGATTATTTAGTAAAAAAGGACATGTTCATCCATGTTAGTCAGTAAAGAATTCCAAGGGGGTTATTATAAATAGCATGTCTCAGTGAAGGAAATAAACTGAAACTGCAACTAATGCAGTCTAGATTTATCAAAACTATTATTTTTTTTTTAATCTATCCCACAAGTTTTTAATAACTGCCTAGGTGATCCCTATTTCTGATTGTCTACTAATTATTTTCTTCTTAAAGTAAATAGTTGTCAGGGATGTGTTGGAGTAATTCTTGACCTTTGAAGTCAAAAGACACAGTTGATTACTGTAAAGTCTAATTATCCCTTATAGGGATAGTCATGATTGCTAACTTTGCTTTGAAGAAATGAGGATCCTTGGTGCATACTTAACAAAGACAGAAGATTATTCCAGGGCCTGAATTAGATCAGGTGGCTAACTACTGGTTTTCTCCAACCTTGACAGGTTTTACCAACACACTTGAACAACCCCAATTTCTAGAAGAACAAGGCCCACAGACTCAATGTATTGCTGATTTTTAACATACCAAGACAGGGCATAATTCTTTATTTATGTCTGTCCTTCTGGCAATGGTTTGCCTAATCTAGCCCGGAATATGTTTCATTTCCTTTGCAGCAATAGCACATTTCTGGTTCATATCCAGCCTGGTGTCCACTGGATCCCCAGGACTTTTTCTGCCAACCTGCTTCCCAGCTGTATATTCCCCAGTGTACATTGCTACCTGAAGCTGCTCCTCCCCCAGTGCAGAATTTTTCACTTCCCCTTGTTGCACCTCATGAGATTCCTGAGAGTCTGTTTCTCCAGCTGCTGAGGTCCTTCTGGATGGCAGTACAACCCACTGACCCTGACATCAGACACTCCTCCTAGTTTAATGTCATTTGCAACCTTGCTGAGGGTACAGTCTGCCACATCATTCACATCATTAACAAAGATGTTAAACAGGAGTGGAGCCAGTACTGAGTTCATTAGCATATCTGTTCCAATTTATCAGTGACATACCAGCAGTATTAAGAAAAAAGTACTGAATGTACTTACACCTGAAAATATTTCACCCTCTCGATTCTTACAGTAGTCTTCAGCAGTACTCAAAATTTCTCCAAGCTGAGGAATTCAAATGAATTAACTTAGTAGTAAAAAGATACAATCATTTAAAAAAAATTAAAAAAAATAAGAAAAAGGTAAAAAAATATTAGTGAAGAAAATAATCTTCAGGCTTATTCAGTAACCTAAACCTTGCATCAAGGTAAGCCATTTATTTCAAGTGATGTGTATAGAACCCTGAGGCTTTGAGGCCACAGCTCATTTGTGTTGTTAGACACTGACACACACAGACGAATGAAAGCTAGGGAAAATGTAAGAAAAGTCAAGAAATCATGAGAGCAAAGGCAAGAAAACTGTCAGGAAGTCATGCAGGGACATAAGCAGCTTACAGAGCCTATGAGCAAGTATAATGTCTCTAAGGAATATGACCTTAATAAATGCAGTCCATTACACTTTTAGAGTCAGTATAGCTTCAAAGCTATTTGCATGTAAATGATTGCATTTTCTGTCACCCAGTATTATCTGATGATTATAAGCATAGCATTTTTTTGTTGTTGTTCATGTGATTTATGCTCCAGTTCTGCTAAAAAGCTACAAAGAGGAGCTACTGGTGTCAGCAGAACTTCGTACTCTACAAAAGTTAAAGATTCAACAAACTCATGCTTTTAGATTTTTTCCTCCATATTTTCAGTATAAAAATGAGTTGCTTTTCAGTACTGCCTTACTTGGTTGTTTGCTAGAAGAACATAATGCATTCCAAAGTTATCAAAAACAGAGACTAACTAGGGTGACTATTGATTTAGGACAATCTGATGATATGACACTGAAATGAGAAAAGTGAATCTATGAAGGAACTTTATCATTAGCTATGCAGAGATACACAGCTTTTTCCCAACTTTTTACCACAGAGGGATGCCAATAAATTAAAAAATCCTGAACAATAGTTGGCATTGAAAACGAATACAGATACATTTGGAATAAGATGTCTGCTGATGATGAATGGCAAATACTGTGACCCACGTGCAATATAAATATTATTAGCATATGTATAATTAAATTAACAAAAGACAGCAAAACAGAAGTAGATGGCATTGATGACAAACATGAAGTAGAAAAAGCCACATTCTTCCACACTCATAATCACAAAAGAGTTATCACAGAATCACAGAATATGCTTAGTTGGAAGGGACTTTTCAGGATGATCAGTTCCAACTCCTGGCCTGTGCAGGACAGCCCAAGGATCACATCATGTGCCTGAGAGTGTTGTCCAAACCCTTCTTGCACTGTCAGGCTTGGTGTTGTAACCACTTTCCTGGAGAATCTGTTTCAATGCTTTAATGTTCTTTAGGTAAAAACTTTTCCTGATATCCAACCTAAACCTTCCTCTACTCAGCTTCATGTCATCCCCTCAAGTCTTGTCGCTGGTCATGAAAGTGAGGAGATCAATGCATGCTCCTCCACTTCCCCTTGTGAAGATGCTGATGACCACAGTGAGGTCTCCCCTCAGTCTCTTCTCTCCAGGCTGAACAGACCAAGTGTCCTCAGACAGCTTCCCCTCCAGACCCCTCATCATTGTCCTGGCCCTGTGTGACCTGGTTAGCTCTGTATTACAAATAAGACATCACCAAGCTACATCTGGGCTCAGTTTGATTATGAAAGTTGAGCAGCTGCTCTCAAGCCTGAAGATGTTGCCTACATCAGATCAGCAACTTAGTTATGTCAGAGACTCAACTCTTCTTAACTGAGGTATTAAAACCTGAGTTCCATGGGTTTTTTCCCTGTGCAACACATGCATTTAAATTATTTGTACTGGCATACTTTCCTGAGAAATGGATGATTTCGCCTTTTGTGCTTATATGTATGGTAGCACTTTCTCTCCTTTCTAGCCCTGCTGCCTTGTCTAGTATGATATAAAGTAGATAACAAACATCAAGCATCATTGTATTCAATGAAATCTCTCATAAATTGGCTTTCTGTACAGGATATGAACCTAACATGTTATGTTATATTCTAAGCTGTTATTCTTATTTTACCTAAGCACTTGAATCATAATTTTGAATCCTGTAAAAGTTTCTTCCAAAAGAGAAACTGCTGAATAACAGCCAAACTCTCTGTTCTCTAGACAGGAGAAAAAGTTCCCTTGCTTATGGTGCCAAATTCCTTTCAGCCTACATTTAGCCTGAAAGATGTCACTGCCATGCAACCACGAGTTCTTATGATTGAATCTTGAGGTTCCCATCTGGCTCACTGCTGTCCTCTTCTTCCATGTCTCCATCCTCCTCAGGGCTGTGCCTCATGGGCTCTGTTGGATTTAGCTGCAGTGTCTGCAAAGCTTTTCAGCTCTAGCTGTTCTACTTCTTTCTCAGGCAGCATGTTCTGCCCTCAACCAGTGCAGTAAAAGGCTGAAAATAAAACTGTAAATGAAAATTGATGGCTGACTTAAGTTAATATGCCAAGTTATGAACTAATACAGTTTCTGCAAGAAGAGTGTCCAGAAGAAGCAGAAAGGAAAAGCTCAAAGAAACAAGCTTTTCAACCGCTCTGGCTTTGTGATAACAGGTGAACATGATTAATACCCTCCCACATCACTCCTATAAAAACAAGGCAAGAAGCTGCCTTTGACTGTGTAATTACCACAGTGTAAGTCTCAGAAACGTGTCTCTGTTTTACAGGGATGTACACTTACCCTAAAGTTAGAGGCAATTATTGTTTCAGCTATACCTAGTCCTATGGAGACATTCAAAGGCATTTAAAAAAACGAAGTGAATGTGTTAGCCAGTATCAGTTGAGTATAACTCAACCCACAGCATTAATATTCTTTAAACATCAACATGTGGTGAGTAGTAATTTAGGAGGAAAACATTTAGTGAAGACCAGTATAATATAATTTTACCCATCAGTAAGCAATATAGCACATCCATGAAGATTATTTACATACTGACAGCTGGTCTGATGATGCCCTTGCCTCCCTGCCTATCACCTAGACTGTGCCAACACAGCAAAAACTTAGTGCATAAATCTTAGCATTTAGCAATTTCAGCAGTTTTCTATGGTCAGAGGTGGCTTGCAAAGTCTCCATAAAATTTGCATGGCCAAAATTTTATTTGCATCATGATGCTGGCTTCTGGCAGCACAATGGTGGTGTGATTCCATCTGCCCTGTAGTTACAGATGACTTTCCTTCTAGCATAATCCTCTACTTCAAATGGTTTTACACCCTGTGCCTTATGTAAGAATATATCTGGTATTAAAACAGCCTTTTAGTAGTGGACTCTTTTCAAATTCTTAATCTGCTCTATAAATTGTTACTCCCCTTTAAAACTCAAGTAGTTATGGCAGCATAGTATTGCATTTCATTTTATTCAGTGGACTGTGACAGCCCATAACTGTGACCTTTTTTGTGGACATGCTTATAGGTGTCAGGAATTACGACTTGTAGTAATCCACAAAAATGCTATTGCATTATCTCCTGATAATGTAAAGTAGCATAAAATATATCATTGCTGTAATAACAGCCTTTCACTTGTTCCATTCTCTTCCTCTGTTTTCAAATAGCAAAATAGCAAAAAAGAATACAAATATATCAATTTGTTCCATTTTTCTTTCTTTGTTTGTGAATTGAACTGGTATTACTGATGCAAGCTATTGGCTTCTCTAGATGCCCTATTATTTGAATGTATGTTTAAATTACGAATTTTCTCTAGGTTTTAGGACACCCATAGAAACACTTCCTTTCCAGGCTACTCTGCACTCTTTCCATCAAATCTGACATAATAGATGCTTGAACATAAAAATCAATTGCATGATATGTCTAGTGCTTTTCTTAGACCACAGAGCTACTATAATTCATAGCTATAAGTCAAGCCATGTAAAACTATTTAAAATGACTAAAGATATAACCCCCTATAAAACTGCCATAATCCTTCCCTGCAGGTTATTTCAGTGTAAATTTTTTGTAACATATGGATGATCATCTGATCTTCAAATATCTGAATATTTTGGAAATGAAAATTACTGTACCCATCAGAGCTGATCTTCAAATATTGTATTGATTTTTTATTTAAATACATTTTTAAAATAAGTCAGGCATTTTTATCTAACTATAAAAATCTTTGTGTATTTTCCAAAACAATTAAATCACAGAGAATGAATTTGTTATAAAAACATTCATTAAATTACTGAATGCATTATTTAAGGTTACTTAAATATAACAAAATATACAATAACCAAAAGTTAAAAGATCAAAACTGAAATTAAATACTTCTAATAAAAGGTCATAAATAAAGCCAATTTTTAATCTCACTATTTTTCACTTTCATTGTCATATTTGCATGTAGATTTCCAGAATTTTTCTTTTCTTTTCCCAACTTGTTTTTCTAGATCTGTGTGGGCATTTCTTTCATTAACAGCTCTGCTCAATAACAGCTTCAGTTTTGACAAACGCTTCAAACAAGGACAGCCTTCCTGGATAAATTTATTCCTTCTACTGCTCAGAGATCTGTAGTTATCAACATTATATTTGAATATATCAAATACCTATCTTTTAGGGGTGTCTTTGGGGGTGAAAGACCACAGCTCATTTGCCAAGTGCAATCACTTAAGAGTCTTTTTCCTTCAAAGCTCATGTCACAAGGGGCAAAAAAGATTAAAGTCTCTGATGCTCTTCTTTACACATGTAAAAAGCTGTTGCCTATCTTCAGTTATTTCTTTTTCTTTTGTTTCCTTAATTATCATCTTCCTATGGGAAACCAAAGTAATTTTCTTTAAAATAAATAGAGTACAACATTAAACTCCATTTTTTCCCTGCCTTTTTTTTTTCTCTTTAAGAGACTGTTTAATCAGATCTGTGGAAGTGATGGGGGAGTATGCTAGTCTCTAACCTTGCAATTATTTTAAGAATTTTGAGCCTATACACAGCTACTCTCTGAATCCCTCAGTGCCCCTTACAATAAGACTATTATGGCAAAGAACTTGACTGCATAGTAGCTACTCCTAATGTTTATTCATAAGGTTTTGCCTTTGAAATTAATTTGTAAGGTCAGTCAGGGAACACTTATATGTATAATTATGTTTCCATAGGCTTCTTCTCAATAACAATCTGCCACATGCAGCTCAGCACACCTTGTGGCAAGGCCAGTGGGACCTGCAGGCATGGGCTGACAGGAGCCCCATAAAAGCCAGCCAGTGCAAGGCCAAGAAGTGCCCTGGGGAGCAGGGTCCCTGCCATGGGACAGCCTGGGGAAAGAGGGGCCCTGAGGTGGGACTGGGCAGGGAGCTGGACATGGCATGTCCTGGAGCAAAGGCAGCCAGCAGAGTCCATGGGCCACGGACTGGGGTAAAGGATTGTCCCCCTGCACATGGTGCTCCTCAGAGCACAGCTGGAGATGGTGTCCAGTCTTGGACCAACACAGCAAACACCTGGAGAAATGGGGGGAGCTTGGGGGGGCTCTTCCTGGCCTGGTGGCACTTGTTCCCTGAGGAGAGGCTGAGGGAACTGGGCTGGTTCAGCCTAGAGACAAGACAGATTTGGGGGCATCTAACAAACCCACACATCCTGTGAGGAGACATCACTGAGGTTGCTCCAAGATGTTGTGACATCTCTGGGCTTGGAAGGATTTGAAGCTCTGGAACAAGCCATGAGCAGTGTGGCCCTGCTTTGGGTAAGGAGTTGGTCTATGGATGTCCTGAGGTCCCTTCCTGCCTGGAACAAGCTGCTGCTCTGTGCTTCCACTTCTGATATAAATAGTACATCAGAGATAACAGTGCAGAAAGCTCCATCTTGAAGGAGTAAAAATGGTATCAGAATGGCAGAGCACTGGAAGTGTTATTAAAGACATTCATTTCAGTCAGAAGTGATGAAATCAGGAACTACACATCTGAAGATGCAGAAATGTTGTATGGTAAATAGTGACTTTTTTGGAAACAGGGAAATCCAGTCAGTATTTTATTTTAACCAGTAAAACCAAATGTCAGGAGGGCACGAGGCCTGATCCATTTCATAAAAGTGCATGGCTAATGTCATTTCCGTGAGAATTTTCAGACATACTTCATAGTAGCAAACATCAAAAGATGTTAAGGAGTATCATGGCTTGCCATGGCTGCAGCCTATACACACCTTCTGAACCAGCCAGGTTGCCTGACTCGAGCTGGATGATGGTGACAACACTATCTCTGGGAAACCAATCCATGCCCTGTTATCTTTGGTTCAACATTTTTAAAGGTATAGGGAAAGAACGGGAAAATCATGGAGTTGGAGAGTTTCCTTTTGTAGTGAATTTGCTACAAAATCTTGATAAATGAGAGATTTTTGTCAAAGATATGAGAATTCATATACATTTATTTTCTGCATATCTTCATGTTTTTTCCTTCTTTTTTTCTGCATGATATTTTTCTTCTGCATAAATACAACTTCTGTTTGGTTATACTGAGTGGAGTGTGTAGAGCTGAAAGCAAACACTAAGGTGAACTGGCTTGAAACCATGCAATATTGATGCAAACCCAAGAAGAAAAAAAGTATTTGTAGACTATGTAGCCCCTTTTCAGGCAATGGATGAAGTCTGGATAAGTATTCCTAGACAAAACCATTGAAAAAATTATTTTGCATTGATGTAAATAGAATCTCTTTCTTACTTTTTCTTACTTTTCCAATTCTATTTGCCTGCCCATTGTATCTTTTTATCATATTTTTTTCCACAAGATACTTCCTAACTACTCCACTGTGGTAATTTCAAATGCTATAAATCAATGCACAACAGACAAGAAGCCACTGCTTGTTAATATACAAATGCTAGAGTGTACAAATCTTTATATATTTTCACTACAATTATTAATACATATTTAATCAAAAGAACTTTAATGCAAAAGTATTTTCATGTATCATTACCACAAGTATTTTTAATTTCACTTTTCTGCAGTGGATATCTGAAATACTTTAAAAAAGAGGTTTGAATCACTTCTTTAATTTTATGTATGAGAAAATAAAAGGAGTGTCTACAAGGAAAAATATATGCCATTTAGAATTAAAAAATAAAAAAACCTTCAAGCCTAATGTTAAAATTCCGTTGCCCACTTTTTAGCACTGTCTATTCTCTAGGTTCCTGAATGTGTTAAATATCTCCCTGACTGGTCTGAAAGATCTCAAGACATCTGGTTTTGTGCTGAAGTACCGGTATGTAGCCATACAATGCAAGGATAAGTTTCCCAAGACATCACTACTCAGCACTCCACTGCCACCTAAGGTCCTAATGTAAAGTTGTGGAAGAAAGCTGACTAGCTGGAGCCCCTAGCACTGGCATAGGTGATCATCAGTAGGGGTTGGACACATATTAAAAGGATTATTTCATGTGGTTGTACTCTACTAAAAGTAATTATAAGAAAATTGAAAGTTACTCTGACAAATGTGCTTCAGCAAGCATCCCTCCACTGACTTTCAAATAAACATCACCTTTTGTTCTGGTGATGTGGAGTGCACTGCAGGAGACAAGCACTCCTGAGAAGTTGAGGCATCATTTGGGTCACAGCTATGTATTTTTTCTTCCTAGAAGACATCTTCAGTTTCTGCCACTTCTGCATTATCATTACTTCTTAGCATTCTGCATTACCATGACCTTTCATGTCTTCATTTGCAAGTGCTTGTGAGCTCACCCTGAAAGCTTTACAAATAATGACAGTTCTAGTAATCTGGTTTACAGGGTGTGCTAACAAGCTGCTTCATTTAGGCAGAGACTTGCAAATGTTAAATGGATGCAAGAGGAGGCAGAAGGAAATAGAAACGTAAGTAACTGGTTTTACTCCTTCCTAAGAAAGCATGGTGAAAAGATGTCAGAAAGTTACCCATGGTAGCACTGAACTCAGAGCACGGAATGATTAAGCCTCTTCTCAGAATACTTAAGATGTCATATATGTCTTGTAAAACATTTCAAACATATTAGTATTTTCTAGAAGCAGCATTCCCTTGGGCAAATTTGTCAGTCTAGTTAGCAACATTTAACACTGCATTTATGGTTTTTCTTATTGCCAAAAATAACCTGACAAAAATTAATTAACAAAAGTTTAATCAATCATTTCACTATTGCTATTAAGGGATTAGTATATGTAGTCTACAAGGGATTAGAAGATGTAGCCTACAGCTCCTCTTCAGAAGTGTAGCAAGACAGAGAAGCTCTGTTCTTTCACAGCTGCTTTTTGTGTCAAAGTACTACAGCCTCATTATTTCCTTGTATTATTTTTTCTCCACACCTGAGTGTTTCTCAAGGAGTTATTGCTATTTTATTTCTTGATGATCATCTAGTCAGTATAGTGCCTGACCCTTCATTATTTGCAGGCATAGACTCTATCCCTTGGGCTTGCCAACTCCCTCAGCACAGATAAAAGCCAGTCTGTTCCTATTATTGTACCTTCCTATTTGCTGGAAAGGAATGGACATAAATAAATTAATAACTGATTTTTATCTGTGCTTTTATCTTCATCAAGAACAAGTTTACCTGGTTCATCATCAGTGATAAGCAATTTATAATGGTTGTGTGCTAAAATATTTTTATCAGTTCAGGAAATCTTGCTGTAAGAAGCACAAACACAATTATTACTTAGAAGAAGGAACCATTATTTAATAAATAAGTTTTTCCCATTATTCACCATAAGGTTGTCTTTCTTTTTTTACTAAGTGGCACCAAAAATGTATGGTTCTGATTGCATTTTACTACTAATAGTGTAGCAGAAATTTTTGCTGATGGATATGCAGGATAATGTCAGAAAGCCATCCCTGAAGTTATTAATAAAACAAAATTTTATAGATAAGGCGAAGAAAAGGTTAAAAAAATTAAAATTAGCTATTAATATCGGCAAAGATTTCAATATCATATATGCAATGTAGTTCTCAATATCTATTTTAGTTCAGTGTTCTAATAGCACTTTTTATACCATATATAAAACTACATAAAAATATGTGATAGATCCAAATACCACAGTGCATTACCACTGCACAGTAATGCAGGGTAATAAAAGAGTCAGAAACTGAGAAGGTCTTTAGGATGGAAAGGTATATAGCCATGTCTGTGCCCTTAGCACACTATTTGTACATGGTATAATTGACTGAAACTTTCACATTTGCAAAATCCCATTATCTCAATCAAAATAAAATCCATAGCAGAGGGCATGGAAGTGCTTTCTGTAACATTATTCACAGATATTAATTTCTCATAGAAAGGCATTTCTTGCCTCATCTCTTGCCTAAGACATCTCTTAGGCAAGACATCTCTTGCCTAAGTTGTCTGGGTCATCTATGTTGAGTGACTGGTTTGATGGCAAGTGATTAGGAAGGTTTTTTAGTGTTACTTCTTCCAGGGCATGTCGGTCTAAGATGTGAAAAAATAGATGAAGGTAAGGTAGAGAGATGCCTGAAAAACAAATTGTGGCAAACTCATATTTTAGTGCTATAATTTACTCTAGGAACTATACTCTGTGAATAAAATGTGACTTGACCTTCTTTTACTGCTCTAATTTCAGACATACTCTGATTTTATAACAAAGAGAAGTGATGTCATCTGGATTAATGGTAAGTCTAATAGTCCAGGCTGAACATAGGTCTTCATTCATCAGATGACTGGAGTCATATTAACAATTAGTAGAAAATAGATGCATGCCTCTGATTTTTCTTTCCTGTTTTCACACTAAAAATTTGTATTTCTGTACAATCAGAACTAATTTGGATATTTGCTCTTGTAAATATCTTTGTTCCCACGAGACAAAACTATTAGCAATAAATTTAAATCCTTCAAGCATTCACCCACAACATTTGCAACCTCATAGAGTTTTTCAAAAGTATCTTAAGAAAAAATTATTTTTAAGAAAAAATTAACAGACTAGCTGGTTGTTATCAGGAACCAAAAACTGATAAATACCTAAATATAAATTTCAGAAGCTGACTGCAGGCTGCTCTTTGACATTTGGCATAAGATGATTAATCAGATTGTTTCTATGAAGTAGATGACAGATATCTTACTGTCACGGTAGCCTGAAGAAACTAAATGCAGATGTGGATAATAAACATAGCCTTTGGATACAGGGTTTCTAGCAATCTTGTTAAATTACAAGTGATATTAGCCATATATGTTCTCAGAATGCAAGAAGAATAATATAAATGTTATATATTTTATAATCTATGTCTATCTAGCTATCTTCCTATATACATATATATATTTCTTAAATATTATTATCTAGCATTATGATAGTGGATTAATTTGACAGATTTCTGTTGAGTGACTTATTATACACAACCTTCACCACATATCAGAGTATCTATTTCTAAGGAAACTGAAGGGATCTGTCACCAGAAAATGCAGCAATAAGTACAATTCAAATTTCTGCTTCTGTTGGTAGTATTGTTAATGCCTCCTGCTAGCATAAATGAGAGACTTCACTGCCAAGAAAAGAAAGCACACCTTCCTCATCTGCTTTCCTGCTCTTTCCCTCTAACTGTGGCAATCAACATATCCTGATTTTACCTAATACTAGGTACTAATGATTTATCTAGATAGCAGACCTCCAAGTTTTAGTGTACATGCCTGGTACTATTTATAATGAGTCCTCTTCCCAGACCAGACATGCTCCTTGATCTACCATAATTTTCACAGTGATTGTCTGCTTTGCTTCCCATCAGAAGTGCCAGAAATCTGATCATGCTGAGAAACTGCAGTACTTGCCATATCTAACCTTAGTCTCTTGTTTGTTTTTTTTTAATTCTAGGTGTGCATACATCACTCTGCTGCCAAAGATAAGGTAAAAAGCGAAGTTCCCCCTAAATGAAGTCACAGTAGAGTTTGTGTGTCTTCATGGCTCAGTCCACAGGATGTCACCTTTTTCACTCAAGGCGCTCTTGAGGATCTCAGGGTGCACTGCAGAAGTGTTAGATGTGAACTGACTTGTGTGCTGGGAGTTTTAAATGTAATTGTCCTTTCCTGACACTCTATCAGGCCTAAACACACGAGCTCCTTTAAAAAAACTGCTGGGTGAGAATCTGCTCACCGCATATACTTGTGGCATCTGTCAGGCACTGCTGACTTATCTTCTGCTTGTTGAAAATCCTAGAGTCCTGCAGGTAGTGAAACATATCCAATGAACACAAAAAACTGCTAGGTACTGACTGATTTTCCCACATTTTAGCCTTAGGAAGTCTTTTCAAGACAGAGAGGACCATGAATTTAGACATTTTTAGTGCATTATGGTATCACAGCAGAGATCTGAGCTACAGCTGACTGAACCTGGCAGAGAGTCAGAAAGAGCACAGGCTCCTGGTGCAGTGCTGAGCCCAGTGTGACAAATCCAGCTGACAGGCTGATGCAGCTAAGCTGCTGCCAGCATCTTTGCATGGTTCCATCCTGGCCTACACAGACCTATCTGTTGGAGCTGGTGCATTCCTGAACAGTCCTTCCTTCCTCCCTTCATTCTTCTGTCACCCAATCATTGTAATGCTGTGGTAAGAATGTTCTACAGCTATAGGGAATTACAGAATTTAGGCAAGTGGGTAGAAAGGGGGATCAGGCTCTTAGTTGTTGTTTGGCATTGCCATGGATAGTTGACCTCATACCCATTAAAGGGCTTACACCATATGAACCAGTTGTCTAAACAAATGTGATCATTGTTTGAGCTGCTTCAGCTAGATCAAATAGGAATATCAGTCTCAATCATGTGCACCTAGAAGTGACAAGGACTAAAATGCACTAGTTTCTCAAGTATCTGTCTTCTTGGGGTTTAACAGGTCTTACTGATTTAAGTAGTGCTGAGATTACACTATTATGCATTCAGGAGTATAAAGCTTTTCAGAGATGTCTAGCAGCACTGGCGTTCTCCATACAGACACAGCAATGGCAGCAGTCAACTTCTGTAAAGTTTCTCAGCTAATCTGTTTTTCAGCATATACTTTTAGCAAAGCTGAAGGCCAGGCAAGCATCCAGAGACAGCTTTATTGCTTTTTACCTGAGCCATTACACAGACAGTAATTTTCACCCAATAAAATAAAACAGTCCTTGAAACTGCTCTCTGCAATCTCTCAGGCAGGATCTTCTGGTGATATTTACACCATGATGAGAAGATGGAAGGATATATAAAACATAATTTTTTCTTAACTTACAGAATGTGCAATTTAAAATTTTCCTGATTATCGCAGTATGATGATACTAAGCCCAAGATTTCTACTTCAGATAGCAAGATTTCTGCAGCTGGAATTGGAATCAGGTTTACAACATCAGCACAGCAGGCTTGTTATTAGATGTCACAGTGCCAGCTCGGTACTGTAATGGTCTGTGTGACACCTGGAGAAGACAACAGATCACTGCATGTACCTGGAGGGACAGAGGTCAATGCACCAATACATGCTCAATGCATTTCTAATATTTGCTCCTGATGTACAGTTTATGGAAACACTACACCTTCCCTACAGTCACTGAGAGCATTTTCCTGGACACCAAAAAATGGCTGTTGCATCTGGACACATCATGTGTGCTGTAGAAAGCACTAAATCTTGTGATTTTAGATCTTTCAGTGTTTCCATAACTGCAAGGAATGGTCATAAGTCCCACCTCTGATTCATTTGCCCTATACTTCTTAAATTTCTATTGTTTTATATAAATATCTTAGAAAATAAAGCTTTTCCTTAGTTTAATTCTTTTGGCAGTCTCTTCAACCCTGCTTTTGCTAACACCAGTACAATCAGACTTTTCATTCGTAATAAAACAGTATTTATGTCGTGGTCTAATGTGTCTGTTCACATTACACACCTGCTTTCTCCTTTTTTTCAGCCAGGAAGTGATTGTTTTTTTCTTGTTCCAGTTCAACAAGCAAAGTGAGAATTTAAAAGACAAAGACACACACACAAGAAGTTCTTTTGGCAGCATAGTTCATTGCCCAATCACAAAATAAATAAAAAGTAGATGCCTAAATACGAGCTTGTGGTTAAATTGTTTAGTGATAAAATATGGCCTTCAGTGACCCTCTGTGGGGGTTCCCTGATTAGATCTTAGGGATGCTCTATAAAAATTTAAATTTGAGATTCTTAGATTGCAATGACATCCCAAGGTGTTATCTCAGAATACATCAGGAACATTACTCCTCTAAGGTGCTCTGATGAGATTCCATCTGGAGTACTGCATTCAGCTTTGGATCCTCAGCACAGGAAAATCATAGACCTGTTTGAACTGGTCCACAAAAATGATCAGAGAAATGGAGCAGCTCTCCTGTGAGGAAAGGCTGAGAGATGGGGTTGTTCAACCCGGGGAGGAGATCTGGGACACAAAATTGCAGCATTTCAGTACTTACAGGGCGCTTATAAAAAAGATAGAAACAAACATCTAATTAGGGTCTGCTGTGATAAGACAAAGAGTAATGGTTTTAAACTGAAATATTTACTAGAAGGCTGATGAAACACTGGGTCAGGTTTCATCTTGCCCACTGCCCACAGAGAAGGTGGGTGTCCCCTTCCTGGAATCATTCAAAGTCAGGTTGGACAGGGCTCTGAGTAGCCTGATCGAGTTGAAGATGACCCTGTTCACTGTGGGGTTGAGCTTGAACTAGACAACATTTAAATGTGCCTCCCAATCCAAACTCTTCCACAGCTCTATGATTATATGTTGTTGTACTGAAAAGGATTTGCTCTTCTCCTTTTACTGAAAAAGCTGAGGATGACCAATACACATTTAGATTTGCTAAAGATGTAACTAAATATGTGCATCAAAATCAGTGTGTAAGTTTTCACATGTTCAGGATACCTACATCAAGACAACAACATCATTGCTTCTTACTTAACTGGATATTCCAAGGCTCCTAACATCCTCCCCTTCTGGTATTTTTAAAAGAGATGTACTGAGAGCCTGAGCTCCTCAGTGGCCTGCCAAGTGGAGGCAGAGGTGGTAAGAATTCCTGAAATATATCAGGAATTTTGTCATCATAGCTTTGCAGAAGATTTCAATATTGATCAAATTACAAAAACTAATGAAAGACTCTTCTTCGAAATATTCATTAAGATTGTCATAAGGCCAGACATCAAGAGAGGGATTAATCTGACAAATTTAGACATCCACAGTGTAGGCATTTTTCTGTCAGTGAAGATAGATGTCTAGATTCAGTGATCAATGGGAACATGTGACCAGATAGATCATAGTAATCAAAAATCTCTAGAATCTGATTTAGATGTTTAAAGCAAACATCATGAACAAAAGTTCTTACTTGAAAAAGCACTGGTACATAGTAAAATTAAAAGGTTTAAGATTCTTAATCAATGATTGATAGAATACAAGATACATATGGGGTGCTCCAAAAGAGAGAAATGAGAATTCTGGAGTACAATAAGAGGGAATTTCTTGGAAGAACTATTCAATTGCTTTGAATGGCATTATGGAATTCAAAATCTGGATACTATGGTCTTTTCTCTTGGAGCTCTTTTTGGAAAAGGACATTAAAAAATAGGATTGCATTCAAAAAAGAAGTGCATCAATATGTTATGGGTTGCTCTGTTAAGGTGGATGGCTGTCACTTGATATGATATTGGATCTTAAGGTGAAGTCCTGTGTAAAAGAGGTCCAGTGAGAGTTCCCTGGAGGTTTCTGTGCCTGTTTATAACCTACAGAAGATTCAGAGTGCTGACACAAGGTATAAATGTTTTTATTGCACATTTCTCAATCAGGGAATGAAGACTGTATCATTTGGCCTCTAATATTGATTCTTGTCTACATTGTCTGTTGCCAATCTCAGATCACAGTTAATATGTGTGAATTTATCAGCATTAAGCCTATAGCTACTAACAGATAAACAAAAAGGTCTTGTATAAAGCTTGTGAGGTTTTTCCTGTCAATGAGTCTCCGTGCCTGTAACAAAAAAATTAAATATTTATGTTAAATGACTAGAAATTAGTTGGTAGGCCATCATAGATCAAGCCAAATAATGCGATCAAACAAATAAACAATGCAAGGTGAGTTTAATTTAATTTTCATTTTTATGAAAACAAAGAAAACACAAGTTAATGCTATCTAATCTGATTTACCAAGATTAAATTGAGGGATGTTGACTGTTTTGAATATATATATGATATTATATTAAACATTAATTAAATACTTCCCTGTTATCTTTTGCTGTCAAGCAGCTAAATAACTGCCTTTTTTGTGGGCAGGTGTTCTTTTTTCTCTGTCAGCATATCTAGGACATAGTCTTTGGTGTCAAACAATAAATCTTTTCCTTTCTCATTGGCCTTGGGTTTTTGGGTCTTTTTGATGAGTTTATTAAACAGGAGGCCATTACCCCCTCGACCATGTAGTTACAATCAGTAGTGTAATATGTAATAAATTCACCTAGATAATTTTGTCCTGCAAGCTATACCTTCCATACCAGCTCAGGAAATGTTTCTAGATTTTCAAAATCTGACATTCCATCCAGCATCTTTTCTTCCTCTTTGTCAGCATGTACGTGAAAAGAACTGGAACCTACCACTTATGTAATTTACTCTTTTTAAAAGCATTAGGCTGGATCTCTAAAGCACCAGGATAAATGCATTTTTGTTGAGCTTCAATTTCACAGCTTTCTTTTTCAGTGTAAAATTTAGACAATTAACAGAATAAAATCATAATGAAAAAGTCACTCTGGCTTTTCTTCCTCCATAGAATGACCAGGTTTTATGTTAATAAAAGTGTACACATTTTTTATCAATGATTGGATGCATCAGTTTATTCTCTTTTTAAAGAGATCTACTTGGTAATTCTAGGAGTGGAGAAAGACACTGAAGTTAATTACATGAAAATTTAGCTACCTGAGAATTAGAGAGATGTTATAACCCTTTCACTACAGCAAATGAAATATCACTCTTCAGAAACTGCAGGACTCCATGCTGTTAGATTAAGAATTCTGTAGTTGTAATTTATTAGCATTTAGGAAAACTACTAATCAGAATATGATGGATTGCAACTTAAGTGTGTATGATGACACTAATGCATGAGTTGATTACTTTTGCTAGTAATCCCTTCTTTTTTATTATAAGTGGATTTCATATTTGAGTTAAGTGTTTCAGTTTTCAAAAAATACTCCAAATTCCTGATCTTTTTCTGTTCTACCTATAGTAATACTTTTATTATATTTTTTTGCTATTGTTGTTATTTATCATATCATGCAGTATTGTACATTGGCACCCAATATAAGCTATCATCCATTTTGCTCTGTTTTACATTGCTCTGAAGAGCTTATAAGTGAAGGCAAGAACCAAACAACCACAGTCACCACAAAGGGGTCTAGCAGTGGAAGGCAATAGCAATAAGATGTTATTCTATATGATAATGCACCACAGGCTTTTATGCAGTGGAGACATCTGTGTCTGAGCTGGTCACCTGAGATCATTTTATAGTAAAAAAAGAGAAAAAGATAGCTAGAAAATTACTCATACTAAGGCACACATCAAAATCAGATCAAATTAATTACATGGTATTTTTTTTTCATTGGTTCTAAAGAAAAATTTTGGGTAATTAGATCAGATGTAAACATCAATAGCTGACTGCAATTAAATCCTATAATTTCTGTTCAATCACTGACAAGTCTATTTAAAACTATTTTAAATAAGACACTCAACAGGCAATAATCTGGTTTTGTGGAATGTTACAAATCTTCCAATTGCTGAATGAGGTACCAAATATCTAATTGGTGCCTGGCAGACAGCACCTGCTTTTTGGGTATAAAAATTGATTCTTTCTTGAGAGATAATTATAAACCATCATAATCAGGGAAGATTCATGGGGGTGATATTCAGGGTAAAAATATTCTCTGAATAGAGAAAACAGGTTTGAAAAAGAAAGAAAGCACAAAACTTCAGCAGCAGTTCTCAGAGCCTGGAATTTATCTCCTCTAGTTTTACACCTGAGCTAATCAAATTAGAAACCTTATATAGGTATTCAGGGGAAATTGACTGTCACTTTTACTTGTCTGATTTACTTAAGATATCTGGCCTAAGTTATGCGATACTTGTGACATTTTTTTTCCTAATGACTAACAGTCTTGAAAACCACAGCACAGATATCAGAAGCTAAACTTCTTGTAAACAGTTTTTGAGGAAGAGATATGAAAGAAAATGATAGAAGTGCAATACCAGTGCCTTGTAAGATCAGTAAGATGTTTTCAAGTCTCTCTCAATGGGAAGCAGATTGATGGTTAAACGCCACTCTGTAAATCTAACAAAATCATAAATGTTTAAGATCAAAATTTGAACATCTTTTTGATGAAATACTATCCCTCTTCTTTGATACCACCCTCTGATAAATATAAATGGAAAAAACCCAAACAAATAAAAAGCTTTCAGCAGGAAGGTTCAGTCTGATAGTAGGTTTTTTTCTTTTTCCATTTTCTAAATCAAGATTGCTATTTTCTCTGCTCTTTCTTTTGGGGATTTTGTGTTTCCTGCTACTGATTGTAAGGGGACTCTGTGGTGTATATATATCAACTACTTTTCCTGCAGCATTTCAGAAAAATAGCAACCCTCTAGAGCTTTGGTAGGAAATTTTTATGAGGCATTTGAAGAAAGGAAAAACATTTTGAATAAGGCAAAACATGTGTTAAAATTTCAGGATTTGGGAGATTGTAAAGGAAAAGCATATTCAGGCTCAAGGGGTTATTAGAAGATCTAAGAAATATTGCTGGCAAAACTTCTATAGCTGTATAAACATCGTATTTCAGCAGAAAAGACATGGAACAAGATAAAAGGAATAAATGAGAAAAAGGCCAAGTCTTTTGCAATACATACTTTAATTAAGGATGAAACCACTGTTGATTCACACGTACAGAAGTTTAACATGCCAGGTGGGAGCTCTGCTAATACTCATGATAACTATAGACTGATTTTATCTACATTGACAGAGCTTCTATTATGTAGTTATTTTTTTGTTCACATTTTTTTCCTTTTGAAACATGCAATTACATTCTGAAAGGCTAACTGTTAGTGCTATTGTGTAGGCTTTCTGGTTAATTTCTTTGGGCTATTTATCTCCAGTAATATTATTCATGAAATATAGAAATTTTAGAAGGTAAGAGTTGGAACAGTTTCCTGAACTGAACTATCATCATTTGATAATATAAAAGAAAGAAATTTTATCTTCCTTGGTCATTTTCAGAACTGAAATATTTGTTGAATTGTTTTCCTGGTTTTTTGGGGTTTTTTGTTGTTTTTTTTTTTCTTTAAGGAAATGTTACATATATAAATATCAATATTTTCTGTAAAAGGAAATCAGGTTTTGTTTCCAATGAGATAAATTCTCTGCTAAACAATATAGGACATTTAAAAGTAGAATAATATGTTTATAGAAGTTTCTAAGTTCCTTTTAAATTCTCTACATTTTGTCCAGAAAGGTTTTTCTGATTTGGTTGGATTCATCTATTTTCAGAAATGCACCATTGTGTATGTGTTTATGATGCTGCCATAATGGTGTAAACAAATTAGTTAGAAATCAGGATCATGACCTTTCAAGCTACTTGAATATTATGCAGCACTAGGTTTGCATTTCATAGGAAAAAGAAAGGTCTTGCTTCCTCCTTGTCAGAATACCTTTGTTTCTTTCATTTTTTTTATATAACCTTGTTGTTCAGAGGCCCCAGGTAGCCTTGAAGCTAATCCCTGTGAGAGGAGGAAACTGGTCTGACTGCTGCTGATTACAAAGCTTTGATGCCAGCAATTCAGTTTTTAATCCACTCACCATCTCTTTTTCAAAACTATACTTTTTCAGTTTGCCTATGACGATGTTACTGAAGATGGTGTCAAAACCCTTGTTAGTCAAGATAAAAAATATCAATAATAATATTCACTATTTCTTCCTCATGCACCAAGACAGTCTCATCACACAAAACTATCAGGCTGATTAAGCAAGATATCCCCTTTGATAAGTCCCCAGTAACCTTTTCTTCCTTCATGAGTCTGGAGATTATTTAGGGAAAGTTTTGCTCCATCACATTCACAAGGATGAGGTGAGGTTGCCGGGTCTGTATTTCCCTTCTTGAGGTAGGGGCAACATTTTCTTTCTTCTAGTCCTCAGCAGTCTCTCCAAGTCACAGTGACCTTCCATAGATGACAATGGTGTCTCTGCACCAGTTGTTTCCCTCAGCACTTGGGGGTGCATCCTGTCAGTTCACTTGGACTTATGTCTGTCCAGTGTGTTTAAATGTTCCCCAGTCAGATACTTCTCCATGAGGATGATTCAGACTTCTCTTGACTCAGACTTTCTCTCTTGTCTCAGAGATCTCATATTCATGAAAACCAATCTTACAAATAAAGACTAAGTCAAGGAAGGCATTAAGTATCCTGGCCTCAGACAATGCTTTTCCATTCCCTCCAGGTCATCTGTCCCTGTTTCCACCTCTTTTATACTTCATTTTCATGTCTGAATTTTGTCATTAATCTTTCTTCATCTATGCAGTCTCATGATAAATTTACTTGGCTTCCTGCTCATCAGTAAAAACCATTCTTGAGCTCGGACTGGATGATGTTGAATATCAGCTCTTTTGGGCTCTTCTCTCTGGGGCTATCTCTCATGACATCCTCCCAAGAAAATATGGGAACAGCACAAAATCTGTTTTTCTAAAATTATGCCTGGGGGTCCTGCTTTTTGCCTATTCTTCAGAGAAAAAGTTCCTTAGGAAGAGCTTCCTCACCAGGTTGTCTACAGCAGACACCCACAACATCACTGATCCTACTCTGCCTGAGTAATCCTGACTCCCAGGCTCAGCTGACTCATCACCTGTACCAAGACAAAGCTCAATACAACCACACTTCTCATTTAAAGGGTGACTCCTTCTCCTTTCAGTCCCAGCCCAATTTCCCCAATATTCTGTGTCCATCCAGGATAATTTAATCTGGGAGAAACCTCATAAGGTCTCTTATTCGAGCTTCTGATCAAAACAAAGCCAGCTCTAGGGTCAGAAACAGCTGCTGAGGTCTTTCTCTACTCTAGCCTTGAAAACATCTATAGAAGGAGCCTAGACAAACTCCTGGAGTACCTGTTCTGCTGCTCAACGGTCCTCATGGTGAAAAATACTAATTTCAAATTTTCAAAATAAAATATATAGCTTTAGTAACATTTAAAACTTTAATTTGATAGATATAAACATCATTAAAACATTAATGGATCATATTAAAATTATTCTGATACATCATTTGAAATAAACAAAGAATTTTCCACTAACAGATTTTTAATTCAATTCATTAATTTTCTACAAGTTTGTCACACTTAAATTCTTTCCCATCCATAAAAGTGATTCCACCAATAAGATATGTGGAATATGGTATTTTCTCAATACAGTTTAGTTTTATATCATTAAACATAAAGTCTTACCCCTTCCATCCTCCTTTTAGAGAAAAAGTTAATGCTTTAAAAGAAGACTGCATAGCTCCATGTGGTGGAAAATACATTATTTACATGTTCTTTCTCATTTTGTTTGCTGCTTTCCAGACTTGCAATAGGTGCAGATGGATCCTCCTGAAAGGAGGTGACCAGACTAAGTGAAATTTCCCTCTCTTGAGAAAAGTGCACCTAAATTTACAGATTAAATGGAGACAGATGCAATCCAATCCATTCAACAATTTCTTTGCACAACCTGGATCTGACAAAGAGAAACTTCCTAGGGACTAGAATGTGCAGAGATCTGATGAGCTTTGTTTTAAACAAATTACTTTTGAGCCCTCTGATGAACAACTGAAATAGAATCAATGACTTCCTTATCACTAGACCTTTCTGAAATCCTCTGCCTTTCCATCTATAAATATATACTATAATCAAGAAGGTAATTAATCCAATGTACCCGTGAAGATGTTCTTGCAGCTCTGTACAGATAAATCACCTTTATCCAGAAACAACTGTAAGTAAATTAATATTTGATAGCAAGTAGGTCAAATTTTAAATTATAATCAGGCATAAAAGACACACAGACAGACACTGTTTGTGAGGCATTTTTTCATCCTTCTTGAAAATACATCTGAACTAAATGTATTGTCTACATTTGAACTAAATGTATTGCCTAGATTCCCAACTAAATCCAATGTCTGCATTTGCATCCCTTGAAAGCCTGGGTCCTGTGAACTGGCCAAGTCTCTTAAGGGGTTACCTCTCCAAGGGGCTAAGCCTGATCATACTGTGCAATGCATAGAAGACATAAGCTCAGTGAGAGGATAATTAATCTCATCAAAGACTTGAATTGCCCTTTGGAGTGTCTAAACTTTTTCCTTCATCCTAAATAAATCTAAGAGCAACTATGACCTCAGCACCGGTGCTGAGAACATTTGCAATATCCAGGCTTTCAACACCTTTGTGAGGCAGGATCAACATTACTTGTAGAGTTAAGACATTTACTGCCTGGACAAAGAAGCAGATCATCAGGGAGGGCAAGTAAAGTATTGCACTTTACTCTTGCCATCTGTTCAGGCAAGTGAAATACAGCACAGGAATACCTAATCTGTCCAAATAATTTAATTAATCTAGCCAGGGAGGCAAAATCTCCAGACTAGCTCATTTACCACCCCAGAAATTAGCAATTTTCGCCCCTTGATAAAGTTGTTGTCTAGGCTTCAACCTCTTTGCAAAACAGCCATACTGCTTTACAGTCTACAAAAATGAACCCATAAGACAGTTAATAAAAACTGAGTTCATTGATAGACGCAAATTCCAGTTTCTACTGGAATTGGGCAACCTGCAGTATTAAAGACATGTCATTAAAATCAGCCTGTTTCCTGTATGACAGTTATTACATGCTGCATAAAATCCCATTTCTCCTCCCTTTCATATGGAGGAATTGAAGCCCAAACAGAGAAGTAAATAAGCTTCTTGGTGTCAGTTAAAATATCTCATCAGAACTGCTTTATGTGTTTGAACACTGAAATTGCTGGTCTGCTGAATTTTATATTCCCAGGACTCTAGAGCAAGATTTTATCATTTAAGGACTATAACTCTTTTTATAAAAATTCTATTTATTTGTTGCTATTAAGAGCCTGACAGTCTATTTCAATACGAAATTCATCAATTGTATCTCAGTTTTGCACAGCCCCTTTTTGTTCTGCAATATAGATCTTGACATGGGTAAGGAGATAGAGTTTTGAATATTTTCTGGCATTCATATAATAACATTTGCATTTCTTTTTGTAGAAGGAAATGGTTTATACAAAATGACAGTTGTGAAGTTTTCAGGTTACTAACAGTTTGCTAAACCTGACTGAAAGGATGTCTTTAGTCTAGCAGTAGTAAGCCTCAGCAGTCCTGCAGGAGAAGGCTTATCTGCGCCAGCTTTGGAAACAAGGAAGGTGCTTTATTTCACCTTAGGTTAAGCATTTTAAGGATATATAATCCTAAAATGTTGCTCTACCTCCCATCCAAATACATAAATGCATGAACTGCATCCTACTTTTGCCTTCAACTCTATCATCTCTCTTGTACTGCACTGTGGGATGCAATGCTGGTTATCTTGGAAGCCAGAGGACTGTGAAAGGACACACTGTGAAGGCTGTAAAAGAAATTGATAATGGTGCATTGATGTGGAATGAAGGGGCACAGAACAGAAATCTGTGTGTATCTGAAACAAAACACTTCTTTAAATTATTAAATTCAGTTAATTCTCTTTACACAGCACTACAGCTAGACCTCAAAATCTTATTTACATTTTCACTACATTGCTTCTGATTGTGTCATGTAATTTGTCATTGGGATTTGAAAGTAAACAGGTAAAATTACAAGATGCCTAGAAGTATATTTGGCTAATATTATCTGAAACAAAAATTCCCCAGCACAGCAGAATGTTTTCTGAATGTGATTTTCTTAGGTAATTCAAACTACGTGTTGATTTTTCCCCAAACTAAGGGAGCCTTCTCTGGTTTTTCTGTTCAAGAGAGTACATTGGGATAGCTCTGTATACACTGGAAAAGTTTTCTGATTGACCTAGTACCAAAAAACAAGTACCCCTGCAGAGTGACTATAGGGCTATTGCACTGAGCTACATTTATGCAAATTCAAGTACTGCAACTTAATGTGCAATGAAACACATGAGGAGTAATGGCACAGGAAGAGTGTTGCAAGCCTTGTTCAAAATGCCTCCCTCCACATGATCAGTTCTGAAAGAAGGCGGAATTTCCTGTTAAAATAGAGTGATTTTACCCACTGAGAGGTGAGGAATTAAGAAAAAATATCAATATAAAAAGAAAGGATAATGTCATTAGTTGTTGGTACTATCTGTGGTTTTTAACTGGAGACTGAATCTCTCACATATGACTCATAACATGGGAAATATATAACAAAGATTATTTTAATTATTTGCCAGCAAAAGTGCATTGACTGATTTGATTTCATAAAATTAATTTGGTAAAAATAAGCAAAAGAAAAAGCCACAGAAGGAGCATCTATAATGACTTAAACTATAGGCATGGATGAATTTCTTTCAGTCAGTAAAGAAAGGCCAACTGAACCTAAAAGTCGTTTTAGTCAGGACCAAAACTACTCTGTGATTCATCTCCTGTCAGTTCAGAGGGTAACTTGAATGGAGGACAACAAAGGGTTTAGTGACACCAGGTTGGATGGAGCACTGAGAAACCTGATCTAGTGGAAGATGTTCCTGCCCATGGCAGGGGTGGTGAAACTAGAGGATCTTAAATGCCTATTCTCACCCAAACCATTCCATAATTCTATGATTCTATGAGTACTTGAAGGGGTTTTTTTTAATAATTTCCCTTAAGAATACGTAATTCTTTGTTTTTATACAATGTCAAAATACTAATTTGCTTAGTGAGGAAAGGATACAGAATTAAACAAGCATTTTATATTATCTAGGTTGGAATTTTTGTTTCACTAAGAAGTATAGAGTTTGAATCAAGGTGAAGCAGAACAAAAGCCTCTGAAAGGGCAAGCTATAAACTGAGAGGATGATAGGCTTCAAAAGGCTTTTTAACAAATAATAGTCAAAGGGCAAAATCCCTAATATTTGCAAGTCCCAGTAGAGTCAATGTGTTGTGATGGATGCTCATACACCACTGAGAGCCTCAGACACACAACAGCTCAAGTCAATCCTTTAAATGAGATGCTACAGAGGAGAAGGGCTCCAAAAAATTATTACAAAGGGAAGAAGAATACATGTTTTGGGACCACTAATGCTCAGCACTTCAGCTTTTAAATAATATTAAATATTTCAGTCACACACATGGCAGAGATACTCTCTGTTCATTGGGAATTCTTCTAATATTTTTAATTATCATTGAACTTCAATTACTAATAACTGCAATTCTGCTTCCCTCATTTTGTTGTTCTCTCCTGCATCAATGTCAATCACTGCTCTCTTCATTAATATTCATCCTTCACTAAAATTGTTTCTACAGGAATAAATTTTCTAATGAAAGGTTATTCCTACATTATGTAAAATCAGTGATGAATGTAATTGTCGTGTCCCACTCCTAGAAGGAAAGCAGGACTCAAGATTTTTAGGTGCCCATGGTCAAAAAAGAACATTGAAAGCCCAAAAGGGTCAAAAGAAAAGCTCACAAAGTTTTGCTAGCAAACTACACACTTGGCATGGAAGTCAGTATGTATTTTGCACCCATCTCCTAGTAATTATCATAACAATAAAAGCATAAAAAGTAAGAGGGGAGAAAGAGAAAACAGAAAGGGAGATCAGATAGCAGATAGCCCTTGGCCCAGGGTCTATCTAGATGACAGAGTGCCCAGGGTCCTGGGGGTGCCACCTGGGCTTTGTGTGGGCACCTCCTTACAGGTAATCTTTCCCAGCCCTGGCACTGGGCTTCTCTCTATTCACGTGAGTGATTTAGCATGAACAGTCCAGTCCTCTGGGCTTTTCTACAAAAGGGTCGAAGGCTTCTGAGGTCTCAATCTTTTGTTTGGTCTCAGGTTTTGAGGCCTCAATCCCCCTCTATTGGTCTTGCCCACTCCTTGTCCCCCTTTCTGCACCCGCAGCGCATGCTGTGCAGTCACCACGGACCTGGGCAAGGAAAACTGTCTCTGGAAAGGTGCTCCCCTTCCTTCTTAGAACTCCCTTTCAGACACATCCTGTTCCAGATTGTCCACTTGAAAGGCCATCAGCATTTGAGGAATAGCAATGCATTAACTCCTTGCTGCCCAGGCTTCTACATTGATTATATAAGACTGCAGGAAAAAGTGAAAATCGGTAAGGTGGAAAATTCACAATTTCTTCAGAAAGGTCTTTCAAGTCAATGGTTGAATATGGCATAACCTAGAAAGAAAAAACCTTACAAATAGAATCTTATGTTTAATTCTGATTTGCACTAAGATTTCCAAGAAACCAAGATCAAGTTGTAAATAAGTGCTGGTAACTGGATAGCCTAGAGATTGCTGGAAAAGGAAAAGGAAAAGGAAAAGGAAAAGGAAAAGGAAAAGGAAAAGGAAAAGGAAAAGGAAAAGGAAAAGGAAAAGGAAAAGGAAAAGGAAAGGAAAGGAAAGGAAAGGAAAGGAAAGGAAAGGAAAGGAAAGGAAAGGAAAGGAAAGGAAAGGAAAGGAAAGGAAAGGAAAGGAAAGGAAAAAGAAAAGAAAAGAAAAGAAAAGAAAAGAAAAGAAAAGAAAAGAAAAGAAAAGAAAAGAAAAGAAAAGAAAAGAAAAGAAAAGAAAAGAAAAGAAAAGAAAAGAAAAGAAAAGAAAAGAAAAGAAAAGAAAAGAAAAGAAAAGAAAAGAAAATATATATGTATAATTCTATGTTTCTAGAAAAAATTGTGGAACTAAAAATGTAGAGAATAATGACAGTCAAAATTTTGCTTTAATTGTAGACAGGGAATTAAATATGTTTCTCCTGGATATGATTATCGAAAACTAAAGACAACCTTTGGAAAAAGGAACTACAGATTAATACCCAAATCCTTGCACTACCCAATCAAATAAAACTAATGCAGTTAATTTATTATGTTCAGTATCTTAAAATCACTTAGTCACAGGCTTGACTTGTGATATATGCAAAATTCAATTAACTAATGCCAGTAAATGGATAAAGGCTCACTAGAATAAAAAAATTATGTAAGCAACAAAAAATATTCTTAATGTACTATATTCAATGTCATACTGATGGCAGTGAGAGACTGCAGAGAAGAAGGTGAGTAATAAAGGACTCTCGTGGGAATCTTCCTTTTGTGATTAAACAAAGCAGAGCTATTTAAAAATAGGTAAAGAGCTTACCAAAAATATTTGTAATTTTTATTGCTGCTCCAGAAGAAAATTCCTTTTTTTTCCCCAAAACCCTAAATTTTCTACAACTGATAAGGGGTTTATTGTAGCTCTAGTTTATTCTATCTCAGGAAAAAATTAAAAATCTTTAGAAGGTAGCCAAAGAAGTGACAAAATTGGAATTACTCTAGTATTATGATACAGACTAGTTTACGTGCAAGGATGAATACACACGATTTTTCTATAACTTGAAATGATAAAAAAAATTAAAGGGAACAATCTCATTTTGTGTCCAGTACAATTAGTGAATAGGAAAAAAATAAAATGGATGCAAGCTTTTGCTTATTCAGATGCTCTCAAACTTTGTTCTGGCATGGTCAAAGATAAAGAGCAAGGCTGATGTTTTTGTAGTCATTCTCTCTGAAAATAGAACATGTTTACTGTGAAAAGAATGACATTGTTTGCTGACTTCTGTGATGCTGCTCTTGCTTGAGAAAGGAACAAACATAAAAGGAAAGTGGAATTGTGTTTTGGTTCAGAGAAGTGGATTAGCAAACTGTGTAAATATGATGCACTGTTTGTTTAAAGAATTTCTGATCTATAAACACACAAGGCTAAAGCCTGGTACTATTGAAGGCAAAGCCATAATTCTTGCTTGACTTTAGTAGAACCAAAGATTGGCTCAGCCCATTTTAATACCATAATATTTCTCACTTCAGGAGAAAACTTGAATAGATTTTCTGTTTTCACCACTCAGCTCTTCTATATCCCAAAATCATTGATGTGAAGAGTGTGTGTAAGCTCCCCATAAAAACACTATATAGAATTTTCCTCTAAGGAAACAAAGAAGCCTGAGTCTGAATCTACAGTATTTCTTCCCAGTATTTAGTGAATAGATTAGTATCATCCTATCAAAAACAGAGATACAGATGTTTTTGATACCATTTCTAAACAGAATCAGCTAGTGACATATTTTTAAAGATCAAGCAGTGAAATTACACTTCCACTGAAACACATAATTTCTTCTATTTGCCCATTTTCTTATTTAATTTAATATTCAGTAGGGAAATAAAGGGATAAACAAGATGATAAACAAAGAAACATACAAAACTGACACATTCTATTATCTGAGAGGTCCATTTGAGCACTTTCTTTAACTATGTATAACGTTAAATTATTCTCTGTCCTAGGTAAATTTGTCCCTTCACAGAATTCTTGAAACATTTCAGTCTTCCTAATGCCCTTTTATCCCTATTCAGTGGTTTGTTTTTTTTATTTTTATTGACTAACCCCACTTTATAAACTGTGACTCTATTTTTTATCTGGCTGTGTACTAGCATTCCTTTTCAATCTTCTGTGGACTTTCTCAAAAGGTTTTTCAAGCCCAGATAAATGTCATTTTGTTCTCCTTTATCTCTGTAACCTGAGAAGCAGTTCTCACATGCAACAGTACAGTCCACAGTCATGTCACTCATAGTGTTTTATAACATTGGCTTGCCATCCCTTAACATATGTTTAGATACACCATATCCTGTGAGGAAACAGAAGTCTGTACACTTTATGGAGCTAGAGGAGCATATCAGCCCAGAGTCATTATGCTAATATATATAAATAGTCTTTATTTATATATGTTGGTGACTATTTAGATTTCAGACTATTGGTGAAGGCAAGCCTTTAAGCAAAACTATAATTTACAACTACTGGAGAAATAAATACAGTTTTAGGAACTTAGAGTGTAGTGTATTTACTTGCTCAAAATCCTGATTCAACGTAATTAGGTATGGTCATTCCTAAAGTTGCCACCTATTCCCACTAGGTAAATTGCATAAATGGTTGGAGATTTCAGCATTAATATGTAGAAAAAAGGTTCACAAAAAATGTCAATTTTTTACTTGTCATAAGCCTCTAAATTCAGATTACAATAGTTTACATACCCAAAAATATAAAAACAAACTGAGACAAGAACATGCTACAAACCCAGCTGCAGTTCCAAACATACACTGCAAACAGTCAGAGAGACACAATCACAGTCCTTGAGTTTGCTGAAGGCCTCAAGACTTTCCTTAGGGTCACCTTCCATACCTTGAATTCATAAATGCTACATCAAGAAAGCATAGAAAATTAAAGTATATCTCACATAGTTAACCTTGAAAAACAAAAATGTGTCAGGTTTTTTTAGCATAATATAGTGGAGCTATTCCACAAAATGAAATTCCAAGATATAGTTTGGCAATTAAAGTACCTAATTAACATCACTACTTGTATGAAATCTATGTTAGTTACATCATCAGAAATTAAACTATATTGCTTAAGGAGCAAATTCATCCCAAAATTACCCTACCAGCAAGGTCCAAGGAGGTGATGCATTCTGATATTCACACAGTAGCATTTCAGGATTTTTTTAGGCCAAAGCTGGCTGGAACCTCAGAGAAAATGTCTGTAGCAGACATTTATGCATAGATTTAGGGACAGTGATTTCTCATTCCCATATGTGTGTATCACCTGGTCTTACATAGTAAGCTCAGGCATGGAAGTATTTTGAATCAATCCAGATATATACTATGAAGCACCGAGGCCAGTTAACTTGAGAAGAGGTGGGAGAATGGAAAAGGAAAGAAGTACAGCATTATGGACACAAGAACTCTTTCAGAGGGGATGCTGATAAGAGAAAGAACATTTTAGGCCCACTGAACTTATAGAGCACAAAGGAAAAGGAGCTAGTCACAAATAAAAGAAGAGATATAAAAATCAAGCGCCTTGAATGAGAACCCAAGGTACCCAAATGAACTTATGAGGATAAGGAATAGAAGGATAAGGCTTGTGGCAAATTTGAGATACAAAAATTCTCATTCACTTAAATGAATTCAGAAGCAGAAAGCAAAGGTTGTGTGAATAACACCAGTACATAAATACCAGTGGGAGAAGAAGGCAGCCATGGGAGCAGAGCAAGTCTTGGCAAAAAACAAATCATTCCTTAGGACTTTATTACCCAACCAAGAGCAGCACCTTGTGTAGCTGAACCCCAGCAGCAACTGCCTTGAACTTCCTTGAGCCAGGTCTGTTTCTCAGGCTCGACATCTTGGTAGAGCACAGGTCCTGATGAAGGCTGCTGAGCAGAGATACTGCTGCTCATGTGGGATCCCTGTGAGTTCAGTGCCCAGTTTGACACACCATGTCACTGTGAATGTGTGGGACATGTTTCTGCCCTGTGGGCCCTGGACAGCATGGGGGTCACCATACCTCCCTGCAGGCACAGTACATCAGGTACTGAGGCTTCAACTTCTCAGATCCAGGAAACAAAAAGAGAAAAATCTAGGTACTCCCTAGAGCTGTGAATTACCCTCTCATCTGGACTCACTGAGGCACACAATAGTAAAATGGCATTTTCTCCATATGTTTAACAAACCAAAACAACCACTACCAACATCAATCATTTCTTGGAGCCTTCAGCAGACCTGAGTAGAACTGACTCCACCCAATTATTATTAAATATATTAGAAAATGGGAACAAACAGACAACTGAGAGACAATTTTAAATCTCTAGAAGATCATCTTGCTGCAAAGATCAGTTCACCATCCTAGCTCACCCTTTCTTTCTAAAGAACTGGAAACCATGACAGTTAGTAGTGAGAGCAAAGATGAAACATGGTGGAGGTATTTTCAAAGTTACAAAGGATGCTTTTTTGCCCTGTTCTTATAAGCAGGAACAATTTCTCTGTCTTTCAAAATCTTCCTGATTATGACATAAAGCTGTGTTTAGTGAGTCAGACTTTTTGATCATATTTCTTCTGTTATATGCAGAAGGCTAAAAATAAAAAAGCACTTCATGAAAATTTTATGACAGAGATATAGGAAATCATAACAACAGTATGTAAGATCTGGGTTTAATTTGATTTTTTTTTCCTAATACTGACTCTTCTACAGCTGTTGCAGGAGGTTTTAACCTGAAAACAGAAATCAGTTTCATTAGTCTTTTGCTCAAAAGAGGACATTGTTGCATTAGCAAAATGGTTTGGGAAGATTCAGGCGTGAAGGATGCAAGTTACACAGTTATTCATATTCTGAAGGAATATCTAAGTGACACTTTGGTCATAAGAATAGTTTGGTAAGAATAGAAAATAGGAGTTTCTAGACTCCACCAAGTAATAAGACTAAGGCTAAAGAAAAATTGGAAATGTCAAAGTGTGCTGTCATATCTCCTAGCAAAAAATGTACAAAGCATATTTTAAAATATTTCCATTTTTCAAAGTAAAAAAGAATGAGAACTCTCTTCAAAAACAAGGTAAAGATTTGGTTTGTGAAAGCATTACTATATAAAAGTGTGTGCTTTTAGTGCTTCTGACACAAAGACCTTGCTGGATATCTTTAGTTTGATAAGATAAATTGTGAGTGTTAGCATGAGGCATTGGTTTGTGTTAAAGATAAAAGACCTGCTCACAAAAAATTACAAGAGCTAAAACCCTCTTTTACTATAAATAGTTTCGTGCTGCAGAATTTTCTTGCCATCAAAAAAAGATTTGCAAAGCTAAGTGTGACAACAGAGCTTAAATTCACACAGATGAAATCAAACAGCATTAGGAAATGGCTGAGCATGGCGATGAAGTGACTGTAAAGAGGGCTGGCAGAAAAGCACTTTTCTAATAATATGGAAGATGCCCAAGGTGCAAGCACACTAGGCAGATTATTGGCAACAATACACTCCAGGCATATAAATAAAATTCCTCTGTCATACCTTTTGCTGCCAAATTAGTACAGCAACTCTACAGTCACTAACCCTTGCTTTTCATTGGAAACTGTAACTTATTGCCATCACTGGTGGTAAGAAAAGAAGAAAAAAGTCAAACTATGCCTTTTTGTCTCTTTGTGTTAAGCAAAAATTAACTGATATATTTCACACGAGATTACCTGCACGCCTCTGTTGTACCCATGCCCAGCAAGCTACTAACAGTCAGATTGCAGTCCTCAGAAGTACAGGAATATTATGACTTGCTGCTTGGTTCCAGCTGTGTGTCAGATCATGCTTTTAACTTACTTTCTATGGATTCCAGGGAGAGAAGAATTGAATATAGCTTTGTGTGTGGAAGTCTTCTATTATAAATCAACCATGATATCTCAGCCCCTGAGTCCATCCTAACATTTTTGTTAGCAGAGTATGTCTCTTGACTTGCAGCTTATAAGGCACTTTTGTATTCCAGAGCCACAACCAATTTAGTGTTATTGTAGTTTACTATTGCTGCTTGATTGTTGAGGATGGAGTGATGCACTTCACTTGCTAAAGAGAAGCACCAATATATTTATTGATATAAACAGTGATTTGATAGCAAAAGCCACAGCGGTTTAAGAATATTTGATGGCATGGTGCACTGATATTTACTGCATAGAGGGGAGGGTCAGATACAACTGTTAGGAACACTCTCCCCTTGAGCCATGAGATTCAGAAAGGACTCCCTTGGACTCTAAACTCCTGGGAAGGGAGTTTAGGTGCAGCTGGATCCAGGCTTAGTCCCCGACTTGGTCAATTGTTAATGTTTAAAGGACTATGTGCGTACAGTCAACCCTTTATAACACTTAAGCAAGGTGTCAAAGTTTAGCATGCTGGTGATCATTTACCAAGAATCTGTTGTAGCAAGGAATCTCTCACCCTCACAGAGTAACCCTGAGAGTAATCCTCAACAAGCCCTCATCTGTTGAACAATATTAAAAGCTCTTATCTGTTATCTGCTTTCATATGTCTTTCCTGAGTTCAACTTAAACCAGCTGCAGCCATCACATCCACCACTGGCTGCTACAGCTTAAGCAGAAAGGAGCAGAGCTGAGCACACTGCCACTCTAATTCACCACTGCACTGATCTCAATGGGGTCACGCTACTACAGAGCTGCTGCATTCAGAATTGTTACATGATTTTTCACTGTGCATTGCAACAATACATAGTCCTAGTACACAATATTTTTCTTGTATTAGACAGAGAAAAGGATGCTGTAGTCTTAAAATAGACCTCTTTTGATGTTGCTTCCAACAAACAGCAATCATATAAATAGAGAGAGAGCATTACATATAAGTCATCATTAGGAAAACAAATGGCACCTTAGTGTGAATTCCACTCCCACTGATTTGCGTCCTATGAGAAATAATGTGTCTGTCCCCACGTTTTATGCAGATTATTAAATGCTTTTGCTCAGTAATCCTGGTTTTATATGACTACATGAAGAAGAGTTGTTTCCTTACTGCTTAATTAATTAATTAATTATTATGCTTGCAGGTTAGTTAAAGAGGTCTATCATAGTATGATAGACAGATCTCTTACAGTCTCAGAGACGATGGCAGAGAAGATCCAGTTACCCGGGTTGCATAGTAAAGAAACTTTCCTGCATTCAGCTATTTTCCCCTGACACACCCAGTTTCTTCTACCACAAAACATGATCACAGTCATACCACTGTACTTTATATAATGTTTCCAAAACTGTAGCCAGTAAGAACCAAAATACCTCCTAAATGTCACCACTTTTATATCACCAAAGTCAAGCAGAGGTCATGCCCTGGATAACATTTCTCTCCAATTTCTCTCTTTCTTCTGACTTCTACTTCTGTCATCCTTAGATTTCCTGTTCATCCTTGCAAATTGTTTTATGCTTCTATCCATTTCCTGCATTCAAATTTCAACTGTCTTGCAGCGATTTGTGGTGCTGTATGTCCACCTCACTCAATAGTCTTCAGACATTACAGCTGGACAGGTGAAACTCAGTCACTTTTTCTTTCCCATAGACAAATACAAACCACAAAATGCTTTTGGTGGCAATCACTCATTTCCTTATTAAAATCTACATTATTCTTAAAGTCAAAGGATTCATATACTGCAATAAATCAGTTTAGGAGAAGTCAAATCACATGGAAAAAAAGGAAAAATAATTTTTTCTTTTCTTAGCAAGACCAGGAGTTTGCATAGCATGTTTGGAGAGTGCAGAATTTGCCTGAAATGACAAATGGTTACTTCAGCCTTGGCACTCACACAGTGACACTGATCTACCAAATCACAAAAACATCTCACAGTGTGGAGCTTCTTTACATTCCCAGATGAGCTCCTGTGCAACACCCACTGAAACGCTGCTACCTGCATCTAAGTCAGATATAGCAAAAATGAAATTTTATCTGCTCAGGACTTCTGAGTTAAAAAACTGAAGTATAGTAACAGCAAGGTGTAAAAATGAAGTAGCACTCTTTATCCACAGAGGATAAATAAAATAGAAAATATGCAGGAAAAAAGTGGTAATAGTATTTTAGAAATGGAAGAAAAGTTGTAGTGAACAATGCATAAAACTGATATAAATGTAGACACCCTTCATTTGTCAGTGCTCTTCATGTATCCTAAACTAAAAAGTGCAACACAGGAGCCACACTCTGACAAAGAGTTAATCCATTGTAAATTTGATCTGAATTAAAACTGGTTGAGGTCTACCACTTTGGAAGAGTATATCAATGGATGCTTCATCTGAGCTGAGCAAAGCTGTTCTTGTATTCCCAGCAAATGTCATGTACAAACATAGACATGAAGATACAAGTGAGCTCAACACTGTAGGATGAGATATGCAACCATGAAAAGAAATAAGTGGGTATGGTACTTCCTTGTTTTCATGCTGGGCTGTAGAAAGTAATTTAGAATAGGCTTTTGGATCTTCATTGACTTTAGATCCTTCCAAGATGGCTTATAAATGTAGAGATAAAGATTATTAAAGTTATTACTGTTCTGTCTTAACCATATATTCATATTGAGTATGGCATTATTTACCCCCACAAATAAAAAAGTCTAAGTGCAAGATTCAGCAGTTTCATGTAGTGACCTTGCCTTTTGATGTTGCTTGAGCTCTGGCATCATCAGCTGAAGGAGTGATTGCAACCTGTAGGGCTTCTGAACTCAGGAGTGCTGCTGCCTGTAGTTTGGTGCTGGGTTTTTTTATGAAAGGGAGCAGGCTTTTGTTCACGGGGAAAATCTCCTGTCACGTACACTGTGACTGTCGCAGTGGTAGCAATCTTCCTGTGGGCAAGCGGATTGCACAGGTCAGCAGGGTGTACTTGCAAACTGCATCTTTTGACTGCAATGCAGAGAGAGCAGTTACTGTTAGAATGCTTATTTCTGTTTCTAAGTAAGAAAAGGGCCTTAAGCATTATTTATGATTTTCATCTAGTTGCTGTTCAATATAAAATGCGTTAATACAGTTTCTATTTTTCCTTGTATCCAGGTTCTCCAACTTTTCAGACTAGATAATATGACCAATAGGCTACAGAAACATTCTCAACTCTCTGTGAGCTTAATACTCCCAGCAGCATAAGAGCTTAGCTGTAACAGCAGCCATGGAGAGCATTTATCCCTCCTTACATCTGTAAATTTTATGTCAAGGATTCTACACTGAGGCAGGAAAAGTGTGGTTGAATTCTCTCACACAGAGCTGGGGACAGGAGGAAGGATTGACTTTGGTCAGTGGGTTTGAAAGGCACATAATATTGCATTTACAGTCTTACTGTTAAACAAAATAATAAAATAGCCTTATTCATAACATTCAAAGCAAATTCGCAGAAGATAATCTACAATCAAGTTTCTGAACCAAAATTCCCAGTCCTATGAAGGCAACTCCCCTGCAGTCCTGAGTCAGTCACCAAAGACAAGGAAACACCAATACAGCCTGGATTAACCCTATGCAGCTCCTGCTTAGTATACAAGGCTAGGTAAATTATTCTTCTGACAAACAGAATTCTCATGACAGGACATGCACCATGTCCTTGTGTTTGAGACTGGGTGCTGAATCCCAGCCCAGACCCTTTTGACTTGTGCTTTTAAGGTAAGTTGTACAACATCTCACAGTGAGAATCCATGTCATGTCTTGTTTCCAATC
Organism: Sturnus vulgaris; assembly: GCF_052056855.1. NCBI lineage: Eukaryota > Metazoa > Chordata > Aves > Passeriformes > Sturnidae > Sturnus > Sturnus vulgaris. Next base: position 98,335,215 of record NC_142244.1, read on the forward strand.
CCCAAGTCCCTACAAAGCATTTCCTTGTTTTTTAATACATTGTTTTTCTAATTTACATTTCATGTCAGAACATCCATTTTTTTAATTGTGAAACTTTTGGCATTTGGTTTCTTTTCCTGGGAAAATTAATATAGAAGAGTAGTCCCCTAGGAATAAAACAAACAAACAACAACAACGAAAAAATCATAGGCAGGAGGCAATTGGAGGCAATTCCATTAGTGACAATCACCAGACCTCTGAAAAATTTAATCTATATCTATAGTCTCCATTGTGTGATGACTTCTTCTCAGCACATTACATCCTCAACTTCTTAATTTAAGGCTTCTCGTTATCTTATAAAAAACAATGGTCTATATCTAAATTTTTGTTCTGCTTAAACTGAAGTTCTGTATGTATGTATTTCTGCATATTTCATAGTGAAGTATAGAGGTTTGGTGAGAAAGTTTATAGTCCTACCACACACATTGGTTGATGAGTAATTATATGAGCTGGAATCTTATACCAGCTACACAGCTCCCTGTTTCCAGTCAAGAACTTTTCACAGTGGGTACTTACTGCTCTGTTTCATTATCTGTGCTCTCTGATTCTCACACAGAGCTTAACCACCACAAAGAGTAAGCAGCTGCCCTCCTTCACTGCATCTCGTTCTCTACCTTGCTACTTGACATAAAAGGTCTCCTCACTTTGTCAGCCTAAAAGCAAGCCTCTGGTTATTTCCCATTTTCCTCAAATATACACAAAATGCTATTTTATGGCATTTTGTACTTGTAGGTATTGAATACAGCTTGAGGCTGAATAGTTAGTCGATCTTACTGCTGTACATACAAATTAACATAACCCTACATTTCCCCACTACCAAAAAAGAGAGGGTGAATTATGGAACCAACTAGACTGAACTTTGAATTATCTATATTCTTGTTTGCAGTCAATCACCAGCAGCTTGCTCTTGTTACTGATGTGACAGCTGTGTTCCCAGAAAGATCAAAGATCATTGCAGTACCTGAGCCCCTCTCACTCAGGCAGGCAGGATGCTGATCAGCAGAAAACACACCCAGCACAGCGTGTGTGCCCCAGCCTGCCCGTCCTCAGCAGCTTCCACTGATTCACACCGACTCTAAGGAAACTGTATTCTGTAAGACAGAATATTATCCTTTTTCCTTGTTATCTTCATTTAATGACAATTTGCTTATTATTTGACAAATGCTAAGTGAAAGGATATTTTAAACAGTAGATGAGCTAGGGTTATTGTGTGAATAGTAGGAGCTTGTGATTAATATTCACACTATGTAATTAATCTCCTAAATCATGTGTTTCTTTTCCCCATCAGACAATTATAAAATCTATATGGAGCTTTCAAAATGGCTTTGCAGCATCTCCCTGCGTGAATGCATGTCTGAGTGAATATTTGTATGTAGGTTATTCACATCACAAATATTCACATCTGTTTTCTTAGACAGAAGGAACATCTCAGAGATTTTGAATTAATATTCTGAAATGAATTTTTTCTGTGTTTTTTCACCTTCTATTCTGATGGACACTGAGACTGATGCTATGACTAATACAAGACAACTGTTTCTATATTTTCCTCCTGCAAAGATTTCCATGGACAAACACACATACAAATATGCACACAACTACTCTAAGTAACTGATTGCAAAATCTTCCTTGACATCCCCTTCCTTTTCTTCCTGATCTTCTTACAAACCTTCCATATTATATCTGTTGTTTTATTAGAACAATTTTAATATTGATTGAAAGAGAACTTTACCAGTGAACAGGAAACTATAAACATATTGCTGTTAAATAAGAATTGTCCAATGATAAATTAAAGCATTATGCATCTGATCATGTGCTAAGAGAACCACTGAAGCAAGATGCCTCATCTAATCTGGTGAATTAGTGGTGTTTACTGATTTGAAAAACAAACATTAAAAACCAGACCACACGGCATTTCTCTCTCTTCTTTTTTATTTTAGTTGTGGGTTTTGGGGGGTTTTTTTGCTGTTGTTTTTTGTTTTGGCTTTTGGGTTGTTTGTTTGCGTGGTTTGTTTTTTGAGAGTTTCCTTTGTGTGCTTTGTTTTGTTTTGTTTTTATTTTGTTTATCTTTCCCTGGTTCACCACATTTTAAATGGAACACAGAGAAAATTCCTTTTCATATTTCATACTCTATTCCTCTCTTTTGTTGTTTTATTTGCACTACTAGAGATATAAGCTATACATTATTAGACATTCTGGCTGGACTCCTTTTAGGTTCAAATGCATCCTGTCGCATTTTCCCAGTTCCCAAGTTTAAATGTTCAGCCCCAAGAGGGACAGAGCTGAAATGCAACCTCTGAGACGTCAATATTTACTTTAATTGGGGACCCGGTAAGACCAGTAGAGGGCGATACAGCTCCCTTAATTAAGTCCTATTTCAGTGGTTTCCTGGAAAATTTATTTCCCCCCATTCCTCTCAAGGATACATTTTAGTGCCTCTGAGCTTCAAATGAGAGTGAAAAATCCAGTATTGCTCACTTGGCTCTTACCCAGTTGGCTCTGAACTTTATGTGGGCAGAACAGGACGCTCTCCCAGACCCTAGGAGAGGACCTTGACTTGCAGCCAGCAGCTGAAGCCATAAATTTAACACCGTCATGGTCGCTGCTTCCCCTGAGGACATTCCTTTTTACCTTCCAGCACGACTACTGAGTACTGACAGAAGAAAGGTGGTCAGGGTGATGTGAGAATAAAGGGGAAGGTGCTTAACAAAGTCAGGATCCTATAGAGACCCAAACTAACTATTCTGGGATCTACATTCCATTGCTGAGCTTGTTTGATCTTCTCTTATTTAAACAGGGAGAAAAAATATCAACAAAACAACCTTTTAATGTTAATTCCTATTATTGTGTTATTCTTAATTCTCTCAAACATTTAAATCCCACACAGGATGCTACTACCATGAGGTCCCCAATGGAAATATTATGAGATGTAAAAAAAAAAATAAACAATTAAAATGCATGCCTATGGAAGAGTAACTAAAATAACTAAACACATGACAATTAACTTGGTACCTAGCCATGCTTATCCTCAGCAGTACTTCTGTCCTGAAGGGGACGTAAAAAAAAATGTTGGTTGCTCAGCATTTTGCTCTTTCTATACCACTTCTGCTGGAAACTGCTAGTAGTGGCAATAAGGATCATACTCATATAACAGCTTTATCATTGTTACTACCTGTTCTGCAAGTTAAAAGCATTTCTTACTTTGTTTGCACAGAGCTCGTTGGGCTTTGTGCCTGTCAGTGTATTTCTGCTGCTATTAAAAGAAGAGGCCTTATTTAAACTGGGCTGTGAGTAGAGCTCAATAAAGAGGAATAAGAGAATATGATTTCATCATAAAAACTTACATACTCTTTAGATGGGACGAGAACGTTTAGCTGGGGTCCAAGAAAGGGAGCAAACCCTCAAATTTGGTAGGACATTTCATGAAATAGCATAAATGGTCCCCTAAGCAGCATGGTTGAAAGACTGAGTGACATCTACAGCCCTGGCATTCAGCAAAGTCATGGAGCATATTGAAGGTTGCCCAAGACTTACATGTCCCCAAATGAATTTCTCTATGAAACTCTCCCCTCTCCTTCTGTCTCTCTCTTCTCTTGCCCTCTCTAGCTGCCATTATCTTGTTTGAATGCTCACAGTGTTGGCTACAAGCTTTGTCACACATTCAGCACTTCAAAATGCTTCTGCAGCAGCAATGAAAATGCTCAGTTAAGTTCAGGTGGGGAAAAGAGGAAGAGAGGAAAGAGGAGTTTATAAAGAATTGATTGTATTTAACATTATATAGGCTGGAGAGAGGATGGCTTGTGCTCTATGGAGGCAGTACAAAGAAAATAAACAGATCAATTTTAGTCAGGAATTACTAGGTCAGGACTAGCTCTCAGACATGATCACGATTCTTATTTCTTCTCTTTCTCTTATGGCCACAGTTAGCTTCCAAAATGAGAATAAAAGGCCCATTATTGCCCACTGGTGGTGGTATTCAGTCATGCCAGCCAAAAGTAGAAAAGCTATTTTCTAGGTGGCTGTTACTGAAATATCTGGATGAAATGAAGAAAGAATGCAGCTACTACGTCAGTTGTGCTCAGGCTAATGTCACAGAATTTATGGCTATAATTTTTTTATAATGAATTAGTTGCCTTAATGTGTTTGCAGAGCTATGCATGACAGGAATATTATCTTCAGAGACCACAAGGCCTATTAATCTAATAGGAACAAGCAGAAAAGAATACAGGTATTAAATCTAGATATAACATCTGGAAAAATACAAAACAAAAAAAAAAAAAAGGAAAAACAACTGAATTTTACTATGCTTCAGCTCCTGAAACAGCTGTTATTAATATAATCTTAGGAAAAAATACACCTGTATGCAGATTCTCCTTCTGTAAATACTGGAGAGGTTACAGGGATCTAGCTTCTTCACAAATTTCTGGAAGTTATCTATATTTTTAAAGCTTCGTGAACTTTATTTACAGAGTTACAGATAATATTCAAGTACAGATTAAACTTTTCCAGCATTCCATTTATTACAGCAATGTCCGGAAACTAGTTTCTCTTCTGTAACCACAGTCTTACCAAAAATAAATGAAGATTATGAAAAGATTAGAGGTTCAACAGTCACAAACCCCAGACTATCTTAAATTTACTGCTTATAGGATTTAGCTATTTTAATAAAAAATTAGTTTCATTGTTTTCCCTTTCAGCATTTTAATATAATCACTTATCCGAGGTTTTTACAAATATTTTTTTATTTGACTTTCAGCAAGATTCAACCTACTATGTGATTTAAGAGATTTTAAAAACACAAAATCATGATTACAGCTGAAACTCTGGATTTATACATTGGTACTGAAATGCTTGAAATCTGGACATTCTGGCTGACACAGTTGTTTGCTGAAGAGCTGCCACAGAAAGGGACCTGGGGGTCCTGGTCAATGGCAAGTTGAACATGAGCCAGCAGAGCCCTGGCAACCAGGAAGGCCAACCCTGTCCTGGGGGCATCAGGCACAGCATGGCCAGCCGGGCAAGGGAGGGATTGTCCTGCTCTGCTCTGGGCTGGGGCAGCCTCACCTCCAGTGCTGGGGGCAGCTCTGGGTGCTGCAATAAAAGGAAGACATTAAACTATTAGAGAATGTTCAAAGGCGGACAATAAAGATGGTGAAGAGCCTTGAGGAGAAGCCATATGAGGAGCGGCTGAGATAATTTGTTTTGTTCACCCTGGAGAAGGGGAGACTGAAGAGAAACCTCACTGCAGTTACAACTTCCTCATGAGGGGAAGAGGAGGAGCAGGCACTGATCTCTGCTCTCTGGTGATCAGTGACAGGACTCGAGAGAATGGCCTGGAGTTGTGTCAGGAGAGGTTTAAGTTGGATATTAGACAAAGGTTCTTCACCCAGAGGGTGATTGGGCACTGGAACAGGCTCCCCAGGGAAGTGGTCAGAGCACCAAGCCTGGCAAAGTCCAAGAAGCATTTGGACAATACTCTTGGGTAGATGGGGTGACTTTTTTGGGTAGTCCTGTGCAGGGCCAGAAGTTGGACTCAATGATTCTTTTGGGGTCTTTCTGAGTCAGCTGATTGTATCATTCTGTGATTCTATGATATGCAAACAAAAATGTACATATAAAAGATGAGTTACAGATAATTACTAAATATTAATTAATTAATTAATATCTTTTAAAAAACATCCATTTTTTGTTTTAAAAAGTCTGTAGTTAGAAAATAAAAACCATCCTCTTTAGTAATCATCTTATTGAATTCTAATCAGGTTTTAATATTAGTTTTTTCCCCTGAGCATTTCATGTTTTCAGTTTCTGAGAGAAGATCATGAACTGTGGTTAATCATCCCTTCACATTCCAGGGAAGGGTTCTGGGATACCACAGTAGGTACTCTATTTCATTTTTAACATATTTTTACAATCAAATATTCAAATCTGACAATGTAAACTTGCCATTTAATATATTGGATCTGTCCATGTTTTTAATCAATACACATTCTCTGAAAAGTTCTGTTAGGAATTACAAAACACAATTTCTATTGAGTGGAATTACAAGACTCATGAGCAAAGTTCTGCTTAGGAAGGACTTTCAGAAATATTGCTCAAGGAGAGGCATTTCACCACAGAGTTACACAACTCAGAAGAGCCCTTTGCAACCAACCAAAATTGTAATTCTTTTCTTGTAAGACTTAACAACAGTATTATGTTCCAAGGGGCAAACATTCAAGTACAGACAATTTAAACAGAGAGCTTTAAAGTGAAAAGGATATGGAAGGAAAAGGCCTGTAAAGTCAAGGTGAAACAGCTAAGTAAGAAACTTGATATTTCCAGGACGAGCAATATCTTATTTTCCTTTTGGACCTGGTCCACTTCATAATATATGTGGCCAAGCAGAGTTGCCATTACACAGCCCTTTGCTTTTCTTCTCTTGGAGTGAGCCAGGGAGGCATACCTGGGGAAAGTCTATCCACGTAAGAAAAAAACCCCAAAACATTATTTTTGTCAGTCTCAACAGAAGAAAGCAAAATATAACAATGCAAACAAAAGCTAAAGCTGGGCAGAACATTTTACAGGAGTTCATCTATCCAGCTAAAGTGCTGGGTTAAGAAATTCCAACATTGGGGCACCCATGATTAACTGTTTTTCCAGTAGTGAATAAGGGGTCTTGGGGAGTCAGGCAAAATAAATGGCAGTTCAGAGAAACTTAAACTAGCAAGTGTCTTTTAAAATGTCTTCCCCAAGATACCATCCAGGGTCCAATGGTCTTCCCAACACCATCACAAGCTAGCTCCTTGATGAACCCTCTTGCTCCACTGTCACTGTCATGGTGTCTCTATTCAAATCTTTGTCATTACAATGATCCTGCTCTGCTCATCTTCCCCAGTCATTCTTTAGGGATTTCCTATGAAGAAACAGTAGTAAAGAAGACCCCTCCCCTAAATCTTTATAGTAATAGGAACCACTGCTGGTCAGTCTCCCTCTCTGGTTCCTCTTCCCCCTGCAACATCCCCACCTGCAGCTGCTGCTGGGTCAGCCTGGCCAAGCAGGATGGCAGAGCACATCAACAGAGCCCAGCAAGCATGAGCAGGAGCACTGTTTTACATCTAGGAAGACTAAAACAGCATATGAAATAGGTGACCTGGACTGTCACAAAGATGGTCTATAAACTGAATCCTGCAAACTGAGTACCACTATCTTGTAAAACTTTTCAGCAAAGGGGATTTTATCCTGACTTTCACAAAAGTTTTGCACACCTGCAGTTTTCTAAAAGTCTGGGCTTTTATTTACTCAGCAAGACTCGTGAGTAGTGAACCCCAGATACAAAATGACTTAACAGTTCTCTAATTATCTGCTGTCTTTGAATTCCATATGATTAAAAAAAATGTAACACCATCTCCTTACTGTTTACTTTAATGAAACTCTGTGAGTGTACAACAATTAGAAATCATCTCTGATAAAGAAAGAAATTTACAGCATTTGATCCTAAAATTCACCATGTATTATCTTCCATAGTGCTCTACACCCACTACTTGCCTTAGAGTCTGTACCACAGGTTGCTCTGTGTGTCTGTGATTTATAATACAAGTATTATACATAACTTTAACTGATAAACAAGAATTGACAATTAGAGTAACCTTAAGCAATTTTTCACCCTATCTTAACAAAATTACTAAACTGCAAGTGACAAGCTTTTAAATTAAAAATAAAAAAAATGTCATTACAAGTGTGTTATCTGTGAGTCAAGTGGCATATAATTAGATATGCAGTCATTTTATTATGGTTTATTTGGTGCTGGCTCATAAAGACTTTTTATCTTGAAAAGATTTCTGACTGTGACATTTTCTACAGAGTGGCCATGAAAGGAAGTGTTGAAACTTTGGCACTAAAGACTTGTAAAACTACTTGAGAGAAATTACATAATCAAGCTACCCTAGAAGATGCTTGCAGGAGTTATATTTGGAAGTGGTACAAACAATTAATTTCTGAAAACAACCTTTATTTCATTGGACAGGAAGTCTTGCTTTAATTATTTTTGTTTCAGTTTTTTACACCTGTAATTTTCCTTTTCCTTGGAAATGAAAGAGAACTTGGCTTAGGCAGTGCACTAATGATAAATTTTATTTGATTTACATGGTAGTGGGGGAGCTGCAGGAGTGGCCCCTGGAAGAAGTGTCAAGGAGATTCCCCTGTGTTGGATGCAACCATTGTAAAATGGACCTGCCCCTGGCTAAAGCTGAGCCTATCAGTAATGTTATGACAACTGTGATAAAATGCTTCAGAAAGGGTAAAAAAACCACAGAGCAGCTGTGAGGGAGAAAAAGAAAAAAAAGTGAAAAAAATAACCCTGCAGAAACCAGGTCTGTGAAGGAGTGGGAGCAGGTGCTTCAGGTGCTGGAACAGAGATTCCCCTGCAGCCCAGGACAGGACTGGGAAAAAAAAAAAAATCATTCACCTTCAGTTCATGGAGGACCATGATGGAGCAGACATCCATGCTGAAGCCCACAGAGAACACATGCTACAGCAGCTGGATGTGCCTGGAAGGAAGATGCAGCCCATGGAGAGGAGCCCACGCTGGAGCAGCTTCCTGGCAGGACCTGCTGCCCAAGGGGAAGCTCACATTCTGCTGCAGTCTATTCCCAAAGAACTGTACCCCATGGGAGGAAGCCCATGCTAGAGCAGGGGAAGAGTGTGAGGAGGAAAGAGATGCAGTGGCAAAGTGTTACGAGCTGACCACAATCCTTATTCCCCATTCCCTAGGCACTGCTTTGAGGGTAAGAGGTAGAAGAGTTGGGAATGAAGGAATTTTAGCCCAGGAGGGTGGGAGAGGACTGGTTTTGTTTCTTACTACCCTACTCTATCTTTAATTGTCAATAAAATAAATTAGTCTTCCCCAAGCCTAGTGTTTTTCCTGTTATGATAATTGGTGAGTGATCTCCCTGTTGTTATCTTGATTCACAAGCTTTTTCATTGTATTTTCTCTCCCTGCCCTGCTGAGGAGGAGTGAGCAAACAGCTTGGCGGGCACCTGGCAGCCAGCCAAGGTCAGACCATTACAACAATATGAAGTTTAGGCATATTAATCTCTAATTTGAGATTTGAGGGTGATCTCACTGACCTCTTCTGTTTTTTCTCAGTTCAGTATGGTTCAATATACAGAATGAAATTGGCATTGCCTAAGACAAATAACATTTCTCTTTAACAGACAGAAGAAATCCAAGCAGAAGAGTAGGTGTAGAAAATATGCAGATTCTAGTTCTTTCCAGCTTTCCTCCTTTTCTCTTTATCTGTCCTCTCTGACACATTTCTCTGCACTTCCTGTCTTCCATCCCATCTCCAGAATAGAAGTACTCCTTCTCCCATCTCTGTCCCTGACACCTTGTTTGTCCCTCCAAGTGCAGAAGGAACTCTTGGTCATTCAGGCACAAGAAGGAAGGAAAGGCATCAGGACAAAATTCCAGAGGGCCAAGCTAAAAAAAAAAGCCTTGGTAAATGACTCTTCTTGAGCTGCCCTCCAGATCTGTTTGTAATGAACAAATATAGAAGCCCTGACGAAATCACAGTGGGTTCCTCACACTGTGCAGATATACTGAACTGCAACCTCAACATAATTGGAAGTTATTTTTAAAGGCATAAATGTAAAACAGTATATCATCATCTCAGGTTAGATCAGCAGTATCTCACAGACACACACCTGCTCCCAGTCTGCCCAAAATCTTTTCTGGAGCAAAAGATGTGCCCTTTAATGTGCCTTAGTGTGAAATGTCATGCACAAGTTTTTGTTTCTATCTAACCAGTGCAATTGACTCACTCTGAATGCTTAAGAAATAAATGTAAACTGCATTTATAATTCTTCACAAAGAAGCTATGCATTTAAATATATACCAATTGTCTACGCAAAACAGTCCTAGATTTTATAGTTTTGTTTCACAGGAAAATATTTACCAACTTCTGGTTGCCTTAATCCCCTTTGCAGTCTTCTTGCAGCTCTGGGATTACATTATGATCTCACCAAACTCTGCTTCCAGCATTGGCCACTGACACTGTTCTAAAGAATTCAACATTACAGCAGTCATTAGTCATAGGTGTGCCCTAAGTTAAACCAGTTTTCACACTGAGTAGAAGATAATGTTGCAATCTTTGATCACTAGAGCCTTTTCCAACTCCTCTGTGCTTATGTGCAGCTAAATCCTGCTTGAGTCATCATTCTCATCCAATAAATCCATACTACATGGTCCACTCTCCACCTGAGTGTATTTCATAGAAACCCTGACGAGCCCTAATGTCTAAATTTTGCCATTTAGTAGAGGAAACTGCTGGAAAGCACTAATTAGTGATGATTTAAGTTGCCAATATCTGCAATGCCATCAATCTGAGCAGTAAAATTGGGAATGTTTTCCTCAGTCTTGCCGTACCTGTGATTAGGTGGCAAAGGGTCTCAGAGGTACAAAATGAGAGCAAAACACACTGTAATATAAAACATACATGACATGAGAAATAGTGAAGAATTGTATCAGCTACTGACAGAATTAAATGTATTCTGAAACATTTTACTTCTTTTCCTCTTCTCAAAAGTACAGTTGCTGTGCTAATGGGTATGTGAGTCATGCTATGAACTCAAGGAAATGATGGGGCAAAATCAGTGACACATCTACTGATTCCTTCCACTGAAGAAAGAAGAAATTTAGGTTATCAAAATTCCTATGATGCCTCTCCCAGAAACTTCAGCCTTGAGTGATCAAAATCATTTGGGCTATTCTTTCACAAATCATACACATAGTAATAGCAAACCTTTCCAACTAATTTCACTACTTTCATGTCTCTCCCGGTGTCTACATTTTTCTTGCATTATTTCAACTATATATTTCAGCTGTAGCAATTCACTTTTTCATAGGTAATATGCTTTCAGTTTTCTCCAATAGCTTTTTGGGATGTTTTGGCTTTTGAGTTTTTGTTTGCTTGTTTGCATGTTTGTTTCCTGGAATGTAGGGTTGGGTTTTGTTTGTTTGTTTTTTGTTTTTTTTTAAATTATCTTGTGCTTTGGAACAGCAGAATGGCATGTATGTGTTTTTTCAAAGTATGCTGCAGCATTGTCCTCTATCACCGTCTGTTTTTTTATAAACTTTATGTAACTGCAGTGTTCTATTGCTATTTATGATTTATTTGAGATTATTAACAGTTATTATATTAAAGTATAAGCTTGGTTCCATTTATTTGTTCAGAATGAAAATAAAATTGGATTGAAATCTTATCCCAGATTCTTTATATTGCCTCCAACCTGAATAATTTTTGTGTGTTTTTTGCGATATTCTTCATCTAACTTTAGTATCACTGAAAACCTTAGTTAATTTTCAAAGTGAGATATTAAATGTAGTATATTAACACTGCCACTGAAGTCTTACAGTGCTGAAAATAAATGGAGGGTAAATAACACTTTTAAAAATTAAAAAAGCAGTAAGAAGCAGAGAGTGCAGAAGTGGTAATTGATGTGATTGATCCTCAGCCCAGAATTCTGTCTGTGGGACTTCAATTAGTCCTTTTGGAAATGAAAAACAGGTCCCTTTTCCTTTCCTTTTAGTATTATCATGCTAGTATTCTATATGCTAATGTGTAAAAAAACAGGGAAATTACTTTAAAAGGGTGACGTTTGGAATCTTTCACTCCTCATGTTTGTGACGTTTGAATTGATTTCTTCCAACTTCCAGAAGAGATTTTATCCAACGAGCTGTGGGTACATGTGACCCTCTTGTTCAGCAAGGGAAGAGAGGAAGTGCTAGTTTAAGCCCAATGCTAATAGTGAATCCTACATTCTGCTCCCAGTACCCTTTGTGGATTTCATTCAGGTGATTTCAGGTAGCACACAAGAGAAGGACTCTTAAAAATTATTTTTAAAAAGAAAAAAAAAAAGAAAAATCTACAGAAAGCATGTCAGTTATGATGATTGTGCAAGCTAGACCCAGTTTCTAGCACTGGCTATTTTTGAGAGCAAAAGCTCTAACCCCTTCTATCCTCCAACTGGCAGTCCAGACAAAGAGGATTGTAGACACTGTGGTCTGCTAAACTCTTGTCTAAAAATCAGTGTTAAGTATGCTTAAGTATCAAGAGAAGAGGAGAAAATGAAAGGTGCCACAGTCCTTCCAGCCAAAGGTATTTCTGGGCTTGTGCTCATATGATTTGACCATGCAGACTTGGCACCTACATAGAGCTGAGGATTTGCACTGGGGACTGGGAGGAAGGAGTCTGAGGTGTGGAATCTGTTTCCACTGTAAACTCTAGCAATTTTTTAAGGAACTTAATGGAAATCATTCTTGTTCAGAAACCTCAGGAGCCAAAACAGTCATGGTAAACATTGTTTTAGAAAGAGAAAAAAAAGAAAAAGTTTTTTAATTTTATGGAGTATTTTGTTTGTTTGTATGTAATAAATAATTATTTATTGATTTTTAGTATATTAAACAGAGCTGCTATGAGCAAGAATTATTGTTTTCCCACAGTCAAAGATTAGCACAAAGATTTATTTTCTTCCGTCCTCTGGAGCCTTCAAGAACCAGATAAGTTTAAATCTTCAAGCTGATTAACTCTATTTCCTCTAAGTTTTTCCCTCCTGTGTTGTGAAACTTGTAGTACAAGCACTTTCTCACAAAGTTCAACTGCTGTTTCAGGAAAAAAGAAAAAAAGAGAAAGAAAAAGAAAAAAAGAAAAAGTTATATTTGCTGCAGTACCTTAGGATTCTAGGTCTGAATATCTACCCTGTGTCTTTACCAGTAATGAAGCTCATGCTGGTTGTTGGGTGAACATCACTGATTCAGAGACAGCTAAAAGCTGAGACACCTCTCATCATCACTGCCAGGTGATATGCATCTTAAGGCCAGTTGATAAGTTTTTCCTATCAAATAAGAGCCTCTGTTCTACATTCAAATCCACTTATAGTCCAATATTCAGAACAGTAGTCTTTAATTAATATTTTCTAATCTCTGTATATACATGCATTGGAAAGATGTCCAGCACTGGGACAATTAGGAAAATAAAATATTCTATGTTTTATTCTCTGACTTGTAATAAGGACAAAAGAATGGTGCAAAGCGGATAGCACCCCCCTTACTACCTCCCAATATTCTTAATGTAAAACATCTTAGTAGAGCTTCTCCATCTGCAAATGGAAGTCTTCAAAGCCTTGTTACCCTCTTTCTAAAGAAAGAGTAATTGCAGAGAGCAGCTTGGTCAGTCACAGTGTGATACAATCTCAGTGCATAAGCATTTATGCATTGTTTCATCCAAATTGCTTTTATTACCTTGTTCTGTCCTTTTCATTTCATCTACACCTTCTGTGCTATGAAAACAAGACATGAATAATTTCTATGGTAAACATTGTACATGTCTTCCACATGTTCCTCTCACTCCCTTTCTGACATATATTTACTTGTCATTTCTTTCAAGAGGACCTGTATTATTCAACTTAAGGTTGTTTCAGAATGGCATAATGAGAGAGTATATACACTTCTTGCTTCAATTATTATGAACAAACAAGGAAGCAAACCTGGGCTATATTCTGACAGTTTTAGTTTTTAAGCCACACTCAAGTAATGAGGAAAAAAAGGTATAAAAAAAAAGATGTTGCATTATGGATATTTTTTTCATGTTCTCTACTTCTCATCATTCATAGCAGGAAGATATTTTATATATGCAAAGATAATATTTGATTGTTCAGTGTAGATATTTTAATATCTATAAAGACTAATTTGCATTTAAGTAAAATATCCATAGCTATGTCACATAGCTAACTTTACAGTAATTTTAATTCATTTTGTTTCCTTTGAGAGTGTAGTTGTATCATCTAGTCATAATGCAGATAAAGAAACTTTACAAGTACCATTAGCTTTTTATTTATTTGAAAGTTATTGCTTTTACTGTCTATCATTCAAATAGATGTAAACCAGAACATAAATCAAGCATTTTTTGTATCTCAAGCTTCTAACCTTTTGTCAGAAATTAGTGGTTTAGGGCACTAAAAGAATCACTGTCAAATGTATTAACAAAACCAGTTTCATATAAATTTGTGAAGTTGTGACTTAATAAAGTTCAATGTCAAAGTTCACTCTATTATTCACTATATGGATGAAATATACAAAGGAAAATTGAGTTGGAATTAAGCTAGAATGGTTTACAGAGAGACCAGAGATGCAAAAGGGTGAGGGAGAGCTTCCCATTGGAATCACGAGTTTCAGAGCAGAAACCCTTGTTTTCTAAACTTATGGTGGAGCTTAGGTATTGGCCAAATCCAATCTTAGTCTCAGACTGCTTCAATAGTTTATATCTAAAGGATTTAGAAGCGCTTAATCATTGACTAATTTAACATTTACAGAATGAGTCAATAGGTTTCACTACAATTATAGATCCAAAATGGCAATATTTATACTATACCAGAGAGAGATATTTCAATCAATTCACATGTACACACACATAAACACGAAGAGATATATATCTGTATACGGTAATACAAAGGCACCTGCTAAAAAACTACCCTTGAGTTCTGTGAAATACTCATGTCAAATTTCTTGATCTTTCTTAACAAATGACTGCTGATTTTTGAGGAGTGGGGGTATCAGCCAGCCCCCATTCTTGGTTTTCAGTGGTGGTCCTGTGAGTACTGTGAACCTGTCAGTTCTGGAGCTCTGACAGGTCTCCCACTCTGAGGGAGACACTGGCACAGCCTGCTGTGGTTCAGGAGAGCTCAAAGGGCCACACTTGAGGCCATTGTTTATGGGGTTGCAAAGTGATTGATTTTAGTCACAGAATAAGCTGAGTGGGAAGGGACCCACAAGGATCACCAAGTCCAACTCCAGACCTGCACATCACCTTCCATCAGTTTCTGTCCTGACTCCAACCCAGATTGGTAATTGGTAGAAGGGTTAAGAAATCCCATAACAATGGCACCACTCCACTTGGAATACAGCTAAGGTAAGTGATGTTCAAAGGTGGATGGGAATGACAGACCTGTTCCCCACCTTGGTCAGGCAACAAAAGCCTCTGCTACAGGCAGTACTTCCTCCACTGTAGCCATGAAAAAATTCCTGGTAAGGTCAAGGGACACTTTACTGCCCAAATCATTACACAAAAACCAAGGCCTGATGGGAATTCCTGAGATCATAGAAGGTCCCAGGGAAGCAGGGGGAGAATACACCACCACACCCTTCTAAGCTTATATAAAATGCTTTGAACTTTGGATGAAAATCCTATGGACTTATTATTTCACCAAGTATCACTTACTCTTCAATCAATTACTAATAGAGAGACAGCTTCTAGATTCCTAGACAAAAGTCTTGTGTCAGATTTTTTGGCAAAAAAAGAAATTACTAAATTATTAGAGTATGGGAAGCAATTATTTATTGAAAGTAGTTGAATGTAACAATTATAAATTCCTCTACACACTGTTTTTACAATGATGATTTCCCTTTGCATAGATAATAGTTAAAGAGACACAAAAGACTAGGGAAAGACTAGATGACCTTCAAAGGTCCCTTACAACCCAAAGTATTCTATGATTCTATGAAATCTGTTATCTGATGTATGCAATGGACTAGCCCCTACACAGTGGAATGACTGTAGCAAAATTTTTCATTAATCATTTAAACCTTCATTTTGTAAAGAAAAATACTAACTTTATGCCTATTGAGAGATAAATCACTTCCAACAAATGACAGAAACTAAGTGATGGCATCCAAAGCACTTGCATGTAAAGACAAATTTCAAAGCTATGATTTTCATATTTTGTGATCACCATATATAGTTACACTGTGATGCACACAGTCACACTTGGTTTCTCCTCTTCATCAGATTCTGTCTTCATTTTCATTTCTTTCATTTTCTTTAACAAGGACAGCAACCAACTGACATGATAATTTTTCTTCATTAAAACCAAGAAGCTTTTTTAACCCCTTTATTTTCAATTATTCAGATGAGTTAGGAATCTCTGTCATTTTTAAATCTATATTACAAGTAGATTGAATATCCAAATCATGTTGCTTGGTTCAAATGTTAGATAACATATTATTTGTCCTAGTCCAGATAAAAGCCTGGAAATAACTTTAAAAATGTATGGGTTTAAGTTAGTTTGGTGTTTCTGGCTACCATATTATATTTCAATGTTATATCCAGTCCATCTATGCAAAACATGCCTTGTAATTCTGTTAAGGAAAGTAGTCCTTAACACTAAACTATATTTTGCTAAACATACTGTAGATGATTTTTGCTAGTTTCACAGACTGTAATGCAGTACAGTGTATGGAAATAAATATTGCCCGTTACATTTTTATCTGAACTATCAATATATTCTTTCATGCTACTGAAACTTATGGGTCAGTAATAACAGTACCATTGTTTTCTATAATTAATAAAAATTTATTAATTCCTAATAAAATAAATAATTACTACAGAGAAAAATTGAGACTGTTTAGGTTGGTTTTATTGTTATTTCATAGGGAATTAAATCTTTTTGATGACTTTGCTGTGAATTATTTTATAATCTTTACAGTAAAATAAACTGGAGAAAAGCTTTAAGTGTTGTGTGGTATCTGGTTTTCCATTCCAGAAGAGCAGATGCCCCAGTAGGTTTCATATCGTCTGTCAGCCTCCTAAACTAGCCTAGATTCCTTCACAGAATCAGAGGATGTTTGAGGTTAGAAAGGCTGGAGTTCCTCCAGTAGCTCCATATGCCTCTGGTGCTGTGGAGCTGAGAGTTGGACACAAGCACTCAGTACTGGCCTGGCCACTGCTGGCTGGAAGAGCTGCCTCCCTTGTTCTGGTGGTAACTTATCTCCTAATGCAGCCCAGGATACCACTGGCCTTTGCTCTTGCCTCACATTCACGTGGTGTCCACGAGGACCCTCAGATCCTTTTCTGCAAAGCTGCTTTCCATCTGGTTGCCTTCCCTGTTCTTGTGCCTGGAGTCTTTCCTTTCCAAGTCTAGGACACTGCACTCCTTGTTGAATACCACGAAGTTCCTGTCAGCCCCTTTCCCCAGCTTGTTGAGGTTCTTCTGGACAGCTGTACAACGATTTGGCATATCAGACACTCCTCTTAATTTAGTGTCATCTGCAGACTTACTGAGGGCACAACTCTGCCCCATCATTTAGGTCATTGGACCGAGTATTGATCCCTGATAAATACATATATATAATATAATGCCAGTTCAGGTACCAACAACATTTTGCACTGCCAATCACCCTGCTCTGTGCCCATCCAGTCAGTCAGGTTTCAGTCCACCCTGCTGTCTGCTCATTCAGTCCATATCTCATCAGATTCTTCATAAAGAACTAATGGAAGACAGCACTGAAACTCTTACTGAAGTCTAGGCAGACAGTATCTTCAGCTTTCCCCTCATCCAGCAAGACAGACATTTCTTCATAGATGACCTGACTGCTCACACATGGTTTCCCCTTGTTGACCCATGCTAACTATTCCTTACTGCCTTCATGCCTTTCATTTGCTTGGAAACGGTTTCAAGGCTTGTCATTCCATCATTTTCATGCAGGGAATGTAAGCAGGAGCATTAAGAACACTAGGTTGTCAGTTCCTAAAACCAGTCACTGATTGGTTTTTGTCAGGTCTAAAAGAAGCTGCCAAGGTCCTTACAGGGAATTATTTCTGTAACTGGTTCCTTTCCTTCCTTTCAAATAAAACCAAATTAATACAAACCAGCTCACTAAAGAACAGCAAAACTGTAACACTTGCAGAAACTTGCATTTCTGAGAAAATGTTAAAGTGACTTAATTGGATCTTCAGTAATTTTTACCAGTTCAAAGGTTTCAATTCTGAGATTACTGTTGAGTGAACCCATTAGTTCCTCTTCTGCTCATACATTAAAATAGATTAATATTTCACATTCTCATGAAGATAAAAATATTTTCAGATGTTCTGATAATGAAGCCTCTATCAGATACTTATAAAAGTAGATTGAAAGGTAGTACCAAACACCATAAAATAAACTAAAATCAATTACTTAAATTCCATTTCTACAAGACTGTTTATTTTATTGATTTACAGAGAAATACAAGCTAAGACATTTATGTTCCTGCATTACCAATCTTGTTTCACAAAGTATTCTAGAAATCAGATATATATTTCCACAATTTTTTGGAATTTAAACATTTTATTCACCTTGGAATGTTTTTCAGCTCAAACTGGAGTGATACACAAAGTGAAAGCATTATTTTCACCTAAGTTGGTGGTGCAAAGATTAATGATAACCTCACCCACATCAGAGGCTTGTGAATACATTTCTTACCACTCTAGTATTGCTACACTAGAAATTAATGAGATTGCCTCCTGCACAGATTCCACTTAAGCACGGACAAGATTCTACTAAAAAACTGAACTAGAAAAAAGCAAGGCCTGTATCTGGCAAGAAGTACCATTCTTCTAATCTTGAGGCTGTTAAGATTCAAAAATTAGGAACCTGTACATGCTGTGTTTTAAAACTCATTGTCCATGATTTAGGGAATTCCCAATTATTTATTCTAAAACCAGCATTTTTTAAATTAATGACGTATAGTCATAAAACTGTGATATAAATCCTTCCTGGTGCAATTTATAATTTCATAAAATCTTCAGATCTCAAGGAAGTTACATTACTCTGATCCAGCCTCAGCTTCTGATAAAGAACTACCTTCAAGATGATTGCATTTTTGCTCTACAGTATTTTTTCATTTCAATGGCAGTATCAGCTGCAAAATGCTGTAATTTTTTTTTTTTTTTTAAGTTAGAAGATATCAGTTTACAGAGAGAAAAAAATCCAAGGCAAACAGGAATCTTTTGCTGGAAAAAAGCACTTCAGTGTTTAAGAACAAGTTTCACAAGCTGGATGGGTCTCAGGGCTGCATTCCAGCTTGGCCTTGTCTACTTCCATGGCTTTCTTAGTAGTACAAAAATCAATCTTAAATCGTGACTATCCACTGGAGATTCAGATGTCAAGGGCATGAAACAAGCAGATGAATATCATTCAGCAAATAGCTCCACTGGAGATTGATGGAAAGGCCATTGCTTTGGGTGTTACAGCCAGAGGGGTCCACGACATTAACTGCAGTATCAGCAAATAGAATATTAGGACTAGCTTATATCAGGTCATTAGCATTTGATTTCTTGTCAATCCAGCTACATCATAATCCCATATTTTGGAAAAACAATTTATTTCTTCTTTCTCAAGTAATGTACAATAAATTGTTTTTACATGCATACCACTGAGTATTTTTTTTCATCTTCTCTAACAAGAGAAGAGGAAAACTTCATATTACTAACTAGATTTGGATAATGGTATTCAGCCCATTTGCAGCAGCTAATATTTTGGGACTAAATTTGTTTCTTACTTTTATATTCACTGCTATGGAAAAATATTGTAGATATATTTGTAACAATTTCACAAACATTGCAGCCTTTTCATCTCCTTTGGGGTTGTGTGCTGTATCTACCAGGAAAGCTGATACTGTAATTTAACCCCCTGAAGTACACATTTCTAGTGCTCAGTGATCCATAGCAGTGTAACTATCAGACCAGGAGATTTAACACAACATATCTCATGCAGCTCACCAATAAATGTGCAACCACTAATGGTATTCCTACCCTGACCATCTGTTTAGAAGCCTTAGGTGGGTCTAATTTCATTCATAACCACTCCCTGGGGTGAGTAAGAGACATTAGCAATAGTCACACTATTGAGAATGCAAAATCAAGCTTCAAGTTTTAGAAAAGTTTTCAGGCTTTCACAGGGGAAGTTAAAATATTAGTAAAAAAATTCTGCAGCTGAGTGCTACGCTTATCATTTGCTTTGGGAAAAGTTCATTTGGACAAACAGAAATAAGTATTCAAAATGATGATGTTCCATAATCTTCTACCAAGGACATAGAATGAATGTTTATTAATTTATTTTAGAATAATTAGACACATGACTGTCTGATCTTTTGCAGTCTGGCAGGGAATTATAAAAAGTAGATTTTTTTTCCAACATATTCTGATAATTTGGCTAATTTTTTACCCAGTTCTTTGCATGTTATTTATAAGTTTTCCTTTACCTCTTCCTGCATTACCTGGGCTATTTCCCATAAGTTTCTAAGAAAGCACAGTAAAAAATGAGGCCAGGGAAATTCTTATTATTCTTTCTTTATTAGAGTTTGTTTTCCCTATCTTTATGAAGGCTGCAGTGAGATTTTCCACCAGGAAGCATTTTCATGTAAGCTCCTTGTGCAAAACCAAGAGAAAATTGACTGTTAGCTTTGAGGGGTGCAAGAATGATTGAAACAGAATAGAAGAGTTTCAAGAAATAAATCATACCTCATTCAGTTCATCTTGGGTAGCTGTATTTCCTGATCTCTAGAAGACTCTCAAGCTTTATGAAAGTTTATATAAACCATGTGACCTTTTTCTGAGTACTTCCTTTTCCAGAAGTAATTAACTGTTTATTAAGATTTTTTTATTTATTTTTGCTTTAAATTTCTTTACATTTCCCAAATTCAAGGTTTGTAGACAGCACCTATTTAGCTTATGTTGCCATATTGGGCCTTGCATATTGCACTTTGCAGCAGTAGGAATCATGAAATGAAATAACTTTTTGCAACATGTTCTCATTTCATATACATACCTGGTTGATACCAGTGAACTTGGATACTTTTAGGTACTGGAACCCTTTGGATTCAGGTATGATCTCAGTCAAATTCTTCAAAGACCATCAGTACTTTAAAATTTTCTGCTTTATATTTGACAAGTCTGGTGGAAATATGGAGAATAAAGAATTAATTATGTATCTAGATAAAGCATTATGTTTTTTTGATTGACTGCAGAATTTGATAATTATTATATTCCCCTACCTTGAATTAGGTTCTTTATTTTTTCCTATACATTTAGAGTATTGATATAAAATAGTTAAATGCATTTAAATTATCTGTGTGGGCTAAAATACATAGGAATTCTATGCTAGCTCAAAATTACAGTAATCAATTCTGAATAAAAGTTAAAATGTTCTATGGTTTGAAAAGGCATCCATACATCCCTAACTCTGACCTGAATCAACATTTTGAAAGAATATAACCATCATTATTTGTGACTTATTGCTATCAATAAAAATTATAACAGAATATGTAATTAATTAATAACTGCCTTTTGAATATACAAAAGACTGCTCATTTCCCCCTTTTTCTCCCCATCCTCTGTTGTCCATTATTTACAGGAAAAAATATATGTAATTTCCTTTTTTTATTTTGTTTTAATAAATACATGTTCCTTGAAATTGAGCAATGATTCTCTTTAATACTCAGCTAAATAAAAACGCATTTCCTAAATGATTATTATATCTTCAGTATGATTCACTAAGCAACTACTTCTCTACCATTTAAACATTCAGCTACCACAACAACTATATCTCCTGTAATGATTAATTAATTATAAAATATATTATTATTAATATCATAGACAATTCTAAGACCATTTAAATTTCCTGCTTTTCTAAGCTGTTTGCCTGGCAATGGAATAGTTTGAAGCACTCTCTGCCTGCCAAGGCTCCTTCTCATCTGGAAGTTTGGGATTCATCTGAGTACGCTTTCCCTCCCTCACTCCATCCAGGCTTTGTAGCCGTGGAAGGAAAGGCGTCTCATGCTGGAAAAAAAAATGCACAAGTGTAACAAACCTTCAAAGTAACATAGTCCAGAAAGTATCCAAGAAAAAAATGTATTAATGATTACCAAAAGTAGTAGAGTATTGTAGTCCTTACAGAGATACATACATTTTTACATGGAATGCAGAATAAGAAGAGCTGTTCAGATAAAGACAGATGACTTTATCAATACTTTACCCCAAAAATTATCATGAGCATTAAATTGTATATATATACCTAATATTAGACTATGCCAGCAGAATATCACTAATATTATGAAAGCTCTATGCAAAGATACAGGTTATACAATCAAAGTAAATTTACACTTAATGGCACTATGTTTTTTGGGAAGTTTCAAGAAAAGGAATTTAGTATAGAGGTTCTGGTGATAATTAGACTATTACACCACTAAAAAGCCCTGCTGTCCTTTGTGTGCAAAATATTTCCCTTTAAATAATTTTTTTTTTTTACAATAAAAGTAATATCTAAAATATGTTACTTTGTGCATTACTAAACTGGGATATTTATACATTAAATATTCAATGCCAGGTTGGATGGGGCTTTGAGCAATCTGGTTTAGTGGAAGGTGTCCCTGCCCATGGCAGGCAGGTTAGAACTAGATGATCTTTAAGGTCCTTTCCAATCCAAGTTCTCTGGCTCTATAGTATCTACTGTAACTATTCTATGGTTCTATAATATCTCTCTTACATAAAATTTATGAAAGTGTAGATATTCACTATCCAAATTTTTCACACATTTAAAAGGCCAAATTAAAATATTGAGTACATAAGTGAACACAGAGCTAAAATTTCTTCTTAATGATGTAAATTATTTTCTCTTCAAATGGAAAAAGGTTTCTTTAAGAGTGAGCATGTAAATTTAAAAATTACCTTTAACCAAAAGTGATTTTTCCAATTCAGGTAACATCTTTATTCCATTGTTGTCAATGACAAAAAGAAATCATCTTTAGCTTTGAAAATGAAGCAGCTCCATTCTATTGTATACAGGTCTTTAATTAAATTCATATGGCACAGTAGTGGTTGAGAAACTTCACTTCTGGTGTCTCTCTATTCCTTTTTCTTTTTTTTTTCTTTTTCAAATTTAAATTTAAATTAATTTTAAATTAAAAAAATAAATTTAAAATTTTAATTTGCTTATAAAGAAATTATTCACTACATAGTAGCAAGGCAAATGAAGCATTGAATATATTGCAATTTCTGGGTATTACCCAGAAAAAATACGGTAATTGATAGATATCTACTTTTTTCTGTACACAAAAACATTAACAGATGCAGGCATTATGTGTAATGTTCTTGGCATCTGCATGTGTCTGTTAGGGAAGCTAAACACAGCTTAAAAAGGTACAATATCTTTGCAGCTGTGGCATAATGAGAGAAGAAACAAAAAAAAGCATGAATATAAGACAAACAAGGGCTAAGAATGACTTGGGAAAAAATACAGCACTGATCATTTATCATACTATTTATATTACAAAAAATTGATACTAGGCTTCAGTTTCCTGCCAAATTCTAATCTCCTCAATAAAATGTCCAATTTCATTGTCATGAATGAAGCATAGACAAAACAACTATTTAATGACCACAAGTGATGTAAGAACTAAAGCAAATCAAATTGAAATCAAGGTTATTTGTCCATTACTTTTGACAGACAACATTAACAACTAGAAATTTTAAAAAGCCATTTAACTAATGTGTTAAAAACTCTCCTTTGTTTTGAAATGACGTGCCAATGTGACAGTTTTGACTCAAATGCTCTTCCAGTTGTAAAATCACTCTGATTTTTTTCCCTCAGCCAGAAGAATGCCACTGGCATTCACCAAGCAGAAAAGAGAAAAACAAATCTTTTGTTCAAGATCATTCCGTGTGAGTGTTTAAATGGAAGCCAATGACCTTGAGATGCAAGCCTGTGTGAGACAGCCTTGTACCGTTCAGAGCTCAGAAGTGATCTCCTCTTCCTGCAGTAATTTTGAAACAAGTGTGCTTGAGCTTAAACGCTTGTGCCCTCCAGCCAGCCTTGGGCAGAAACTTTCAATGAAGGTTTCACTTGAACCAAGAGCAAAAAATCTGAATGCTAGAATACATAAATGTGGTTCTTATAATTTTTCCTTGGCTACTTTGTAAGAAGCACTCTGGGGTAGCAAGATATTCCCTTTGACTCTGCTAAAGAAAGAAAAGGAGTAAAATATTGTCCTGATCATTTTCTCTACAATAATTGACAGATTTCTTAGATCATCATGTTGTGGCAGGTTGTATGTGTCTGCTTTCAGAGATATTGAATTAGTTTGCACATGAAGATGAATCTATTTCTGAAGTGGATTTTTTTGGCCATTGTTATGTGTTCAGAGACATCAGCTTCATGATACTATCTATGCTCACTAAAATAATTAAATTTTTCATTTCATCCTTTTTTTCCACAAACCCCATGAGATACCTGCCCCATGAAAGGGAAGTCTGCAGGGACTATTTTGGAGCGCAGAAGTGCTGAGGAAGTGGAATTATGCAACACATCAAAGAGTGTAACTTTGATGGGATTGACCTGATTTCAGACCTGATTTCACTAAAGCAGAGGACATTATCATCTTCACAGTTTAATTATGTTCTCATTTATACTTGCATAAATTCAAGGAAATAAGTGAAAATAGAATTCAAATAGAATTATTTTACATAGGGTGCTCTCTATAATTAACATATATATCACTCAAGATAATAAATGGTTATCCTCATTCTGAATGCATTCAGTTAAAAATTATTCCAAGATCTGAAAATTTTATCATTGCAATAAATCTTAAATCTTGGCCAAGGACTTACAGGAATAAGTCCATATATTAAAGGCAAACCATTAATAATATCTGAAGAATAATGAATGATCTTGGAGTTGAATTGTTCTTTAAGTACATGATCACCAAAGCAAACACCAAGGTAATCTGAAGATATACAGTCAGATACTGCACTCATGATATTGTATTTGGATGTTGATGTTTTATTAGCTGCAGTGAGTTGGTTTTAACCCAAACACTGCAGATGGGTTATATGCAACACATGCCATTTTGCACTCAATTTTCTTCCACTGACTAAAACTCAGGTCTGGGTTTGTTCTTTTACTTATATTGCTGTGAAGAAGTTATAACTTTGGAAAAGTCCAAAATCACACTTTTCAAAGGAAAGAAAATTAAACTTGACCTTTGTTGAAGCTGAAAAGCAGTAGCACAAGGAAAAGAAACTAATACAAAGTTTTGTTTTGCTCTTCCCTGTAGTAACCTATAGTTATCTTTTTTTTTTTTAAAGCAATTTCTGTATGCTGAAGTTCAAACCTAAGTTCAGTTTCAAGCTGTTCATTCTAGTGCAATTCCAATACTGCTGGCACTTCTGGAAAGCAGCCCAGGTGGGTTTAAGCATAGTATGCTGTAAAAAAAGTAATTTTCTGGCACACTGTAAGAGATCAGGTATTGCTGGCCTTAACAAAAATAATATTATTTATACAATAGAATTTATTTATCTTTCCAATTTTTATTTTGTAGAGATACAGAATTACAAATCCTTCACTAAGACAGAACTTACCTTCTGACGTACAGATGAAAGAATACATTTGTAGACACATAAATTAAATTAATACCTTTCCACTGTAAGGGATGAAGTTCCTCTCCATTTGAATGCATATATGCTGTAATATACTGTATTGCTTTGAAACACGGTTCTTTTACAAGCATGCTCATTTGTGCCCAGTGGTTCAGGAAGTCATGCTGTTCCCTGGTTCCTGTAAGAAACAATGCTTTCCAATTCAACAACTATAAACACAAGACAAGCTATTACTCTCTGTCTACATTAGCTTGTCTTTTCTGCTTTGAAGCATATTTAACTGCAAGTTGCATAACATATGGTTTAAAAAGAGAAAATATTCTGGTCTAATATTTCAGATACTCTATCTTAATGAGGTAATCAGGTTATCATCCGATGATGACATAGCATCCTTAAGTGTCTCTGGCAATCTGTGTGCATTTTGCAATGACAGTATGCAAATATGTACTTCAATGGATTTCCAACCCAAAGCATTTCTGCATATCAAGAAAGTATAACATTTTTTTCCTAAAGAAAAGCTCTCAAAAGAGGGGTAAATTTACCAGAATTTCTTTGTTCTTTGGTGCATCTCAATAACCGAATCTATACCTGTCAGTCAAAGCAATGCTCTACAAAGCCACAGTGTGTGAAATATGAATATTTTCCACTCTCTTTCCACTTCCATGGGTTGGAAGCTATCTCAAGGCTTGTTTAGTTTATGAGAATTGATAACCATTCCTTAGGAAAAGCAACTCTGAGTAGACTTAACTCTACAGGAAAAAATGCACTGTAAGGATTTGGGGTCTTTAAACACAGATGTGAAAACAGCCTACTTGCTGTTCCTAGTACTCAAAATACTGATTTTGAAAAATCACTAGGAAGAAAAAAAAGCAAACCAAACTTGAGGTAGAGGCAGGGAGCTGGAAAGTGATTGTGCAGATTGGTTGACGTGGGTTTCAATTACCTGCCAGCACACTTATGAATGGATGAGTGTTAGTAGAAGGGGTTCTGGAGAAACAAGAAAGACCTGCTAATTCTTTCTTTAAGGATGAGTAAGGGAAAGATACAACTGGCAGATAAACAGGAGACAGAGGCCAGGGTGCAGTTCCCTAAGTACAGGTAATGAGCACCAATTAATTTTTCCAGAGAATCTCCCTATTATGGAATTCCATACGCTTCCCTGTCACGGAGCATTGGATTGTAAACTTGTATGAAACACAAAAATAATTACTGCAATTTTTTCTTTGTAATGATTTTGTGTTCCAGGAGCCCCTCCCTGACCCTGAAACTTCTGTTTATCTTTATTTCTTGCCAGTGCACAGATACTGTCATTACTGCCAGGGAAGTTTTTATGATCTTATGAAAAAAAACAATCATTGTGCATAAAGCATAAATACAGAAAGTACTGCAAACTGTATACAGATGAAAACTGATTCAGAAAGGGTTGTTTTGCACATGATTTTGCATGAAATATTGATTCTCTTCAATTTTTGCATTTGTTATTGTTGCAGTGCAAAGTGTGTATAAAAATTTTTCCAGTGTGATTAAAACTGACAAATCTGTTACAGATACAACCATGTGAGAGGACTGGCAACACACACAATGAAACATATGCTCATTTCTATCTGACAGAAAATAGACTAAAATTTAAGATAACACAATGTTAGCGATCCAGGCAATACAACAGAAGACAAAAAGCCAATACACTACAACTTAAAAAGAGTTTGTAAGAAATCAAATATTGCTGTATCTTAATTAGGACAAAACTCTTGATATACTTACAAAAGAGGCAGGAAAGATGACTGCTTAACTCAAATAATAAGTATTTATAGATATTCTATGCTAAGAATAAGCCTCGGCCAGATACATTTTCTCACTTCACATTCATAATAGATTTCTCAGTGTATTCTGAAAAAAAAATTTAAGAGGAACAATACTAAAATGCATGTATAAGAGATTTCTTGACAAAAATGAAGGATAATTTTTATGAGTAAATTAGATTCTTTATGAACTGAAAACACACCCTCTACAACCAGTGCAGCAGAAGTGAGCTTTTTGATAAAACTTTTTATTAAATTTTTCATTTTTAAAAATGTGTTACAAGTCAACTTATCTGTACTTGATACTTTGAATTGCAATACATATTAGATTATATTCTGCTTAACGTTCCACTGTGCCTAGTCGGTTTGGGATTGAAAATGCACCTTAATGACAATGAGGAAGAAAACAAACAATCAGGAGAACTCAGCTGAGATTGCCATATACACATCAGTCAGTGTCTATCAGTCAATTCAGCCTTAGCAGTCACAGTCTCTGAGCTGTTCTGCTGGGATTGTTCACAGTTCTTGTGCCCTTTTTCTTCCCTCTGTTTGGGGAATATGATCTGAAATATACATTTTCTATTTAAAGAGGCTATAAGAATAAAAATATCCACACCATGTTTTCCCATTACTATGGAAAATGAGGCATAAGTGTATGAAAAGTGGATTGCAAGCAGATAAAATCATTTTAGCACCCTGCAGTTGACCTTGTAAGTTGTTATAGTGCTCTCCCTACATGGCAGTTTAGTTTTAGGAACTCCACCTCTGAGCACAGTCACAACAATGTGGACAGTTTTGACTAAGTGACTAAAGACCATTGCATGTTTCATTGACTTTGGCAGTTGAGCTGTTGGTAATGAAACCAGACAAGGCAATTGTAGAAGTTCAGCAATAGCCAAGTCCAGCAGAGTGATGACTGCTGCTAGAGTGGCATCGGAGAGATTGTTTTGTGATGCTGGTCAGGCTGTGAGTGTTTGTGCCCATAAATCACTACAGTTTGTCAGGGAGGGTCAGCTTACAATTTTCAGCGTTATACTTCTGAATGTCTTTATACATAAGAATGGCAACAGCAAGAAAATGCAACTTTGAACAATATGGACAGAAACAGTTGGGTTTACAATTTTGGCTTTGTCTTTTTTTTTTTTTTTCAATTGCATCTACTGTCCCACATTGCAAATTAACGTGTCATTTAATTAAATAAACACTTAAGTAGCAGATTTGACAGAGGAATCTCTCAGGAACATGAAGAATATATCTATGGTTGCAAGAAGAATATGAGCAAAGCACAAAGCACAAAGCACATCCTCAGTAAAAATAGCCTTATTGCATAATATTGGAACAAAGAGGGGAGATTCTGCCTGTAGTGAGAAACTTGATACAAGGGGAGAACCACCAATTAATGAATATGTTTACAGCATGTTAATTGTCAATTCTGGGACCAATACATGTTAAGCACACTTAGAATGTTTCTGATAATCCTTTGTGCCTAAGGCTCTTTCTAGCACATGCCATGCTTACAATCCATCTGCTTCTCATAAAACTAGTGTTGCCAAGTAAGGTGAAAAATGCATCAAGTAGTAATAAAAGTTAATACCCTCTTAGGGGTGCTATATTCTGCAGATTTATAGATGCTATAAACCCTCACTGAAGATAAACTCTCAATGACTATGTTTTCCACAGTTCAAAGGTCTTTAAACATGGGTGGGCTGAGACCTCCTTATCCCAAGAGACATCATCTGTGAATTGTGTATGAAATCTTTAGTGAGAATAGCACAATGTAACCACCACAACTGTCATAAATGCTGCAGTTTCTGCACAACCAAGTCACAAACACCTTTGGCTGGGCCCTGTATTTTCACAGCATAAAAATAAACTGCTCATCCAGTTGGCTGAGTTCTTGGAGACTCCTAGGAGTAGCCTAACACTGGCATTTTGCATAATCTTTTTACAAATAAAAATTATTAATTTCACCTGGTTTGGAGTCAGAACCATGTCTTCCTGTATTGTTTTGATCCATTGGGCAATGAAAGCAACACAGCCTGGTTCAAGATGCACACAGAACTCCAGCTTACAGCCACTCCATCAGCTGCAGTATCAACTCTGCCTCGTAAACAAGGTTTATTTCTCCATGCCTAGAAAATTGGTTATTCCAGCCATTAGCTATCCAAGACAGATTTCACAGACAGCAGTACGTAAGCTTGCTATTCACACATCACAAAACAACATTATTTCTGTTTATTGCAATGTCCTCTGTCATTCCCCTTGGAAATGTTATTTTCTTATAGTGTATACAGGTAAGGAGGCTGGAAATTAAGTAAAAAAAAAAATTTTCCATTTTTTTAAATCAATCCTTTTCTTAACCAAGAACTGAGGGTGGGATAGGAAGGACAGATATTTTTCTTTTCTCCAAACCCCAAAACCTCCAAGAAAAAAGACACTGGTTGTCATACACTTTTTCCATCATCTGTTCCCTTACGTTTTAACTCAGTACATTTGCTCCCACTCTCAGAAAGCAATCACAGAGAACAAGGGCTGGATGCATGCCAAAGGAAGCTTCTACTGAACCTAACAGACAAACTTCTATAAGAATAGACCAGTAGTTTTCTTCATATGTTTTGCACCCTGGCATGACTGATTCTTGTTTTTCTATGCCACTCTTCTTCCAAGAAACAGCCCATCTGCCCCCACAACTGTGTGGGAATAAGGCTTTAAAAAGACCCCTTTGTTCACACCACAGAAAGCCATATAAGAGCCCACAGAGCAAGGCAAGAGGTATACACCACAAAATAATACACAGGTAAAAGAAAGTGAACAAACCAACCATATAGCTGTAAATAAACTCATATGACTATGACAAACCAAACATAAAAAACTCAAAACTTAGCCACACTGGATTCCCCACCACTCATTCAAAAAGTAAACTAATACTCAGCCAAAACTATGTAAGCTCAAGAACAGCACATGACAAATCAGTTCAGAAACAGAGACAAATGTGACAAGTGAGGCAAAAGAAAACCAAGAAAAATACATGAGGTTTCTACATGAAAAATCAGGTGGTCATGGTTATGCTGAGACTTGAAAAAGCTCTGCTCATCCTCTTCCTCTTTCCTGCATTGTTACACCATCTGTTCTTAACTAACATCCTCTCTGTTATACTGATATAATTCCTCCAGGAATCAAGGGTATGTATATTAATTCTGTGGTATGTTTAAGAAAGAAAGGCTTGGAATCTCTCCCCTCAAAACCATGGTTAACCCAAACTTGTTAATTTCATTCACATTTGGCCTTAGTCAACACCCAATGCTCAGCAACATGCAGTCCAGAATCTTGTTCAAGATGCACATTTAATGATCAAATGGATGTAGTCCTTAAAAGCAATATTTACACTTCCCTTGCATTGTGATTGTGGAGCACCTGTTTTAAGATTCTCAGGTTTTATAGTGCTGGTCTTAAAGGCCCATTTTATGGTTAGAAATTTACAAATCCCATGACAGAAAATTTAAGAAAAAAAAGGCCACATTGAAATGAGCACCAAAAGATAATACGTATATCACAAAGCTCATTTCACTTCATTTTGTTTTATCTGCATTTTTTTCTTCGCTGTTAAAAATCAAAAATCTCTGAATGAACAAGATGGATTGGGGTCCCACATACAATAAAAATACAAGGGAGAATAGCCTTAAGCTGGGGGAGGGAAGGTTTTGATTAGATATTAGGAATTAATTCTTTACTGTGAGGATGGTGAGGCACTGGAACAGCTCGTCCACAGAGGATGTGGACTCCCCATCCCTGGATATATCTGAGACAAAGCTGGATGGGGCTCTGGGTAACCTAGTCTGCTGGAATCTAGTGGAAGCTCAAGACTTCTTAAGTTTTCTGATAAAATATTTCTGCAAATAATTAAAGTCAAAGAGTAAAGGTTGTTTTTAATTATATATCACCAGTATATTTTTTGTGCCATGTATAAAATGGAATTGAGTCCTATGTTTGGGCATGTGCTCATGATTAAGCTATGCTTCAATAGGCCAGCACAGAGTAGTCATAATCATTTAGGACTATATGTTTACAAACACAATTTATGCAGACAAGAAGCAGAACAGTGAATGTAAACGAGCCCCAGTAAACCAAAATATTGTAAAGATGACAATGTGAGAAATTATGAATTATGGTAATTTGCAAATTGCACACAGAAACTGTATTCTTTTTACTAAATTGATACCCATAATTTTTCATGCAGCTGTATATATCAAATGAGAGGACTGTTGAACATGCTTTTGTGCAAAAATCTTAATATGAAGATGGATTCTGCAGAAATAATATATGGCACTGGAAGGGACTGATGGGTTGTAGGCAACAAATTATAAGAAAATGAAAAAACGGATACAGTTATGTGGAATAAATTTTGAAAACTTTCAGTGACTACATTCAAAACATGTCATAGTTAGATACTATGCAAATGGTAAATGTATATGATAAAATGGCAAAAACTGAGCATGGCCATTAACTTTTCAGAATGATTTTTAAGTTTTTTTTCTAGCAGGTAGGTGGTGTCAATGCTAAAGACTGTGTGAATATATTCTGTAAGCATCTATGCATATCAGACTAGCAGAGTACTCTGATGGCGGACGATTAATACCTGGAAACTATAACATATACCGCTTTTATTTTAATTTCTATCGTGTAATTTAGGAGGCTTATTTCTGGTTTGGGATTTTTTTAATGCCTGAGGAATTACTGTGTATTCTTATTTCAATGGGGGGGGGGAGGGCATGGTTTTTAACAAGAGTTGAACTGCAGTTATTGAAGTATATATGTATTAAAAATTAAGATCTGTTATTGGCAAAAAAATCTCCATCTTTCATTAGATCCTAACTTAACTAGCAAATCTAAGTCATCTTTGGGTGAAGCCAAGACAGGCAAGATGGAAATATGCATACAAACTTTAGTTAGACATACTCTCCTGATTCAGCACAAAAATGGCTTTTTGCTGTCTATTTTCTACTCTGCAGAGGATAAAGAGGACAAAGACTTACTGGTCATTTCTGAAAGACAACACGTTTCCTTGCTTTTATCTTCTCCTGAGAAGTTTATAAAGCCAGATTATTTTATTCTTAAATTTTTATTAAATACTAAATGTTCTTTTTAAATAAACTAAAGAAACTAAAGTAATGCTTCAATAATTTTCAGTAGTAAGAGTGTATAGTTGCTAATTATTAAATACAGCTTTAAGAACTTGGATGAATTTCTAATATAAGATTATAGCACTATTCATATTTCTCAATTTTGTAAGCATGTTTTATCTTCTGAACAGAATGAAACCTTAAATTTGAAAACAATTGCAGTATTGTAATAAGTATTCAGATTCATTAAGATCACAATAGAAACAAAAACTATCAGTGTATTAACTAAATTGCCTCAGGACTACTAGATAAGATTAACCGTAAAGTTCCCTTTGGTGTTTTCTACTAATTAACTAATTATATATTCATTATTATCAGAATGCTATTCATCTTTTCTCTGGAAAGAAATATCTCCTCACTTGTTTTCACAGGAGGTATGCAATAAGCTTTTCTACTTTAAGTCCAATTACACATCCAAAGGCAGATGTCTATTCCAGCGCCTCTTCACTCCCATTGTTCCCCTTTCTCTGGAATGGCTTTCCTAAATTACTCTCTTTAATCTTGGATTTGTGCTTCACGGTAACGCTTTTTAGCTTCTATATCTCTGATGGAAAGGGAGGTGAAATTGAAAGAGATTGATCTGCTGGAAGAAGACTACACCCATTTATCAGATTTCTCCCTCACTTTACCTCAGATTTACTCAATTTGCAGTCTACAGATTCAGTGGAAAAACAAAAGCCAACTTCACTTCCCCCTGTCAATACCTCGACACCTTCTTTGGTTTTCATTTTCTGTGTTTCTTCTGTGCCTTGAGCATAAATATTTGTAAATCCATCCCTGGCAAGGCTGGACAAATGGAAAAGCAGTGCAACTCTGACACTGGTCCTTCAGTGTACCAGGACCTCTATGCCACCCTTCCAGCATCATTTTTAACCATCACAGCTCTTGTTGGAAATAATTTTTCAAAAATGACACTCAAAGTAACAGTTGTGATATATTTAATATGGTAACCAAACAGAATAGATTACTTGATGGATTTTCTGCCTAGAACATCATTATCCATTGCTAAACAGAGCCTCCAAAGCAGAATAATTAGTGAATCATCATCTGGCAGAACCTTACTGCTGTGCCCTACAGGTATGAAGAATTCAGTAAAATAGAAAGAAACATATTCATTCACTTTGAAATTATACAAAAGGACTGGAATTGGTCACTGAGATGCTGTATACATCTAGACAATACTTGCCTCTCTGTAGATGCTGGTATGGTGAAAAGCAACATGAAAATGTCCTTAGACTTCTGTCTGTGCAATGAGTCTTTAAAGAACATGGTCTGTTTTAGAGCATAAAGTGATAGAAAACTTGTCAGGAGAAATTCAGTCCCCAAAATGCTTTTGTTGGGACATCTTGGGTCTGCTTATGGTGAGAGATGGCATATCCTGACAGCCAGGGACATCTTCTTCTCCCAGCCAAGAGCAGGGCAGCCAGGGAGCTGTGCCCAGCTTAGGCAGGTCAGGAAGGGCCTTGGAGGGCCACCGGTGCCCTCAGAGACATAGAAGTTTTAAAATTTCTGTCATCTGTACTATAAGAAGTAACAGAATAAGAATGAAATAAAAGCAATTTCATCCACCTTATTTCTTGGGTATGGTGTCATTCTGGGAAAGTCATTTTGCATAAGTCGGTCTATAAAATACAAATATGTATAAAAATAATAATAGCTTTTTACTTCTGTATTACTTTCAGGCACCTGGCATGGTTCTTGGGCTTGTCTTGTGCAGGGCCAGGAGCTGGAATTCAATTCCTTCCAACTCAGGACATTTGATGATGGCTAAAAAGGCCAAGTAGAAGCAAATTAGGTGCTGCTATGCTTCTGTTTCATCAGCAGTACCATCAGTAAACTCTAAACTTCAAAACCTGTTTATTTTTTTTTGTCTCTGACTGACAGGTACTTCTTCCATCCATGGTCATTTGTCATTGAAGTAACACATGAAGGAAAGAAATGGTGAGCAGTCCCTACACCTCACTTAGTGCTTCTGTGCTCCTAGACTCCAAAAAGTGATGTCCTGTTGAAGGCAGCTTTCAGAAGACAGAGAAGAGCAGGAAATTGTGGGTGTGGTTGGACAGCTGGCTACACCGAATGGCTGTCTGTGCACTTGCTGTCTCCACACTGAACGTATCCCAACAGGTCTCAAAGCTGTTTCTTCAACAAATGCTTTTCCCAATAGGAGAGCATATTGGCATAGCTTTCTTTGCATGCCCCACTGGCTATCTAACGATTTCAAAAATAAGAAAGACAGGTTAATGGCAGCTTCTCAATTTTCAGTGCAGTCTGCATCCTAAAAGACCAGAAAGAGAGCATGTTCTGAGACTAGGAAGTGCTCTGAGACTTGGTGGGGAAATGAAGTCCTACTCCATTTTCCAGAAATGCTTCTGGGTAATTTTCTTCAGGAAAGAATTCTCTCTGTGGATGAACAACTCTGAGAAGACTAATCACAAGGAGCTATGGTTTCCGTATCATTTTCAGTGTGCTGCTTTCTAAGACAATTATTCCCCCCTTTACTGTCTAGAGAGGAATTAACTATTTATTTCATGCAATGTACTCCACTGGTCAAATGTCAAATCAATATTTAAATATAGTAACATACAAGCAACAACACAGCAGAAATATCCTCTCTTACTTTCTTTTTCAAGTTACAATTCCTCTTAGAGAACTTCTATTTAAATGGAAGTTGCATTCTGTATTTTGATGAAATAGTGTTTGCTCTGTACGTGATATGCATTAAAATTTCAGGAGTAGAGATAAGTATTTTACTCTTTCTTTGAACAAGAAAGGAATGTAATTTTCAATATGATATCCCTGATGACCACATGCTAGAAATTGTGACCAAAAAAATCTTGATAAAATGTACCAATGGAGAAAATACCAAAATGAATGAGAGTAAGAATCAATTCTTACATGTAGTTAATGGAGAGTAATGTGCAAAATCTGTGATCCTACCACCAGATACAGTATTTATCAGCTAGCAAAAACAAACAAATACAAAGCTGTTTATTTAGAAATCAAATTAAATAAAATGAAATAAAATAAAATAAAATTTAAAAATAAAATAAAATAAAATAAAATAAAATTAAATTAAATTAAATTAAATTAAATTAAATTTCCTAACAAAGTTTATGGTTATCTAAAGAAAGTACAGATATTCTGGAACACATCTGTAATACTTTCTTTTGAGGACTGTTAAATAAGTCACAAGCATATTATTTGACAAATAACTTGTTCAGTATACTTTTAAAATAGAATTTTCTTGGAAATTTTTTTCCACAAATGCTTAGCACTTTTATGAATTTTATGATAAAAAAAAACACTTCTGAATTCAAAACTCGTATTTATCACATAGGGTTTTTACCCGCTATTGGCATGAAGGTTCCAGAGCCTTATGTGGAAAAAAGCTGACAAACAAACCACCTGTTTGGCACTGAACTCATGTAGTCAAAGGTGCAGTAAAGTGGGTCTTTGTCCCACTAATGGCAATGTGGATATCTCCAGGGAGTGCACATGGATAGCCCAGCCTCGGGTGACTGCTGCACCAAAAGCAAGTAAATCTTCGAGAAAATATTGAGAACACAAAACCAGATTCCTTAATCTTTGTCTTCAACTAGGTCTAAAGTTATCACATTCTTTAATGGCTTTTTTCATTGACAGTATTGCCCAGCACAAAAATCACTGAGATGCAGTTTGCTCTTTGTCCCTCGCCTGTTTCCTCAACTCCTTTCCCAAAACAGGACATAAGACAGGCTCTTTATCAAAATATTTCCTGTAATGTAGTGCTGAAGATACTTCAGTTCTTTGTGGTTGGGAAAGGAGGAGGAAGAAATCCACAACAGTGCAAACACAGGAGTTTCCAGTTTGACTTAAATAAGTGGGAAAGCTCTTTAAATATTAAGAGCCAGAGCTGTTTTGCAAACTAATCTCCTGATGGTCACATTTCTTTTATCAAAAAAAGTGTTTCCTGTGAACTTTCAGGAATTCAGAGTACTTACATGCTGTGTGTTTGTGAACTGAATTTCTTGTTCTTGGGAAAAATTACTTTCTTTGGCAGGTAAGGGGAAATATATATTCTGAATATGTAGAAAATAATTGTTATTTATTGGTTTCCCTAGATGCAAGTGTGAGAATGTGAACAGGAAGAGCTGTGGGTGTAGCAGTAAAAGATAACACAGCTGGTGTGAAGCTTATCCTTTGATGTGCCATTTCGGAGCTGCTTTTCTTGCAAACCCCCTGCAAACACACATGGTGTCTATCATCCAAGGTGAGTTCACTACAACTGGTGAAGAAACAAACTGATTGACACATTTGTTTTAAAAGGTGATAATTCCTAATGGTATTTTCAGTTAAGACAGAATTCAGTTCAGTATGTTAAGTCCCAGCACTTCCCCGAGTTTTCTTTGGGAGGTAGATCTCCTTTTAAGTCTCTATTAGTTTTCTCCTCTGCTTTTCAGCATTATGATCTCATCAGATAAACATAAACACACACACATATAGAGAATAAAGTAATTGTTGAGAAAATTTCAATGAACACAAAGGAAATATTAATAGAAAAACGACATGAATTATGATATTATTCATTTAATATTTTTGATTTTCTAAACAAATTAGAGTACAAATTAGAGATAAATTCTTGACCATATAGCTTCAGCTGCAAGGCATATTATCTTACTCAAAATGGAGGTAATGGACAGAGTAGAGAAAATTACATATCCAAGTTTCCCTTAATAGGTAAAAATGAATGTAGACCTTTGATAACTTTAAAAAAAACCAAAGAACTATTTCCTGTTATAACTGTGAATTTTATGCAACTTAGGAGTAAAGTTTATGTTTCCTAAAAGGTTTCCTAAAATATTTCTGTACCTTCAAATTTTTTTTTTATTTTCTTTGTAAGTTTGTTGTTGCTTTTAATCCTGTGCTACTTTTCTTTTTTACTCCTTATATTTTACATTCCAGCTATCAAATTCAGAACACAGCTTTTAACTTCAACATATTTGAAAATAACAAAAGAAAGCTTAAATGCTTGATGATAGAGAAGTCCAGAAAGACCTCACATTTGCTGAATGTACTCCAGTTTGTGAACTAAAGAGGCCGATAAGATATAACTGCGCATTCTCAGCAGTTACTCATCCAGCACATAGAGGAACTGAAGTGCTAATATTTTAAAATTAAAAAAAAAAAAAAAAAAACAAAAAACCCAACAAAGCAATACGCAAAAAGAGAGAAAACAAAGCTTCAGAAGAATTACGTTTCATTAAGTTAAAGATGTTAGATTGATTTTGAAAAGGTCTTTACCATTTCCTAAATACTACAAATTTATACATATAAAAACTGAATTAAGGCTTAAGTCCTGTTCTTGCTGAAAGCAGAGGAAATACTACTGACTAAGTCAGGGAGAAACCTGTCAATTTTCTTAAAGTTTTCTGACAAAAGTCTTCTTCCATACCATGCAAAATTCTTTCTAAGTGAACTGAAAAAATTTACATTCAGCACATACCTAATAACAGAAAATAAAATATCCTGGGCCTCTGAGTAGGAGGGTGTTTCAGTTCAGGTTTTGTACATGTCTAAGAAATAAGAATAATAACTGTATTTTTCTTTGTGTCACTTGAAAAATAGAAATCTGTTCAACAAGCATGCTGCATGGTTGTTTTTCTTTTATGAAACAGATAAGGAGGAAACTGTAATTGCAGGAGATCTGCATTTGAATTTAAGACATTGTGTGACTGAGAATGACTGAGACAAAACAGTGAAGCGATAAATTTTCTATATTCACATACCTACTGAATTGATGTCTTAAAATTGAGATGTATTTTGTAAGACAAACTGAAAAACATGGGAAAAATGTCTTTCAGGAACTAAAATGGGGTTACCTGGGGTTTTAAGAATTATGTCAATTGGGATCTAGTTTTTCAGTAAAAACTTGGCAAAAATGTATTGTTCTTGTTCTTCAATTGTGTTAGTTTGGTTAGTGAAGGATTTAGCTTTGCTAACTGGCACTGGATAAGGACCACTTCAAACTAAAAACTATGAAAAGAGGATGGACTTTACAAAATTATTTATGAGATCTCTGTTGGTACACTAAGACAGCAAGGACTGATGTTATCAGGCAGATTTTCTGTTCTTCCACCCAGTAGAAGGAAAGATCTATCCAAGTAATTAAAAAAGACCACTCAGTAATCCTGTTTAGGAGAATTGCCAGCCCAAAGGAAAAAGTTTGGAGGGAGATCTTACTGAAGCCACTCCAAAGCCCACTGCTTGCTTTCCACTCTCTTCACTGGAAAACTGCTCAATTTTTCTTTTGTCTCTCTCCTCCTCTTTTCCCTCTCTCTTTCTCTGCAGCCTCTGATTTTCTTTATTCATAGACTCTAGCAAATACACAGTTTTATTGCAATGTTTGATATGACACAGTTGAAACCAGTCGAGAATTTTCTGCTTTCAAGATTACAGTACAATAGTTTCTAAAACACACGAAGGTTCTCTATTGGTACTAATGAGCAGTCTATGGGTTTGTGTTATGCCAGTGGCAAGCTTCTCAGAATGCAGATATTCTGATTCACTTTAAGTTGACTTGACAGATCGCTTTTATTTCATGTGTTGGGGTTTTTTTTTGCTTGTTTGTTTGCTGTTTGTTTTTTGTTTTCACTAACCTTACTTAGACCAAGACGTGATCTCTCATGAATTTTCCTGTAACATCAGACAGCATAGGTAATACACAGGAGTGGAGAGAGACAGAGAAGTGGGAGGTTTTCAATAATATATTTTTCTTCATTGAGGCATAATAGCTATTCTCTCCTGGCACTTACCGATTGTTACCAAACTGCAAATGCTACACCTTTGTTCCTTACCTATAGAATATTCAAGTATATAATATTAAGATTAACTCCATAATATTAAGATTTAACTCCATAACCCTTATCCATAAGGGATAGTCACTTTAATCCTTATTACAAGCAAAGCAATGCATCCTCTAAGGAAACCACGTGAAAATTTCACATCACAATTCCTTATCACATTCGATAATAATATATACATCACAGCAAGACTATTTTAGGCACAGATTGTTCTATATGTTACACAGTATTATATTTTGGATTGTGTATTTCTATCACTTATTTCAAGATAAAATTGGGAAAGATAACATGGACTTGTAATATTTCTGAGTGGTTTTTGTTGTTGGGTTTTTGGTGGTTTTTTTAGAGATATAGAAAATTCTATTTGGTTTTAGTCTGCTTGCTGTCTGCCCCCCAAATTAATCATTACCAAAACATATGGCAATTTGATGACTGATAATATATTCAAGGATAATTCCCAGTGGAATTAGCACCTTTAAAATTCATTGCTTCACATTACATCTCTTCAGTGTGACAGTATTTAAATAAAAAAATAATTACATACAATGAGTATATATATATATCATAAAAATATAGGAAGGTTTTATTTTTAAGTGTTATTTTTACATGCTTTTTAAAATCCATTCTATTAATGGAATTTTTCATTACATAAAATATTTTGGGATGAAATAAGGAATATTTCTTCCTGAAAATTTGATGCAACAATAAGAAATAAGATTTTAAAAATTTTATTTAGAAATTCCTTGTGGCTAGTTCTCATTTCTAAATACACTATCTAACCCATGGACAAGAGATATGAAGTCCTAAGTTACCCAAGCCTTCCACATTAGAAGACTTGAAATTATAACTCATCTATTTTCAGAAGACATTTCTTATTCACATTTCAGACAGAAGGCAGATTTTACTTAAGGATTTAAAGAATTTTGCATTTCCATTGGTTTCTCTCCTAATTTATAATGACCATACCTCCTAGTGAAAGCAGTTACCTTTTTATGTACAGCCAGGAAGAACTTAGAACAAATTTTCCACCTTCATGGACAGAGTTCTATGTATGCTTCACATAATAAATAACAAGCAAATAGCCCTTGGATAAAGGCATAAAAGAAAAAAAAAGAAAGTAAAGCAACAATATGTTTTTTTCATGTTTCAATAAACAAGGCTAGTCAGTCCAGGTAACTGATGTTAAATTCTATTAATTAAAATGTTAATTCCTAGCTATTTAAGTTGAATCTCTGTGGACAGACTATGAGTTGTTTTATGTCATACAAACTACATGCACCTACTTTTGAGTCAGCTTCAAAAGTAGATTGCATAAAAAACAAAACTTGTGCAAGCAAAAATAAATATTTATGATGTTTTCAGAAATTAATGTTAAGAAAATGGTATAAATTTTAGAGCATCAAAATTAAATTAAATAGTTTGAGAACAATTTAGGCTTCCTCCTTCCTCTGCTTAAAAAGATTTTATGACTATGCATTGTCCTTTGTTGCTACAAGAAGTTGCATATGATGTCATTGCCTTCTCACACAACACAGCACAGGGAGTGTTAGCACTGGTGGGCAGGGAATACAGAGATATGTGTGGGATGTGAATCTATCATTTTGCAGATACACGAAAAATAGCCACATTGCTCTTAGACAGGAAAGAGACTGTCATTATTGTAGAGTAATCAAAGTGGAGGATTTGAAAACTGATTATTAAAGCTCCTTTAACATTTATATATGAAGAGGAGTAAGTGCTCTAGAAATACTGAATACTAATTTAATATTAAATTTTATAGGATATTAAGATTAAATGGAGGGTTTAGAAGCTTGAAAATGATCATTCTTCAGGTATACTGTTGTAGCCATGGCACAGCAGATTAGTAAACACAGAAAACCAATTTTTTGTTATAGTTCTTCTAGGTGAAAAATAAAACAACAATAAACAAACCTGCAACAACATTAACATCTAGTAATTAAATAATGACAGTATTCCCAAGGGTACACAATTCTTCAGGATACAGGATTTCTGCCAAGAATGCTTTTAGAGGCTTATATAGCTTGATAGATGTTGTTTGCCAAGCTGATGTGGTCCTTCACTGAACTTGTTTCATTAATTTGACGTGAGAAATAAATATTTGCTGCGCAATTAACTGGAGATTATTATGTTCTAATGGCACTTTCCCATAGAAACAGATGCTCAGCCCTATACATGCATTAAAAGTGCATCAGCACTTGGTAGACAGAATGAAGCTGTGGGGGAAATATTGTTAAAGATATTTAATTGGGGGAACAAAATTGATGCACATGTAATAGTTTTACATTTGTTTAACTGAAGCAGCAAAGACAAAAATAAGTTACTTTGTGTGCAGGTATGATATATATGAATTCCATACTGGTACAGACAGCAAAATTAACAAGCTTTTTTAATAGAAAAATACATGTCCAAAGTCTCATATTTATCTCAAATATACAGCATTTTATAAAAATAATTACATTAGTGAATATTATGATAAATTAAAAGAAAGAAACAATTGAAAAATATGGGCTGAAAATCATAGTACTTAATAGCCAAGCCATTTTTGCGAATGACATAGCAAAATAAATACATATATTCACTGTCTTACCTAGACTGCAAACCACTGGAAAAGGAAGTTTGACTCTTGTGCCCGTACTTTTAGCCACTGCTCAGATGGGGGATTTGGTACTTTTGATGATAGTACAATACAAAGCCCATCATTTAAAGGCTATGAAGTTTTAAACTAAAATAAGTAACTAAGCAAATAGATTAAAAAGTTAGCTAGTTAGTAAGTAATTAAGGGGAAGCCCTGGATTGTAGCTTCTACTAACACTGCATTTCAGAATCAGCACATTTATAAGAAGACTTATGCAACTTACTCAAAGTGAAAATGCATGAATAAAACTGACTGAGAAAATGTCAAGCAGATAAATTGCAATTAATTTTACCTCTAAAATATATAGAAATGTTCAGTCTACATCAAGGTATTTTAGGCATTCAGTTAGGACTTATGGTTCACCCTTTAAATTCTCCACACACCACTCTGTATTTTACATTCATTTGGGTAGTTATGCTCAGTGAGGATAAAGAAGGAGGAAGTGTACATCCAAATCAAGCAAAATAAAGCCAGAACAATGGTAGCATTGAATCTTCATAAATATCTTCCTGCAATAGTATGAAACACAAATATTTAAACCATAAATCTAAATATATGCCTCTAAATACAAGTGCATATATATAAATAGACAGATAACACGTGTCAAAATGAAAATGTTTTGGAATGTCTAATTTCTGAAACTTTTCCAAATGTCTCCATCTTTTTTGGGCCAAGTACCATCATAGAAAGTTACTTGAAAGCCTCTAGATCCAACAACATATCATCCTTACCACAGAAAGACAGTTCAAACATCATAGTATAATGTAGCCAGAAAAGAAATACAAAAGTATCTACAAAAGTAATTTGAGAATTGCTTTTGTCTGAAGACTCCCTTTGTAGTGCTGTAGGGAAAGTTAAAATGCCAAGCTATGTTAAAATATCAAACTTATTAGGTCTAGATCTGAACATCAGAGGTGACATCATTCATAAGGCAATTAAAGGTGTCGGTTTTCCTCCCTCTATTTAAAACTTCTGGTAATCTTGAAGCAAGACTTAATTTCCAGTTGTAAGTGCTTATAATCCTTTGTTCTTCGGGCTTTTTTCTGTGAGGCCCTGCTGATTACCTGCTCTGGCATTGTAAGCAACATGTATGCCTCAGGATACACGTCCAGAGCTTCCTGGGGAGCAGCTCCTCTCCTGGCATTAGCCTATTTTATTCTCAGTCCCGAACAGAGGTCATCTGCAGGACCAAGGCTGGCTTTCAGCTACACAGAAAGTGAGAGGTGACAAAACAGTGAAATCATCCCTTGAAACTAAATATTGAGATGAGACATCCTTCAGACCTAGAGGTGGGTAACAATAACCCAGTCAGGGTTTTATTGGCCCTGGGAGCGCCCATTCAGTTTTGCTGATGTTTCTGAAACAAGTCAGGATTACCACATTAAACCTGAGAGAAGGGTAAGGTCCAGCAGTGAGAAGGAATTAAATCTCTGTGAAGACATAAAAAACCACACACACAGATTCACCCTGACATTAAAATAAAGCAGTAGTATCTCTCTGTAGTTTCTCCACAATCAGAATCTTACCCCAAAGGAAGAGCAAACAGCAACCTCACAGGAAAGCTCCGTTATGCAAATGATGCAGCCAGCAGAAGTACAAGGATGTGCAGACCTTAGAGGGCACCTGTGTCTGAAACTGTTCTTGCTAAAAATGAGAAACAGGAGATTAATTTGCTATGGTATTTGCCACAAAATATTACAGTTTATAACTGATAACTGAACATCTTTCCTGATAAAAGAGCTAATAGATAAAGTAGAGCAGATATTATATAGATGTTAAGAAACATAAAGATTCCCCTTATAATAGTATTCTGCCACATGAAAGCTCTTGTGATGTTAGTCATTATGATGAAGTAGCCACAAAACCAATGCTGCCACTTAGGAG
This sequence comes from Sturnus vulgaris, assembly GCF_052056855.1. Lineage (NCBI taxonomy): Eukaryota > Metazoa > Chordata > Aves > Passeriformes > Sturnidae > Sturnus > Sturnus vulgaris. The sequence continues at coordinate 98,378,826 of NC_142244.1, forward strand.
AAGAGCAATTCTTCTCCCTGGCTTTTTAAAAGAGCCTGTCCTGCCAACCATGAAAACAATTAGCTTAGTGAAATGATCAAAGGAAGGCTGCCTCATGAATGTCGTGGTTTCTTTGGTTAGCTGTGTGTTGTTTTTGAGGTTCCCAGACTGGTCTATTTGCTTTCTGTTTACATTTGTTGCCACTGGGAACTATGTACCTCTCATATCGCAACTGCTATCAGTAATAGAACGAAAAACCTGGGGGCAGCTGTCAACTAAATAAGGCAGTAACAAGACTCATTAGAAAATTCTAGGGCAGTTGTGGTGATGATCAAGAAGACAAGAACTACTAATATAAAACTGACAAATAATTCTTGACGCTATTTATAACTAATGACAATAATATTACACCAAAAAAGGTGATGGACAGAGGGTAAAGGGGTCAACTGAAATTATGAGAAGTGCACATTTCTTCAAAAGGCAGCTTTCTGGATTTTTTTTGCCACCCTCTGAGTAGTTCTGGCAAGTCACCCTCATAAAACTCCTTGCACTGAAAAGGAGAAGCTTGTCTTAAGACATGCCAAATTCTGACCAATTGACTCTGCCTTTCTCTGAAAGCCAGAGCTAAAAGCCAGATCTCTAATGAAAAATAAGACTGCATACCTAACTGCATTTGAAAAATTTGTTAATGCTTTTCCAGTTTTATTACTGCAGAGAAAGATGGAAAACATAAAAAGACATTTTAAAACATTAAGCTTACCCTTATTACACTGCACAGACACATGACACAAATATATAAAACTCAATTTGCTACTTCTTTCTTCAGCAGTGGGCTCTGGCAATTTCAAAATTTCCCATCACCCTCCGTCACTCATAACACACTTTACAATACCCTCATTCCACTTTCCTTCTATTTCTCCTTTTCTAACTTTTTTCTTCCCTTTCCCTCTTCTCTCTACCTCTGTCTCCTCTTCATCTCCTTCTCCCTCTCCCTCTCCCTCTTCCCTTCTTCCACTTCCATTATCTCCATACACAAATACACTTTCTAAAGAAAAGATCAGAAAAATAAAGAAGGAATTTATCACATAAAAATAATTTTTCACACTTTAAGATTCTACTATTTCAGTGTACATGTATCTGCAGTGAACTCTAAAATTAAAGAATCTCGGGCAACAAACACCTTTTAATATTAAGGAGTACAATCATGTGGCAGGAAAAATGTTCAAGATTTTGTCATTCACGAGTCACTAAATCCATCTATATTCACTGTGCCTCTGAACCATTTTTTAAATTTGAAAATCATAGTGTCTCCTTGACACTTTAACATATCTCCCATCAAATGATGCTGTGGCTTTTACTATTTGACTAGAAATCTATAGTCTCATCCTGAGACTACCCGTAGTGGTTATCATTCTGCTGATAAAGATTTTTAGACATATACTTAAAGAAAACTATTATGAACAGTATCTGCAAATTCATATCTGCAAATTCACTTCGAAATGCATAAACCAAACAGAAAGATGGTTTGGTGAATCAATTTTTATTTATCATCTTATATTTTCATTAAAAGACCCTTCCACATTGAACTAACAATAGTTAAATGAGCTTTGTTTTTTGTCAACAAGCTTGTACTAATGCTGACAGATGTTGATCTGACCTCTACTTATTAGGATCTGACACCTGGGTTAGATAACATCTGCCATCCTTTGGGGATGTCACTGAGAGTGACATTACTGATGCAGCATGAGGGACAGTTGCTGCCATTTAAACAATACTTATGGTTCAGCAAATGGAGGCAGAATGTGAAGGAACAAATCCTTCAGTTGCTACACCTGCTGCAGAAGACTTGGCTCTTAATGTGACTGGCTATATAAAGTAAAAGTTCCTAAAATTCCTCACATTTCTCATGTGAGAAGAATATTTAATTCAAGTTTCCAATACAAAAGTTAAACTGTTTCATTTATCACTACAGCAACAAATTAAAGTATTATGACTATAAAATAACGACTTTTAAGATAAATTTCCTGTAACTCCTGTAGCTTCCTAAACGTACCAACCTTTTCCTTTACATTCAGCGCTCTGTCTTACAAAATGGACATCTACTTTTTTACTGTTTCCTCTTTACTGCAATAAGTAAACGGGCATTTCTTAAATAGAGTCCCTGCAGCAATCAGCAATTTCTTTTGGGAGCTTAAACATTTAAATTTAACTGTAATGTTAACAGCTTTAAAGTCCCCACATGTATTATATCAAAATTGCTAATTTAACAGTCTCCTCCCAGCCCACAAAAATAAAATCAACAAAAAACCCCAAAACAAAACAGTACAATAACTCAAAACAACCCAAGAAAAAAAACCCAAAAAAACAAAAACAAAAAAACCCCCAAAAAACCCCACCCCAAACCAACAAAACTAAACAACAACTCTACATAGAACCAACCAACGAAAAACCCCTGAGAAATTTTAGATAGCAAAAATACTCAGTGACAGTATTGGGGCTGCTGGAGCACTGTCTTTTGTGAAAAGCCAGGCTTAGCCAACTTCTACCTGAACACCTTTACAACTTTGTTCAAATAGAGGCTACCTATAATCTTCAGATGTCTTTGTAACTCTAAAGTGACAACACACCAAGAACATGAAAATGTTTCTCTCTGACATTGCATAGGTAAATGAGAGGATGCAGTTGCTGGTCTGACACCCTTAGAAATCTACAGAATGAAAATCGAAAAAAGATATCACTCCTCCAACTTTACAAAAGGTAAATTGAGACTCAAAAGTTTAAATCGTTCAGTAAACATTATGTACTAATTTGTGGCTTAGTTATTTGTTAAGATGAAATGTGTATACCATCCACAGCTAATTATCCACATTTCTGCAATACTAATATGAATAAATGAACTAGAATAAAATCAGATGTTTCAATAAGTATAAGCCTCTAGATCTAGTTCAATATACATGGTAAATAAAAAATTGAACTATGCAATGTGCTTATCATATTCTAAATACGATATAGGTGACAGAACTGGCTCAAAATGTGAAGTTGCATGTCATTAATATTAGGTTTGCTTATGTTTTCAAAAATCAATATAATTAAAAAACTAATGATGTGAGAGACCAGAATAAGAGAATTATGTTCAATTCCATTATTTTTCCCCACATTCAATTGCTCAAACAGGACATAATGATCTTATAACAAGTACAAAATGGAATTGAAACAGAGGGGGAAGATAAGGAAAACAGAAATGATAGGTTGTTTACACTCATCTTTCCCAACCTCCTCAATCATCCTTCATATGATTACCTCACTTTCTATTGAATAGGCAACTCTATTATTAAATGCCATTGAAGAGAATTTCAATAATGCTCAAACTTCCCTTTCAAAAGCAGGATTTGAAAACATCAGAAGAATCTTTGCCTTCTGAATCTTCTGAAACAAGGAAAAAAAAGATGCTGACAGTGATTTTCTACTTGTGGAAAATGTATGAGTCCTCACTGTACAGAGAGGTTATCACAACAGACATGTAAAACTTCATTATTACTTCTTCCTTCCAGATTCACCCAGTGTGACTGCCCTCAAAGGTTCAAAAATTGTATCAACTCTAATTCTGAAACTTTCTGCCTACTCTAAAAGTAGAGAATATCGCATAACAGAGTTTTGGATATTCAGATTTCTGGTGGATGGAAAATCCATTAGACTATTTTCCTGTGTTTTTTCCTTTTCCTAGCCTTAAAAAACAAACAAAAAAGCAAACAAAACAATCCATCAAACAAAGGAAAAAGAAATCCCTACATTACAAGAGAGCAAATTAAAAAGGGAGAGTTTTATCTCTCCAGTCACTATCAGTGGTTTAACACGCATAGCATTTTTACTGTTTCAGTTTGACAGTGTAACACATAAAACAATTGCTGTGTAATGGAACAACCAAGTACTTTGCAGTTCAATCTCGTGTGTGTATAAGAATCTGAATTACCACTCTCCCTATTCCATCTGTTTCTCTGATTGCTGCTGGTTTCTCCACAGGGACAGAAAACAGCCATTTAGTTACCTCATTGTTAACACCTGTGATTGTTGTTGGCTGAGAACAAACATGCTGGGATGCTGAAAAAGGTGTTTATTCTTAGATGATCCTTCATTTCTGGATGAAGGTAAAAGGTGGACAGCACTGTGATCTATATAAATTTATTAAAGTAAGAGACAAAAGTGGGCTGAGGATTGGAACTTGATGATCTCTAAGGTTCTTTCCAATCCTAACCATTTTATGTTTCTATAATATAAGCCTCTCTATATCACCCTGCCAATATAAAAAATATTGTTAGGAATCAGAGCCTTTACTCTCAGACAGTAAAGCAATCCTCATCAGGGGATTTAATTTGTGCAACTGTAAAGAACATTAACTTTTACAGGAAACATTCTGCCTGGAAAGAGTAGACTAGGGACCACTCATCTAAATGTATGTAAATGCATTTGAGTTTTTACATTTACCTTTAGGATGATCTCTTCCTCTTTTTTAAAATTTAGCATTTCCTCCCCTCTTTTGAGTTCTTTATTTCCATCCAGGAAATATACTTTTTAGAGATAAAAGTCCATGGCTTGATATACTAGCTGTAGAATATCTAAATACTGGTATGTGAGTGGGTTTTGAAGGGCACTAACACAGGGCTTTCTAAGAGTGGTTGTCTTGTTCTATATTCGTCCACCAACACTGACATAAGCACTATAGAAACTATCAATACTTAAGGAACAGAGTTATATTTAAGACTTATACCCTGCACCTCAAGTATTTTTTGAAGTTAATTGCAATTTAAAAAATATTTAAACTTTCAGGGAATGCTAGGTAATGAAATTAATGCTTTCTTGAAAGAGGAAAATTATCATATTCTGTCAAAGGAATTGCTCCAAAGGAGTAAGTATGTCTCAAGGTCAAACTGACAAACAGAAAGATCTCATAGTATTTTTATTCTTCCTGCCAACAGATGAAGAACACGTACATTAGGCTTGATAAGTGTGTTGCTTATATTTGATATGAGAAAGCACCTGTTGACTTGGCAGTGAACAGAGCTGCTTCTGAGAAGGCTTCATCTTTTCTGTTTCAAACGATAGTTCTGATAAAATTTCTTTTGTATCTTATGTAAGGATTGACTTATGTCTGGCTTAGTCTTTTCTCTGGCCAGTGGGACTGTGAAGTGTAAGAGCATCTGCTCCAGAGTTTTCACTGTGGTGGCAGCATTCATGAGACGGAGAGACTGTAACAAGGACTGTCACACACTTAATCAAGGAAAAGGTAACATCTGGGCAGATAAAGCTCAGTCCACATAACTTCACAATGCAATTGATAGAGTTGGCACTTTAAAACATAGTGGAAGGTCAAGATTTCTCTGGGAATGCGTGGTCACCAGTAACATCAGTTTACATGACAATTATGCCATCATTGTGCAAACAGGATGTGCAAGAAGGTATTTTTCTTCTTGTTTTCCGTGTGACAGTGTCCTTCCTTCTGAACATGATAACTCTAATCTCAAGAGGCATTCTCATTGTTTTTCTGGGACTCTTGTGTTAACAGTTTTGAGACTATCTTATCACAGGGCATCCTAAATGTAGTGACATCTCAAGCAAGCTTACAAACAAAAGTCAATATAAAATTCTATGGATTCTTTACTGAATTAATTTCTCAGTGGGAATATATAATATGACAATTTTGTTCTTTGCCCTACCTGCCTTGAGATTTCTGTGTGAATTTTAAAAGGTTTGCTATTGATTTATAAAAAACAAAATAATTTGCTTTCTGGTTATTTGATAAACTGATTGCCTTCTCTGGTGCATCAGCATTGCAGTAAACCTTCTGCAATTTAAAAGGGTAAATTACACTTCCAGATCTAGGTATCTACATTTTAAATGCAGACAAGACCCAAGGGAATAAAGATGGAGAAAAAAACAAAACGAAGGAAGGTGTTTTGACTCTATAATAGCTCAATTTGCACTGTGTTCTGATGCTTTGTGAAAATTTGCAAAATTTCATCTTGGTAAGCTGAGGCAAGACTGTAGCTTTCATTTCTTAAGCAAGTTCTGTAAAACATCAGGAAAAGACATGTTCATTACACATTTTTTGAGGCAGTTCAGAGCTGACCAGGCACACTGAGAATCCTCTGAATGCCTATCAAGGATTTAGTCTCTACATGCAGTCTTAGAGGATCATATATGATTAGTAAAACTATGGAATTATCACTTTCACCTCTCTCCAGGATCAGAATATTGAACCACTACATTAGTTTTGGTAGAAATATTTTGATTCATGCAGCCTGATAGAATTTGGTGCCATTAATCAGCTTGAGTAGTTTGTTAGATTTAACAACTGTTTTGGATCTCTCTGTGCTGGATTCCAGAAAAGAAACCCAGGAAGACTAAGAGATCTCAATATATTGTGGACTCCAATGAGCTGGTCAGCTGAAGTGTCTCTTGGACTCCCCTACATATAATGGCAGCACCTCCATTGACTGTGGTGGCTGCTCAAATACCCCTTACACATGCAGACAGCTAAATGAAGGTGTTTTAGTCTAAGCTTATTCCATGCCTACTCAGAGAATATGGAAGAAGCCTCTAGAATGTGGAAGCATGTTTCATATAGAGGGGAAAGCGTGTAGATATGTCCACAGAGAGAAATGAACTGGTGACACATTCTACATTGCTCTGTGTGGAAAGTATCATATTCCTTATCTCCAACTGCTCTGATTAAACCAGCAGCTAAGATTCCACCCAGTAATAGTCATTTATAGTCAGTTTTCTTACTTGCATAACATTTATTTTTAAAATTCAAGCAAGGGATTTTCTTCTGAGGATCTTTGTTTAAAAATAACTAGTTTTCAATTTAGTAGTCACACATAACACTCCTAGGGTAGGTGACTTCAGAAACAACTTACTCTAAGTTGCAAGCTGCAGATCCACCACTGACATGCACTGTTGCCATCTCTATCCCTGCCTTCTCCTCACAGAATGGTCTGGGATGGAAGGGACCTTAAAGATCATCTAGTTCCAATCCCCCTGTCATAGACAGGGACACTTTTCACTAAACCAGGCTGCTCAGAGCTCCATCCAATCCAGCTTTAAACACTTTCAGGGATAGAGCAACTTACTGAAGGGAACACTGCATAAATTTGTTTTGTAGATTTCCAATGACTAATGGCATTTTTAATTCACAGTGGTTAGTAAAGAGATGTATACATATGGTAAATAGTCTGGTGTTGATGGCATACCCTCTCTTGGCTATAAAAAATTTAAACTGCTAAATAATTAAAATAAGCTTGTAAATTTGGTCAAATAAGACTATTTGCTCTTTCATATTTCATCTGTGTTTTCATCCATTTTCTCTCCTAGTTGGGAATGTAGGGTACCATTAGAGTATTTCCTTTTCCCTTCTGAATTTAATTTATACTCCTGTATTTTTCTGTTTTTCAATGAAAAGGACTGTAGTGACTTCAACTTCTTACTAGGACAGAAAATACATTGTTATGGAGACACCCAGCAGGAGTTTACATCCTCATCTTTAACTGGGGAACCTGCAGGTTTGCTCTGAAGTTTTCAAGAACAGTCACTCATCATAAAGCAGTTTTGGAGTTAGGTAGGTTTTCTCAGTCTGTGCTATTGCTGCAACTCTCTCTCACCTTGTACATCTGAGTAGAAGACAGAGAAATCCTGAGGCCTTACACATTCATCAGCAACAAATCACATCCTCCGTCATCAGATAGTGCTGGATCCACAACATCTGTGTCATTCTTGCCTCAAATTTCTCAAATGTCTCCTGTCTCACAAGGGCAGCTATTTCTGAGATGTGCTGTTTTACACCATTAGGAAGATTTTATTGTGTTAGCCTGCTTTGTTGGACTCTATAATGAATAAACAATAAACTGAATGCAAGTTATGCTCCTTGTTTACTCCTTAAGCTAAGGATATGCCTATTTTAAATTGTTATATATTGGAACTTAGCTGTTTTGAGGTAGTTGTCAAACTATAAGGCACTGTTTTATTTCATAAAGCCACATTCACCTCCACATTTAAAGACTTCATAAAATGCTTGATTACTTCTCACAGACAAATACCTCCAAATGAGGATTAGTAAAGATATTAGTGTCTGAGACTGACTCATCCCTCATGTCTTGTTATCCTTTTTCACTGCTTCAGTCGGAAATTAGCACAACATTTATTTTCTCATCTCTTGGTGATACTATTATCAAAACAACTTTTGTATGTGTTTTTCATTTAGCCACTACATAACCATGCCACTCCTCCAGACTGCAACTGCAGAGCAGGAAAAGCAATCAGAATTATTGCAAACTTTGCTGTATTATATCATAGGCACTGCTCCCAATATAACTGAGCAGCCAGCCACTCAGTTACATTCTCAGCCGTCACATAAATCTTAGCATAGTGAAAAATAATGCTGATAATGGAAGGGCTACAGTCTATTCATGGCATACATCCATGTTTTTCTCCAGTCCTGTGGAAGGACAATAATCAGGTGCAATTAAGGCCTTTTTAATATGTACTGACATTTTTATGAGTCTACATTTAATCCTTTTTTCATCAGAAAATTAAAAATATACTTTTCAGGTAATCAGAGTCAAATTTCTTAATTCCCTGGAATTACAGTTGAAGCTGGAATAAGAAACCACACAGAAATGACATGATAGAAAATCTAAATGTGATTTTACTTATATGTTAGCATGTTTTTAATATCATCATAGACCCAATTCTTATTTTCATCATCATGAGATGGTCCTGAAATAGATCTGACACTGATCCTCTGACCTTTAGGTATCTCAAAGTTATGCACTTCTTTTTAAGGTTTATAATGTCAGTGCCCATTTCCTAACTTGTTAGAAGTTTTAAATCTTAAAATCTTGTGTGTCAGCCATTTAATGCACAGGGAAAATATAAAATATTTAAAGATTAATATCACTTCTGTGCTAGGGAGTAAAGGCACTTTTTATTCAAGGGCATTTTAATAATTCCTCTTCTATGCCATAAAAGAGCATTTTTATATTTCATCTTATTTAAACTCTTCTTTATTTCAAATCTGTCATCATGTTTTCTTGGTCACTAGTTTCACTTGCATAGCAAAGTACAAAAGTAATCTGATTTCTCTTCTTGAAAGTGCTTATGCCACATGCTTATCACTCCTATGGGACACAGCTTCTTCTCAAACAGCTTTAATGAAGAGAAAAAGAGTTAAGCACAAGCTATACATACAAACACAGATCCTGGTGAGGTGAACCTCAAGGTTATGGCAGGGTTTCAGCTCATGAATAATTTTTTCTAGTATTTTAGAAAGATAAAACCTACTTTTTGCCTTGTATAACAGTAACACAGAAACTTCAAGTAATTAAAATAGAAATTTTTAATTGTTTAGGTAGTCACAACTGTAGGTAAGCCTTTGTGTTTTCTGAATATTCAGCCAATAAATCAATGCTTATTTATAGCCTGCAATTCTACTTAGTAGTATAGTTCAGCACTACTGCAATTACATATTATTAAAACCATGTTAAACTTTATCAGGACCAAATTCATTGAATCAAGATACTAAGATAAACACTGAGTTAGAGTTTAAAATAAATTCATTGCTATATCATTAATTAAATTCATTTTCAGGAAAAGCAAAAAATAAAAAAAACCCTCACTCTGCTTTTTCTGATACTGAATAGCTGCTTAAATGCACATGTGAATCCCAGACTAGCTTCATTAATTTATTTATGCTTGTCTTTGATCAGTTGTCTCTTTTCCTATTCAAGTCAGTATCTTAAAGGGCTTTTATCATTGTTTTTCCAAAATGTTATACATAAAAGTAGAGTGTTATCTGAAGAGCTACTATCTAATAACAGGAAATTTGCTGGTTTGCACTTCCTTTTTGTTTCTTTATTTAACTTGGTTAGTTTCAGATATGATGAATAAAAAGCATATTCGATATTTTTATATTCAAATGTTGTTAAAAGTAATTAAATACTGAGAATGTGTTTATCTGCTGATAGTAAGATGAGGTAACATAATTAGTTTTTTGGTTTTTCCCCCCCTGGGTTGTACCTTTGAATGTATGTAAATTAAAAGAATGGAATTCTTTCAGACATAAGTGCAAATTATTATTAGAGTATACAATCAGTGATTGAAGATCAGTTTAACAAAACAGCTCTGAAAGTTACCACTGAGGAGACATCCTTAAATAGCATCTACTGGAAGGCTGGAGGGTTTGATTGTAGCCTTAATTTTACTTAAGGAATGTGTGATATTCCTGTACCACATAAGAAAGCAGGGATTCTGAAAAGATACATTTCAAATAGAAAATCAGTTGACAGGGAATTCCCAGTAGAACTCTGTGGAGGAATATTCTTGTATTTATAAACAAGATGGAGGGACAAAAAAATTAGAAATTAGATTTTTAACCCTGAATAAAAGGGTTTTAAAGGAGTCCAGGTTTAAATCATAACAGTTGCAAGAAATTTTGGATTTTTTTTTAATAATATCAGAAAATTATCCTATATAATGTATAATATCACCTTAAAAAAATGAGGGAGTGGGTACTAAAGGGCGATAAAGGCAATGCAAAGCTGTTAGTGATGAGAAGCTGAAGACAGAGCTCAGAATACAAATTAAGGCACAGCCATTCATGGTGACAGTGATTAGTCATTGCAGCAGCTGACCATTCAGTGGGTTGACTCTATCTCTCAAAGCCCTCAGATCAAAACTGAATATTCCCATGGAAATTATATCTCTTAGTCAAAAAGTAAAATCTTTGGATGAAATTTAATACTCTAGAAGATGTTACAAGGACATTAACTAACCTAGTGGGCTCATGTAAATCCAGAAGGTATATGTTAGGAGGTTAAATACATTGCCCTCTTTGCCATCATATAGTTTTTGGCAGCTAATGTTCACATGTCCTGGACTGCAAGGATGATAATTAGACATTCAGCACCATTTCAGCAAGAGAAATATGTTTCCTCTGAATCATTTCTGTAGTACATTTGACTTCTCTACTTGGATCAATACTAGATAAAGCAAAGTCATCATGTGTGTTTAAGGTGTAAATGGAACTTTGAGGAAAAGCAATCAAACTTTGCTGTATTACATCAGAGGCACTGTTCCCAATCTTAGAGGATTTTAGCTTTTTTTTTTTTTTTTTTTTTTTTTTTTTTTTTTTTTTGAGGATGGTAGCTTGTGGTTACTGCACTGCAAAGAGAGAGAAAAGACAGCAGCACACACGGACCTCTTTGGGGAAAAAAGGCCAACTTTATTGTACAGACAGCCTGTATTTAAAGTGTGTTACATGCAGCTAGGACAGGACAGTAGTTCATTGGACAATTGGGAAAAACATCTTCGGGACAATACCTCAGGATGTATCCCATGGGAAAGACACCAGGTGTTAATCTTTATTATGAATTCCACTCTGTTTTTCACCATGTTATCACCCTGGGAGACTGCCTCCCTTAACTGAAGCTGTAGTCAGCTTGTCAGCCTGGGAATGGACCTGAGAGTCAGGAGAAATCCAGGCCTGAAAAGGATTTCCAAGCTGTAATTCCCTAGCTCTCTAAATGTGTGTGTCCACAGCAGCTTCGAGAAAATCCGCTATACAAAACTAATCCTACTCCTAGTCATATGAAGAAAATTCTCAGAATGGAAAAATAATCCCAGTTGAGTTAAATCTGAAACTATATTAGAAGCTAATATGTTGCAATGTCCAAAATGTCTGATGGTACAAAAGGAAATAGTTACAGTGAATGAAACCACAAGAACTTCCCCTTAAAAACAAGATTAAAAACATGTTTTTAGCAGAGACTGAATTTACTTTTCAGCTACTTGCTGAAAGCTGTGTTATCAGTAGTCTCACCTGAGGTTTTAAAACCTCTATATTAGCAATCCCAAGAAAATGATGCAACTTGATATATTGATGATGGCAACTTACTTCACTCACTTTGCTGGTAAGTAGGGATTTTTTATCTTTGTTTATTTATTTTAGCCCAGAATTCACCGAACCCTAACTGATTGAGGAAGGGAATGCTGATTTAATAATAAAGAATGAAAATTTAATTTGCTCAGTTTTACTTCTTAAACTCTTCAAGGTGCTGTGTAATGGAGGAAAGCAAAAATAAGGGGGGGGGGGAAGTATAAAAATACTTAAAAGAGTAGATAGAAATGAAAAGTGCATCTGACACAAAATTAAAATTATATCTGAATGAAAAAGTAGAAAACGCGCGTTCATATCTATGTTGGTATTTTAATAATTATTTGAACTGGACAATATATTATTTCAGGATTTTTATAAAACTGACTTAGAGAACTTTTAAAAGTGTATCTAGTCATGCCAAAGAACTTAAAAGAAAAAAAATGTTATTTTTTTATAGTCTGATAAAAATGCAAAAATTATCTCACATATGAGCCATCTTTTTCCCTTCACAAAGTTATCTACCTCTCCTTCATTCAACTGAGATGACTCTGGTTTTCTATGTGTAGTGAAATATTCCTATTGATGTCCTACAGTGATGTTTTAAGATATTTATTTTTTGCCCAAATTAAAAGTGAGACCCAGAAACTGTTCTGGATTATTACTATTTTAAAACGTGCTTCCTATTAGCTTTCAGGAACCTCTTTCAACAAAGACCCGTAATTCCTGAAAACTAATTTCTTAGTAATTGTGTTCAAGTTACACGCCTTTTAAAGGGCATGTAGTGATTCGACAAGGGTTGACAGTTTTAAACTGAAAGAGGTAAGGTTTAGACTGGATATTGAAAATAAATATTTTACTATGATGGTGGTGGAGCACTGGGACATGTTGTCCAGAGAAGCTGTGGCTGTACCATCTCTAGAAGCATTCAAGGTCAGGTTGGATGGGGCTTTGAGCAACCTGACACCTTCCACTGAAGGTGTCCCTGCCCAATGCAGGAGGTTGGAACTAAATGAATTTTAAACTCCCTTCCAACCCAAACCCAAAACATTCCATGATACTAAAAAATGACATAAAGTCTAAAAAAATGATTATATAAAAACAGGAGTAACCAGACATTTTAAAAAGCTTATTATTTTGCTCTTATCTATTCAAACAAAGTTTTATCTGCTCTTAGTAATGACTTTCCAATTTCTTATAGTCCATATAAAAATGCATGTGCAACTCTTAACGGAAAAACCTGTTTCATTTGAAAGTAATTTTACAAATATAAGGACATTTACAATGGAAATCTGGATTTATGGCTTCTTGTAAGGCTGTATCAAAACTGTTGTTTGCTTCACTGGAGTGCACCTTTCACTGTAGATTCCTGTAGCTGTGGCTCTCTGTATATCCATGGGTTGGCCACACCCATGTGCTCCACTGGCCAAGACCACCCTTCTGATGAGAGATTGCTCTGTTTCCTTTCATGTGCTTTATTCACCCCCCACAGCCAGCAGCAGGACACAGCTTTCAGTCATGCAATACCCTCAAGATGCCAGCGTGCTCCTCAACTCCACGGTGTGGATACTGTGTGTGTTTGAGTACCCCAGGGAGGAGAACGAGAAGCCAGTCGTGTACTGGAGAAAAGGTCCTGACTGCGACAAGCAGCCGAGTCTCCAGCTGAGCCCCAGCACAGGTGGGGCACAGGTGCAGATCACAAAAAACATCCTCAGGGGATTCTCCATCTTAAAACTGAGCAACGTTGACCAGAGCACCAGTAACTCCTATTTCTGTAATGTGATGCTAACGCAGAAAACACAGGGCAAATGTGGAAATGGCACCAAACTGACTGTGCATGGTAAGGAGAGTTTGGGAGTGACAAAAAAGGGAGTGATAGAAAACGCACTTAATGTGTGCAAGGTGAATTCAATTTTCCTTCAGCCTTACTGCCTTCTCTGCCACTGCTTGTGTCTGCCAAAAGAAGGGTGTAAAGGAGCAGAGTGCAGTCATATGAGTAGGGGAGGGTAGGTACAATTTTTGCTTGGTGCTAACTATTTATACAGCTTGTAAGACTTCTCAGAGACAGTGAGTTTCTATGGATTTAAACTAGTTCAGTTCATTGTGCTGCAGAACAGTGACTATGTATTTTATGAAATTCTAAATATTTATATATCAAAGTATATGGCATCTGTTTTTATGTATTTATTTTAATATTTTTCTTAATCTCCTCTGAAAACATTTGCTGAGTCTATATGCCAAATTTAAAAACACCCAATCCAAGCCCCTGATAACCATTTTTATCATTTTCTTCAGTCTTTATAAACAAATGGTCTCTTGAAAAATGCAGTTTGGGCTTTCTCTTCCAGTTTGTCAAAAGATGTATAGTAAATTCACACAGGAGTGTGAGTGTGAGAAATAGAGATATGTGGAAGCAGAGTTTTCTTTCCATTTGATGGTAATTTGTTTTTCAATAATTTATAACTTTTCCCCGTTTTCTAATTGCAAATTGAATTTCCAGAATTCTGCTGAGCATATGGCCTCAGTGACTGATATAGACTATTTCACATGAGCCAAATTTTCTTGATGTGAACTTTTGAGAAAATCATGTTAGCAAGTGCAAAAATGCCACAAAGCATTTTCTCATTCCAGATTTCACACTGTGTATTTAACAATTTAACAATTGTATTTAACAATTGTCCAACAATTCTTCAGAGTTCCTAAAAAACAGCAATCAAGGAAATTCCACTGACAATTGCACCATACGCATATGTTAGCTTTAGCCTGAAGAAAAAAAAGGAAGAAAAAGTTGCCTGAGACCTGGCAAGATAACTGTCATTTACATTGCTTGTCGTACATAACAGATGTTTTCAGATATCCCACTTCTGCTAATCAGAGAATCTTATTTACTTTCCATTGCATAAGTAATTTGCAATAGGTTCAAAAATCTCATGTCTGGAGTAAAGAGAGAAGCTTTACTCCTGAAAAAAGAGTAAAAGAAGATGCGATGAAGACAATTGTCCTTTTTGTCAATTCTCACTAATTCTTCAAATTAAATCTTATCAGAAAAACATTTTTTTTTTCTATTTAAAATACCTAATTTTCTTTCTCTTTGTTCCAGATCTGAAATGCAAAGACTCTACAACATCAGATAAGATCTGGTGGGGTTGGCTCCTTCTTCTTGGATATACCGTCTTTGTCACCACAGTTATCATAGTTTTTGGTGTAAGTAATAATTTCAAAAACAACTAATACAAACCTAAAGATAGATAGTGTCCTCTGATGAAAAGAAACAATAAGCAAATTAACCTGAATATTCACCTGTGATAAAGTAAAAAGTGCCTCTATTTTCTGTTAACTGAAGAGTCAAGAGGTATAGCCCCCACCCTGTTTTGAGGACCTGGCCATAAAAAAAAAAAAAGGGAGCCGTGACATACAAACAAATTACAAGGGTTTTTTCTCTGAGCTTGCTGAAAACAGGGAAGCTATTTTCTATGTTGCTGGCTGATCTTGTCACTTTTACCTGGAAACAAAAGAGGAAACGAATGCCTAAAGTGATTAGTAGTTTGAAACACATCCTGCTTGTTTCATGCTTCTGAACACCAGCCCCTAATTTTATGAGCTCCTCTGGACACACATCACTGTCTGCTCATCTTTTGTCTTACTTATATTCTGTCCAACCAACCAGTCATGCCAGGGCTTTTTGCCCAACCCCACCCACTGGTTGGTTTGGGCCACTGCTGGACATTTACCTGGCCAGCAGGGCAGCACCCTGACAGCTGGAATACTTGGAAAGACTTTTGCAAGAGAACAAGAAAACATTTGTTTGTATATACAAAAATATGTAAACCTAGGGTGAGTTTGTATGCTTCCCAGTAGCTCTTCCAACTCTATAGAGATGAATCTTTCAGAAAGCCAAATCCTGACTGAAAGGCAGGATTTCCTTCACTGTTTTGTCTATCTCAGCTTGTGCTGCTTAAAGGTACTGCTACTTCAGAGTTACTGAATCTGGTATTATGGCAACCATTCTCTCTCTGCTGATACTGCTAGACAACCAAGTACTTCATTATCACATAAGACTCAGCACCAGAGACAAAAGTTACAAGAATTGCAAAGATATTTACGGTATCTGGTTGGCCTTCTAGGTCAAGGTTTAGGTTTTGTTTTCTTTAACAACCGGTTGTTAAGTACCGTTACCTCAAAGCCACAACAAAACGAGAAGTGTTCACAGAACTCAGGGAATAGGAGACAAGATATGAGTATTGAGTGGCACAGTGAACTCGTGCCAGAGAGATGTGGTAAGGAGTCAAACCTTGCTAAAATACAGCAGCAGCACAAGCCTGGCAAAGGATGTATTGCATCTGAATATACATGGTGAGCCAACCAAGTCTCCTAAAATTAATCACTATGAGCACAATTAGCAAGCAGCAGCAGTAAACGGATGGAGTTTGCTTTCTTGATAGCAGTCCAAATAGTGCTATTTTGGATTTGTGGTTAAAACAGTGTTGATACCACAGCAGTGATTTGGCAGAGCAGTGCTTGAATGGCAGTAAGGCTTTCACTGCTTCTCACTCTGCTGCTCCAAAAAGGAGGCTGAGAGTAGGCAAGAGATGCCCAGCAATAAAAGCTGTAGTAGGAGAGGTGCTTTTGAGCCATCTATTGCTCAGAGACTTCCTGGGCATTGTTTTGCTGGATGGAGGTGGTGAGTGATTTCCCCGGCATCACCTGTGGGGGTTTTTTGTTGTTTTGTTTGTTAGGTTTTTGGCTTTCTTATTCTTTTCCCCTCCCCTTCATCTGTTAGATTGTCGTTGTATTGACACGAGTTTCTTTGGTTTTGTTCTTCATATTCTCTCCCCAGTCCCAGTCTGGGGATGGGGAAGTGAGCAAGCAAGCCACTCTGCAGATGCTTGCTTGCTGGCTGGGCTAAACCTACTGCATAGAACAACACTGAAATTTATAAAGTTAGGAACTTTTAAAGGTCATTTATTTACTAATTGAAAAATGTTTCCTGTCATGAAAATGTACATTGTGTCAAAACCAGAGTGTAAAGTAATGAAAGTGGGACTGGGTGACTCAAAGGTCCTTTGGCCCTTACAGTCCACGGCTTAAATCCAGTGTGTCATGGCTGGTTAAAGACAGCTTCTGTACACACCTCCAAACAAGTCTGACCTGCCTCTTCAGAGTCTAAATCTCACTCAGCTGTTCCCTTGCTTCTTACTTCTGCCAAACTCTCTCAGGGCTTCCAAGTCTAGAGTAGGACATAGCGAGGACTAACCCAACAACACCTGTGCCTGACAACTGCATCATTACAAGTGTTCATTTGGAGATCCACCCCAAAAGAAGATATCTATCTCCAAAAAACCCTGTCTGTACTACTTAAGAATGAATGAAAATCTCTCTCCCACCACTCCCATGCCCTATTTTTTTTTTAAATAACAGCACATAAATATCTTGAAAGGTAATACTGGAAAATGGAGAAGCATTACATGAAACCACTGGTACACACTTTCAACCCATTTCTTGCGTGCAATATGAATCACCCTTACTCTGCTACCTGTAAAGGCCTAGAATTCATCATATAAGATTCTAATTAAATGAAATTAATTAATCCAACACTGTAAGATATTAATTCTAAATAACTTTAAATCAAAATGTACCATAATTATTTTGCTCTATCATAATGGCCTACATCTGGCCATATTCCACTTTTTTATTAAGTTAGAACCAAATAAGCTATAAAACAATAACTACATAGGTATTTATAACTTAGCTTACATATTACTAACATTTTTACTAAATAATAGCTATTAATTGTCTATGAAAATTCATGAAGGCGTAGTTAAAATTAATTCTCATATTTCATTTTGACTGCAATATCCATAACAACTTTTAAACCAATTCAGAATAAACACAGGACTGATATCTCAGTGAAGCTAGCCATCGGTTCTCTAAACAGATGAGGTATCTGATGGAAATATTTTTACTGCTTAATAATATATGTTGTTGTGCCTATTATAACAGATTCACCAGTGCCATACAAAGTGCAAGAAGAAGTTGAGAAATACAGATAGCAGCTCTACCATGCGAAGTGAGTGGATTTACGACCAGCCATCAAGACCAGTTAATAATGGATTTAGTCAAGAATATGAAGATATGTCAGTAATAAGAACTCTATGTGACACTGGAAGAGAGATGATGTGAAGAAGAAAATGCGTGCAGTTGTAACCAAGATATGAACATGTGTGATGCTACTTCTATCAAGGTAGAAAAGAAATACACGTACAAATCTCTCCATTAACCTGGAATGCTTTTTGTTCATGCAGTTACTTCAAGTTAAAGAAGCTTGTAGTCCACACAACTACAAATTAAATGAGCATTAATGTATGCAACTATCATCAAAATACTGTTAAAGCTAAAAGTATTCAAACTCCTTTTCAATGCCAACATATCTGACCATGTATAATGGGTTTTTTATACTTCAAACAATAGCACACAGTTACAATTTTGGTTTTGCCCAGGTTAAGGCATCTTCTTTGCTTTAAAAATGCAATTCTGTAAACCAGTGACTGCCCACTGTAATGACAGATTGTCAGAAAGGAATTCCTCACATGCTCCCAGGGCACTGTCTGACATTATTTCTAACTCCTTTCATATCCCCCACATTTACAAATCCCTGCAATTCCTTCCATTCTTAGCTATTTAGCCATCTATGCCATCTTGCAATGCACATTTTCATTCCAACATAAAATACCTAATGTAATTTTAAAAGTCATAGCTTATATGTTTTCCAAAGAAATATTAATTACCAAAATAATCTTGACAGGTAGATAGGCTACATGGTTTACTGCTGTAGGGCTTATGCCATATCTGGGACTGTAACAGAAATTATTTGGATTAAAAATGTGTATTTTAAACTTGTCTTAAAGTGCTTAGAATATTTGTGTAACCTAAGGAAATAAGGTTACAACTAAGATGCATAGAAAGAGATTATCATTATTTGCATAGTACTTGAAGAAATGCAGTCTTGATATCGTTAAATATGTGTGGCCTGAAGGAAATGAATTTTTATCACAGTCGAATAATACAAGCTGAACACTATGTTTCAAAGTTGCTTACAACTGTAAATATGTGAAAGGAAACAGTTAATAGAATAAAATGAGTGGTTACAGCCTTATACTTTAATTGTGCTGTAAGAACTGATAAGCACTGCTTGCTGGATTCAGCTTCATCTCTAGCCTTTTATTCCTTTCTGTAACAGTAAAGATGCCAAATAATTTAAATAAATTTATCTGAGCATTTGTTTCCTTTTGGTGAAAGTGCTGGCTACCACACTTAGACAAAGTGAGATGTGTCTTTCAGAGGGAAAGATAGACTGCAAGCATTCAGATAGGGAAGAACAGTCATGAAGTATCATTTGAAAAAATATTGTTGTTATTATTCGGACATTAAGAAGTAAATAATGATTTTCCCTCATTCTCTGGGAACTGACTCTATTTGCAGTCATACATATTCAGGTTTCCAGAGTCAGTAAACCCAGTTTTAATTGTTGATGTAAATATGTAGTTCATTTCTTTTCCAGCAAAACTTCTCTCTTCTCTTGAAGAAGCACTTCAACTATCCTATTTTGAAACTCTATAAAAAATTAAATCCTTATTGTATATAATACATGCCTAACTTTTAATTTTAAAGGTAAAATTATAAATTGGCTTAAATATTAAGGGGTTAAATGCACTGAATGTTTATATATTTAGCATAGAGCTTTTAGGACAGATATAGCCATTCCACCATTTTAGATGTGAGGTGTGAAGTCTGTCTGAGCCACAGATGATGCAGCTCTTTGAAGAAAAGAACTGAAGGCAGCAGTCACTGAACCAAAGTCACCTCCAACTACACAAAGCACAAAGAGCTCAATGCCTTCAGCAAAGCCTTTCAGCTCTGACATTTTGTCAACAAGAGTTCATAGCTCATCCAGCACACAACTAGAAAGTGCATTTAAAAAGCATCTAATTCAGATAACTCATATACCTAAATTGGGCTCTTCTCTCTCCACTTGGTAACACTGCCACCACTTCTGATCAAATGAAGACCCTTCAAATGAAGGTCAGTGTGATTTCTGTAGTTTTTCACGTTTCTCAGAAACAGCTGAAAGTTGCTTGGAAAGAAGTTGGACATAAACTTCCACTGTGAAAGGTTAAAAATTCAGCAAGTTCTGCGGAACTGAAAAAACATAATACAGAATATGCTCTATCATCTAACACCAACAGCAAAGACATTACTTGTCATGTTCCAGTCAATAACATATGTTCCATGGATTTTTATGGAAGCCTACCACAGAATGAAACATCAGGACCGAATTCAGAATGAATTTAGAACACAAATTCTTAATATTAATGTGTGAAATATTCTTTTTTAAATTTATGCTTTTTTAAAAAAATTCATATTGTAGTGTTAAGAATATTAATATTTATATAAAATACAAATGGACTGCATTAAGTCAAAGAATCACAGAACCACTGGTTAGAGGGGACTTCTGAAGTTCACATATTCCAACACCCATATTCAAGACAGAACAGCTTGGCCAAGTCCTTGTCCAGATGGCTTTTGAGTATCTCCAAGGAAGGAGACTTTCCTGATATTCTGATGGACCGTCTTGTGTTCCATATTGTGCCTATTGCCTCTGATCCTGTCCCTGGGCACCACTGAACAGAGCCTGGCTCTGTCATCCACAGCTATTTATACAAACTGCTAAGATCCTGATCCTAGGATCCCCTGATCCTTCTCCAGGGTACACAATCACAACTCTCCCAGGCTCTCTAGTCCTTAATCATCTTCATGGGCTTGCAGATGACTCACTCCAGAATGTACATAATATTCCTATCCTGGGGAACCCAGAACTGAGAATGCTTTCCAGATCTGGTCCAGCATCTTCTGAGTACACAGGAAGAACCCTCATCCTTGAACTGCTGGAATGCTCTGCCTAATGCTGGGCAGGATGCTGTTGGATGCCTTTGCCATGAAAGCATATTGCTGGCTCATGGTCTATTTGTTGTCCCTCAAGTACCCCCTTAGGGGTACATCTGTGCAAAGCAGATGCAGGAACTTGCCCATTTCTTTGATGAACCTGAGAGATACTCTTCTATTATTTAACACACCCTCAGCTAGATTTCAACAGTAATTACAAATTTCAAGATGCATTCTGTGGAAAACTGGACAGAAAATACTTCATTGGACCTCAGAAAAATATATATAATAATAGCATGTATGCCATATACTTTCCTTAGAGAAAGAAACTGGAAAAAAGTATTAAAATTAATGTTCATAAGAAGAGTGAGATAGGAGAAATGATGGGTATTGATATGCATATGAAGAACTTCTCTTGAAGAAATAACATACTTGTCCAGGCATCAAATATCTGTGGATGTACCTATATCTGGATGATGAGCATTACTACTTAGCCTAGTGCTCCCAGTCAATTACTATCTTTATTAAATAACAAAGTAGCTGTTGTATCTTTTTAGCAATCTTCATTTCCAATCTCTACGTATCAAAAAAGGTGACCAAAGTTTTCAAGGTGAGAGCAGAGTGCAGAGTCCAGAGTCTTTTAGGAAAACAGAGGTCTTAGAAAATATAGAATCATTGCATTTCTGAATTATGGAAAATTATGAAATTCAAGAATAAAATATTTTCTTAGGATTTGTATGTCCTACCTGTTTAAACACACTTCAGAACACACAAATGCAAAAAAGTACCTTAGCATATCCTTAGCATAATCTGAAGAAATATCAGCACAGATATGAACATCTGCTTTGTAATAAAAAATATTTTCATTCTCATGAGAAAAATATTACTTTAGCCTGTCTCATCTTCTAGATTTGACTGTGCTTGTACTAATGATTTTCAAAAGAATTCACGAAATCTGAATGAAAAAAACAAACAAACCAAAACAATGGTTTCCCAGACAACACAGCCAGCAGAACTACTAACGTTTCAGCAAAAACGGAACCTTCTACTTAAATTATAAGTATTGTTTAAAATCATCTTCATTGCAACACTTATCAACAGCACCATGGTACAAAGCAGGTACAAATTTTTGCAACTTTCATCTCCTTCAGCTTTTTAAGGTATTAGTAACTTTTTTTAAAAATAGTTATGCAGCCTATTTGCATAGCAAGTCCATCGGAAGACAAAATTTTGTTGAGCATAGTTTTTGCTTCTGGCCACACAAGGACTACACATCAAAACACATCTAAAAGAAGAGAAGTAACAGAATCTGTCTAGGAAGCATTCTTGAAATTAAAAATCCAGTTATTTCATCGGGGTTTACTTTGACAAAGAGATCACAAACTGATTTTCAACTCCACTTGCTTAGGACCTGGTAAAGAGGACTCTAATATCTTAGGCTTTGTGACAAAAATAAGGTGCCAAGGATTCTTTTTCAGCATATCTGATTTATGACATTCTAACAGAACATTCCAGCTATTACTCAGGATATCTAGCTAGGAAAGATCCGTATCAACTGAAGATCTTGTGAAGTGGTAACAACCCCCTGAACTTCCTCCCTTCAAAAAGGATATTCATTCCCTGAAGAATACAACCATTGTAAATAGAAAACAAATCTAAGAGGATCTGATCTTGTTAGATTTCTCAGTTTCTCTGAGTGAAATGAGCTGTTTCAATATTTCACCAGAATTGCAGAATAGTTATTACCATTGGATCAGAGACTTTGACCACAGCAGATCAGCATGAAAGAAGAGAATTTTTTAACAGCATGATCTAGTACTGCAATTCATGCTGGAAGCTATTCTCTGTACAAATGAGGACACAAGCGGGCAACACACAGGTTACAAAGGTAACTTCTTTTAGTTTTACATGCAAAAATGCTATCCTAAGATCTGGAATTCATGCAAGTTATCTTGTATATTTATGTATACTTATGTATACTTATTTATTTAATTACTAAAACCAGTAATAAAATAATTAAATCCCTGCACATGATTCCTAATGTGATCAATCTACATGTTAATATAGATCTGGTGGTTACTTGCTGAGGAAGTTTTCAAACAGCTCTAGAAGATTTTCTTTTTCTTAGCCATAGATTTTTCAGTTGTTTTTAGGAATTCTAAAATTTCATACACGTTGTAGTGTGTTTCTGGTTAATGGTATGTTCTGCCCAAGTTAATGGTTCAGTCCAAATGATAGCCTCCCACCCACCTTCTCAACCTACCCTGAATTGCCCTTCAATCCTATTTTGTGCCAACCTCCTGCTTGGAATTCCCCTTTGGATATCCCCTAAAAACTGAAGGTCTCATTAGTCCATGTGACCCAATTTCTCCCCCCTTCCTCCCTCATTGGACGATGCTTTTGTGAACCCTGCCTTGACCCCTCCCCAGAATTTCTCTGATTTGCTGATGATTTGTACCCTCCCCATATTTCAACTGTTGCACCCTTGAGTTTTTGTCTTTTGCCCCCAAATTCCCCAAAGCAAAAAATCCTCTTTATCCTAGAAAAAGACCTCCCCCTCCCCCTTGCCTCCTCAGAGTGCAAATTGACAGCAGAACAGCTGTAGAGAAATTGCTCTAGCCACACCTCAGGTTATGTGCTCCCGGGGTGTGACCCACCCTTAGCATGGGGCTGTAGTGGCAAACAGTGAAGCTCTGGCCCATGTGTCACATACATGCTTGATTCAACCACCAATTTTACCCTTTTTTTTTTTTTCCACTTATTAATAAATAAACTTAAGCCCCACACTTATAAACCAAATACTCTTTGCTTTTACAGAAACAGTTGCAGATTTTAGCATTTGGGCATTGAGACTGGAAATCTTGAACTTAAGGTAGTCAATAAAACGTGAATGTTAAAATAACAAGATATGTGAATCTGAGTTCATTACCCACTGACTCTCATCAACTACTCTCCAGCAGACTGATAGCAGATAATCAGATCATTACAGCATTCCAAGACACTTGTAAATAAACACTTTACAAAAGTTGCAAGAAAATATATTTATTCAGTTTTGGCAGAGGAAACAAACATAATAAATATTACAATTTTTACACCCTTCTTTACAAGTTATTTTTATATCACATTTCTGCTAAAAAATTCAGGTAGTATTTAAAATTTTAAAAGAAAACATTCATTGAAAAGTAACTTTTAACGTGAAAAAATATGTAAGAGTGCAAATGTTTTATTTTCTAGTGGCTAGTACTTAATTTTCAACTCCTTTAGAACAGTGCAAGTTATATTTTAGTTCAGTAACACTGCGAGCATCCAATTAATATGCAGAACTAATATGCAGAATTCTGTTAAATGAGTAATACAGACTGCAATTTTTCATGATATAACATCAATTCTCCTCTCAAATAACACTGAAAAAGAGTTTTCCAAATTTCTGTAATTATGACAACACTTTTTACAAGCTTTTTACAAATCCTGCACGTCCCCAGATGAAGCAAAATGAATTGAAGTGGAACCTCCTCAAAACAAGACATCCAGCAGGCACATCCAACTCCCATTCTGACATGTTTATACAGCTCTGTGGAGTGCAACTGATACTTCCTCAGCAGAAGCAGATTCAAGTCCCTTGGGATGTTTATTTTCATGAACAGGAACTGAGGTAGCAATCCCTGAGATTCTCTAGGATGGTTGTAGCTGTGTTTTGACAGCCATCATGCTTTGCTCATTTTCTATGAGCCGTCTACTCAAACCAGTTTTCTTTCAATAAAAAGCGTACAGCATCATCAAAGCCATTTTGGTACAACAATTCCATTTTCTCCTGGTCTGGTGGGAACAAAGCTTGATTGAGTCTTACTAGGTTGGCCAGAGACAGCTGCAACAGAGCAGGAAGCTGCAAATTAGTTTATTAATGCAACTTTTCTAGACATAACTGTTCTGTCATCTGTTTCATGGAGCATATGTAAAATGAAAAGATTGGCATGGCTGTGTCTACATTAGGAATTAACCACGTCCAGGGTCACAGCTGAGTGCCAGGACAAACTGGCACAAACAGTGCACACAGAGTTAAACTCACAGCATCCAAGACAGACTGTCTGCCTGTAAAACTGTCCAAAGTTTCTGAAACACTTCAGCTTTGGAAACACTCCCAACACTGTCTCACAGAGTGGTAGCTGGCACATGTTAAACTTGTGCAAGGAAATATTTTGACAACTTACTAGTGCAAACAACCACATTCTTGGGAACATTCCCAGGCAATGTTTAACATATGACTACACACGTAGCTTGTACTACCAACAAATTAAGAACTACTCAGCATCTTAAGTGGTCACTCTGATCATGTAAAAAGATTTTGGATCTTTATTCTTGAACACAGACTTTAGAATTGTTTACAACAGACTAAAAATATAATTATATTTAATAATGTTCTGAACAATTTATTTATATAATTAATACTTAGCTATTATTATAAACAATTTCGCAAAACAGTTATCATTATTAAAATTCTGACAGATGGAGAGACAGAAAACTATTTGCATTCTAATATAGGTAAATAAAGGTGTACCACCCTTCAATTTATGCAATTACAATATTGCTGAAAGGGAATTATTCTTAGTAATCATTTTTATAGCCCTAAAATCAGAGGTGCTTCAATTCGAATAGTTTAAAATGTCACTTGGGATTGTACACAATTCTGCACATGACCCCAGAAACAATGTAACAGTGCAATTAATTTTCTGCCTCTAAACTAAAGTAATCAGCTTATTTTTCATCTTCTAGATATAGAACACTACCAAGAAATAGACAATGATTGCATATCTTTCCAAGATACATGAAATCAATAATTTCATCTTTTATGATCTTTACAAAGTACTACCATGCTTAATATCTCTCTGTGAAACATAAAGATTCAAAAACTGGTCCAATTGATAAAGGCATTACATAACACTAATTTTAGTAAAATTAAGACAACATTAAAAACTGCCTAGAAAGGAAGTTTTAAACTAATTAGTAATTATTGTTATTCTGTCTTTCTTCCACATTCACCTTTCCTTGTGTTTAAGAAAAAGCTTAACCTGCATTTGCAAAACAGAAAATGCCAAAACTTTACATAAGCTGATATATAAGCACAAAATAGACTCTTAAATATGAACATAACTGCAGAAGTACTTTTTAGTGTTTTTAAGTAAATAAACAAGCAACTTACCATCATATCTTGTTTTGCTAATTTAACATACAGGTCCACACGCCCTTTATCTTCTGGACAGATATCTAACCGACCACTGAAAGGGGAAATTGTCACAGTTCTTCCAACAGGCAAGATAGGAAGGCCATTGGTAAGGCCACCATCAACCCACTTCTATGGGAAAACAGAAATATTTTCGAAGTTACATCAGTACAGTATGATTACAATGCAATACTTTACCCTCGCTTACTCTGCCTCCTCCATTCTCCAAGGAAACTTACCAGTTTCCCTCAAAGAATACAATGATTAAGCTTCAGTAGGTGTCAAATATCAAGAAATTGAAATGTACAAACAGAGATTTGAATCAATGAGCATTTGACACAATGTGCAAATATGCATTATCAAGCTACTTATAAGAATTTTCAGTTAATTAAAGCATAAAATGCCCCATATGGATTTTTCTCAACACATACATATAAAGACAAGAGTGTTAATGTTACACAAACTCCTCTAGAACATTATTCTGACTGACAACAGAAGCTGTACAATCTGTATGTGCAGGTACTCTAGAAGTGCAACCACAAATGACTCCTCTCCTCTTCTGTGATTTTTCTTCCAGAGCCTCATTTCTTCTTAGATATGCTGCACAAGACAGCAGTAGCTGGATGACCTAAGAGGAAGCAGGCCTAAGTCTTCTGCAGGAGTTGAGTATAGTGAAGAATGAGATCTAGGGGCCAAATTCCATCCCAATATAAACAGGACAGCTGTGACACCCCTTGTTAATGTATTATTTATTATTCCTATTTCTTTCTGTGCTTACAGGCATAGCCCAAAATTCAACATCAGTCTGCTGGCTAGACAGATTCACTGACATCATACATTTAGTCTGCTGACCAGATGCATCTCACTGAACTTTATACATCTAAAGTCATTTAGTAATTCTACACTTCATTTATCATCAAGGGAGAGAAAACATTTCTAGCCTGCTGATTCATGTTATCCTAAACTACGTGTTTATCTCTCATTTTAATTGGGCAGAAAAAGTGCTTTTGTCTTCACTAATTATAAAGGAAACAAACATTAACTATGTAAGATGTAGACTACTGCAGACATGCAAAGTCAGGTAAGCTGAAATACTGTAAGGAATAATAAGATTCACCTCAGTGTTTCTTAGGAGTTTCACCTCCAGGATATCATCAAGTTACATTAATACAGACCACTAAAAAGAAATGGCAAATTGTACTTCAGCACCAATCAAGCAAAAGACTACTTTCCTGATGTAAGTGATGCTCTATCTGACCATCATAAATGGCAAAATAATGCCAGTTTTGCATCACAATTCTTCACAGAAACTTTATCACAAAAAATTAAAAAACAAACATCAACAACAACAATGAAACCAAAACCCAAATCAAAAAAATCACTCTCACAAAAAGTAAATTATTGGCTGTTGGAAAGAAACTAGCTCTCAGTGTAGGTACTGCTATACAGGAAACATTAACTCCAGTTACAGTGTTTGTTCCTCAGAAGCCCCTGAAATTCTCAAGAGGTCATCACTTACACAGATCCCTCTCAGCTGTGTCCTTTACTCTCACTTAAAGCAAATCTTACTGTAATTTTACACAGATTTCTCCCAGTGGCACATTTGACTTCCCCTGTGAACTCCTGTACCTTGTGATATGTTGAATCATTCTTTAACACATGGATACATAACAAGGGTGTAGTGGTGGTATCTGTCCATCCTACCATCCATGTGTTTGTCTGCATACACAATCCCCCCATACCACTCTTTTCTTCAGTCTCTCGGATCTGTTTTACGCTCCTGATCTCAAAAATTAAGCTGTATAAATACTAACATTTAGTATTTTCTATGGTCCTTTTCATCCTATTATTTCATTATATGCTATAGCACCTGACCCTTGAAATTAGCTGTTGTCAGTACCCACAATATACCACTGAATTCCTTCACTCTGCACAAACATCAAATTTCTCAAAGAGGAGTGAGATAATTTCACCTTAGAAAAAGAGGTAAAAAAATTAAATTCTAGAATCATTTATAGCTACCTTTCAGATTTCTTAAACTCCCACTACAGCTTTGCTGTGAGTAAAGCTGCAACATTTCTAGAACCAAGGCATTTGTGTCTGTCTATAAATAATAATTTATTATTGATTTATGTGCAATGTTCCTTGGAGTACTAAGTGTCTTTCTGTTGTATTTCCTGCAGTGAAAAGTACAGTAGAATCCCTGTGTAAGCCATGTCAAAGACACCAAAACAAATGACATTATTGATATTTTTCACAAGTGTAACTTAGCACTTTTAAAACTTAAAAGTTCTCACATTTTTAAAAATTCAGATTATTTATTTTTTCCCTTCTCGTCTTAAGTAACTTCAATATTTACCTGAAAATCAAAGCATTTACTAACGCATGGGCAACGCTGTTAATTTAGTATTATTTTCTGCAGATTCTGTTACTTTGTTTTGAGCATTTGAGAGAAACTGTTTGTCACTCAAAAATATTTTAGCTCTATAGTCCTTCATGTTTCCTAGTTGTAAAACATTTATAAAACATTTATTTGCTGCAAAAAGACAAGTGAAGCACCAGCTTCTCTTAATTTCACCAATCAATTCTTGAAAAATGCTTCTTAGTTGATGAGACAAATTCCTGGTAGCTTTTGAACAAATTTCACTAATACTCCAGAACAACGCAAAAACAAAGAAAGTTTTGAAAT
Source organism: Sturnus vulgaris (assembly GCF_052056855.1). Classification (NCBI taxonomy): domain Eukaryota; kingdom Metazoa; phylum Chordata; class Aves; order Passeriformes; family Sturnidae; genus Sturnus; species Sturnus vulgaris. Next base: position 98,407,575 of record NC_142244.1, read on the forward strand.
AACTTGCAATGAAAACCAAGCCAGACAATGAAATTAAGGCTTGACCTTACAGAACCTACTCATTTATGAGCAGATGGTTTTTACAAAGCTATTCCATACAGTCGCACCAACCACAGATTCATCAGAAGACACAGCCAACTCCATCATCTGCAGATCTTTATCTGTCTTGAAAAACTAACCTTGTCAGAGACTCAAAGGACACCAAACCAAGTCAGAGAAAGATAATTTCACATGAAGCAAGTTTGCACTAGTGTTACTGGAAGCTTAGTTGCAGGATATCTGAAATCCCTAACCCTGGCAATAAACGAGTTCAATCAGGTTAAGGCCATTAACAGACTATAAATTCTCATATGTCATCTTACAGTTTCTCTTTAGTCAGATTATTTTTCAGCTCATTAATCAGAAAACACACTATGAGCAGACTAATGTTCTGTCCATACTAACATGAAATTTAGCCTACTGATCCCAAGAGTCTAGCCTGCAGGCATGCATATTTACATGTAAACTTGCTAATGCCCTGTGAAGCCAAATTCTTCCCAAAAAATACTCTTCCTAAAAATAAAACTAAAGTGCAATGTATATCCCCGGGTTCAGTCTCTGTAGGCGTATGGGCAGGCTAGCAACATGTTTGACTAATTAAGCAAAAGTGCACCATACTCACTTACTTACCAACGTGCACAGTGGTAGCTGGTAACACAGCACAAGTAACACAGTGAAAAATTCTAGAAACAGTCCTCCATGACCTGGTGATGGGTGTGCAGGTGACACATGTAGCCCAGAGAAAATCCGGATCAACTGCTCTGAAGTACAGATAAGGCCAGTAGACTCAAGCAGCTAGCAGCAAGTAATCTTGATTCCATGCTGCCATAGACCCATGGCCTAAGGAATTTACCTTCTGAAACTAGTGTAAATGCAGACAGACAGAACCTGGTCTGTTAGATGAATCTTTCAGAAAAGTTGGAATATGATGCTATATGATAGGTGACCTTGCAGAGCCAAATCCAGATCCAATCCACGTACATGTCTGGGGCATGACAGTACATGGCACGTGTCCAGCATGTACATGTACACAGTATGTGCTTTGGGGTTCCTGCTACACAGCCACACTTCCTTACCCACTATTCCAAACCACAGAAGTGCTACTGCAAGTGACAGCTCTCACCCAGATCTCAACATCTGGGACTAAAGAATGCAACTCAGAAGCATTTACAGGCAATAGTTTTCTCAAAAAACATTCTCAAAAAACTCCCCAATACACAAATGCACTGTTTTATAGAGTTTGAGAAAAGTCAGAGCAGACATGCAGAACTAATTCTACCAACAAGTAACAATAAATGAAAGCAACCTAATCCCAGAAACTGCCTTCTCTGGATCTCACTAAAGGAGAGCAGTAATGAGCTTTGGGAATGACAAGGTGCTTTCAAGTAACAGAAGAACCTGTTTCCATTGCTTTCATTGATTTAACTTTTGAATGCAAAAAATACTCAGGAATGAGAACTGTCCCCTAGAAAAAAGGATGCAGTAAAATACTAAAAGGCTAAAAAAATAATCTAAAAGGGCTTAATTAAATATTACAATACCTATACAAATCATAATAGAACTGTTCATCCAGTAAAATGGGCTTAAATAACTTTTGGACAAAGCCAACTTTTCAATTTCTTAACTGAAAGAATACCACAAGACATTTAATAATGATATTTTCTTCCTTTTAACTAATGGCAGAATGAACCTAAAATAGCCATATATTCTCTTTGAAATTGCACAAGCAACATATAGACTCAATCACCAAAGTTCCAGACCCTGGGAAGCTGCAAGCAGTCTCCATTTAACTCAAGCAGTCAAACAATACTGATTTAAACCCTTCCAATATTTCAGCTGATATGTACTGCTGTATCTGTAATTCTAAAGCTGACAAGCTTTCTGATACAATGACTACCTAGCTAGCAGCAAATACACATGGTTTTGTGGGGCTTTTTGGCGGGGGGGGGGGGGGTGTGAGGGTTATAAAAGTTCTAGAGGTATCATTTGTATAAATAGGGAACTGAAATATCACATATTTCTTATTGGAAGAAAGAGCCATTTTCATGCTTTTGAAATTATTCTTGAAGTGTTAATATATTTATATATGAAAGACAAAAAAGTTGTAGGAGCTAGATTGAGTAAAGACAACTGTAAAAACGTTTTCTTATAAGAAATACTAAATATAATATTGAAGTTACCTTCCTTTAAGATGAAATAGTTATGCCATTAATGAACATAAAAAAAGAAAGTTCATAGCTAATGAAAAATTACCTGTCCTTTAAATTCCACTGGCTTAATTCCTGCATACACTGGTATAAAACTACTTGCTAGCAGGACCTAGAAAGAAAGCAGAAAGAATAGAGAAAAAAATAAAAAAATGGCAACTAATAATTTAGAACCAATACATATATTCATACATGTTTACTAGTCAATATACTAGTTTTACATAAATCCACTGTCACCTCAAAATGTCTTTTGTTGTGGTATGTCAAAATGCGATTAAAAAAATTATTCAATAGGGTTTGTTTTTCTATGTCTTGACAGTGACAACTCTAAAAACAAAATACTAAAAATTAACTGAATTATTAATGTGATTCAAGAGTATGAACTCAGTTTTGCACAATGTGAAGTAAATCGATGGTTTCCAAGAAATTAAATATGCATATGATAAAAAAAGCAGTATATTTCTCTACCAAAAAGGCCTTTAGCTCACAAAAGCCTATGACAAGATTCCCAAGTTCCCAACATCAGCTTCTTCCCCAGCCCAGCATCTTTCCTCCTCTCTTCCTCAACTGCATCTCATTGACTTTAGCCCTTTCTCTTAGTTAAGAGAAATGCAGAAGAAAGATTTAGTGAATGGAGTCAAAACCAGGTGAATCCTGCAAAGTTTGAGTCCTTTTCAAGAGAGCTGAAGAAAGCAGTAGTTCGTATAAAGTCACTGAGATCTCCACAGTGAGGAGAGGGAGGACAAGTTTGAAGAACAAACACTTTCAGTTTTTCCTAACACTAACAGACCAGTGTGGACTTCTAGGCACTGCCTTACTTCTCCAAACTAAATACACCAGTGGTCTGTGACTTGCTCCCTCACCAACACACAAACTGTGCCTCTCTCCTCTCTCACCTCCAGTTTAAGAATTGAAAGTCTAGGAATGCTGAACATGATTGTCTTCATATATCGGAAGACTATTTCAAAAGTGGGAGATTATTAAATTAATCAATTATTAAATAGGCCTTTCCAAGTCCACAGGTAATAGTAAAAAAGATAAAAGCTTAACATTGTAGCAACACACATTCAGTTTAGCCATTATGAAAACCTTTGGAATCATAATGCTTGTTTGTTAAGCATTGAAACCAAATCCATTTGAAGTTGATCGATTTCTGGTGGAGGTACAGACGTTTTGCTGCTTATAAAACAATCTGCCCAGCAGTGACTTTTCCATGCCTTGGATGTATGTCAGGCCTACATGATACAGTAAAAAATGATACAATAAAGCAACCTAACAAGCTCTACCCCTCCCCAGTCCTGTGGCAGCCACCAGCATTCAGACAGCTGTACTCATGATACAGGCAGAGGTGAAGGCATGCACAAAAACAGGTATTAGAAGCTGGACTGGAAGATCAGACAATATGAATGTATTTCAATGAGCAGTTATGTGTAATTTTATTACTATTATTCCAACTCACCCTACTGCTATGATAAAGAACAAAAGAATAGAACAGAAATGGCTAAATCAATGAAAAAAATATTGAAATACTAGTAAAATGTACATATTTCCGAGGTCATCCTGATGCTTCTAATTGCCTCCAGGTTAGAAGATTTCACTGCAAAATCACAAAGAATAAAAATCTCCATGCTTGCTACCACTGCATACTATAGCTAGAAATAACAGTGCATAATTTGAGATCAACTTTTCACATAATTATATTTGCATGATGAAATCCTGTAAATTTTGAGGACTGTTCATGTAGAATATAATAGGGTCATAAATTTTAAAAAATATACTTTAAAGGCAAACTTCCAATGCACACTCTGAAGTTCTGTTAACAAATGTCATTTTTAAAAAAGTGGTAACTATAAAGAATCTTTTATTTGCTCTAAGCATCCACAAGGATAGAGAAAGTAGGAATTCCTTCTTATTCTATTTCCTCCTTTATTCTGCTGTATCTTATTCTGTCTTCCACTAAGATACAATCAATTACTAGAAAGAACATCTGCTTCACATGCATCTGAATTGCTCCTACCATCTCGTAACAGCTTATGCATACAATCCTGATCCAAATTTAAAAGGCAGCATTCAGATGAAGAGAAGGGCACTGAAAGATATACTTTCCAGCTACAGTTAAAATGCAGTTTATATACAGTACTTAGCATTACATTGTAACTATTAACCACAAGCATTTGTAGGAATTGTTCCATTTTCTCAGACTTCTCTTACTCTCTTTTGTGATGAAACATAATGGTATCAGTGAAGTAAGAGATGCAAACATTTTTACAGCATCTTGAGATTCTCTACAGTGTTCTCATATACTGCAACAATAAGTTACCTCTTACTTTTAGAAACGTTTGTAGAAATGCCTACAAAGTAGAACTTGAATAACCAATGAAGGAAACACACACAAATGCCAGATGAATTTAGGCAAAAATTACGAAGCTATAGGATCAAATTCTGCTTTAAACATTATTTATATTATGGTAATAGCACCACTGGGAGTAGAAGTGGTTACCTGAATAAACCAGATTTTACTGTACAATTAATAATATACTCTTAGGCCTTGAAGAAACTCCAGCATTTTTATTTACAACTTCCATATTTACCATTATTACCTTAATGAGGTCCTCTCTGGAGGGAAAACTTGAAACCAAGTGATTTTCCCCACTCTTTGAGTTAGTGACTGACACATAGAGCCGGTTCTCAGCTATCTCATGAACATCAGAAGGAAGAATAGACTCTATGCCCTCCCTAGAGGAAAGAAAAGGCTCAGCATTATTCACCACTATTATTTAAAAACCTTTCAAATGCATTAGAGGTGAGCACCCCACAGCACAGAAGAAATATGCACCGTGCAAATACACATTTGGAGAGCTTTTTAACACAAAAGTGATCTTACAGAAGTGTTAAGATAGGTACCTAAGTGTTTTCATAAAATCATAACCGGGTGTTACAGCACCAAAGTTCAATCTTCTGACTTCCTCTGCAAATCCATAGGCAAAGTGCTTACATTTCTGGAAATTAAAAACATTAACTATTAAGGATGTTTAAGTGATGGGAAGCATGTTCAGCTGCAGTACCTAAAATATACTAGAGACTAAAGCTTTAATAAAAGAGTTATTAGATCAAACTGAAGGATTTTCCCATATATGCTTGGTTTGTAACAAGACATGCATAACAAAATGTTGATCCTTTTCTAAGGATTAATTTGTAAGGAAAACAAAATCCCTAATGAAAAGAAAAATTATAAATTTTGAGGGTAGCACTTTAAAAACGAAGGAAAGTTAAAGGCTATTTTTCCATGTATTACCTCTGCTAAATAATCAGTTCCCTAGATCATGCCACTACAAGAACAATCATTTAGTTCAAAGTCTAAAGCCACCTCTTATTTTAAGGTCTACTTCAGAAGTTAAATCAAACACAAGTACCTTAAGATGCTTATAAGCAATAAACAAAAAAAAAAAAAAAATACAATTTCTTCTCACTAAAGCAAAAAACAAGCTACTAGCAAATACACATCTTTAATTAATAAAATACTATGGAAGTATTTAATGAATGGAAAACTACAATGGGCGAGACAGGAAGAAAATACACTGCAGAAAAACAGGCAACAGATTCCTGCACAGAGAACATTTTACACAAGCTGAAATGCCCAGCATTAATGACTGCAGAAAAATAGCTTGAAGTGTGAGTCATAAGAACTCCAAAGGGACAGTAAAGGAATTGGTATAATTTATTTTTCAGCCATAACATGCTGAAATAATGAATTATGATTGAGTGCTTAAGACTCTGTATTCAATATTTGTAATTCTTTTTTTATCCTTTCATGCAGGCTTTTTTAATTATTTTAGAGACTTCAGAAAAAAACTAAATTCAATCTTATGCAACCTTCTAAAATTGGTACTTTATAAATTCCCCCACATTCACCTATACAACTACATAAATAAAAGATAGTTTGGGTTTCCTGGATTGTTAGGTCCATGCATAAAGAACAAATATGTTGTTAGTAACAAAATGAATGACTGAGTAACTAAAGAAAGGAAAGGAGAACAAAAAATGAGAGACATAAATGTATCCTATTGAGGAGGAGGATACAGCATCTATGGAAAGGAAAACAAGGAAGGAGGTGGGGTGAGGATTAACATGAGATCAGAGCCAGCTGACTGAATTAAACTTCCTCTCATCACTTGTATGACAAAGCACTCATCTAAGTGAAAGGTAGAAATGTAGTTCTTGCATCCACCTTCCTTATATGGCCTTTGAATAAATCTATCAAAAAGTTCACTAAGAGGTTCACACCTCTTAAAGAAACTATTTGTGCTAGTTGGCCTCACGTTGGTTAGATTTGCACCTTTACCCCATGAGATACTTGCCATTGCCAGCTGAAAGCCAATTAAAATATATAAGGCACATTCAGACACTTCTCTCTATAAATGCAGAAGAAATCCACAAAACCCCACATAGAAGCATGCCAGAAGTACTAAGTATCTAAGATGCTTAAATAAAGTTATGGGGAGCTAAGAGTACCAAACTAGGGAAATGACAGAAAACTACCTTCCATATTACAAGTGCTAAGAATGAACTGCACCTAGACTGTCAATTTCTGCTCTCAAAAGGGACTTCTTATGGCTATGAATTGTTTTAGAATCTGAGTGCTATAAGCTTTAAACACACATCTACATTTTAAATAATGACCGAGGCCATGTTTAGAAATTTTAACTATTTGTATTAAGCAAACTTGATCTCAAACATGATCAAGGAAATTTTAAAATAGTTATCTATAACTAAATAAGCCTACTTAGAACTCTCAAGTCCCACACCTTTACGAACAGTGACAAAAATCTAATATATGACAGAAAAACATTTGGAAACTGTCTTAGAACAGCAACAGTCAAAACAATAAGTTTTCAATATTACATTCTCTCCAAGATAAGGACATGTTGCATTACAGCTTGGAGACTAGGAGATGTAGAAAGTCCTAATTATGGTTTATCTAACATTGCCATCTCTGCAGAGAGAGGGGGGAAAAAGCAAAAAAAAAAAAGAATTAACTGATTAGGACCTACGTCTGTGGGTACAAAATATTTCAAGCTAGAAATGTAGTAAAGATAATAATATAATTATCCTAATGAGAAAAGTTAATTCTATTCAGTACAGAATGCTGTCTTTACTTAAATTCCATGAGAATTGGAATTATTCCCACTGACAAAAGAACTCTCAGTTTTCCATTTAAACAACAGAATAAGTAAAAAGTACACGAAAATGAAAGGACTAGAAAAGTTCATTAAGCTTTCCTTAGTTTACAATAACATGACATCTTTTCAAGGAAAAATATAACAGACGCAATAACACACGTAATACAAACTCAGTTTCCACAAACAAAAAATAAAAGCTGTTTTAATATTTTTACTTAGAAAGATATTTGTAAGTTGGACCAGGATGAGAACAAGGGCTCATACCCAGGGTCTGCAATAAGCAGAAAAATTTCCTTGGGCTAACAAAGGGCTGCTATGCTCACCACAAAGGAAATTAAAGTCAGAGGTACACATTATACCAGGCAAACTTGAAACTGAACTACCAGTCAGAGGTGGCAGAAGGGGAGTAATGCCTGCACAGAATACAATGAGGCTCTCTCCACAACAGAGTGCAACTCGCCTAATACCAAGTCATATAAAGAATGCTCACAGGGGAGTGGGGTGGGGGAAAGAAGCCAGGGAAAAACCTACTGCTGAAAGCAACAGCTATATAGTTAATGCTGCAAGCTGAGTTCATATCCCAGCAGAAACAACCAACAAACAGAAATATCAGTGGCAAAGTGGCGTTTGGCTGAGACTATTATTTGAATCAAATGAAGTGAAATAAGCAAGGCCTAGAGAAAGATATCAAATGCTCACTTGGAATTAAACGTAAGCGTAACTCTAGACCAAAAAATCTAACCTAGCCTGTTTTCCCCACAATAATTAAAAGTATTAAAGAAATACTAACATTTTGGCAATACCTGGTCCTCCACATTTATTAAGGCAAAGTCACTACAGACAGTTCAGGATGTCAAAGCAACCTGTGGGGGGGGAAACCAAGAAGACACCAAAAAAATCCCTAATGCTCTCCATAGTATCTGTAACATTATAATTTAATGTTAAATATTATAATTAACATTATAATCACTGATAATCTCTGCATGACACCATATCCTAGGTGAGAAAGGAGGCATCTCTGGAGATGGAACAACCCAGACACGTGTCAGAACAGAATGCTGTGAGAGTTAATACTACTGGGTGCTCTTAAGGCATGGGCTGCACTGAGTCTAAAGGAGATGCAAAAGCCTTTAACGTTGTTCAGTGGAGCACAGGCAGCAAGAAAAAGACCTGAGCAGGTGGGAGCTGTTTATGAAGAAACACTCCATCTACCATTCATCTCCTTTCAGAAAAGGTTAAAAGGGTGGTGCTATGCACTTGCTTAACAAAGCCTATCTATCTCTAGCCAACAGAATAATGATTCACTTTGTAATGTACCATCATTAAGTAAATATCTATTTTGGTATATTAAAATATACCTGTTGACTACAAATCAAGATTCAAACACATGTGATTTGTGTGCTTAAAATGTAAGGTTCAAATTAAATATTTTATCATTAACATTTTTGCGCATGAGTCACAGATGCAGTTAATGAAAACGATTCAAGCGTCCTGCTCCTAGCAAGTAACAAGAAGAAAAAAAAAACAAGACACAAAACATTTTAATAAACTTAATGTAAGATGATTATATAAAAAAAAAAATGTCCTTTGAAAATTATCATGGCCTATACCTACGAGTTTATTAATTTACCTCTATATTTTCTGGCACTGCTAACAAGACAGCGGCAGCCAGAGATCCCGCAGAAGCTCCAGCAAAAGCTTTCACATCTCTCAGTAACTTCTTACCATGCCTGTGAAAAGCAGCTGCTGCCCCCAAGTGGTAAATGCCCAGAAAGCCACAAGCTGCAAAGGACAGGTTGATGGGTTTCATTTGGGCTGTGGAAATAGCGTGTCACGGTCAGAAAAAAATTGTCTTGCAATATACATTTATTCTTTTTGCATAACATACTCTAACCATATTAAAAAACACAAGTTATTTGAGAACAGTAAAAGCTTTTGATTACTAAGTACATCAAATAATCAGCAGTTAATTTAGCACTTCCAAAACTGAAAACAACTCTAAATAATCCTCAGTACAGATAATTTTTTAAATTAATCAAAAATATATAACTTCATATACAATATAACTACATATTTTCACCTCATTTGTCGAAAAGTAGCTACACAAAAGTCATTAAAGAATACCTTTAGAAGAACATTGTTAGCCACCTTTATCAAAAAAATCAAATTAATTATAAACTGCTGGTTGCTGTCTCATCAGGCAGTGACAGGATTGGGAAAATGGATTCAAATTGAGAGAAAGTTAAGACTGGGTATTTGGAAAAAATTCTTTACTGTGAGGTGGTGAGGCACTGGAACAGGTTGCCCAGAGATGCTATGGATGCCCCATCTCTGGCAGTGCTCGTGGCCAGGCTGGATGGAGCTCCGAGCAGCTTGGCCTAGTGGGAGGTGTCCCTGCCCACGGTGCCTCAGAGCCCAGGGCATTCCATGATTCTATGATCATACTTCCCCCTTACAGAAGCAGAGCCTTGAATCCATTATAATTCCCTAAGAGAGGAACTAATTTGCTTACTAGAATTATTAATAGACAAAACTTTAAAGTAATTACTAGTTTATAAAAGAAAAACACAAAACATATTGTCGCTACTGTTAAAATAAGGAGCAAAAAGAAAAAAGTAAAATACAAAGCACTAAAGGCAGGAAATTACACACTCATCCAAAGATGGGTAGAAATTTAAAATTAACAAAAAAAATCCAAAAATGGGAAGCATAAATTCAGATTATTAGGGATAGTAATTTAAATAAACAAAATTGAATGCCATACAATTTATTAGCTCTTCTCTTTCTGCAAATAACTACATCACAAAAGGAAGGTATTCCAGATTGCATTTTACAGATAGAACACATATTGTACACATTATCTTAGTATAGAATTAAAAATAACCCCCTACTGTACTTGGGTACATCTCAATATGAATGGGAATAAAAAACATAAACTTTTACATCCATCCTGCTGAAGAGAGGCAAACACACAGCACCACATTTTTGTTAAAGATACCTCTTCATTTCTGAAATGGGAAGGGCAGGAAAGATGAGAATAAGAAACAGCTTTCAAAACCGTTAGATAAGAAGACATGCTAAACCCAACAGCTTTACCCACAGCATGATTAAAATCAGACCTAATGATCTGACCAAGTTTGCTATTTTACTCAGAAAGACAGCATCTCATAGTGACAGGGACTATTTGGTGCACCAGTCAGTCTGCTAAAACATGCAGTTTACCAACTGGGCTGGAAATGCTTCCATATTCTCTTGGAAGTAGGAATACCAGTAAGAAACCTAATGCATTTTTACTCATAGAAAGTACTAGAGGTTGGCTCTTACTCTGACAATGAGAGAAAGGCATTTAGAATGAAGCAAGTGATAAACTGATTTAATATTTTTGAAAAAAATGGTATTTTCATTTAAAGAAAAGCCAAGTGTATTGAACAGAAGGTAAAAAATCTTTACTCAAAATGTTACTGGAAAACAACAAACACAACTCTACTTTGATTTTCTTTTAATAGAGCAGAAGAAAACTAAAACAGTCTTTGAAGTATGATGTCACAATGTGCTTCATTTCAGGATTGTTAAACTCTTGGGAGTTTAACCAGCTGCTGCAGCTGTGTCCATACCTTCTACAAATTAGGAGCAAAGATTCATTTGCATCACAGGCCACTCGACAAAATGGTGAGGCTGGTTAAAGCAACTGCATTCTTATGTAGGAATGGAAGAATCAACTCCCATTTCTCCCATTTCTGCTAATATGAAGCACTATATGAAGTAAAGATTATGTTTATATAGCTGATTGGTCAAAAAGTATGCAAAGTATGAGCTCAAAAATCCAAAGAATTACACCTAAAGGACCCATGAAATGTAACTAAGAAATGCAAGTGTAAGATAATAAGGTTATGTAAATCAAAGTAAGTATATGGATGCTTATGTACACGTATACACACATTTAAACCTTTTATAAGGCTCATACTCCAGAAACTATCCCTCTCTGCTAGAAAAACAATTAAATGATCACAAATAAAAAAATAAGAGAACCACAAAGAGTATCTAAAGCATGGTTACAGTAAAAAACTTCAGATTAAAAGGTTTTATTAAAAAAAAAAGTTCCCTACAAATGTGGAAGAAAAATCACACTTCATTGTATAAAGAAGTGGCTACTACATTTTCGCTAAAGCAAAAACAGAAAAGGACGCTGTGTGAACTGAGGAAACTATTTGAATCTCAGATCAAAAACTACTGAACATATGTGACTAAAGTCAGATATCCATACCTCCTCTTACACACCTTCATGAGGAAATTGTAGTTTCTTAGACAAGTTTTAGTCCTATGTATCAGCTACTCGGAGTAAGCACTACCCTCTTTCGAATGTCTGGATACACGGCATTCACTCTTTCATGTGAGTTGTTTTTTAACACTTAGACCCCACAGTTTTCTGCCTCTTTCATTTCCCTACCCAAGTGAACAGAAAAGAGAGATTACTGAATGAGTATTCATATCAGTTGCTTGACTGATAAAAGGATTCAGTGAGAGAAGAACATACAGGAAGAAAAAACAGCATTAAGATTTCAAGGAATTTCAAGGAATACTGTTCAAGAATGCTGCTAGTCTCACACTCTGTGAAGAGCAAATGATTTCAAATCCAAAAAAAATTAATTAATACAACATAAAAATAAGGTAATTATTTTTTACTTTTAGTGAACAGAAGTATTTAACTCACTGGTTGTATGGCATGCAATACAACACTGTTTTACAGATTCCACAAGAGCACCTCAAATTAGGAGTAGCAACAGCATAGCTGTGTTACCCAAACACTACATTTCTATTAACTAGGATCAATTCCTGAAGTATTTGTCACATACAAAAAAATTTTAAAATTCCTCAGTACAAATGTTAATTGGCAGATTACATTCATCCTCAAATGACAGATTCACTGCTTACATCTAGCTGCATGACTGAGAAATGGGGTATGCACATACATCTATCAACCCTCTAAGTGAGCAAATAATAAGAAGGAAAAATCACTCAATCATAGAATCATTCAAGTGACTTCTTGCCCAATCTTCTTATGCTTAAAACAGGGTCAGCTACCAGATCAAATTTGGTAAACTCAGGGCTTTACCTGGTTGTTAATTTGAAAATCTTGTAATGTTTAGCTCCTAAGTGACATCTAGCGTTTGTCTGTTGCTGGGTGAAACAATCAGGTCTTCTTTCATTTGTTCAGAATATAAAATCAAAAGAGTATTGCAAATTCTCAGCATTACAAAGAAGAAACAGAACATTAATATCTTCAATCAGTACTATGCATCCACCTGCAGGAAAGTAGGTGGAACTGAGGCCTCTCCAACAAATCTGTAAAAAAGCACTTAACTTACAAAGGATGCAGATGACAAAGATAAAACAGATAAATAAGCATCATGGTTCGATAAGGAACTACTGCTTCACAGATAGAGTTAAGCAATGTAGTTGCACCTTGCAAACGAATCTCCAAATAAGCGGAAAAGATAAGAAAGTATTTGTTAGATGAATGTCTTGTAAAATTAGGAAGGCAATTAATAGGAAACCAGACACTTTTAAAAGAATTCTTGCAAATATATTACAGCATCACTCAATTTGCCAGATATAATGGTGTATTTCAGACAAAGTATGATTCAAAAATGTCTTTTGCTTTGATGATCTGCTAGATTGCTGCCTTTTTGATCAAAGAAGTATAGTATGATTATAAGAACTCCAAAGAGCAAACAGAATTTTAATTAAGTATACATTATGACTATTCCCTGATAATTTCTTATGGAGTAACAAAAATAGGACATAGTCACATGTGGACACAAACCACTTTCTTCAGCTGCCAGAGCAGAGAGCAGAAATCTTGCTATCTTAGAAATAGTATGAAAAACCTGTTTCACAAGACTTCAAAACAAATATTATTAAAGAGTTTATCATAAATTGTTTTTATAAGGATAGTAAGGGTGTTAATAACTATTAACACAAAGCTGTCATATTGGCATGTCTTAAGAAAATGTCTCAATGAACCTTGAAGATGCACAAGTACATTTCAGCTGGACAGTGCATCTTATGCAGAGACATGATATAAACAGAGCAAACACTTCTGCCACTTCAAAAAATGTCATCTTACATGACATTATAAAATAATAACATATAAAGATTTCAACTGGCCAAGGGGATAGAAATGCTTCTGTTGTCTACAAGAGAAAAAACAGACGCATAAGAAAAGATATGTACAAGAACACTGGGGTTGTTCAGTTTCATTATTTTGCAGATAATGCAGGATCATTCAGGAATAAACATAAATCTAAGATTACCACATCTGCAGAAAAAAGCCAACCCACTGGTGATTAAAAGTCTACTGGAGAGTGGGGGCATTTCTGCTTACTCAGCAGTATCTCATCCATTTTGTAACGCAAAACTTTAAGACAACGCATGAAAGGAGACAAGGCTGAAAAATTATGATGTAATACCACACAGCTTTCTGAGGACAGGTACTGTCTTCCTGATGGTCATGCATATGAAATAGCACAACAGTTTCTCATAGAGCTGTTTCCTGAGCAATGTAATTACATAAACATTGTACCATCCCAGTGTCTTAACCTGTCATAACTACCTCCCTGTCATCCCACTTGTAAACAGAAGCTGGAAATGCCCAAAGCAACTGAATACAAACACCTTTACAAACAAAATCTAAATATACATAGAATGCAAATGACCAAGCACCCTGAAGCACGGAAGCTAAAATGCATGATGCATAACAGCACATTTGAGGGTAAGTTATTAGCAAAGAGTGACAAAACAAGCAAAGTCACAGAAAAAACTGTTTAGCTCGGCAGCTCTGCTAAAATAAAAGGTCATAAAGGTAACTACTAATTTACCTGAATCAAAAATCACCACTAATACAGAAATGTTTGTTTTTACACATTTCTAAGAGGAAAAAAGTGCACTAGCATATCAGCCTTCAGTGAATATAAGAGTTTGACGAAGTTGAAAGAAAAAAATTAATAAGTACATAATCTAACTGGCCATAAAGAACCTTAGGGAAATCGTGAGTTTTTGCAAACTGTAACCTTTGTGTATAATCTCCTTAAAATCAAAAAAAGAAACACATCACATGATACAAAACTTTCAAGTTAAGATTCTAGACCTTGATCCCTAAGATGTCAACAGAGGCCAGGGAAGGCTGCCTTCTCCAAACGAGGGTGGCAAAAGGTTCAGTACCTTGTAACGAATGATGTCTTCCATCACATACTCCACTGGGACTTTTGCCAACAGCTATTTTGGTTCCCTCTGCACTAGTAGCCATACTTCTATCAACTACTGATTGTTTATCATTTACCTTGGAAACCTACAATCAGAGAGTGAGCCATATTACCATTAAAAAGAAAAACAACAGCAATATGACATTATTTGACAATTGTTAAGCCATCCAGATGAATTTTGCAATTGCTTAGCCGCCACAAAACGAGTTCAAACCTCAGTGCTCCACAAGTTATGCTATTTGGATATACCAGTGTCCAAAATGAGCTTTGTGTCCTTTACCATTACTTTTATTCATATCTACAGATGTTTTTATCCTCCCTTATCCATCCATTTCCTCCCCAGTCTCTGTTGTGCAACACTGCATCTGTAAGTAATTTTTCAGAGAATTCTTGTCCTATTCTTCACTTAATGACTGTCACTCCAACTAATCAGATAGCCTGTCAGTTATCTTGCACTACTGTCTGAAGTACAGCTTGAAGGAAATTAACATTTCTTCCCTACTTAGAACTATCAGACTCAAAAATTCACTCTGAAACACTGGTACTCCAGTAATTATTGCTGCCTGCCCCTTTATCTTGATAAACTGAAGGCATCGTCAATACAAAATTAATACTGCAAAATCAAAAGTTTAGCTCTCTAGGGTCTAAAATAAATTATTTTATCACTGTATTTATACTCACCACTTATATCTTTAGAGAATCACAAAAATACGTACCTGGAATTTAACTCTGTTATGTGACACTCTTACAGTGCAATAGTTTGAAATTCCAATCCAGAACTGCTGAGTTTTGGGAAATATGCAACTACACAATCGGCCTTCTTTCATCTGGAGCAACAGTATTTGAGCACTACAAAGCTTGCTGGCAGTCCACATTTTAGTAAAAGTGATCTCTGGATCCAGATGACGTGGTAATCAAACTGATGCTCGCAGAAGCTGTTTTACCAGGAAGTTACAAAGGTAACATCAATAGGTGAGCTTGGACACCATAAAAGCACAGGGTGGAAACCTCCTTTTAAGCATAACCTGTTTAAAAGACATTACCCACAAAAAAAAAAAAAAAAAGTAGTTGAAAGGTTCACATCAAGGCCCTGATATTGTAACAAGGCCTTCCTCACACCCATCCAACCCCAAAACACAGAGGCATTAACAGTTGATTCACTTGACAATGAAGATGTTTTGTTTAGTAGCTCCTCTCCCTCTCACCAGCCCCCACCTCGTACCGTGTTCTTCACCACTAACTATAAAGACAATTGTTCAATTCACAGACAAGAAGGACTAAAATTGCTAATAACGGAGAACCCCGAACGAACAAACTGCTCCTTAAGGTTAACAACGTGAATACATTGCTCCTTCTACCTCAGCTGAAAATTGTGGATGCAGTGATCTTGAAATTTCAAACAACTTGTTCACTAAAAATGCCGCTATCAAGATCCCAGTAAGAGACACTCCAGCATGCTGGCTGGTACAAGGTAAGCCTCGTCATTTTCTCATTACTAAGAAGGCAAAGGGGTTACTCACACACCCAGTGTAAGCCTGGTTTACACCCGGACCAGAAAGAAGAACGTATAGAATTGTGCTCGTTCAGACGAAGAGCCTGACCACTGCAAACAACCCCACTGTGACCCTGTGGCAACGAGGTCTCGGCGGAACTCCGCCAACTTCCAATTTAATCCCAACCTAGTGAGTTAAAGGTTTCATCTCGTGCGCCATGAGATCAGGCCTATGGTGCAACTGGATTTTTCCTATCTCCACTTTTTCTCAGCGAGCAACCAAAACAAACAAGCAAAACAGCCGAAACGGCGAGACAAGTTTTTTAAAGCCAGCAAACACAGAACGTGAAGTGACAACGGCGGGGCGGACAACGCCAAAGCGCAGCCACTGCGCCTTCTAACCTTGGGCACTTACAGCAAGCGGGCGACTCCTACGCGGGTCACGGCCCTGCAGAGGTCAGTCACCTCAACGCCGTCCCGATCGCCCGCTGCCTCCCCGCAGGCCTCCTGCGGGGCTAACGCGGCCCCCGTGAGGCACTGTGCCCTCCTCGGCCCCCTCTCCCCGGCAGCGGCCCCCCGGCACCGCCGGCAGCAGCCACGGATCGCGGCCGGCACCCGCAGGTGGCGGCGGCTCCTGCCGGCCCCAGCCCCCCCGTGCGCCTGCGCAGAGCGGGGAGGAGCGGCGGGACAGGGGCGGGCCCGCGGCCACTGAGGCGGCACCGCCCCGCCTTCGCCTTCGCCTTCGCCACCCGCCGGCGGCGGGCCCGGCTCTCCCCGCCGGTGTTGTCGCTGCTATCGTGTGGGCGGATGTCCCCACCCTCAGCACAGCCCTTGTGCCGAGTCGCGGAGCGGGTAACAGCGTCCTGTTGTTGACAGAGTGGCCTCCGGGCAAAAAGATTATAAAGATTAATTTTATTATTTTTTTTTTTAATCAGTGTTCCCGTTTTACTAAGGTGAGTCTACTCACCGTTCTGTCAGGCCTGAGCCAGAGGGAACCCGGCCCCCAGATGCAAGATGCAGATGGATCCTACAGCCAGCAGCGGAAGAAGACGGGGGGGGGCAAAGATGCCAGTGAAACAAATGTAGATGTGTGAGCTCTCCCTGGAGTCTGACTGACTGGGTTCAAACTAAGCTTGTGAATAAACAAACACTATATTAGGTGTCACACAGATTTGTCTCCTGCACCTGCAGTATCCATTATCCGTGTTCTTTCCAGTATCTGGGAGATGCTGCAATACATTTGAGACAGAAGAAGGTGCAGTTGTCTTCTGCAACCTTCTGTTGTCTACAGGGTCTCTTCAAAGCTTAGCCAGCTTTTCAACTGCTGTAGAGCAATAGTTAGAAAACAGAGCGCTGGGTCTGTTTTACAGCATTGACACCATCTTGTGGAGTTACTGCCTGCTGATTTCATCATCCTGCACTCTTTCTCCATGTTTACAGGATGAGATTTTAGATGAGAATGCCAGATGAGGCCTAGTGGTAGAAAAAAAATTCTTGCCTTAATTGTAGCCAGGGTTCTAATTTTTAGTGGTCAGTACTGTCATTAAGACCACACTTGCATCTAAATTAATACTTGGTTGACAGCTGTGGCAAGTCACAAATATGTCAGGAGGACCCTTCTTTTAGATGTGGACTCAAGTACATTAGTTAGCCTCTTGGTCCTTCTATGCTGTGTCTGATCTATTAATGAATTGGAAAATATGTGATATAGATGACCCTTTCTGAGTTGGTGGTAATTAACCCCTAAATCGAGGTAAGTTACAAGTGTAAACACAGCAAGTCGCTGAAGGACAGCAAACAAGATGGTGTCTCACATACAGCAGCTGGCACTCAAAGTCACAGAACTGTGGGGCTTGGAAGGAACTTGTTGAGATATCTAGTCCAACTCCTTTGCCAAGGCAGATTCACCTGAAACAGGTGACAGGAACAAATCCAGGTGGGTTTTTCAGAGAGGGAGACTCCAGAACCATCCTGGACAGCCTGTTCCACTGCTCTGTCACGCTCTACGTGAAGAAGTTGTTTCTCAAGTCGAGGTGCAACTTCTTGTATTTTAGTTTATGGTGATAAAAGAGAAACATTCATGTCTCCTTTGGCCTTAGCACTTCTTAAGGTTATTGAGGTGCTAAAGCATGTCCAGAGAAGAGCAACAAAGCTAGTGAAGGATCTGGAGTGCATGTCCTATGAGGAGTAGCTGACAGAGCTGAGGCTGTTTAGGCTGGAGAAGAGGAGGCTCAGGGAGACTTTACCACTCTCTGCAACTGCCTGAAAGGAGGCTGTAGCCGGGTGGGGATTGGCCTCTTCTCCCAGACAGCCAGTGACAGGATGAGAGGAAATGGCCTCAAGCTATGCTGGGGAAGATTCAGGTTGAACATCAGGAAGAATTTCTTCATGGAAGGGATTGTTAAGCATTGGAATAGGTGGCCCAAGGAAGTGGTGGAGTGAGCGTTCCTGAGAGTGTTTAAAGAAATTCTGGGTGTGGCGCCCAGTGCCCCAGTCTGGTTGTCACATGGCAGTGTTCAGTCAGAGGTCTTTTCCAGCCTCATTGATTGTCATTCTTTGGCTCCCTAACTCAAACTCAATCCATTCTTTCCCATAGCTAGACATGATCAGACCTTTATCCTTAGAGTATCAAAGCTTACTTCATCTACTGCATTTAGAAAAATTTATCTCTACTCAACCTTTTTATAGCATGACATTCATCTTTCATTCTTTGCTCCTTTAGTAGTTGTTCTTTGGAATTCTCTGACATTTTCTTAAGAATAAAGTGCACCAAAGAAATCTTACATGAGTTACACAAGTGCTTAAATGGCTTTAAAACATGGTGTTTGTCAGAACAAGTATTTTGGAGCACCCATGCCTTTAAGGAACAAGACATTTGAAAGCGTGTGTAAAATCATTTCCCAAAACAGACTAAGCTACGGGAGCAAAGGGAGCTTTCAGTAACTGCACTTCAACTTAGTTACATATTTGGTCAGCACAATTAAGCTGGTTAGTGGTGTGACTACTATACCATGTCTGTCAATAAGACTGAATCCTTGCTTCAGAAATTTGAGGCCCACATGGAGAATGAGGAGATATATAAAGAAATCATTGAGGATGAAACTTAAATTAAAGGTCTTCTTTTATTACTGACAAAAATGCTGTGTGTATAATTCAGATGCAGACATGTAAAAATATGTCTCTTCAATAAGCTCTGCAGAATAAATTTAAATGGAGACGTTGGATGGTTCTAGTTATGGATAGGTATCATGAAAGGATTTAATCCAGCTTTTGCAATGTTTATTCAAATTGGCCTTTATCCAAATGCTGATCAATTAATTGAAACGTTCAAGGAAATGTAATGACTTATGGCGTTATATTAATATTTACGGCAGAAACATATAGTAGTGCATCACAAAGAAATGACGAGCTTTTTTTATAGGGTAAACATAATAGTGCTAAGCAACTGATACTCAAAGCTATGGGTTTGACTGGTGACTATTGAAAACTAATTCCTTTCCTTATGGCCCTTGTCACCTTCATGGCAGTGCAAAAATAGAGTGCGACTCCCTTTGTCTGCAAGTCCATGTAAGCGCCTGTGCCTGAGGATACCAGGTCCTTGCTGAAGGTATGCAACAATGGCTCGGAATTCTGAAAAAAGTACTAAGTTGCAGGAGGAAAAAGAAAACACTGTCAGAAAGTCTGAAGAGGAGATTGATGTAAGATGAGAAAGCTGCAATTGCAGACAGGGTAAGACAAGGGAAAGCACTGACATGGGCAAGTATAAAATCATCAAGTAAAAACAGAGTATCAGGAGACATGACTGTGGCTGTGCTCCAGGGAGCTGTAGGAGCTGCCCTTTCTCCTTCCTGACTTTTGCCTGCCTAGCTAGAAGAGCCTCTGCATATGTCTTATAAAAGGTGGTGAGCACATTAATTAATTAGTGAACATGTGGGTATGATAGCCAGTAAATAATTTTTAAACTTCTGAGTATGTCCTGCTCACAGAATCGCTTTGTGCTTGGCTAAGGTGTACGAACAGGGACACAAAGAGTAATGATTACAGGACAGTAAAGTTGACAGATAAAGCATATGTGGGAATTGTTCCCCCAAAAAGTCAGTTCAAAAGAAAATACGTGCTCTCAGAATAAAAAAAAAGACGGTTTTGGAGGGAGACTGGTGACCCTTGATCCAGCCAAAAAGTCAATAAATATTTTCTAAAAAACAAACAAACAAGCAAACAAAAACACAAAACAAAACAAAGATTCAATGTTGCCAAGGGATTCATTGGGGGAAAATAATCAATGAAAAACCTCAAGGAATCATTATAAATCTGGAAATATAAAGCAGATTTTGGTCATATGTTGAAAATTGTCTTTAGAAATTTCCTAGTAATCTTATGACCTACTGAACACAACATGGAAATATTTAATGACATTAGGAACAATCACAGCAGAGGTAGTGGGTTTGCACTTTCGTTCTTTTTTTTCCCCCCCCCCACTCTTATGTTTTTGCATGATTTTATCGTAGCTGAAGCCACATATCAAATTGGCAATGAATATTTTTTCCAGGCAATCCAGAATTGTTCTTGGTTCTTTAATAGCCCCCAAATAAAGGAGGTTTTTTGCATCCCAAAGTGTATGTTATTTGATATTATTTTCAATAAATGTTCATATAGTTCATTAAAGGGCCCAGCATTTTTTTTCCTTGTTTCTTCTTGCATAACCAGACAGTTTGATATTTTCCCTCTCACTTTTTGACATCTTGGGTGGGATTTGTCAAAGGAATGCAGGCGTGGGATACAGTCTAGACATGGGTATTTGAGCTAGTCAT
Source organism: Sturnus vulgaris (assembly GCF_052056855.1). Classification (NCBI taxonomy): domain Eukaryota; kingdom Metazoa; phylum Chordata; class Aves; order Passeriformes; family Sturnidae; genus Sturnus; species Sturnus vulgaris. The sequence goes on from NC_142244.1 coordinate 98,428,566, forward strand.
TCTAAGCTGCTTCAATGGTCAGCAGAGAGAAAAAGACCCTTTTGGAAAGGAATTCATTTCAGCATAGAGTACACTTTTGAAATATGTTAGATGCATCATTCTCTAAAACTGCTTATTTTTCTTTACTGACATTGAGGAAGGTCTGAGAAGACCACCTCAGAGGTAAATGATTGAAGTTTTGCAAAAGGAGCCTCTGTCCTGGCAATGGTGTAAGACTCTCTTGGCTGCCAAATGCTGAGTCTGCCATCACTTGACGTTCTGAGGTGAGATGAATTACTGTCTGGAAGCCAGAGAGCAAAACCTGAAACCATCAATTAAATAGAAATCTCAGTCAGAAAATGGACCCTATGGAAGGGGAATGGCTCAGTGCTTTTAAATCACTCCATCTGCTCACAATTTGTCTAATTTCATTTCCTAACACTTCATTAAAGTGTCTACTTTTGCATTTCATTTTTTTCTCTTGTCACAGCCTTTGGGGATGCCTGTGTTCCAGTTCATAGCTGCCATGCCCATGTAGAGGTTGCTCAAAAAATATGGATGCTCCACCCTGGAAGTGTTCAGGGCCAGTTTGGAGGAGGCCCTGAGCAACTTGGTCTAGTGGAAGCTGTTCCTGCCTAGGGCAGGGGGGTTGCAACTAGATGGTCTTTTGTAATCCAAACCAGTTTATGATTCTGTGATTTTATTCCTCTGAAAATCCTTTCGGGGATGTTGGTTTGTTGTTTCTTGTGTGAAATAACAGCTACTTAGGGTCAGCACAGGGATGAGAAGAGGTATGTTTATAAACAGTGAGAGGACTTAATCATCAGTACTGATGTGTAGGCTACCATTAGTTTCCAAGTTCCAGTTTCATACGCAAGCAGTTAGGTTTTTTTGCATCTTTCAAATCTTTCAACTTTAGGAGATTGATAAGTTACTACATTTTTGCCTGATTCCATATGAAATTATCTTTTTTATCCCCCAGAGTCCTGTACTAACTTTGCAAAAATTATTTTTGTGTGGCTTGGTAAAGATTTCAAAATATTTATACTAATAATAACTTCCCTGTATTTTATAATGTATTATATATTCAGTTACCAGGAGTTAATATTTTCATGTGTTTTTTTTAAATCTTGCCACCTCTCCTCTTTCGAGCTGTTATCTCACCTTTCCATTGTTTTACCTTGCCTTCTTTATATTTTAGATGTTAAAACTGTTGAAAGTATGTATAATAACAGTGATAACTGTGCTTACATCTTATCTGTATAGAAGTATTTCCCATGCATCCAGTGCATTTAGCATGTTTTTAGCACTTTTTGTAACAACATTTGTCTTTTAGTGACTCGTTAAGCAAATCATCACTCAGTTTATTTTTTGTAATATGCCTTTTATCAATTTATTAGTCGTTGTTAAGCTTATGAGAAATGAGAACAATATAGAAAATTAATCTAAATAAACTAATGGTGTGAGTATTGAGTGAATTAGTTAGGCCCCATTAATTCTTTGTACCTACTGATTCAGAATCAAAAAGGTCATGGCCGAATTTGTAGACATAAAAAATGTTTGGATATTAAAATAGAGCTCTCAAGACATATTAAAACATGTTCATCTTTGGTTTTTTTCTATACATAAAAAGGTAAAAAGAACAGATAAGACTTTGATTCCTGTATTTAGATGGGAATTTGATCTTTGAAAAAAATTTTTAAAAAGTAATTGAGGTGAAAGACAGACTCCTGAGTGAGGACATAAATGATTGCTTCAGCTTTTTGTGGGGCAATTTTTAACCTTCCTATGACCTAATATCTCCCTTCCATGTAGGGGAAGCTCCTCTTCAGCTTTGGATTTCCATTTGGCAGTATATGATGAGTCCACGCAGTCTCAAAGGGCTCACAAATTGTATTTAGGAACTGGTGGGATGTGTCCACTCTTTCACCATGTAACAAACCTCAAGTGTACATAATCTCTTTTTACTATCTGCAGATACTACATGGTCATTGACATTTAACTAAAACATCTTTTCTGCCTGAGACAGCATGAGACTGTGAGAAGAAAGGTATTTGTTGATTTACTATGACAAAATATTCTTTAATATCTAAAAATAGCCTGTTCATAGGAAATTGTGGCAAGAAAAATTATTGAGCAGAGCAATAGAAAAGGGCTTTGAGCAACTGAATAAGAATTTCTGTAGATAGGAGGCAAGAGAAGACAAAATGATCTCATCAGTTAATATTTTGATCTGTTTTGGCGTATATGGTGTTGGTTAATTTTTTAAAATATCAGATTTGTCTGTGCTGTGGCTCCACTGCTCCTTCAGCTCTATATTTCACTTCATATTTTATGCTTTTATATTTTAACCTTACTAGCTAATATCACCTCCATCACTGTAAAATGTGTACAGGACATTATTGTATTGATAATTGGCAGCATCATTAAAAACTACTGAACAACATTTGCATAAGGCAAAAACTTGTTAATTGAAACTTTTTTTACAGTACTATAGTACATAAAGGTTAAATTTTATTTGTACTTTATGGTAGAGTGAAGCCATAAATATGATGAGTTTGCATGACCTTTCCTTTCTTAAGAATCTACTGCCAGTCTTCTAGAATGCACATTTATAGTAATTATCTGGTTAAATTACTTGAAATTCTAGTAATAGACACATCATAAATACAATATAGTCATATAAAAAAGAGTTTAAAAGGGGGGCAAAGTAGATGTGACATTTCTGTCCTTCAAAGCAACTGCCTGAAGTTCGTGTGCTGAATTATTTCTGTATGTCCTCCACTTCTCAACCATGCCTCCAAGATAATAACCATTACCAGACTCAAATAAATTTAATGAGGTAAAAAAATTGTGAAATATCATCAGTTTAATAATGTTTACTGTAAACTACCTAATGTCTCAAAAAATGGCTAATTGAATCTGAATCTGCCACTCTGAAATATCTTTGCTAAGCATGACTGCTGTAGTAATACTTTCTGACATATTTCACTGAATTTTCCTGAAAGGTAAAGGTGAACTAAGTGATTATTTCGATAATTCTATCTACCAGGAGATCAAGATTTATAAGCAGGGATTTTGAGAAAATATTATCCCGTTTTCTGCCTGATTTAGTATATCCTGAAACAAGTGGTAAGCTTCCTGCTGGGAATATAGAGATGATGAAGGTATGACAGTTTAAATCCGAATTGTATGGAAAGGATAAAAGAACATTCTACTTCCATGAATTAACTTATTTTGATATTGTTTTATAAACATTTCTAGGAGGTGAATTTTAGACATAAAAGTTCTTGTTTATTCACGTTATTTCTGATCTCACTTATATGACTTTGAAATATGAATTCAATTTCAAATATTCAATAGACATTTAAATAGCTTAGGTCCAACAGAAACTGTGGAAATATACCTATCCTGAAATAGCTACGTGATGAAAAGCTCCTCTGAGTTGAAATCTGTTTCAGATGGGGCAGAGCTGGGTTTAGAATTAAGACCATTATCTAAATATGAAGTTGCTTGGTGGGAGGCCACTCTATGCTCCAGAAATGCCGTCCTGAGAATTTTTTCTAAGGAATTCTTCATTTGAATGGTTTATCTCCTGTAGATGAAAATAATTGTTTGAGAAATTCTGGTGTCTTTGCATATCAATGATGTCTGACTATAAATTCTTGCTGTGTATCCTCAGGAGCCTTTGTGCCAGCTTCATAGATAATGCATAAGGAATATCACAGCTTTCCACTGTAGTGTGGGGAAAGGGTCAAGACATCCTGAATCCAGGTTACATGTGGCAGCAAGCAGCTAGAGCTGTCATCGAATCACAAGTCTATGACTCTGCTTGTTTGGAATCCTAAGCTGGAGCAATGAGGTCTGCCCATGAGCTGGGAGTTTCCACTTCTCAACCCATACCCTTCTCATACTGGGGCAGGGCTTATCACTTCTGTAAAGCCTGGGGGAGAACAGAGAACTTCGGGAACTATAGAATAATTTCAGAATGCAGGAATTCTTACAGGTGAAATCGAACTAAAAATATTTATTTCCTTAAAAGCACACTTTAAAATACCATCGTACTTCCAGTACAATTTACTTTGTTATAACAGTTTTAAATGCAATAGGTAGCTCCTGATGACTTTTGGCATCAACGTGCTCTAAGTGCATGATTTTTGAATATGGCTTAATATTGAAATATTTTGCTCTAACTGGCAGTCATCCTTTTTAATATTGTTTCACATTTGATAGCAAGCCAATTTCCAACTTTTTGCCTGTAGTGTTGTAACCTGGATGAGACCTTCATGGACAGAGGTAGTGACACATCTCTTTTTAAACCAGTGTATACCCTGACTGATGTTTCATAGAAGTTGGACAATCTAAAAGGAAGAGCATTTCCCAGTTGGTGTTTATTTACAATTTCATAGTTGTCTTCATCTGTATGTCTGACACACTTACTGGTTTGAGTAGCTTTGATTATGACAGTCCCACGTTCAGATTATATGCCTGCAACTGGAAGTATGTTGCATTATGTATGCAGCTGGAAGTTTCTGAAGCACAAGTTGTCAGATACTGGAATGCTGTAAATTCATCATGTGGCCATACAGACTTTGTACAAAAAGGTTAAGCTTGTTCAGCAAAAAATCTGTACCATTCTTGCAACTATCTGGGGAAAAATGTTCTTTTTTTTTGCATTACCTATTTTACTAAAAGTAATCTTAGTTCTTTTCTCTTTGGTCTTTTTTGCTACAAAAGGATTTTGCTTATCATCCTTTAGAGTCTGATTTATTGCATTTTAAATTAAAGTTAACAGATTGTATTTTGACAGTTTCTGGATATTTATGTTTTCCAATCTGGTGAATCCAGGAGGAAATAATTCTTATCTTCTAATCTTGAGTTGTACAAAATGAAGAAATTTGCGTATTTTTTTACTCAGTCTGTGAGTTACAAAAATCCTCAAATGGGATAACCGTCAATCATTTTATTCCGCTTCTGGAATAGCTCAAACTGTGTGCTAGTGTTCTTGGGATAAATTTAATTGCAGGTTTGAATATCTCCTTTTCAGTTAATTACAATTGAACAATTGTAACAATCCCAGCCTGCCTAATTTCTAATGTGCAGAATGGAAAAACTTTCATGACACTATAAATTTTAAAGACGAAAGAGAATGAAACTTTGAAGAAAAACAGAAATGAGATTAAGTTGTAACATTTAATAAGTATCTGTCTAAAAAAAATTCTCCCTTAATAAGAATGTCAACTGAGAGTAAAAATAACAGCAGTTTTTAAATTTTTGATGTCAGAAGTTGACAGAAGTCTAGTGCAAGGCTGCGGTAGAAGAAAGGAAAGCTGATTTAATTGAACATATGAATTCAGAGCTACATCACTGGGTGTTCTGAAAGGGTATAACTGAGTATAACTTTTACCAAAGTTTCAGTTTTCTCTGCCTTTCTATTTTGAATAAAAAATGTGTATAATTATAAATTAAGCCAAGGAAAAGTTAACATGCTACTAGATTTCTAATTTTTAAGAAATTAACTCCAAAAAGCCAATGCTCTTTTATCATACTAGCAAGACTTATGTCTGTTGTTATCTCAATAACAGTCTCAATATTCTGTATTTATAAAGCTGGATTGAAACATTTTATTGAGTGTTTGATTAATTTTTTAGCATTTTCAGTCAGAAAGAATGGATAGATGCCTTTAGTCTAATTTCACTCAGACTTGCTGCATTTTTTTGCTGTTTTTTTAAGAAACCTAGTTAAGAGTCTTTCGTCTTTCAGCTTATGAAATGAAACAGCTCTTGAGCTTGAGTTTGTAAGCAACAAATCAACATATATGACTTACTAGAATGAAACTTTTTCAACTGTGCACTATCTGTTGTCAGTGTGTTGTAATTACTTCATGGAGCTTCTATTTAACTTGCAGAGTTTAACAGGTAGGAAACATGACACTTAACTAATGCAAACAAATACTACTTGCCAACAACTGTGAAATCTTGCTTTCTCTTTTTATGACATGCTTCCTTAGTCAAACTCCTAGTCTGTGAACAGTTACAACAAATCCTTCAAATTACCTTGTTTTAACACTGCACTTAGGACAGACCAGCAGTCACTCTAATCATACCACCACAGCTGCTGCTGAGGGACACCAGGCCTGGGTGTCAGGGATTCATATCTCCTCAGTCTTTCTGACTCTCTATTCCATGCTCCCTGTCTGAAACCTGTCAAAGAGGGATGAGCATCCTCTATTTGTCAAAGTATTTTTTGCAGGATAATGGTAATAATCAGATTTTTTCCTTTATTCTCCTATTTTCTACATTATGAGTTGTTTCTGTTGTTTTGGGCTTGTTTTGTTTGTTTTTTTCTGTCATTGAAACAATATTTTCCAATTAGCAAGAATTTTGGAAACCATGGTTTTGTCAGGTGAGATGCTTCCTCAAAGAGCTAAAGAAAATGCTATGGAGAAACAGAGGAACTGTTATACCTGCAGGGGGCATTGCAATACAAAGAAAGGAGCAATGAAAGCTTCCAACCAAATTGTCCGATAACATTTTATGACATTTGACTGTCAGATTTGGACTTTTTTTTTGTCTTTTCTTTCAAGAAGTGTCAAATTTTTTGAAGATATTAATGAACTTTTTTCCTAGTGTTTTTGAAAGGAGTGTTAAATTACATTTGGAAGGATATTTTTCAGTGTTTTTGTACTTTCTGATAGTGATGAAGAACATTGACATAATGGTATTAAAATGGGACATAAAATGCCAGTAATTTTTTTCTTTAATATAGAAAAAGGGATTTCAAATGATCCATTAATAACCTTTAAATATCTTCACTAGTTTAATGAGTCTAATTAGTCTGTGAATATTATGACTCTTTTTTTTTTTTTTTTTTTTTTTTTTTGTACGTGTACTTTGTTAAAGAAAATGAGGCATGGCATCTGAGCTGGCCAGCAATTCTAAGATAAAATCTTATCTGTTGTGTTATGCACATATATGAGAGTAATGCTGGCTATCTCGTCATTCCTCATAGAATTCATTAATTCTTTCATGAAGTCTTGTCTGTAGTAGATTGTTATAGTTTTATAATCTATGATGAGTGAAAACAAGCTGATATGTAACTTCTGCTTCACAAATGATAGGTGGACACTTATAGACATAAACGTTGGGATATATGGAATCACTCCTAAGATAAAATATGTACATATATTTCTGTGTACAGCAGAATATTTTTTCAATCCTTTGTCAACAGTACCTCAACCTTTTTCTTCTCAGTTATGGAAAATCTTTCTTCTTAGAAGCAGGAAAAAAGCTGTATCTGTTGGCAAAAAATGAAAGTGACCAGACTTGGGAGCTTTCACTGGGAGGAAAAAGATTATTAGATGAAGTTACTAACCATTTATAAGGAAAAGACTAGCCAAACTCTCAAGTACAGTAGAGAGGCTGGTTTTGTAACTGCATGATTTACATTAGTTCTATGCAATTTCTGCTCATTTTACTCCGTTTCACTTCTAAAGTATCATTTTTTATGTTTCTTCCCTTCTCCCACAAGCAGCCATGTTATAATGAATTACAAGGTTTATTTGCAATGTGATTTGTGATAGCAAACCGTAATTTTTTCAAAATTGAGTCAGTCATCTTTGCAAATTTCTTTGGAGTCCGTTATACCGAGGGAAAATGGAAGTCTGTTTTTCTTTGGTGAAATATTCATAGAGCTGAGTAGACATCATTTTATTTCCAGGATCTATCAGCAAAGTGTTTATGAATGCTACTGATCTCTTGGCTGCTTCTTTGTAGTCCTAAAGTAAAGATTTGACACCATGTTCCTGATATTCTGCATTTTCTGATAGACTCCCTGCATTGCAATTGTGTTCTTGCAGCAGATCCTTATCTCTAGTTTTGTCAAAATTGAGTTCAAGGCCATTAGCATCCACTTACTGTATTTTTTCAGTTTTCAGTACTTTTGTTGCACTTTCTGTCACATTGTTAATAAGAAAACAGTGATCTGATTTTTTTATCCATTTTCTTATCTCTTTGACATTATTCTAGGAAAAAGAAAAACCAGCATTGGAGCTGAATTTCTCTTAGGCATGGCAAACCACTCTAGGTTCATATAATCACCTCAAAAAGGAAAATACTTTATCCACACTAATAACGTGACATTATCTATTTCAGATGTGCATTTAATTTATACAAACTTCTTAACTGACCTAACTTCCACATTTTTAGCCAGTTGTGGAATTTTCTTACAGATTTCCACACCAGTTTGTTCAAGCAAGGCTGTGTTCTATGTGTAAGTACTTTACTTAATCATCTGTATTACATTAATAGCACTCTAAAATGAAAGCAGATGTATTTTCTTTATTCTTTACAGAGAAACTGGTAATTCTCACAGTTGTAATTCTCATAGTTGTAAAGCTATGATGATCAAAAATAGATTTCTATGATTATTTTTGACGTATCAGTTCCAAAATGAGAAAAATGAGGAAGGATCTCAATAGCATCCAGCAAATAGAAACTAATCAAATAGTAAACAATATTAAATAGATCAATTCTTAATTGATTGTTTCATCTGGACATCACTTGTTATTGATGCAATTATGCTTGTGCTTGGGAGGGCACAGATACTGCTAAGTTCCCTCAGATGACAGAGAGAAGAGTCATCACCTCTTGACACATATTTGTTATAGTTTCCCTTTTGGTCTAGGAAGTGTTAAAGGTCAAGACCCTGGCATTCACACTGAATCCCAAGAATTCATACTTGAAATTTCGACTTAAAATACATTTTCCACATCTACCACAATTTGAAAACCTTTTCCAGGGTTATGTGAATAAGATAAGTAGTTCTTTCTTCATAGAGAAATTGAAAGATCGAAAACCATAGAATTTTATGGATGCAAAGACTGAACATAGTATACATCTGTTTATTTCCATTTCAAACAATTTTGAAGGGTTTCAGCTACTATTTTCTCCTCCCTCAACAAAAGGCTGACAAAGACAAATTTTTTCTTCACTTTTATTGTCCACTTTTTGATATATATCTTGTTCTCAACAGTGCTTACTTGTAAGTTACATAAATTCTTCAATATTCAAATTAATTTTGCTAGAATAATATGTATTTCAAAGGTACACAATGCAAAAAGAATCTGAAAATTCATATTATAAAATCGTCATTTCCTTCATTAGTAATAAAATATTTGATCACTTGTGGAGCCAGATATATGCATTCCTTGCCCTAGTCACAGGGGGCAAATACACAAAGGCAGCTGTGGTTTTAATTTTCTAGTGACAAGTGGTTTGTTACTCCTAGATATTGCTCTATATAACGTATACATATAGTAACAATGTCAAACAGAAACTTTGGGAAAAGTTGGCCAAATTCATAAACCTGGAGTTAACCAGATTAAACTGGTTTAGTTTAAATAACTGAAATTCTCCCATCTTATTACGGCCAGGACTCTGGGACAGATTCTTTAGTACCATCACACAGAAACATCTCTTGCATTCAAAAATTCTTCTGTCTCAGATGAGACTGAAATATGAATCTTATTGCTATTTTTTAAACACCTTATTTAACAATTTCCATATCACTACTACTGCCAAGGACCCAAGAATTTGCCACAGTGGTGAAAACTGATTTTCTGTAATGCTTGTTACTGACAGCATGTTGAAATAACTACTCTGTCTTGGTGGTAATCACCTGGTCAGATACTTACTTCTGTTAGTTTTCTGTGCTCTATGAAAGGCAGCTTTCATCCCCAAGGTAGGGACTTAGCAGCTCCTGTTTTTTTCCTTCATCTTTTGTGAAAATTCAAGACATATTTGATGCTGGAAAAGGGATTCTTTGTGCCTTCAGCCAGACTCAGTACACTTTGTTTATTATTTCCTTGTAGCACTGCATTGCACTAGGTGGTGGTGGAAGGCAAAACAGTATCTCTATCTCCATTTGGTGTTATAAAATAGCCTAGTAACTTGGCTGAAGAGAGGGAACATAAGTAAAAGATCATTTTATGCCCACAAACTTTCTGCTGAAAGATTTCATGTTGTTTTTGTAAATTGTCAATAGAAGAGGTCTTCAGGATCTGATAAAGTTCAAAAGACTAAGCACTGTAACAGGCTGCCCAAAGAGGCTGTTTTGTCTCCCTCACTGAAGATATCCAAGAACTGTCTGAATTCAATTCTGTTCAATGTTCAGGAATGACCCTGCTTGAGCAGGGGGATTAGAGCAGGTGATGCACTGTGTTCCCTTCCAGCCTTACCAATGAGGAAAGGTGAGAACTACCAAAGGCTTGACAGGGTTAGGACGTGTCAGATCATGAGAAATAGAGAAATTCTTTCTGCATCCTAGTCTCTAAGCCAGGTGTGGAATCAAGGAAATGAATCATTCAAAAGATTCTCAGGCACAGAGTTGTTACCACTCTCTTGCTGAAAGATACTACTTTGTAGTTTGGTGCTGATGAGACAAGTATAGACATTTCTGGCAACCCAGCCCCTGGTATCTTAGACCAGCACAAAAGGTAACCCCAGACTGCACAGCTCTGACTGTTCATCTCTAGGCAACTAAGCCCTGCAGCCCATTAAATTCTCTCTCATTCAAGGAGACAATAAATAGAGCATCTGTTTTTTATTATATATATATTTTTTAAAAGCATCTTCATTAATTTCTCTGATCCTTTCTCCCAAATGGAGTGTTCCCTGCTGATACCATGGTGCTGAGTAGTGGAAATGCTTCAGAAGGTCAGGTACAGGTGCAAGAACCTACAAAGTTCTTCCAGGAAATCCGAGAGGCTGTGTTTGGCGAGTCACTTTTCAAGGTAGTAGTGAATCCTCCATTCCGCCAGGAATGAGGAAGAAAAGTTATTTGTAACCAGAAAGTTAATGTTGCAAGGAGATTTCACACTTTGATATGAGACGGGTAGTCTTCCCTTTTAAAAATATAGCTAGATATTTCATAAGATAAAAAAGAGATTTTTCTTGTTCCTGGAATATGTAGTCCCTTATTGGTCCTCGGAGCCTACTCTAGAAGGAGAAATAAATTATGATCAAATTTCCAAAACACATTCTTAAAGCTTACAAAACTGTAACAGCTTTGTGGCATTTGTCTTCCATGCTAAGAATTTATGAACTATCAACGGGTGACAGTTTTCATAAAGGAAGAGCTGACTTATGACAGGCATATTATGAACAAGTTTGCCAGTCTGTGACTTGTTCTTATATTTTAAAACTGCAGCTATTTCCTAAGATCATGAGGGACAGACACAGAAGAATACAATCAGTTTGTGACTATTGAATATATCTGTATCTGTAGGATATTCATAAAAACAGGATGATCAGCATGACTGGTGTCACCTTTCCAGTCTAGTTTTTGGCAAGATTTTCTCTTCAGAAACTTACTGTTTACTAGAGACAGATATTTTGTCAGTCCCAACTCATAAAAAATATTTCTTAAGCACAGAATTATAGAAATAGCAAAATTAGTTGCATTACGTTTGGTTGAAATGAAGAAAAAATCCTTATTTTTGAATCTTACAATTCACATTATAAAATTATTTTACACACCAAAATTAATTTGGAGAAGTGTTAGTTTCTTTGCATTGTCTTATTTTCTAAGCAACTTCTCAGGATAACGGTCCTTATTTATGTTGAACACATGTCATACATACATGAAAGAAGAGAAAAAAACTTCCAGTTAGGATATGACCAGTTAATTTTAGAAAGAGTATAAACTGTAGCAGTATTTCTTCTCTGGGATTATTTTCACAAAATAAAAAATACCATACAGTTCCAGAGATCTTCAGTTTTTATGGACATTTAGGCCTTTACAGGCTTTGCTGTTGAACCAAGTGAAACTGTAAAAGATTTGAAATATATTAAAGACTTAAGGCTTCTGTATTCAAGTAACACTGACCTTTCAATTGGCTGCCACATGACAACAATTTTTTGTCATTTTAAACTTGTGGACATATCCTTACCACTATTTCAGCTCAACATAAATAATGTTGATTAATAAAAGCTGTATCTGACAGCTGATATTTAACATCAATGATCTTGAGAACACCTGCATCCACCTCAAGTCTTTTTCCAAAGTGCTGCCTTAGATTCCCAAGGCAATTTCATGTGCAATAACTTTTGTCCTTGATAAAGAAGGAAGTCATCTGGCTCCCATCAGAGGACTCCACTGAGATCGAGGTGACTGTTCACTCTCATCAGTGTTTAGTTACCTAAAACAGCTCTGAAATAGCCAATCCTTACTGTCAAAAGGCATGCTGCCCCAGTTTCTTTTCCTTTAACTTGTGATAATATTTTTAGGTGATTCAGATATACTTGCTATATGAGCAAATGATGAAGCAAATTATTATGGGGAGACTAAAAGGTTTGTGCTTTATGAGAAAATTTTGGTTTTGGATATTTATCTTTTCTTGCAAAGATAAAACTTGAGTTATTTAGTGATTTTCTCAGAGCTTATGGCTCCTTATATTACATGCATTTGCTCTGAAAAATGTTTTATGTACACTGTGGAAATTGTTGTCTGTTTAAGAGAAGGCCATTTCCATGATAACCACATAGTGGATATCTTATTTTTCACGAGGTGGCATTTCTAGGGCGCAGTGGTTGGTTGAGACTTTGTTGACATCCTGATGTTGCTGAAGAGCTGATCCAGTTGTAACACATGAACGTGCAATACATGAGCCCTAGTTAGAGTGAAGTTGGTGGGCTCTAAGGGTGCACTTCACTGTGCAGGAACCCCCCCCAATTCTCATGCCCTCATGACCTGCAGTCACTCATGCACCACAGCTGCTCTTGGGAACTTTTCACAGATTTAGCAGCCGTACTCTTCAGGTTGGCAACTCTTTTTTCTCATGACCCATCGACCTTTGGGTCTTCATGCGTTATGAGTATCCATGGGAACTTGATAGGCTGTTATCCTCACACAACACTTGGCCTAGAAGGTTTCTCTGAGTACTGTTGAGCAGTACAACGTGTTCAGCACTGAAGGCTGGCTTACCTTTCAAAATAGAACTATGTGACAATGATAGGATTATTTTTGTCATGTCTAATAAACTGATGATATAAAATGAACTTAAGGCAATCCATATCCTAGAAATCAGGTGTTCTTTTAACCAACATTAAATATCCCCATTTATCTCCCAAGAAAGGAAAAAAAATATCTTTCACTTTGGAAGAAAGAAGACTCCAAAAGATGAAAAGAAGAAAATAATTTGCTTCCTCTCCAGTTTTTCAGCCATTTTAGTGAATATTATGACATGGGGAATGAGCCATACTACACTTTCAATTAACTTTTGTGGAGAGATATTACTGTCCTAGGGATGTTTAAGAGTTTTAAAGAAATAACAAAACATTTTTTACACAAATTCTGAGAGAAATACCATTTTTACTGTCTACAGTGAAGCCATTTTAAGAGCTGCTTTTCATTAAGCATTTGTACTATCTGCAAATTGTTGTAGGCTTTGTTAATCATCTCCATTTCATTGCTTATTTTCACTCCTGGAGCATTAATTATAGACCATAATATCCATATAATGAAACTTTGGTAAGGCAAAAATTACTTGTTTGGGGTTATTGACCATGATATGTAGATCTGAGCTTTACTGTTTCTTCACTTCCATTTGTAGAAAACGTTTTGCATGTTAACAGTGCTATTTCTTTACCCTGGTTATTATGGAATATATAAATTTAAGCTGCCCTTTATGGCCCATGTGCTGTTGCACGCAATCCAATGCTATTACCAGCAGATAGATTTTCCCACATTCTGTTCCTTCAGCAGACAATGTTAGATTTATGTTTACAAGACAAGACTTCTACGTATTTGATTAAGCAAGAGAATTAAGTATGAGATTGTATTCTTCACTGCTATATCCTGTAATATTGCAACATCTGTTGCCACCAGCTTATCAGTGTAGGAAAATACGTGTGGTTTTGTGAAACCCACTATTTTCAGAGAGGAAGTTAAAAAATGAAGAACACCTTCAATTAAAGAATATAGATAGTTTTATAGTATTTCAACTGCTGTAAGCAAAAAGAACTCAGAATCTCTGAATGCAAAAAAAACCTTACTGTGTGAAATATTAATTGTAGAAAAAACATCTTGTACATTGTTTTTTATTATGAACGTGTTTTTTGGTTCCTACCACTGCAATGTTGCATATGGAATCTTTCATCCAGCTTCTGATCTTGAATGCTCATTGTGTTAAAGATAGGGAGTAGATGTCCTTTAAGGTTGTCAATGTCCACAGAAAAATGAGGTCCAGTGTCTTCAGGTAAATAAATGGGATGGAAAACACAAATGCTTGAAAATATGTGTTCTAGATTATTCTGTCCTGATCCTGTCTTCAGTTTCTCTGAGCAGCAAAAAATTATTTAGGTCTGGCCCATCCTGTACAGTGTAAGTTTTCTACCACTGTTCATTGTGAGCAGGAATGTGTAGGAAGAAGAGCTGGGAGGATTGGTGTGAGGATGAAGAAAAATGGAACGAGAGCTGTAGAGTAGACACCCAAAGCCTAAAGCCAGTGGGTGTAAATCCACCAGCTTCAGTGCAGTTATGATGAATGACACCAATGCAGATCTTCTATTTTAAGTTTTAGGCTGTATAAGGTGAAAGTGATTGAAAAATTTCAGCTCCTGCTTATTTTTGTGATTATCACTTAATTTTCTTTTCTTCTTGGATTTTCTTTAGTATTGAACACATTTTCTTCATATAAATGACAGTTTTTTCAAAGTTCAGGACAGTAAAATTACCTTAGAAGCTCTAAAAGATGGTTTTAATAAATATTTGATGTCTCTGTCAGCCACACTAGTATATTGCTAACAGGAGGCTGTTACGTGGCTGAGATGTTCAATTTTAAATACTTGTTTGTTACTTTCTGATAGACCCAGATCAAAATTTTGTTATTCAATTAATTTTTATTGATTGTCATTTAAATACTTTTAAAAAATTAGATATTGTTGCTCTAACTTATAATTGAGGAATAATTCATTGAATGGAGAAAAAATATTCAGTAAAAAATAGTTGAGCTCCTTTAATTTATAATCATACTCTAACTCCTGGTGTGTTGAAAACCCTTTAAACCAATAAAATACAAGTTTCTTAAGTAACTGTTTCAATTATGTGTTAACAGTCAAGTAGGAAAACTGTGAAAGTGATCAGACACTGTCTCAGGCCTAATAAAGCTTCAAAGGCTAACCACATTTTTGAAGTGATGAGGTGTTTAGACTTTAAAGCCTCACTCACAACCTTCACCATCAGTCTCTGTATTAGATTTCTAATGGATCTTTCTACAAAAAAGGATTGAGGAAGCCAGGTCTAAAATAAGGTTAGTTGAGAGTTAAGTAGGTAAGGAAGAGATCAAAATATTAGTGATTTAATCAAAATTTTGTGGACTACAGAATAATTGTGATATGAAATATGATTATTTATATACCAAAGAAAAGAAGAAAATTAAAGGAATATTTGAAAATAAAACATTGTTTTATAAGTTCTAGGGAAATCAATCATTTCATTAATGGTTGCTATTCTGGCAGCTCTTAACATAAAGCAAGTTCATCAGAAGTTTTGCCAGATAACCTCTGGCTCTTCTCAGAGATTTTTTTAAAACATGTATAAATTATACTTCATATGCAACTCTGACAGTTAAACACAAAGAGTACAAATCTATAGCTACTGCTTCCTAAATTGGTAGACGATTTCACTGACAATTTGGTAAATTATGAAATTGCAGTAAAGGTTATTTTCATTGTTGAAGTTGTTCAAAGTTTCCTTTAACTGCTTCTCACAGAAGATTTTGCACAAAAGGAAACTTCAAACAAGATTTTAAGGAAACCAAGAGGCTGTTTATATGTTAGACAATTCAGAAATATTATGTTTCCAGTTCTCATTTTTTTTTTCTCAGTTATCATTCCACACATAGTTGGGTTTAAAAGTAATTTACTGAGTAATCACTACTGTGTTAAAAGGGTGAGGATCACATACCTGAGATAATTTTAGACTATACCTCCTTTATTATTAATCATAACAAAGGAAGCAAATAATTCAGGACAGGCTAAAAACTCATCAGATTCAATTTAGCTTCGCCCATTTTAATTGTTGAAAAAGCAGAGTGAAATAGCTAATACTGGTCTGCAGGATCAGTTCACATCTGAGGTGTAATTCTGCTTGCCATTTGGTGGGAGGCAATAAAGCTCCTTGCTATCAGGATTGTTAAGAGACAGAGAGCCTGGAATAAAAATAAAAGAAGTTTCTAGGTCTCTTTGAACAGTAGTATGAGTGGTTTGTTTGAGTACCTGGACTAAAAGGTTCTTCTGAGTAGAGGTTCTGACTCCGAGAATGTGGTGGAGAAGGGCCTGACCCTGAGAAGTGGTTCTGGCAAAAAGGGACATGGCATGGGCCATCATCTGCTTGTAGGTTCTGGACTTAGAAAATGGAAGAGGAATAGGCAAGAGACAGAAAAAGATGCATACTCTAGAACATGCTATAGGGATTTTAATGCAAAAAAATATGTCTATTCAAAGTTGTTATCACAGATATTCTTTGACAAATTCAACCCATTTATCTGCCTTCCCAGGTGACCTCAGCAATTTTGCTGTAAATGTGGTTTCACTGTAACATCTGACCACATACTCCATTTTAGCTCTTCACAATGATTGTCTCTTATATTGATTATCTTAAAATCAGGTTAGCCACACACATTTCTTGACTGATCTGGTATCAGGAATATGCTCACACTCAAGAGAATAAGGTGTTGATATATACAGTATGAAATACAGACCAAGAGCTTTTGACTCATTTTCTACACTTTTGCCCTCAGAGCTCAAGCTCAAACCAACTCCTAAACTGTACAAATTATAGTTACAAATTGTAACAGTGTCCTCACTAGTCTAAAGATGGGTCTGGACGCTAGAACCTGGGCTTTATTACAGTGGAGCCAGGAACAATAAAGACTTCAAACACATTGAACTGTGTACCTCTCCACCTTGTAGACACTGCCCCCCCAAAAAAACTTGCTCTAAATAAAACTTTATATGGTTAAGACATAACACATGGATATGTAATAGAAATATGTCTTGCTCTATTTCACTGGTTTCTTGATTGTCACTCTCCTGAAACTTGCTTGTGGCTGAACCAAACCACTGAACACCTTTCAGGATTTCTGCACTAAGTATGTTTTCTTTGTCATTTATGTTAAATGTCGTAGGTGTACATGTATACATACGAAGGAAAATATTTAATCCAACCTTAAGAAACTCTTCCAAGCTGTATTCTGGCTTTCTAAGAAACTTGTTAAGTTATAGTTTTCCCCAGCCCAGCAGAGGAATAAAGCACAACAAAGGCTGTTTAATATGGGTAGATCGCTCAATCAGGTTTAAAATGTTAAGCATCAATCATTAATCAGCCAGTTTAGGCACGAAATATTATTCTTTTCAATGTTAAATGTTGTGAGGAAGTTAACCAAGACTGATTACATTATTTTTTTTTACTTACTCACTTTAGGACTTGCACGTGCTATTTCAAAATCCCTTGGGTGTGAGAGAAATTTAAACCTAATTGTGGCTTATTTAGTTTGTTTATAGAGCTAACAATTTTCACTTCTGTGTCTTTGCATTACATGTGTAAGAAATTATTCTTCCATGAAATTAAAATTGTAAAAATAACCAAGTTTAAAACAAATAGCAAAATTATTGCTTGCAGTATATTACAACTTATATGCTGAGTGAAAACTGTACACCCTCATGTACATTTTTGTGGAAATAAATTACTTTATTTTCCAAAGCCAAATTTTACTGTCATGCAGACAACCTGTAAGCTTCGTATGGGTAACATAGATATAGTAAGCATCAGGATATTTTTCTTTGTAATTTTTCTCTCAAATGTGTATACAATGAGGGACAAGGAAGTAAGCTTACAAGTGTGTAGTTAGACTAGGTCATGAAAGAGATGAAGATACTGGTAAAAATTTATTTGATAAATAATATACAATTCCTACTTTTTATTAGCTGTCTCTTTATTAATCACGCTCTACAAATACCTGAAAGGAGGTTGTAGCCAGGTTGGGCTTGATCTCCTCTCCCAGGCAACCAGCAACAGAACAAGAGTATAGAGTCTTAAGCTGTACCATGGGAGGTTTTGGTTGGACATTAGGAAGAAATTCTTCACAGAGAAGGTGATTAGGCACTTGAAAGGGCTGCCCAGAGGGGTGGTGGATTGACTGTCCCTGGGGGTGTTTAAGGAAATTGTGGATGTGGTGCTTGGTGCCATGGTCCAGGTGACACATGGTGGTGTTCAGCCATGGTTTGGACTCCGTGATCTCAAAGGTCTGTTCCAACCTGGTGGATTATGTGATTGTCTCACAATTTCAAAATGAGCTTGCATGACACACAGTGTTAAGTAAGCTGCGCCATACTCTGCAACCAGGACATGCTGCAAAAATCAGAAGTGAGGGGAACTTTTTTACTTTTGTAAGAGTTCTGTTAATTCACCCATTGAGGTTAAAAATTAAGAGTTTGTTAAAATGTTGCAGCTTTGAACTGTACAGACATCTCTTTTTTATAGCTTTTCAAATTTCTTTGCTTATTTAAAATAGCTTTTTCTCTTAAGGCAAAAAACAGAGATACCTTAATGTCAGCAGGGCTGTTTGTAAGGGTTTGAGAAGATTCAGTCTGTCACCAACCCACTGAAAAGAAAGTCAGTTTTGAATAAAGGCATTCTTATGTGTCCTTTTTTATCTTCAGCCAGGAAAGTTTTAATTCACATGGCAGTATTAATCTTTTCACCAATGTAGCCTCACGAGTGTGCTAGTCTAACCAATAAACTAAACAGGCTGAAACCTAGTCTCTGGCAGCAAGGCCAGCTGGCGTGCAACGGTCTGTACCCATACAATTAAACTTTGTTAGCTTCCAAAAGAGAGTGATGGCAGGCAAAATAATTATTTTGAATGATCCCTTGCTTGTGCTTATCCCTGAACCTGGCACATAAGTTCTTTGGGAGTGTAATATTTGTTTAATTTAAAAGTCTGGCAAGTCTCTTCTATCAATAGGTGGCCAAGTCAGAAGACTCAAATCTGAGCTCTTGCTTTAATTACTTTGCTAGTACAGACATTACTGCAAAGACAAAACATAATATTTCCTTTAAAGCTGTCTTACAAAATAATGAGTTCTGCAAAGAAATCATTTCAGTCAGTAAAAAGCAGAGGTTGATGATGGAATAGGGAGGAGGCAAACTGCTGTGTTGATTTTAGCTGAGGGGAAGGTGTGTATATGTGTGTTTCAACATTTATCTCTTTGAAAAACAAACTTTACATTTTTCCTCTGAATCAGTGGGCTGTTAGGATGTATCAGATAGTTCAGCCAAGCACTGCAAAAACTTGCAAATTATAATTATTTTCAAATAATCCATATTTGGATCCTATTTTGCGAAGTCTTGGTTCTCTGGTGATCTTCCACTCCATTTTGCTAAATAATCTGTTTGAAAAATGTTATAAAAATCAGCACTACGTAATAAAATTAACCTAACAAATTAATCTGTAATCCATGTAAAGGCCTTTTAAATATTTTTCCCCAAAAGAGAGCTGGGAGCTGGGTGGAGTCTAACTTAATTAAATCAACTGCATAATTGCTTAGAACATTGTTCCCAAAGTATGACTTTCAGAGAAGATCTCATGCCTTAAAGAAGTATGTTATCAGACTACATTCTTATGGGTTGTTTTGGGGTTGTTTTTTTAATATATTTCAATATTTAGAATATCAGAATTATCTTCAAACTGAATCCTTGACTGAACTGTTAAAAAGAAGGTCCTTTTACTGGCCTTTGTAAGGAGCCATTTTTGTCTAAGATGTCAGTTTAAATTTCTCAAGTGCTGCTAAGGAAGCAGAACTGCTAATGATTACACTTCGGTTTTTCTTTCAACTTCAAGAATGAGCACAGAATACAGATGAATCAAAATCACCGTGTGCAGATACAATAAGCCTGCAGGAAAGTTTATCTTCACTTTTCATAGAGGTGACCAAAATCACCTTAAAACTTCTGATTTGTAGAGAAGAGGAGAGGGGAGAATTTCCTGGGTAGCACTTCTCCGAGGAAGATTCACACTTAGACTGATAGAAGGTCCCACCCAGCTCTGAGTACTCTTTCCATTCAAAATTTTCCCATCCTGATGGAGTGCCCAAGTTTTCAGGGGTAAATATGCAACTAAAAAGACATGTTTTCTTATTTTTGCTTTCCACTGATAGCTTAGGTTTTGGTTTTTAGAGGCAAAAGAGTTTCTTTAGTAAAACCATGAACCTGAATTCCAGCAATTTCTCTAGACAAGCTAAATATTAAAATCAAAATTATTCCGCAGTTGGTGCCCATTGGGCTGGATTTATGTGTGGTCCTCATCTAGCTGATTCCTATTTAGTGACAAGCTTTCTCAATCTTGAAGTACCTTTTCCTACATTTTACTTTGTACAAAGATGACCATCAAGTTTGATTGCTAAGTTTAGGTATTGATTATAGGACATAAGATGTAATCATCACTGTAAAGATTAGAGCTATATTGATAGATTTTATATATATATATATATATCTTCAGGGGTATAGTAGTTTTAATACTTTTAAACTTTTTTTTTACCAGTCCAATCTTTGATTTGTTGGATATAAATTTAATTTTCTTTGTTTGGTTTGGAAACCAGCACAGTACTTTTTTTTCAAATATGAAATAATAAGATTTTTTTATTTTCTCTTCTGAGAGAGAGAATTTGTGGCTTTATTCCTTTTAACATCCTTTAACAATGTAATAGAAATTT
Source organism: Sturnus vulgaris (assembly GCF_052056855.1). Lineage (NCBI taxonomy): Eukaryota > Metazoa > Chordata > Aves > Passeriformes > Sturnidae > Sturnus > Sturnus vulgaris. The sequence continues at coordinate 98,449,319 of NC_142244.1, forward strand.
TGTACTGCAGCAGCAATAAAAAAAAGGATGACTACAGCTTTCATGCATCATATATCAACCTGAAAATTTCTGTGAACTGAAACTGAAATATTAGTTTAATCTGTTACAATAATATATTTACAGAAATACAAATCTTAATTAGTACTTTTTTTTCATTTGGAAGACGAAAGAACTTGTAAATCTCTGTTTGATTTCTTTTTGAAATCCTATACCAAGTACTTGGGAAGAGCCTGTATTATAGCCTGGAATCTAGATTCCTGCAAGTTTTAATGCCCATTTCTGTAACTGTGTGCAAAAGCCTAAAGTGATGGACACCCTAATTTGTATGGCTATGAATTATAAGCATTATAAATAATTATATTTGATAATGTTTTTGCGTGGCAATCTATAGTGAATTATTGTGTGTTTGCACTTTACCCAATGTTTTGTTTTCCCCGCCACCCTGTTACCACTTGCCTCGGGATTTCAGACCTCTAGTCTTACAGCCCTGCTGTAAATATTTGACCTCTCATTTGTCTGTTTTCTCCTGCTGAGCGTTTTCCTCTTCTCATAAAAGTCAGCTGGGGAGACAAGAGGCCATTGAGCTATGGCCTGCCACGGGCAGCTACTGAAGCTGTGCTGCACAGCACTGCCCCTCAGCAGGTCACATCCCAACAGAGGATGTTGCCCGTGTGGCAGGTTCCAGACAGAAAGGGATTCCTTCAGCATTACTAAAAGGACAAGGGTCGTTTTGCAGCCAGCTTGTATTGGGGAAGGACTAATGAAAAGAGGCAGAGGGTGTAGCACATTGCGTGCCTGGCCTTAAAGGCTCAATGTAAAATCTTCTCTTGACACTAGCTTTCAAATTTTGTTCTCTCCAAATGAAAAATGTACAATACTTCCAGCCTTTTAGGTATTTTAAGGATCTTTTATTTCCCCCACATTCACCTCTGTTACACTGCAGGATGTTTTGACCTTTAAAAATAAGATTATGAAAACAATAGGCCAATAGCCTAGAGGACTTCTGCAATCCATATGTGTATTTATTCTGCTTTGGTTAATGAAACATTTGGAAAAAGAATGAAAGTGAAAGTTCAGATAGTTTCTTACCAGCTTGAGACATCACATCAATTTCAAGAAGAATATAAACTGAAGTAAATGACTCAAAGAAAAATATATACTGTACAGCCTTTGGCAGGGGTATTTTCATTATTACAGCATATAGGTTAGATCACAGATCTGATAGCTCTAGCACAATAAAAAAATTTCAAAGTATTACACATAGGGAAAAAGCACCAGAAAAAAAACTCCAAAAGAATCTTCTCCAGAAAGAAAACCAAAAATTAAATAATTTTATTTCAATATAGCATTTAACACCATAACTTTCTCTAAACTAGTCTTTAAGTGGCCAAGATTGATTTAGCCCTACAATGGTTCTCTAACCTTTGCACTGCCTGGGTAGAACAAGACACATTTGATAGGTGCTAGCAAGAGCTCTGCTCTTACAAACCCTTAGAGAATATCCTGCCAAAGATGATCCCCTAGCTTAGCTAAATCGTTTGGATGATCAAAGTATTACAGATCTGTTCCAGAGCCTACTTCTGGCACATTTTTAAATATAATGTTCTCATTTGCTCCTTCCAGACTGTCTAACTCCCAAACCCAGAGAAATCATCTTATCTTTCCCATTACAATGACTTAACAATGTTCTTACCATGCTTTCTTTGCACTCCTAAGTAATTAATGAGAATATATATTTTCTTTTGTTTCTCTACCTCCTTCTCTTCAGAAAGGCTTGTTTTCTCCAGTCAACACGTAGGCTTGGAGAACATGACAAAATTATTTTCCTCACTGGTCTGGATGCCTGACCTGTTATCATAAATTTTTATTACCTGCCTGGACCAGCCACTGGTTACTTCTGGAAGAAGCCACTTGGGCTTTTTGTTCTTAGTTTTTGCCAGTCAGTTATTCTTTACCACTGCCATGCAGGAGCCACTTCTGACGTGCCTGGCTGAGATGGAGAATATCACCAGCTAAACCATTCAACTGAGTGAAGTGAACCTTTCGTCACTTACCTGGAGAGAGCGAGGTAAGTGTTGATGTATCAGACATAATTTATTGATTCGTTGTAACTCCACCAAAGTGAGCTACCAGGCACTCTAATACAGGTACATACTAATAATGTTTTTGTGATCTCCAAAGAATTTATAAAAATGTTTCTACATAGCCTTTTGTGGAATATTTAGTTGATAATTGGCTGCCCAAATAAAAGAGAGACATTAAAAACTGTAAATAGAAAGTTATCTTGAAGACAAATGCTCTATTACAGCATTTGGCAGAAACCTTTTTACAGCTCATCCCAAGATCACCATGCAAGTAAGGCTTAAGAAAAATTTGTTAGATAGAGTTATTATGTTGCAACCATTTAACAAAAAATTTTTTCAATGTTCCTGCTAAATGAAAAGTTGCTTTCCAATTGATTTTTATGTAGCTAGGGGAAATAATTAAGATTAGAACTATGGAAGATTAGAAATCTATGGCAACTCCTAAAACTAAATGAAATGCATTTTAGTATATGTCTCTCGGTACTTTATGACTGTGGTAACATAAATTTGCACTGTCAAGCAGGCTACAAGCAAATCAGATTTTTCTGTATTTATCTTTATTCCTACTAAAGTTTTGCTGATTATTGAAGCAGAAATCTACAATAAAAATCACGAGACTTAATTAATCCACTTCCCTGATTATAATCTGTCAAAAAATTTAAGATAACAAGTAAAATCAATTTTGTCAGTTGCATTTTGTTGCAACACATTTGATTGTAAGAATTGTTCTCACACAAAATGTGTTTTCCAGTATTTTAAACTCAGCTAGAAGCTATTAGCTTCCAGCACTAGATAAAAAGTTGCTGAGTAGGCTTTGAAAGCAGACAGTCATCATCTATCTCATCATCATTCTGCTATTAGATTATAGTTAGCATGAAAAAGAAAAAAAAACAGGAGGAAAAGGCATTTGGCCATGAGACCTGAATGTTCATTGTTTACATACCAGCTATGGAAATTCGGGGTGTCAGTAACCTGGAGGCACTTCTGGAGTTGTATTTGATCATATTTCCTCCATCAGCATAGGATTTTTTAAATAGTTGTTTCTAACTTCATGGCTTCTTGCATCTCAATTAGTCAGAAGAGATTATTAAATAGATATATATCTACGTATACAATTCTTTTCTTTCTTTCTTCTAGAAACCTTACTCCAGGATTGAACTGGAACCAGGTATCAGGAAAGATAGAAAAATTAGTTTTTTTCAGTTTTGCAGAAAATAAGCATTTCACAGTCATTCTTCAACCTTCACAGAAAAGAGAAAAGAAAATTCCATATGTGGGAAGATAATTTTGCTGAAAGCATTGTTCAGTGCTAAAATGTCAAAAGGCCTTTAAAGGCACAGCCACTGTTCAACCATGGAAGAAAAAAAACAGCTAAAATCTTTATGGAGCATCTGTGACCAGAGTGGAAAATATTAATCAGGGACTGAATTTATGAACATATAGATTACTGCTTAGAGATAATCACAAGTTACAAGTATTCTTACTCACAATTTCAGCAGTTTCCATTAAAATTTAAAACCTTTTCCCCAAAGAGAGTTGTTTCTGGACATCCTGAAAGGGTCAAACTAAAAAAAATAAATTTAAAAAATCCTCTAAAAGTTCAGAGAAGTCTTTAGAAAAACTCCTTGTGAGTGCCCTCTGCCCTACTATTAGGACAAAAGTGGAGTTTAACCACCCAGGTCTGCTGCCACAGAGCTGAGCACTGGACACAGTGAAACCCTTGGCTGCACTCCCTGCCCAAACTGGCTGTGTGGGATGGACAGGAGGAGCAGGGCTGTGACTGAGCCCTCAGTCTCAGTTGGAACAACCTGGTGGTTTATGTCATAGAGCCTAAGGCTTATTATTTACATGGTGTGCCAATTGTTTTAAAGACTCAAAGATCACCTGGAGAACATTTGAGTTCATAACCCAGGCTCCCTCAGCACATGTTGCAGCTGGGAGAAGTGACTGAAATTTTTTCCCAGCAGATTTTTCCCAGATCTGCTACATAAGTCTGATACTTCCATTGCCAAGTGGGTGAAGTAATATTTTGCTTTAAACTATCAGAGCTGCAGAAAATTAGCTGGAACACAGCTAAAAACTGCAACAAACTGATTTTTCACTTTGGCTTTTGAGGTGCCAACCACAGCAGATGGAAAAAGGAGTAGCTAATGAGTTTCATGTCTAAAACACAGCTTGCTCAGCCCACTGGTTGGTGGCCAACCTACTAAAATTGTTTCTTGTCAGTAGAAACTAAAAAACATAAAGTGGTGCAGAACATAGAGTTTGCTGCAGTGGGTTGCTTACTGTGCAAAGTTGTCCTCCCAAGGTTGGTGGCCTCACTTCCAGGACAGAGCACCTGTTAACATCATGTCTCAAGACAAATTGTGCACAGACTTCCTGCAGAATAAGCAGCCTATTCAGGCTGCAGGCTTACTGCATTATGTGTGCCTCATTATTATTATTATTCATGTTTTAATTGTTATTATTTTACAGTGCCCAAGAGGAATGTAGGGGTTTTGTCATCTGTTAAAGACAGAATTAGAAGAGCTAGGCTCAAAGGAGCAGCAGAGGCAGATGGTATATTGGCAGTTAAATTTATAAAACAACTCTTCTGTTAAGTCTTGCCAGCAAGAGAAATAGCTTTTTTTTGTTTTTTTTTTTTGCTTTAAGGCAAACAGTTTATTTCAAGAGAAGTATGCTGTAGTTCAGCGGGTAGAGAATGACATGATTTGGTCTCTCAAAGAGTTTTTGACATTCAGCAAAAAAAAGAAACTAAAATTATTTTGACTGAGTCACAAATCATTTATTCATATGTTCTTGCCACAGAGAAAACTCTGCTAGTTTCTAAGCCAAATAATCTGTGCCATGTGTCCAGCTTCTCTCTTCTGTCTGTCACGTTTCTAGTTAACCTTGTTAACTGGCTTAGTGCAAAAACACTGGTGTAATGTAACAGAGGCAGTGACCTGCCAGATGACCTATGCAGATCAGATGAAGAATATCAATTTCAGGGTTGATTGGGGGTGTGAATAGGACCACTACTGCTAATAAAAACTAGGTTTTTTTACAATCACACCACCACAGCAAAGCAGTAGCCTTCTGAGGAACTGGGAGTTGAACTGAACTGCAAATGAGAGTGCAAGCGCTCACATACCAGAAGGGAAAAAACTTTACTGAAAGGGCAAATAGTAAGGCTGTCAGAGAGCTAGGATTACTTGTTTAAATGGCATTCTGGGTCAGGAAGCAGCTGGTCTTAAATAAGCAAATAATGCTTAGAAATGAGTATTGTGCTCTGCAAATATGGTGATATACAGGAGTTAAAGGATTTAATGACCAAAAAGATATTGCAGAGTTCTCTAGCTTTCTGCTGGTAAAACATGCAACCTGTGAACATTTAACTAACATTACATTACAGTTCACAAGTACTATGTAAATGAAAACTATCCCTAGGAACATCTTTTTGGCATAGTATAGTTTGAATGTTTTGCTCCTGGCAGTGGACCAAATTCTGCTCGTTTATGTGTTAGAAGGTTTTGTTTTCTAGGTGGAGTATTTGAGGGCACTGTTAAACTGCATACTGAAGTACCTTTTCTTAAGGACACGTGATTTAGCTACACTAGTTTGGTGTCCTCTTTCCTGTAGTGTCTCAACAGGACAATTTATCCTGCACACTTTTACTCAAGCACTGCATGGATGGGTGAAAACAGAGCCTCTCTCCCACTCCTCATTCTGCATTCTGTACACTGTAGAAAAGGGCCAGGCATGCTTGTGAGAATCTTTTCTTACTAATCTCCAATGGGTTCTGTAGACCTGGTGGATACACATGTGGTTTAGATATTTTGGAAGCAGAGGGAAAAGAAAAAAGGAAAGATTTATGAGCTCTGCTGTACTTTCCAGCCACTTTATAGAACTGGAAGTCTGCATTTATTCCAAAATGTAAAGAGGCATAGCTCATTTCAGAGAAGTAATTCTGTTTTGTCTTTCCCAGCCAACTAGTTGCTCCAGGCAATGGGAAGTATATGTGCTGTACCACACAGGAAGAGCTGGTACCAGTGAAGATTAGTTGGTAAATCCCTACAAAAGAATCCCCGATTTTATCACTACATTACTCTGCTTTCTTTCTAAAAAGGGGTCAAAACCATGATTAACTATGCAGAAGTATAACTAAACAGTTCCCAGTTGGCCTATATAGAAACATGATTAGGAACCCAGGTCATTGTAGGGCCATAGCAGGGCCATAGCTCCTATTATCCCTTTTAAGATTATTCATCATCATCTGAAATATATCTTTGGCATACATTTTCTCCCTATCTTATCTGTGCAAAAGCCCCCACCCAGATGCCTCTCAGTTAGCTCTACCCTTGTTACAGTTTAGCTTAAATTGCTCATGTCCTGACCTGCTGTTTATATCTCTGCCAAGTTAGTCTCAGTCCACTCTTTACTGAAAGGCCTTTTCCTTTTTTCAATGTCTTACATATAATAAAAAGAATTATTTAGATATTGTGTTTATAATGATGATAGAATAAAAAAAAAAAAAAAAAAAAACGAAAGAAAACAAAACCAAAACCCAAAACCAACTGTAATAAAAAAAAAGACAAAAAAACACCCACAAATTCTGTTGACATTAGTATGCACAGTTTGATTGTGGTTTGTGCCAGGCAGAGATCTCCATCAGAGCTGCCTCCCTGATTGGATGCTCTCCAGACAGTTTTTTAGCATTATATTTTATGGGACCCCATATGCTGTAAATCTCTGGAGCCTGAGCACAGTGCTAGCACAGCTTCTAGCTGTGCACTCTGAAACGTGTTCTCCCCAAATGCTTAGCTCACATATGATGCCCTTCTGTGAAGTCAGGACCCTACAGCTCAGTGCCAAGGCACAAAAATCCGTGTGGGCTGCCCTGATGTGGAATGGAAAAGTATGTAGCCCAGCATCAAAAGTCACATCCAAACACTATAATTTCATAATATTTCAATTTAATAGCAAGATATCAGCTGGATACCACAAATGGTGCATAGAAAGATATCCCAAATTACCACAGCTTGTAGGAAAACATTTGACAGCTTGATTACAATAAATTATTATAGGCTAGATCAAGCATCAAGATTTAGAAACCCACCCTAAATATAAATAAAATTTTTAAAAAGAAAGAAAAAAAGAGAAACAAATCCTCAAATCCCCAAAGAACCCCATAACACTTTGGAATTTTAGAAAACTTTATTTAAAGTGTGTGCAATCTGTTGCACAGATATGAATTGCCTACTGAAAAGAATCAGAGCACAAATGGAATAGTATTTATCCCAGTTTGTTACAAGCTACTTTCCCTCTTTCTCCAGTAAAGAAAAGAACACTGAAGTTTGCTCCCTGAAAAGGATCATTAGAGATCTACAATCTTCCATGGCCTGAAGATTTTGCTCAGAGGCACTGTAGACAAGAGCTTCCCTTATTGTACAGAAAATAGAAGAAAACAGAGGTTTTATTCCCTAAAGAAGGAGAAATCTCTGTTGTAATATAAGGAAATGCAAAGGTCCAGCTGGGAATAACCTGGATACATAATGTCAGATCCGTGAGGAAAGGTGTGTGTGTCTCCTCCCCAGGTTCCTGTTGGAAGGAAACCTAAAGCAGGAGTTGCTGTGTTTAGAAGCCACTGGAGTGGAAGGAAGGAGCATGAGAAGACATCCAGGCTTGGCCCTGATGCACGGCTTCCCTACACAACTTTGCTTCCTGTGTACTGGGGAGGAGTTTGTAGATACCTCCATCCTTACCAGTGTTATCAGGCACATTTTCAATGCCCACATTTCTGCTGAGAAACAAATTAGCCCCAGGAAATACCCTTAGCTCAGAAGCTGAGAGGTGCAGACAAGCTTGTGTGCCCTTTGCTGACAGCTAACCTCCTCTATGCTAAGTTGTCTTACAACTAATTTTTAATTTCCTTCTAGGATTTCCCTCTGGTCAGACTATTTTTTGCACTTGTGTTGTTTTGATTTGATTCATTTTGTTTTCCCTAAGTTCAAAGCTTTAAAGTTTCTGGTGTAGCATAAGAATATATAGCAGTGATACACCTAAAGCATGAAATTGAGACTGGGGGAAAACCCTGCTGCTCTATACAGTCAAACTGTTTCTTTATTTTACTTCTTCCCTGGTGGCTTTTGGGATCAGTCCCCATGGTGAAGGATTTCCAGAACAGTAAATAGAAATGGTCTTTCTATTTCTACTTTTAGGCAGAGCACTCCATAGGAGGAAGGGTCTGAGGACCAGCAGGGAGGATGATCCGAGCTCCTGTGTCCTGGGTGGATACCTGATTTGGCAAAATAGATGTGTCCGTTGGAACTGTTGGCCTGCAAAACAAACACAGAGAGACGTGAAATAAGGCAAAGGTTTTCAGAATTTGTTTTTTCAGTTTCACAATTTATACCAAAATGCTTATATAATTTGGACTAAAATAAGAGGTGCTTCAATAATTACCTTTTTGTTAAACATTTCGCTTAAAAAATATTTTTTAGGACAAAGAGTCCTCTCATCCAATTTTAGGTGTATATATTTAACCTGTTCTATATTTATATATAATCAATGAGGAAAATACAGTCTTGTCATTCCTGAATGCTATGAAGAAAAAGGCTTCTATGGTATAACACCATTAAAATACTGTAGTTTAAATGAGTGTTAATTTAGACCTAAAAAGTGGTTTAATTCCTTTCATAATTTACAATATTCCTCCAGAGATATTTCTAATAAGGTTGGTGTTGTCTACATAATACTTAATGCAAACCACACTCTAATTATTTAAAAGAAGTACTACACACACAGGTAAAATTTTTTAAAAAACTAAAACACATCCTTCCTGGATTAAAGATTAATGTTGTTGATTTTTTATTTCAATAAAATATAATTAATTACAGAGACTTATATTGTTCTTGCAGCTAGTTCAAAGGATGATGTACTTTTTTTAGCACTTTTATGTAAACAACTTAAATTCTTCCTCTTAGTGAATTATATTTTTGGTGATGCATCAAGAATTTCATAAAACAATGAAATATCATTTTTTTTTGGTATTTATATATGTAAGTGTAGCCACACCTAGAACGTCCTAAAGCATTTTAATCAAATCAGCAAGAGGATGTGATGGTCTCCAATATGTCAAAGATATTAATAATGGAAAAATAAAGACCCTGGAGGAGGAAAGGAAGACCTTACTGGTGCCACATGTGGAGGAGAGTGTCTAATCTGACACCTGAGGGCCCATGTGTGAGAGAGGGGTTGGGAGTACAGGGGTTGGGTGTACCTTGATTGGCACCTGAAACATAGGAGACACCAGAGAATCCATGAGAGCTACAAAGTCACATATTGCCAGACTCCCTTGATTCTCATGAGGTTTATAAAGGCCACAGATTTACAGCAAGGAGGCAAATTTCAACATGGTTAATAGGAAATAAACACTGAACTGCTGTGAGGGTCAGCTCTGTGCCTGAGTGCTCCAATAAATGTTTGACCTCTGTAAGACCAGAGAGATGAGGAGTTCCCAAGTGTGAGGTACACTACCAATGTTACTTTAGTACAGACCTCAGTCTTTATTCTGTCTAATTTGCTACTAAAAATGGGTGTATAACAGTGTATGATCACTTAACTGTGCCGGCTTGCCCCCCTTTCTGGTCAAAATGTTCTGAGTTACCCAGGATTTACTTTTTTAAGCCATCTAAATTAAACCATCTTATTTTCCCCAACCCTGGGGATCTCTAATGTGTTTCACTTAAAATAGGATTAGACATTTTAAATAGCTCATCCCAGAAATCCAAGTTGGTTCATCTCAAGTGTGAAAAGGAGGATTATCAGCAAATTGGCAACTGAGTGTGGCCAACAGCTGGCAATTGGTGAGCCGTGCAGAGAGAACAGCTGTTTGCAGAACACACCTGGTGACACCCCTCTTTCACTTACTCTTCCATCCTCAGAGAGAAGTGTGAGGATGTGCACACTGAAATGTAGCTGCCTCAGGACTGGGCAACTCCTCAGCTCCTTTGGGCACCTTGAGAAACAAAGCTTCTAGGGCATAATGGTAACAGAAGGTGACAGTGTGAATTAATAAGTTGGGTGTAGGCCTGTTTTTGGGTGGGATACCCTAACCAGTCAATTTAGATAAGGTGGCTAATTTTTAGAATAATAAATTACGGAAGATAAATATCGCTCTGCAGATATATTAGTTCTGTTATTTTTACCAGTATATGTGTGAAAGTACCCATAAATATGTAATTATGGAAGGTGTTTTCTCTGGACAACTTTGACTTTCAAGAAGTCCCAAAGATTTCAGAAAGAAAGGCTGAATTTACATTGTCTCTCAGCTAATCCTGCGAGAATGAGGAGATAGTGGATTTAAAGGCAATCTCTTGCTATTCTCCAGCCCAGACAGATAGTGGAATTTTATAATCTTGTAGTGTTTGAAACTAAAGTATTTGTTCCAGAGAGAATCTTCATAATGATAAGAACACATTCTATTTCTTTAATCTCTATATCCTAAAATGACATTTTAAAATATACATGAGGAAATTTACAGTATGGCATTCCTATATTGCTGTCTATATTTCCGTGTACATACATGTATTTCCTATAGTTGGATCATATATTGTAATTTTTACAATAAAGTAATGAAAAGTCAATATGTAGAGGGTTGTAAAAGGACTATTAATGGCTGAAAATTCATCATTGTACTTGATAAGAAAATAACAAAAAAAATTGTTTCACACAACAACAAAAGATGTTAAGGGATTAATTTTGTAGTATTTTCTGAATTTAAAAATGTAATTATGAAACAGATTAATCTATCTTTAACAGAGACAAATATGTATTTTAGAAGTGAGTAAAATGAAAGATTTTGAGAAAATATTTATGTAATATTGACAGCAAGAATATTTATTCAAAATTGGGTTTAAATTAAGTGTAAATTTGAATGGGAGGAGGAAAATTATCTTGCCTTTCTATGCAACATTATGTCCAGGTCTATTACTCAGTATTGAAGAAAATTAAAATATAATGAGTATTCAGAGGATGCTCACAACATTATTTAAATTCAGATTAAAGTAGGTTTTCGATTCATAGGAAAGGAGAATGAAAGATGTTTGCTGTTTTGCTCTTGGATGACTTTTCAAGACTGATGATAAAGATATGACAAAATACTGTTGCTGGAAAAAAAGGTTACAAAACATTAAGTTTGGAAATTAGATGACATGTCTTAGCAGCACAGGAGTAGCAATGCAGCTAAACACCAAACATCAAACAGTTCCCATTAGGGACTTTAGAAGACTTTAGACTTTCATATAGTTTGAAAGGAATTTATTTAAAAGCAATTTTTAATGTTTTGTGTGGTTGTGTTTGAGTGTGTATTTCTATGGCAGAAAGGGGAGGAGGAAAAGGAGGGTTGTTGGGATAGTTCCTTTGCTTTTAAAATCTGTGGGTTTCATCTCCTCCTTTGTGGTCACTCATATAGAACTCAACATGTCAGGACTCAACTTTATTTAAAGTTAGCAATCGAACATAAATCATCCTCTAAAGCTTAACAATGATTTGTTTCTCCACCTTTAGCTCCAGAGAAGTCTGCATATATCTGTTGAAAATTTGAGGAATTTTTTTCCTTCTACAAAATGAAATGCTAGCTGTAGTCAAAGATGACAATTAACATGATAGTCCCATGCGTTGACAGGTTACACTGAATTTTAATTTTCAGATGGCTGACTAGTGTTAAATGATTACTGATCACTGGATTTAGGCTTTTTTTATATCATAAGTCTTAGTGAAGACATCTGGGTACATTTCAGTATATCTCACATGTCCACTGCCTTCCTCTTAGAACTTTGGTCCAATACTGATCTCATCTCTGCTGGTGATGTGAAGCTGAGTCCATCAAGTAATAAAATGACTTTGAATTCCTTTGGATGTAATACAAGTTTTCTGGATGAAACAGAATGATTTGTGATGTTCAGTAAGTCTGACTATAACAATTAAATCCCAGGCAAATTAAAAACAGGCATAAGAAATTATTCAACAACAGCTGGCTACCCTAAATTCTTGTTCAAGAAGAAAATTTCAGAAGTCCAAATCTTCTCTCATCGTTTCAAGCAATATTTCTTTACCACCTACTGCACCTTGTTATTTCTGTATGAGGCTTGTACAGATTTATTGGAAAAGAGTGTTGATAATTTCACTTCTGTCACATCTCTTTGGGATGATTCTTTTTCCAGAAATAAATTAATTTTAAGGGGAAAAAAGTTGTTATTCCATTTAAAAATTGCCAGCATTATGGGGGTTTTGCCTCTGAATATCTGGGAAGTACAGTAGATAGGTCATTAACTGTATCTGGGAGGGCAATATGTACTGTCCTCTCTAATCCCTTTGCTTGATTCTCTAAAGAAAGTGAATGTAACACTGACTCTTCAGCTGTGACTTCTGAAGAGGTTAATCTCTTCCCTGAAGAGATTTGACAAGAACTTAATGGGCTCACTGAACGGATTCATCAAGATCTGTAGCATTCCTTTTCTTCAGTGTTTTTTCTTTTCTTCTTTTAAGAATCTCTGTCTGTCTTGATGTGCTGTGTGACACACAGGAGGAGATTGGTCTATTTTCAGGCAGTTGCTAGATCACACAATGAAAGATTTTGGAATGGACAGTGATGGACTGTATGAAAGAGGCAAGCCACCCTCTTGAAAAACAATATTTATCCTTTTCTAGAACCAGAGATCAGTATTAGAAGGAAGGGGGGGAGCTGCAAATTGGCAGTACAATCTGCTGCATACAGTTACATGCAGAGGAAAAAGATCTCTTGAGATGAGAAAACCAGGATCAGCTGCACCCAGTGTCTATTATTGGTTTATTTTTGAAAGCATTCCTTCTGCACTCGCTGCGGTTAAGATTTCACCATAACCCTCAAGGCTAAGCTGGCTGACCTGGTGCTGTTCTAGGAAGTATTATATTCTTACTGCTTTTCTCTCCTGAGACGGATAAGTTGTTCACATCCTGAAGGTGCACCTAAATCTTTGTGCTTCTGGCCTTCTGTCAAGCCACCTATGGCCTGGATGAGAATGCGAGGGGCTTAGCTACTGAAGCACCCTCCACAGGCTCCCAGCATCGTGTGTCTGTTCAATCCATCACAGCGAGACAAAGGCATCAGCCATTCAGCACAGGCTGACTCTTCAGGGCTGGAAAAATGAGAGACTTAACCACACCATGGCTGTTCCTGTGTGGCCTCAGATGGCTACTTAAGCACAAAGGGGGAGGTTTCCGTGCATTTTAGAGCAATTAATGCTGCAGCAATTCTATATTTATATGCTGAATGACCTCTATGATCAATAAATTCATGTATAAATAAGACAGGGTTTACCAATGACCTAGTCCCTCTTGCCTCGTAAATCTATATGAATGTCAGTTACAAAATACATCAGCCACAACATATACAACCATATATGTCTCAACAGAAAAAAAATTGAGGTGGGAAAGAGTTGTTTTTTTTGTTTTTTTTTTTTTTGGTGAGGTACATAGCAGAACCTTCTGTCTGGTGAAAACAATGCATTTAAAGGAGTACAAAAAGTTTTCAGCTTAAACTTTTGTTTGAATGCCAGACCATTGAGAAGTGAAATAAAAGCCCACACTCACTGATGAAGAAATGTGAAGAAATACAAGTTCTTGCTGTCAGTGACTTCAGTAATTAGTTCAGTATTGAGCACAGAAGTGTCCTTTGATACAGAAAATAGCTGAGGATAAATAATTTGTTAGTGTGCAAGTGAATTTTAACTTAGACTTGGTAACTCAATGTAGAATGCTTTTATTTAGATATTTATTTAATTGCTATTCACATGATGTCATATTCTTTAATCTTAACCATACCTAAGTCAAAAGGAGCTAAGCTATAATTTTAAAGGCTTGTGCAATCCTTCATTCTGTACAATTAATTAGCAATGTAGTTTACTAGCAGTACTTTAATATTATTACCTAGCAATAGGTACTTTTCTAGAAAAAGTTGCATTTGTCAACTTTGATTTGCCTAGTAATTCTCAGTTCACTGCATGATGCTTCCAGTCTTTGTTATTAATTTTCCTTGATCAATCATATGAACATTTTTTTTCATTTGATAGTACTTAAAAACTGTAAAAGTCACATAAAATTCGATTTAGCAATATATCTCATTATTCTCATGTTCTTTATCTATGGTGCATACTATTGCTACAGCTCCCACTGAGATGAATTTGTCTTTAGCTAGAATTACATTGGCTCACTCTGCCAGCTCTGAAAATGCCCAGATTAAGGCCAAAGGATGATCAGTGTGATATCTTTATAAGATCAAACTTTTTACCCGCATATGAAGCAACCAAAGAGATTTACAGCTGTGTGTTTATGTGACAGACTGCACCTGTAACTTTTCTGTAGTCTACTCCAAGACTTTTTACCCCCTCCTTTTGCATATAAATAAATGATGCTGGCACTTTGGTTAAAAAAACCCGTATATTTCTGGGTATTTCCCAAACATGTGGCCCATAACCATGTTTAGTAACATGAAAAGCTTAGCAATTTAATGATTTCATTGATTCCTCTTCATTTCAGAACTGATCCTGTGTATTCTAAAAAGCAACACCATGTCACCAGGAATTCATCTCAGAATGGCTGTCTGCCAATGCTTAAACAGATTAAAGATTTTTGAACACAGTTAAATCTCAATCTGTCCCATATTGACAGATGAGAATTAATAGCAGGCTTCCCCTCAAAAATCATATCTATAGAATAATAGAATATAGAGAAGTATAAGTATCTTTCACCCAGATACTTTTCATGCAGATGTTATTTCTCTATCAACCTAATTCAGCATTGCAAAGTAAATAAAACATGACAAAACCAGCCATCTTAATCTAATTAAACCAAGAGCTTGTCATAAAAACCCAGTAAGACATATAAAAGCTTTCTGAAATTGTAATGTCCAGTTAATTGAACCATGTATAGACATGAAAAAGGTCAGTCATAAAAACTGGGCAAGGGATGTGGTTATATTCATGTAACAAGAGGTCAGAAGGCAGCATTTGCTTTGTAATGGTAACTGATTATCATTGCTCTCCCCCAATTCCTGACTGCCTTAAAACTTACTTAGAGTAACCTAGACTCACTTATCTTATAATCAGAATCTTTCTAGATTTTAGCATTCAAGAACGGAAAGATTATTCAGTGCTAATGCATTGTATGATCCAAAATATTTCCATACCAGAAATGAGAAAGATGAACTACTGCGGGGAAAAACACAACAAACAAACAAACACCATGAAGAAACAATCCAGTACAGTTTTTCAAAGACATCACTGGGACAGAAAGTTAAACACATATATCTGTAAATTCATACATTATAAACAGTGAAACCACAAATATTGTCAGAATAAATTAGAAAAATTAGTTAATTGGATTCCCTTCGACTGTTCAGAGTTCCTCCTGTTGGCTTTATGGAACCTCAGGCAAGGGAGGGAGTGAAAAAAAAGGTACTGGGCAATTCCCATTAACTCTTAAAACAGGAGATGATGTGAGAGTACTTCATGGCACAGAACTATAGATTTTACCCATCTTTCTTCCCCTTTATGCCCTTGTTTCCTTACCTGCCTTAAGAAGCAGAGCTATGCCCAGTGTGCCAAGAGCAGTGGAACCCTGGTCTGTAACTGCTCCTGTAAGAGAAATAATAGGTGGGGGTGATGGCCCTTGGTTCTCTGTGCTGCAGACCCACTGATTTACACCTGCTGCATCTTTCCTTTTGCTGGGAGCAATGCCTGAGTTAAAAGGTGTAAGGTGCAGGGTCTAGAGTAAGGATGGGCTGTTTCTCACTGCAGTAAGAAGGTCCTAATGGCCCTCACTGGCTCCAGCAGGGACCTCCTATGGCCCAGGAGTCCTATTTCAGCTCAGAAGAAGGTGTCCACAATCTCAAGTGTAAATTTAAAGAGCAGCATGACCTCCCATCCGATTAAGGAATGATCACAAAAGGAAAGACCAGCAAAACAATGGATTTCCTTCATTACTACAGAACCATGGGAATTCTATCTACTTCTTCGTGTTAGTACAGAATTTCTATGAGAGACTTCTGCATTAAAAACTCTACATAAGATTAATATATAGATACTATGAAGGATCCTAAATATATTTTTGTTCTTGTCTATAACATTAAACTCTTAAAATTCCAACTCAATATCTATGTTGTTTTCCACTTTAATATATTTTTGACTTTCCATACAAAGATTGCAAAAATCTATTCATTTTCAGCTATATATTTATTATTTTATGCAGTCTTTTAACGAGAACCATGATTAAAACAAGAGTATTGTGGATTTTATTTGCATCTTTCCTTTGTCTTATATTAAAACACAATCTCAAATAATATAATTTAGATATGTTTGGAAGAAATAAATGGAAAACTTTCCATTCTCAGTCAGTTTAAACTGAATGAGGTTTTCATTTCAGCCACCAGGAATCACACATAATTTTGAGCAATACTTTTGGTTCCCTAAGTCAGAAACAAAACATCAGAGGACTACTCTCAGGAGTCCCATTGTCAGGAAAGCAGTTCCTTCATGTAGTCAGAACAAAGGAAACTTGGATATTCCCAACTAATATTAAGATTCCACTGTCAATATTCTTAAATGTTAGTCTATGTCAAATAAAATCTCCAATTTGAATGTACTTTTGAATATCTGAGTTTTCAAAAATTTATTCGTTTTGTTTGTTTCACACACTACTGAAATCACAGAAGAAACATCAGTCAGAGAGGGAGATGGCAGGAATCCAAACCTAAGTTCTTGCTATGAGAGGAATTCATTGTGGCCTCATCCTCCAACTGTAGCTCTGTTTCATTTCCATTCTAAACTTTGAACAACCCTCACTTAAGAATTGATTAAATCTGATTTAAAATGCTGCTTCTTTTGCTCAAATGGAATACGAAATCATGGCATTTACAGAAAACAACTTTCTTCCAAACTTATTCAGAAATCTGTCTTTAAAATCTCCATAAAATAAACTATTTTTACACTTGTTTATCTATAAAACAAAATGCTTCTATGCTATGTGATTTTACAGTTTGCAGTCTTTATAAAAATAGTTATTACATCTACCAGATACTGCATGCATTTCTTTTACAAAGCATGGCTAGCAAAGAACTTAATATGAAAACTGTCAAAGCCCATTACACAAGAGAAGCACAAAGGTTTTGTGTTTGTTTTTGCTTTGGTTTGATTTTCTCCACGAGCACTGAATATCAGTATCATGTGGCTTCTCCATCCATTCCTAGATGACAACACAGCAAACTGTATCTCACAGACTTCTAGAGGCAGTGGGATTTTGATGCTGTTACCACAGGTATCTAAGCCACATTAGATGCTGCAGGTCTCTTACCTGGCTCCCATCTGTAGAACAGTAAGGGTGTCTCTTGGTCCTATCACATCTGCTGGTCCTATGTGAATGTCTGACACACCAAAGATTTGAAATATCACTGTAAGTACATTCTTAGACAACTGCTCCTGGAGTCTGATGAGTAGAGCAGGAAACTCCACAGATTTTACTGCAGTCTGGGTCAAATGCCTTGGCTAATTAAAAAAGCTTTTTCATTTTTTAACAAAGCATTCATTAAAAATGAACAGACCTCTGAGGGACAAAATTCATAACCAGTACCCACCTGGACATAAGATTATTGTAACTTGGTCCTTCAGGCCTCTCTCTTGGGACCAGAGTGTTGAATATATTTATCAATGACAAAGACAGTAAGATCATGGGCACCCTCAGCAAGCTGCAGGTGACACAACACCAAAGAGTGAAGCTGACAAACCAGAGAAACTGGATACCATCCAGGGGAAGCTGTACAACCTCGGGAACTGGGCCCATGAGGACCTCATGGAGTTCAGCAAGTCCAAGTACAAAGTGCTGCATCTGGGTTAGGACAACTCCCAGCATCAATATGGGCTGGGGGATGGACAGACCTGTTGCATCAGTCTAAAAGACAAGATTGTTTTGTCTTTGTAAAATGGTTCTTAATGCTGCTTAAATTTGTTCTAGAAAAGCTGTAGGTCTGATTTTTTCCCCCCATCGTCTGCCTTTTCTTATCAACCAACGGCTTTTTTGTTTCTTTGTTTTTAATTTCTGGAGGAACTACCCTGTCAGAGGGTTAAAAAGTGAGACAAGACAAAGCAGCTCCTTTCTAACTCAAGGTATGCAAGATTTTGTTGAAGATCTTACTATCAGTAAGATAATATGTTGCATAGTTCATTTGAATATAAAAGTGTAAAATTTAATATCATAAGGAATTTCTTACTCATGCAAAAACCCCTACCCTGCAACACTGCAAATTGCATTCTTTCCTCTTCCACCAGAATTAATGAAATATGAAACTTTGTGTTTATATGAATATTGGTGTGAAAATTAACAAATTCATAATTTAATTTTTTTAAGACAATTTAATTTGTATTCACAATGGAACATCAGCACAGACCTGCACCATTAGTACTGAAAATGTAATGTAGTTTCAAGACTTTTCATGGAGGGATTAACCTAGATTTACTGTAGCTGACAACCCAGTTTGCCACACAGTTTGCAGAATTAATTTTCTTTTTCAGCTATAAAGAATTCTGCTGATCAAGACTGTCTGTGTGGTTTATAGCTAACAACTTATAACAAATGTTTCCATCTTCCAGTATATAGTATGTAATAAAGGCCCAAGATCACTCAGTGGTGCACATAATTTTCATCTTTTAATCCCATTCACCTTTTACTAGTCTCTCTTGAGTAAGAGAGATATTTTGCCACTCAAACCTTCTGACTTTTATTTTTCTGAGAATTTAATGGATATTTTTTCAAACAGAAATAACAAACACTAAGGTTTTTTTATACTATTGCTTTAAACATCTCTGACTCCATAAAATCTGATGTCATAGAACTAGTTCCCCTTTAGAAACAATACTTAAATTATATTTCCCTCCTCGGTAGATGGTCACAGTGGTTCCACATGATAGGAAAGCAGTACAGGGAACATCTCCTTTTTCAAGATGAGATGGGTTAGTATTTGCTTTGCTGGAACACTGGAAGGTCTGTATCTGCAGAAATACAAGGTTGCATCCTGAACATCAGATAGCATCTGAGCACCTCTGACAATTTGCATCAGCTATGATCTCCTATCCTTATATTCTCTATATAAAAAGGTAATTTCACAGCAAATGTGAGACTATGCATCTTTAAGTACTCTTTTTCAAATGTTCTTATTCTCCTACGTTATTAGCAATAGTGCTTAAACACAAAAAATGAAGCAGGATAAGCCTTATTACTCATTATTCCTGACACCAAGTATTTTTTTCTTTCCCTATGCCAGACATTCTCAGCAAACATTATTTAGTATAGTCTTTAAAGAGAAGTTTAATTTTTTCACGCTTTCATACAGCTTAAGATGTTGGTTCAGGGAGGCATGAGAACCTGAATCCTGATTTACTTCAACACATTGCATTATCTGTGGAATTCTTGGGCTCCTCTTGACTCCCTGTATATTGATTTTGCTTCCCATCCTTCTTGCTGTGACCAATTGAATTGTGTATGCCACCTCTATGCAAGCCTCCCACTCATCTGAAAATACACTCATATTCACATCTGTCGTTGTTTGGCATTTTAATCTGAGGAGATGCAGATGTTTCTCCATAAAGAATTTCTGAGGGGGTTCCACAGTCCTGAAATACTCTTGTAGAAAGCACACTCTCCTAATCTTCCTGTTTAAAATTTTAGTTTGTCTCAGGACCACTGGTCTTTCCACCCTGGAGAATAATTGGTCTTGCTGTGAGTGTGGAAAGCTGAGCTTAACAGGGTTTCCCTAAACTTTCCTTAACTTGTGGCTATCTGTAAGCAAGTGTCTACACACCATTTAGTGTGATGTTTTTCACTGAACCTGCCCTGAGTTTAGTCTTAAAATTAAAGCATATGCTGAGGGAGACTTCCAGAGAACTCCTTTGTCCTGAATGAAGATTTTGTTTAGGAGTTAATTTTTTTTGGTCTCACATCTTTTGGGGCACTGTAGTTACAAAAAAAATAGACAGTTTATGAATCTAGCTTATGTATAAAGATGCCTTGTTTCAACATTGTTATGTTCTTGTGTGTTATTACTATACTATATGTTTTAGAAGAATAAAAACAACATTTTATATTACTATAAAAGCATCCTCCATATCAAGCAATGCTTTTATAGGTGTTAAAATGAATACAAAATCCCATGGTTTTTGTCTTGATGATAATCCTGGATAACATTTTACCTAAATAGTTTTATTTCCCACACTTGCCATATTTTAGCCCTAATGTATGTTGAGCTACAGTCACAATGAAAAACCTATTTTTTTGGTAGCTGAAATAAAGCTGTATAAAATATAACAAATACTTACAGAGAATTTCCTTGGAATCATAGTATAGAGAGTATCAAGACTGTTTTCAGTATACTAGATTATTCAAGATATAAGTGGAATGCTCAACCTCTGTCAAGTAAAGTCCAGGCTTACTTTTGATGATTGATTTGTGAACGCAGAGGTAGGTTGATCTAGAGGTAGGCAGATGAATATTCTTTCTAAATGAAAAAGAAAAAAGATGCTGCTTACTATAATGTTCCTTTCTGTTTCATTTCACTTTTTAGCAAAAGTACAAACTGGGACCCCTCACTTTTAATAAGGACACATCTGAAAAGATGAATTAAGTCTGAGACAGAAGAGGTAGGTGAACTTGTCCTAACTGTGGGTGGTGCAGTAATTAAAACTCAGGGAAACTGCACTTTCTGACAGTTCATTATACAAAACAGTATGTGGAAAATGTTTTGTCATGTCTAATTGCTACAGCTGCTTGGATTTCTCTGTTATACTGAGACATCAGCTATTCATAAACCAGCAGGAGGAATTAATCTGGGAAAAAATGAACTTTTTATGTTACAGCTGTCCTCCGTTGGAATCAATGTCTCCAAACTTTAACTAAAAGCTTAACTTAACTATGAGACAGAGCAAAAAAAAGACGTAGAAAATCTATATCTAGCTAAGTTTTAGAATTATTGAGTTGAGCCAGTAACATTACTTCGGAGCGTAATGCTGTCTGAGTGGGATTACATTGTGTTGTCTATCAAAATAATTTTTACATATACATTACTAAGCAGTTCCAGATGTGGAATTTGAACTAGAGCTACTGGTGCTGGAGCCTTCTTGTTTCATCTCACAGTAGGTAGAGGAACTATCTTCAGTACATAGGTGAATAATCTTACAGTATAACAGCAGAAATAACATCACACTGACTTTCTGTATTTTCATTCATATTTTCCATTATACAGAATATTAGGGTGTGATTTAGTTTTTCAATAATAAAATGAAGGGCAATTTGCAGCAGAGCAGCTTTTGGGCTTAGGTTGATTTTAGTTCAGTCATTTTCATCATGTCACATTTTTTCCTAGCTGAATACTTCATGGTTATTTTCAGACAGCTTTAGGATTTCAACAGAAGTAACTAGATTGACATGAGACCAACTGAGATCACAGTCTAATTCATGTCTGCAAAACTGATTTCTGCTTTCCAATAGAGGTAGCATGGTTTGATACAGCACTGAGCTGTAAATTTTTTTCATGTATTTATCATTACCAGGATTAATTGATTAATATCTTTTGGTGGAACTTCAGATGAATCAAGTAATTATTAAATTCCCATTGAACATTCAATTCCCTTTATTGATCAGTAGTTAAGATCTTCTGGGAGATCAATACAGTGTCTTATCTACCTCAGTCTTTAAATTTCCTCCCATCCCAAGCATTTACTTCAGGGACTACTGAAGTGCATACACATACTGCTTCATGCTCTGAGTTTTCTTCAGAAGGATTGAGTTTGTTTTACAATGACACTATCCATGAGAAAGAATTTTCATAAGCGACTTGTAAACATGGTTCTGGAAATTTATGGAATATGGTGGAGGACTCTTACATGTTGCATTTTACTGATGGTGTTGTGAAAAGTCAAAAATAATTATGATTTGAGTAATAATAGATAACAATAAATCAGATTCACAAAACTTCATTAACTCTTGAAATTGATTCTTAAGTATAAAACTTAAAGTGAGACAGATTACATTGTTGATGGCTTCAGTGTTTGCAAGTAGTTTTATGTAAAACTCATACATTTTTTACACTCAGAGTCAGCAGTGCCTTATGTAAAAAGGGATGGACTGATCTGTAGGAGATATTTGCACTCCCACATGGTGGATTAGTTGTGGTCTGGTGCCATTCCATACGATTACTGAAAGTGGAATGGACTGCCCAGGGAAGTGGTGAAGTCACCATCCCTGGAAGTGTTCAAGAAACGACTGTGTGTGGCAGTAAGTGCTGTGGTTGGTCAGTCAAAGTTTGGATTTGGTGATCTTGGAGGTCTTTCTGACCTTAATGTTCTATGCTTCTATGGATGAAAATCTTGCAGTTTATAGATGCAAAAGCAGAGAAATTAGGAGAGCGAAGAGGATGTGATGTTATTTCAAGAAATCCTGTGAATACATGCAAAAGAAATAGCTTTGATACAAAAAGTCTGATTTCCAGAAGTATTCAGCATTGGTGAAAAAATTCCATTGATTTTAATAGCAGTAATACTAGGGTGGTGCATTTGGAAAGCTGTTTTGAAAGAGAGAAATGTAATCTATGGCCAGTGGTGAATAAAAACCTCCACAAAGGAATGGTTCAGAGAAGACCAGCCTTGGGAACTCTAATTTATTCTCTTGAGAAGTTTTCTCTCTTGTTCAACTTTAGAAGAAAAAGACAAAAGGATTCAGAAAGTAAGATTAAAAAAATAATAGAAGAGTTAGTGGTGTAAATCATTTGAGTGCTTTTAAAAAGCAATGCTTAGAAGGCTTTATTCAATATTGTATTCATCAGTATTTCTGTCAAAAAAACACCACCAACTTCAATTAAACTCTACCAACACATGACAGGGATGTATTTATGAATCAAATTAAAATTGTTAAAATTTTTTAAAGTCTGCTTTGTTTCTACACAAATGCACAAAACAAGGATGAAAGAACCTAACTGCCTGTTTTCTCAGCTATGTGGTAGAGAGAAAAATACCTAAGTGGAAATGAATAGATTTGAATTATTACATTAATTAGAAGCATGCTAAGTTTAGCATTTTGGAGCCAGTGAGTTTACATGCAGTATAAATTCTGTCTCAGACTGAAGATGCTCCCATAGAGGTCAACTCCATCTAGTCAAGCTGTGCATGATGAACCTTGTAGCAGAAGAAATGACTTGCTGCTATGTAGTAACTTATAAACAAATCACAAACCACATTATCCTTATTTTAGGAACTAATAACCTATACTCAGCACTTAGCAGCAATGATTAGGAACCTTTCCTGCCCTCTTACTAGTTACTTGGTATTTTAGGCAGTTGCTATTCTACCTTGGCTCTGTCTTTAGTACTTCCATTTTTTACTATTGCACCTTAATGCAAAGAAATCCTCCATCTCCTTGGATGTCAGAGAATAGTGCACAGGGGTGCAAGTTATCATTTCAGTGACTTTTCATCTTCTGAGTTTACTTTAAAATTTTGTCTGTATCCTATCACTATTCAAAAGTGAAGCCACACATTTTAGTATTATTTGTTCTTCATAAAACTCAATAGATTGTGTTAGTCCCTGTCACAAAGCTTAAATGAAGAGTTGCAACTTGTGAATTTTAGATATGAATTTTAAAATCTCAACAAGGTAGCATTTTAACCTTCTTTTTTTTTGTTCTTAATTTTACTGCAGGCTACCCCCTCCCCACCCAAGGATTACTTACTTTCAAGACAAGTAAAAGTTTTGAACATAACAGCAGGAGAAATTAAACAATGCTGTGCTGAAGGAGCAGAATAAGGAATTTTGAAAGTTTCAGGCTTAGGGTGAGAGCCAGACTACTGTGTCCAGCCTGTCTCTCAAATGCTCATCACAGTCCCAAGGTCAATCACTCTGACCAGGATAATGTGGTGCACAACTGCATTTTACTTTTAAAACTGCTGGAGGTGGACATCTTTAGTCTTTGAAATTTCTCCTTAAAAGTGCCAGTGTTTTCAATGTAGCTCTTAGTGGTGAAATTTACAGAGATTTATACTGTCATTCATCTTTTCTTTTTAAGGTCTGGGAACAATGCATGACCGATGGGCTGAAGGATTTAAATCCTTATATTATCTAAGTTCTGGGCATCATCAGTCAACGTCTACCATAGGTTTCAAGGATAATGATATTTCTAGAATCTAAAAGAAAAAAAAAAGAAAAACAATTGTTTGCAGCAAAAGCAATTGCTTATGCAAAATTAGCGTATTGATAAAAACCCCACAAGAAATGGAAATGTACTCATATTGTAAAACTGGATCTGCACAGTCTTATTTGGACAAGTGTCAAATACTTGGGTCTGACTACAGAAGCACAACTGGAGTGCAAAAATACAGAATGCAAGTCCAGATGCATGGATCCCATTTACATCAGCTTCTGTTACATTCAGATGTGAGTGTTCTAGATAGAAACTATTCTGTTTTTTACATGTAAAATATGCAGCCTTTACAGACATACTCAGTTGTTACACTACTGTAATAATAAATATATAAGAATTGCAGAATATAATGCTGAAAGTAATAAATTTACATGATATAATGTCTTAAAAACTTTCTTGCTTTTTTATGTTTCTTTTATAGAATCATAGAATTTTTGTGTTGGAAGGGATCTTAAGGATCATCTAGTTCCAAAACACCTGTTATGGGCAGGGACACCTTTCCCAAGATCAGGCTGCTGTTTTGAATACACAAAATTGATAAAGCAACTCCAAAGCTGGAAAGAATAAACAATATATGAAGCAGAAAAAATATGTAATCATAAGACGTGGTGAAGAGTTGGCTGAATTCTCTTAATTAGGCACAAACAAAATCAATAGTAAAATGTAATTGATTATAGAAAAAAAAATCAAAAACTCCTCAAATACAACAAAATAAAAAATCTTGGTTTTCTAAAAGTATTATTTTGATCCCTATCAAATAGACTTTTCTCTTTAGAGAAATATCAGTATACTGTTTACTGTTAATATTCCAGTAATTAATAATAATAATAATTATAGTAATAATGATAATAATGAACTGCTTAATTTTATTCGTGACATAATATAACATACTGCTTGCATTGGTATCAGCACGAAGTAATAGTAATAATAACATAATAGCAATCTAGCAATATCCTTCAAGTAATCCCTAGTTAGTCTTTTTATTATGCATGAGAAAGCAATGGCCTTGTAAACCGGGTTTATTTGGATTTGGAAAAATGATTTGAGATACTCTGCAGATGCCCATTTTCCCAAAGTTTTAGGATTTATTACCTCCCAATTATCTTGTATTAGTAATTCTTCTGCAAATTCCTTGTCTCCTGCTGATCACGAAGTCATTATAGAATCTGTGCAGCATTATAATTCACCACATTTCTGAATGCATTTTCTAAGCTATCCTGAAATGTAAATCAAATGTGGAAATGAGATTTATATACAAATTATAAATTTTAATGGAACATGCTTGTTCTAACTCTATGCTTCCTAATATTCCACATGGACTTAATCAGTGTTCAGTTATTTCTGTATCCATGGCTAGCATTTAGTCTCTAGATACTCTTAAACAGTTTAACGTTGTTGGGAAAATATTTTATTTTCCTTTCTTAACTTGGCTTTCTTTTCATAATCAAATTCTTAGCCAAGAATGATACAAAGAACCTCCCACTGTTTCTGTCCAATTTGTCATTATTTATTTCATTGCATTTTAAGAACGTCGATTAGCAGTCCTTTGTTTTTCATCAGCCCCCAACCTAGATGGTTCAAACACAAGAATACTGATGCAAAACAATGGCACATTCCTGCAGTGGGAGAGTGGAAAACCAATTTCCTACCCCAGCCCAGCAGGGGTGTTTCAGCAGTGGACACTCTGCATGTTGTAATGACATCCTTCTATAAACAGCTCCAGTTTTCAGAGCTCACTCACATGGCTCTTCAGCTGCCTGGATGATTCAAAATCTTTCTTTGGTCAAACTGCTAAGTGTTCTTACTCTTATACAACAGAGCAGAATGTAAAAGCACAAATTGCTCATCTTTCCTCTGGAAATGATCTGGACCTCTCTTCTTCACCTATCTTGGTGATAAAAGATGTAACATGTTAAAACAACCATTACCCCCTCAGATTAAAGGTCCATCTAGCTTCATCCCTGATGATACCTCGTATCAAATGCCCGGGGAATTGTGAATATCTTCAAGAAGAAAATAATTTCTCAGATCTAATAATTTCAGTCTACAGCAATTTGACAGTAATGATTTTTTTCTGAGAGAGAAATTGTGTCTTTCCATTTAATGGCCTTGTTAGAGATTTTTTTCTTATTTTTTCTTAAAATCACTTTTTTGAAGAGATAGAGACTTAATATTTGCAAAAAGATTTCATAAATTTTATGACATCAACCTTATGACTTTATGACTATTTGCTATTAATACTGCTGTGCTTTTCGTGATTTTAGTAAATTATTATTCCAATTTATAAACTCTCTTTATTGTTCCTCCATTATTGGAAGAGGCAGGGTGAAAGGGAGTAGCTATTTGGAGTTTACTTCCAGGTGGTTGTTAAAACCAGCACATTACCCCAAGTTATTTAAGGGTTATGAAATCCTGAACTGATGTTTTTATAAAACAGTTTCTAAAACTGAGTGTATATGTATGCCATGAAAAAAATGTGTTTCATAAGTGCCTAAAACTTCTCTATTGCATGAATCAAAAGTTTTTCTAGTGGTTAGAGGTGAACAAAGCAATTTTCTTACAGATGTGTTTGAACTGAGCTGAACATGAAATAATATATACCTTACCACTTACAGCACACGAATGCACCAATTTTTTCACATAAATTTCTGTTTAACGATTTTATATTTTAGGGATTTAGAATATGTACTGTGAGTAATAATACTGTTCATAAGCATATTTCATCAAAACTATAAAATTTTGATTCAGTTTTGTTTGTTGGATTATCAATACTTCTAGCTAAATTATATCTCTTACTTATACAAACTGGTTGTTTCTTGGTTTTTGTTTAGGAATAATTTAAATTTCTGTAATTGTCTCAAAGATCTTAGAAAATTATTTTAGAAAATAAATCAACAGATTTAATTTTTAAATTTTCTTCTGATATAATTCATTCTCACCATGCCAGTATATGCAATTTTGTAAAAATCATCAAGTGTTGACATAAATGGGAATGAACATCCATATAGTCCTACTATTTTGTGGATTGTCTGTCCAGTGTGCATGTACTTTTAAGCTATATTCATTCCCTTTTTTCATGCTGACACCTAGACACTCAGTGTTACTTGTCCAAAGGAAGAAGTCTGGTTTTTTTTCATGATAACCAGACTACAGCTCCTGGACCCTAAGGAAGCCAGGAAAACTTCTTGTCAGGGGCTTCCTTTGCACATTTGCACTTTTGTTTTGTCCAGTCTATATTCTAATTTTTTTAACATTTTGGAACTGAATTTGCCTGGGTTAGGAGAGTCCAAATTTACAATAAGAGAGTAACTTGGCAGAGTGGGATGCTGCAAACACCCTTGTTCTTCCCTGTGGTTTGACAGAGACTATGAATCCAAATTCAGGGTCTACCACATGGGTTTTCAAATGCTTTTACTTCATTTACTTCAAAAAGACTGTAAAAAATATGCTCAAACTGTACCTAAAAATTTTAACACATTTTTTATTTCAGCTATTATTTTCAATGTGTCCATAATTTTGACAATACTTGTCTTAATATTTACCTAGCATTTGACTGTGTTCACTGTTCTGGAACAACTCTGCTTGTCTAACATACTAAAATTTTCTGTAGTAAATGCAATGCTTACCTGCACATTAAAAAATTACTAGTGATTTATTCTCAAAGGAATGAGAAGGAACATAAGAGGAACATATTAAACTTGACTAGGTCCAGTACTCACTTTCTCTGTAGTAAAATTCTCTCAGGAAATTTAAAAGTATATCTCTGAAAGGCTATATGAGAATTGGGATTATTCATCCTGGAAAAGAGGCTTCGGGTGATCTAATTGCAGCCTTTCAGTACCTGAAGGTACTTTCCTACAGAAAAGATGGAAAGATACTATTCGGAAAGGCACATAGTGACAGGACATGGAGGAACGGTTTCAGACTGAAAGAGGACAGATTTAGCTTGGCTATTAGAAAGAAATGCTTCACTGGGAGGGTGGTGAGACACTGGAGCAGGCTGCCTGTGAGTGCCCCATTCCTGGAAATGTTTAGGGCCAGGTTGGAAGGGGCTCTGAGCAACCTGGTCTAGTGAAAGGTGGCCCTGCCCATGATAGGGGGCTGGAAACAGATGATCTTTAAGGTCCACTCCAACCTAAACAATTTTATGATTTTGTGATTCAGAGAAAACAAAAATATTCACTCTGTGCAGAACAGGAGAGAAAAGGGGGGCAAGAACAAAACTACATGTCAGATTTCAATAATTATGCCTCATTTTCCAAAGTTAGTAACTTAGATTTGGTGATTATGAAGGGGACGTGATTACTTTGCCTAAGATGAGTTATTATTTGGTGAAGAATGCCACAAAACTCCATCAACAAGTTCTTGACATTTCCACACTTTAGTGCACATTTGAAACAACATCTAATTGCAAATTGTCAAATAAATTGAAACCAAATACACCATGTAGGCCAAATTCCTCTTCTTTTTCTGTCAGAATATTAGTAACTTATTATTTTGAGTATTCAATTTTTTAATTTAGTTAATAAAAAAAATCTTTTTATATATTTGCAATTCTGTTAACGAATTGCTACATATCCTCTTTGTTCTAAAATTGATTTAATTGCAGGTTCTGAGTTTAATAAAAACACTGAATTTCTAGAGTAAAATTGTACTTTACTCCTATTCCATTTTAGTGCACTCCATCCTATTAGAACAAGCCATGAATTCTCAGTATTAACTGATGAGTCACAGCAGTGACTTCAGAATCTAAAATATAATTACCTGGAATCCCAGGCCTTTTAAAGAATTAATGTTTTCTTTAAAAACTTTTAGGCAACAGTTTCAAAGCCATAGATTTTCAGGAAACATCAACAGCACCTGAGACAATTCAGTACTCTCTGACATTTGTACTAACTCTTAAGACATTGATGGGCAGGTGTTTAAAATCTTAGATCAGGTAGTCTGATAATAAACTCATTTGTGGTCTGGCTCTGGTGATGAGTCTCAGAATTCATTAAAAACTAGAAAAATTCACTCCCTGGAGCAAAAGGTTTTGCCTAGACTTTAGGCTTGACATAAACCAGAAAAACATTACATTTCCTATAGGAGTCAAAGGCTTTTCAAGAATACTGGCAGGTTAAAAAAAAAGATTCAAAACAAGAATGTGTTATTTCTCTTAGAGAATAAAAATATAAAAATATTCTTTGTAAATTTTAATGTTTGATGGAAAAAAATTAGACCCTTCAAAAAACCCAACACATACAAAGGTATTTAGGAAAATCAAGTACTGCATTTTTATTCTGTCTCTGCTATGAAAACACATTGAATAAGATAACTTCTGTGGTGTTAATTAAATATTTTAAAAGTTTTCTGGGGGAATATACTGTGACTTGACATACTTATTTGTGACCTAAATCTGTGCTTATTTTTTTGATTAACAAATAATAACTCAAAATCTTGCAAGTGAATATTGTAAATTAAGATTTAAAAAATTCTGGTTTTTTTTCCTCACTGATGATTCACATTTCCTTTTTTTTCACTTGGGGAGAAGATCTGAAATTTTGAAGTGCAAAGCACAGCTCATATTTTTACAAAGGATTCCATTTTATAAATAATTGTCTGCTTCTTTTCTACTGCTATATGCAACAAATATCAATTTCCTTCTCTTCAGTACATCCTGGATATCTATTTTTGTAATTTGCATATTTTATGGGTAATATGTTTGCCTGAGACTGATTAAACAGTTTGAGATGGAGAGTAGTTCTGGGCTAATAGTAATTTTATTTCTGCCAACACAAATCTTTGTTAACTTTGTTGAAAATTAATTGTCCCTTAGAAGTCATAGCATTGTCTTCAGTGAGATAATTCTTAATATTTTGTTTGTGTTCTTGCTCTACTGGTGACCCTTCAGAGCCACACAGGGATCCAAGAGAAGAGGAGCAGACAATACATTAATTTTAGCCGTCCAAGTGACAGCAAGGAAACAAGAGGAAAAGACAGCCAGCCTGGGGCCACCAAGCATCCAAACCCCATTTTATTAAGGATAGCTGGTGGAAACATGTCAATCAATCACATCAGTCCGGGAGGAGAATTCCACAGCCAGGAGGAAGGGAAATATACCTGAGTAAGTTTCTGAAATATGCAACCAGATACTGATTTTATTGACTGTATGCCAGCTAACAGAGTATAAATAACTGTGTTGGTCACATATCTACTAAGGAACAGTAGGAGTTAACCAGATCTCTTAAATAAGCTTATTAACAGAATATTTTTGATATTTAAAACATTTATCTATTTAAAACAATTTAAATGAAATTAATTAAAATTTATCTGTTTAAAACAGATAATGGTTCTTATCCAAAGTTTATGGTGGGTTTTTTTCTCCTATTGCCTTTAAGAAATTTTCTGACTTCTTTTTTAGTGTTAATAATGGCCTAAAACACAGTTTCAAAACTGAAATATTTCTCTTAGTGTACCTTGATTTCCTTGCTTACACATTCAGTTCTGAAGAGGCCCCTGCAATTTGCACTTGCCTTTTTAATCTCCTTCTCAATAAATATTTCCAAGAGGATAAAAAGTCTCAAGAGCTGCTACTGCAATGCACTATACTGGAAGCCAAAATGAGAGTGGCAAGCAACGTGTCTGGGCCCTGGAAGTGGAAGAAGCATTTTAAGAAAATCACCAGAAGCAATTTGAACTGTGAATTATACTGTCAAGAGTGCTCCCAAGATATGAGTACTAAATGTATTCTTCGTGGCTCTCTATTTCACTGTTTCTTAGCTTCAGAAAAAGCCTATTAAAGCTTACAGACACCTAAAAAATCCAATTTAATTCCAGCACTTGGTCACAAGAAAGGAAAACCTTACACTGAAGTTAGCAGAAACCTGTGCATTTTCATCTGATAATGTAAGAGAAGAGAAGAAACTTTGGAGTAGGAAACCTTGAGACATTTATGTAATTTCTTACCCTTAGAAGGATAACGTGAATCACCTAAATTCCTTGATTAATCAACATTCACAGAATAAATCAGACATATCAGTCTTGGCTGATTGTTTGCTTTCATTCATGTGATGAACACTCAGGTACTTAAGATTTAACGATTTAACAAGTAAAAAATCCTTTCTCTGGAACAGGAGCAGATACCAAAAATCTATTCTTGTCATGGTAATTAAACAGAGACATGGGAGAACTAGAATCTCACTTTTGTACAAGACATCTAGGCCAATGAGAAAAAGAAGTAAATGTGATCATATGTAAATGTGAATCAAAATTCACAGTGCTGTACAATAAAAAGTCTAAAGAAAAACTCATGGGGATTTCTTTGACATAAACCAGCCATGCTGCTGAAAACTGCTTTTAGGCTTTTATTTCAAAAAAACCAAAACAGTTAGATCTCACAGCTATCAAATTCCTTACACATAAAATACAAATCTATCTTATACTGCCATTTACATTTACATTTTTTGGCCTATTTTATATACCTATGCTCCAGAAATTAAAAAGTATTATGTCAGGTTCACATTGAAATAAAACTCACATTCCTTAGTGACTAATGTATTTAATTGCCTTCCAGAACAAACATGATGAATGTTTAAAAACATCCTTTAATTTTAAATGAAGAAGTGGATTAAGGCTAATTGGAGCCTTATCAACCAAATGTTATCTACACATGAGGGACTGACTCTTTGTCTTCTTTCAACAGTTCTTGCTTTAAATTAGATAATCTCCAAAACTAGTCTTCCTTTCACCACTTCTCAAATCCCTCTTCCCTACTTTTTCAGCCATTTCCAAAGGCTTTAGCCACACTTTTCTAAGACCAGACTTGAAAGTTAAAGAACAAGCCAGGTAAATGTAACGTGTGACACTGCAAAGTTTTATTAAAGCCATCGCATAAATACACATAAAATGTGTACTTCCACTATAAAATTTAATTGTTATTAATTAAAACATTTGTTTATTTCTCAAAAATAAAATGCAATTTATCAGAAACAATTCTTCTATAATAAATAGATAATATTCTATAGATAAAAAAATTAAATCTTAATTGATTAATTTTTTAATTGTAGTTCTCTTATATTTTTAATTTAAAACTTTTTGCATACTGGGAGGTGTCTTCCTGTATTCTTCATTCTAAAAATTTTCTGACAGCTTTGATTTTTTTTTTTATATTTGTCTTATTTACATTATGAAATGGGATAAATCTAACCCTTTCACGCAACTCTTTCAGAATCATTGTTTAACCATTTTCCAAGTAGAAACGTTTTGTTAAAAGATCTTATTCAGGTGCATTAATGACAATGAACAAATCTTTACCTTCATCTTGTAGTCCTAAAATCTTTAAAAATAATTTATATTCCAGTCACTTTGAAAATGCTTTTTTAAAATTAGCTCTTAACATTTTTTTTTAATAGGAGATATTCTTTTCCTTCTTATTCACCTCTCTCATATTTATCTTTATTTTAAATTGTATTTGAAGTGAATGTTACCAGAAATAGGTAAATGTGAATGTTTTATCTCAGGAATTTCACTGAAGTGTAGTCCCAAGTTACAGCATTGTTTCCAAGTCTCACAGAACTCTGCAGATGTTTTAGATACAGATGAAATAATGCATTAATCTTTCTAATCATTTTCAGTGTTTTAAACTCATGCCAAGTCTTTGGGTGCATCAGATTGTTAACACTCTGAAGTATCCTGCAAAAATATCTTCTGATATTAATGCTCTGTGCTTCAGCTACCAGGGTAACACCAAACTGTTGCTTCAATTACAGAGAAGTCGTTGAGCAAATATATTCTCCCGGACAAAAATGCTGCTTAATGTTCCCTGAGAAGCTGACATTATAGGGAAAACTTTAGTACAGTCAGAAATATGGTGACTCTTACTACTTTCCTTCCTCACATCAACCCATGCACTCTATTTGAGGAAATATATACAAGTGAAGAAAAATACCATGTTTGCTAAAAAACACCCAGTTGCTCATTTCTTTAGAATTCAAGCTGTTGCTTTCAAAGGTGCTTCTTTGCTCACGAAGTACCATAGTTAAAGGTTCTGAAATATGCAATCATTGTCAGAAAGGACAGTGCATCTCAGTTTTTCTAAATGGAAATAATCTGTGGAAAATTCTTCTTTTCTATCTTAGGTTTCTAGGCTGTCCCCTTCTGTCTCCAGAGTGCCTGTAAGAGATCTTCAGAACTGCCCAAACTGGTTTTTTTTAATGCTTTTGCTCTTCTCACCATCCACTTAGGACATAGGTCAAAAAGGGATACAAAGAATGGAATCATTTTACTCTTCTGTAGCTACCTCCAGATGACATAGTAGAAGAAAGAAAAATATGGGAACATTAAAGTTGGAAGTGATGAAAGGCTGTGAGTCTTTGAGGCTGGTCCAGGAAGCAGAGCAGTGGCCAGAAAGCCACTTCCCTTGGAAGAGTCTTGGCTGAGCAGATCTGAAGACAGAGCTTTCTGTGTCATTTCTTTGCTTCTGCATTTTGAAGATTGCCTTTTGGAACACATTGTAAATCACTCATGAACAATCCTAAAGCCAAAACAGAATTTCCTGTGGAGAAAAAACATAGTCAACCTTAGCCATCACTCATCTAAAAAGTTATCTCTATTGGTCACTGTTTGAACTTTGTTAGTGTTTTACATTGAGAAAACCATAACCTAGCAGAGGAGCATATAAGGTTTACTTTTACCCCAATTCACAGGTTCTGGGTTTTGCATTCCTATTCTAGCATCTAGTTTCTTGAGGAAAAAAGACTGATTTCAAGAGGTTCAATGGGAAAATACAGAGGACTTATCTACTTTATTCCTCGCTCTTTTTTAATATGCTTGACTTTGGTTTGGGTTTTAAGAGTAGAGTAATATTGATGCAG
Organism: Sturnus vulgaris; assembly: GCF_052056855.1. Classification (NCBI taxonomy): domain Eukaryota; kingdom Metazoa; phylum Chordata; class Aves; order Passeriformes; family Sturnidae; genus Sturnus; species Sturnus vulgaris. The sequence continues at coordinate 98,483,511 of NC_142244.1, forward strand.
TCTTCACTGTTCTGGCCATGAAGCCAATCTGGCCATAAAGCTGTCTTTGTTGAATACCTTTCAGTACCAAACAGTGGTTTTATTATTTTAAATCCAGAAAGTAAAAACTTTTTGTCTTCTTGGAACATATTTTAGATGACTAATGTTTACTAGAAATCTCTACCAGAAAGAAATTAGATGCCATGTGTAATTAATTCAATAGAATTTCCCAAAAATACTTCAGTTTTCTCATGGCTAAATGGCATTTTCACAAATTGAGTTAGGCACTAGCTTGCACTAAATTTGGCAGAAAGGGATTTAGGAAAAAGTTGTAAATTCAATTGTGGCTCTGCCTTTTGAGCTCATCTAGACGGGGACAAAGATTTAGTTAATATTTTTGTATACATAAGTATAGATAAATAAGATGTGAAATGATAGCATCCCAACACATAGGAGACCCTCTTACTGCCCTTCTGCCATTTGGTTTAAAATTTAAGCTGTTATACTTGCAAATCTCAGAGTCCCTTTATCTCTCACCTTCTATCTGGTGTTAACAGGAAGTGATTTCATCGTCTGAAGTTTACATTTTTCCGTAGCAATACAAGCACAGGGACTTAAATAAGAAACAAAACTAGGGAGACTGGAGTAAGAACTATCTTTTTCCTATGGATGCGATCTGGTTCTAAATAAGCAAATGCTAGAATTTCGTCTGGCTTCAGCTACTTAAATTTTATTCTGGAGGTATATAATGAAAATTGCTACTTTCTAGTTGTCTCTGTAAAATCTCCTGAACTGCCCATGGCATTTTTCCAAAATCCAAAGCTGACAATCTAGTCTTAAATTGGTAAAAATTTGATTTATTTTTTAAGAAAATTGTATATGAAGGTGAGAGATTATTTTACATTACAAGCTTGAGTGGCAATTGCAGAGCTACTTTCATTTAACTTTTGAGTTAGTGGCATATTGTTCTTAAATCTGCTGCTCTCTTGCCTCGTCTGTAACAATGCCCCAAAGACAACAAAGAAAAAAACCTCAACTGAGTGGAGAGCTTCTCTGTGTTTCTTCTCACTCTGTTACCCCTTTAAGGTAGAAATGGTGTAGACGTGGCTATTTGCAATTCCTGTATCCATACCTTAAAAAAATGACTTCTTGTGCTCTGCTCATTTCCTAGTAGATATAGTTTATGTGCCAAATCCACCACCTTAAAAGCCAGTAATTGTCCCTCTGAATGAAATTGACAGTTTCCTATAGAGAAACCAATTAATAAATTGACTAAACAATTTTCATTCTCATGTCATCTTTGCAGGTGGTCCTTCCAGGTCTTTGCTGAGAGACACTGGAAAGGCAGCCAGAACTGTTACTCTCTCCTTTTAGTGTCCCTTTAGATAAATCAAGATTAAATGTCCTTGTTTGGCGGTCTTGCCCTTTATCCACCAAACATAATGCTAAATGCTTTACAGGCAAGGCTTGTGCAGGTATTAGAAAATAAATTTTACATTTCAGCATTTTAATTTGCCTTGGCATGGCTTTTTGTTTCAGTGCTTCTCTCCCAAGGACAGCAAATTGAGACAATCTCACTCGGTGAAGAAACGTGAATTAGAAATAATTAAGAGAAAGTAGGACAAGGTAGTAAAACATGTATAAAACTAAAGTCTGAACCTGAAACTTTACTCAGACTTAAACCTATGTGGGAATTGAAAAAAAATTAAAAGGATTGAAATTCTCACTATGCGACAGTGCAAAAATACTTGTAATGAAGAGTGGTTTTTTTGTTTCTTAGTCTTCTAAGAGAGTATTTTCACTAAAACTGGCCAGACATCTTTGAATATTGAAAGGAGTTTTCTTACACTGTAGAGTGATAAAAGCAACCTTTTGAAAGTTTCCCAGAAATTTGTGGCAGAATGTCCATTCTGAAAGGCTGGGCATTTTATTTAAATTTTTATACCTCCCATAATGTTATTTTTTTTCATAAAAATTTGTATTTAATGCGAAAGATTTCAGATTTTACAAAGAATGAATTTTGATGGTCAAGAAAACCCCATGCAAATTGTTGAAAGTATTGTCACGAATTTTGCTGTGGAGTATGCTGTAACAAATTACAGTGATTCAGTGTTCCAGTCAAGAAAGTATTCTAGCTAATATATTCCAAATGAGCTACTTTTATTCCATGAAAACCATATTTCCAAAATAAAGAAATTTCCATGGAAAATTTTCAGACACAACCCACTTCAGAGTTAAAAAAAGGAAAGCATACACAAATGTAAAATTTACTCCTTTTTTCCTATAATAGGAAAACCACATCTAGATAATGGCAAAATGAAACTAAAATAAAATGTTTAAATAAATAAATATTTAATAAAAATAGTGTCACAGTAATTGTAAATGGTTATCCTGCATTACCTGCATGTATTTCTTTTTAAGTGATGGAATACATGGAAGGAAAACTGGATGTGTGAGAATCGAAGAAGCTGAAGCTATAATTTAAAATAAACAGAGATTATATGAAGCAGCATTGCTTCCCAGACTGAGGTGTCACCAAAAAAACAGATGTGGCTTCTGTTGCCCACTTAAGTACAGTAAAAATGTTGAGTTTTGCTGTTTTGACCTCTTGATTAAGCCAATGAACGTGTAACAGTGGAATAATTCTGACTTGCTAAAGTTCTGTTAACAAAGGAACTGACATGGAAGTACTTAATAACATATTTTGATTATTTTTATGTTAGTAGGAGTAGGTAATCAAAAAAGAAATAAATTTTATGAGCTTCTATAAGACTAACATTTAAAATACTTTTTTGTTTGTTTTATTCCTTAATTGATTTTGTGCATACTATTTTCTCGTGTTCTGAGGAGTTGGACACCTTTCTTCTATTGCTTTCTTTTCCTCTATGAAGAACTTTTGCACACCAGACTGCATTTTCCCGCACTGCTGTAGATGTAATTAATGTTTATTAAAAAAAAAAGAAAAGAAAAGAAAAAAATAAGTTAAACAGAGAATTAGAGAAAGAGAGCTTAAATAAATGACACAAAATCTTCTTTGGAGAATGTAATACTTTCTGATATCATTACTTTGGTTAATAAAACATTTATTTAGAAAATGAAATCCAGGGCTTAATTTTCCTGGAAACAATTATAAATTAACGTTATGCAGCAATCACACCAATTATGCATGAGCTACAGAAACAAACACACATGACACAGCAATGCTTAGGAAATGCAAAGTTGAAATACATCATGAATACCATTTTTCTACTTCAGACAAAAACAAATGGTATCTAATTTCTCTTAGTATCTTATGCAACACCCAAAGATGCTAACTGGATTTATTTGCTTATACTGAACACAGCAAACAAATCACTGTTTGGGGTTTATATTCCTTTTTAAAAGTACATTCCATGTATATGAGAGTATAAAATTCCAGAACCTATGCTCTTTGACACTCTCTCTTAGCCATAGAAACATTTGCTCTCATTTAAAAGCAGGTCATATGATACTGACATCTACATATTGATTAGGATTAGGAACATGTTTATAGTCCATGTTTAGTAAGTCATCTAATGGTGAGGGCCTACATACAGCAGTTCTCATTAAATTTTAATCCTAAATGGGAAAAATAGGACACAATCAGTTCCTCTGATGGAAATTTTACAAATTCAACTCTTCTATTGAGACTGGCATTGGTGTGAACTGCATGGAAAATGATCTTTTTCAGCTTTGCGTTTTACTCAGAATAAACTTCAGGTCTGGAACACAGGCTTCCTGATGAGCCATTTCTGAAATGCAGAAGGGATGAGGTATGAGGTTTCAGACAACAACTATAGCTCATTTCTTTGAATTGGTTTCCTCAACTAATGTCTAGACACATAAAAGGAGACAGCCATTGAAATGCTGAGCACTGCACTGATTAACTTTTAAATGACTTGCTGCCTAGCTTGAGATGGATAAACAGGCTACAATGAATGGAGAGAATAATGACCAAAACTGGAATCCATGGGAGCCAGATTGTTGTGCAGGGAGTAGTTTAAAAATACCTAGAAGCAAATGGTGAGGATCAGTGATTGACTAAAGCCCCATTCAGGCAGTGACATCAGGATCTGCAATTAAGAGTTATGCTTCAAGGGTTTCAGCATCACTACGTGTAAGAAGGCAACAGTTGCCTGAGGAGCAGGATCCTCAGAGCTACAGGGGCTGTGACTGAACTTTTTTTGAGAAGGTGTTCTTACAGGTCAGCCTTCTTGAAGTGCTAGGGTGTCTAGGAACTGCAGAGTACCTTGAGAGGTGTGTAGGTCCTTTGACTGCCTCTGGGGAAGGCAGGCATGTCTTTCTCCAATTTAGTATTCACAGCACCATGGACTTAACATGGCTGCATCAGACTTTAAATATCCCTGTCCCAGTCTTCACTCATGTGGTTGAAGTACAGGAGATCTGTGGTCTGGCATTGTCTCTGAGGTGACTTTAAGCCTACAGATTTCACATATCAAAACATTTCAGCCTGGAAATGAATTATAATGGGTTTTCTAAAAAAAATCTAATTTTTTATCTTCCACATTTACAGCTGATGGGACAAATATACCTATTGATCTCACTGGGACTAATGTTTTCTTGACATCACTTTTGGAAAAGTTTACTCTAGAATTTCAAATACAATTCCTTCTAACCTAGAGGGCAGGTCCTCCACTGAAATAAAGTCCTGTGAATCTCTAGAGAGTTTCTTCTAAATTTATTATCTCAAAAACTTTGGTCTTCCATCTCAGAATAATGAATAAGGATATTACTAAAAAGATTTACAGGCAAAATAATGTCAATGCTTCATAATGCTTAACTGAAAAAATCATTATCTTGTCCTTGTTAGCAGATTAATTTTCACATCATCCTTGAAGCATGACAAGAATCATTATCTACATTTTACTGATTGAGAATGATTACAGCCCACATTTTCGAATATGGTCCCTTATTTGCATGATTCATTTTATGAGGTAGCAGATCCCAGTCTCTTTTTGAAGAGTTTATTTTCTACAACAGTTTTAAAGTCTTAAGAATTTTTTTTTTGCTGGATATCCTAAACTTTCTGAAAATTAAATTAGTTAACATATTTAAGAAATTTATTTAACATATCTTTTGGAATAATAGTTAAAGAATTAGCAGTAAAAAGATGCTAGAATTCAATATGGTATGAATTTCAGACCCAGCTGCTACAAACTGACCTTATCTTTTAGATCTTTTGTAATGCAAAACATGAAGAAAGAAACCAGATTATGTTATTGGAGAAAAGAAAAAAATCTTAGAATGCTCTCATTTAAAAGCAGAAGAGGTGATGACACATCATAAGTCTTCCTGAAGTATGTCATAGAGCCAAGTCTACAATCTTAAAGCTGCTGTTGTGGCCAGGTTGTGCAAGTGCAAATATCCCATCTGGTATACACAACTTGTAACAATGAAAATAGCAACCACCACAGTAAACATACAAAAAAAAAAAAAAGGAAAAAAAAGTTACTTCAAATAGCTTTAGAATTCACACCCTATTTATTCCTGTATATTCTGAAGTGTGATAACATCAAGATTTATATTTTTAAGAAGGAATCTATTCATATCAAAAGATGTGACATACCCTTGCAACTGACAAAGAAAATTGCTATTCCTTGGTTATCCCATGTCTTCACAGTCTCCAAATTTTGACTAATAAGAAAACAAATGTTATCATATGACTCACTAATGAAGCCAAAATGTGTACATTCTAAATTTGATTTGACTGGAGGATCCAGCTGGGAGCAGTGATAAATGCACAGTTCTGTACGTGCTGCTCTCAGGCCTTTTTAGTGCTTTGAATAAACTCCCTGAGTACAGTACATGAGAATTTGCACAGAAGCCTGTGCAACCTACTTGAAAGATTTTGCCCCTTTTTTCACTTTCCCTCACATTCTCTCATTTAAAAATTGATTTTTCTCCTTTTCAACCTCACATTTGTACCTTATGCTGACAAGAGCAATGTCGTTAAGGGATTTTGGAGGAGTTTTGGACAATAAGAAAAGGGAATCCTAAGAAAAAACAGAATGGAAAACTTAATGATGACAATTACATTTTTCTCCTCCTGCAGATGAATAGAATAAAATTTTAAGAATGTGCATTTAAAAGAATAATAATTATTATTTACTAACTAATATAAAATGTATTTATATTTAAAAAGACAATTTAAATTGCTAATAATATTTGTTATAGCAATAATAATATTAAATATTCTATAATACATGCACATGGGTTCCTATGAAATAAATGTATTTTATTGTAATTTTAATACTTTATTATTGTAGGCTATTATTAAAAATTAAATAATAATCTGCTAAAAAGTGCCATAACTCTGAGATGATGATATCTCTTCCCCCCCCCCCGAGTGAAAGTCCTCCTGCCCAGATGCAGAGCAATTTTGCAGGACCCGTCAGTGTGGTACTGTAATTAAATTAATGTATGGCATGACTGGAAGGGCCGTGCAGAGTGACAAAGGTCTGAACAGGGCTCCCAGAGGAAAGGTAAGTGTAGGTGGCAGCTGTGGCAGCAGTAGGTTTCAGTAGGTTTCACAAACCCCTTGTGTAATTTGGGAGGGAAATAAGGGCTCTTTCACAGACTGCTCGTTTCTGGTGTTGGGGCTGGGGGGGTGTCGTCTTTTATTTCCTTTTTTATATCTTTTTTTCTTTCAAGAAAGCTGTTTACAGTGTCTCACCAGCCCCCCATGAAGAGACAGCTGCTGTTGCTGTTACAATTACATTTTGTAGTTGTCATCGTTGGTGTTCTTCACTTGATTCTTTTTGAACAGACCTGACAGTTTGATTTCACTTGCTTTTTAAATGAAAAGCTTGTCCAATGTATCCTGCAGGAGATAGTTTAATGAATTTGAAGAACTAAAATTCCCTGGTCTTTACTGTCATGAGTACTTCACATCTAATCTGTAGGAGGCGGCTGCAAAGAAAGGAGAATCAACAAAGACCATGGTGTATGGATCCAGAGACTCCTCTGACTCATTTTTACTCTGAGGCAGACTGAGGCCACAGAGACCTGCTCTCAGTAAGGAACAGGCAATCACATTAATGAAAACAAGCAAAAGGGAAATACCACATTCTAATTGGAACCAATCACAATATTTTCACTGGTTTGTGTTGCAGCATGATTTTCCTGGGGTATGTTTTCCAAGAGTACTTTTTGGGATCCAGGAATAAACTGATGATAGAACAGGATAGAAAGACAAGCTATTTCCCCATGAGGACAGTAAGAGAGCATAGCAGATTCCCTGAGAGTCTGTGCCACATCTGTACCGGAGGAGTTTCAAGCTCCAATTTGTCCAAGGCAGGAGCAGTCTGGACTGACCCCAGAACTGGCCCTGCTTTGGGCAGGAGGTTTGATTAGAAACCTCCTGAGGCCCCTTCACAGCTCTAATGGTTCTGTGACTTCCCAACAGAAATCACACCAAAGCTTTTTCAGCAGCCATCATTAGTAATGATTTTACAGATATTCATAAATACACAGAAATCATCTCACTAGAACAGTTTCTCAGCATGAATTGGAAATCTTAGTATTTCTTCTCTTTCACCAATTTGAATATTTAACAATCATTTTGATTCTTTTAGCTTGGAATCTAATGGACCTTTTAATAAATCATTCTAGTCTATCATAGGTCTTCAGATTGATAACTTGGGAAGGTACATGATTGAGAACATTCTTGATGCTCTCTTTTGGTGGAAATTTGGCAGTGAAGAGAAATTGCATGAAATAGTTAAAAACTGACGAAGCAGAGAATGATATTGAAGTCTCCTAAGTTAGTTTGGAACGACAGAGTAAGACTGAAAACAGACTTTGAGACATTGGTACAAATTAGTTGAGAAGAAAAATACTATAATAAAATATTAGAAAGTTCTACCGTCTGATATTAGTTTATTCATTATACTTCACGTACGAGCTACAATTGGTTCCTCCATACCTACTCACCTTTTCATTAAGTCATTTTTAATTTTGTTTTTATTGTATTTAGGATGACGCCTACATTGTGCTCTGGGGTTGGTGACACAGAACAGTGACAGGACAGAGTATCACTCTTTGCCATGGACTACCTGTCAGGGTCTGTAACAGGCTCTGCCTGCCAACACTATTCATTCCCTTTTAGGAATTAGTAGGTCTGCTTTCTGTTGAGGGTGTCCTATCTACCAGCTGTAGAAGGACATCTTTATCTTCCCATGTGTAGCAGCCACTGCAATCCTCTCTGTGTTCCTCAGGCATGAAGTTGTGCTGTTTCTTGAGAAATCCCTTAGTACATTATTATCCTGGCTGAACCTTGCACCAACAATTCCACATTACATTGTTTAGTTCTTACTTGTCTTCTTCATATGGTGTGTTCAAGACCATATTGGCTTACATTTGTCCCTATGAGCATTGCTTTAATAAATACTGAGGTAATACAGTAATTTTCATTTGCATCCTACTATTTTGCTGTGTTGGAGGGCCCTATTTACAATTGCATCATTCAGAAAATAAGTATTGTATGAGAAAAAATTAATTTTAAAAATTACTTCATTATTTCTAGATCAATGAGAAGGCCTGTAAGATGACCAAACATTGGTTCAGCTCATGACAGAAATTATATACTAGCTTTCAGAAGATCACACAGTGACTGATGCTCCTCAGAAGTTAAAAGTAATAAATATGTGGTTTCATGGTATGCAAGTTAGAACCAGATAATGTATTCCAGATCTGCATCTTCTAGCCAGTTTTATTAGAGTCAGTTGCTCTTGGCTTTTGCTTTGCTCTCAGCTGGAGTCAGAGATCTCATATCTCCTGATAAACCATAACTCATTAAAATCCTTTTTGTCCTTGATATAGGCTTCATTTTGGTCTTGTACAGTTTGGATTGTTGGGTGTTTTTTTGAGGGGTGGGGTGATTGAGGGGAAAGATTGTGGGGTTTTGTTGGGTTTTGGGTTTTTGTGGGGTTTTCTGCCCCCTGAAGTTGACATAATGACACACAATAATCCAAAGTGTTTCACATTCTGGAAAACAGAGCAAATATCTGCCATCAGTCCTTGTCATACCAATCTAGTGCATCTTGTGCTCCAAATTTTTTTTTCAGCCAGTTTCTAAAATAAACACAGTTTATATAGATTTACATTTATGACTCTTGCCACTGATGAAAATGTTACTACTTCTCTCACTAGAGGGATAGAGCTTTGTGTGTCAAATCTATTACATCATTCAGCTTCAAAGAGCACATCTCTGGTGTCATTGGTGCTGTGGGAAAAAAGGAAGAAAAGCACCCAAAACCCCGTGTAAGACTAAGAAAAAAATGGGAATGCTAAGGAAACCCAGAACACAGACAGGCCTTGAATCAATATGGCCACTGGGTGTCATTGTTTACTCCACCATGTAACATTCATCCCTCTAAACATGAAACGCAGCTGGATGTAGACAAGTCTATTCAGTTATTGTCTGAAACTGGTGATCTATTTATTAGCTGGCAAAGGATACATACTTTTTTTCTTTAAGTGGAATAACCACATAGATATTAAAAAGTAATTTATCTTATTTTGTCTTGTTCAATGCTTCTTAGACATTGAAGTTTGTTTCTATAAACATGTCCATTAGTTCCTTTTCTTTTAAGCAAGCAGCTCTTTTTATAAATACATTTAATTTATTATGGAAAAGAATGACACTAGATCAATGATATTGCAAATTACAGTTCAGAGATCAGACAGACTAAGATGCTGACAGTGGAAATATTTACTCTCCTCATGACATTTATCCTTCATTTGGAAAAGCCAGCCTACAAATGTTTGTTTCTATCACACGGTATTTCAAGTTATTTTGAAATAAGATCATTTGCTATTGAATAGTCCAACCACCTTTCTAGGTCAGCACAATGAACTGAATTGTGTTTATTTTCACATCAATGAATCATGAATAAAATAAAACATGGTTAGACTTTCAACTGGTAGCTTTTTTATGTAGTGTCAAACATGATTTTACTAAGTCTGTGCTGAGCTAGAAGTCCTGGGGAGAGACATGTCAATTAAATCAGTTCCTTTCCAGCATGCTCAACAGCTTTAATAGCAGATGGATAGGAAGACCAGCTCATAAGCAGAAAGGATAATTCAGTTTCCAGAGCCATTCAGTCTCTGCTCAGGCAGCAGTAGATCAAGAGTGAGTGGACTGGAGTACCTAGATTCTTCCAGCTGCTGTGTGATATATTTGTAGCATGAATCATGCTCTTCATTAAATAGTCAACATTTGCCAAAATTCAGTGCTTCCTGACGTGTGAAATGCATCTCATACTTGCACAAATAAATAACTTCAGTACTTCAGGTCATTTACTCACTTTAAATTGCAACTGTTGATTTTTGTATGGCTGTGAAAATATTTCATAGCTGTTTTATGTTGATGTCAGAAGATAAATTTTCACAAAACAAAGTAAAGAAAAAGGCTTGAAATAGTTGTGCTTAAAGACATCAAAGGAGAAATTGAAAACAGCAAGAAAAGTATAAATTAAATACAATGAATAATAAGAATATTGTTTCTATCTTTACTTGCTAAGCTTATCAGTGCTAAAGTATTTTCTCAAAATAAGTAAAAGCCAGTCCTTTACTATACCAAAAGAAAAAGGGATCTTAAGACTGAATTGTCTTAAGAAATAAAGGCGGACAAAATGCTGCCCTCTCCTCCTGTCTGCCACTTCCATGCTCCATCTCCAGGACTGTGGTTTCTCTGTCTAAAGGCCAGTGGCAAGCTGGCTCACATAAAACACAAACACTGTGAAAGACTCAGTAGCCAGAGAGAGAGGTAAATGAATGTGATAGAATGCTAAAGGAGAGACCAAGATGAGGAGGAATACAAGCCAAGAAGGTCAGACCAAGGTATTAATTTAGGAAAAGTTGTGTGTCTGAGATAGTGTTTTTTATACTCATTTTCCTGTGAAAGTATACATCAATTTGCATAAACAGTAAACCACATTTTTAATCTATTTTGAATTATTTCCTCTGCAGAGGTTTTCTTTTAATTTGAACACACTCCCGCTATTAAGTATTTCCATTTTTTTCTTTCTCACTGGAATTGAGAGGAGATTTTTAATCAAACCTATGGTTTATCTATCTTTTCTGTTTTAATTTTTAAATTTATTTGCATGTCTAATTAAATGTGAAGATTGGAAAGAAGTCTGGATCTTTTGTTTTTTCATTTCTTTTAGTAATAAACTGCATTAAAACATTTATATTTTCCCTCACTGTAGCTGGTTCATGATAATATTCTTGAATCTTTGGCCATTCTTCTGGAAGCAGTCCTCAAGGATGGCAGTTCCATAAAGCTTAGAGGCATTTAGTATGGAACATGTAGCATTACTTTAATTTCATTGTCACAACATATTAGAAGCCCTTTCATGTTTCTCTGGATCTGTTTTTCTCAGTTTAATACCCTTTGTAATAACACTTGGGAATAAGGCACACAGTAAAAACAGATTATATCTTAAATAGAGAAAAAAAAGCTTCCACTCCTTCATTATATTGAATCAGTCTCCCAATTAGAAATAGGGGGATTGAAAAAGATTTGTGACATTTTGAACACTATGTCAATTTTAGAATAAAGTTCTAAATATTTATGAGAAAAGCTTAAAAAAGCAGCTCTCATCTCTCCAGCTCCATGTGGATCTTGTTTCTGCTGCACAGAAGGTGGTTCAGACACTCTTAGCTCTCTCTCGTCTTCTGTAGCCCAGACTGATTATAGACACTCCTGTCATTTGCTCTTAAAGAGCCACTAACTAGAAGACAGCAAATTGCTGTCAGAAGAGCATTCCTGACACAAATTTAAGATTTGGAGACAACATGTGCTTTGGATGCACTATGTATATGTACTTTGATGAGCCAGTCCAGCACACTCTCAGGTTTAATAAAAGTATCAAATGAACAGCTATAAGGAAGTCAGTTCTGTGAATTAGCTCATCTTAAGGATGTCTTGAATAGTTTTTCTTTTTTTTTTTAAGGAACACATTTGGAAGGTCAAAGTCCAAAATTCACAGGAATACATATCTCATTGAAACAAAACCAAAACAAAACAAAACACAAGAATACCTGCTGCTAGAGTAATGCTGAACACCAAGTTCATGGGCTAAGATTAAATAATGATCACTACTTTCCAGATCATGCTAGCAAAAGAGAAAATATTATTTTGTGTAGTTATTTTACTCTTCAATCTGAAGGATTATCTCAGAGATAAGCAGAATATTTGACCTTGTCCTTGTCAGATAGAGATGATGTTCAGTCATCTCTGAATTATTGTTTTATCAAATGAAAATACACCAAGTGCTTTCAACAGCATCTGACCTGGAAACACTAGGCTGACAGTGCTGTACTTCACCTATTAGACTGAGCTTCCAAAGAACTGCTTAGTGGCAGTATAGGTTAAGTATCCTTACAAGCACCTCAATTCCTCAGTGGAGTTTTCATTTTACTCCCAGACATTAAAACAACTGATGGTGGGCAATGAACAATGGCCATTAGTGTAGTGTATCATCCAAGCACTGCCTAACAAATAAAGGTACAATGTACCTGCAAAAGCTTTTGAAGAGTCTTGTACCCTCTTAATACTCTGCTGCTGCTGCCTGAGCAAAGAATATACAAATAGTTAAATGCTGTTTTATTTAATTTTTCACTCACCAGTTCATTTAAAAGTGCACAGGAGACTTGTAATCTAGCAGCTCAGCAAATGAGAATAGATTTATTTTCCATGCAAGCTCAAAGTGTTTGTCATGGATAATGATTAAAATACCAGGGCCTTGGAAAGTCTTTTCTTAATAAATGCACCCTTTAAAAGCTGAACTTCTGCTTGACATATCTGAGGGCATGTGGGTACCTGAGCATGTGTACACTTCTTAATGAAAATATAACTTCAAAAGCCTGGCTAACTATTATTCCTATATGTGTATGTATAAAGATGCATTAGAGTAATTTCTTAGTTTTATTGTCTCACCAAAATACTGCTAGCTTGTATGTCCCTGACAAATAGGAAAAATGAAAGACTTTAAAATAATATGAGCAATTTTCTTTTTCCCTTCCTTGTTCTCTCCCTCCCTTCCCTCCTTTCTTACTTGTCATACACTTCTATTCTTTTATACCATCTGTGCTACTGTCTCCAATGGCAGCAATATTAGGTATTCCACACTTCTAGCATAGTAATTAATAATTAGTGCTATAGCTGTTATTTCCATGCAAAAAGGCACCTCTGAGAAACCTCAAGTGAAATAGATTAAATAATATTTTACCTTTTAAAACAGAAATACAGGACATCAAAAATTAGGAATTTTAGGCAAGGTCATACTAGACTACTTCTTTGACTTTCTGTCCTGCAGCAAGTTAAGGTTTCAGTAATTACATTACAGCTTTCTTCATAGAGTGCAAAAGACATGCAATTAGAACTGAGGAAATATAAGAAAAAATTATAGTGAATATTTACAGTGAGGAAAGTTGGTTGTACCACTTGTACTGAAGTGATCCAGAGTAACATAATTACTGTAAATAATTCTCCCACTCTAATATTGGAAAAATATGCTTTATGAATATTTTGGTTCTCTTGGTTCCTTAATGCAAATAGATACTCTCAAGCAATGAGCAAACAGAGTATCTGATAGACCTTCAAAACAATAATCAGTGAGCTATGAAATTAATTTTCTATTAAAAAATATTAAAAGTATAATGAAGTTACAGACTGGTGGCCTAACTTATCTGTAAAACCTTAAGATTAATAGAAATCATAGGTCTTAACTTAAAAAAAAATTCACTTATGACCACCAAAATGCTTGCATAATCTCTATAAACACAACATATTTGGGGTTTATTCATGTTTATATCACAGATTTCCTGATTATATGCTGATTTCCTTCTCAGAGCCATAATGTTCTTATAAAATAAATCAGTAAGCCAACGTTTATCATTCACATCATCTGCTCAAAACAGATGCAAATGAAAAGCAAATTCTATTAGACTACCATAAGTGCTTTTTAAACAGTAGAAGTGCTTAGAAGTAGAACAGCAAAAGCATTTAGTGAGCATTAAGGGGTAGCTAGATTGCAAAATGCTGCTTGATCCCCATACAGAGAACAATAGTAACTTATGCTCTTAATTGCATTCTGTTTTATTCAAATGCATGTGTTGCATTCATTTTATCTAAATTGATGTGTTGTATGCCTGTCTGTACAGTAACAATGCTGCTTCAGTCAAAGACTTCAAAATATAGAGCTTTATTTGATGGTGTAGTAGTTGAAGATTAGAAAGGATAAAAGGATGATCTTTCATATCAAGGTTTCTGGCATCAAATCACATGGATTTAACCCATATTTTTGCTTGCATAGGAACTATGGTGAAAGAAGATAGTAAACTAAAAGTAAAAAATTGTTGTCTTGCTTGATGTGATAAGAAAGAGAATGCATCATTTTTGTTAAAAAGCATTTCACTCACCGGATAGCTTAATTTTTAAAAGATCTATACAGTATTATGACCATGGATAACATTTGTAATAGCAAGCAATAAGAATTTAGTCTCATGCTTTGTTACACATGATCGTCACTTTCTGTGGTCAGAGAAGAAGTATTTCTCTGTGCAAAGTTATATTCTCACCATAGCTTGTCGAAAAGCTTGTCTTTTGTATCACCAGGAAGATTTAAGTCTTTCTAAAACAGTAGTTGTGGGACATTGCTGTAAGTGAGTAACGACTTGGACACGATATCATGAGATACATTGGACATGATGGAACAGTGCATGGCATATTAAAATTTTTAAAAATTTCTTTTGGTCTGCCTTAATTTAATATAATTTTACATGTTTTAAAATATGATCGTTTTCTCCCTTAGTTATAAAGCATTAATTTTCCCATCTTCTAACATCACTCCCACTGGCCACTTTAAGTCCTTGGATAAGAGGAAATTAAAGGATTTATCAGTGTCAGGATAAAGAGGGGTAGATGTTAGCAAGACAAAGAATTTCCAGCCTTCAGCACATGACTCGTGTTCTTATGGAGATCTGCTCCACGTGACAAGTGACTTGAGATAAAAAATGAAAATGAGTCCTTTCAGTATTCTAATATTTCCTATAGCAGAGCTTGGAGAAAGTATGGAATTGGAAACCTGAAGCAGAGTTATGTGGCTCAACTCTGAATTTTGAAAGTCTTGCTTTATTAAATGTTAGAAAATGATACTTGTATTAGAATATGGTACATTGTTCAAAAGCAATTCCACTGTCAGAGAACAGTGTGTTCTCTTCAAACTATTCCGTGGAGAACATCTATTTTATTGAGCCTTGAATTTAAGTGACAAGCCATATAAAATTTGGCCTAGATAAAGTCTCTATAAGAAATCATTCAATATAAAAGGTTAAAATTAATTTATATCGAATTAAATACATGAGCAAAGATATTATAGGAGATTTCTAATATTGTGTCAATACCCTAATGTTCTGGTCCTGGGCTGGCTCAACTCAAAAGAAAAGCTGTTAGTTACGCAGGGTTTCAACATCCTATGAGTTTGATTTTTGGGTGTCCTTAATTTACACCACAGCCCTGAAAATCCAGGACACAGAGCAACTGCTTTTAGCTCTTCTATCCTCTTGCTAGGAAAACCAGTGACAGACTGATTCTCTCAGGCAGTCTCAGGACTCATCTTTCATCCTTAAGGCAGAAAAATGCAGAGTTGGAAGTATGAACAAGCTATGAGCTAGTTTTTCTTCCATGCTGATTATTTATATGCTAGAGAAAAATGAGCTGCACAGGTGCCATGAACACATAGTGTACAGACTGCAGTGTCAGGGAGATTCCTGTCTGTCCATGAAGGGAGCTTCAGAAAAAACCTGTCCTGTTGATAAAAGGAACCTGGACAATGGGCTGTATGTATCCCACTCTTACACCCAGGACTTGGGAGTCACCTAACCATCATCAACAAGGAATATTTCTCATCACCTGGAGTCTCTGGACCACTGCCAAGGGGCTGACAGAGGTGACATGAGGGGTAGGGGTGACCTGTGACCAGCAGAGACTATGAGAGATAAGCTTGTTCTCAACAAACAACTCTATCTGCCTGTGCTCCAGCCACTGAATCCCAAACTCAAATTAGGTACCCATTGATTTCCTTTGCAGCATGTCACTGTCACTTGTAGCATGTCTAAATAAAACTTAAGCTGTCTGAGACAAATATTTTAACACAGAATTCTCCAGGAAGCTTCAGCCCAATAATATAATAATATTTTAGTATTTCATCTCAGGGGAAGCAGTTTGCCTCACATTAAGACAATCACTCAGTTTAAAACAAGATATTACATCTCACATTTTCCTTGTTGCCAGGATAATAGGCAAAAAAAAGAGGCTGCTCTCCTTGTTTCGTGTCAATCTTTGCCTGTACCTTCGTCTTTTCACAGACAGAGTGTAACTCAAAGTAACTCCTACTGTGTTCTAACAGTGTCAAGGCTACTGTAAACTGAGCAACCATAGGCAACAGAATTAGCAGAGTAAAATGTGGTTACTGAGCTAAAGAGGGAGAGCAATGACAGCAACACACACAGACCTTCTTAGGGAAAGAAGGCATTTTATTGGGATCACGAGTACAAGCAGAGCTAAGGCAAGACAGTATCTCACTGGATAATTGAGAAAATGCCTCTGGGACAGTACTTCAGAATGAGTCTCACAGTCGGCACCAGGTGTTAATCTAATGTGATTAATTCCATTCTATTTTGACCAAATTATCATCCTGGGAGAATGTCTCTCTACCGGAGCTGAACAAGCTATCAGCTTGGGAATGGAGCTATGAGACAACCAGGAGCAGCTCCAGCCTGGGAATGATTTTCCTGGCTGTAATTTTCCTAGGTCTCTAACAGTGCGTCCACAGTAAAATATGATCTTTAAGCAATTTTATGAAGTATGAATTGAACCCAACTTATATGTACTTTCACACCAAATGCAAAGTGGTTGCTTGCTGCAATTAATATAAAATAAATTGTGCCAGTCATTTGCAATTATAAAAATATTCTGTCCTTTGTTGTTTAATTCTGAAAGGAAACTCAATCAACTAAGGTGTTGCACTAAAGCACAGGGAATGAGGAAAAGCAACAAGCCCAGAGCTGAACCAGAAACCTCTGTTCTGATGCATCACTTCAACATCACTGAGTCCTGCAGCACCTTCACTTTATGCACTCTTACGTTGAAACTTTGGCTGCTTATCTTTCAAATTTTCTTTAGAAGGTGCTCAAGCATTTTAGAGAATTGTAAATTTGCATGATTTTCTTTGCTCTGTTTTCTCCAAAGTCACGGATGAAAGCAGATGTCATCCTAAAGTCAGTTGAGAGATTTCTATTTACTTCAGTTCCAGATCTGACAGTTGAGAAACTGATGTATCAGTACATTCAAATCCTAAATTGCTTCGATAAAATAAACTGTAAGACCATGGTCTGGTCTTTTAACTGTGAAGCAATTTCTGTAATATCAAAGAGACTGTTGATATGAGTAAAGAATACAGAAATAGAATTAATATCAGAATTGTTTCCAAAGAATTAAGGAATTATTCCTATGGAGGATACTAGATTTTATTTATATAAAATTAAGTCTATAAATCTACATATAAATGCAATTATTTATATTTAGATTTAGATTTAGATTTAGATTTAGATTTAGATTTATATTATGTATATTAACTGAACTATATATATGTATGCACAAGATATAGAGGGTTTATTTTTTGTTTTTTGTCTTTTCTATAAAAATTATACATGTACATTTTTAATCTTGAAATGGCGTCTATTCTATATCACTGAAACAGGTAGATTCCTATGTAATATTAGATTATAATAGATTATTATTATTATTATTATTATTATTATTATTATTATTATTATTATATTTTTTGTTTTGTTTTTCTCTTCCTCCCTCTGGATATCTAGATACAATAACTTTCATATTTCTTTTAATTCAGCATTTAGCAGCTTTACTTTGCTAGTTAACTTTAGTCTTCCTTACCACAGTTTGTATCTGTATTTAACTATCCCCAAAAGATCAGGTACTAAGATTTCAGATATCTAAATGGCATGATAAGATTCAAAGTTAAAGAATTTAGAATGAGGAAGGGAGAGGATTTAGTTTCAAGCTTTTTGTATTAGTTTTTATATTATGAAATTGTTGTTTGAGGAGAAAGCAAAGGGCATTATAGGCAAATCATGCCCTGCTCTTGGCAATTATATCCCAATATCTGTTTCTGGAAGCACCTGTCCCTGTTTTAATTCCTCAAAGTCTCTATTTGATATAAAGCCACATATTCAGGTAAACAAAAAGTAATTTGAGTATCATGTTGCAGCCTAGTGTAGGTAACCAAAGTGCAGGTCTGTCCCCAGGAGAGGGATAGAAAAAACTGGCTCTGTAACAAAACATCTCACCCTACATATGATACAACACTGATCTTGACCTGCACACCTTGTTTTTTCAAAAATGTGTGGCAAATTAGTTTTTTCAGAAATGCTGTAACATTGGGCAGGGTAATCAAACACTGGAATGGTGTGTCCAAAGAGGTTTTGAGATCTCTATTCATGGAGATATTCAAAAGTCAACCAGATACAGCCCTGAGGTTGAATTTTGTTTGAGTAGAGGGCTTGGCCTGTGTGACATGCAGAGGGAACTTGCAGCTTCAGCTCGTCTGTGATTCTGTGATTTGTTAGTTGAGTCAGACCTTACAGTAGTTATTGATCTTACATGATTTCATAAAGTTTCTTTCCTGATAAATTCCAAAATGTTTGAGCTTGTGACCTGTCACACAGGTTGAATAGATGAAAACAAAGCTGAATAGTGCAACTGAAAATCAATATACAACGAGTACACCTGATGGATGTAACTATGAGTTAGTCGTTCTTTCAGCTGTCTGGACTCACAAAGCAAAAAAACCCCACAACCAATCAACCAAATTTACAGCCTGAAAAATATGAGTCATTAGAAATAGGTTCCAAAACATTGACAGTGAATAAAAGGATATTTTTCCTACAAATATTTCCTTTCTGCCAGAAGATAAGAGTGAGACTGAGTTTCCCAAGATGAGTTCTGAGACAATGGAAAGGATACACCAGAGGCTTGCCATGACTGTGAGGAGCATGGGACACACAACAGAATAGGAATGTTTGAGGGAGCTGGACTAGTTAGGAATTCTAAAGCATAAGAAGGAGTATGCCTGAGGTTGGTTTGGGTTATGAAGGCATAAAGAAAACTCATTTTGTTTATGGGAAACAGTAAAAGGAAGAGTAATGGCCACATATGTCACTCAGGAAGTACAAGCTAGGAATAAAAAGATGTTCAGTAGGAGGGAAGTGAACACTGAGCAGATCTGGACTCCCCATATTGGAGATTTTCAAGGCTCAGCTTGACATAACCATGGATGGCTTGATAAGCCTGCCCTTGGTCAGATGTATGCAACCCCCTTTTTTCTTCACATGACTTGAAAAAACTTGTAACTTTGGGATTTGTAAAGCAGGCACTGCAGCAACTAAGTCTCAACCAATGCAGGTGTTGGTTTTTCTTAAGTAGTGACGGCCAATAAGAGTCTTTGACAGAAAACATTTTGTGACGTGGCCCAGAGTGGTTTACAGCATCTAAACTAAACAGATTTATCTAAAAGACATATTTATTTTCTTGAAATACTATTCTATCAAAGGGCAATCTTCAGTATAAGAAGGCAGACTGACAAGTAGATATTCTGAACCCTGAAAAGGAAA
This sequence comes from Sturnus vulgaris, assembly GCF_052056855.1. Classification (NCBI taxonomy): domain Eukaryota; kingdom Metazoa; phylum Chordata; class Aves; order Passeriformes; family Sturnidae; genus Sturnus; species Sturnus vulgaris. The sequence goes on from NC_142244.1 coordinate 98,503,233, forward strand.
AAATTAATTTTTTGAGAGCTGTGAGCAAATTAGATTAGAAGAAAGACTCCAACTGCTCTAGCATTGCCAGGAAAAAAAATACACTGGAAGAGCTAAACAAATGCAACTCTTTTAAAATAAGGCATTTGAATAGTTTTATTTATTGATTCAGATATTCAGTGGTGTTTGAGTGCTATTTTTATAATATCGTTTTAAGAGGCTGAAAGGCTAATGTGCAGGTACCAAAAAGGTATTCCTGACATGCACAGCCCTTATTCACAGAATCTAATTTTAAGCACACCTGATTTCCACTCCTTAATAAAGAGCCAGTCTTTTTATTCCTCCCTTGTTCAATGCTAGAAGGAAATCCCTCTCAATGACCATTGAGAACAGCCACAATGAAAGGATCTCAATCTTTATAATGAAGACAGACTAAAAGTAGCCTCTTAATTTATGGCCCCATGCAAAGCAGACATTTAAAGCTTACCCACCTTCAAATGACAATTGCATTTTCAAGTACTTATTTTATATCTGTGCATAATTACATTAGTATTTTGTGTCACTAAGGGCTCTTAAATGTATCTCTCCATTGTGTCAGCAAATCTCATAGTTTATTTGTATAAACTGTAGTGTAAAGATATATGACACATTTAAATGTATCCAGATTGGAAAACGTGACTGGTAGTGTACTTTAGAAGTCTTTCTACATGTCTACGTGCATCTGAAGCCAGAAACAAAAGCCTTTCCAGCTGTGACCAATACTTTACTTTCCATAATTTCTCATGGAATTCCACCCAAAATAATATTTATTACACTGAAAACTAATATTAATTTGCTGTCATATATGCTTATTGCATAATCTTCAAAAAATTTGATCTTGAAGTTTACAATCTATTAAGAACAGTTCTGTAAGTGAAAACATACAAACACAGAAAAGCAAGCCAGCAAAATTGCCTGGAACACCTAAAGGCTAACTAATCAACCATAGTGAAAACTTTTAATTTCCTGAAATATTTTCAGTCTTAAAACAGTGCTTCAAAGCAGTCTTTGAGGATTAGGTGTTTTTCATATGAAGTACAAAAACATATTTTACCCCATTAGAATAGCAGAATTATATACTAAGCTGTGTTATTCTTTTGAAATATTCAAACAAAATATTTGGTAAATTAAGCTGGACAGGTGAACTTGTTTTTGAATACTTCGATGGACAAGGGACCATCAAATATATTCTTACACAGAGAATAAAACTAAATGCAAATTCCTCTTTCCCTCAGTATCTGTCTCTCACCTTCTTTATAATTCTATCCTCCCTATTATTTTTCTATAGTAACTGGAAGCTATCCCAGTATGTCTCCTTTAAGTCACTCTCAGATCTCAGATTAATCTTCAGATAAAATTAATCCAATATAGAAGTTAATTTCTGAGTTACTGATCTAGAGTGCTTTTTGATTCAAAGTGAGCATAATCACTTCTAGCTTGAAATCACAGAATGGAAGTCTAAAACAGCTGAGTGGATAAAAGAAATTTGCTCATTAAATCTTTCAGGGAAGGACTCAGCTTTGCTACTGTTGCAGAAACTCAAGATACTGGGATAGAGGGAAGAGAGTGAAGGAAAAGACTGTACTTGGGATATACCTGCTGTTATAAGGCATATAATGAAAGTGGGAAAACTTTAGCTTATAAAATAACATGGACTGACCAAGTGACATGGCTAGTGTCACTGAAAGATAGGTGTGAATTGGTCTAGATTGGAAGGAAGAAAACATAATTTATTTACCATGTATGCTCAGCTGTTCGTCTTCCACGGGACTGTATTCCTCCCATGTATGAAAACTGAATGGGGATAATGATTTATTTTTACCAGATTATCAATCTCTCATGTCCCAAATAAATTTTGAAAAATTTTACTGAATAAAGCCTGAAAAGACAAATTTCCACTCCTATTTAGCTCATCCTTTAACAAAAGTGACACTATAACCATCCACATTATTTGAGACTATTAGGTTTACATGGAATTTTGCTGTGGTTACATGAAGTTTTCTTCTCAGCTGAGAAGATGAATTGACAATAACTTCTGCAAGTCTCAGAACTGGTCTGCTTTTGCCTTTGTGAATGTTTCAGAGAGCCAGAAACAAAAGGAAGCTGAGACAATTCAGTACCCAAGTGATGCAAGGGCAATCATTCCAATTAGTCTGAAAAAAAAGAATGGGTTAAGAACCCCACAACTAAACCTACAAAATCTTTATATTTCTCTCTGTTTTCTTCTTCAGAATTAATAAGACAAAATAAGCATGATTTTGTCCTTGTTGGTGGGTGATTTAAGGTACAGAATGCTGTTGTCATACATTCCTGAGTATGAAATGGGAACAGAATTTGAATTATATGATTTTTCTCCTATATATATATTGACTTGTGACAAAATAATTTCTTTCAGGTTAAAACAAAGGACATTATAAAAGCTATCCATCACTCAGGAAGACAGCTGTTGCTACAGATTGCATAAGGTAACAAGAAGGAGAAGTTCAAGGTTCTGTGTGGGTTGATGAATGACTGAATATCCTTCGCTTCCATGTTTTCTATGCAATTTTTTCACTTACAAAAGTGAAAAAATACCTCCAAACTGCAGCAGTTAACATGGCAAGTCACTTGGAGCAATATCTGACAGAACACTTCAAGGTTTTTTTTGTGCGGAGCAGGATTTATGTTTGATTTGAAAAAATTACATCACTGCATATAAAAGGACTATATGCACAGTATGTTGTGCAATATATATATGAAAATTTTACTTAATTTTTCAGTTAGAGGCGATGTTTTGAAATAATACATCCTTGATGTTCTTGATCAGGTTGATGTTTCATGATTTATATGTATAACAAATAACAATGAAATGCTCTGTATCTAGCTACTTTAAAATATTTTAATAATAACCTAAGCCTGTGACAAATTCAACTTGCCCCTGGTTCATCTGAAATACAGAAATTAAAAAAGGAGAGTGAAAAGATTTAAAATTTTAGAAAAAATTAGAAAAAATAAATATATGCAATTTGGTCTTCACACTTTTGAAAATACACCACATAATAGATGTTCATAAAAGAAAAAAAAGATGCATTGCCACAAGTTTAGATTTTTCATCGTGTGAATGTCAAATGCAGATATTTACCTTGCATTTTGATCTGTAGATGTCGTTAGAGATTTATGTGAAAAACAGAAGTGAACTTTTTCAGAATCATCAAAAGGATTACTAAATAATTAAAAATACTAGTATATACTCCTGCAAAAAAAATCCTTAAAATTATTTATTAATTAGTTGTGATTGACAGCGATCCACAAACTTGTCAAATAGTAGCATTTCGGTGTTGTTTGGTGCTTTAATCTTTGGATTTTTTTTTCATAGAAATTAAGATAATTTTCCCACCTCATATAGTGTTAAAATCCCTAATGGTACACTACAAAAAAGCTTTTATGTACTTCACAGCATTATTCAAGGTCAGGGACATACTCTGTCTGTACTTCAGTGTCTAGACCATGTCTGCTGTAGCAGAGACAACAGAAATCAAACAGATGTGACAAGAAGAGAAACAAAAAATCCCTTAGACACTTAGACATAACAATGAGGGAGAGGAATTAGTCAAATTAGTATCAAAAATATACCAGTGTTATGACTGTCAGAAATTAGATTTTAAAACATAGATATAGTCCCAGAATCCAAGCTAAAGCAACTTGCTAAGGATGTCAATGTGTGTATATACATAGATATGTATCTCACTTATAATATTAATATATTAATAATAATTAATTAGTATGCAAAATTAATTATCTAAAATTTACAAAGTACTCAATGTTGAGACAATGTAGTCCATTTTATATTATTAACACCAGCTTTCAGGAATTAAGAAAACTGGTCAAAGTGTTTTTCTGTGACTTCAGCTAAATTGGATCTCTTGCGTAATTAACTTTTATTTGATTCTTTCAGGACCTGCATTCAGCTGAGAAGCAAGCATTCAGCTTATCACTGTATTTTTGGCTAGTAAGCCAATTTATGGACAGTTGGAGTCTGAGGGTTTTTTTGTCAACAACAGTGCAATACATTTATATTAAAATAATTTTTTAAAATGCCTGAGGCAGCATAAATCTGGTCCCATAATGTTACAATATCTTTGTTCTGATATCTAGGCAGGTTATGCTGTAGCTGCACCTTAGTGGTGAGCACGTCAGTTATATCTGTGTCATAACACAAACCTGCTGAAGGGGTATTCAATGAAATTATAACACATTCAAAATCTTCTCTTTCCTCCGTAACATTACTGAGTCATCAATAGAAAAAACAGTACCTATTTTCCCACTTCTTATATGATTAGAATTTAATCTCAGAAGACTGTCTCAGAAACACATATTTTGGATTTCTTGCGCCAATTGAATTTTGAAGCAGTTCATATAACTGAGCAGCTGTTCTGCTCTTCTGGTTTTGAAATGGAGCAACAGACTTGGCTTCAAAATCAAGAAAACTGATGAGTTCTCATGAGTTTCCTTCAATTGTAGAAATCAATGACTCATTGCTTATTACTGCTTAGAATGTTGAACTCAGTTATGACAGGTTCATATTATCTTATAAGTTGTTTTTACATTGTTGTGGTTCACAGATAAGATTTTTAAAATAAATCCTTCTTGAAATAATTTCTCTCTCGTCAAAACCAGTATTGTTTCCATGACTTAAATAGAAAGGAAACAAATAATTGAAAGGAAATTGATAATAAATGAGCATTTGATGGTAATATTTCACTTAGTTGATTCTCAGTTTGTACAGATTTACCTGTTGGGAGAGAGACTGTATTTATTCTTGATCACTTCTAGAAAAAGAAATACAAGAACATTGTGTTAAGAGAATATAGTCAACACTATGACTTGAAATCAATGTGGATTTTACAACTGAATACAGAATGGGAATCTGGACCCTAAAGCAGCAGAGGAAGCAATTTAAAGTTAGGATTAAAAAACAGATAGGAAAATTACAAGTGTTTTCCAACTTTTATATTTTACCATTCTCATTGTCACTAGTTCTCTAGATGTAACTATGAACTGTAATGAAAACTCATCTTGCAGTCTATTTTTGACTTTTTTCGGTCCTTTTTTTTCCATCCTGTATACTTTGGGACATGGACTAAAGGGCAAATTTCTTCACTCTATATTTTGTTTTTCTTTTTAAATTTGGAGTAAAATTTTCAGAGAAACTAAACTGCTTGAGTCCATGGAATTCTAACTATGTATCAAAACACTGACATTATTTTAATTTCTGGAACTGAAAGAGGTTTCCACCTACTGGTGCAAAAAACTTCATTTTTCAGATACTTGCATTGTATTTTTTTTCTTTCCATATCCTGTCCTTTCCATGACCTGATAAGGAGTTATCCTTACTCCACATGAAAACATTTCGATAACCTCTTTGAGCTAGGGAGTTTATTCAAATAACTAGTTTTCATTTATTCATATACATATTCATATGTTATATGTAATAGTTTTTTTCCCAGTCTTCCCTATATCTTAAGTTGTTTTGATCTGTTTTTTCCTTCTCTAATCCTTCAGTCATTAGGAAATGACAAACATTAGTCATATCCCTTGTGGCTTTTGTATTTTTAGGCTGAAGAAACAATGTACTTTTAATTCCATGTTTTAAATTAGTTTTCATCTCCTTTATCATTCAAGTAATCCTTCCTTTTGTGTTCTCACATTCCCATCCATTTGTTTTCTTAAATATGAATTGAATTGTATGTATGCTATTCCTGATACCTTGTCACTACTGTGTATGCTTCCCTTTTATTACTGGATGTTTCTGTCAGCTCTTCAGCACTGCCTTTTTTTTGACTTGTCTTGCCATGGGAATACATAGCTCTCTGTTGATCAATTACTACAAGGGTTTAGTTTTTCATTCAATTGCTCCCAACAAGAAAGAAAGTTCTGCTTGCCATTTTTCATTTTGTGTTACTGATTTCCAGCTTGTATGTTTGTCTGCTCATAAATGGTTGGTATTGGGAGGAGCTGTGAAGGTCATCTTGTTCCAGCCCCCCTGCCATGGACTGGGGCACATTCTACTATAACAGGTTGCTCAAAGTCCAATCCAACCTGGCTTTGAACATTCCCAGGGATATGGTAGCTGTAATTTCTCTGGGCAACCTGTTCCAGAATCTCATCACTCTCAGGAAAGAATTTCTTCTTAATGTGTAGTCGAAACTTGCTCTCTTTCAGCTTAAAGCCATTACCCCTTGTCCTACCACTACATATCATTGTAAAAAGTCCCACTTCTGCTCTCTTGCAGATTTCTTTTAGGTACTGGAAGGTTTCCAAGAATTTTCTTTTCTCCAAGTTGAACAATCCCAGCTTTCTCAGTCTGTCTTCACAGGAGTGGTGCTTCAGCCATCTCATCATCAAAATCATTCAGTTTTTCCTCCTTTATTGCACTTTTTTTCAATAGAAGTCATCCTTTCTGAGGTGCTGCAGTCAAAACACATTACTATATACCAGTATTGGAGAGGGTTTTTTGTTTGTAATTGGTTCTTTGGGGTTTTTATAAAAGTATTTAATATAAGTGTTGTGGAGTAAAACTATTAGAGTGTTTTCTAATGGATTCCAAGAAGTCATATTACCAGTCCAATGGTCCTGTATTAATTTATACATCTAATTAACTGTAATGAATGCAAGACACTTGCATGTGTAAATACTTCAGTTCTTTATGGTTTGTTTGTTTGGCAGTGCATAAGCTTCTTGGTGCCAATCTTAATTAATGACTGTAGTGTAGATATTTGTAATAATTTACTATAACTTTGACTTGGGGAGTTGTAAGATTTTCTGTATTTGATTTTCAGTTATGCAATGTAATTATTGAGATTGTGTAGTGAAAGACAGAAATTTTAGGGCAACAGCCCATAAAATTACAAATCTGTTTGATGGAAAAAAAGTTAACATTGATCTGCAGAGCGGAATCTTGGTTTAGCTGTACCCATTAATTCTTGAATTTCTTGGAAATACACTCCAAGGACCTTGTCATTTTAGCATTTTACCTAACAGTTAATATTGCACAGTGAATGGTTTGTTAGAACATATGTTTTCTCTTTTCAGTAGCCTTTTAGTCTCTATTCCAGTTTTGCCTTCATTTCTGATATATTCTCTGTTCTCTGCTATAACAGAGTGAGGCATAATAAACCTAAATTCTTAGCACTTTCTAGGGTGAATATTATTGTCAGGATATTGTTATACATTTTCCTTTTAGCTGGGGGCCTTCATTCCAATTCTCACTACACTCAAGAGATCTCATTTGGATCTAATTTTGACTTAGGTTGGGTATATTTTCAGCAAAGCCCAATGAATATATTTGTAATGAAACACACATTGTGCTGGATGGGAAATGACATAATGCAAACAAATCTGTTGTCTTCAAAATAGCTATAGTATCTACAAATCAACCTGAAAGCTACTGTGTTTTAGATTTTCTTGCTGTTGATGGTAAGGGAGTTTAATTTTCTGAAGCTTACTGAATATAATAAATGCTGCCAGAAAAGATTTCAGCAAATGTTTTTCATTACAAAAGTCAGAATGACAAGTAAGTAAGTATAGCGAATAGCAACAGTAATGTGAAAAAGATTATGCCCTCTGGTAGCCAAAGTATTTATTTCTGATCTTCTTTTTCATTGAATGAAAATTACTTGCCCTATATTTGGAAATTTTACAAAGGTGTTAATCCAGTATAAGTTATATAAACCTGTGAGCTGAGTAAAATATAACCCCTTTTCTTGTATATATTGCTGTACTTAGAATTATATCACAAGATAATTCAGGCTGTGAGGAACTTCAGGAGGTCCCCAGTCCAATCCCCTGCCCAAAGCAGGGCCAGCTCTGGTATCCTCACAGCTTGATGTAGCCAGGCCTTGAATCCCACCAAGGACAGAGGTGACACAGCCTTTCAGGAAAATCTACTGCACTGCGCCATTGTCCCTACACAGAAACAGAGTCTTTTAATAGTTAGACTGAAGCTTTCCTTCACCCATTCCCTTGCCCCACTGTGCCACAAGCACCTCAATCTCCTTGGTGGGCTCTCGTAGGTGTTGAGTGTGTGGTGCACTGGAAGGCACCCATTCTCCAGCCTAACCCAGCCCTGCCCTGACAGTATCTCCTGCTGGGACAAATGCTCCAGCCCTCACCACCTCGGGACTCTCCCCTGAGCTTCTCACCATTTGCCTACATCTCTGCTGTGGTGGAGGCCAAAATTTGATGCAGTCTTCAAAATGCCTGAAAAATGCCACATATTTTTAAGTTTCCCAGTCCTGTCCTTCAATTCACAGACCATGTCTCTGTTCATAGACTTCAGGAGCTGTTCACCACCTTTACTTTTAGGGCACATCATGGGGTCATGTTTGCCTCACTGCCCATCAACTTCTACTAAAACCAGGTTGCTCAAAGCTCCATCCAACCTGGCCTTGGACAATTCCAGAGACAGGGCAAATTATTGAAGGGAACTGCATAAATTTGGTCTCCAGATTGCAAATGACTAATGGTATTTTTAATTTGGAGTGGTCAGTAAAGAGATGTATACATACAGTAAATGTTCTCTCATTGACAGAACAAGAGGCAAAAGGCTCAAGTTGAAATACAGAAATTTTCGGTTCTTTACTCCAGACTCATTCACCCTCACCCTCATACATCTGCCATTTGCTGAGCCCTACTTTCTTTGCATCTACAATAAGATGCTGCAACTGGTCCTGGAGTCCAGGTCAGATGAGGAGGAGAATAGAATAGAATAGAATAGAATAGAATAGAATAGAATAGAATAGAATAGAATAGAATAGAATAGGAATATTTCAGTTGAAAGGTACTACCACTATCATTAGTCCAACTGGCCAATTCCAGGGCTAACCAAGATAAAGCCTGCTATTGAGGGCATTGTCCAAATTCCTCTGTAAACACTGACTGGCTCAGGGCACTGACCATCCAACTCAGAAACCTGTTCTGGTATTAGATCTCTCTCTTGATAAGAAATGCTTCCTGGTATCTAATCTAAACCTCCACTGAAGCAACTTTGAGCATTCCCACATATTCTATCAGTTGATTCCAGGGACCAACACCTCTGAATCCTCTTCACCTCCTCTGGAAGTTGTAGAGAGCAATGAGGTCACCCTTCAGCCTCTTCCTCTCTAAACTAAACAAGCTCAAAGTCCTCAGCCATTCTTCTCAGGGCATGTCTTCCAGCCCTGTCACCAGTTTTGTTGCCCTCCTCTGGTGCATTCAAGGACTTTCACATCATTATTCAATTGTGACTGCACACAGCACTGCAGGTGAGGCCACAGCAATGCTGAATACAGTGGGATAATAATTTTGAGCAGCTGGTGATGCTGTGCTTGACCTAGGATAGGGTTTGCCCTCTTGGCTGCCAGGGCATCCTGCTGGCTCCTGCTGATGCCAATCAGCACCCCCGGATCCTTTGCTGCAGGGCTGCTCTCCATCCACTCCCTATTTATCCATAGTTGTGCCCAGAGATATTCTGTCTTAACATGCATGTCAGAACATGGCATTTTAGCTTCTTAAATTCCATCCCAATAATCATTGCCCAGTGCTCCAATCTATCTTGACACCTCTGCAGGGTGTCTTGTCCAGAAATTCAACAGCACCTTCCAATTTGATACCATCAACATACTTGCAAATGCTGCACTCACCTGCTTCCTCCAGAGCACTGATACTGTATAGAGCAGAAACAGCCCTAGAACTGAACCCTGAGGAGCATCAGTGATGACCAGACACCAGCCAGATGTGGCCCTGTTCACTAAAACCCTTTGAGTCCTCACCTTCAGACAGCTCTCCCGGCACACTATGAGATCATGTGTCCCACACTTGGACAGCTTGTCCAGAAAGGTGCTGTGAGAGAAAAGTATCAAAAGCCTTACTAAAAAGCAGAAAACTACATCCACTGCCTTCCCTTCATCTAGTAGGTGGGCAAGTTTGTAGGACATCAAATTAGCTAAATAGAACTTTCTCTTTAAAACCCATTAGGCTGACTCTACCTGATGATTGCATTTCTCTTTAAAACCTTTTGATAAGTCCCAGTATAGCCTTTCCATATTTTTCCAGGGACTGAGGTTAGACTAACAGGTCTGTAGTTCCCTGGATCTTCCCTCATGCTTATTCTGTAGATTGGAATGGTGTTCATCAGACTCCAGTCAGCTCAGGGCACATGATGCATCTTGGATGCAGTGTCAGTGGCTCAACACCAGTGCACAATCATTCCACCTCAGACCCTTGTGTCCTCTTACATGGTGTGGGCCATCCATTTAAGGATGCTCCCCACAATACTCTGCCTGAATCTATACTGCTGAGGTTTTTATATCTGGCTGTTGACAAAGGCTTGCAGTCAGATCAGTCCAGAATACTGTGATAGACCTTTTCAGCAATTTCAGGCCCTGTTTTCATGTTAGCTGCTGATTCAAGATCCATTTAAAAATTCAGTTATTCTCAGTTCTTACTTGTGTTGTTCTTTTCACCATAACTCATCACAGTCATGTCCTCTTTGCATTTGTCTCAGCTTCTGCACAGGGAAAACTGATGATATTTCCATATCACCAGAAAAACAGGATTTGTCTGAAAGTGAAAGAGAATGATGAATGGCCTTTCCTAGAAAAGGATCCTAAGGGTGAAAATAGACACAGACTGCTAAAGAATGACAAGTGTATTTTGCTTAGTCTTCAGTCTCTGGTAATGTTAAACGAAAACATTTTTCACAGATATAATTAAAAATATCTTCTGAAATATGAAAACATAATTTTTTTCTTTTATGCACATTTGCTTCATTTTCATTGCCTTCTCTGCACTTTGCTAAACATTTTCAGAAAACAAAAGAACAAATAAATGATCCAAAGATTTTGCTGCATAAAAATTTAGTGGGCTGGTCATGTGCAAACTGCCTCCCATCTTGGGTGACATGGGAGAACTAACAAAGCTTCAATTGTCAATCTGACAAATGCAGTAAATTAAATCCAAAAGTAACAATCCTGCCATGTATCAAGTGTTTGCCCTCAAATATGTAAAAGGAAAACTTCTTCCAATGTTTTTTCACAGAGAAATATGAACAATTAGGCAAAATATGAGAAAATCTTCAGTTTCCTTTGATTCAGAGGTAGTCTTTTTCTCAGTAGACAAGTCTTTTATCTATCTGGATCTTGTATTTATCTGGGTGTATTAATCTATCTATACTTGTACCTATTTGGATGTATTCCAAAATTCCAGCCTTTTATATGTACTCCATGAAAATAAAAGATTAAAACATGTTTGATCATCATAGTCTTATCAAAAAACAACTTTGATAACAGATAGCTCTAATCATACCCTCAATGTAGGAAATTAATTCCTTCTGTAGAAAGCAGTGTATGTAAACTTTTTATTATGATAGGTTTTTGAAAAGATCATAATGATTTCGATGTTGTATCACAGGTAGCTCTTAAGATTCATCAAAACCACAATTTTTCACCAGCAGTTTATGAAATTTTTGAACTGACTTAAAACATTTCCCAGGTATTCTTTTTTTCTGGCTGTAGAGCACAAAGAAAACCTCTATCTGACCTTCTTGGCTTGTACGTCATTACATTTAATTGATCAATCAGAAGGAAAGGTGGGCAGAAAAATTCCAGAGAAAGATGGGATTAGCTCAGTTGGTTAGAACATGGTGCTAATAATGCCAAGGTTATGAGTTTGATTCCCATGTGAGCCCTTCTCCAGAGCTGGACTAAATTGGACTTGATGATCCTTGTGGGTCCCTTCCAACTCAGAATATCCCGTGAAAATTCTTATTCAAGTTTCATTTAGGTGGACAACTACAACATTAAAAAAATATTCAGGAGGAAAAGCTACAGACACTGAACTCTATCTGTTGTCTCTTTTAAATTACAGAACCAAGAGTCAATGAGCATGGTTGGCCCTAGAATTACTTCTCCAGAATTGGATGGCTTAATCTGGCAATGTCAATTGTCACAATCCTAAAGACCCTAACTTTTTGTTAAACACCCAATGTGCTTCCAGGAATGTCATGCCAGGAAATTATGTTTATGCAGCAATTAAGTTTAGAATCTTCTATAGTGCCAGTGTCTTCTGACCAAAAAACCACCAAATCTAAAACAACAAATTATTATTTTAATTTTACTTTTCTGTTGTATGTTACTTTGCAGTTCTTTTCTCAAATGTAATTTGCTCCACCACTACAGCATCAAACCCGTCCAAGGATTCTGATACTGCAAAAGGGGCTTTTTCCAGCTTTTTAGAACGTGATATCAAATAGACAAAAACTTTCAAGACATTTTGAAGACAAACTAACTTATTAGCTATTATCCAATCTCATTATCTATCTCACAGTCAAAAGAAAACATTTACTAGTAAGTTCAAATACATTTACATGACAGTTTGAGACTATCATGCAGGGTAATATGATTGCAGGAAAACTATGGAAATGACCTTTTCAACATTTTTCTTGAAATATTGCCTTGAACAGCTAAAAATGATAGAGCACTGGCAGTCAACCCTAAAATCAAATGAAATCCACTGAGTGTAGGCACTGAAATAGGGCCAGAGAACCAGAGAAAATTACTCAATAAACCATTTTAGTCCCAAGCTTGTAGACAGTGACTTGAGATGGCAGGTGAACTGGTGTGAAAAAACACAAACTCATCCTTAAGCTTTCTTCCAAAGCTTAAACCAAAATACTATTAAAACTCTGAAACACCACTTTGTGAAATACTGAAAAGAAAACACTTTTTACCTCTGTCATTGATTTTGTTTGTGTGTAAATGCACACATACTCACAAAGCTGTTATTTTCCTAATAGCAATGCAGATTTATGTGCATTTTACTAACACAGTTCTAGATTCAGTCTTCAGGAGTTATAATCTACGTTATTGACATTACTGAAAAGAGATTTATTCTGACATGTGCAAATGTTTGTATATTATATGAATAATTACACTGACATGACTAGACGTGTTTTTCTTCCAAAGTCATAAAATTATTCTCTCTCTAGGAATAAACTACAGTCATTGACACAATTATTTTTATGTTGATGGCATAGTGCTAACTATAACATAAAGTATGGAAAAATCCAAAATAGTATACAAAAGAATATTGTTAAAAGTCAAAATCAATTTTTGTATTTGGTGTAGGTGTTGATGTGTTGGCAGTGCTGCAGGCATGTCCTCTGTGAGAAGAAACCAGGGATTGCCCTATGCTGGACCTAGCTGGTTCCAGATGGCTTTAAAGCAGACCCACTGCAGGACTCAGAGGAGCCCTTTCCCTGTGCCAGCCTCCCCTCCCCTCTGGGTCTGGGTAGATGTGTCTGGAGTGCATGAGTGAGGTGGAGTTTGGCTACGGGGAAGGAAAGCTGATGTTTTAATGTTTACCTCTGTTTTTACTAGCTGAATCTCTTTTCCACAGATAAATCTGCTTTGACCTTGATGGTGTTGCACGTGATATCCTTGTCTTTTTCTCACCTCATTAGATTTCTCGTTCTTGTTTTTATCCCGTTTCTCCTCCCCCATCCTGCTGAGACAGAGTAAGAGAGCAGCTGGGTGGGAATTTAACAGTTAGTCAACGTTACCACAATAAGAAAATGTGGAACCACAATCAGAAAATTATTACCAACCTTGATGATTATTCATAACAAGAAATGTGTCTGGTTTTCAGTTTCATCAATAAGTGTTTGTGGATTCCTTTAAATAATATGAGCAACATGATTATTCCTAGCCTCTCCTGATCTGCTGGCATACATCCATCTTTTAGGATAGCTGAAAGATATATATAGGAGCTTATGTTTTTTTACCTCCAACTTTTACCATGTCTTTTCTGTTAATTGTCTTCTTGATTTTTCCCATTCAGTCAATCACCAACCCCAGAGGATGCTTACTTAGAACATTCTAACTCAATCAAATGTAGCAGTACTTGACTTGAAAAGATTTTTGCTGTGGTTTGACGATGGAAGGTTTATTTCATTTAATCACATGAAAATTTCATGGAAATTGTCTTCCTCGAAGTACATGAGAAGCAGAAACAGATGCACACCAATATGAAAGCCACAGTGTTGTAATCCGACTTTAGCAGAGCTTTCAACAATATTCTAGTGTAATGTATAAGCTCAGCTTATTCTCAGGACCCCCAATAAAATAAAAGTTTATATTAATTTTTTAGAAAACTAAAACATAATAGTATTTTCTGTACTTTGGGAAGGAAGACAATGGGTTTTATTGTTGTTATGTTGAGACCTCTTTAATTATAATATTTGGTATGTTACAAATTGATCTTTCAGACTCCTTTTGTATTGTTAACAGTTAACTGAACCAAATTCAAGTATTTTACTTAATTCATCTGTTCATTTGGCTTAAAATTGTGCAAAGACATTTAAATTCTGTGGTTGTATCACTTTTTTACTCTGCTCCTATATTTTAAAAAAGATATTTTTTCAGTGTATCAAACCAGACAGACTAGATAAAGAACGAAAGTATTGTTACAGACAACAATAACCATGAAAAAAGGGAAAAAATTTCATAATATTTTGATATTTAATCCTCACTTTATTATCTGGATATCTTGCTTCAAGAGTTTAAGACCTCCAAAGTAGTACTTACTTCAAAAGAGAGAGAAAGTACAAGTACAAAACATCTCTTGTCTAAAATCTAGTCTAAAATCACTTCTAGTATCCCTGGGTTTGTTTCCAGGTTAAAACCTCTGGAACATATAAAGAAATGCTGTTTTCTTAGTTCCATTCACAAGGATATTTATTCCATGAGTTTGGAACAAGAGTACGGAAAGTAAATGTTTTAGTTTTATAACTTTATTGGTTTTTTTTAATATTCTTAATGGTAATACTACAAGTGAACTTTTCAATTTTCCTAAGTTGTAAACATGAAAAATTTGTTTTAGCAATGTAAACATTAAAGAAAACAGAAAACATCATAAATGACATATATACACTGAATCACTTATGAATGTATGTTATACAACTTAATTATGTTTTTTATAATGGACCAGGGAGAACAATCTGTAGACCAAATATGAACACTTATCTTAGGGGACAAGATTACATTACTGTGATTGTTTTTGAATAACATAATATGCTATCTTGAATTCAAGTGAAATACAAAGCTGAAGAACATCAGTTAAGGCTATCAAACCTGAAACAACATACCACAATAAATTAAAATAAAAGCAAAAATCTTGATTTTACACAGCAATAAGCTTCTCATATTTTATTAAAAAGACATGTGGTAGTCTGTCAAGCTTCTATATTTTAAATTTAAATGAAAATTTAGTGCCTTTTCCCTTTACAGAAATGAAAATTAAAAAAGTAAAAGTCTCAAACAATGGCACACACATTAAATATTATGACTTTGTTTATTTCTTCAGAATAGCTTTTTTACCCCAGCAAATACTTATTTTGAATAGAATAAAATAAATTTTATCTGTTATAATATGGTCTATATCAAATTCAAGGACTGACCTGTCTCTCAAAATAGTTTCATTGGGATACATTTGCATTTTTAATCTAGTGAAAGATTAGGCCGTAAATATAAATGTGATGCAGCATGAAAGGTTTTGATTGCATTTATACATAGACACACCTAAAGCATTCTTTTCATAAATGATAGTAAGTCACATTGTTGTAAATGTTGTCAATCAACAATTTCCACAAAATGATAGTTTTAATAATAAGTGGTAGAGTGCTTGAATTCTGTCATGAAGAATGATACAATATCTTTTAAACAATAAAATTATTTATAGGAAAGCTTTCTAAAGGCTTCCTGTTGCATATTAATCACGTCCCACTGCTAAGCTGGAGCAATGCTTTGTTTGTTATGGTTGTTGCAGATGAGTGTTTGGCCACTCAAAGAAACACTGTCAAAAGCATTGGCAAAAGCAAGTTTTAATATGAATTTGTGAAAGTGCAGCTTTACACAGTTCAATGGAAAGGTTCATTGTTTTACTTACTACACAGGTTGGGGCAGACAGGAAGATCAAAAGAGAAACAATTTGGAAAGATTTATACTGAAGCTGAGAACACAAAAGAGGCAAGGGGTGCCAAAGATACAGATGCAAAGACAAGAATGCAGAAGGGTTTAGCAACACTTAATAGCTAAATACTTTAACATTTGGAAAATGATTCAGTAGAGCTCACTAAAATTATAGCATTGACTTAATTATAGATTTGAGATAGTAACGTTCTTATCACAATCAATTCACATGCCTACAGGAAAAGCAATGTATGTACCTATTTCTATGTATGTAAAAGTACCTATCAAAAATTCCCCTCAGGTTACTGAAAGACTCATGTCATATCCCACTGCATTTCCCCAAAGACAAGGGTTGCACACTGAGGAGTGTGGACATGTGTGTGAGGGATATCCATCCAGGCCTTGGCTTCCAGAATGGTTCCTAGAGTACTCTGAAAGGTGCTACCACAGCCTGCTGTGGTCCAGAGAGCTCAAAGGGCTTCACTTAGGAATGCTGTCTATAGCACCCCAAGATAACTGAGGTTGGTCATCAGCAAGTTTCCACCCTGGCCATAACCCCAGCCCATGGCTAGTGGGGTGTCTCACAGAGGGCAGTACCATGGCACTGCTCCACCAAGACTGCAATGGATGCACAGGGGTCCTGCCCCACTCAGCCTAGGACTCAGGTACACCATTTCCTCAGACTGCAAAGGATAATTGCTCACCCTTTGTTCCCATCTGGTTTGGGCATAATGATGCTTCTGGTAGTTGGTTAGTCCCACCTCTACCATTTAAGAGTTCCTGATATGACCAGGGCTCAGGTCGTGTGGTCAAGGGAAACTTCCCCACCCAGCTAGTTCAGTCAGGGCTCATCAGGAGATTCTGAGACCACAGAGCTGGCCTCAGGATGGGAGCCAAGGGCTGGACCACCACAGGGATATGGACTTAAAAATTATAAGTGTCATAGTGTCATAGCTTCACTACTGCAATTAGAGAAAAAAACTTTCATTAAAAATGAATGGGATAGCTGGCAGTATTAGAGTAGTATTTCAGATAATTCATTCTTTCTCAAAAAGGAATGCCAAATACCAGCCATTAAACATATTTTCTTTCATCAAGTGTACATATAGCTAATATACAATGATCCTTGTTTAAGAAAAATAACATATCTTTTAGATGTAGAGCTCTGAAACTGGTTTTCTCACCAATACTGCCAACAGCACAAAACCTCAAAGAAGTACTGTGTTTTTAAAAAAGCAAAAGAAAAAGGAAATGTTCTTGGATAAAAGCAATAGTTTTATCTTTTTATTAACACTTAGATCTGAAACATGCACTAATTCTTGTTAATCACTACTAATAGATTTAAGTAGTGCCACATGAAACCTTGAAAAATTAAATATGTATCTCTAAATGCCTGAATAGCTTTGAAAATCTTGTCCAGATGTCATCTTGAGATCTTTTCAAACAGGTGTCAGTGGTCCTATAAGTTGCTGAAATACAGTATTTTCTGTGAAATATAGTTCTATTTGAAAGAAAAAACAAAGACAAGAAAAACAAAAAAAACCCTGCCTAACAAACAAAGAAATAAGCAAAAAACAAAACAAACAACAAAAAAACCAAACCAAAACAAAAACACCCAAAAACCCTAAAAAACTAAAAAAGAAAACAAAACAAAAAACCCCCAACAACAACAACAAAAAAAAACCACCAGAAAACCCCCCAAAAAACCAACCAACCAACAAACCAAAGCCCAAAACCAGAAAACAACAAAGAGAAAACCAACTCAAACCAAAACAAAACAGAGCCAAAATGGAAAATAACCCACAACCTTATTAGGCCAGCAATCCCTGTGTGCAGTCTACTGAGCTAGGAACAGATTTCACCCTCAGCACATTGGAGACTCTGCCTTTCCCAAATCTACAAAACAGGCACATGGAGCCATGGAGAAACATGAAACATGGAGTTTCAGGAGACTGGTTTTGTTAATGAGTTGCAAAATGACACACGGTTGCCAGTATAAGCTACCAGTTGCAAGAAAACTAGAAAAACTGACTTGGAATATTTGTTAATGGCTTATTCAAGCATTTCCTCTGAAAAATTCTCTGATTTGTGACTGTGATTCCACAGAAGCACAGCTTTGCTAACTCTCTTTTACTTCCCTTTGACCAAGAACAAAGCAGTCAGTCCTCTGAAACAGCAGGCTGAAATGATGTAAGGGGAGAAGTTGGATGATGCAGAAGGAGAAGCTGGAAGAAGTCTCAAGGATGCAAGGGGGAAATCCAATTGCTGTCTTCAATAACCCAGTGGATTGCTGGGTTATCCGAGCAAGATGATTCCTGGAGGCACACAAACAAAACTACAGGAGTTGATGAACACAAGCTGCAATACAGTGAAGTGTGATTCAATATAAGAAAAAAAGTGCTTATAGTGAGGGTGGTCAGACTCTGCAACAGATTTCCATATAAGTTGTGGGATCTCTGTCCTTAAAAAGATTTAAAACTTGACCTGACAATGCCCTGAGTAACCTGGTTTGTTTGTAATCTTTTGAGTAGCATGTTGACCCAGATAATATTCAAAGAAACCTGAATTGTTTTGTGATTCTATTATTATATGCGCTGATAAAACATGTTTAAGTGCTCCCTATGAAAACAGAATTGCAGTTTTTAAGTTTATCTAAGCAAATTTTTTTTTATTTTACACTTCCACAACCCTACAATTCTGGTTAATGAAGAAAATTTTAAACTAAATAGTGGTTTTCAAAATTATTAACTTTTAAGCTTGCATAGACCTAGATGATCTTTAAGGTCCTTCCCAATCTAAACCTTTCTATGATTCTATGAATATCAACTTCCTTTTTTTTTTTGTTCCTGAAAAAAAAGGGAAATTACATTTATTTCCCCATGTTTAAATCAACTTTTAAAAAGAGATCTTTTTCCATGGTTTTTCCAATTAAATATTTTAACCTAGATGACAAAGCCCCAGTTTTAAAATATTTGGAAGTTGTATTCCAAATGTGATTAAAATAATCAATTACCTGAGGTAGTTTAATTAACAGCCTAGTAACACCAGATTCCTAGTAGTAGCTATCTGGGGGCCTGAGTGGAAGAAAAGGAAGGGCTGAAAACATCAGATTTATTCCATCACAGTACAAAAAGCCTTGTGAAAGATGAAAAAACATGTTTAAGAGGATGTTTTCACTGGCATGTTGAAGGGCATACAAACCTGATTTCTTCAGGATTTGTCCTGGTCCAGCTCTACCTAATAAATATATTAACATCTGGCTGATAGAGAATGTTATTATTAGATCTGGAGATCATACCAGGGCTGTCAAGACTGCCAGGAATATGTACACAGAGTTTAACATCATCTTGGATATTGGTGAGAAAAAGATGTAATTCACTACAGAGAATATATTGCTTTGCAGTCAGACATGTTACACTGGGGAAAAAAAATCAGGTCTAAAAATTAAACTATACTGATGTCAGTCCTTTAGAAAAAGACTTACGGGTTACAGTGGATCACAAGAACATGAGTCATCAATGTCACCCTTCTGTGAAAAGTGGAGATATTATACAGACAAATGACTTTTCTGCTTGACCTTTCTGCTCTGCTCTCCGCTGACAAGACTTCAGCTGAGTATTTCTCTGGTTTTTGGCAGCCCTTCAAAAACCTCTTGAAACTACTGGAGAGACTCCAGAGAGGTTTCAAAAAATTACTACAGGAAAGATTGAACAAAATGGGAATGTTTAAATGAAAGATTGAAAGACCAACATGTTATATGACAGCAGTGTTCAGGTACAAGATGTGCTGAACAATTGGGCAGTTTTTGTCTATATTAGTGTGGATAAGAGAAAAACCACTTGAAAAACACCACTGATATATTAGAACAGATTGCCTGGGGAGTCTCATTTATGAGAAGTTTTCAAGAAAGGTTTAGTAATCGTATGTCCTGCTTGATGGGGCAAAGAGAGTTAGTTGAAAATTTGGTTTTGGCCTGTTCTGTCTCAGGAAGGTGCAAATCAGCCAGTCTTTCACTCTAGGCACGAGCTTCTGGGGAGAAGGTGAAGGAAATTCCAGAGGATGGGAGCTCTCAAAATAACAATAAAACCTGTTTTCGAATTTACACTCTTTCTCATCCTTAGGTCTTAAGGGAAAAGCAGTTTGTTTGCTTCTAATGTGAATAACAGATCTAAATTTTCACTGTTTTTTAACATCAACTTGCCTATATTATTTATGAGGGTTAAAATGCTATATTGTCTAAAATTAAAGAAGTTGTTAGTAGAAAGAGAACAGCAGATATGTCTTCTTCCCTCCCCCACTTTTAATCGCATATGTAGCAAAGAGTCTAAAACAGGAAATTTCGTTTGGTCTGACTATCAAACCCCAGTGTTCAGAATAAAACACTAAGCTGGCAAAGGACCTGATTTTTTCATGCTTTTGTTTAGCCATGGGGAATGTCAGAAATGTAATGAATAATAATCTGGCCCGTGCCAGAGGGATGTCAACTGTTCCTGAAGAAGAGCAGTATTGTCTTGGGATAGGACAAAAAAGTTATGTGTGGTGCTGCATGTTATTTCAAATAATCCTCTCGATTATCAATTTTACACAATTGCTTTAAAACCCATGAAGAGATACATCTTCAATAAATACAGGACACAGCAGGTACCATGGATACATTTTTTATAAGAGATCACCACTGAATGAAGATTATTGTTTGATTAAATTGACTGCCTGATGGTGAGGCTTCCAACAGATAAACACAGCCAAGAATTTAATCAACAAACTGCATCATATTTGCATCTATTCCACATTCTGTCTACTTAGAGAAGGAACAGATGCAGACTCAGTAGGAGTCAGAAGGCAAGGAATCAATAGGGAAATACTCTAATAACAAGAAGTTTCTGAATTTATAATCCAACCTTGACCTAAATATGTTTAGATTCTCACTCCAATAGTTCTCTCAAAGTGATGGTCTCCAAAATCCATATTCTCTCTATTTAACTATGTCCCTTTGCTGGCATCATTAGTCTAAGTGAAATGCTGAAATAAATTCTCTTTTTAAGCCCTTCTGACATATGCTAGTGCAGATGTTACCCTAAACAGCTAACCTCTGCCTGTGGCTTATTTTAGTGGTTAGCCTACATCTGCTTTATAGGGATTTGCTGCCCAAAGTAAATAAATAAACAGGTCTGTTTCAATCCATCTAGGGCACAGAAATATAACTGCCAGACTCCTTTGTGAGGGAGCCACCAGACTGCAGGATCATTGGATGCACTTAGGGAACAGCATTATCCTTTACTTTGGCATTCCAAGTTGTGCATGGGCTTGAGCTGGAGGTGGCTCATCCCATGTTCACAGAAACAACTGAGATAAAACAGCTGGATCACAGACTGGCTGTGCCAAAATGCTTCCAGCAGCTTCCTCAATGTTTTGCCAGAACCTGGAAGCTGCATCACAAAGGCAAGGTATAACAAATGGCTCCTCCTCTTTGTACCCATGTAGATGGGCTCCCACTTTCCCTCCCCTTTTATACAGCCCAACCTGTCTGGTCTTAGTTTGGCAGCTTACTCCTGACTAGTTGCAAATAAGAACTATGGGAATGAACAAGGGGTGGTACTTACTGGATCGTCCTCCCACTGAGTTCTTTTCACAGAAATGAGAGTCAACAAAGAAAAAACCATCACTTTATGTATTCCTTTCTTCTTTAACAATTTCTTAGCATTGTTATTATATAAAAGCAATCACAATTCAGGAATAAGAGCTTTACAGAAAACTTCAAGGAACAGGCAGCTATTTCTTACTTAAAATTTAGACAAAATAAGAAAAAACTGTCAATATATTCTTTTACCTTGGTACAGAAGGATTTGCACAAAGTATTTAGTTACATGGATATATTCAAAGCACAGAGATTTATGTAGAAAGAGATATATAAAATATGCACCTGTAAATACATCATACTGAAAATATGCATGTGTACATATATCTGTGAAAGTGTAGATATATGCAAATATATATATGGCTATGTATGGATATGTAAATTATATACTTTAATTTAAAAAAACCCTTGCTTTCATATGCACAGTTTTATTTTGAGACTATAAGTCTAAAGACTGTATTTGGAATAATTAAATGTGTGGCTGCAGACTTAAAAATAAAACCTTAATGGATAATGAAGCTATAGCAGCCTAAGTATATTTTATGTTACATGGTTTTGACCTTTACACAGTAAGACCTTGCTGAGTATCTTGCATTACTCATAGATTTTTTTTTTCCTCTGGCTGGGGGATTTAGACTTTCACCAGTCGATCACATGGTCAATGGATTTCTTGATTTTTTTCCAATGTCAGGACAAGAAAATTTAAACCTTTGCAATCTGACAACTGTTTAAAGAGTTGAGGCTGTTGATTATTTGGATTGGAATTCAGTTTGAAGGAGTGCCTTCCATAAGTTAGGTTCATCTTTCTCAAGAAAAATTCAGCTACTCTAGGGGCACATTTTTCACATGGAATTTGTAATGTTATAAGTAGGATCCCACAATGGTTAATAGGAAGATACCCAGGCATTTTCACAGGTGGGGTCTACTGGAGCCAAACCATCTTACAACAGGTGGGAAGAACCATCCTCAGAAGATGATTTTCTCCTTGCATGGCCTCTAGCAGGGCAAACAAATTATGGATGTGTATGTCAGAGACAGAAGATTTTTAGATATCTAGAACTGTCTGAGATGAATTCTTCCTTCGGTTGCCTAAACTCTCTTATCTTCCCAGAGCCTGAATTTTCAGGTAAGGGTAAGCCCGCCAAGTTCTCTTTCTTTTGTGAAGTTGGACAGTGTATGGGAATGCTATTCTGCATTCCTTCAACAGAGAAGAAATATAACCTAAAGTGGGAAATTTTTTTTGTTCCTGAGTGAGGTATATATAGTCTGTACATTTAGTATATTGGATCCTGTTTTGTACTTTTATTATATTCAGCATAAAAAATAAGCAACTTTGTTACAAGTGAAAATTGTTTCCTATAAAAGTAATTTTATAATATTTTATACCTCTGAGTAGAATTTTCTTCCCCTAATACACATTTTCTAGTTTAATTGGATTAATTATTGAATGTTCATATTTCATAATCAGTAAAATAGCTCTTGGCTGTTGCAAGAAACAATGTAATATGTACACATAACTTATGTGAAATAACTCCTTATATTTATTATTTTATTTCATAAAATCAAAAGTAGAAGTTTTCATGTTTTTCATCACTGCTGAGTGACTCTACCAAGTATGTAAAGATTCAGAAATGCTGATTTTTTTAACTTTCCTAGAGACTGTATTCCCATTGCTTTTGGAAATCTGGTGGAATACATATAAAGGATTTTAATGTTTGTGGGGAAATAAATGAAATGGGTTCTTTTTTGATTGATTCTAAGGAAATATATGAAATAAATTTTTCAGGAGTCTGTTATCAATACTAATACAAAAATAGGAAGGTTTGGGTTGGAAGGAACCTTAAAGGTCATCTAGTTCCAACTCCCCCCATTATGGGCAGGATCACCTTCCACTAGTCCAGGAAGCTCAAATATACAAAAACATACAAAAGCATATTATATACAAAAAATATACAGATGTATAATGCAAAAGTAAGTAAAAAAAAAATATGTACATACTATAATAGTTTATCTAACCAAACAGCTGAAAATCCTATCAATAATATTATCAACAAGGAGTACAGTAAATCTAATTAGTATTATCATGACATGCATGATGAATTATACAATATTTTCTAAAGTTAACACACTAGGTACTTTATTCCAGTATTTAGAAACAAGATTGGCCACAGCAAAGTTTCTTCCCTTTCAAGAAAAAAAATGCTATATTATTCATGTAGCTCCTGTATCAGGGAGCCAAAACTAATTTTTTGAATTAAACTTCTCTTGACAGAAGTGACAGCAGGTTTAGAAAAATCTCATTTTAATTTGCTTTCTCTTGTTTTTGTTTTAACCTCTTCCACATCACTGCAGAGGAGAAATGCTGTAGCTGAACACAGCTTCAGTCTGTTGTTCTGTACTTACACAAAACCTCCTTTCTCTTTAAAAGTAATCTCAGGAAAAAACAATTTGAAGTACTCAGGGTGTATTAACTTGCTGACTCAAGATTCAGATATTATTGGGTTGTTCTTGTAAGCTACTTGACCTATTGATGAACCAAAGTACATGTTCAGATTAAAGTGAATGTCTGAATCCAATCAATAGTTTGAAATTTTCTGCTACATCAGGTTTGATGATGACTTTTCAAGCTGTACTATATCCTTTTGACAGATTAAATAAGTATATTCATAGATCTTGTGGCTTTGACAAACTAATCACTGAAGGTGAGATATATATCTTATGCACCTAGAAGATCTTTGCCACATTGATTAGTTACCTCCAGGCACTGCAGCAAGAAAGCTTCACATTTAATGCCTGACTACTTCTGTCATAGGTGCCAAAAACATTGTGATAAAATGGTTTACTGGGTAATGCTCAAACTTGTGATAAATAATTCTGATCACTGATGCCAAAAAGGAAATGGTTTGAGGGTCTTGGTTATTTTTAATAGTACTTTTTTATTTGACTGTTATTAAATTCAGTTGATGTATTGTTTACAGAAGGATGTGAGTACAAGAAAGAGTTGGGCCCACCACTTTCAAAGACTAGTCAATGTGAAACAGTTGTTGGAGGGTTATCAGACTGTTCTACTCATGGAGGCTGTCACTGCTTCAGTAAAGATGTGGAGGAATACGTGAGGTTGATAAAAGACAGCAAACACTGATGATAAGACTGTGTGCAGACAAAATATTTGCTAGAAGTTGTAAAGTGTGTTGCAATACCCCAAGTGAGAGATTACAGTACTTGTTTTTACTTTCTGTCTCTCTTATTCAGAGCAAAAAAGATAATTTCACAAATCTAAACAAATTTAAAATCCAAATTCCTTATGATAGCCTAGTAGTAAATATCTGAATGTCAACTGGTTTCCCGTTGTGATTAAAATATTTTCTGAGATTCTCTTTGTTTTTTTGATATAGCATGAGATTCCTCAAGTCATAGCAAGTAGTTTAGACCTTTCAGAATATGCTCTGAGTTGAAAAGAATGATTGAGAGAGCTACCCAGCCTTCAGCAATGCAACTAAATTTTCAAAGCTGCAAGGGTATTGGAATTTGATTCCTTATAGGAAGAATTCTATAACAATTCTAAAAGAAAACTTTTTGCATTTTATAGATAAGATTTATGATAAACTCAATTTCTTCTTTGTCATTCCCTGTTTTGAATAGGATTCAAATACAGAAGCATCTAAAGTAATAGTGCTGGCAGTGCATTAGTATTAGAAATGCAACTCATATGATTAAACTGGAAATTTCTGTAAAGGAATGCTGTAATCTTTCTATATTGCACTTCACCTTAACATTTTCAGACCAAGTACAAAGGCGCACTTGTATGCCAGTGACTGTGCACTGAGAGCAACCTCTTAGAAAGGCTTTCAGCTCTAAGTAGATCAATTTTCTGGTGCTACAACAGTTTCTGGATTAATATAATCTCAGGGAAAATTAAGAGAATGTGTCCACCAAACCCTGCAAAATGACAGATTTAATTTATGACAATTTCAGGGATCTTTTTCCTTGGGTATGTGGTTTCACCAATAGCAATAAAAAAGTAATTCCAAGCCTTTCAAATAGTTTTACCAGGATTTTGAGGACTAAAGCCTGGATACTCAGACCCTCCAGCACAGATATACATATAGTCCTTGTGCTTGATACTTTGCTGTGGGTGATAAGGACTGGATGCCGTAACAAATGTGTAAAGCCTGGTCCTGTGAGAGGCAACATAATCCTTGTTTGAATGAAACAGCACATTGAAATGAAGAATGAAGGTCTTTTATAGTGCTTCTGAATGGAAATACAAAATTGTGTAACCTTGATCCTTTCTTTGAATCTTTCAAATTTACAATGTTTGCGAAGCTGATAACAGGAACTTTTGTAAACATCATTTTAGATTATTCATCCTTGACTGCAAGCCTTTCTAGATATATGGATATTTTTTTCCATTGTTGTTTGTGAGAAGAATACAAATGAACAGTCTCATTCACATACAACACATTTAAGAGCAAATCCTAATCAGTAGCACACATGTGTTCCATTATATTATCTCTGCAACCTTTTGAGATGCACGTCTAGCCACAGAGCAGTCCTGCCATGGACATCTAAGTCTGGAGGCAAGGTACATCAGGCAGCTATCTGGCACAAGGAATTAGCTATTCTCTGTCTGTCACAACACAAAAAATACATCAGATCAGGTTCTGGATGAAGTCTTCACCTGTGGAGTCAGTGCCTTGTTAATTCCAGAATGATTCCACATCCTCAGCTTGCATTTGAACCTCTATCTGAGGAACTCAAAGCAGAAACTGACCATGAAGAATAAGCCCATAGTGCCTTAAATCCCTCCATGCAATAGAATAATTATCTCTGAAGCAAATCTTACACCTATTTCTATTTGTCTTAAAAGGAACCAGCAACATCTGTATGATCCCATTGAGATATTTTATAGCAGTTCCTCTGCTTCTACAACTTTTCACAGACGGAGACAATTATGTAGAGTACTACAAAATATACTATCAGGGCATACATTATTTCCAGTTTATGCACTATATCACAGTAAGTAAGAATGTGGAGATGGCCTTGTAGTGAATATTAGAAAGGCTGGTCAGAGCTAATCTACTAAAGCAGAAACCTGTGCCATCCTATCCTTCCAAATATAGGACTTACAGATAAGGAAAAAAACCCCAACATGTTAAAAAGGAGTTATGACTTGCAAATCTTCTAGATGTCACAAACACAATACCAATATAAATTTAAAGTAAACATAAAGAGGAAACAACAAGAGGAAACCAAGCCGTGATATACAGAGGTAAAAAAGTCATACTTGCATCCTTTTTCTCTCTGTGCGGTAGAGGTTTCTACTCCAGGTGCAAACGTGATCTAATTATAATATAAGTTATTATCTAATTGGTTCCTCTCAGTACTTTTTAATGTGATTTTGCTTTTTTGTTTACACTGAAAATTAGGTCGTTACTGTATCTTTCATATTGATAATAGCATTTCTTTTGAGAATTGCTGCAAATTGTCTGTCATATTACTGTGTGTGGTGCATGCAGAAGTAGGACTTTTCATCCTGGTAAAGATAAGCGTAGATGTCAAAAAAAGCTAAGAGAGGTGTTTAAGACGTAATTCCATAAGACAAGTTATACTTTGACCTATATTTTTTTCTTTTTGTGTAACAACAAAGAATCATACTATCTGTTGGGGTTAATTAAAATGCAAATCAATCCTGCAAGTCATGACACTTTGTCAAGATACAACTGTAATTTGCCTTGTTCAAGGAATAAATCTCTGGCATGATAAAAATATGAACTGTTTGGAATGTAACATTTTGATGAACCAGCTTTTCAAGGAGAATCCTTTGATTTTCTTCTTCTCTATTTGTATGAGACTATGTCCAAAGTTACCACCATAAAGAAATTTGCTTATAGCAAATAAAGCTACTAAACTAGCAAACCTAATCTTAGAGACTTGAAGTCATCCAGAAACTCAGATCAAATAATAAAACTGGAAAGTGAAAAGAAAACCTGCCAGATTGTATCAAGAATGTACTGTTGGGATGTTAATTCCTAGCTAGTTAGTTTAGTGTAAAATTCTGTAATATGTATAGTTTCCCAGCTTTATTGAGGGTTCTTGACTTTACAGTATTTGTTGAGTGGTAGGTTTGGTTTCAATTAAGTGGTAATTTGCTTTACATGCTCTTCCTAGGTGGTCTTGGAAGACTAGTTGTTTTATTAAATAGAAACACTCTGAAAAAGACCAGGTTTGAATATAATTTTAAATTTTCTATTTGAAAAGACAGTCTATTATTGTACAAGTTACACATTTTTTATTGAGAAAATTACAGCCCTTTACAGGCGATTTAATTAAAATTGGCCATGAATGTAATGATGCACCATCACTATATGTTGCTGGGGTTTAGGAATTCATTCCTGCTTCTTGCTTTGCCCATTCCTTGCAATGAAAAAGAACCTTGTGACACTGTAGGATTCTACTTAAAATGAGATAATTAATCCAACTGGAATTCAGATTTATTAGTGGGAACCCAGTGCAAGCTCCATACACTGTTTGGCTCCGAACACAGGCAGAAGGACCCTTGATTTACCACTGAATTTCAATGTAAATGTATTCCACTGCTGGAAGAGGAAGATTCATGAGGTGTCTGTTGGACTGGGATTGAAGCCCATAGTAGGTCACCCCTACTGTGGGCACAGCATGTCTCCTGGCTGAGAGGTGCTTTTCATCTTGTTCACATGGAATTTGGCTGTGGATGCCATTGCTGGGTGTCACTGGGTCAGGATACCAGAACTGGTTCATTGCAGATCTGGGCTGAAGTGCAATGACATTTCTCTCATTTGAACAATTTGGAGAGTAGGGCTTATGGCAAAGGAAGCAAAGTGAGTCACCAATAACAACATGAAAAATTATTTTTTCCATTATTTAGAATCCTTACCTTCATCTATTGTCACCTGAAAGCCAACAAAGGCCTGCTCTTGATCATGCCATAGGCCAAAATTATGCTGGCCACTTGAATCTTGAGCTGCAATTATAGTTATCATCAATATAGTTTGGAAGACTGCTTTCCTGCCATTTCCTATGGAATTAGAAATTCCAAATACAAATTCAATGTTCATAATTCTTTTTGTACGAGGCAAAATATTTAGGGGATCAAAAAAACCTGAATCTATTTCCTATAGTAGAATTGAAGGAAATAATACCTTCTGTTCAAATATAATCTAGGTCTCTGTTTTAATTCCCAGCATGTCTTTAAAGAAGGCACTTCGTCTTTCTCTGCATAATTTTCCTTCCTGGAAAGTGAAGATAAGGAGTTTTTCTTTTTTCTCTTACACTCCAATGTACTAAATTTTTAAAATATTAACTTAACATAGCATTAATAAAAATAAATCTGTGACTCTGTAGTTAGACATACAGCAACTTAATATTTTGTTTTGCAGAAAAAACCCTCACATTTTTCAAAGGTTTTCATATGACTAATTTCAAATGCTTTAGCTATGTTTTTAGCCACAAAATAATACGTAAAACAAACTTGATTTTATTTCATATTTTTTCACTTAATAATTTTTTATTTTCTTACTCTTTCACAGATTATAGTAGTTACAGTCATAAATAAAAGAGTCTTATATAAGGGTGGTCCTAAGCAGGAAGCCAAAGCAACATGTCAGTCATGCATCCAGAAGGATTGGAAAGAATATATGATTGTTTTTTACCTTATGATATACATTGATACGCTATGATATACTGGTGCCTTTGCTCTATTAATCACATACTTCATAATTTTAATAAATAATTTACTTGACTCAGAAGTCTTTTTTAATTTCAATGTCTATCTTAGAAATATTTAGTATATTTTTTAACTCTCCTCTGAAAGACTGGAAGCTGTCTACAGTTAGAGATATCCTGCTCTTCTGAGATAGCTGCTTTAGAGCCTGGCTTTTTTTCTCCTAATTTCCTTGAGGTATAGTTCACATCTTCACATCATCCAGAATTTTCACATAAATCCCCTGTTATTGTTGGAACATTTTTTTCTTGTCTTTCGTCTTTATCTTGCATATAACAATGAATTTTTTGGTTTGTGGTTGTGGCCTGTAGTTAGCAGTATGTGTAAGAGCAGCAGCACACCAGATCAGAGGCTCTAAGAACCTTTACAGTTTAAATTGTTCGTCCTGTGATAACAGAAATAAAAGAACCCAGTTGCTGATGCATTTCTTTCAGTCTTTTAGTTTTGTATGGTATGATACTGTCAACATTTCATCTTTCAGCCTTTTTATGTACATCTTCTTTTTTCTGTTCTTATAATGATAACAATAAATATATTCAATAAAGAAAGGAAAAGCCAGCAATAAATACAGAATTAAAAAAAAATAAGATCAATAATTCCTCAACAGCCTGTGCTCTGAAAATGACAATTCCCTGTCTTGTCTATCATGCTTTCTTTGTGACTGGAAAGATGACAGTGAAAAATATTTTTTGTTTCTGTTTTTATTATGAACTGGACTAAAAATGACAACATTGCATTAAAGTTTCAGTATTGACAGTGCAGAACAAATATAAGTAATTATTCAAAATGTAACATGACTAATCAACTACTGGTTTAGGTTCACAACTTATTAAAGCACTCTTTTCCATTGTCTTTCTTGTTGCCTTTCTCCAACTTGCTTCACATTAAGTTGTTAAAACTAATGTGGCATTTAATTCTATATAAAGATGAGATTCTAAAAACCCCAAGAATGTCAGGGCCCCACAGGGAATGGCTGCTCCAAGGACAGCAGCTGGGAGCTGAGAGCAGTCCTAGCACACAGGTCCAGCAGGACATTTGCCAGCCTTCCCATGCAAGCCTTGCCAGGTCATGCACAGCACAGGAGCAGGGCTGCGATGGGGACAGTGACCTGGGCCAGCTTAGACACCTGCAAAGCCTTGGAAAAACAGCAGTGGTGTGGACCAAGGCATGGCCAGGATTCAGCCCACAGGTTAGGGGAAGGAAGAAGGCTGCTGAAATGGGTGGCCAGGGACAAACACACCTACAACAATATCCAGGATGGAGCCAAGGCAGATAACCTTCCAGTGTGAGGGTGTGCCAAAAACTCTGAAACTGAGCTATTGTAAGATATTTTACCATAGACATCCTGAAGTCCTGATTGCAGTAGTGGTAATTGAACCTCCTAGCCACAAGTGTCTTAGACTGAAAAAAAGTCAGGGAGCAGAAAGACTAAAATCACACCAAAGAATGCAGCAGCTTGATCAGATTGACCCACCAATATGAAGGCAAATGCAAAGGCAAGATGAATTCAGACTTTGGACCTCCTAAACATCTGCATCTACTCTGCACACTGTAGAAAATCAAGGTCAGGCTTGTTGAATTTTCAAAGAATAAGTCACTGTTTTTCAAGTTTCTGAACAGTATTTAGTCTCAAGTCTGGCTGTTCTGTTGTTTTACAATGTCTTTCTGGGGAATGACTACCTCTCTTTGGATATATTAAATACTTAGGAAAATTTCAGATTTATTTGGAAGATTATGAATGTCTAGTAATTCTCAAAACACATTTCCATGCAGCAAAAAACATAGTCTAGAAAATTTGCTTTTGAAAAATCTAGTCAAAATTATATCTATAGAATAGACAATACTAACTATATAAAAATAATATTTTTTTCCAAAATGGTTTAAAGGAAAGAAAATCTGATCATTAAATAAGAAGATTGTGTTTTAAAATCATCATATCATAATATTTTCTTCGAGTTTTTTTATACAATGACCAGTATCCAATGCTATTGATCTCTATAAAGTGGTGAGAATAATTTGCAGGAGGTTAAAGATATACAGAAAGAATATAGTCAGTATTATTATAAAAATAATAGGTGATGATTGCAATAATAATGATGTGTCATGATCTTCAAGCTTATAATATGGAAAAAAGGAAGAAAGTAAGGTTTAACATTAAAAATAAATGTCAGAATTCTATAGAACATGTTTAAATGTACACTGTCTTCCTCATGTTCAATACAAGATATATTGTTCAGAGTAAAAGAAGAAAACAATAATTTCTTCCATTTCTATATCTTCCTTCCAAAATTCCTCTTCACAGGGCTTTCAGATGGAACAGCAAATGGGAATTCCTGTTTATCTAAAGCAATAATCTACAACAACCTTTATGGGTCCTTTCCAACTTGAGATATTGTACAAGTCTGTGATTAAAAAATGACTCAACAACTTTTGTCTAATCGAAAAACTGCAAAAGAAAGGCAGATGAAAAGAGTTCATTTTTTCCACTCAGATGACAATTGAAGCTTCAACCACAAAATTTACTGTCACATGAAATCTCACTTTCAGCAAGTATTTTGAAAATAGTTACTGAAAACAAAATGCAATAAATGTTTAAAGAAGTGTTAATTCATGTCATGTGAGCTGTGAGAAGAGTAGCAAAAGCATTATGAAATATGATCAGGGACATGTATTACCTATGAGACTAGGGCTGCACAAAAAGTCACCAAAACATAATTTATGCAATATTAAATTGTTATATTTCTTAATTGTTCATAAGAAATTACATAATAACCAAACCATTTCCCATAAACAGGTAAAACCAAGGAACGTAATATAGAAATGGGTGATAACTGTATAAAACGGAATGTTCTTATTGGTGTAGCAATGTGTCAGGAAAATATGGCACGATGAAGAATGCCTCTAAAATATGAGACCCTGCCATACTAGAGCCTAGTGGAGAATTCTCCTCTCCAACTTTTTCTATTTCCACGTGCTCAGCAAAGGCATCAGGAGCTGTGACATGCACTGATCTAATGACAGGACTGAGAATCTTGGAGTGACCCTACTAGCAATGTATTCTTTCAATACACCCCAGGTCATATTCTAGCAGTCCCTGGTACAAATCTATCTTGCACTCAGACTGGTGTGGGGCCTGGGCTGCAGGACATGTATCAAACTCTAATCTGGCTTCCTAGATAACAGTGAAACTTTAAACTTTGGATATCTGAGCAAATACACTCTCAACAGCTGTAACCAAGTCTATGCAGACAAGGCTTGTGTTTTGCTAATTGAGGAATTATGGTATAGATGTGTGTACACTTCCACTGTTAGTCTGGAAACAACCTATGGAGCTCTATATCCACTCCCAGCTTCATCTGCCATGTACTTTCTAAGGCACTGTCCTGCTTTAAATTCATATCTAGTTTAGCTATAAAAACATGGTAAGTTTCAGTTCCTAATTCAGCCAAATGATATTTGGGTATGCAAAACATAAATGTCTATTACATGAACCAGCTGTTCAAGCCCAGCTGCCCTTCTGTGGGTGTCACCCACTGCATCAGCTGCTCTCATATCTGGAGCAAGGAATGGGGATAGCCAATACCTTAAAACTGAACATGTGCTGATTTTGTGCTGAACATAATTGTGGTGTTGACTATGCACTGAGCTTAGGGTGACTATACTTAGATGTGTCTGACAGATGTTAGTGGTAGCTAAATCTCACTGTCTGTATGATAAATCATGTTAATTTTAGATTATGCAAATAAAAATACTTAAATGGGACCCTAAAGTAGGCAAAGTCAGGATCTGGCTGCCTTTCTTTAAGTAAAAAACCACTTCATCAGATGACAGAATAACTTTCAGCTATTTCTATATTATAGGTACTTTCTCCACTTCAAATTTTCTTTGCAATTAAGGAGAAAGTTATGTGTTTGCTTATAAAACTGCTAACAGGCTTCAGAGAGCTTCAGAAGCCAACTCAAATATATTTTTTACACACAAAAAAATAAATATCAGGCACTTTATAAAGGCCTGAAAGAATTCTGTGACTCTATAGTTACTGAATATGCCTTGCATCAGGCTGAAGTCCATCTTCAAGACTGATTGCTCAAAAGAGGGAACAGTATCTGTAACTTTCTCACAGACAGGGCAGGTGGAGGTCAGTTGCTGTTCTGCACAATGTGGAGCATCTATAGCATAAATGCTCCCTGGATCTGTAATGAGCTACTTGGAAGTCTGCACTGGCTCGGTGCAGTGAGGAAAGGATCATGTGCCTGAGTGCTGTGCAGCCCACCTAAGGTCTGACCTTGCTTTTGTGAAGTGAGGGAGGCTTTTTGTCATTAGCTTAAATGAGAGGAGGAGTACTGTAATGAACTGGGCATTTGGCTCAGGATTTATCCTCAACTAAAATAGTGCAGTGTATGCAAAGACCTAAAATGAACATGTTTTAAAAAACAAGCAGTTCATACTCCCACAAAACATTCCATTTATATGACTTTAAGATATATGCTCTTCATAATAAATGCCTTCACCATAACAGGGAATATATTTATGAACAAAGGCTCATCAGCTGGTGGCTTAAGAGTGCAAAGCATGAAAAGTTCTGCCTCCTGCTTTTAACTACTGGCGTTCTTTACAGTTTAATTACAACAGAGAAACTGAAGATTCAAGTAGGATTCGTTTTTTGCTCTGAACAAAGTAGACCTCCTCCTTCTAGCCCTATAAAGATCATGGATTTTTCCAAATGTATTAAATTGCCAGAGAGCTGCTAAAGCATGTTTCAGGGCATGAGTCAATACTTGGTATTCAATAAGTACGTCTCATTTTGTCTTTAAATTATTGACACATATGTTAAGAAAAAAAATGAGTTATTATGGTTTTTCAGGCTAAGGATCTGACCTCCTTTTCTATGTTTGTTTATGTAACATCTGTCATTAGCATTTTTAAGCACTGTAAAAAAGAGTACAAACCATATAACTTATAAACACTTACACACAAAATATTTACAACACCAAAGATTAAACTGTGAAACAAAGCTTATGCAAGAAATGTTTACATTTCTATATTAGCTATTACCAAGAAAATGTGATTTATCATTGAAATTAGGATATTAAAATGTCTCAAATTTATTCACACCACAATGCAAAAGAGTGTTCTGGCAATTGCCCTATTTTGATGAATGCACAATGCTTCTTTTTATTTCCTTTTTTTTTTTTTTTTGTGAGAGCAAAATAAGAAGTGGAATATGAATAAAAAAGGCGGGGTGTTAAGCTTTGCAAGTAAAGATTTATTGCTGCATTTTTATGCTAAGTTGTGCTGCAAACTTTGTGATCTTTATAGTTTTTGATTTGTTTACAGACAGAGTCTCTAGCATTGGTACCCTGAATTTTTTGTTTAATATAAGCACTGTTTCTTGACACCTTCTGGAGAAAACACTGAAAATAAAAAAAGACAGAAGATGCACATTTTTAAAAAGCCACTGTGGAATATGTACAGATGGGCTTTCACAATGACTGTTTCAACAAAAGGCTAAATGTGTTTAAATCCATGAAGCATTTTTCCTTCCCTTCCCTTAAGATACAACCTATTTTATGTAGTTCAGCTGAATAAATTTTATAGTGGTATGGAATTGAGAAAACCAGCATCAAAACCTTAATAAATATAGTTTTGAATCTTTTAAAACGAAGCTGTCTACCATGGTTTAGCAAGCATGGCACATTTTGGAAAGAAAAATATCAGAGTAACACAGAAGTATTTTAAATCCAAATTTTTCTCGGAAAGCAGGATTTTATTTAATGCTTGGGGTTTTTTTTCCTATTTACTGCTAACTTTATTTTCTACCCTAGATGATGGTACAGTTTTTTACAGTGTGGTATGGGATTGATTAGAACTGAAGTCTGACCTGCTGTGTGCCATTTCACTGTGGCTTCTCTTCTCCTTGCAGTCTGATAATACCAGCCTGACAAAGCCTTGCCACGATTGCCTTTATTTACTTACTGCTCCTTCTAAAAATAAAGATTTCTGGGGAGCTAGAAACCCTGTCTCAGATTTGGAATTCTTATTTTGAGGGTAACTGTTATCTTTCATTTTGTTTGGATAGGTTTCATAACCTTTATGGAATTAAGTTTCCTATTTCTGAACAAAAGTTTCAATGTTAATTTTCCTCTTTATTGGCAAAGGGAAGAGGTAATGGGGGAAAAACAAGCATTTTGTTATTTTGAAATAATTTTTTTTTCCTATAAATACCATGTGCGAAAAAGTGCCCTTCATTATGGTTATTTGTCCTTAATAAATAATAAGGTATTGCATACAGAAAATGTTGCAATATACATCATTAAATGCAAATCATTAGGACAATACCCCCGATCTCTAAGGAAGAATTTAAAGGGTTTTATGCTGACGTTCCAAGGGTACCAATACTGCAATACACAAAAAGAAGTAGAAAATGTTACTTTGTCATTCACCTGAAGAGAATTCATGGTGCTGAAAAAGGAAAAAGGAAAAGAAAATTATAACCAACAATATGTTAAAGCGCTAAGACAACAAAACCAGAAAATATTTTCTCTCTTCAGTTTTCCCTGTAACCTTGTGAGTGTCTCATAAGCTGCTACTTCTCACCTGATTTCCTATCCTTGTGGTAAAGACCACCACCAATAACTGCCTTTAAATCAAATTTTTCTGCTACTATTTGGTCTTCTAGTTGGCTTCACTTCCAAATAACAGTTGATTTCATATGTCACTGACAAAGTAAAGCTAAAGTATCATAGATCTGAAAGCAGTTTAACTCCTAAAGTTTATAAAGCAGGACCTATTGTAAGAAACAATAGAGTAGTATTTTTAGGTTTTTAGTCAGATCTCCCCAATACATTAACTATTAGAGGCTCTTAATGCCATAATTTTGGAAGTCATAAGTGATTTAAAGTGTTCTTAAATAGTAATGTTGGGAAGGTCTACTCTTACATGGGGTAAGTAGACCTCCCCTGTGTGAATATGAGCTTGGAAAATCAGATTAATTATTCTAATGCAAATAATTAACATAATCACAACTTAGAAATGAAAACTTGTATAAACAAAAGGCAATTTGGTGATATCTGGTGGGTAGTCATGACTGTGAGAAGATTTGGACAAATAGAGTAATTATTAACCAGACTGGATTGCTGCATACCAGCATAATGTCTTCTGGTGTCAATATCAGAAGAATGAAATATTCATCAGGGAAGACACATCAAATCTCCATACTGCTGTTCATACATACATATATGTCCCTCCTTAACTGTCTTAATCAACCTAAAACTAGATGCAGCTTGCATTGCTTCCAGTGGCTTAAGACTGTTTATGGCATTATTTGAAAGATAGTTTCTACTATCTTTTGTGCTCTGTGTTTCTGGTCTGCTACCTGTGGCTATGAACTTGTCTATTTCTGGCTGTACATGGCTGTACCACTGTGGAAGATGCTTGCCAAAAAAGTTTATCACTTTGATGTTAAGCTAAAACAACTGCAACAGCATGACAATATAATGAAACTAGGTCTGAAAATTATCCAATCTTTTGGGAAACTGAGCTCAGCTAACGTGAGTAATGGCTAGTTGCTTTTCCTGTTGAGAAAAGATCCCTAAATTTTTGCAGTGCCTATAAGATCTTCCCACAGTTCCTGCCACCATAAAGGAATAATTCCAAATATCAGTTACCAAAATTGCCTCTAAGCAATTTAAAGGACAAGAAAAGAGAGCATCTCAATTAGTATGGTGGAGAATAAAATAATTAAATTAGTTAAGACACAGTCCTATAGCTTGGATTCCTATTTTATCTCTGCAACTGTAGTTTTCATGTGTTCACCTCAGTACTTCAATGTCATCTTAGATTTTAAATTGAGTATAAGTTTGTTCTAAGCCCAAAGCAAAAAAGCACAAGCAGACAAAAATCACAGCAGACAGGACATGCAATGCAATGATATCAAGCAAAGCTCTCTTGAGACTTAAAGGCTAAATCCCATTCAATTTTTCATTCCAGAGCTGAAGTAGTCCCTTAGAGAAGAGCATAAGGTTAATATTAGGTTTATGAGGTCATGTAGATGTATTCTGAAATGATTTATTAAATCAAAGGGTATATATGTGTAGCTACACATTTCCATCCACCCTTCCTTCAGTTTAGATACAGCTTTTGAAAGGCAGCCACCTTCAGAGGGCTGGGTGCTCATGGCAAGGACACCCCTTTGCCATTTCATTAACAGAAACAGGAAGGTGAGCTTTCAAGTGCATAGCAACAGGCACACAGAGTTTTTGGCTCCTATTGTTTTTCTGAGGAAGCAGGAAAAAAACAATGCCTAAGTCATCCTCATTTCAAAAATGCAATAGATGGCAGGTAACATTCATGGGCAAGATGTAGCTATGGTGATAAAAAGGTCTCATGAAATGATGTGACCTCTCCTATAGGGTGACACAGAGCACACAAGGCACAGCAGGCAGGCAGAGGTCTATAACCAGCTGCTTCTTCCTCTCCCCACTTCTACAAACCCTGCCCTAGTTTCTCATCTAGCACGAGGCTTGTATAACAGGCTGCTGCATTCTCACTTGTCAGCAGGATCTGAAATTGTTTAATAGGGGGTTTACTGGGGAGTGGTCTCTAGTAATTTGGATTTCAAATGGTAAATCTATAAGTGATGATGGTAAGCTCTGACAATAATGTTGCAGTCAGTAGACACAGCAGAATTGAAATTGTCCGTGCACAGCAGTATTGCTACATTCAGAAATAGAAGTTAATGAAAGAGCATTCTGGGACTGTGAACTCTATCAACAATTTACAGGCAAATGCTTGTAGTTAAAGGCCTAAATATGGTCTTTATTACAGTTTCAGGTTGCTTCCCTTCATCTGTTACAGCTGCCTGCAATGCAGAAAGTATTCCCTCTCCTTTAAATTGTCTCTAAGAGATCGAAATGAACCTGCTGGAGAAGAGTTGTAACCATTTCCAATGAGGTCTTCACAACAGCAAATGACATTATCATACTGATTGCACCGAAGGTGCTGATGGCACTTTAGACCAGCACAGACATTTTGACCAAGATCAAGGGGCTTTTACAGGTATCATATGTAAGTTACAACCAGCCTGAAAGTAAAACTGAAATATTAGTGTTCTCTCAAATATTTTTTTTGTACTCTTAGTATAGTAGATTAGGTGATGAATCATAGAAACATCTATATGTTAATTTTCCACATATTGCATTATATATGATCCCTTGAACTACAAGCTTTTAATTCTGTAATGGTAACTGGTGACTCCTGATCATCCTTGAAGTCAATGCTCCCCAAAGACTCTTAGTAGGTAGCAGAAATGGATGTGCAAAGCATGTACTGCAACCAACATAGTCTGAAAATCAAATATCACTTCAGTTATCAAAGCTCATCTAAACTGCAACAGAAAAAGCTTAAAGATTGTTTTCTGCAGATAGTGCAGTATTTTCACAATATAGCTGGACACCCAATTTACTCAGTGTCTTTCAAGACATCTCTAGAACAAACTAGAGAACATAGCTTTCCATTTCATTGCTCTTGCTCCCTTTTAATCACTTCTTTCTCTTTTTTCCAACCTTGGTTTACTGTCCTAATTTCTTTAACACTTCCCTTGGCTTCTATTAAGTTATCTGAAAGGTTTATGTGCTTTCTTGCTAGACAATTTCTTCCCAGCTCCCATGGCTCTACTTTTAATAACTCTGATACATTTCTCTGTGTATTTCTTGGTCTACATTTCTTCTGGGTCTTTGATTTTTTACAGCAAATGGTGACTTTTATGAAGCCTTGTTATCACTGCCACAAATTCACTGTAGAAAGCAATCAGCCCAGCTGCTAAATATGATCTTAGAGTATTACAAGGTCTCCAGTGCCCTTATTAATACTATTATAAATAATTAAGTACTTTGTACATTTTTGTAATACCTGCTGAAGGTGCAAAGGACATTAAACATCAAATCTTTTTCCTAGTATCATATAATCTGATTTTTTCTTCTGTAGACTTAAAATAAGGTTTACTCTACTAGTTTTGCCATTAATTTGCTGTGTGGGGCTGTCTGATGTCTATTCCTTTCTTCATGTCTCGGTTTAACCCAGTGATAAAAAGGCTGGGGAAATATGAGCTATGGTTAATTAAAATGTCATGTTAGTATTTTCATGACATTCTCTTCTAAAAATATGCCATGTAACCAATCAATTTGGAATAGAAGAATAAACGGAACAAGACAGGAAAGATGATATGATGGATTGTATTGATCCAATAGTGCTGTGTACCACAGTTCTGATAGACTGGAAACGCTCATATAGTCACCCCCATTAGATGCCATAACCATTGTCAAATTTTGTCTAGAAAGGAAATCAAAGAAAGCAATACATAGATAGCCCACATGACAAAACTACCAAATGATTTTGTCTTCATTTTGATACAGTATATGACAATAGGCCACTTGTGCTGTAACACCAATTTATTTTTGAAATAGCATCAGAATATCATGCTGGAGCAAGCAACATAGAGACAGTTACTGTCCAAAAGGGAATTCATCCTAGCACAAACAGTGTGAGGATTGTTATAAACACATTTTAGCAATCAGTGACTACTGGAACTCTATACCCACCATGTACTCATCACTGAGTGGTTTGTACTGATCACAATGTAGCTGTACTTTGAAAAGAGATTACAAGAATATTGATAGTATGGTGTTCTAATTTTCTTACAGAAAGTACTCTCTGCCCCTAAAGATTGTGCTGGAAGAAAGTATAATATTGTTTGTGAGAACATTTGACAAATGGGCAATCTAGGTGAACAGAGTTGGCAAGGTGGCTTGATAAGATTTAAATCTGTTGTGCTAAGGAAGCATCTGCTGTGGAATGGCTCCCTCACAATAAGCTCTATTAATAACTTATATTTGCCGGTGGCATATGGTGTTACAAAAATATATTTGAATGTTCACTTAGTTACATGCCAGACTGCCACAGAAATTAGGCTTGATTAATGTTGCCAGTGGGACTACTACAGATTTTCAAGTTGCCTCTAGTTATTCATCAGGTGCCCCATGTCGGTCTGTGGCTTCTATGAAAGCAAGACACTTACAATATGCTCACAGCTTTAGCATCCCTATCAGTGCTTCTGTAGCTTGATTTTCTTTCTTGTTGGCATTTTTATTTAGTTTTCTTTCTGGTTTGGGGGTTTTTTGGGGGGGCTGGGATTGGTGGTTTTTTGTTTACTTCGTGGGATAATATATCCCAAAGGTCACAGAAAAGCCTTATCATCAGGAATAAATTCAAATGCTTCAAACATTGCTCTGCTCAGCTTTGGACTTGTCAGTTTATTAATACAAGAGGAATTGGGCAGAAACTTATGCACAAGAAGTTCCACCTGAACATTAGGAAGAACTTCCTTACTGTGCAGGTGACTGAGCACTGGAACAGGTTGCCCTGGGAGGATGTGGAGTCTCCCTCACTGGAGATACACAAGAGCCATCTGGGCTCAATCCTGTGCAATGTGCTCTGGGATGGCCCCACTGGAGCAGGGAGGTTGGACTGGCTGACCCACTGTGGTCCCTTCCAATTTTACACATTCTGATTCTGTACTTTCAATTTGTACTTTCAATTCAACTTTTTCAATTTCAATTCTGTACTTACAATTCACTGTGAATTGGGCAAGTATTGAAAAACTATCACAATCATTTTGACTGAGGAAACCAGATCACTGCTGAGATACTCCTGATCCATTAGAGAACAGATCTCAATGCTGATCAGCTCCACATATCAGATTTTTAAATGCAGTATGTCTCAGGTGAAACATTTCAGGTTTCCTGTCTGTGGAGCACTTTACTGAAAGCAGCTTGCAGAAGGCAGAGCTTAAGACATGCTGAAATACATGGGCCACACTTTATCAGACCACTTCCACCAACCTCTTAAATTATCTCAAACACAAAACTAAAAGGGCAGTCAATCCTGTTTCAGGAAATCCTTGTTGTTGCTAAAGTAAAAGCCTCATATTTATGCCAGTTGACAGCAATAGACATACAATGAAATTGCTGAACAAAGTGCTGAAAAAGTGAATAAATGTTGCAGTCCACATCTCAGAGATATCCCTTTCTTAGACTTGCCTATAAAAAGGGACTTTTTAAGAGTAGGTTCATTTCTATTGACTTCAGTTATGAACAGGATATCTTATAATACCATGAAGTATCCAGCGTAGGCTACTATACAAGCCTAAATGAAAATTTCAGGGCTTACCTAAAGCAAGAAAAGAATGGTTTATGACTGCTTGATTCAGCTCTTGGCAGTGACATTCCTATACTGATCCTTCACAGATCACTGGTAATAATTACCCCACCTGGGGTTAGCTGGCATTAAGGCACAAGTTCATGAGGACTGACTTCACATAGGATATTTTATTTTTATGGCAATTAACCACCCTGGCTTTACAATTTTTAACCACTGCCTTCAAACTGCCTTCTGGCATCATATATGTTTATGGGCAAAACACAGAAGTCATTTGGCACTTAGAGTCAAATTTAGCTTTTTTTTTTTTTCCTTCAGGGCTGTAGAAGCAAAAACAACTTCTAGATCTGTGCTAATGTTTAATAATTTATTTAGAAAATAAAATATTCCCTTACATGTCTTTTAAAGAAATACTTTTTTGGTGTTTTTATTTTATTTTGCTGTAATTATTTACAAGAAAGAAGAGTATAGAGCAGTCACAGCACCACAGGACACTACGTGGGAAATCTCTCTTTCACTTTCTTGGGTAGTTTGACTGGCTAGCACATGAGTAAATGTAATTCAGGACTATTAGTCCTGTGAGTACTGGTATGGTTTCTGTGAAATCAAGAGTAGAAACATTCAGAAACTACACTGATATTTCATGTCATTGAGTCACATGGAAAGACCAGACAGAACACACAAATATGCATAAACAGAGATTCTGCATTCAGGGTGATCAGATCATGATTTTTCATGGCAGTATGAAACATTTCTCTCAATTGCAATTCCTTAGATTCCAAGGAGGGAGGGTCAGAAAAGCAACAGCTTTCAAAGACCATTTCTGTTATGGAATAAGTTCTCTAATTGCATTGGTGCAGCCAAAGTATGCAAATTCATTTCATAGGTTTACTTAAAACTAGCAATGTCCAGCATTTAATGATGTGTTTTCTCTTGCACCAGCAGCAAATGAGCTGGTGGTATGTAAGAAATGTGAATGTGTCTATTGGTATCCCCTCGATCTGGACACTGAGAGTGTTTCTTTGTTGTTTCTGTCCTGTCTTCAAGGCAGTTGCTTTTTTTCAAGTATAAAAAGGTTCCTGGAAAAGCTAACTTACATATTTACAATAAATATTGTCCGAGGTTGTAAGCACATTCTGCCAAACTCATTATTATTAGGTATTACTCATTCTATTTTATTATTTTATTTTATTACCCGAGACTATATTAGCATGCCTCCCCATATCCCAGAGCTTCTTTGGACAGGGGGTTGGACTACAGATCTGCTGAGATTCCTTCCTGCCTGATTTATCATATAGTTCAGTGACATGCTTTCTAATTCAGGGTTACAGTCAGTGCTCCAATTCATGACATAACATAGTTTTCTGAGTAAAGTGTTGACTTGAAAACAGAGGGTATGTATGAGGGACATCTACAAAAAAAGAATAAATTGGGCAAGTAGGATGTACTTTCCTTTTGTTGCAGAATTCACCTGACTTCACCAAATAATAATTGCAAAATGGAACTTTGAATACAGTGTGTCTACTCACTTTTTCACTCTGTTATTTTTCTTAATTTAGTCTGTTGCAAATATAATTTCCTATGGTTTAAAGAATGACACCAATGAGGATATCTAAAACTATGTTTCACCAGCTTCACACATTATGTCTTGATACAGTGGATTAATAATTCTGCATAACTCTTCCTAAAATATAGGATTTGTTTGAATTTTTTCTGACCTTGGGAACTTTCCCCCCCTCTTTGTTCCATCTCTCTAGAGAGGTGCTCATTACACTGAGATGAGCTGATGTAAACTACAATTTTTCACCTCAGAAAATAGACTATACAGTGCTTACTGTGCTTCTGTAAGATTTACAAGACTTTGACTCACTTCACTGCTACACCTTAACTTAAATTAGTGACTTTTCTCCTCTTTTGCTTGGTTTCCCATCTGTAGTACTGATATAGTCTCAGTTTTGTGTCTTGCGGGACTGATGGGAACAGGAAGATGTGACAGTAAAGAAAAAAATTTTAGTTCATAAGGAGGAAAAATGAAAAAACTGAATTTTTGTGCTGACATCAATAAGTGAAATCTGGTGTCAGCTGAAATGCCAACAGCAAATAATATGAGTGTTTTTATCATATTTGCAGCTGATGTATGTGTAGTTAATGGAATTTTCTGCAACACCTCCAATTTACTGGGCTAAGTGAATAGGATGGCAAGCTATAAAAGTATTAATACCACCTCCTTCATGAGGTCACATTAAAGATTGCTGTACTGAAACGTTGACACTTTTTCAGACATAGAAAACAGAGTTCATTATAAAGACACTGCTGTTCCAAAAGCAAGTTATCCACAAAAGGAAACATTTTTCCCTAAAACCTTGTTTTTGTTCTGTTATGAATCATTATTTCAGATATGCATGTCTCTAGTTTTAGATACTCATTTGCCTGGTTTGAATGATATAAGGAGTAACCATAAGCATGAAATTCCTTTTGATTAAATGAAAAGGCTGA
Source organism: Sturnus vulgaris (assembly GCF_052056855.1). Taxonomy (NCBI): domain Eukaryota; kingdom Metazoa; phylum Chordata; class Aves; order Passeriformes; family Sturnidae; genus Sturnus; species Sturnus vulgaris. The sequence continues at coordinate 98,547,340 of NC_142244.1, forward strand.
AGAAGAGCAACTAAATCTTTTCGGGTGAGACCAGTGTAACATCTGCTTTGTCTGCAAATTGTTTCCTTTAACAGTTTGTTTTAACGAGTCGGAACTTCTTACTTCAACTACTGAGGTTTTATTGTTGTTTTAGCAGGGGGAGGGGGGGAACTGTGATACTTTATCACTCAGTGGTATCTTCTATGAAAATTAACCTTTTTATATGCTGGCAGTACTTACATAGGTGTTTATCTTTGCATCTACAGTTATTAAACCAAGCAGGTTTAAAAACAGGAGAAATACTTTTATCTGATTAGTGAGATTTTTTTTTACCCGTAGGTACATGTAAATAGCAACCCCCCTTGAGCCTTAAATATAGCTATGGAACAATTAACAAATAGGTGTCAGAATGAACTCCCTTTTCAGTTCTTTGTTTTCTGCATATATTTTGTTTTCATACAGAGAGAAAAATAGGGAACAAAAATGGTTTTTTTCTCACTGTAAACTGCTTGCAAGTCCTACAGTAACACGACCAGAGAGAAAGAAAAGTTCAAATTATGGATACTTTTAAGTTCGGGACTGCTTTGGGTCACGAAAAAAGGAAAACTCTAATGAATGCCCACATGAAAAAAAAATTAATCATAGCTGTCTTGAGTACAGTCAAAGGAAGCAATCACTGTAGAGGATGCATTGTGATCACCAAAACCACAGAGAGGGATTTACTTTTGGAGTAGTTCTAAATCTGTTCCCAGGTTCTCAGTGACCAGTAGCAGCTGGATTGCCTTAAGAAGGAACCTTCTGGTCTAGTTTCTGAGAGAAAACTTATTCACATGCTCTGAACTGACTTGTGATATCAAGGAAAACAGTGGTAATCAAAGGCCAACTGGGAGATTCACTTGAAAATTACACTCGTGACCCTCACCTGAAATGCTGAATAGACAGAGACATTGTCTTTCTAATGTTTTTAGTCCCAGAATGATCCTTGAAAGGATTATTTATGATTAACTAATGATCCATTCTAGAAGTTTCTCTCTAACATTTTGATGTTAGTCTACTTTTTAAATAGAGAAGTTTCAAAAAAAACACCCAAAAAACTGTATATATATATTTTTTTATTTTGAGAGTGTTCTTTTTGATGCTGTGTAATAGACTATGCAACCTTTCAAATACTATAAGTCAGAACCAATGTTTTCAAAAAAAGAATATTTAAGAGGTGAGCTTAAAGATGCTCAGGTAAGTATCTTGTCTACTGAAGGCATTGGTTACTCCAGTTCCAGTTAAAAAGAGGGGTAGTTTTATATTTACCCCTTAATTTGCGAAAAGAATTAGCATTGTGGCTCTGTGTAAATAGATTTGTCAATAGGTTTGTAATTGTTTTTATATGTTTGATTAGTTGGTTAGTTTTGGTGAGTATTATTTTTTTCGTTTCACATACTAATTCTTGGGAAATTATAATATATATGAAAGATATCGTAAAATGGTTTGAGTTGGAAGGGACCATAAAGATCATCTAGTTCCAAGTCCCTTGCCATGGGGAGTGATGCCTTCTACTGAACATTTTCCGGGAAAGGGCATCCAAAACTTCTCTAGGAAACCTGTGCCAGTGCCTCAGCATGCTCAGAGTAAAGGATTTCTCTTAACATCTCATCTAAACATACACCTTTTCAGTTTTCATGTAGGACCCCCCATCCTATCACTGTGTGCTCTTGTAAAAAGTCCCTCTCCAGCTCTATTGCCAGCTCCCTTCAGGTACTGGAAGGCTGATATAAAGATTTCCCTGGAGCCTTCTGTTCTCCAGACTGAACAGCCCCAGCTCTCTCACTCTCTGGTCATAGGAGAGGAGCTCCTTCCCTCTGACCATCTTGGTGACCATTTTTTGAACTCACTCCAGCAGCTCCATCTCCTTCTTATGTGGAAGCTCCAGAGCAGGATGCAGCACTCCAGGCGGGGTGTCACAGAGCAGAGGGGCAGAATCTCCTCCTTTCCCTCGCTGGCCACTCTGCTTTTGAGGCAGCCCAGGATATATTTGGCTCTCTGGGTAAGTGCATATTGCTGGGTCATATTGAGCTTCTCATCCAACAACACCACCAAGTCCTACTCCTTAGGGTGCCTCTCATTCACAGCCCAGCCTACATTTGCCCTTGTATTTGTATGCTGTCTTTATAGGTATGTTTTCCAGTCCTTGGTTAGGAAGGTGCTTGTCAATTACAACCACTGTAAAATTACGGCCAAAGTACTTGGCTACAGCAGATCATATGATGAGAAAAGGAAGCTTAATTTGTTACCTAAAGGCTTCTCTCTAATGCATTATATTAATTGCACTTCTAGTCAAGGATAGTTCTCTGTTTCACTAGCAACACGATTACAGTGCAACCAAAGATAAAGGCAACATGTTAATTGTTAGGTTAAATCATCTACTAAGAACCAGCTAACAAATATTGTTTGTTCTCAATTATTAATACACTCAAATCTGACTGAGATTCTATATAAATAAACATAACAGGAATGGGGGGTTTAGGGGACCAGGAAAATCTCATTGTGACTCCAGTGTTTGTGACATGGACCCACTTTTATTTGTACCCTTCTGAGGTAATGAAACTTCTTAATGATTTCCAGCAAACTGCTGGACGGAAACTAAAAAACTATTTCCATTTCAAGTTTTTCAATGAATTTGTTTATTTTAAGACCTAGCGATCATTTTTCTTCCCTCTGGCTTTTCTTTATGTGGTAAAGCTATTTTATTGCTGCTGGAAAATGCAGAATATATCATAGGGTTCACAGGGATAGTTCTGCCAGAGTTGAAAGTGGAATTAACTCCAGATCAGCTTATACCTAATGCAGTGGCATCATCTTTAGAAATCAGGTATCAGTTGCAGTTTAAAGAAACAAATTGGACTACAAATTTTCCCATGATGTTGTTCAGTCAAGTGTATAATTTGATTTTTACATTCATTATAACATATGGTTGGAAGTGTCACATATGGTTAGAAGTGTCAGCCAAAAGTCAAATGGCCATTCTTCCCCTCACCTCATATCCCAGTTGTCCTGATATTTTAATCATTTTCTAGTCTCCTACTGTGATGTTAGAATATTTCTACTTGGATTTTCATATGCATATATACATATTTATGTGAAAAGTATAATTTAATAAACTGTTAACACACAGAAACTGGCTTTGAAGTAAGGAACAAACGATATTTTTCATATCTACATCAGGAGTTGTCAGTGTTTATTTCAATCTAATTTATTCAATAAATTATGGCTTACAAATACTTTTAACATTGAACAGATAAAGCCTTAAAAATAATTATACAGATTGATTAAAATAATCTTTATGTACTGTCTCCATCCTGAATACTATTACAGATTCAGATCTTGCAGGTATTTTATTCAATATACATGTGTTATTCTGCCTGTAGTATTATACATCATCTGTCTGTTCCTTAGTGGAAAGGAGATGTTCACTGTTACTAGTCAGAGCTGATATTTTCAGCATTTTTTAGGGTGTTCTGTTGTCTAATTATTATTAGAATGTCTAGAAATTGTGAAAAACTATCCATTACATCTTTGAAAATTTAATCTACAACTCCCTTAAAACTAATCAGGCTGTATTTTGTATATTGAATAAAAGAGGAATTTGCCACAATATTTTCAGAATTCTTCAACTTTTTGGCTGCATGCAGAGTAAGACTCTAAATGAGCTGTTACATTTGGCTGTAAAAATTGCTGTGAAAGCCTTCTTTTATGCTTTAAACTTTTAAGCTATGTTGTTTGTGAACACGACAAGAAATGGAGTCTTTTATTCATAACTTTCTTCTTCTGTTCTCTCAGGAAAGATTTCAGAAGATGAATAAAGAAAATAGACTGTATGCCTAGAGAAAGGAGTGACAAAGGCGTGAAAAATGTGAAAACATACCTAAATATAGCATATCATATTTTCCCATCTTCTCTATGAAAAAATTGCCATCTTTTACTTCTATGTGACAGCATGTTTACAAAAGTGTTAACTTAATTTTCAAGTTGTCCAATTCTATCATGTGCACTAGTTCACATAAGGCAAAAACTGATTTATTTTTGTCCTAGGGAGTTTCACTCTTTTTTCTGTTTTGTTTTTTTTTTTTTTTAACTGTATGTGTGGAAATGCCATGGTATTTTCTTCATAGAGAGTTCATTATTACTGGACTAAGGACAGAAGCTATAGAAACAAAACTTGCATAATTACCATTGAATTCTAGTAGGTTATTTACACTGCCTTTCTCTTTTACATAATTTGCTATTAACTGCTTTTTTTTTCTATATAAAACTCTACCTAAGCTGATTTATCCTTTGAGACCCTTAGATGATTCTAGATTCTGGTTTTTTTGAAAAATATTCATTATGAAATTTGCTATAACCTCAGTCTGGTACTATTGGCATGTTTTGTGAATGAGCCAAGAGCAGGACAAGTGAAATATAAAATTCAGTATAAAAATAGATATGGATATGTTTTGGGTTTTTTGCTGTTTTGTTGTTGGTTTTTTTTTCATTTGTGCTGTTCCACATCATTAGATTTCTAACCCATAAGGTAGGAAGAGCAGATTCCTGGTGTAAGGTGGAGTGAGACTGGTGATTCTGCTCTCTCCAGCTCTCCTTCCCTCTCCAGAGAAGCATTCTTCAGTGTGAAAAGTGAAGTGGTTATTGTCTTTTCTGCTAGGTGTGAGCATCAGCTCAGCCTCATCCTCTTACATTTCACATCCACAGTGTAGTTTCTTTAAAGTTATCCTTCTACCCAGTGTATGAGTCCCTGTGAAATTTCCAGCTACTGTGTCCTCCTCAGCACAATGCCAGCACACGAGCTGACTGATCATCACTCCCTGGCTTCCCTCACCAGGAGTGACAAGTCAGACCTCTCACTTGTCATGTTCTCATCAATACAGCAGAGACCATCTGAAGAGTATTCTTTTTTAAGCAATACTCAGATGACGACCTGAATTTTTAGTTGTTGACCTTTTGTCAACAGATCAAAATGTCTCTGGGAAATCATCCAGCTACAGACAGCTGTGGGAATAGAAAAAAAAAAAAAAAGGTGGAAATTATTTCCAGGGGAAGAGAAAGAGTGGTGGTTTAGCAGCATCTACAGCAGAGGACTTGCTAGGACATTGCCCAAAACCAGAACTCTTGTTGGAAACAGAGGTACATAGCCTGTATGGATATTTTTTCTCATAGAGGAACCTACAGGCTATAGACATAATCTATTCAGGATGAGATGCAGACATCAGATTTAGACATGGGAGGTGGGTGATAAGATGATGGGTAGTGGTTTTAACTGAGAGAAGGTAGGTTTAGATTCAATATTAGGAAGAAATTCTTCCTGACATGGGTGGTGGGGCACTGGCTTAGGTTGCCCAGTGAAGTGGAGGGGGCTTTGAGCAACCCGATGTAGTGGAAGGTGTCCCTGCCTGTGGCACAGGAGATGGAACGAGATAGTCTCTAAGGACCCTTTCAACCCAAAGCATTCCATCATTCCATGCTTCTGTGATCAGATATAAGATGTATAACAGGCAGAGTTGCTCACTTCCAAGCTCTCCAAGGAGATATGGCAGACCTGAGCCATGCAACCAGCACACTCAGAGACCTGCTCAGCTGCTCTTGTGGAGGCCAGACAAGGCCATGTGGGAGGTTTGTGCTATCCTGCATGCTCTCCAATTGCTGCTTTAGGTTTTACAGAGCTTGTTTTATACTTGCCAGGCTTGCGTGTCTGCCTTATTTCTTATGGGAAACAAAATTGAACCATTTTTTCTAAATACCAAAGTAATTCCCCTAAATAAGCATGATCCTACTCTTCAATTTTTGAACGCAATCAGCTAATTATTTGGATGACATCTTTCAGATTATGTATTTCAGAAAAATACTTATAATCCTCAGGAAATTTCCTTTTGGCAGTAGATAATGTTACCAAATCTTTGGTTTGACTCAGAATTATGCTTAGTTTTAAATGAATTTCTACTCCCAAAAAGTTTAGGAAGCCATCCACTGGGTTTTTTTTTCTGAGGAATCTGAATTTTTTTTGGCTTATGACAGCTTTTGATTGTGTTTAATCCACTCAGAACTCTACATGCATTTTCATAAACCTTTCAGATTATTATATACAAGCAATTGATCTGGAATTTCTGGACATATGTCAAGTGCATAAAAATGTTTGATGCATTTCCCTAGTGAGAAACCAAGTTCATGTAAAATGCCCAATGATAGGGCATTGTCCTACAAAGTACTCAGTGTCACTGAATGGTTTTCTCCTGTAGCCCATCCTGCATCAAACTGATAAAATCACCTGAAACGGCATCATCTGCATAATACCACAATGTGTCTCATCTGATTCTGATTAACTGAAGCATCAAAACCAAACTAAGCAACAGAACACCCCTCTGAGCTAGACCCATCCTCCAGACCTGCAAAAACCGACTCAGTTTTCAGATTTGTGCTGAACTGCAGAGTCTGGAGTAGCTCAAGCTCTTACATTTTCAAGATTAATATTACAATTATTATGATCTGTGTAGGAGGGATACCTTCTTGTTTCCTTGATCATTTGAACAAACTAGGCAAAGAGCATCTACATAAAATCACTGAGCATTCAGAATTCATATTTTTTATGTTAACTTTTTAATAAATTCTGGTTTTTTATTTCTGATGGGGCACATACTTGACGAATGCTTACTGAAAACAAAGGAACTCCTGCTGTTTGTAACAGGAGCTACTAGCACTTATCACAAAATGAAGTCATCTTTAGGCAGGCAAAAGCTTTACTTCAGTTAGTTTCTTATCATCATTGATACATAATCACAGAGTTGACAATGGGCCAGGAACAAATATTTCCCTTAACTAATCAAGCAAAAGCTTGAATGTACATCATAGTTTACAAGCCTCTTTGTTCTATTAATGGTAGAGAATATAATTGTGTTACTTGAAACATGGCACATCTTTCTGGTAAGAATTCACTTGAATGTAAGTATTGCATATACCACACTATTTCAGGATCTTCACTACATACCACACTATTTCAGGATCTTCACTAATGAGCTACCATTCCTCAAGCTATTTAAGCATATGGAGGTCATTACTTACAATTGAGTTTATAGAAGGGTTGCTGTTTTCCATCCATAGCTGCTGTAAAGTGAGACAGGCTGTGAAGGAACTTCTGAAGTGTCTGAAGACTTCACATGTACCAGCCAGAAAGTTTTCCCTCTTCTCCCTGTTTGCTTAGTAGTCCCAGGAGGCAATAAAAGTGAAATGGGTTATAAAATAGGACATATGGACAAACTTGCTTTTGCAGCGGGTATGGATTATATCATGAGACACATCAAATATCTGATATGATAGGAACATCAGCTAGGTGCCCAGTCACCCTGTGATACCGACTGAGAGTTTCTATGGGCTCTGCTAGAATAATTGACATTTATCCAGACAAGAAATCTGTAAGCTTGGCCTTATCTTTGAAGCTGTCTTCTTGATCTGATCTCCTGCCTGACAGTCAAGTCTCCAAATGTGCAACTTTATGCCAGTTCATGTCTCAACATGTAGTAAATAAAATTACTAATACACAGTAGGACTGGTGTGACTATTTTAGTTCCCTAAGACAAGCTCAAAAAAGAGGCCACATCTGATGGTGCCATATTACAGCTTTTCAGCCTGAGTTAGTCTAGTAATCATGCTGTCACCTTTCAGGCACTATGATAATTAAAAAGCACTTCTACTATCTGTATTTTCCTGTGGAGTTTCAGAGCTGATGTGCAATTAAAAATATAAAGTTACAATGGTTTGTGGGAATTTTCCCCTGGAAGAAACAATATTTTTTATTATGGCTGTATCTTGTGACTCTATGGGAACATTTCATCTCTACAAACACATTACTTCTGTCCAAAATCAGCATATTTTACAGGTTAATTAAAAAGAATTCTAATAATAAATTGATCCTGGGCTGATTCAAAAATCTGCCTTTAAATATATCTAAGATTGTACTGCAAATTCAAATCGCCAGTGGATCTTATTACTTAAAGTTAAGTCAATTTGGAGTGAAATCCAGATAATATTCTATCTTTTTTCAGCTCCTTTGTCATATCCCTAAAACGTACTGCAGTGAAAGAAAACACACCCACAAAATAAAGCCATGTAACTCAACTGTTTAGTGTTTTTAATGTGTATCTTGAGCAAGGAAGAAGAATTGAGTAAGTATTTATTTTGCTTCTCTTGTTTTCTGTTTTAGCTTTCTTGCAAGAATATAATTATTTTACTATTTTTAGCAATTTAGAAATTAATTTTTTTAGGCCCACAATTTCTTAACTTCAAAACTTCTGCTTAAATTCCACTGGGATTTATAGATTAAACACATGCTTAAAATGAGTGTGTAATTAGGTGTTTTGCTGAATTGGATTTTTAATTGCTAATTTATTTTTGGTAAAGTTTTACTGACATCCCTGTTTATGTAAAGAAGCTATTTAGGTTTGCAACACAAGATTTCATTTGCAGAATTTCTGAAGAATTACCAACATTAAAGCAATGAGGTAGAATTAATTATGAAGAACTTAGAGACAAAAGCAAACAGGAAGCAATAAAACTGAAACACCATGTATTTATTTTGGAGTTTTTCCATTCTAATAAAGGAAAAGTGGACAAAGATATTTCATCTATGAAATACCTTGGTATCTCCTTTCCCTCATGTACAGTGAAGCAACTTTATGGCTGGTAAAAGCACAAAGGCTTGGGCTGGAGTTTGTGGTGGTGGTGGTTTTGTCGGGTTTTTTTCCAAACAGTAATACAAAAAATCCCAAACTCAAAACACTGACAGAGTCAGTGACACTCCATCAGGGTGTTGGTAGCAGTCCCATTAAATGGTGGCTGCATCCTCCTGGATGACAGATGTGGTTCTGCTGGAGCAGTGCTCCTGTAGAAGGGTACAGTTTTCCTCTGAAGTTGCAGTGGTGGTGCAGAAGGGTCTGGTTTTCCTCTGGAATCCAGTGGAAAAGGCTGCTCTGATGTTCCAAATCTCACATTTCATCTGGGTAGGAAATGCTTGGCTCCTCCCCCTGGCTGCAGCATCTCCCAATGGGATGATGTCATTTTATCAGTCCTGCAGTGGGACTCAATGAGCCATTAACAGAAGATACTTCCCTGGTGGAAGGCTGGGTGTGGAAAAGATAAAGAAAACTGCCCCACCCAGTTTCAACAGATAGTAACAGAATACATACTTTTGATTACATCCTGCATTGCAAGCCAATCAGATTGACTTCATGATCCTTCAGAAAGCACTGCCCTCAGCAGTGAAGGTGTCTGTAGTTCTACATAAAATGAGAAGTGAATCTTTGATTTATTTTTGTGGTTTATAAGTTTTACACATTCTTATTTTTTGTTTCAATTGTTCTGTCTGCAAGCAGCATATTTCTTGTCCTCAAATCAGACATGATGTTATAATGAAATCAAGTTTTCATTGCAATGAGACAATGGCCACTTTTCCTATTTTATTTTATATGTGAAAGTCCATTGGAATGAATACAAGAATTAGTAAGCAGACTAGGCACGTTGAAGGCCAGTCAGGTTTTGTATATTCATTGCATGCACTTCTATCTGACATTTTACTTGGGCTTTTAGTTGAAAAGGTGCTGAAAAATAGAAGACAGGCAAAGCCTCTGGAGCAGCCAAATCCATCAGCTTAGTGCTGTGCTAATGTCACCTTGTGGCTTCCTTTTTGCTGTGAGAGTAGAAAAGATCTTACCTCTGCCTGTAATATATGGATATCTTCCATGAAGTTGACAGCAAAAACCCCTTCCTTCTTAGTACTTCCTCCAGGCTTCTCAAAGAAATATCCCCACTCTGGCATGTTTCTGTTGCAGACCTTTGCACTAGGTCTGCAAAACAAGAACAAAGAATCTGTAAGCAACCAAAAAGCCCCAAACCCACTCTTTCCATATTAGTTTTGTACCAATGTAAATGCTTGCATAGAAACAAGGTTAAAGAAACATCATTCTGGATTGCCCAAAATTAAAAAAATCTGCTTTTTGGTACTATCAAGTCTAAACATTCAGTGATGAGGAATGTAAGTTTGAGGAATGATTTTAAAATTATTGCTTTTGCCTTTAAAATTACCTTTATGTAATTTTGTAAAAAAATTTTGAGCCTCTTGATTTCTGAGCATCTTGACTTTTGAACCTTCACCTGCCCTATGTGCCTGTCACAGGCACACATTGATTATCTGAGTTATCACTTCAAAGCCAGGGAATCTATCAAAGGCCCGCATGCATTCACCAACCTCTAACATATAAGCACTATGAATGTAATTTCAGTATGTAATATGGAATACCTGGTTTAAAACCAGAGTGATAGATTTGCACAATATATGAATATCCAACCAAATATCAAGTTTATATTTAGAATTACTACTCTTTAATTTTACTCCGCTCTCAAATTTCTCCCCTTCCTCTTTTAGTCATATTATTTGATCCTCGGTTTAGAATTTTCTGTTCCTTCATGTCTTCAAATAATCAGAGAAATTCAGCTGAAGGCCATTTTTGGCACAACAGTACAACTTATCCATGTGCTTCCCCCAGCCAAATGTGAATTATTTTATCCCTTGTATTTGAGCTTATTCTCCATTATCTCAATGTAATTATTCATTAAATACATCCACAACAGGACGTTTTTGATTCTAAAAAAAACACTACTATTTTTCAAAAGTACCTCTTGGACTCTGCTTTCAAAAAAAAAAAAAATTATGGTGTAAAAAGCAAACAAACAAACAAGCCTGAATATTGAATACCAGGCTCTGTCACACATCCATCTCTCTGACTACTGTAAGAGATTTTTATCCCAAGTGATCTCTAATTATAATTTCTTGTATTTTCCACTTAAAAAATAACCTTTCCCATTCTTAACATTTGAAGAAATGTATGATTCTCTAATCGGTATAAGATAGAAGAATAATTACATGGCGGAATGAAATAGCCCAGAACTGGCAGTGGGTTTCTTTCTGTAGTAATAGAGTAATGAAAATTTTGGACTATAATATGATATATCACAGTGTAATGATTAAGGATAGCTTCATAATCAGTTAGAAAGATAGAAAGGAGGATTTCAGTCCACTGAAAAAATATGAAAATCAGTCTCTAATTTCTTTGGGGAAAGGTAGACAAGGTTTCTCAAATTAATATATAGAAAGAGTAGGCCCGACAGGGTTTTCATTTGGTTATTATTTGCAAAACTTTGTCATGTGTTTTTCTATACAAACAATCAGTGAAGCCAGCATGAAGCCAGGAAACATTACAAATACCTTTAAGACAGCACTAGACAGTTAGCTCAGTGATATGAGCTCTGAGATGGCAGATCTCTCATTGCTTCCACATAAGATGTGTGATAAGTTATCTGCTACAGAAACCACTTACATTATATTTCTCATGTAGGTTTCTTAACGCAGCGAGAGCCTAATACAAGTAATGATTACAAATGGTATTATCAGCCTTACCCTCTCTTCATTACCCCAGGAGGATTTTCACCAGTCAGCCTTGGTGACTGAAAAGTAAGTCAAATGTGCTTTTTAAAGAGCAAACATCTAACCTAAAGATGAATTCCAATCTGACTAGAATCCTTGCAAGGCAGCAAAACTCCTGAGGGACAAAAAAGCAAGCTAATTGAAAACTTCCCTGTTACACCACGTATGAGTAGTATTAGGGCTGCAGTTACTACCATTCAACAATTATTAAATATATTAGTCCATCACAGATTCACAATTTTCTCCCTAGAAGCTGGAATAATCACAAATAAAAAGTTGTATTCTGTTTCTTGTGTAGGGCTTCTGTTCCACAGGAAGCCATTTATATCAGAGTGGAGGTTCAGACCTTCGGTCTGAGAAAAAAGACAGAATAGGGGACATTTAAACTAATAAAGTAATCCGAATTCCATTCTCAGACAAAGAGAAAACACTACAGCTTTAGATATCAGTGTACCTTTATTAAAATATGTACAAATATATGACACACAGAAAGCATGAACAGGAATGATCAATACATGCTAATAAACTCAAATACATTATTTTTTTAGTAGTCCTAGTAAAAAATGTGAATAACAGCATTCTTCTCTCAGATGTCCTTTCCTTCTTTTAAAGTTGCATTGCAAAATTAATCAAGCAAGTATTTGAGAACTGTTATAAGGAGCAGAACTGTAGTTTTTCACCAGAGCATGCAAGCTGGGTTTCAAGTTAACATTAGCCTGATACCCTCTTTCTCCTGGCAGAAATGGTGTCCTGACAAAGAGATCACCTCCTCTTAGAACACAGTCATTTGTAAACACAGAAAAGGATGTAACCTTCTGGGTGATTTTGGAATACTTCCTTTATTTTAACCTGACATGTTACTCTTGCACTTTGAATTGTTCTCAGTACTAAAAATAAAATATAAGGCTCTAAATATATGATCTTCACCCTTTGGAATTTATTTTCATTTTTAAAAATATATGATAATTCATTATTTTTTATCAAATGCTTCACTATTTACATGGACCTCTGTTGCAAACCATTTTACTTTGATTACATTTTATACAGTGTATTCAAACAGATAGAGAAGAGAGTGGAAAAAAGTCAGATCAGAATCATTACCTTCAACATCTCATCTGGAATTCCATAATGTATAAACTGCTATTGACAATCTGTTCTTGCTGCACTACTCCTTTACAATGTCCTGTCAGTCACACAGTTCATTTACCATAATCTTCCATACAAGTTCAAATTCCATTCACATCTAACTGAAATAACTTACACAGCATTTCTGGGAAATTATATACTTCAAGGTGCCATTGCTGGAAACAAACATTTTTATTTTTTATTAACGAGAAAATCAGCTGTAGGGATCTCTCATTCATAACAATTTGAAAAGTTCCTGAATCCCAACGTAAAAGCTTTACATAAAAATGGTTAACATTACTGGAGATGTAACACTGACACTGACAAAGAATCTAAGCCACTGTCATTGCCAGCTGTCTTATAAAGGTGAAAGTTATTATTAAATACCTATTTCAAGAGAGACAAAGTGTTTGTGGTTTTAGGGTATGCCAAAAATCTGCATAAATTTTGAAAAATTAAAAGAAGTGTCTCCTAAAACATTCGAAGGACAAAATTAATAATGCTGATGTACTGGAGAGACAGGAACATGCTGTGCACCTGTTAAGGAATTTCTGGTTTTAGACAAGCATATCCATGTAAGAAGCCTTTTTTCACAAAGCTTCAGCCAGAAGCTTCTGAACGGGTCCTTGGAGTTGTGAGAAGCTGGCACGGGGCAGACGGGATTAGAAATGCAAATTCATAGCTTCTTTCCCCTACAATCTTTCAACCTTTCTGTGCATCTTAAACCTCTCCTTGGACTGAGCTGCTTATTGTTACTCAATTTAATTTGTTGTAGACCAGAGAAGACTGTCAGGATTGCCTACACTTTCCTCTGGTACAGCAAAGGACATCAGGCTTATTCAGGTTATCCACGTACCTGGCCAGGTAGTTTGTAGTTCACAAAACAATCTTGAAAAAAATTTCTATCACAGTCAGCATGACTTTAAAAGAATGCTCCACCATGGATTTTGGTTGAGCACAGCATCTGCTGTCTCCAAAATAGAGCCATGGTGGACCTATTTCACCTCTCACAGCCTGTTCCACTGTAAGCAAACCTTTTGATGCAGGTGAGTTTCTGCAGTAAGGGCAGAATACATTTTCCTACATTCCCAGTACACTTCATGGGATGAAAATTGTCTTAAAGAGATGTCATTCTCCTCTAGTTTTATTGTTGTCATTTTTAATTCATGATTGTAACTAGTCCTTTTGCATTTAAAATCAAAGTTAATTACTGAAGGATGCCATATAAGTTTGTGAAAATTTAACAAATTTAAATTCCTTCCATGAAGTAGAAGAAAGAATCGATGGCACTTCTATTTACCTTTTTCTATTCTTGTTTGAAATCTTTGCTAGGTATCCTGTTGTTTTACATTAAAAAAAAAAAAAAAAAAAAAAAGGAAAGGGGGAAGGGGGAAGAGATTAATTTATTATTTAATTAAAAGCAGCTTAATATATTTTCATTCTAACATAAAGGTGAATATCATCATCCTGCATAAGATGCATCTTACTCGTTGTAGTTTCCATTTTTATTGTTGGCTTGTTTGCTTGCTTAGGGTTTTACTATTTTACATCTAAATTTTATTTTGTTTCTAAATGATTTATTATACACCACGACAAGGACCCAAGTGCATGATATGAGGCAGAGTCAGGGGACATTTAGGTCAGACATTAGAAAAAGGTTCTTCACCCAGAGGGTGTTTGGGCACTGGAACAGGCTCCTCAGGGCAGTGGTCACAGCACCAAGCCTGAGGCATTTGGACAATTCTCTTGGGCACATGGTGTGACTCTTGGGGGGTAGTCCTGTGCAGGGCCAGGCTCTGGATTTCAATGATCCTTGTGGGTCCCTTCCAAGCCAGGATATTCTAGATATGGTTCTATGATGCTATGAAAAAAAAAAAAAAGGGTTTTTTTCGCCTAAGAGTCATAACAAGCTTAAATAGAAAGATGCATAGAAAATCTGAAAATTTCTGAAAATTACCTCCTGCTAAGACACCGAAATATACAATGCCAGTGGCAACCTTTAAAAATTATGTAGCCACTGAGAGGAATTATTCAACATTTGGATTATATATTCATAAGAATGTGAATCTGCAGTAATCTCTTAATTTCTGAGGTATGAAAATGTCAAATAGCTAAAGCTAGTAATTTTTAAATCTCATAAAACTCTTGCTATCATGTATGAATGCATTGAAAACATATCCTTCAATTATAGATAGGGAAAAATGGGAGTATCACTGTAAATCTAAGAATCATTTCTAATCTTGTGTGTTCCAATCAATTTTGACATGGTTATCTGTATTTTCTGTAAAGCATCAGGTATTGTTTGTGGAAATCATCCTAATGAAAATAAATGTTGATCTTCTTTACATATGTTTATACGCATGCATAAAATTAGTCTTTGAAAGTAGATGATTGAAACTCTGTAAAACCTGATTTCTCACTCTGTAATGCATTGCAGTTGTCAAACTACATTTTTTCAGGTCTATTCTAGACAATAGATAGCAAGCAAGTGAAATACACATTTCAATGTTCCATTTTCTCTGATCATTCAAATATTAAGTATTGCCTATTTCTTCTTATAAAAAATGGCAAAGTTTTACATTTTAGTAGAGGGTTATTCATTCCAGTATACAATTTCCTTTTTAATAAACAAACTACTGCATAATTTAATAAAGCCAGGAGAATGTGACACTATTATTTGTCAAACAATTTCAGAAAATACTATCCATAACCATAGTGTTTAGATACAAATAGTGGAAAATATGGTAATTTTCTGACAAAAATAATTTTCAGACTGGATCTTCTTTTTTTTTTTCTCCCTAATCTAGGAATAATAGGGATAATTTAGTCCGAGCTTTGATGTTCAGAAGAGTCAGTATCTTAGCTGTTAAGACAGCTGATAGCTTAATGCCTTTGGCTTATTATCTTTAATTTCAGATATACTCATCTTCTCTCTGCATAATGAGATTTCCCCCTCTATTAAAAATAGTCCAAACTGGCCTGTCTGTTAATCTAAAGATAAAGCCTTAGGTGAATAAGACATGACACAGAAAGTTCTGTAATGTGATGGGTATCAAAAAACACTTTAGGAAAAGTTTTAGACAGAAAGTGACAGCTCTTAAACCACTCTATAGCATAAAAGCTGCTACTTAAAATGTGTTACCTTTGTGCCCCTCCCTTCATGAACTTAAATTTGCTTCATGCTGTGAAAAGTGTTATGGCAATTAATCAAGAAAGACTTAATACCATGGCAGATAATTGCCAGCAAGTAGGGGATTGTAAGTACCACCACCTGCAAGGTGCAGGGAAAGATTGGAGTGGGGGAAGGAGGTAGGTTTGGTTGGTTCCAGTCTACTACATTTCTTAAAAAAAAACTAATCAGAAAAAATATGCTGTATTTAATTCTTAAGACCATTTCAAAAATTAAATCTATATTTATTTAATATGGCTGTATAGCATATAAATTAAGTTTCCTTAATGTAATTCTTTGTAGCTGTTGGACCTACACCACTCATTTTTATTTTGCATTAGCTTTAATATGTGGCATATCATCACAATGGAATAGTAAAAAAATTGTTCTTTTAATAAAGAAACTTCTAAAAAAGAAAAGTAGCTGAGAATTGTTTTGTTGGTATGTCTAGCTCAAGAGTTACTGCTGACAATGAAAAAGATTCTTAACAAGATCAGAGTAGCCATTTGTTTCCTTCTATTTTCACTTGTGTTGGAAGTCATCTCTGTAAGCTATAAGAGCCTAAAGCATTTCATGCAATACTAGAAAAACTGAACAACTTAGAATAAATAATGATAGAAAATGTTTACCCACAGAGCAACAGTAGTTTTGAACACAAATAGACTTCAATTAACTATTTTATACTTTACAGTCTTAAACTCACTCTTACCTTGAACTAGTAACTTTTGTATGTTACATAGCTATTGACAATTGTTTTTCTAAAATAATTGAATAGAGCAGCTTTGGCAATTTTTATATAATTTAATAAAAAAACCTCATGAACCTTATATTTATGATTTTCATTTTGTATTCATGCCTCTTTAGCAGCAGCCTTTATTATTTGGATTATTTCAATTCTGTTTTGTAAAATCTGGGCAGCTTGCAGAGTCTTCATATCTAATATAATTTAAAAAAACCTGACAGCAATATAATTTCTCTAACTGATGGTATAATTAAATATAATTCTGTTATTATGCACACAATTAAAAAAAATTTATAGTCCGCAGTTATGTATAATTCCTGTTTTAAAAGAACTAAATGTTTTAATCATATGGGACACTTCAGCAATTTAATCCAGCTCTGTAAAAAGACCTACTCTAAGCTTAAACCACTCAAAAGCCTCTGACAAAAGTAAAGAACAGTTGCCTAGAAAAGAGCATAAAAAGGCTGAATCGTTTCCAAAATAACTAGAAGTATTAGTTTCAGGAGGCATCCTGAGGTCTTTTCACCAAATTTTTTAGGTAAGATAAAAGAGTACATAGTTAGATGTCTAGATAAGTGTTTTGATTTCCAGGTTTTCTATCCATGAAATGCTGAATAGAGAACAGCTTTTACTGGAATAAGATAGGATTGAGTGGCTCTCATATGTGGTGAGAAAGGAATAATTTCTGCAATTTCTTAATGCAGTACTGATTTTGACTTCCTTTTTCTACATATGCTTCATTATAATAAATTTTAAAATATTATAGTGATTAAGGAAAGCACCATTTGGCGCTTATGACTTCTATAACACAACCCTTATTTAAGAGGGTAGGCATGAATCTATTCATCGTTTCTGCCAAATATCAAAAAATGATAAGGGGTTTTTTAAACATTGTTCACTGTTTAGTTTTGTTCCTTTGCTTTTATTCTTGAATCTTCAAGTTAAGATGTTTTCACAAACTGAAATATGGCCTATTTTAAAGGGCAATGAATCATCCTGGAACTGGCAAAAGCTCTGTCATCTTTTGGAAGGCTCAGACAGTCTACATACAAAGGAAGGAGGCAAGTTTCTACATGTTTTAGTATTTGAGGCAGGAAAAAATTGCATCTTGGTCATGACTATTGAAACTGAAAGAAATCAATATATTCTTTAAGTGCAGTTCAAGTGCACTTCTGTGTTGTAGTGTCACTTCTGCAAAAGAAGTTACCATGTTAAATCAGATTATAAATGGGTTCTGAGCCTTTTTAAGGAACTCTTACTTCTGAGGGTTAGTCCTTTAAACAAGCTTTTATAACCCTTCATATTTTTCCCCTAGCATGCAAGAAGTATCTCCAGCATTCTTTTCTATCCATGGTATTCAACATGGTCTATTCATTTATCATTTGGAACAAATGAGCAGTAGTATCAGATTTACAGTGTTAGCAATGACTGTGCACTAATCCACATACAATCTAAAGAATATTGGTGTATATCAATCCTGTACAAGAACATTTTTGCTTTTCTTTTTTTTTTAATAATTTTGTATAGATGGACATGAAACTTGGATTAATATCTGACTTTATTCACTATTTAGCACACACCAGCCAGATGAACCACTTGGTGGGTGTGTGTGTGTGTATCGAAATTATTTTTATTGTAGGAATGGATACAACACACACTGCTCATGTTCTGCTCTAACAACTAGGTGAGAAATGACATGATTCTTTTACCACACGTTCCATGTAATAAACCTTAACTTCAAGCAAATGCAAGCTATAAAATTCTATTGATGGGCTTCCCAGATGTTGCCAGTTGCACTGTTTTAATAGATACCTTTCTTTTTTCAATACACTTTTTTTTACTCTTTGGCATATATCTTAAACAGAAATGCTTGTCAAGTAACCAGCAGGGTGCAGATGATAAACCCTGATGTATCCTTTTACTACACCTTAGATGCCATAAACTATACACAGAGATCAAATGATATATACAGCACTTACTATATATAACATTGTAGCAGGGTACTGCTGATAGGTTTTTATAAATAAAGAACTTTAGATATTTTCCAAGTGCAAAGGTCAACAGATTAATATACTGTACTTTTGTATTGTGTAGCTGGCATGTGTTTGCAGCTTGGCTATTACTCTTCTTTAAAGATGTCAAATGATACCACGAGGTTCACAATAAAATACAAGAATATGAGAAACTGGGTCTTCTGGGAAATAGGTTTTCATTTTGAATAATTATTTTTTGTTTTAATAGAAAGAAAAAATGTATTAAAAGAAACCGAAAACAGAAAAATTTAAACCATATAGCGACCTCACACACACAAATTTGGAAGTCTTTTGAATAACTTTCTTTCATACTTTATTTTCTTCAAACCACACGCTAACTGCTAACAAAGGAAATGGAAACCTTACACATCGCTGTATTTCTTTCATAGCAAGACAGAAATCTTTGGCCGTGTTTGATGAAGCAAAGCATTTAGAAAGTGTCATAAATAGAGAATGTCAATTCTGTATAAGTGTTCTTACTTAGAAGTGGGAGTTGTAGGTTACAGATTATTTTTTTTGTTTTCTTAACAGACCTCATATACAGGTGAGTTTCCCACGAAAAGAATGCAGTCAAACCTAGTCTTAAACACAATCAACATCTTCATATATTGTTTTAAACAGCTTCATAAATGTTCTGATTGCTGGGATTGAAGAGCACAGCAAACCTCACCAAATTTGCTGATGACACTGGGCTGGGTCACAAGGACGTGTCAGAGGAGTGAGCCATCTTACAGAAAGGTCTGAACCAGGTGGAGGAGTGGACAAACCAACAACTCTGTGATGTTTAAGAAGTAGTCCCAAAACTGGTAACAGGACTTCATTAGGAGACCTATAGTAACTGTGCCTGATGCACATCCAACACTATTGTAAAACCACAGTTTTAATGTTCTAAAACATCAATGACTTGTAGTTCCTGCAAACTAATTGCAGCTACAACACTATTGTCATAGCAGTGTTATAGCTACACTACAAAACTCTCTTCTGCCCTGCCCTCTAACCCTCCACATTTCCTTTTCTGTTATTCTTGTTACTTAAATAAGGTCTTTGGGTAATCTATATTGTTTGTAACTTTTCTCCCATAAAATTAATTTTAAAATTTCTTGTTCCCATTTTGGGCTTCTCTTTGTCCTCTCACACTTATCTGCATTGAAACAATCGTCTTCAGGCCTCACAAATTGTATTTGTTTGAGGAAGGCATGGAGAAAAACAGTCATCATCATTGGCCAGATGGCAAGTACCTATAAGTGGTAGGTTAATATTACATTGTATAGTTTATAATAGCATTTAAAGTGCAATAACTTATGATTATGTGCATATTTTTGGTACAGGAATGCATTTTCACATTATATAATGAAAACATATTTACTATAGTAGTGACCAAAATTATTTGTGTAAATTTGTATCATGTAGTGGAAGAGTATTAGCTAACTGGAAATCACTTGCTAAGTAGACTAACAAGAATGACCTGCATGTTTCTATAACTCATGGTTCTCACAAAGTACTCATTGCTGGGCTGAAGAATCCTAAAACTTGTTTTTAGAAAAAAAATGTGAGACTCGTGCTGTACGTTATTTTAAAAGAGATCTTTGATAATTCAAAGTAATTTGCTTCCTAAAAATCCCAAAGGAAGTATTTTACCAAGCAAAAACAAAATCTAGATTTTTAAGCCCAAGTGTCTTGACTTAGCCCCAAGATCTGTTATAGTCAAATTATTAACTTTCCATGAATTATTTCTTTTGGGGTTGTAGCAGTATATTACTTTTAAATTGGACATTTAGACTCTTACCAAGCCTCCCAGAGGTGTTGCTAATGTGTCTGACATCTGCCCTTATTACTATCAGTTCAACATTGGTGCTTTCTGACTTTAAAGACTTCACTGTACCTTGCACCAGTGCCAACTTAGTATGCTTGTACAACACTCCATCACACTTATCTATACTCATAAATGTTATAAATTATCTTCAGCTCTACTATACCATATGTGGCTTACACATAACATATTATAATCATTGTGGTGGTTTAATTTTGTTTTCTACAGCAGTTTAGATTTTAGCAGAAGTATAGGGTTTCAAATATCTAAAAAAAAATATAGAAATGTGAAATAAGAAATAAACACCATCTTGCAAGTATTTTACAGGTTTTATATCTGACTTTTAAGTCATTTATTCCATGCTGCATAGATGCTGATTCCTTCCTTATAAATACTCATTCCTACTTCGTGGCATTATAAAGATATTGAAATAAACATAGTTACAATAGAGTAAGAATTTATATAGTAGGATATAATAGAATAGAATATATATAGTAAGAAACTGGAATAATGATTGAGTGAATCAATCACAATTTGAGGGCAGCAAGCCATTTAAGGAAAAAATTTATATGTGATAGGCCAAAGAACCATAACCAAGTCTTATGTAGTATAAAAAAGGCAACTTTCTTGCCAGTATTAAAACTAATTTGCATGATTTGAAGGCATGCTAGTAGTCCTTTTACTCAGTTTGCTGTGATTCAGGGAAGACAGCTCCTTCTCCTCCTCCCTCTCCACCCCTCCCAGCAGCAGCTATGGAAGATCATTGATACATCAGGCACAGACTTTGTTGTAATTCTTGAGGGATAACTATCAAACTGTTATCATTAATAAACTAGAAGATTATTTATTCCCATACATTACCATACTAAATAGCTGGTATTGGAAGCGACAAGAGGAGATTTTAACAGTGTCTAGACAATTAATCAAGGTGATCACTTGTACAATTCTAAACTTGCCCAAATTAAAAGCAAATAGCAAATATATCTCGTAGTTTATAGCTTTAATTAAGCATGCAGCTCAGTCTGGAATTTTGTTATTGCTCCAAGTCCCTGAGCACTCTCTTACTCCTGGAGAAATCCACCTACAAGTTTTGCTTACTGACATAATAGCTGACATATGGCTTCTTCCATGGACTACAGCCAATGCAGGCTATCCCTGTGAAATTGCTTTCAATTTCTCTTGACCTTCCACTGGAGGCTGGAAATTTCATCCTGTAATTATTCCTATCAACATTTTCAAATGTGAGAGACCAAATGATATCTAGGACATGCTTCACTGAACATATGGGTCATCTAACTATACCATCGAGGATTTCAAAGTAGAATAGGTAAGAACTTTATGCACAGAGAACTTCAAGGAGAACTGAAATCAGTCTGTGGGTTTACAGAATAAGAGAGGCCACTGGCAAGAGCCACAGTTAGATTTCCAGTTCCTTTGATTTCAGTGGGATTTGGGATTGTAAAAAGCTTTATATATCTGAGTCAAAATTCTCTTGAGCCCATCTAATGGAGAATATAGAGCTTTTCAATTATGTTGAATCAGATAAAGACTCCTTTGTCCTTTCAAAAAGCGTCACTGTATTTTCCCTGAAACATAGAGTACACAGCATGATGGTTGGTTTTATCTCTTTCTCTGATGCAGTGGACTTTCTCACACACAAGGTAATGTTTTTGGAACAAAAGGGAATCAAACTCTTTAAGCAGTACACATTGAATCAACAGGACACATATTAATTACACAGTCAGAAATTATTGCTTCATTTGCAATTCATGATCATGAATGTATTTTACAGCACTTGTAATCTAAACTACAACTGCATGATACTACTTTGTATTCCCCAAACATTTTTAAACAAACATATATACATAGAAAGCAGTATCTTTACCTTTGTAAGCATTATGGCTTCGTTGCCTAGAGGTTATTTGCAACTCTTCCAACAACATTTTTATTCTGCTCTTTCAATACTTTCATCTCTCCACAGCACCTTCTAGTTTTAAGTTGTGCTTACTAAACCTAGAACTGGAAATTCAAATATGTAGCAGTCTTGGGATGACAATCTGGTACCTACAATTGCAACATATACTTGTTTTCATTTGTTACCTCTATTTCAAACGGTAATACCAGATTTTATTGTCTAAACTTCTGCATATGTAGTTGCAAACAAAAATAGAGTAGCAAAACCCCATACAATGTTCTTATTATCAGCTTAAAAGTCTGTCCCATTATGTACAGTTTTTTGAACCATGGTGACCTGAGAGATGATAATCTCATACTTGTAAGTCTCTTATTTATAATCCATTGTTGTTTTGCTTTTAACAGGTGAGTGCATGGAAAAATCTGCAAGTCTGTAAGAAGTACATGACCATAGAGGTGTGTAGCTGTCATGGCACTACATCTTGGATAATTCAGGGATGTTTTAGTTATTGCTGAGTAGATGTTACACAGCATCAAGGCCTTCTCTCTTTCTCACATTGTCCCACCAAGCAGGTTGGGGATGCACAAGGAGTTGGGAGGGAACAGAATCTGGACAATTGACCCCAACTGACCCAAGGGATATCCCACACCATATGAAGTCATACTCAGCATATAACACAGGGTGGAGGGGGAGGAAGAGGGGACTTTGGAGTTACTGTGTTTGTTCTCACAACTAACCATTACTAATAGGAATTTGCTAATGAATTCCTGATTTTGCTTTGATAATACCTGTAGCTTTTGCTTCATCTCAGCCCATGAGACAGTTTAAACTTTCTTCTACCCTTCTGATTTTCTGCCCCATGCCCCTGTGGGGAAGTGAGTGAGCTGGATGGGGCTGAAAACTGGGGTTAAAAGATAAGACAGTACCTTGAAATCCTTGTTTGCAACAAAAAGAAATAAAAGTAAATTTTAATTTGAGAGAAAAAAAAATATATAGTCCCAAAAAAGTATGACTTTAAAAATCCAGAACACTTCCACATGCTTAACTGGTTTTCATGCTTTTATTCTTCCAGCTTCGTGAAAATTAGCTCTATGAAATTTGGTATTTGCTATGAACCATAGAATACAGCCTTTGAACTAAGTTTATTATTAAATTTCCAGAAATCCTATTTATTCAAATGATTTTACAAGCATAAATGCCTTTAAGTATTTGATTCTACCATTACTATGCACATGGGCATTTGAGAACTCAGCTTTTAAAGCTTCACGTGGAAAGACATCAACACAGCCAACATTATTTTTCCCATCCCAAGAGAGATGTAATGGCATTTTTGCCTCTATGTAGGTCTCATGAGCAACAATGCAATCAAAATATGTGATTTAAACAGCAAACACCATGTCTCTGATTAATAAGCACAGAATTGAATTGATAAGGTCAAAACAAAATAAAACCTACCCAATTTGTTAAAACCATGACTGGTAGATGCTACAGCCTGAAATTTCATGAGATGCCTCATGAGAAGTTCCTGTTTCATTGCTTGAGTGGACCTGATCCAAGTCAGCAGGGGAGAAATTCATCTCAACTAACCACAAGCATCTTGCCTCTAGATGTTGAGTATAACTGAGTTATTCTCCTTAGACTGCCATTCTGCTCACCAGGACTATACAGGCACCACAGCCTCTGATTCACCTATTTTGGGTGTCTTTTTCAGAATGAGATTAAATCCTCATTTTTGTTTGTACTACATAAAAAGGAATATAGACAGCTAGCAAAGATATATGTTTAAGCAGCAGACTATCTTTACTCACATAATTCCTAAATATTTTCACTGCATACAGTTTTGACTTTGGTATTATTAAACTCCTTTCAGTTAACTTTTAGACATTACCATAACAGATATGATTATATGACATAAGTACCATATGGCAAAGCAGTTCTCTAAAAACAGGCATAAGGAAAATGGAAACATTTTAGGAGACACAGCTATAACATATCCTTGTTGGCAAGGGACTCTGGGGCAACAGAAGATGTGAATTCCAGGGTTATGAACAGTAAGGGGGAAAACTGTAAAAGGAAAGAGATAGAACCAAGAAAAGAGATGACTGTGTCTTTACAAACCTCACCCCGCAGAAAGGGACAAGGCTTTCTTATTTCCTAGTTAATTTCTATTTGGATTGGTATCTAGAAAATGGAATAACAATTTGTCATGAATTTTATAAATAGGCAGAATACAAATAAACACATCTGTTTAAGTCCAGAAATGTTCTCTTACTTTCTCTCAGAGTGACAAAATTACTGACAAAAAGATGACAAAATATATGTACACAATCTAGTTAGGTTGAAGAGCTGTGTTAGGCACCCTTTTCTCCTGCACAAAGAATCTTGCTTCCTTTCTAAGAAAGATTCACTTAAATCACTGGTATAAATGCACAGGATAGTGCCAGACATGATCTGTGTCACTGCAAAGATGTTCCAGAGAGTGTAGAAATGCAAGATTCAAGAGAGCCATCAAGGCACCTCCTCTACACAAAAGAGAGGGTGGCCTTATGAACAGTAAATTGAAAGTCGTTTATTTCTAATGTCAGCTTAATGATGTAAATGTTTTATTTTACTGCAAGAAATACAACTCAGTGTAATTCTGTGACCTGCTATGAAACAAAACCTAATCATTTTTAAAGATGTAAGCATTTTTGCTGAGATCTTGGGACTTGAAGAGGGTTAAATATGAAAAATGAACTGACATCAGCAAGTGGTTTTATTCATTTGAAATTAATGTTAAGCTTCACTTAACTGATAATATTAAAAGAGCTCATGTCGTAGTAGGACACTTTTTGTGAACATAATGAAGTGTTCTTATCTTTGAAGTACATCAAAGTTTTCTGATTGAGACCAGAAGTTTTTCAGCCCTTTCGTCTACTATGGAGGCATAGAAATTTGAGGCAGAATATAACATGATCTTGTGTGGATGTTCAGGGTGAATTGACAGATTGATAATTGGTGAAGATGGAACAAACCTTCCTGTTCAAAAACCTGCATCAATAAGCAAAAATGTTTGATGTATCATCTGGTTGATATGAGCTAAAAATGGTTTCAATTTAAGTGGCTCCCCTGAATGCTCAGTCAGTTTGCACTTAAGATACATGAGGGAATTTTCTCAGAACTGATGAATGTGAAATATTCATAGTGGGGCAAAAGCAAAACCACAATAGCCTTTGCCCTCATTTGGATTGCTTTCTGCTTCTTTGCCCAGTGACATCTGCAATCATAAAATGAGCCATTATTTCTCTCCCTGGATCCAATTCCTGAAAGCAGAGTTCCACCTTTCTAGCAGTATAATTTTCATTAAACTGTCACCTTTTGGGCAGACTGACCCTGAAGACACCAACAGGTCTTTTGATCAGCTTCTCCTGGGATCTTCACCCCAGCCCACAGGCCCAGAGACCTCCCCAGCCTGGCCCATCCCATCACTGTCCCTTCTGGAGAAAGGGGGAGAGGCTGGGGGATATCACCCTGCAGTTGTTCCTGTGGGGCAACTCCAGCACTGAGGCATCCCTCCTCACACCCACCTGCTCCTGGGCTGCCCTAGATGAGGAGGTATACTCTCCTTCTCCACTGCCAAGTGGGATCCTCATGCTCCCTTTCCCTCTGGAAAGGGATAATCCAGAGACTGAGGATAAGCTAAGGATCCTCTTGGGGTTGTTTTCCCCACCACAGTCCTCCCGTGCCAGCGTCGCCTTGTGTGAGCAGTGGCCTGGCTGTGCCACCACCCTAGCCATGCCTGCTGCTGAGACACCTCCCGAATGGGGCAGGTCTCCTCCACCTGTGGGGAATTATGTCGAGAAAGACACAACTGGCACCATCACCAGGCCTTTAGTAAAAACTTTTCATGCCTTCTTTCCAGGGAATTCTTTCAGGCAACTCTGACTCCTTTCCTCATTAGCTGCTTCACACAGCACTGACTCCTTTTCTTACAGGCAGCTCCACACAGCACTGACTCCTCTCCTCTCTGCAAGTTTCCTTCTTCCTTCTGCATGACTGGCTAACCCCAACCTGTCCCTTACCCAGCCACCAGCCCTGTCTGTCCCTCACATCTTCTTACCTTATCTGTCCCTTGCACAACCTCATATCCCTTCCTCCTCACAACACAGCCAGGAGACTCTGTCCCAAACTGCAGCAGACTCTAGGTCTCCAGCTCATGGCCAGCTAGCCCACTGTTTATAACACCCATCCTCATTGGACAAGCAAGGCTGTTTTTACTCCTCATTAATCAGTACAGCTGTAATTCATTGGGAAATATTGCCTTCTGCACTAACTTTACAAACTATTCTCCTATACCTACAAACTATCCTACTACACACCTGAGGATTGTATCCTAGGAATGTAATTACTTGATGGCCACATCAAATATGATGATCCCTGGTTCTACCATGTCCTCACCTAATCACCACAGCCCTGAGATCTGTAGCTGAGTGCAGCCCCATAAGATGCAGCCCTGACCTGCACAGACCCCAAAGCCATGCCTGTGCCCTTACCCCAGGAAAACAAGCCTTGCCTAACCAGTGCACCTATAGGAGCACAGCAATTTGGGTCATGGATTTAGGAGAGGGGAAGAAACCCTGCTGCTCACTACCTGTATAACTGCCCATTTCCCTGATCCCAGGAGAGAAGGCTTCCTTCAGGCACATCTCTGTGCCTTGACACATCCTAAATTAGTGCTCTTGAGAAGTACCTCAACAACAGTCTAGTGCTGAGGCTGATCTGTCTCTTAACCTCTCTGCTGGACCCCATATATTTTATCAAGAAGAAGTATAGGGATCTTAGCCTGGGAGAAGATTACAGTTGTGTCAGTGAGGAACCAGTATCCCTTGCCTCTCCCTGCTGAGGTCTCTGAATGTGTTCAGAGGCTTGGCCAAACTAACCAAGCTGAAGCTCTGAAGACATTACAATTTGTTTCAAATCTGTGAAGGGAACGAGCAAAACCCTGTTTTCTGCCCCAAACATGGACACTGCAAGCATCCTGGCATGCTACTTGGTCTCCTCAAAGCTCCATCCACTGTCCAGCACTTACTGATTTCACCTCAGAGCAGCCTTGCAGAAAAATACAATGACCCAGTGACTGTGGATCTGCTTTCTAAGGAAGCTCATCCCTCTCAGGAAGCACTCATGGCTCCACAGACTCCTTACCTTGCCCTGCCCCATGATTCCTGCTGCTAGGGCCTCACAGACAGCACCACCTTGTTCACAGGCAGAAACTGGAAGGTGCTCATGGGGAGTAACATCTAAACCCAGCACCTGTGAGCTGTGAGGACACACCTTGCTGGCAGCAGAATTTGTTGGCAGGGCCTTGAGGGCAGCACCAGGATTAACTGTCCCTGCCAAATCTGCCAGGGCTCCCCTACCCTGCCCACAGCCCCTCATCTCAGGGCGGGATTGTTCTCTTTTAACAGGTCTAACTAGCTGATATTGTCAGTAGACAAAACAAACACATAGGATGAGCAGAAATGCCTGGAATTTTAATGTTAATTTCCAGGATTTTATTTAATACATATTTTCTTCTAAGATCCTTTTATGCTAGGAAATACTATTCACTGCTATAATATTTTGCTGCAAACAATAATATTAAAGCCTTCGTAAAAAAGTGTTATCTGCAATTTACTCAGTGCTAGGTAGTAGCTAATAAAAAAAACTTAGTTCTCAATTTGCCATAACAGAAAATACTGGCAATGAAGTAGAAACCACAGAGAATGTCACTCGTTTATTGAATTACCCTTTTCAATACAAATTTTAAGCTGTTTTTGCAAGATTGAATATCTTTATGTCCTCCATCTATAGAACTTCTAATTGTTTGCAGTTGAGGCTGTCTTAAAATGGTTAGTAGTAAAGTGCCTACTTCATCACTACTAAACTCAGCACACAAGCTGCTCTCAACTTTATGAGATCCTTTTATTTCCTGCAATATTTGGGGTGGAAGAAGGAGAGAGAGGAAGCTAGAGGGATGTTCAACAGAGGTCTTTGGTAGTTGGCAAAGAAATGCATTATGATCTAGACTGTGCCTTCTCAATATTTTCATCCTGGGCCAGTTCAGAGGATCATTGCTTCCCTGCAGAGAAAGTTACAGGGAGAGATTGTAGAAATTGCCTGCAGGCACTTTAGGAGTCACAGTCTCTTGTACAGGACGTAATTGTCTTATTTTTCTGAACAAAAAATGAGGTGAATCCTATCCATATCCATTCAGGTGGATTCAGTTCTCAATAGTGCCCTCTCTACTGGAAATTGCCTAATTATAGTTCCTGAAGACAAAATAGTGTTGTGCAAGTCTCAACACCAGAGCAACCGAAATAGGATTAGAAAAATTGAAAAGGGGTCTAATACAGTTCAGGCACATGCAAAAACTTGAAACTCACTTTGTGCTCTGCAGAAACATTGTGCTAACTTAGGGAAGGGCAAGAATAAGTAAGATAAAAACTGGCTTAGTGGTTTCAGCAGATTGTACCAAATTCTCATTAAATTTCAATGATTTAATCTAATTCCATGGCACCTCTGCTTTGTATTGTCACAGATTAAGCACGTGCTTTCCTAACAGGGCTGAGCAACCCAGCAGGCAGATGAACAGCAGTGAACAGGACCACAAAGAAAGGTGAATGCTACCTGAGACACGTATTTATTTTGTGAGATGAAGAGGCAGTATTTAAAGAAAGACCACTCTTCAGTCTTCCTGTTGCCTGACAGTCGTTTTTCCAGCTGGGCAGCCCTTTTAAGGTAACAGCTATAAGGTACTCGGTCCTACTTCTCAGGCTACCATAAATCACACCAACTTCCTTCCTTTCAAATTAGTCATTTTGTGAACTACTATGATGTTATTACAGACTGAAAGGTTTTCTATTGTGGCAAAGCTTCCTATAAAAATTATCTCATCTTCTAAACAGCAAATTTAATGCAACAAATTTCATTGCCTTTCCCAAAAGGAAAAAAATACAGTAACAAGCTGTATGTCAGCACTCAGGGCAAGTGCAAGCTTGCTGAAGGTACAGAATATTCAGATTTCTTTAACATTCAAAAGCAGGGAAATACTCCACTTTATTTTTTATGCAGGAACTTACAGTTAAGCGAGCCACCTCAAAGCTCTCCAAAACCAAATAATCCAGGGATTATAACCAAATAATCCACTCCCTGCATCTGCCTTGGTTAAAATACTTGTAGTGTATTGCTGCCATAACAACAAACGTGTCCATCCTGATTTCTCTCTTGAGAGCATGGAGAAGAAAAAACATTAAGTTACTCTAGCTGTAGGATGACAAGTGTCACAGGAAGGGTGAAAAATTTATCTATTGTTTAGAATCATAGATTTATTCTGAAGAAGAATCTACATTTATTTCATAAATTGTTCACAAGCAGTTGCAGTTAGTGCCTTAAGAGTATATTAAATTCCAAGCAATGTGAGGGAAAAATTAGAACTATCTTCTTAATAGTTTGTTTTGATATATTTTTACTCACCAGAGTGATTTGAGGGATTTTGATAGGAACAAATGGAAGACTGGCAAAGTTTCTCCTCACTTTTCATAGAAAAACTGCAATACAGCTGGAAAATATTAATACAAATTTGAAACAATAGTTTAAAATGTTCCATTTGTAGATTAACATATCTGTGCTTCAGATTCTGTAAATGGAAGTCAAAGTACGGGAGGGAATAAAAAAAATGAAGGTGAGAAAGATATTTGCTTTTATTTGAAATAAATGGTTTTTGTCTTTGTCTCGAAAGATGGTGTATATACTGAAAGTTTTTTTAAGATCTTTATTATTATTTTATATGTTTTATTTCTGAAAGTCTAACTTCTGATTATAAGCAGTACTGTGGGAAGGGTTTCCTCTGTGGTGTGGAATTTCATTTTATCCAATCAACTTCTCAAATGCTACTTTTTGCAGAAGATGCAGAAATATCACAATGGGATGTTGGTTCAGTTGTAACCCAGGGAAAAAGTACAGCCTACTGGATAATGACCTGAGGTTTTCAAAACACTTTGATGACACATCAAGAATTCCTAAGAATTCCTAGGAAGTCTAAGCCAGCTGAGAACTGTATTGGTCTAGATAGGCACTACATAGTTTGAGAAACCCACTGGGAGCCAGACAAATAT
Organism: Sturnus vulgaris; assembly: GCF_052056855.1. Classification (NCBI taxonomy): domain Eukaryota; kingdom Metazoa; phylum Chordata; class Aves; order Passeriformes; family Sturnidae; genus Sturnus; species Sturnus vulgaris. The sequence continues at coordinate 98,577,763 of NC_142244.1, forward strand.
AATTAGAATTGTGTATTACTCATACATAGTAGGTTAAGAAGTAAAATATTTCCCAAATGCAGCACAAGTACCTACTAGCTGTTGGTTGATCCTTTCTCACTGCTGTGTTTCTTGTATACTTGGCAAAACAGAGATTCCTAGCAAAGATTTTATGTTTTGCAGTGTCACAGAGTGACAATTTACTTGACTTGACCTTAAAAATAATTCCTCTTCAATGCTTACTCTTGAAGAATATAATTGTGATTCCGTGCAAAGAAAGTTGGGATTTCAGTGGGAAATTTGGCAGCTACTAACAGTCCACTGAAAGCCAGAAGCATCTGTAGTGGAAGATTCTATCGTTTTCCCCTCTTGTGGTATTCACATTCTCTGCTGGCAGCTACTCCAGATCTCCCTCTGGATTATCCCAGTCCCCACGCAGCCACTCTCACCCCCCCGCAGGGCTGTGGTGGACAGACTCAGGCTAAAGTGACAAGTCACATTATGGTAAAAATAAAGGCAATTTAACAAGAATATCTAAACCATCACATGAAAAAAGTTTACTCCATCTCAAGCAGACAGTTTCAGTGTTTAGGAAAGCTACTTTGAGCTTAAGGGTAAAGTCAGGACTGGGTAGATTCCCCGAGGCTACAGAAAATGGAAGAGTTTTCTTGGAAGCACAGAACAATAGAGGTGGGAAGTGAGACTGGGAGGTCACCTGGCCCAAGGTGCTGTGCCAGCCAGGGCTTCTCTGTAGCTATTGCTGCAGTTTTCTGAGAAGATAAAAAATTACGAAAATAATTTTTAATATCACAGATACAACAGTTTGTTTATCAGTGTAAGGAATCCCAACCCCAGAAACTTCTGGTTCTTTCAACATTTATGCAATCACACTACTAAAATAAAAAAAAATTAGTACTGTATCTCAGAACTTCTTGATAAAGCTTTCTTAAAATTCCGTTCTCCTTGCTGCTTTAAAGGATTTGAAGCCCTCTTCTCCTCATAAATGACAACTAATCCAAATTGTTCTGGTATTGGTCTGAGAATTAAATGAGGCAGAAGTATTTAGAATTTTCATTTCTAATTCTGATGGCCTAGTTTTCTTTCACAAATCCACTTTCTGTTTAGTATCATATGATTTTCATTTTCTCATTGTATAATTTCACAAGCCAAAATATACCATATGTCAGTTTGTTTCTTAATTGAAGCTGGTAGAGAAAACTTTTAATTGTACTTTTCTACATCTTTAAATTCAATCTGAATTTTTCTAAGGTCCTACTTCTTTAATCAGCTACAAATAATTTAAAAATAACTAATATGTCTACTGAATGACTAAAACCCATCTTTCTTGGTTTTTCTAAATACAATAGTATATTTTAAACTCTCCAAAATGTTTCTTAGCCAATGAACCAATGTGTTACAGCACTTCTAGAGTAATAAAAATGCTTGCAAAATACCCACCAGAAGAAAAATAAATCTACAGATTTTAATTCATGTATGAATTAATTAAATCATTCATTAGATCATTCCTACTGCTGTTCAATGTGAGATGTGCATAAGATCATATCTGGTCAAAATCATAATTCCCTATAATTTAATTACTAACAAAATGACTATAAAATCCTTTTCTTTTCAGATTATATTGTCAGCAATGTAATTATATTTGGGCTATTTAGGTTTACCTGGACTTTTAAACATCTGATAACTTTATGTCACATTAAGAATTCAGCAACTCAAGCTGGAAAGATCCTGGACCATCTAATGCATCTTGTAGTTGGAAAATTTAAATAAGAGGATAGAATTTCTTCCATTTCTAGATCAACATGCTTAACATGCTTGTTGTTTAATCCAGTCAGACAGACTTTAGTGAAGGCCCCGGTTTATAAATGCTAGCTGGCATGATTTACAATGAATTGTAAGAGAGAATAATTTATCCATATAACCTTCCAAAGCTAGGCATTGTGTGTGTCTATAGTCCTGGGACAGTAATATGTTTTCTCCACCTACGAACAGATTCTCTTGTATTTTTAATAATAAAAGGAAGTTAGAGAAAAGTTGGGAAATTCTAAATTTCAGTAATGTTTCAAGTCATATTAATCACTTTGGCTTTGTTTGCTAAATGTTGGGAGATTTGTTTCAGAATGTTAAAGTCCATAATATTTTTTCCTTTCAAATTCAGAGTCCAGGAGATATTTGCAGTAGAGTATGATCGTGTTTTGATGGGCTCCTATAGCAGCTTCACTATTTTCAAATGTCCACATTTAATACCCTTTACACAAATGAAAGTTCAGACTAAGACTTCAGATAATACAATTTAGTTTCTAGAATTTTACTAAGGATGTAAGGATTTCGTTTTCTCCACGGCAAATAGAACAGTAGATCCCAACAATTTTTTTCTCCTGGGTTTTGATATTCTAACATTTCCAGAAAACAAAAGATGCTTTCAATCTTGGCAAAATATGAATTTATCTTTCAAAAAAGTAGGCACATATTAACACATGGGAAAAGAGAATGGCAGTGGCATTCCTCACAAAACCACCATACAATATTTATCTGTTCAGAGGAATGAAATATAATAATATAAAGCATTTATTAACATTGAAAGAAGTTATTTTTGAGGTGGTAGGGAAATCTTGTTGCAGATGCAAGCCTGATGCTAATGAATCAATTTGTAAATGTGCAGTTCAAATTAATGCAGAAATAAAATTAAATGTTACAGACCCATTACCTTTACAAGAGTAGACATGAGTGTAGAAAGGATGGAAAAGAGCTGCAGCTGGAGTTAATAAAATACTCAACCCACGTGTGGTTGAAACTTCTTTGAGCTTTCAAAGGACTCAACAATAAAGGCTCCCCACTGGGATCCCTGATGAAATTCACACAACTGATATTTCCAAGAGGAAGAAGCACTACATACTTAGTACAGATCCTAAGTGTCTGTGCCTGTGTTGACATATAGTTGCCTAGACTAAGCCTGCTTCATCACTTACTGGAGAAAGTTTAAATTCTGCATTCAACTACAAAATTAAAATTATTTTGTCTGTGATGCAGTATTTCACATCTCTCTCACTCTTTTTACCCTTTTTGCATGTTCTTCCAGTTTCTTTTGCAACCTCCATAATTCTATGGTGGAAGACATTAGGTTAGTTATTTATTAGTTTTGGCTGGAGGTATCTAAAATCCTCTAACAGAACTTCTTCTTTTGCAATAGTTTTAAATAAAAGCAATAATTCAATTTCAACCCAGGTGACACATTTAACATACCATCTCGGCTTTACCATTTCACAGCTTTGCCAAGCACTGTTCATGCACAGTTACTCTGCTTGTCCTCCCTAGATTACCACGACACTGACAGTGCAAAGGAGGAAAGTGTAAGGAGTGCATATGTTTAGAAGTATGACTATTTTTTCTATTTAAAGGATAAAGAGGCAAAGACAAGGAATTGGGGAAAAAAATAGTCTTATGGACTAGAAATAACAGAAGAAAGCAGAATAAAAGAAGAGAAAAAGTGACAGAGACAAAAAGAAGATAAACAGTCTTTGTGTCTTCTCATCATGCATGAGGCATAATAAGTTACAGATGAGAGGAGTGGAAATAATTGTTTTAAGAAAACATTTAAAATCACTGTGGAAAAGTAAAACTAGCAAAAATTTTTAGCTTTCTCTATTAGGATATCTTAGACTTATGACCCTGGGACAATCTCAGGTTGGCTTGATCTGGTTATAAATGAAAAAAAGGTCCAGTGGGGCCTTTTTGTATTCAGAGAGGATATAATACATTTTGCTTTATATTAGTTTGCATTGCTATGCTGGCTGTGCATTTCAAAATTAGATTTGCTGAAAGAAAACATGATAGCATTTCAAGAATGCAATCTAAAGTGAAAAGACAACAGAACAATAGCTAAATTTAGTTTTATATTGTTTACTTGAAATGTCTTTGAGTCTCTTAAGTGTCATCTTGTACACAGTATGGAAAACTTTTCTATTATTTTCTGCATCATATGGTTACCTCTGATATTTTCTGTTGACTCTAGAGAGATGTAGGTAAACCCCTGTGCTGACTCAATTACACCAAATAATGGATAGAGATCTAGCAGATGCCAAAGGCAGGATAAAAACATCAAGTTGGTCAAAATTATGCGGGCTAGTGCCTCTTTCAGTACAGAAAGGAATACCTGAAGCTGGAAGATGCCTCAGAATATTTTTGTTGAAAGCAGGGATAGTTCTGGGTTCAGAGCAGGCTGCTCAGAGCTTTGTCTATTTGAGCCTTTCTCCTCAACTCCAGTGAATCTTCAGCTTTCCTGACACCACTTCTATGTGCCTGGGAAATATTTATAGATTCCTTCTGTGCAGCCTGTTCCTGCTTCCAGCCCATGTGCTGCCTCTCTGCATCAAAGCTCTAGCTATCCCAGCCAAGCTAGTCTCCTGATATGGGTTGAGAAGAGATGATTAAAACTAATTTCCTTATAGTACTTATGAAAAAATAGGGTTTTCACAGCAGAAAAAAGGGAAAAAATACAAGAAAACACAAAACCAAAACAATAAATCAACAAAAAACAACCCAGGCAAATAAATGTCATTACTGACTGAAATTATCTTGTTTCTATATAATGCTAATACAAACTACATTTTGGTCACAGAATTCCCTGCTTTCTTGGGATTCAAATCTGATAAAATAGCCTATTCCTCTGCATGGTTTAATTTTAGACCTCCAATGAGATCCTTGGTCATCTCAGTAAAACATTACCCAAGTCCACATTGCTATAAATAAAATTAGGCCCATGTTGCCCCAAATTAATCCCTCTGAAGCACAAATGAGGATGCTCTGTCAATAAAGAGCACAAAGTAGGACAGATAACTAGGTCAAGCTATAAATATCATACTTTTCTTCCCAAGCACAAAGACAGACCATCCTTGCAGTAGGACAATATTGTCTTTAAAGGCCTTCCATCTCTCCCAAACTCCTTAGCCTCTGAGACATGATGTCTATCTGAATGTCATCAATCATTTTTGGTGAAAAAGCCAAAATCTGGTTTCCTGAAATGCAGAGTCTGCACCCTGTTACTCTCCTTCTTCACACACCTCAGGACCATCAACTTTGTCTAACATCAATGCAACCAAGGCTACTGGACAAAGTGCTCCAGATGTGGTCTCACTAGGGCTGAGTAGAGGGCATGATCATTTCAAGTTTATTAAAATTAATTACTTGAACTAATATATTAAAATTAGTTTGCTGTATTTTTCAGCCAGTATAAGTTATCCATTACACAGCTTCAAATGGGTTATTTATCAACTATCACTGTAAAGAAAGCAATAAAATATTATACAGTTCAGAGAAAGAGTGACAAAACGAAATTTTGAATTTTAGACAGCTGATTGTGCCCATATGTCCTTCAGGCTGCTCAAAAATCATAAAACCAAACAAAAAATATATCTTAGATTTTAATTATAGATAATTTAGACGACCACTGCAAGCTATCTAGTCAGATCTAGTCAGATAAAAGAAAGAATAAGATTCTCACAGGGTCTTCTCTTGCCCAAGCTGACAAGGGCTTTCAATGTTTCATCATATGACAAAACAAAAATTAGAAACTACAAACTAAGGTGCACTATGCATTTAATTGCCTGTCTGCATATTGTGACATGGATGGTTGAACTTGTTGCCATTCTGAAGTTATAACTCTAGTTATAATTAACCCAACTTTGATTCTGGAAGCACCTGTTGAGATATTGAATATTTTTTATTAGATATCTTGATTCTTTATCTTTCATAGACTCACTTTTTACCAACCATATGAAATTAAACAAGAGACAGTGCTGTATTTTGCACTTGGGGTGGAGCAACCCTGGATGGACAGACTGGGGAATGAGATGCAGGAAAGCAGTGCCAGGAAAGGGACCTGGGGGTCCTGGTCAATGGCAAGTTGAACATGAGCCAGCAGAGCCCTGGCAGCCAGGAGGGCCAACCCTGTCCTGGGGACATCAGGCACAGCATGGCCAGCCGGGCAAGGGAGGGATTGTCCTGCTCTGCTCTGAGCTGGGGCAGCCTCACCTCCAGTGCTGGGGGCAGTTCTGGGTAAAAAAGATATTAAAGTACTGTAGCATGTCCAAGGGAGGACATGAAGGTGTGAAGGGCCTTGAGGAGAAGCCATATGAGAAGTGGCTGAGGTCACTTGGTTTGTTCATCCTGGAGAAGGGGAGACTGAAGAGAAACCTCACTGCAGTTACAACTTCCTCATGAGGGGAAGAGGAGGAGCAGGCACTGATCTCTGCTCTCTGGTGACCAGGGATAGGACCCAAAGGAATGGCCTGAAGTTTTGTCATGGGAGGTTTAGGTTGGACAATTTAGAAAAAGGTTCTTCACCCAGAGGGTGTTTGGGCACTGGAACAGGCTCCCCAGGGCAGTGGTCACAGCACCAAGCCTGACACAGTTCAAGATGCATTTGGACAATACTCTTGGGCACATGGTGTGACTCTTGGGGACAGTCTTGTGCAGGGCTGAGAGCTGGACTCTGATGATCTTTGTGGCTTCCTTCCAACTCTGTAATTCTGTGATTCCCTGATTTGTGGTAGAAATTAATTCTATGTTACAATGAATATAAAAGATCCAATATTTTTAGCTGCAATTTCTGAAGTTTAAGATATAGTAATACTGCCTTTAATTTCAATTAATGAAGATTAGTATTTAAATGATAATATATATTTATTTTTTCCTGCATAAAAACTTCTTACATTTTCAGTTGCATACACTTCTACTTACCTCCTGTTTTGTTAAACTAATGTTATTTCAAATTGTTTTACAAAGTATCATTCTCGGCTATATCTGCAGAGATGTTGACATGACCAAGGATAACTTCTGCCTCTGGAAGACTCTGACCTAAAATACTCAGTAAAAGTATTCAAGTCTGACACTTTGGGTGGGGGGGGGGACTGGGTGATAAACAAATGTATGTATAGTTGACCCAATTAGTTAATTAAAACAAACAAACAGAAACTAAGTTTTATTGGTTGGAACTATATTTTCCTTATATTGTTTTGTTTCCAGTCTACTTGCACTTATGGTGAGATATTAATCTGACCACCCAGATGCAGACAGCTTCTGTACAAGAAGAGTGATTGTCCAAAAAAATAACTAGCAAAGTTTCCTGAAATGTATTGTTTGTTCCTGGAGACAGAGAGGAAAGTTTTTCAAAAAATGGATAAAGATTACTATCAAGAGAAAACTAAAAAGGGAAAACTAAATGCTTTATATTCACGCTGGAATAAAGGAAGAAAAAAAAGACAAAAAAGAAAGATATTATTTGTTCAGCTGGAAATAAGCTACTGCTATATAGACAAATAATATACTTACTCTGCTTCTTTTTCTTCTATTTTAATTTTTTCTGTTTGCACTATAATGTTCAAATCCAACAGGTCAGCATGTTCATAAGGATTCAATCTAGTTCTCTGTGCACCAGGGAATTTACTTGCATGTTCTTTGAACTGAGATTAATAGCTTAGCTAACCCCTTCTGATCCTGCCATTTTGAAATGCTTTTAGGAATATCCAGTTCAACATATTTCCCTCTAGAAGCCTCCTCCACCTTCTACTTCTTGGTGACTTTCATTGTTATATTTTTATGACTGAAAGGGTATGGATCCTACTCAGTTCAGATTTCACTGCAGTTGACTTCCATAATAGAAGGAGAAAGTGTGTGATTTTTTTTTTTTTTTTTTACAGATAAGACTGAATTGCTTCCTGGGTGAATGAACTTTTAATGGGAAAAAATTCTAAAATCTTAAGAAATAAACATATTTATAGTAATATAATATGTATTTAAACTATCTTATATTGACATTAGGTTTCTTGCACAGTACAACTCCTCTAGAAGGAAATATTCCCTTGTAGAGCTCACCACTTTAACAGAAGGCTGCTGAAATGCCACTCCAAGCACCTGAGTGCTGAGTGAGCCTCGGGGGCACATGCACAGTACATGGGTAGGATGGCAGAAGCCAATTACTTGAGGAAATGCAGGAATTCTCTGCTTGATGTAAGAAATCTTCACACAAACATTGGGACTGAGGCTTTTTGCTTCTAGATGAACAAATATATAATTATGATGTTTTGTGGAGCTGCTTGGAAGAAATATATTCTGAAATATCTTTTAAATTAGGAGGTAAATTCATGTGTTCTTTCTGGCACCTGAACATACAAAGAGAATCCTCAGAAAATCATAGCCTGCACTTAACTCTGTGACAAAGGCAGTTTTACAGTTGATCCCAGTAGGAAGAGAGAGAAGGAAATGTCAAATGGAGTTTTGAAGCACCACTCCCTCCTTTAATATGGGTGGATCAAAATAAGAACAGAAACTTGCACAATTCCGAGCATAGACACATTATATAGGAATTCCATTTCATCCTGCTGCAAACCCAGTTGTAAGGTATCTTTTCCCCAGACAGCAGATGTTTCCCAAAGTAACAAGTCTGGAACATCTCTAAGTGTGATCCACAGGCTCCAAATGTCAACAACTGTGCATGCCATCTTACAATGTACTGTTGAATATTTTGAGCTAAATGCAAAGCTTGGACTTTTGGGTGCATAATGCTGGAAGAAAGAGCTACATTTTGATAGCACAACTGCAATCAGATGTCGTTAAGGAAAAATAAAGCAGCATCCTAGGGGAACAGTGAGGCACAGTGTAGAACAGCCATGTTCATAGAAATGCCAGTGCCTTACTCAGTATATTTCCACATAACATAATTCACGCAGGCACTAATTCCAAGGCTTAGTGCTTCAAGATGAAAAAAAAATAAAATTAGATAGGCTTCTTATTCTTGCTGCCAGATACAAAGAGGGGAGCTCACTGCCAGTGTGGGTCACTGAACTGAACAGTAACATTCATTACCAAGGCAAATGAGTGACAGTTATGATGGACAGTTATGATTTTTTTTTTAATGAGGTCATGTTATTTAGAATTTCACCTTTTGCCATAGGCACATTTTTTTCCATATTATAGGAATAGATAAGTATTATTTTTAAAGTGTCATTCCTTACAGTTTTTTTCCTAAGGTCCAGAAAATATCAGGGTTCTGCTGAACTCCATAACCTCTTATAGTTTTCAATCTCTACTTCAAAATATGTACTTCATAATAACAGCTGCCAGTCTGAAGGCTGCTTCTTCAGCTGAAAGAAACTGGTATGGCCTTCTCATTGCAATAGAGAAATGGGAAAATGCACAAAAAGCTCTCTTCACACTCACTCTTGAACATGTAGCAAATGTACAGTTTATCAAGTAATTACAGGTTTGCTCCCCAAACTGTTAAGAAACACTCCTGGACCTGGGAAAGCAGTGAAGTCAAGAATGGTCACAATTGTGGAGAAAGGCTCATGTGACCTAATGCAAGGAAGAGGCACCCAGGGTAATCAAATCACATTGGTGCAAAGCACCGCCTTGAAGCAGTTACTGTGCAATGGGGTAACATTTACTTTTGTTGTTTGCACACAGTATCTTTGGAGCAGCTTTTCCTTTTCTGCTGGGATGAAAATGTCTTTTGCCCAGAAGGTTTCACAGGTTGAAGTCAAACAATACCATATTTCAATGCTCAGAAAATTCTATCTTCAGGAAATTACTAGAGTATAAGAGGGTTAGAGATTTTCAGAGAGCCCTGAGCAACTCTGCTGAAATTTCAAAATACTCACCAAACTGATGAAGAAGCCCATATCCGTGTGGAGAACAGGACAGACATAAGTAAATAAATAGAACAAAGAAAGTACGAACTTTCAAGAAAAATACCCAAATCCCAATATAGTCAGAATATTGTTATAGAGCTGGGGAGACAAACTAAATGCAGAATGGAATTATGCTAGTCAGACTATACACAGGATAATTGGTAATTGACAGAAAAATATGACCATCCCTTCCCCAATCCACCCATCTTCAAATTTCCCAAGAAAGAAACACCCGATTCCTGTGTCAATTTTATTAGGTAAATTCAGAGATCACTGACTGCAAAGCTCAGGGTGAAAAAAAAGTAATCTCTTGCTTTCCAGATATCTGGAAATTCATGTAATAGAGGGAGAGGGACTATGTCTGTGACACAAGGCCTGCAATACCACACATTTATTACGTGTTTCAAGGATACAGTGTGCCTGGCTACAACATCCTGAGATAGTAGGGGGAGCACAGGTCAGTCGTTCAGCAGGATTGTGTTTGAGACAAATTCCTGCTGAAGACAATACAGCTAGCTAATGTCCAGATCACTATTGCCAGTGGAATAACATATTCCTGCAGTTGAACAGGAATGTTTTGCAACAGAACTTGAGAAATTATGTGCAAAAAGTCCATCTGGTACACTTGAGGGAGAGAAAGAAATCTTTCAAACACAATGTGACCATAGGCCACAAGAGAGAGGTTTTTGAGAGCTGCTGCTACTTGCCCCCAAATGGCTTCAGCATATGCTTTGCAGCTCCATTGCTAGCAATTTGTTGTGTGTCAGAAAAATGATTCTAGAATTCACAACACATTTTCCTCAGAATTGCCTTAGAGCATGGAAATACAACATCTGAATGAGAGCTGGGTAGACAGAGAGCAGAGAAAGGCATAAGAAGCATAAACCAGAGCCGTTATGTGTGGCTGCAGGCTTCCATTTGGACTTTCAAAACTGTGCTGCTGCATCATCAGAAAGTCAACAAACAAATCAAATTCCACAGTATGTTGTATATTAGTTGCATTTCTATTCTGCTTGGAAAACATGGATAGTTATGTCTTACAGGAATGGGAGACTTTACTACCACTTCTGAATGACAATAAGGACAGGACACTGGAACACTTCAGCACACCAAGAAAAATGTTAAAAATGCTATCCTGTTTTTTCACATGGTCTGCTATTGCCAAGTCAATGATACCTTTTCTAACTGTGATGAGAAATTTCAATATGGGACAAGAATATGGGACACTTAAGGCAACAGTAAAGGCATTGTCTTTGTGACAAAAACATAAAGCTGAATCAAGTAATTTATGCTGTTTCATGTAGTAGGGTTGCTTGCTGGCTTGTTTTCCTTTACTTTCGCTTCATGTATATTTATTCCTACTTGCATTTTAACCCAGATTTTCTGAACATCTAAGCAGGATAGGGATTATACTGAAATAATGATGTTCATTCTATCCTCTCATCCCTCCTCTACAAATTGGACTTACAGAGCCTGCACTTGCAAGTTAATTTCATGCTGGAACAAAGAATTCTTGAGACCTTAACTCAAGAGCAGAATTCTTTGTTTCTGGCTGAGACATGATGATTCAGGAAATTTTCATGTGCTGTGCCTGTTGAATGTTGCCCTTGCAAGTAAATACAACCCTTAGAACATCTGTCCCCTCAGGAAGTTAATATCAACACTAGGGAATATTTAATCCCAAAGATGCGTGTCTAGTGCATGACTAAGGAAAGAATACAAAACTTGCTCAGTAGATTGCACTCTGTTCTGGCAGTGAATCAGGCATCTACCTACTGAGAACATGGTGAACATCTATCAAATGGACAAATGCATGCAATCTGACTGAAAGTCACTTCTGCACTATCAGTATAAATGATTTATATTCAGTATTCTTTACAGCTGAGGAACGAGCTGATAGTGCATTCAAGTTTCTTCAAAATCCTTTCAGCAGGATGAAATTATGTCAAGACTTACCACAGAGCACTCCATACTAAACGAAACTTAAATGTGCTCTGTAATGTGCTTCATCACCAGCACTTTGAGAGGACACTGCATCTGTGTAGCCTCCAGAGAACAGGGCTCTCTGTTACAGGTAAAGGAGCTGGATTTATGAGCCCAGCAGGTAACCCCAAGGCTGAGCCATTCTTGGCCTTGAGCCCCAGCAGGCTGTGGAATCTCCTTCCTGTGAGGTATTCAAAGATAAGCTATACAGACAAAATGCCATCTGCCCTAGTACAATTGTTCCAATTTCCATCAGAGGGTGGAGCAGAACAACCCCTAGAGGTCCTCTTTCCTCCCCATTTCTATAATTAATTTTGCAATACAGATTGCTGTTCCTCTCTGTATGCTGAGGAAGAGAGAGGGCACCAGAACATGTGTGTATACTAAAGGGCAAAGCTATCCCAGAAGAAAAATCTTCGGGCTGACTTTAAATACATATAGGCTGAAAGTTAAAACTGTTTTTAAGCATGAGAATTGTGGGATTCTGGTATAGTTTTTTCCAATGGAAGAAAATGAAGGCAAAGCAGTAACTGCTGCTATGATGGGGCTTAAGAAATTTGTGAAGCTTATCTCATAATGGTGTCTGATGAAAAAGACTGAATTTGGTGATCTTTCATGTAGATAGTATATGTACTACTGGGGATTTCATATCTGTGTGTTCAAGTGTATGTGTGCTGTGGGGATTAGTTACAGGAGAGTGTTTAGAAATGTGTAATTGTTTACTAACCTTTGGTAAGACACCAGTATCATGATTTATTTGCTCAACTCCTGATATTGATCCTGAATATATAGTTTTATATTTGCTGGTTGATTATGTGACATCAATAATTCATAAACATCTTTGATACTTATTTGATCTAAATTGTGTGAGTTGAGCAGTTTTCTCTTGCAACAGGGGTCACCTGTCAATTTTCTTTACATAAAATTGCCAAAATTAAATCTCCAAGATCTGATATCAATCAAAAGACTCTTATTGCTTCTGACAGAGTTTAGATCAGATTCAAAATCATGACAAGTGAAGGAAAATATATCAACAGTGAACATATGGCAAGGGAAGCAAATCTTATGTAGAAGAGAAAGAAAGCCCTGGGATTCAGCATCAAAATAATACAATGATGCAGCTTTTACATTCACGCTGCCTCATGTTTGTTCACAACATAAAGTACAGCTACCTATTAGGTGTTTTCTCGATATCACTTGCATTTTGCATTTAGATTTTAATAAAAATATTGGAAACTGATGAATGAAAACAAAGACATAATTTTAAAAATTTGTAAACGTTATATAATAGAATTTAATTTTCTTTTAAAAATATGTATTTTGTAGATATTTATTTTTAACTTCTCTTTGCTTTTTTTAAGTCAAACCTCTTATATACAATATCCAAATTAGAAAGCAATTGCTATTTTAGATAATGATTTTACAACACAGTGTTTTGGGTTTTTTTGCACGACTAAGTTCTGAAGTTTCCACATGCTTTGTACACTTCAGCTGAGGTGAAAGGAGTGGCTCATTGTCAGTTTTCTGGTTTTTACATGTTTACTGAACTATGAATTCGCCTGGTTTTGCTGTAGTCACTCACTCACTTTCCAGAATTTGTCCAATACAACTTCTTAGGAATTTTGTCTTGCTTTTATGTGGTGGGGGAAGAGTATTCAGCCACATTCACTGCACTCTGCCAAAAGTCTGAGAAGAAACAATGGTGCTTTTCATTCTCAGAGACTACGCCTATCCTAGCTGGGATAGAGGCACTTCTGAATTCCTGGCTCTGAGCTGGAATATCCCCCAATTACCTCCTGTTTCCATATGGGGCACAACCTGGACATGCACCAACATTCCCTCTTCATGTCCGGTTTTACACTGAAAAGAAATGTGGCTTCTGCAGCTGAAGGGAAACCAAACAAGTCATGGTCTGTGGGATCAAGTTCCCAGACTGCTCAGAGAAGGATGCAGGCAAAAAGACAGAACTCACGACTTTTTTCTCTTCAGAAATCTGAGTGCCTAAACCCACATATTCCCTGTGAATTCAATACTAAATGCCAGTTCTTTCACATCTAAGGCTAAAATGAATGCTTTGAAGTAAAACACACGAATGCTTTTACCTGAGAGGTATTAATTACTGCTCTAAGGACATGGTCATGTGCTCTAAAGAAACCAAGTCACTGAAATGTAGCAAAGTGACTGCTTCTCAACTGAGCCATTGTATCAGACACCATGTGAGCATTTATCTTTTCTTCTCAACTGTGAACTGAGACACATTCATCAAAGCTACAAAATCCAATGAGATATAGCACTTACAGCCACTGGGAAAATATGTGTGCAGTGCAAATCACCCTGCACCTTTTTCATTGAAATGTTGAGATTTAGGAATATTACAAGAATTGGACCAGCCATAGGTCTTCTCCAGGGTGGCCTTCTCCAGTTCTCTCTCCCTTTTGTCTAACAGAGAGTTGGAAACCAACTATTTCAAATGTAAGCCCTTAAAAACCATATTCCAATCCTTTCATTTGCTCTTGGATGACTGCCAAAATTACATTGTTCCTATTCAGCGAGCATGGATCCCCCATATTTATTACCAGAGTTCTTAGTTGTATGGTGACATACAGCTCTCTCAGAGCATTTCAACCTCCTTCTTATATCTAATACTGCCTTTGCACATTACACTGGAGTAAATAATCATACTGTTTCCACAGCAGCATAATAAAATGAAAAGTTCCAGCACTATAAATTACTTACAAACTTTTCCTGCTTCTGAGGTTAACCCTTTGGTGAACTTCTTCTCTTTTCTGCTTATGACCCTTTTCTGCTTCTCTCATTTTCTTACCATGTCCACTCTTTGGAAGATGCCTGGTTAATTATAAGTCCTGTGGGACTTGAGCTGCAGCTCCCTGATGGCTGCCGATTTCATCTCTCCTCTCTAGGTAACCTAACTCAAAGTTTAATCCCAACGCTTGAGGAGTTTTGTTTTGGGGTTTTTTTGTTTGTTGGTTTGGTTTATGTTTCTTTTTTCCTTTTTTTTTTTATTTGAATTTGACAGGAAAAACAAAGTTTTAACAGAAAGCCTCCGAAGTAACAGGAGCTTGATTCAGCAGCTTCTAGCAATTTCCTTTCTTGTTGTGGTGTAGATCTTAAAATAGGAATTGTCCTTTATTCTCACAGGCTACATGTTTATTGGTAATGATTTTCTATAAAGGTGTCTTTTAAGTATTTGTATGCTTTTCAGTCATAAGTGAATGATGCTGTTCTTTTTTTTCCCTGATGATTTATCTTTAATATTTAACTACCTCTTGCAAGGGTCCTGGAAAGGTATGGTTTATTCACACATTCTGCACTTTAATTATATCAAGCCTAAGAAGCTTCATCTTTCTGATTTTGATGAACAACTGTAAATAAGTCTGATATCTGAGGCTGCTCCCCATTATAGCCCCTGTGATGTTGGAGTCACTCTCTTGGAGATATTATTTTATCCACTTTGTTAACAAAGCACCGGAGTTACAAATAACTGTAGAAAGAGTAACCTTAAACAATTACAATATAAGAATTACTAGTATTCTTCCTAAACACATTTTCAATCAACTGCTTTAAAGAAATTTTGACACTGTCATTTTTACTGTTTTGAAAATCAGCATTTACATTTTTATGTGCTGGGGACAATTCCAAAATCTGTGATAAACTTTAGAATTAGGAAAAATTCTTTGCTTGCAGTCCATTACTTAATCTGTTTTCCCTTGTGTCTTGTGATAACTGCAACTTAGGTTTGCTTTCCACAAATCACCACTTTACAGCTTAAGTTTGGCCTGGGATGTGAGTTTAATAAATGGTATGGTGGAACAGAAAACCCCTGTGGTGAGGGACGTGTGAAACAAGATTTCAGGCTTGTCAAAGGATTTTTTCCTCTTTACAGGTCCTGTCTAAGTGGTCATTTTTCTCACTTCTTACAATATAGCACAGCTGGGCAGTCATATCCTTATAGCAGATGGCTGTGGAAATGGCACATTCTGTGATTTGTCTGCATAGGACTCTGTTTTCTTTTCTGCAACCTTTCATACTAGAAAGCCGATGTGTAATTCAGTCATCCATTTTCTATCCTAGGTTTTGACAGCCTCTTTTGTTTTTTGTTTGTTTTTTTTTTAATGATTTAATTTTCTGATCTTTATTTCCTGAGGAGCTGCTGAGGTCACTTGGTCTGTTCAGGTGGGAGGAGACTGAGGTGAGACCTCATTGATGTCTTTAATATACTCACAAGGGGAAATGAAGGGGCAGGTACCAATCCCATCTCTCTGCTGACCAGTGACAGGACTTAAGGAAATGCCTGAAAGTGAGTCAGGGGAGCTTTAGCTTGGATATCAAGAAAAAGATTTTCACACAGCATGTGATTGAGCGAGCACTGGAACAGGCTGCCCAGGGAAATAGCTACAGAACCAAGCCTGGCAGAGTTCAAGGAGTGTTTATACAATGCTCTCACGCATAGGCTGTGATTCTTGTCATGTGCAAGGGCCACATGTTCTTGTTGTGTGCAGGGCCAGGAGTTGGACTCAGCAATCCTGACGGGTCCCTTTCAATTTTTTAAAGGAAGCTTATTACCCCAGAAAGTCAAATAGCACTTTAAATGTTTCTAACATTTATTCATTTACTACATCTATTGCTTAATATATCTGCTGGTCTCAGGTAAAATAGACTGTAGAAAGGTGATTAATTGTGCTATGTTTTAATTAAATTTGTCTGTAAAACTCTCTCTAGCCATTGAGTGATAACTGCCAGAAAAAAATACTAATGTCCTAGTGTAAAGTGCTCACCATTGTCCTACCTCTTCACTATCAACTTCATTTAAATTCATATTTCTACATGCTAACGTTGTAGATTTTTAAAGTTGAAATAAGAAAGACTTTTTCTCCATCAGTTCTGCCAATATCCCTAAAAGAAAAACCTGATTGTAATTAAGGGTCAACGCCAAAAGTGACTTTTGAATACATCACCCTGACTCTTCATTGCAGTTGTTTACTTAAAGTAGATCTCCCTCCATAAACCCTCACGCTGCTGGAGCGTCCTTGAGACATCCTCAAGCCTGAATCAGAGATATTTTAATGGAGGTTCTGTTGCAGAAGGAGATGGATGACAAAGCAAAGCAGTAGGACAAAATATTAAAAGAGGGTCCAAGTAGTGTGTTTGTAACTCTTCTAAGGAGCTACTGATTTTTCTGTTCTTCACCTTAGTGACCTCACCTTTGAAAGATAGAAAAGGAAGCCTTGCAGGAACACATTTAGTTCCTATCATCTTTCCCCAAATAAATTTAGAAGGCCAAAGTATCACCTTAGCAGAAATGAATAAGTAATGCAGAACAGTGTCCCTGATTGTGAGCAGGGGGTGGGGTTTGTACTTTAATTCCAGCTTACTTCAAGATAAGTAATAATATGTTTCTACATTTGTGTTAATTTTGCAAGCTGTTGATGTTTTGAAACAGTCATACATGAGAGAAATAGATTGGAATGGATTCAAACCTTTTCATTTTTTTTTTTAAAGAAAGTACTTATTCACTTCAAAGTGTTAATGCACACCTGAAATCATATCCTTATCCTTTTCCCCATGTTTTAAACAACTGAGTCTAGGCTGCCTAAGGGACCCTGGTGATTCAGTAAGGCCCAATTCAACACTGCAATTTCCTTCAGATTCTGTGCATTCCAGTTGCTTGTCACAATCAACATTTGAACTATTTTGATGAACCACAAACTGCACACTGGAAATTTTTGGTTCTCTGCATGTAGTCTTGCTATGTATTGATGTCTTTCTGGTAGTTCAGTCTCCTGTATCATTAGGAATACTGTAGATGTATCATGTATCACAGCTCCACTGCCATGACTTCTCAGACGTTTGAAACACTAGGTCTAGCAAATCATTTCAGTTATAAAACAGGAAAGCATTTGTTTGGGGTTTTTTTAATTTGTTTTGGAGTTTGGGGTGGTTTTGATTTTTTAAGAATGGCAGGTGCATTTTTGATGAAATAATAGTTAGCGACAGGTATATCAAAGTAATTCCTATTTTTTTTTCCTATAGTGCTTCTGAATTACATAGTTTAATAGATGTCTGCCAAGATCAATTTAAATGCATGCTTGCAGCAAGTTAAAAAATTTTACATCTATGGAATGCATTTTAAAGTGACGTGATCAAATCCACAGTCTTTTATCCCATTGTCAGTCAAATTACAGTTCACAGCTATATCCTTGTGGGACTAATTTCTTTTCAATTAATTTTTAAACTGTGCGTGACCTGAAATAGAATTTCAAATAACTGATGGGCTGGGGGCTGTGAAAAATGTGGGCATTTCATTAAGATGCAAAGCAGACTTTGTATTCTAATATCCATAGCAAACAAACTTTAAAAGAGTGAATACCAGCATTCTCAAGAATTATCCTGCAACAGCTATTTAGAAGGAAAATGTGTAATAAACTTGCACAGAAATAAAGACATAATCTCTCTTGCTATGTGAAGACTAGATAAGGCACATTAATGTGCAAATAGAGCTTTTCCCTTTATTTTATACAGGAAGAGTCATGTGCCAAACAAATTGCCAACTCTAAATAGGGTACACATGAAATTTTCATTTGCCTCTTCTAAATTAAAAGATTTCACATTTATCATGAATTTAGTAACACGGGAAAACTAGGGCTGTACATGTGATTTATCTGGTAGGTTCCTATTTCTGACTGACAAATGAAGCCTCAGGCTTGTGAGGGCTCTGGGTGACACCACTGCCAGCAGCCTGCAGAGAGAGTGCTCTCTTTGGATGCAGTGGAGATGAGTTGTAGCAAGGAAAATCATTTCCAAACAGGAGTCATATGTGAAAGACTCTTTTCCTCTGAGAAAGAAAATTGGTCAGCCAAGTTGAAGCATCTAAGGATGCAAGGTTTTAATTTGAACACTCAGGGCTGCTTCTTTCCCTTTCACTGTGCTGTTGTTTTCCCCCCTGCTAAGAGGGTAATATACAACTCACCTTTGTGATTTGAGGCAGCAAAAGTTATTTGTAGCAACGGAATGTGAATGATTATCTGAATCTATTATGTTAATATGTTTATTGTTTTTATGCTCATCTACCTTTTTTTTTTTACAGCTCAGGAAGTCAAATGAAATTTTCACTTGCAGGTTTTCCAGATTCACTGTTTCATCCCATTTTCAATGATGTTCAGTGAGATTCTATTTTTTAAAAGCACAAAAAAAAACCAACGCCACAAAAAAATAGACTGGCTAGGGATACCAAGATGATATACTGCAACATTGAAAGTTTAAAAAAAAACCACATTCTTTTTTAATTTACTAGGAAAATGTTCTTTAAGATCTCTTCTTTAATTACATAGGCTACATCAAGGCCAGGTTCAGCGTCTGTCTTCATTTATTGGATCACTCAGTGTGCCAAAACAGTAGGATATGACTTTGGAGCTACTCCTTCACAAATAGCAGCTATTTGGCAAATAGCATATCCAGACATTTTCCCACTGCACTGGTGCCATAGACACTTAACAGCATGTTCTGCTCTCCAGAACATTAAGTTTTGCTATCTCTCCTGAATATCAGTTTTCATTTGGGGAATGCAGGTCCCTAGTATGTGCCTTTTCATCCAAAGTAAAATTATTTCCCTATTATGTTCCTTTTAGTTGAGAATACAGACATTGATGGTTATTCTTTGTCCCACTACATATAATCTTTATAATGAAACAATATAAAAAGTCTGGGAAAAATATGGAAAAGCCCATGCTTAATTTCTGTATATTTCTCCTGAAACATGTCCTAGTTTTTTAGCTATTGATAGAAATCCATGTTTGTAAAGAAATAACTTGAAGATGCATCCTACTCATAAGCCAAGAATCATTACAAAGAGTAATAAAGTAACATGCCAAATGACTATTTTATGAGTCCAATAAGTGGTTTTCACTTCATAATGGATGATTCTGTTATTATCCTAAGATGTGATCTTTTACAGAGAAATGAACTAAAAATAATATCCACTTTTATAAACTGCTAGTTAAGGTTAAATATCCTAAAATAAATAATAAATTGAAATAGCAGAACCATTATAGTAGTTTAGAAAAAAAAATCTGATTTCTTTCTAAAATCCAGAAAGGTCTGTCTATCTCACAGTGCCACTGGAGTTCTATTTCTAGCAGTGGGATAAATGGTGCTTTCCAAAGTCCCAGCTCCCAGATACTCATCCTGTCACCAGGTAACTTAATTGCCTATCAATATAGGCACTCTTTCAGGTGAAGACCTGAAGATGCATAGAGGAACTAACAGCTTCTTGGATGTGGTGTATTGGGGAATAAGAGCCTGAGGCTCTCTCATCAGCAGTTCAGACACAGCCCTAGAGTCCAAAACATGAAATATATGGAGCAGAAGTCTGAGGTTGTCCCTGCACAGCACTCCCATGCTCACCTTCATAAGATTGCAGCATAAGAATCAAAAGATTGTTCTTTCTCAAAAACAAAGCCAAGTAGGACAACTTTACTTATATTTTCTTGTGGTTTTCTCCTTTTTTTTGTTGGTCTTGCTAGGAGTGCAGTTACTGCAAATGATAGTCTGTTTTAACCTCTGGCATTTAACTTATAGTTCACAAATAGACCAATATTTCATCTGAGACACAAAAAATTTCTTGGATGGTTTGATAAAAAGAGCAGTTTCAAATTAATGTTACAATAATCAATAAAAATAAAAGAGAACCAGTATTTGACTAGGGTCGTGGATGTGAGAAAGTAGAGACCTACAGTCTGGCCTCAGTAGTGATAATTTTTGCAAATTAATTTATTTAAGGGAAGGCATGTCTATATTCTTCATGCTCCATTATACTGGCAAGCACATGACCTACCATGGTAATTTGCAAGTGAGCATGATGTCATTTTAATGAAACATCAAACAGGGCAATTCAGAAGGAAATGCCTACTATAAAAGAGCTATTAAATAATACTTAGCAATTATGGAGTGATTTTCTACTTCAAAGCCCTTCACAAACAGTCACTAATGAATTTGCATAACCTCTCTGTGAAGAGGAGGAGGAGGAGGATGAATATCATTGTTCCTTTCTGCAAGCACAAAGCACAGAAGCAACTTGCCCAAGACTTCAGAGGCCATGAGCATCAAAGCCCAGATCAGAACCTGGAACCTGATCACCGTCAGACATATGGCTACATCATTACATCAGGTTCCCAGCCTCACAGGGGCCTTTAAAACATCCTTAATGCCTTTAAATAAAGGTTAGTATTGATAACTCAGCCTCAACTACTCAAAGTCAGTTCCTAGTCATGGTTATTTTATTGTCTTTACACAAGGATGTTCAGATTAGAATCTAACACAGTGTCACCCGACAATCCACAAGTCTTCACCCTCAGGTCTTCTTACAAAAGAGTACCAAGAGAAGTGGGACACACCATGGCCTCATCCTGGTAAGACAGTCAAAATGCACTTATATGTCCACTGAGACCCAGAACTCTGGAAACATTCCTATTTATCCTAGTTTAGAAATCCTTCTCATAACATCCTCCCTGTGCTGCAGACACTCCTCACTCTGCCCCCACAGGTGTCTGCAGCACAATAAAGAATGAATGTTGCAGCTGCTTGAATCTCCTAGGGACTCACAGAATCACAGAATGGGTCATGTTGGAAGGGACCACTGTGGGTCATCTGGTCCAAATTCTCTGATCAAGTAAGGTTATCCCAGAGCACATGGCACAGGATTGCACCCAGATGGCCACATAAGAAAGAAATTCTTCCTTGCCTTCAGGTACATCAGTTTCTGCCCATTCCCTCTTGTCCTATTGCTTGGACAAGATTGGCATCACTGAGCAGAGCATGGCTCCATCCTCTTGACACCCTTCTTTCAGATACTTACAGACATTTATGAGGTTCCATCCCAGTCATACCTTCACAAGGCTGTAGAGGCACAGGTCCTTCAGGTTTTCCTCATAAGAGAGATGCTCACCTCCCAGACATTTTTCTTGCCCCCCGCTGGACCAGCTGAAGGAGCTCCATGTCTCCCTTGCCTCAGGAGCCCAGAACTGGACACAGCACTCCAGATGTGCCTCACCAGGGCTGAGCAGAGGGGCAGAATCACCTCCCTCCTGGCAATGCTCTTCCTAATTCCCCCAGGATCCCATTGGCCTTCTTGGTCCCCAGGACACCCTGCTGGCTCATGGACAGCTTGCTGTCACCAGCACCCCCAGGTCCTTCTCCACAGAGCTGCTTTACAGCTCAGCCCCAGCCTGTCCTGGTGCAGGGGGTTGTTCTTCCTCAGGGGCAGGACCCTGCCTGTGCTGAATTTCAGGCAGTTCTCCCCTGCCCATCTCCCCACCCTGTTGGTCCCTCTGAAGGGCTGCACAGCACTCTGGGCTATTGGCCACTCCTCCCAGCTTTGTGCCCTCACTGAACCTGCTGAGGAGGCCTCTGCCCTTCATCCAAGTCATCAGTGAATATGTCAATCCGTACTGGACCCAGGATTGAACCCTGAGGGACACCACAGGTGACAGGCCCCAGCTACACCCTGTCCCACTGATTGCAGGATCTGGGATCTGCTGATCAGTCAATTCTCAATCCACCTTATTATCCACTCATCCACTCCATACTTCCTGAATTTGCTTATGAGGACGTTGTGAGACACAGAGTCAAAAGCCTTGCTGAAATCTCAGAAGATGTCTTTTTAAGTTACTAGTTAGCAACAACGCAGTGTCCCACCTCTGCACAGTTTTCCCGCTTTAGTTTAATACCAAAACATTAGTGTTTGGCAAACCCCACTGCCATGTAACACCAAATGCTATTTGACATGCATGTAGTGATTGGTTGACATTCCCTACCCTAATGGTTGTGGCTGCTCTTAAAATCTCAAACCATCACTACTTGCAATGATTTTGTTAGTTTCCTTTGCCCACAACAGAAGAAAACATATCTATTTTGAAAAAGAACTAGTTTTACCACTGCATTAAGTATTATGAATTGTACTTTTTTTTCCCCAAAACTTAGAGTAGCAACACCTATGTGTTTGGATAGACATTCTGATTTAGGCTAATCTATGTCCCTCAATCTTGAGAATACAAGACAATATGTCATCTTTGACAATACTTTTAATAATTCATAACCCTATATTTCAGAATATATTTTACAAAAAAACATTTGAATGCAGATGTTGCATTAAGCAAATAGCAAAGGCTTTCTTATGAAGCTCCTGAAGTTCTGTGGATTAGTCAAATAACAAGATATTCAGTCTTTCTTAGCTTATCTTTCTATTTCTTTCTAAAAACCTTGAGAACTGCTTTTATATGAAAAAAAAGCCCTCTTTCTTTGGACAATTCACTGTAAGAAAAAAAGCAAAACCAAAATGATTAACTGAAAATCTGTCCAAATATTTTTGAGGACCCATAAGTTTGGATCTCATTGAAAACCTGCAGATATTTCTATACATTAGTCATGAGTTTGCTTTTGTGTATATTCCTTGCACAGTGGTCAAAGGGAGCATCCTCAGGACATAATTTCCAGTAACAGCAACCAGTGTTCCATGTGGCCACTCAAAACAGCAAGTGGGATAGATGTTGTAGAAATACTTAATATCGACTATTTCTGACACATATATAAACAAATATATAAGCATATCAATTAAAAACAACATATTAAATTTTTGATCCATTATTTCTCTTCCTTACTAAGAGATACATTTAATATATTTGAAAACATTGTTTTATTACATGTTTGAGAACATAGTTGAATTTTAAACTGAATGTATTTGTGCTGGAAAGATTTTAATCTTACTTAAATATGATCATCATAAAGGAGTTGCAGGAGGACTGCCTGAAATAAGGTTTGCTTATTTATTTGAAGGTAATGCTGCACTAGTTTAATGACTAGTCCTCACTGGGAAAGATCTGCCATTGTTTGGATCAGGTGTCATAAAGGTACAGATAGAATGTATTTTAACACACATATTTGTGTCATTGTGTGGGGTATTTGGACCAGAGATGTGAGTATTTAATAACTCACCCACTAGCTGTCTCCCTACAAGAATAACGTAATTTAAATGGATGGAAGTAATGTATTTTAAATACATTTGGAAATATGTTCAGTGTGAATGTATCCTTAAATATTATTAGCTTTCCCCAAAACTTGTATCCGTTTCAGTGAAATCTAAACTGGAAAGTCCTGGAGCAGCTCAGTGCCTCATCTGCCTCTCCAGTTGCACCCTTCCAAGCTGCTGGAATTCATCTTTCCTCCTGGAGCCTCAAATAAACAAGCCAGAGAGGACTCACAGCGTGACTCCACAATGAAATATTTGACTAAGGTTAGGACATCTGGGAAGAGTTTGGGGACAGCTTCAGGTCTGGAACTCTGTATTTGGAACAAAATAATTTTGTTTGGCACTTTTGGTCTTGATTTGAACTTTTGCTTTCTGCCAGCTGGGTAAATCCATTCATGGCTGGGTTGTACTGTGGCGTCTGTGGTTTGCAGATGTGTGTTCTTGTCTATCACTCTTCACTGACACACCCTGTATTGTCTTCTTCTCTTGGAAGATGTCTGCATGGCTAAGGGTTTTTTTAGGCTTGAAAGCATTCTGAAATACAGCCTTTATTTTCACAATTTAACATTTACACGCAGTAGCTAGTATTAATTGTTGGTTATTCTAAACTATTTCAGATTCTGAACCATTCATGCAACTGCTAAATTTTATCAGTTTCTTATTATTGCTATGTTTTTAAAAATTTCTTAAAATCAAGACACAATTTTTCTGATTCTCTTGATTGGACTGTTTCCATGTTCTCAAAATCTCATTTCCTAAAAGTGAATTATAAATTGAGAGCTTGGGTTATAGTCCATTTAAACTATATTTTTAATATGGTTGTAACAATCACACCAGAGGCAATAATTTGTGAGGAATGTAGAAAATGAAACAACCTGATTCTAATTTTCCTTTTCCTTAATTGGGTTTTGCAACACTAGAATGCATTTCCCTTTGTTTTTCAGAGTTGCATATCTGTATGAACAAAATAGGCACACGGTGACTTATCTATTAATTGACTAGTGAATTTGATATTTGAAGGAAATTATGGTCAAAATTAAATATATCCATCAAATTCTAGACCCTCAAAGGCATTGAGAATAACAGGAATTAGACTCTAAATCTTTTGAAGACCTAGGGAAAAACTGTATAAATAATGTAACTTTAAATTAAACTAATACATGATTTAAAAAAATTTAAATTCCCTTATATAGTAAATGTAAATAGTTGTAGTAATAGTTTACCAAAAGCAGACTATTTGAGAAATTATAGACTCTTGGCACCTAGAATTAATATCAGCTGTTTCCCTCTATTGACCTTTGCAAGATTACTACCATTTACACTACTAAGAAAAAAAAGAAAAGAAAATTTGCCCCTACAAGAAGGTTATCATTCTGAGGAGACCATCCCATTCTGTTTGGTCATAGCTTATAGGGCGCCCACATCAAACAAACTTCTATTGCATATGATATTTTCCATTTGATTTGCAGAAAACAAACACAGGGACATTTGTAGCACACATTTGTCCTTGATGAAAATATACTGAACTCAGTAGAAATGAAAAGTAAATATTCATCAATTAGCCAATTTATGTTAGACAGCCTTTACAGTCAACAGAATGAAAGAAGCATTTGTAGGGTGGGATTTACCTCATCCCAATGACTTATATGAATGTCATTGCAGGCATCTGGAATTAGACCAGAGGCATCCCGACCTTGGAGTCACAGGCTATGGTCTTCTTTGGATGAGGACCATCTGCAGAAGCAAGAAACTCTCTCTTATGACTGTAAAACTGTGTGAGACTTCACAACTGTGAGCATTTAAGAACAGCTGCAGGGAATGAGAGCAGAGTGTTGCAGATAACTCATGTATACCACTGGCAATTTCTTAAATTCAACATCTGTATCAGTCACGAGTGCCCAGTGCAGCCTTGCTCATTGAAACACCTCAGGTGCTAAACTAAAATCTAGTGAGGCAAATACTAACCATGCCCAACTTGTGATGTAAAGCCATAATTTGAATGCATCTCACTGAAAGCACTTTCCTTGCTCGCTTAATTCCATGAAGTTACAGGAACACTTCCATAATTTATCAAGCATATATTTTTGCACACTGTTCAGCTGAACTGTCTTTACTCAAAATGTTAGACAAAAACTCAGTTCTGGAAAATTTCAGATCCGAATAGTTTAAGATACATAATATATTATTGTGGTAGGAATTGTTATCGTGTCTTAGGTGTAGAGGGTGTGGGAAATGGCAGCCAGAACACTGAGATCCTACCTGAGAGAAGATTTAGAAGCTGAAAAGAATCCTGAACTTTAGACAGTGGTCCATCATGTCTGTTTTCTCACACTAACCATATAAATAAATGTTCATATAATATTTAAAGTCTGATAAAGTCTATGTTGTGACTCTGCTCAGAGAGGGCTGAAAAGTAAGATTTGGCACTGGCAGTTTTCCAGTCAGAGTCCAGTGACCAAGATAGTCCCTATAAATAGGAGGTGAGAGAGGCATAGCTATAGATGCTGTCCCACCCAGGAGGGTTATATTTCTGTCTCTTCCAAGGACCACCATAACTGCAAAACTGCATGATCTCCCAACCAAGAGCATTTATTTTTTCATCTTTTCCCTCCAATGGAGAGCTATTCAACCAGTGCTAGAGTGGGTGCCACACTGAAAGTAAACAGAACTAAACTTGTTTGGATGGGGTGGATGGGATTAGGAACTCAGGAGCTCCAGAAACATCCTTCCAAATTCTTCCTTATGCCAAGTGCCCCCAAAATGCAATATTTTTATTTTCCTTTATTCGACTTAGAGATTTTGGGTAGCCTTCCACGCATACATCCATTCTGGATTACAGAAACAGCCCATAAAAAAGGCATATAGATACATCTATTTATTATTATTATTGCCCCAAAATTAAACAATTTCAAAAAGTTTGAGATAATTTCAGTTTAGTAATGAAGTAGTGATATCAGAAGTCTGTTGAAAATTTGGGGTTTTTCTTCTTCTAAGGGAACAAAAGGATCAGGAACAAAAGGATCTGTGTTTTAAACTCATCTCCTTTTATTGAAGGCTGCATGGTCCTCTTTAAATAAAAATACACCAAAACTTTTTTTGTTCTACTTTTGAAAAAAGGGTATGAATACTATAATTTAATATTAATTAAAAATACAATTAAATATTTCTTTTAATCCATTTTATAGTTTTATCCTTAGATATTTCCCCACAGATCAGTATATCCCCATGTCAGAATCAGTCACTCAAGTGTACATGTTTTTCCCAGATTAATTATACTGGCTTTGATACATACATGGATCTTTCTCTCTTTAGGGATTCTAAGTAATTTCTAAGGATACTGCCAAGCTTATCTACAAGGAACTCCAAGCTTAAGTACCCAGAACATTTCTGACCCTCGGGAATTGGAAAAAAATAGCTTTACTTAAATGGATGTTAGTTTATGCCTGAAGAAAGATACATAATTTTTAAAATAATTTTTTATATATTAATTTTCTGGTTTACAACTGATGTCCTAATCAGCAAATTGAGCAAACTCAGTCCAAAATTCCTGACTGACAGAGACACAAAATAGAGGAAAGTATAGATTTAAGTTCAGAAATTTCTGATATATTCAGAAGACTTGGTGTCTGGATTAATTAATGTACTTATGTTAGATGGTTTTTTCGGGCAATTTTAAGTTTCTTACCTATTTGAGAGAGATTAGATGAAACATGGAAATTTCTTGAATTCTCTAGTCATGTGGTAATTTGGATTTATAGTTGCAGATCTGGGTACTCTTGAGTGAATTCCTCTCATAAAAGGAGCTTGTTGCAAGACAATATGCTGACAGCCATGGATTCTTGCAAGATTTGAAAATCAGCCCATTATTTTGATTGCTTATGTATCTTAGAAAATGCTGTCAGAGTGAAGTAAAGTAGTATCTCCACAAGTCTACATAACATAAGTGTACTTTTACTTTCAGTAAGCACCATCTCCAAACTCAAATATACAGAGACTCATCTTGTGCCAACCCACAAAGGCATCAGATGTAAAGCCTCACAACACAATTACGGAAAAGAAACTTCAGTTAATATTTGATTGTTACATAAACTTTAATCTCCTCCTGCCATATACTAACCTGCCGTGGTGATCAACATATTTTATTTCATCAGTTGATCCCATTTCTAAAGATTGAATTCCTGAAAAAGATCTTTTTCAAGTGAGCATATACAAGAGCTAGGTAGCTAAAGTACAATACCATGTGAAATCAAAAGACACCTAAGGCATTAATGACTCCTTCACCTTTAATGAGGAGCTATAACTATATTCTGGGTTCAAGCTGAGTTTTCAAAATGTGCATTGATATTCTGTGAATCCTCAGTGAGTTCAAGAAAAAAGCAGAAAAATAAAATAAAACATAAAATTACTGAAAGAAATGGTGTCCTAGTGTAATATATAAGAAGAAATAACTTACTTAGACATGAAACTTTTCCAATAAACTATCAAGTCTAACTTGATGCTCACACTGCCTTTCTTAATGACAAAGTCTTTTTTAAAACATATTTGTATATTCAAATATTTATTCTTTGCATTAAGATGCCCTTTCTGCTTTACAAGTCAGCTTAGCATTTAGTCTTCAAGCAAATAGCAAATGGGGGAATTCGTTATGACATTTTTCTAAACTTATTTTCCTAGAAATATATTATTTCCATATGGACAAGATGACAGTTATTTTTTTACTGTTTTTTGACCTTTCCTGGAATATTTTTTAAACTTTATTACATCAGTAGGAAAATTTGAAATTATTTTGTGTACTTAAGTATAATATATATTTTTAATTTATTGAATATCCTTATCAGACAAACATCTTCAGTGCAGTCAGAAGGAATGTGTTATAAATGATACTTGGAATTGTCAAGGGAACAAGTTTTTATTTTAAGAATATATGGTACTACTGAAACTTTTCTTTTTTTTTTTCTTTCCACCAGCAGACGAGGAGCAGGGGAGCATATTTTTCCTTTTAAGCTTCAACCAGACTTTTAAGAATTACTGTCTTTGAAGCATTCCCTCCACGTCCTCCCCTATATTGGTCCCCAATCCAGAATAAAAAACTGCTCCTCGCCTGGTGTTGGATCACTTTCTTCTAGGACTTTCATAATGTTCCTGTCAACAAATTACATAAAGTATCAGACAAATCCCTTGTAGATGGTTTCCATGAACCCATGACACTAACTTGCACTGCATCTTAAAACTTATCTACAAAGCTCTGATCACAGCTACTACTTCACAAAACAACAGTGAACAGCAGAAGACTCTTTAAAGAGAGGGAGAAAATCTGTTCTCTAGCTGCTTTTTGAGACTGATGATATCTTTTTCCAGTTTATTGACACTTTAAGAGTTAAAACGAATCGAGATTCCTCTGCCTTAAAACATTTGTTCCCAGTTTTCTGATTGATTTAGTAAACTATTTTTGGTTCTAAAATTTTGGTAAGTAGCCATGAATCTGGTTTCAATTGAGTGTCCCAAAGTGACAGTGGTTGGGAAGTCAGTCATTTCTGTGATGTGTCTCTGCCCCAGGAGGGAATCATGACCTTACTGTGTCTATTTGCATGGGCCTGTTTCATATTTTATGGCAGCTCAGATCACTCAGATGTCCTGAGTTGTATGCCCAGCCCCCAAGCCCAAAGTAGGAAGACGAAAAGATTGCACAGTACTTTCAGTTTGGTTTTTCATCAGAGATGGTTTATGACAAAAGAGACCTTTTTGGTCTTCTATACCAAACAAAATGGTGTTGATTTTGTGATTTATCCTTTTGTCTAACATATTTTAAGTTGTCTCTTTATATTACAGCAAACACTTTTGTTTAAGGAGACCATGATTGCCTTCTAAAAAACCAAGATTCCCGTCAGTTTGTACATAATAAAATCAACTTTCCATAATTTTTTAAAATTTATTTTGAATGAAAATGTGCCAACTCCGAATTTTTTAGAAGCAACAAAAAACCAGATTTTCCTGAGAGCATTTGCTTAACTTCTTCCCATTGACCCCCAAAGCACTTTAAAAATATAACAAACATATTTTGAAATCTGTACAAAATCAACCAGTAACATTTTTTAAGATATTGTCACTGTGCATGCTGACAAAATTTCTGATATTTCAAATATTGTGAAGAACAAACCAGTTTTGGAGAAAACATATTTCCATGTCTAATCTTACAGATCTTAGCTTTTGAGAGGCACTATTTATCCATAGAGCATTAATGTGATCTACTGATGAGATTCCATCACATAAGGAAGTTCCTCCAAACATTTGGAATTACAGACAGAATCACAGAATTATTGTTACAACATTGGAGAAGCCATATGCACAGACGTTTTGCATTTTGAACAATTAAATCCTTTCTAGTGATGCTCAGCATAGTGGTAAGAAGCCCTATCATCAGCCAGAAGGGAAATAACTTCTAAATAAGGGCTAACACAGTTTTTACCATTTTTAAATGAGCAACAGTCACATCAACCAAAAAAATCTTGAGTCGATAACCATAGAAACTAAGAAATAAGATCTTATGGAAAAATTATTTGGAAAAATCCTGTCTCAGACTAACAGAACACTGCCATGATATTTAACAGACATATTGTCATATTAGCTTAAATTTGAACAGTAATTTTTATTACCTTTACTACATACACAAGTATTTATTTTCATTTCTATTATGAATACTCACAACTTAAGACAACTTATTGGAAAAATCTTGATTCATTAAAGCAAATTGACTTTGGGGGTCTGTTTCAGAGCTATTGCATCACCACTAGATATTTGTTTATATCTATAGTTGTGTTCACTAAATCAATTGTGGAGGTGGAACTACACCACTAAATCTGGATTTATGGTTTATCCCAGCAACCTCCCCATGATCTCAGAAGCCACTTAAAGCCTTAATCTGCTATTTTTCCAGGTTTAGGTGTGCAAAATCCCCAGGTGTCTGAATGGGTTACTTTATACATGCACACTGGCTCCCTTGACCACTTCAGGAAAAAAACTTTGTAAATCCTGCCCAAATCCTATTGACGTTTTTCTCTACCATGATTTTAGCTCTGCCTAAATGTCTATAACATTTGTCCAAGCCTTGCAGGTAAAGGACAGTGCAAACAAAAAGACAAGAGAGAAGGATATAAGGCAAGTCTGGAGTTTTTTTAATTAAAATTTAATAAGTTAAATCAAAGCATTTATGAAACTAGAAAGACAGAGAAAGGCTAAATAGGGAAAAAACAAGACTGGTTGCTAAGAACAAGGTAGACATCCTGGTTCAGTAAGACCAGGCTGTTAGCAAACAGGAGCAGAAGGGCTGAGGGAGCATGTGGGGAGAGTCAGGAGAGAGGTTCAGCTTTTAAGATTTCATGTATAGACCAAGAAGTTCTTGAAAAGCATGAGGCTAAAAGGCCATAAATGTATGAAATATTTCAACTTGTGAGTCATTTTTCTTGCACTTACCATGGAGATTTGCATAACTCGATCCCAAAAGATATTCCCAGTGTAGCTTCCCTGGAGCATCTGTGAATGTCCTCATCGAAAAGTCCTGAACCTTCACTAGATTCCTCTGCCTACATTTCTCATCGCATTTAGCTATTTAATAAGCTTTGAATTCCAAAGAAATGCAAAAATGCTTTTGTAGAATATGGAAAATTGTTTACAAGCTTCCTCATGAACTTGAAAATCTGTATGATTTTCCCTTTGCAAGCAGGATTTCAAGCTACATGTGGCTGTTAGTACCTAAAGGTAAACGTACATCTGGCACTCACCACAGGCTACTAGAAATTTCTAATTGCTATCTGTCCTCAGTGTTTCCCAGAACAATGTCTTGTGGGCATCATGCTACATAGAAGTTGTTGGAAGCAGAGTGCAGCTGTACACTCAGAGCACTTCTGCAAGACTGAGTTTTGAGAATTTCAATATAAACACAATATTTTGTTCAGAAGCAACAGAAAAAGGTGTTCATGGGTGAACACGGGGGAGACCTGCAGTCAGCAAGCATTAATGAGCATCTTGCATGCCTAAGGCTGCCCAGCTGTCCATGGCAAGCCAAAAAGATGTTGTGCATGACTGTCTGCCCTGGGAATATTGTTCTCTACATAAGAGGAACAGGATGAAAACAGAGTTGATTAAATGAACATTAACTGTTGAATTCATAAAACTCACAATGAAGACATTGTTGAGTCCCCATATATTACACTTTTAGCTTTTCTCAGGTAATCTAATACACAAGACAAATGCTTGGTGTTAGTCTCTCTGCTTTATTTTTTCCTATGAAGAATTATATGGATCCTAATTCCCCTAACTCTCCAAGTAAGCAATATCTTTTATTTCTCAGCAGGTCCTTTCTCTTTTAGGGTTTAGTTGTATTAACCTATAGTCTGCAGAAGAATTAAGTGTAGGCAGTGCACTGAAAGTACCAAAGGAAGGCACTGTATTGGTTTCCACCATCAATACAAGAGCCTGAGAACTTCATCTCCCTTCCTTTTTCACCTTCTCAGTAAATTATAGTCCCTTCTGCCCTACACTAGGTAGGAGAAACAGAGCTTGATAATAAGAACATGCATCCCATCCACACTTATGTGACAATCAGAAACAAGCCACCCCAATCTTGTCATAAGTGACACGAGCCACAGCAGTCAAATCAGCTCTGACTGCCTTTAAAGCAGAGCTCTCTGACAACTCAAGCTCTTTTTCTGCTGCTCTACAGGATGTGTGCCTTAGTCTGTCCCATTTCTTGTCTTGTGTGTATTTAAGGCATCACCCTACATGCATTAGAAAGTCCCCAGAATTGCACAATATTCTAATGTCAAGATTGAGGAAAAGATCTGTCACTGAGCTTAAACCTACTTACCTAAAGGATGGGATTTGTCACTGCTTCTAAAGAACCAACACATAGTTTACATCCAGCAATCAGTTCTATTCTTTCTCCTTGGAATTCTTTTCAGCTGGCATGAAATATTATTTTAAATGATTCTGCTGTTTTGCTTATATTTCAAGACTTCTTTTAAAATATTCAGAAGAAAAACTGTACAACAGACTAGAGGCTGAAAAGATATAGAGCGAAATCTGACAAATCAGATTTAATCAAATCCAGATTTTTCTTCAAAATTATTAATAAATTATTGCTATCAGGCAACTAGTAAATATTTCTGTTGAAAAAGGTACGTTAAACAAAATGCTCATCCTGAAATTTGGAAACAAAATATCTTGTCCTTTAATTTCAAGATGAATCTACCTAAAATAAACTGGCTATACAATAATTCTTTTTTAGTCCATCTTTATAGACTTCTGTAACCATGGGCAGATTTCCCACACCTTTAACATTAAGTTGATATCTCGAGCATAATAAAATTCCCCAAGACTAAGAAATTAACAGCTTGATAGGAGTGTGAAAGGTAATGTGATCAATTGTGTTGAGACTGAAGGAGAAGTGAGGGAGAAGTGGGCTGAGTTCAACCACCTTCAGATGAGCAATCAGTACTGATTAACATGCCAATTAACTCTGCATACACGGAGCTGTTCACTAATCAGATGCAAAAACCACAGCTGATTCTTGCTCAGTGACAGTGTTACAGAGACTTGAGGTGTATTGCAAAGCAAAAGAGACTTTGAGCCCAACCCCACTGCAAACTCAGTTTTCTTAGTGTATTGCTTGTAAGTGTATTGTTCATAAGATGGATCTCAAAGAGCAAAGCTAAGAGAACAAAAATTAAAACAATAACAGAAAAAGTAACTTAAAAAATGGATGCTAATTTGATATACACTAAAATATTTGCACTGTTTTCCTTCAGAAGAAATAAGGAGGCTCATTTGTTTTAGTGTGACCCAAGCCAAATATTTCTTCCAAATTTTCTCTTTGTCTACAGATTCAATTATTCCAACAAACATAAGTGCATTATGTAGCTGTCAGCTATGCATAAATAACCATGTCAGACACTGCCATAAAGTCCCAGGCTGCAGTTACAAACAATGTTTGCAAGGGGCACTGCACACAGCAATGGGACTGCAGCTGAGCCACATAGAACCTGCTCCTATGCCACTCTGCCAGACACTGCTGAAATACAATTTTATATCAAAGAGATGTGGTATTACACAGTACATACAAATCAGTTCAGGAATCCGGATATTATCTTTATAGAACAAAAAGTTTTGGTTTCTTCCTGGATTTTTCTCTTTCTTCCCATTTGCAGGTTTGAGAAACAGCTCACAGAATGACAAGTTTACAGAAATTTCATCCATAAGGATGCCAACACAATATAAGTATAAATAAGAATAATGATTTTTTCCACCCAAATTAGCTAATATTGACATTTCTATTTACTGTGGATATAAAATCAGCTCTGCATGCATTCTACTTAGGGTACAATGCTGGATGTAGTCCAGAAATGGCATTAGGTTATTCTATCTTCAAAGAGTTTTTGAAATGTATAGATAATTTCATAATCACACCAAAACAGTATGGCAATTGGACATTTGTACAAGCCACCTGGAAATAGAGATGGAAATGACAATTAGGTTGTGTTAGATATTTTTGCCAATGTGCATGCACGGTAGTCAAATGTTTATCTTTAGGTTGAATATTATGAGGCTAAGAAGTGGAAATGTTATTTGGCTTTTGGACTTTTGATATGACATGTGTCAAGTGACCCTTAAAATGCAAATTTTTACATTTTCCTACCAGATAAGCATTATATAGATTTCTAAGAAGGAATGCATTCATTCAGTTGTACTTCAAACACCTTGCAGCAGGGAAAATTTCATCTTACATATAATGAAATAAAATTTCATGTTACATATTTTTTATACGTACTATAGAACTTTATATTGAAACACTGTCAGCTTCCTTTGCAGCAGTGTTAATAACCCTCAGTAAAATTCTATTTCGACTTTTTTCCTGTAGCCACTGAAGCCTTTGCCCCAGATTGCATCCTATATCAAGGTGTTAATTTCAGAGCTATTATCATCCATTTTAGTTTAAAAATCAATAACTTAGCCTATCAAGTTTTGTTCCACTTTATGATCTTCTCTTTGTCCATGTACAATAAATGGCTCTAAAGACTGAGATGTTAAAACAACACCAGATTTAGCTAAGTTGATTTCTGCAGAAACCTGTATGTTTCTCTGCTTAGCTAGTGGGCTTTGTCATTTTATGCCTCTGTTGAGAGAAGTCAAAAGGCTTTTAAAAAGTCTTTAAAGATTGAAGCACTATTTTTGAACATCTGTAATCTCCAAGCAATTCGCTCTAAATAGAAGTGTTTTGCACAAGAAATGGCTGCTGTAAAGTCCTCGGATATAGCAGAAGCAGATTAACTAGCTGTTTAAATTCCGGACTCTACTTAATGAAAAACATGGATGTCACAATACTCAGCTAAGCCAAAAGCCTAAAACCAGAAATATACATTCTCTTTTTGAAGTATAATTTTTGAGTGTGCAGTCGATGTGATCTTGGCTAACAATACAGTTTTAGATTCACTCAGACAGAGTAAAATCAACTTTACCCTGTAGAAGATTATTAAAGTAATTCTGAATAAGAATTCTAGGTGACACCTATTGGGATGAAAGTATCAAAAGCTACATGCCAGTGAAAGTATCATGTTTCTACCTAAATCCATGTAAAATAATATTTTTAGGGAAAAAAGCCCACTGTTATTTCCTTCAATATAATCTTTTTAATAGTAAAATTTAATGAAAATAGTCTTCCCTCACCAGTCAGCAATTGCTGCTACATTGAAATTATTAATCTTAGTTCATGATTTTATAGTTTTGCCACACATCTGACAATTATATACTACGATTTTATGGTTAAAAAACCACACAGAATGCCAAGATAATCTTGTCTCATTAAAATAAATAAAATGAAATACCAATGAAATACGTGTTGGAATGTTTAATTGCTGTTATTTGAATATTTCTCCTCAATCCTAGTTGCCCAACTGTTTTCTCTAGATCAATGGACTGTATTAATCCAGTGAGAATTACTAAGAATTTAGGTAAAACACCTTTATTTTTACATTACTGTTCTTCACACTTATTCTAAGAAAAAGGACATGAAAAAGGGCAAAATTTTATATCAATTTTTGTATTGTCACACTTCTCAGAACTGCATTTGGACAGACTTGTGCTGTTTGGCACCAGTACAAACATAGGCATATCCTTCTTTCTATGTAAATAAGGATAACCTTGGAAGGCTTTATTGATGACAACATATCACCTTTCTATGTTTTTCCTGCAGGAAAAAATTATGCATCATGCCAATACCAAAGGAACTGTAAAAGTTCCCATATGGTTTTAACTATACAGAGTTCTTCAATACAATGATATATTTTCTTGACTACAAGCCATTTAAATGGCTTCTATTTAGAATGTCTTATTAATTTTTCATTCTGGTTATAGTCTCATTGGTCTTGTTTTAAGAACTTTTCTCCAAAATAATAAAAATCCCAGCCTGCTCTTAATTTGCTGCTTGGGTTCTTTTCCTTTTTTACCTCACACAGGACAAAGCCTCAAACTTCCATTAAATGTTGATTTGACAGGGAAATGACTAATGTTTTTTATCTCCATCTTTAGAAATACAGTGACAAATTTATGGTAAATGTCAGTCTGTTCTGAAATGCAGACGTGGTGCACCAAGATAAAAAATCTGCTTGCTCAGGAAAAATTATTAACAGACCATGAGAGAACAGCATATAACCAAAAAGAAGAAGATTAAAAATAGAGCCAGGATCTCATTTCACATCTTCTCATCACAATTCAATTTTAAACATATTATATAAGTTCTGGTACATAACTCAAAACCCCCAAACTTTCTAATTCTCAACTCTTAATAGACAGTAATTAAGGCAAAGACTTCATGTCTTGTGTGCCATATAAAATCTATGCATATAACAGGGATAAAGCTCTATCATATATGTGTAGCCATGCATAAATTTTTCTTTGCATATGTATGTATAACTAAATAATTTCATTTAGTATTTCACATTAAAATCGTGCCCCTTACATATAACTCACAAATTTAATTATGTCTCATAACAGTTTAACAGTAAGAGTTCAACAGTTAAAGCAAATAGCTGGAGTTCATAAGTCTGTTTTGAAATGTTCTAAAAAATTAGGTAGTTTTTTAACAATATCAAATTTTGATTGATCAGAAAGTACTTATTAAAATACTACACATTAAAAACAGTTTTTCTGAAATAATTTCATTGAAATTTGGAAAGCACAGTGAAATGTAACATGGTATATTCATAGAAACATAGACTCACAGACTATCAGATTGAAAGACACTTCAAGGATCATCTAGTCCAATATCTTCTGTCAAAAACGTGGTCAAGACAAGGTGGTTTAGCATCCTGAACAGCCCTATCTTAGAAGAGTGTGATGTTGGATAATCCACCATTTCTTCAGGGGGAGGTTATTCCAATTGCTGATTGTGAAAATTCTCCTCTTGTGTTCAATCAGAGTCTCCCCAGGAGAAATTGATAATTAATCAAAGTGGGGTTTAAAGGGTTTTGTTACATCCCTGCTCTTAAAAGGTTTACCTTTGGCATTAGACATTCTGTCAACTCTAGTCTTGTTAAAGAACTCCATGGAGGAGAGGTTGATATTTGTAGCTGAAAACAGTCCTGTAGTTCCACGACCTTGACAGAAGGGTCTTTCTCTCTCAAAAATGTCAGTGTTCAGAGAAAATGGTGAGATTTTCTGAATCTCTTGTAGAAATTAGAGAATTCTGCGGGCCCAAATTGAACTGGTAGTGTCATAAGCATGTGACAAAAATAAATAAAATGTTACCCAATTTCTGTATCTATACCAGCAGCCTCTGCAACATCTGCCAGAGGAAGCAAAAAGCTCTTTTAGCACTAGCTAAGGAATAATATGAAGAAAGTTGTAGCCTCATGGATGGTATGAAGCTCTCAGCTTGGAGCCCTGGCCTAAGGACATAGTCCATGATTTACAGGACACACTCTCACTCCTCTGTACCAGGCTGTGATTCACAGAAGATAATTTTATCCTTTAGAGAATTTGCTCATACTGTGTATAAGAAATAAAGTGCAAGAAATTACTTGTTCTGTTATTTCCAAAGTCAAGGATTGTTGGATGGCTTTCATCCATGCTATGTGACCTGATTGCAGTCAATGGAGAGGAGTTGATACCTCTCTGTTGGGCCTCATTTTATCTATTTCAGCAGTTTATTCCAGAATAAGTAGAAAAGCAGACTCATAGTTGCTATAGTAAAGACTTCTGTGATAGTCCAGGGAAAAGCTCCAGGCAGACATGACAAAAGTCAGAGGCCTCTTGGTCTATTGTTAAAACTACAGGGTGAATCTCATAATTTCCAGGGCAAATAATGCAGGACTCACCCTGTCCTAGTCACGATGAAAATGCAAATCAACAGCTTGTTCGTGTTGCCTCTGCCTGAGCTACTGACATCTGTCTCTAGTTTTTCTTTTCTGCTATTAAGTTAGATATGTAATGCATCTATTCATAGCTGTCAACATCAAAAGAAAAGGAAGGTTTATGTGTATGTGTGAGTGGCAATCTGTCTCCTAACATTTATAATGTTATAATTCTTATGAGCGCTTTCTTCATTAGTTACCAATCAATCTGACAATCAGTAAATTAATCTGTTGTTCTTCCTTGCACTCCCAGAATCAAAGAATTATTATATTCACTGGAGGAAGAGAAAAATTGTGAAATTCATTTCATTTGACTACTTTATGAGTGAAATAAATAAAGGAAATAAATGCATCAAAATTATTTATTTATTTGCTACTGTGTTTTCCATGCAATTACATAATTGTTACCTATGTCTGGGTGGCTTAGCAACAGAATATTTCCCTAAATTAAATAAAACTACTCTGAGATTATATGTTCTCTTTCCTGTTCTTTGGAATATACCTGCACACCAGCTTACCTTTCCTACTTTAATGATTCTCTCCTAGTCAAACCGATTGGGCAATGTGACTGCTAATCTTTGGAGGCACCAGATGCCAGTAATTCTTTCAATGGTGTAGTGATAAGTACTTCAATTGGAAGTTTGCTGTTGATAATGCATACAGCTCTCTCAGAATGATAAATTTATATTAAACTCATAAAATCCCATCTTCCCCCGTTTTGTAGTTCAGTTGAGGAGTTAAAATACTTCAGCCAAATATTTCAGGCTTGTCTCTGAAGCCTTAAATCCACAAGCTAGAAAAAATCTGCTGAATACACAAAACTCCTAATGACTTCAATAATATTCTGGATTCCTGGTACTTCTTAAGATTTATTTGCAATTCAAAACTTAATTTCAGGCAACTATATATTTTAAAAAGTCTGTTTTCATAGAGCAGAGTCTGCCAGACTGGCTTGTGACTAAGGTATTTCCCAAAAGGCTGCTCAGCATTTGTGCACTTAAAAATGCTACAAAGATTTTTAAGGAAAACATGAATCACTATATTTTCACTCTATGTTTTATTAAATCCCATTTCAAAGTTACTGTAAGTTGAACATTTTCCCCCTCATTCTTGACATCTTCTCCTTTCCACACAATAAAATATTACCTCTTAACATGCATTTTTTTTCCTTCTGTCCATATAAACTTCCGGTTTTTGACATTCTACTTTTTATTGTTTTCAGGTCTCCATGTTGAATTTTCTATGGCAAGAGGAAGAAAGTATTTAATATGTGTTGAATTATTCAGGTGGTCAACAGGCTCTTGTTCAGTTGCTTGCAGTTGTCACAATCTCTATTACTTTATTAGTATTTTATACAAGATTCTCCAATTTACTTCAGCTTTGTTTCAAAATAGTTCCCATTTACAGTGTTGCTGGCTCCATAAATCATCAGTCCTATTTTTATTAGATTCCTTAGGTCATTAGATCATGAGTTATTGTTCATATTTATAATATGTATGGTTGAAAATTGGACCCTGACTCATTGGGACAGCCTAGGACATCTAGTCATTTATATCACCAAAAAATTAATGCAGACTTGATATATTTTTATGTGATAAGAAAAAAAAGAAATGTTGATGTCATTTTTTCTTTATCTTATACAGCTAAAAGTGGCTATAAAGAAAAATATCAGCACAGATTAAACAAATACCTAGTAAATAATTTTAGTACTGCAACTAATAATAATCATCAAATAGATAAACATCTCCAGAATCTCCACTCGAATTCAACTGATCAAGTTATGTTCTTATTTAAAGTTCTGTCATTATCGTATTGCTTTGTTGTTATCCTACAGTTTGGTTTATATTATTTTAAATTAAATTAAAGTAAAACTGATATTTCATACAAAACTTTAAATAGAAATTTGAAATTAAAAAGAGCAATGGTATGTTTAATGGCACCACAGTAATGATGAAATTTTCTTTTACCACGTAATACGATGCACATGGATAATAAATGATATTAGTAAAAAAAAAATCAAGTCACACTCTATTTTATACAATTCTTCTCCTATTGTAGATATGTGCATGGTTACAGTGGAGAAATAGGATGTGTAAGAATAACCATACTAGGAACCAATATAAGCTATGCCATCTGGGATGGTTGATCTTAAGAAAAACCCCTGTTTTCGTGTGGAGTTCCCTAGACAGCATTAGAAATGTGAAATAGCCAAAACTTCAACTTCTAAGTTTTAATTTAAAACTTCTGACCAATCATGAAAAGTAGAAATCTAATGGATTTCTACAGCATTTACAGGCAGTCTTTCAATGTCTGCAATATCTTAATTTTTCTAAAATAATTTCCATATTTTTTTCTTTTTTGAACACTATATAATTTTTAGCCACTATCAAGTAGTTTCGGTCATTTTAGATTAATTACCTCACTAATCTGAGTGATGTGTCTCAGGATATTCAAAGCTTCTTAGAATCAAGTTGTGGTTTATCCTGAGATTCCATTTTAAATCTCCAGTGTACATTTTCTGCACAACCTCTGACTCCAGAGATAAAAGCACAGAAGGATTATAGGTGACAGTTAATCTGATAAGTATTTTGGGTTTAATATGATTGCATATTTAATACCCATGCATTTAATTCTGAGTTATATTAATATGTAACTTTACTTTCTATAGTGATGTTATATATTGAAAAAATAGCTACTAAAGGACATTATCTAGGTAATATTTTTTTTTCTTATTCATATACCCTGGGCTTATGTAAAAATCTAATAGTAGAGGATTAATTTTATTTCATACTTTCTGATTTAAAATTGATATTTCATTAAGTGGTAAATTTATAGATATCTCAATTGTATCATTTTCAGCCTCAGATTGCCTATTTTGATTACTTCCCAGTTTCCCAAACAAAGCCATGCTGAGCCTGTTCTAAAGCCTGTTGAAATCAATGCAAAATATTTCCTTTATTTTGATGAATTAATTTATCTTAACACCTAGAAAGAAAAATACATTCAGCACAATTTTTCAATTAAACAAACTCTTCTATGATTCTGTGTTTAGGGTTGTGTTTTGGGTTTTTTCTTAAAGAAATAATTTAAAATTTCTGGTTTTTATAATTGTCTGAGAATCACTAGACTGCATTACTTTAAGGTTACTTAAATGCTAGGACTGTAAATCGAAATCTTTGAAGTAGGGATAGAGTGCAAATGTACCATCCTAGTGAATTTAAAAAATTATTCTAAACCCTATTTTGCATACGTATGTTATTTTCAACTGTATACCACAATATCAAATAAAAGGCCATTTTATCAACAGACAACACATTATCTGTGGTGCATTAATGTGATATGCATTTATGTCTTCAAGATCAAACAAAGTCAGTTTAATACATTTTGCTTTCTATTTCTTCCTGCAGTTTGAATTTGACAGATGGCTTACACTGGAATAACATCTACTTTAGAATCCCAAATCAAACTTTTTCTTCTGATTCCATCTTTTCAATATAAAATACAGTGGACAATTTAATCTTTTTCTTTTTTATATCTGGTAGACTGAAGTTGCTTCTTTGTCTTTCAGATATTCTTTATATTAATAGATTAAATTTAGATATTGTCAATACGTGGGTAATGATAGAAAAATGTCATCCACTAAAAAAACTAATTTAAAAAAAATTCTAGTGCATGAATGGAGTAACTTGTAAGTTATTTCAGTAAGTCACAGAAAAGGAGCAGTGATTTTTCAGATGAGATGTATAAGCATAGGTTATATATATATGCATCAAATACAGGATGAAGTCTAATTTTTATAGTTATATCTAATGAATTTGATTCTATTAAACATTTTACAGAATGTGCAATATTGAATGACTTCTGTGTCTTAGCCATGCCTCCTCCCACCTACTGCAAAAATTAACCCTGCTCTGTCTGGAAGCAGAACACCTCCATGTCATCTTTTTAGTAGTTTTCTTTACATAAGTAAGAGAAAGGTTTGGAGATAATAGGGCTAAGAACCAATCCACCGGAATATTCTATCACAAGTAAGGGAGAACAATTTACCCTTGCCATGAAGAATATTTAGTTTTTCATTAATGTAGCAGTACTATAGTTATAGATTAGTTGAGTATAGATTGGAATATGTTAACGTAGAAACTTGAAGATACTTAATGCAAGATATATATCTTAAATAAGGATAACCTACTAAATCAATGGAAT
Organism: Sturnus vulgaris; assembly: GCF_052056855.1. Taxonomy (NCBI): domain Eukaryota; kingdom Metazoa; phylum Chordata; class Aves; order Passeriformes; family Sturnidae; genus Sturnus; species Sturnus vulgaris. The sequence continues at coordinate 98,620,074 of NC_142244.1, forward strand.
ATGGGGTCTCATATATATTTAATGCATTAAATAGTAGATTTTCTAATTTAAAGATGAAATTTTATTGAAGAGTACCTTTTCAGACCTGTCTTCCAAGATGACAATGAAATACTTATTTCACCACGTAGGACGCCATTTCTTTTCTGTTCAATTAAGTGATTAATCAGCTTGTGCTTTGTCATTTCAGGTCTGTTCAAGCGTAGCTCACTGCTAGAAATTCGTGTGTGTTTTTTAGGGAAAAGTTCCATTTCTGAAATGCTTACAATTTGACAGGTAAGTTAGAAAGTCATAACTCAAAGTTAAGTTGTCATGGGCTGGATGTTGAATATGTGATCCAGCTATGTCAGTAACAGGATAAACAAACCAAGCTTTTGATAAATTAGTAAGTTTCTACATTTTGAAAAAGATCTCTCAGGATGATCCCACTTGTCACTGATAGCAGCTTTGCTGCATAGTGGAGCTATTTTCAGACAACCTGGAGATTTAAACTCCCTTCTTATATGTTGATTTTATAGGAAATCTGACTTCACATTACTTAATGTTACATTTTAATTAATGTTGACTAATGTCTTCTAAGGCTGGAGCTACTTTGGCTGCAGCTGGGACTGCAGTCTTACTGCTGCTGCTGGAAGTAGCTTTGGGTTCTCTTCTAACTTTCAAAGGCACAGGCATGGCAGGAGAATTTAGAGTTAGTTCTCCTCATTGCAATTACACAGCACTTTAATAAACACTGCAATTTTAATTCTATATTCCATATTAAACAATAAGAAATGCACATGCATATTACCTTAAACAAGAATACATTTCATACTCTAGTAAGGTTTTTTTATTTTCATTTAGGTTTTTTATCGTTATTTATACTGGTACTTTTTTTCACTTGATTTCAACCACAGTTCTTTTCTTAATTGATTTTGAAGGCGATATGGCATTTTTATTCTTACTATATTATATTACTAGAAGGATGTTTCAATGTGTCAATAAATATCAAATGGAGAAGTAATAACACTGAGTATGAATCAATACTTGAATCTGAATGAAACAGCTGTATAATCTAACACATCTATTTTACTATAGCAACAAAAAAATACAAATGACAAAGCTGACATTATTAGTAGCTTTAGCAATGAGGGAAAAAAGAGGAAATCTGACAATCTGAGACAGCTTTATAAAGAAAATTAGTACAGGATAAAAAGTAAAAATATCCTAACTCTGAGCAAAATTGTTACTGAGCAAAATAAAACATCATCAATTAAGAACTTTTCCTACAAAGGCTCTTGTTGTTTCTGAAACACAATCTTAATAACATTAATAATCAACTAAAATGTGTCAGCCTAGATCTATTTTCTCTTAATTTTTTTCCAGTTTACACAATATAATTAAAAATATATTTTCAAACTTCTTCTACAGCAAGGTTAATAATATCATGGATTATAGATGGAGTCGATCATTGTAATAATTCTTATTTGACCTTCTACAGCACAGGTGAAAGGGCTTTCATTTTAATGTTATGATATTTTAATAAAGTTTCCATAGACTTATCTTAATCAGAGAAAGGAAGCAGATATCAGGTATAATTTCTGTGTATTCATCCTGGTCTGCCATTTGTCTTCAGTGTGAAAGTCCTTGACTTTTGCTTGTTTGTCTTATCCTTGTTTTATTAGCTAATCCAAAGATTAATGGACAGGTGTGAGCACAGGTGAATAGCATGCACATACCTCTACCTTGTTAACACAGGCTAACTTGGTGGTACTAGAATATATAATAATTGACATATTTATTCACCTCTCTGAGTAAACATCCTGTCACTGGAGTTTATAAATTAAATGGAGCTTGTAAATTAAATAGTTAGTCTTCCTTTTTGTGTTGTAAAGATCTGTGGAATACTGTTTGAACCTCTTATCCTGTGAATATCTTCCACTTGCAGATGTAATGTGATCTTCTAGACTGATCTTGCCCTAGTATGTTGGATATTTTCTTATCATAGTATATCCAGTGTACAGCTACAGATATCTCACAGTCTTTGTGTGACACCATTTCTCACGATGCTCCATCCATGAAATCTCATCCCGCATCTTTGGCAAATGGGTCATTTATCTTGCATGATAAGAGACTGCTGTTCCAAACCCTTGGAGAGCTTTAAATCAGTGATAAGTTTAACTCCAATATAAATACCAGTGACCATAAACAGTTTGTCTGCAAAATTAAAGAATATCACAAGTCAGAACATGGTTAGATTTCCATTTTTCACATTACCATCTGCAAGTACTGCAGAGTTTTCAAGTGGGGGAAAAAAGAAATTTATTTCCTTCCTGAAAGTGACTGATTTTTCAAATGTTACAAAACCTGCATGTTATAGGATTGTACAGCTACGGTTTCAGCTGTGTTCTTTTAAGCATTTCATCTTCTAAGGCCTTACTTAACTCTTTGGCCCTCGATTCAGAGAACCCTCGTGACTTACAACAGCTGGAACTAAGCACGTACCATTACTTTGTCTATGATAAAAACTCATTTATATTTCTCTCTTTTACTTCTAGAAATGAACACCTTAATACAGTGAAAAATGTGAGCATTGTAATAGGAGGTATTAGTGCTGCATGAATTAAGCTGAAATATGTGTGTTTCTCATGCATAATTAAAAGACTGCATCTTGCCCAGACATATCCAAATACTGGAGCTTTTTCACACAAGATCAGACATGGTTATTTAATCACAGTTTATTTTTCTAATAATCTATCTCATCCCTTGGGCTATTCATGCTACTGTCAGTTTATTTTCACCTTTGAAGACTAAACCTTATGTTTCTAGTATATAATAAAAAGGTTAAGGAAACTGATGATATTCTTCTGTTTTGCTGAAAAGAGGGTGTTGAAGTTTAAAATGTCTCTCAATTATAAATACACAACAACTCTTCATGTGGTTATCTACACAGAATATTGGACATTGTATTTATCTCATGTTGGAATTAGAAAGTAGAATTAGAATCCAAGAATTCTTGAATTTTATGTATTGATCAGCTAAAATTTACTCCACCTTCACCCTGAGAAAGTCACTTAACTGTTTAATGTTTTTTTCATTTACTTCCCCGAAAGTGTGGACAATGATAATTATTTTCTTCACAAAGTACTATGATAGTGAATGAGTGTGCTCATTACTGAGTTTGCTAACCTCTGTTTTTGCAAGAGACCTGCCTATAGGGTTTTTTGAGTGTGGTATCAGTGAGCTAAAATTACTTAAGTTATGCCTTGCTGATAGAATTGATAGCATGAATGGGATTTTCTAGCAGAAGAGATGCTGAGGAAAAAAGTCCCTTAGGAATCAACACAACAAACCTGTTTAATTCATATTTGAATAAAGATGAGGCAAGCTATGAACTTTAGGTTTCCTATCTCAACAGTTTGGAAATTGCACATTTTTTTTGTTGTTCCTATATAATTCTTCCATCTTCTGCATCTTTGCTAATTGAAGAAGAGACTGTTACCAACTTCCTACAAGCTTAAAGTATTTTAAGTCAATATTCCCTCTTTGGGAAAAACAGGGAGGACAGTTTAAATACCAGAATTAATTACAAATCTTGTGTGCAGCATGGATCATGGTAGTCATTGCACCACTAAGAAGATTTTTTTCACATCCCTTCTTCATCTTTTAATATGTCTATGTCTTCAATTCACACACTTGGATACTTCCATAACAATAGTAGGCCAGGATGTATCTTTTTCCTCTGTACAAATATTCAATACAACTTCTCTGGGTTTTATTGTTATTTTCTGCTTACTGTCACCATTTTTCCCTTCATTTTTATTACACTTTTATTGTTATATCCCTTTACTTTTACCTTCTTTCAAATCCTTTTTTTTTTCAATGTGCTTTCTTCCTTTATTTTCTTCCAGTTATTTTTCCTCCTGTAAGGCTTCAGAGCTCAGGATCTGTTTCTCAGGTAGCCCTGTCCCACAAAGCCATGATTTCACCTTTAAAGCAGATGACTTTTCACCTGGCTCCTGTGGAACACAATTTTGAGAAAAGCTGATTGTATTGCAAAACTAATGAAATCTTATTCATGAGCAGAGCCACTCTGTGGAAGGTCCAAAGATGAATGGAGGGATCTGAGAACAGGCACATCACTGCATGGTAAACAAGGGAATGTAATGATAGGACCAGGTGGAATGACTTCCAACTGAAAGAAAGCAGATTTAGGTTATATATTGTGAAGAAAATATTTACTGTGAGGATGGTGAGGCACTGGAACACATTGCCAAGAGAATTCATGTTTGTCCCATCCCTGGAAGTGTTCATGGCCAGGTTGGATGGGGCTTTGAGAACTCTTGTCTAAGGGGTCCCTGCCCATGACAGGGGGGTTAGAACAAAGTGATCCTTAAGGTCCCTTCCAAACCAAATCACTCTATGATTCTATAATTCTGTGAAGACAACAGTACTGCAGGTTTCTGTACATAGTGAAATATTTGCAAGGTTTGTGAGCTCAGACACAAGCTATAAGGAATTACAGAAGTCCAGACAGGAATTTGAATGACTGGATCACCACAGCCAAAAACCCATCTGGTTTATGTGGTTTGGCTCTTTAATTAATCTCATTCTCTAGACAAATTTGGGGGAGTAAAAAGTTCAAAGGACCACTCAGACTGTGAACAGACCTCACCATATAGATACATATTTGGTTTTTACGGTGATGTAATGTTATTTGCTAAGCTCTTTTTGTAATCTTTACCTGTTCTCTAAGACTTCAATGAAAGGGTTAGGTTTTTTAAAAACTCAGTTTCTGTCTAAGATCCAGATTTTATAGAGAAAAGCTGGAAAATAAAACAGTCATGGTATGAAAGATTGTCTTTCCTTTGGTCAGGAGAAAGTTATTTTTCAGCATGTCTATTGCTCTCCATAGTTTGGACTACGAGCAATCTAGACATTTGACAGAGAGAGACTGTTGCTATTAGCAGGTAATTTGAAAGTAGTTTCTTGTAAACTATCTAGATTCTGATTTGTTGTAAGTCAGATTAAACATTTTCTGCAACAGTTGAGTAAGAACTATTCCTGCTGTAAACTATAAGCACATTAATTAAAAAAAATTATTGAATAATCTATAAAGATCATAAATATACCTACTTCAATAAAGAATTTACATGTCCAGTGTTTTGACAGACAGATTGTTGCAGGATCTTTTCTGTTCCTGTGAGGAAATATGTTTTTGGTTCAGGAATTGATACAGAGCAAGAAAACAGACAGTTTTATAGACCCCAATCATAATTTGCAGGCTTAAATTATATAGGTCTGCAGAAATATCTAAACCTCACTTGTTTGTTATACAAACAAGCAGACAAAGAAACCACAGCTACAGATAATCAGTTCACTATTATGTCTGAGATTCTTCAAAGATTAATTACAATGCAAGTCTCCTGTCCCACCACAAAACCTAAATGTCTGTTACATGAATAAGAACCAGCTATTAAACAAAATAAACCAAAAAGTGCCAAAAGCCCCAAACCAAACTCAAACTGGAGCATAAGTTCATTCCTCTAAACTCAATATAAGAGCTCAATAAAAGCCGAGCCCCATGAAATTCGGGTTCACAGTCCATCAAAATGTGACCAAGGCCACCCTAAATTAACATAAGGGCTTGTATGGATAACAAAGCCTATAGAACTATTTAATATAAAGCTACCTTTATATTAGTCACAAAGTTTAGAGGCATCTGTGGGAGGATGCAATAGGCAGAGAATTTGGAGTCCTGAGCAGCAGAATATCTAAAGAACAGAATTAAACATACATTTAAATTCAATTCTTACACAGATTGCATATGCTCATAGCTATTTAGGGGGCCAGGGGAAGCGCACTCAGGAGCATCTGCACCCAGGCCATCTGCTGCAGGAACCTCTCCTTCCAAAGTGCTTTCCCTCCCAAAGCACCTGTGTGCCAGAGCAAAGGAGCACCTGGCATTCACTGAAGGCTTCCAGCTGAACTCATGAGCGCCTGAGCATGATCCTGTTCTTTGCCTCACAAGCAAAAGGGAATCGGTGTCCTGGGAGGTGGAACTGCAGCTCCTTGCAGGTGGGACTACAATCAAATGCCACAGTTAGGAAAATGCCATGGTTTGAAAATTCAAAGGATGTCCATGCAAAGCAGTTCAATTAGTTGACATTTTTTACTGGTTTTATCTTCTTAAAATAAATAATGCTTTAAAATCAAAATCAAAATTCATTTGAATAACTAAAAGTTTCCTAATGCATATGAAATTACATGTATATTGTGACACCACAGTTAATTTAATTTTTATTAACAACTGTAATGGTTTTAAATAGTTTGTTACTGAAACATCTCTGAAACGAATCAAAAATACTAGAACACTTTCTTTTTTTTTTTCTTCTTTGGTGGTTTAATATGTACTGTGAAATACTGTATTAAAAGTATGACTTCCAAGATTTTATGGAGTACAACAATATTTAGCTAACATTGCGTTAATTAACAGCAAACAAAAAATTGACAAATTCTGGACATGAATACAACTGTGAATGACAATTAGAGATCTGCCAAAAATTACAAGCAGAGGCAGCATAAAATGCTGAGGATTTTTTCCTTTCTCTCTTAAATCCACTGTGTGGGAGGAGAAAAGCATAGAGGGACTTTCCAAACTGTGGAATTTGTATGGGGGAGTTTGTTTGGATTATACGCTCTCTTTAATCTCAAATTTTTACAGGAGATACTTCTGGAAGATATTCAGAAACACATATGTTCAATGAGCTATAATCTGTGTTAATGAACATGGTTTTAGGAAAAAAAAATATTAAAAATACAAATCCCCCAAGCTGTGCAATGAGCATCCAGTATTTCACAGCTCAGGAAAAGGTAAATGACATTCTTATTGCAACTTAAAATATAATCATAAGTACCTGAAATGTTCCAAGGCTTGAGAAGTACTGTGGCAAATTTCTTTACTCACATGTAAATATTCAGCAGGATTATTTCATTAATTATAATTCAAGCATATGATTGCAATACACATGCTGAAAAACTGGTAAACTAAACTATGATCAGTTTTACTTTAAAGTATGCTGACAAGGAAATTTTTTAAATTCATCTTTGAAGGTAGTTTACTGAAATTATCAAAAAACTTACATCTGTGAAGTGAATCATATCACAAAGTATAAATATCTGTGGCATTGGAATAATACAAAACTTACTGGTAACAGCAGTATAACAGTAAAATATAGGATTTTCTTATCATAATAGAATGGTCAGAGATAAAATAGTCAGTTCTGAAACAGCCAATCCTACCTCTTTGTGTGTACTTATTACAAATATTGCAATTTTCAAGCTGTTGTCCTAGAGATTATGGTTACTTTAAAAATAATTTTTATGTGTGTGAAATGTCTTTGGTATTTTTAAATCGTAGCTGATTTGCACTATGCTGGAACATATCCTCTGCTTCAGATGCAGGGAGACTTGACCAGCTGACAAGTCCATGGGCTGATGATCAATTTGTGCTCTTTGAGGTGGCCCATTGTAAACAGAAATGAACTTTTAATACTTTCTCTGGAAATCATTTTTTATGTGCTATTTGAAGTGCTCATAAGCCAGGATATGACAGGACAAAAAAATCTGCTGCTACAGACGGAAAGATTCTGATATATGTATTTGCTGTAGTAGGATTCCTCCAACCTTGTTTTAGACATTGGCAATACAGTTGCCTAAGCCCAAGCTTTAAATCCAGGTGACTTGAAAGCCAACTTAGAGAAACCCTTATTTGTAAGGCATGATTTATCTGACTTATTTTAGCTCTATGTGTTCAGATGATTTAAATTTTATATTCCAAGAAGTTTTCCTCCATTTATTTTTATTCATTAGATTACTCTGTGATTTTTCTAACAAGTTTGTAACAAAGTAACAAATATAATATTTCCCATTTGATATCAAATCAAAATATTACAATACTATTTTTCTTCGCTGCTTCAGATTGCATGCATATGAACTAACAAATTAGGTTTTCATTGCTTAGAAAACCAGCCCTTGTTTAATCATATGCTCAAGAACCTGGTTTGGTTTTCTGTCTGGCTCTCCAGTAGTACTGTTTTTTGTTGTGTTGAAAGATAAGTGTGGAAAAAAAGTCTTAAAGACTTCTTTTGATGGAACAACATTTAACCTACATGCCGTGACTCAAGTTCTATTTTATTCAGAGCTGGAATATTTTTGAATATTTGATCAGCTTCATCTCATTTGGTCTAGTTTTCTGCACACTAGAAACACATATATTTAAATTTCCTTTTTTTTCTTTTTTAAGAAAATGAGAAACAACAATGCAACACAAAATAAAATTAAGGTCCTTAGTCAACAAATAAGACATTATGAACTAAAGCTACATTATTAATGGCAAAGAAGACACAGAATTCAGGAATACAACATGGAAGAATCCCCATAACTAACCAATTGCTTTAAGATATTAAGTATAACTTTGTCAGACTTTAGGGCATGTATATATGTTCCCCAAATCTATTCTCTCCAGACTGTTCAATAAACTCATATGAAACAAACAACCTTAAACAACTGCAGATGTCAGCTTGCTTTGTTTTTCAGGTTGTGTTGTGACAGCAATATCTATTTTCTTAGTGATTTTGATCTTCATATATTAAAGTTAACTATTGTTGGGGTAGAGATATTTAACTGTAAATTATTATATTTCCATTTAAGCCGGTAGAGCTAGGACAATTTAATTTATCTGAGGATTTCCAGAAGTTCATAAGGAGCTATTAGAGGAAATCTGAGGACTAAGTCCCTGAAGTGTGTAATGAATAATCAACTCAAAATATAAATTTCCAGATAAATTAGTTATAAACAATATCATATTGATAAAAAAAAGAAACAAATCGTCAAACACTGCAGAAACAGAATGAACACAATGAACCAGTAGAATAAAATGTAGAATTACTCACTGGCTTCCTGTCAAACATCCAATGAGTAATGGCTCCAGAGGGGACAGAATTTTTTCTTTTGGTTTTCAGTACCAAATATCAACTACTTTACTCTAAATTTTCCCATTTTGCTTTGCAAAAGTATAAAAATTCTGCTGTCAAGACTAACATGAAAGTCACAGCAATGAAGCAGTTAAAACACTGCTGGGAATATATCAATCATTTGGAGCATTTAGAAAAACATTAAAATTTTATCTTTTATATTCTCTCCAGGATATATTTTACAAGAAATTCTGTTTGTTGATAAAACCACTCCATCCAAGGGACAAATTGAAACCATATTTCTCTCAGAGTGTAGTTTTGATATTTGGAAATGGACTTTTGTTAATAAAGAATAATTGAGAACTTGTCATTCTTCAAGAGTAGAAATTAAAGAGTTGAATTTTCCCTGACAGCGAAACCAAATATTAAAGTTGTCTGAGCCTATCACAGCACCTTTGAGTATGTACTCATAAAAACCTTAGAACAACTATTTCCTATTTTCTAATAATGCCACCGGGAAAAGTTGTTATTTTGGCACTAAGACCAGAGTATTACTACCCTCTTATAAGTTACTTTGCAGAAGCTCAGAGATTTAATTTATCCATCAATGATAACTGATTATGCTCTGGATTAAGAGATGTGAAATGTGCATCTGATTATCCTGCAACACAAACCACCTATCATATCTTCTCATGAGCAATGGCTTTATTGAATTACTTGTCAGTCATTCTTTTGAGACATTTTCCCCTACTATACAGAAGGAAGGTGAATGAAAGCTAATAGGGGTTTAATGATGACAGAAACAAAGCTCCAGAATTCATGGCTGCAGACCTTTATTCTCAGACACAAAGTTCCCTGGTCAAGTGACTTGAAGATTTAGTTAGCGTTTTGTACTTTTCTTTTTAAGTACAATGTAGATTCTCTGATATTCAATCAAGATACAGGACAGAATGTTTGTACAACTTTCAGAACTCATATTCACTTATGAAGTTGGGTACTTCATCCCAAACCCAATGAATTGCCAATCAAAATATGTGCCTCAATTTAAGCAGATATGTCGGCTTTAAGCCTTCAGAATTCATACACACGTGCATGCTTAAACTTACACTAGCAGTTAAAATTAATAGTGTGATCCAGAATTTAGAATTTTGGGCATGAGTTCTTCTTTTTCACTAAAGATTTTTTTTCAGGTGCCCATCAATACTTGTACCACTGAAAACTAGAAAATCCAACTGAAAAAACTTTGTTTTTACAAAGCTCTCTTTTCCGTTTAAATATGTTTTCTTGAGAAGAAAAGTTAAGCAATACTAAAAAATCCAAACCTAGGAGGCAAATATTTTCCATTTATTCTTTCAAAGTGCCAGGAAAATTAAATTCCTTGTCTCAACGTATTGGGTTTGTGTGGCAAGGTTTTTGCAGTGAGGAGCTGGAAGAGTGACTTCTGTGAGAAGCTGCCAGAAGGCTCCCCCATGTCCAACAGAGTGGATGCCAGCCAGATCCAAGACAGAGAGGCTATCAGTGGTGGTGTGTCTCTGGGATAATGCATTTAGGAAGGGGAAAGAGGTTCCTGCAGAAAAACAGCTGGAGACAAAGAAGACAGAAGTGAGAACATATGAGTGAAAGAGCCTTCACTAAAATGAAGAAGGCAGAGGAGGTGCTCCAGATGTTGGAACAGGGACTCCTGCAGCTGTGCCACTGCAGCCCATGGATGCCCACACTGGAGCAGAAATCCTCCTGCAGCTGAGGAGGGCCCGTGCCCTAACCATGTTAGGTGAATGGTTGGACTCAAAGATCTTGTCTTTTCCAACATAAACAATTCTATGATTCTATGGTACAGATCCAGATGTGTGTCAGGTGTGATTTAGAAATAACAATCAGGAGCACTCAAGTAATAGTAATATATTTATCTGATTAAACACTATGTATAAAACTGTGCATTCCAAATAACACTGTGATATGTGACTTGAAATAGTAGGGAGGATATCCTTTAATTTCAACAACAATCACTTCCAAGTTCCAGTCAGCAAGAATAACAGAGAATTTACCTTTCCCAACATATATTGCAGTACTCCACCTGTTAAAATAAATGGGCTAAAGGCAAATTATCTAGCTGGAATAACTAAGTCCCACTAAATGAGAATCTAGAGAATATGATTTTTTTGCAAAACAATAGACCATGTACACACATTGACATTTTTAGTACCCAAAAGATGTCAACCTCTTCTATCCCTTAAATGCTAAAAAATACATGGAGAAGAGGAATTGGCGTGGTGGCATTCAGTGGACTTCTCAACCATAAAACCTCAGTCTGGCCACATTGCAAACTAAGACATTCATCTACAGTTGTCAGTCACAAATCCAGTGTAATTGCTCAGACAGTATAAAGGGGATTCATATGTCAGCAGCCCTGAGGTCTCTATTGCACTATATTGTGACAGTTCATTAAAGAATAATTTTGTATACCTTCCTATCTGTCATTTGTTTTAGGTTATTACTATAAGAAGCTGTTCACCCAAATGAAATAATGCTCATGTAAGAAGATTTTTCTTATTTGTAGAGTTCAGAAACCCAATGAGTTTCTCTTCAGAAAGGCACTTATCCGGGACATTAAGAGAAGGAATACAAAAGCATTTACATGGATTCTTCTTGCAAAAGAGACCAAATGTATCCCCACCTTTGCAGCCATAAGGCCACTTCTAGCTTTAGTAATAATTTGTGTCTAATTTAGCATGATGATAATTTTGTAGAAATCTGACACCTGTTGTATTTTTCTGGAAAGGGTCACTACTCAAAATGCCTTAAAATAGCCAAATATTACCTTCTATTTAACACTACATCCCCAGCAATGTCATTGATTCCTCATGGTTCTAACACCAAAGCAAACAATGAAGTTTATATTTTCTTTATGACATGTAAGGTCAGGAAAACTTAATAATAAAATTCTTAATAATAAAATTCTTAATAATAAAATTCTGAGAAATTCTTTCCCAACATCACATTTTAGTGTTTTTGAAAGTGTCTCTGTACAAAAAAATGTTCCTTTTTTCTTATTACATTAAATCAAAAGCTGTAACTATTAAGCTGTGGTCCAATAACAACAACTGCTATTTTCAGAAATATATGTTACAGTACAAGTAATAAATATAAAGAATTGAGAAACTTTAGGTGTTCTGAGCTTTGAAAGGATTCAGTGAGTTATTTTCTGGCAATGGTACAGGATACTTGTTTTTTCTTGGAGCCTTTGAAGTATTCAGACTCTAAACAGGTTAATGTTAAGTCAGAATACAACCTGAATCCTGTCTAAAACACTTTTATGTTTTGCCCACATTCTACCAGCCAGAATACCATCAGTTTAAAACAATCTTTAGTCACAGTTAGTAGAGAAAAACAAGTTTATTTCACTTACTAAAGCCAGTGTTATTTTTCTTAGATTTATTTTTCTCTTTTACTAATGCTTTAATAAATCAAGTTACTTTTTTTTTTTAGTTCCTAAAAATACTTCCACAAAAATTACTTGAATGCCTCCTTATTTGCTAGAAGAGAGTCAAGTTTTTAGGGAGAGATTTTAAAATCCGCTTTGGGATTTTGAGGGTGTCATCAGTAATGTCAGAAATACATGATCTTCAGAACATATAAAAATTGTTTTGTCAGCAGTCCACTCCCACAGAAATTTTTCAGGTGAGAAGAAAAGGGGAAAATAAAAATTAAGTGACAGACACTGTAAAACATATAGATTTAATCTGCAATATGATTTGAGGCAAGAAACTGAGAAGCAGGAAAATATGATATATTTCACTGGTGGAATCTATTTATGTGACCTAAAGTTTCAGCAGAGTGAAAAAGGATAGAGCAAGGAAGAGAGTCAGAAAGGCAGCTGAAAAGAAATCATAGTCAGTGCTCAAAGAGATAAGGAGTTAAGGAGTTTTCACAGTAGTAGCAACTGCCCAGTAAGGAAGTCCAAGGATGTCTTCCAGCCTTCCTCTGACCTTCTTCCTGTGATGGCTCATTGTGTGGGTTGCAGTGGGAAAATAAAATATTCCATGAGGATGGGTGTTATCACATATTATCCCCAGCAACAGGAACAAGAACAGTGTTTGACTTAAATTATCACTGTCATCTTAAACTGAATTCTGGCTAAATGATGCAATGTACTGAACTTTGCTGGGAAGTATTGCAGAAGGCAAGAAATGAAGGCAAGGAATGAAGAAGTGGGGAGAGAAAATAGAGGAAAAGAATGAAAATAGATATAGAAAGGACGAAAAATATAGTTCTGCTGCCTAGAAAAAATGAACTAGAAAAAGACATTAAGAGAGAAAAGACTGTCCTAAAATGTGCAGTGTATGTCTTCATATTGCAGAGAAAGCTTTTTTCTTACTCGTTTAGAACACCACAACTTTCTAGTGAAAAGTGCTCCAAAAATCATAAATTCTTATGCAGTTTGCTGCCTCACAAAAGCTTCCATTAAGCAATAACCATAAAGCTGGAGTAAAACAAGAAATTATACCTTTGTCTACAGAAGGAACATAGAGGAAAGAGAAGCCTAAAAGATGTTTCACTGGAGGTAGTATCTGGAGAGAAAAATAATCTGCAAGAAAGGTATAGCTGAAAAGAAGTAAAAGTTGTTGTCATGGTGAGAAAGAAAGAGGTAAACACAAGTCCATGTTTTTCCATATGGACTCTGAATGATGGCAATAGAAGTTTGGCTGAGTCCATGACACTTTGGCATATTCCTATCATATATCTCAAATATTTTTATTCTTTTCCTTTAATTTTTCAGCAGCACTTTTAGTATATTTCTTTGGAGGCAAATGTGTAAAATTATTAATAATAGGCAGGATTTTCTTCCTGAGGAAATTCTTTATATATAACCTATATAATATTTTCTGAGTCCTCGTTTTCCTCTATTATATTTACCTAGTCCCTCTTGGTACCACTCAGTGTCTTTGCACTCCCTTACTACTAAAACCATTATTTAAGTATCTTCATACATAAATCCTTTCTGCCCTTCATCCTTCAGGTGCACTCATCAAATGTCTCCTAGAAAATTCATATTTTCTCACACTCTGTTATGTAAGTTCAATGTGAAGTTATCATCTGGGAAAAAGAGAGGTTTCTACTTGTTCTGAAAAGCACATATCCTGAGTATGCCAGGATAAATGTAACAGATTATCATTAGATAAACAAAGAAGGGAAATCTTAATTTTTCATTGCCATGTTATTAAGATGGTCCAGCATAATTTAAAGAAGTGCAAATTCACATGCTAAAGTCAAAAATCATATTCTTCTACCACTGCTATCCTTAGGATAGCTCCTCTTACACTTTAAAGAACACCAAAACATATTTTGTGAGATGTATAAATACATCTCCTTACTCTACAGGAAGAGGATAGGACAGGTTGCACTGTAGCACTTTTTGAATGTACTAATAGTGTGAGAAGAGGGGAAATATTAATGTTAAGCAGTGGTTTGGGGCAAGATTTTTTATTTTTTTAAGAGGTTAATATATCAAGCCATATCAAATATATCATATATCAAACATATCAATGTTTGTTTGGTTTGGGGGTTTTTTTAACTGACATATTTATATTATGTTCAAGCTATAACATTGAATCCTAAGTTTCTGGTCTCAGTTGCAAAGGAAATCAGTGCAAGAAAAAATATCATGAGATGTCTGGTCTGAACTCATCTGAGACTTTCTGAGCAGATCTGGGCACCTAGTGTAGCATCTAGAGGAAGGAAGCTCAGATTTCATTATGTTGTGGGTTGCAGAAACAGAAATCAGTTGTCCCAGTCTGGACAAGTAGACCTGTCAGGGAAAAGTCTTTGGGACACTACATCTTTTTGAGGATTTTCTTGCAGAGCAGCGAGTTTTCTGTGGGTCCATCTCACAATCTATGTCCCTAGCACTTAATTTTCCCGGCCTTGGGTAAGAAGAAAGACACCCATTTTTGGGATATGCATTTTCAGGCTTGTATCCTATTTGTACAAGGCCCAAATGTCTTTTAAAAAGCATCATCTTATTCAAAATTTCTCTCTGTTGCACTTCTATTTTCAACCTTGGACAGCTGACAAGTTGTCATTACCTAGCACAATTCACTCAAAAATAAGAGTGATGGATGCTGTAAGGAGAACTGCTATGACAGAACGTACCTCACTGCGCAGCCAAACCTGGCTGATAAACCAGGTAAGAGCTCTGGCAGCAAGTCTGAACTGAGCTTCAAGCCATCCTAGCAAGTTCTGGGGACTGTGACATGGCTCTGTTTTATCTGTCACAGCCTCAGGGCTGTACCAACCCTGCTCAGAATCTCAACGCTCCTCTGTGTTGTCAGCTGCTGCTGCCTCACTGAATTCCTGCCTCACCTGAGTGCTTCTCTTGCTCCAGCCAGGCACATGACATTTTGAGATTGTGGGAATTCATGCCTCAGAGTGGAAAATTTAAGTGTCTCTCAAGCACACTCAAATATCAAAAGCAGAAATCAGAGTCCATGGGTAGAACAATGAGTAAAATTGCACTGGGCCATGGAAACTTACAATCACATTTAATGCCTGTGAGTTTTTTATATTGTGACAGCACATAAGCTGTGTTGGTATCCTTTTTTTTCTTTTCCTAAGCTAGATATTAGAAAGAGACAAAGTACAAAGAAACAAAAACTAGTGCAGAGACAAAAAAAAAAGTTCAACCTCTGTTTTCATGTGCTTTGTATTCATAAGCTTTCCTTGCCTTTTACAGTGTCCTTCTGAAAGCATAATTTCCTAAAGAATTTGTTCCTCTTTAAAGGTCAGACAGCTGGGTTGCTATCACACAAAGAACATTTGCAGAATAAGCTCTCACATGAATACATTCAAATGCCTTGTACATGTGTAGTCAGTTCTTTCTCACAAAAGAGGTCTAAGTAAAGCAAGCTTTCATTAAAAGATAGAATCATTTTATGGAAATATCACTTTTATTAGATTCCATAGAATTATAATTTATATAATACTCCCACCTGTAATACTGGCTCCCACCTGGAGCACCGCATCCAGCTGTGGGGTCCCACAGCATAGGAAGGACACGAACCTGTTGGGGTGATCCTCCAGAGGAAGGCCACCAAGATGATTAGAGAGGTGGAACTCCTTTCCCATGAGAAAACACTTTAGGAATTGAGATGGTTCAGCTCAGAGAAGGCTCTGTGGAGTCCTTACAGAAGCCTTCCCATACCTTAAAGGCAGCCTAAAAAGAGGCTGGAGAGGGATTTTTACAAAAGCAAATATGATACATGTCAGTAGTGTATGAAAGTTCTTACCTGAATATGTGCGCTGTTAATGCAGACTTCTATTGAGCAGCTTTGTCTTAATCAAAACAGTTTCAAAAACTGTAACAATTATTTTAGAAATATATCTGTCCATTTAAAAACAGAAGTAGCAACAAGAATAATAAAACTCCACTGTCTCTTGGAAACACATACCTAGGAATTTCTCTTGCACCCATCCAATAAACTAGTCTAGAAAAACAAAAAAGTTTATCACAGGGCGGTTTTTATTACCTTTGGAACAATTAGAAATAAAGCTGATAGCAAACTAATATGCATTCTTAGTAGGATATAATAAAAAGGATGATAATAAAAAGGATAAAGACATGAAAAAACATGGAAAAGTGTGGATTTATTCCCTGCTTCAGGAAAAAGCTTTCCTTCTAAACAATAAAAATCTAATTCACAGAGAAAATATTGCTTCCAATATGTTTTATTCGAGCATATTCCTATTTCACGGTAAATGAATAATGCAAAATATAAATAGGAGTATTCTTCTTGGTCGTTGAAGCTGATTAATTTTTTTACCTTTTGCAGACATCAAGGCCATTAGTCTGCAACAACTGCGTCTACTCTCAAAACTTGGGGGGCTGGGGGTGGAGTCCCATACCTGTAGTGCTGAGTTCTGAGTAAATTAAACCCTTTCTGGCATTACCAAAATAACATTTTTTGCTTTGTACATTTCCAGTCCTGCTGAAAAACTGTTGTTCCTGACTTAAAGCCAAATCTGAACTTATTTTTTTAACAGCTGGATACCCTTGTGACTAACCACTCAGGAGTGCTATTGTTGTGTTCAGTGCCAAACTCCTACAACATGCAGATAGAAGTGTTTTTTATTTCCTTCAGTTTCTGCTAAACTGGCATGTATTCCACTCTCCTGACTGAGGCCTTTTCAAGTGGTAATTTCTTTAACAGCAAAGAAAAATCAATTCAAATTAAGGTAGGAGTGTGAGATCAAACTTTCTCATCATGTATTGCAAGTAATAAATCATTAAAAAGTTAATAACTCTAAATGGCATGATATTTGATTATCACCACAGTGGCATTATATTTAAAAATGTGATAGCATAATCTGTACTCATAATGCAGCCTTTCATGTTCTGTCTTAGCCTAACCTTGAAACACCTGAGATGTCTCCAGCACCTGCCTGACTGCCTACCAGTTTTCCTAGGCTTTAACAGACCTCTCTGTTGGAGCATGCTTAATTCACTGCTCCAGAAAATCCTCAAATCTCCTTTACACACAGATAGCACAAATACAGGATATGAAGTCTGTCATGTAAGTTTAATGCCTTGTTTTACTGCTACTTCATGACCACTTCAACCGTGCTACAACACATACAGTGAGGAAAGAAATGGATAACAATCAGAAACATGAAATTATTTGCAGTGCTGAATATAAATTTTGAATGAATCACCACAGAAGCTAAATTTAAAGGACATGAGCTCCACAGATTTTAAATAACCATTCTGTCATAGCCAAACAAGTATGGATTTACTGGAACATAGATCAGGAAAGGTCTCCAAGTGCAGTTATCAAGCATAAACACAAAGTTCTTCCTAACTAGCACACACAAAGGTCAAAGTGAAAGGTGACCAAGGATGGGCTTCTTATCTTTTTGAGAAAAAGTTCCTGTGTCTTTTTGAAGTGGGAAAATTTGCATCAGCCAAAGTGAAAAAGACAAGCTGTACAGCATATAGACAGTTTCAACATTGTTGTGCCTCTGTTACAAGGTCTTAAGTGACCTGGAGAGTTCTCTGAAATAAACTAAGCAGAATGTTTATGTATACAACTTTTCCGTGGGGTGAAAAATGTGTTGTTAGATTTGGAGGTGAAAGGAAGATTTCTGGAGATAGAATTAGCATACAATTGTGTTCAGTAAAGAAAGACTTTGCTTATTGCTTCTATGCCTATATTATATAAATATAACTAAAAATAACAAGCTTAGCTGTTGTTGTGGGTGGACCCTGGCTGCACTCCAGGTGCCCACCAAAGCTGCTCTGCCATTCCCCATCTCAGCAGGAAAGGGAAGAGAAAATATAGCAAAAGGCTCATGGTAGTGATAAAGTCAGGGAGTTACCATCACTCCCAATTACCCTCATGGGCAAAACAGACTCAGCTTGGGAAAGTTGGCTTAATTTATTACAACTAAATCAGAGTAGGGTGATGATAAATAAAACCAAGCCTTAGAACATCTTCCAACCAGCCTTTCTCCCACTGGAAACAGTGCCCCAAGAATTTCTCCAATGTAATCTATTCCCACAGGCTGCAGCTCTTCAACCACTGCTTCAGCACTGGTCCCTTCCACAGGGTGCAGTCCTTCAGGAATCAGCTGCTCCTGCTTGGGTCGTCACAGGGTCACAAATTATGTCAGAAAACTTGATCCAGCATGGACTTCTCGCTCCACAGATCCACAGGTCCTGCCAGAAGCCTGCTCCAGCACATGCTTTCCTTGGGGTTGCAGACTCCTCTGGGCATCCATCTGCTGTGGCATGGGGCTGTCCATGGGCTGCAGGTGGATCTCTGCTCCAACATCTGGAGCATCTCCTCTCCTCTCCTCTCCTCTCCTCTCCTCTCCTCTCCTCTCCTCTCCTCTCCTCTCCTCTCCTCTCCTCTCCTCTCCTCTCCTCTCCTCTCCTCTCCTCTCCTCTCCTCTCCTCTCCTCTCCTCTCCTCTCCTCTCCTCTCCCCGAGTAGACAACCACATGATATACTTCAAAGCAAATATTTCTGATAAGCCTCTTGTACAGTATAACTCCATAGTGTAGTTCTCATAGACCTTTCACATGAGTTTATAACGTTCAAAGTAATCAATAGTTTAAAAATAGTATTTTTATTTTTACTTAGTTTAAAAACACTACAACGATTGGATTGAAGCTCATACCTTTTTTAGTAAAATGCTTAAAGGTTTTGTTTTGAGAAATTCAGGCTTGTTATTAATCTGTATTGCTACCAAGAATGATTGGTACATGACAAAAACTGCTGATATGCTGCTTCATATTTTTGAAGGGAAAAAAATGAGGATTTTCCTAGAATTTTAGTGGGGACATGAATTCTTTAGTATCTCATAAGAGGCTATACTCAAGCATGTGAATGTGAATAGTCTGAGTCCACTGGCAGGTCTAAAGGAAAATTATTCATGAAAGTAGAACTTTCTAAGTAATTTGGAAGCTTTCAAGGCCATATTTGTCACTGTGAACAAATTTAAAAATTTCCAAAGTTAAGACCAGATTTATTCTGCTGAGAGATTAATAGATTTCTAATGTGAAGAAAGATTATGTATTTCACAGCCTTTTCAAAGTTACTATAGCTATTTGGAGTCACTTAGAATTTTACATTAGAATACATTAGAATAATCTCCTTGAAGAAAGATTAGCAAATGGCGTGCCAGAGATACACTCAAGGGCTCCACTCCAGATCAAGTGATTCTAATGATTATCACTCAGATGTAAAAAAACAGCATGGATATTGCCATCATGGAAATATGTACTAATTTCAAGACATACAAGAAACTAGAAAGTTTAGATTATTTTGCTGTAGAAACATTTCACCAAAGAGTCATATGGTTCAAAGGCTGCATCTTTGACTTTCTTTATCTATATGAGCTTGCACTACCTGAAGATCGGATTCATCAGATTTGATTTCCTGTGCATTCTTGGTCTTGTTTTTAATTTAATTGCTCAACCATAACATTACAATAAAATAGCTGATTCATAGCAAACCCATTCCTTTTAGATGTGTAGTTTAAATTTTGTTTCCTCTAAATAGAGGCAGCATTCTCATATAATGAATTCTCATTTACCTCCAAAAACAACTAAAATCCATTAACTTCACTGAAACTAGTCATGTGTAGAACATTAAGCATGTGTATATGATTTTTGCAGAATGTATCTAACTTTATTCTCATTAAAATATAAGAGCACATTTTTGAGAAAAAGGGAAATAGGGATAAGTTTTTAAAACTGTTCATTTTTAGCTGGGGTAGAGTTAATTTTCTTCACAGTGGCTGGTACAGGGCTGTGTTTTGGATTCATGCTGAACACAGGGTTGATAATATAGAAATGTTTTTGTTATTGCTGAGAAGGGCTGACAGAGCCAAGGCCTTTTCTACTTTTCCTACTGCCACACCAGGAAGGAGACTGGGGGTGCAAGGGAGACTGGGAGGAGACACAGCTGGGACAGGTGACCCAAACTGACCACAGGGATATTCATGATCAGTGTATAAACTGGGGAGAAGAAGAGGAAGGGAGGAACATTTGGAGTGATGGTGTTTGTCTTCCCAAGTCACAGCCATGCATGAGGGACCCCTGCTCTCCTGGAGATGGCTGAACACCTGCCTGCCCATGGGAGGCAGTGAATTCTTTGTTTTGCTTTGCTTGTGTGTGTGGCTTCTGCTTTCCCTGTTAAACTGTCTGTATCTCAATCCATGACTTTTCCTACTTTTACCTTTCCAATTCTCTCCTCAGTCTCTCTGGTGGGGAAGTGAGTGAGTGGCTGCATGGGGCTCAGCTGCTGGATTGAGGTTAAACCACAACAGTCCTTTTTGGCACCCAACATGAGCATCATGCATGAGCATCAGCTCAAAGGGTTGAAGGTTATGACAGATTCAATTGGGATAGATTAGTTTGAATTTATAGCTGTTAGTGTTGTAGAGCTAGTAATGAGCAGGCTCCTGTCCTTGCTGTGGGGCTCACTTTCCTTACTGTATATTAGAGTCTAGAGCTTGTTAGAGGCCACTTTTTTTTTTTGGTGCTTGCTGTAGTGCTGAACTGCTGATCATATACTGAATTGTTCCTGGGAATGTTTTGATGGCAGCCATGGCAATGTTCCTGGGCTGGCAGGTGGCCAGGGTGCTGCTGTTGTTTTCTGTGCTGCTTTGCCATGGAACTGGAGACTGGAACTCCAGAGTGAGCTTGAGTTGAAGGGACTGTGACATGTAAAAGAGTCCACAATGGACCAGAGATCCACCTGAAGGCTGTGCAGGGCCCCACACCAGAGCAGGAGGATGCCTGAAGGAGGATGGGACTTGTGATCCTGTGAGAAGCCTGGGTTGGAGCAGGATTGCTGGCAGGCCTTGTGACACCACAGGGAACAGTCTGTGAAGAACTATATCCCATGGGAAGGACCCACGCTGGAGAAGGTCAAGGAGGACTGTCTCCTGTGGGTGGGACCCCACATGGGAGCAGGGAAAGCAAAGATTCCCTGGAGGACTGTGATGCAGACCAGGGTGAAGCAGCTGTCCCTCTTTAGCCCAGGAGAACTAGGATGAGGATTATATCAGTGGTGGGCTCTAGCAGGAACCCCTTGTGGTTAGTCAGGCTGGGAACGAAGGGAGAAGTTCATTCCAATGTTGAACCAGATAATCTGGCTCAAAAGGACCAGAGTGGAGATTGCAATGGAGGGGCCTTTAAATTAAATAAGCCTTGGTTTGGGTTGTGTGTACAGGAATTACTACAGTGTGTATACTCTAATGCACTTAGATATCCAACTCATAAAGCAGTTGTAGTTTTTAATTTCAAAATATTTGAACTGTCTTGGGAAATAGGATTAGGAGTCAGGACTATCCTACATAAATTGAATTACCCCTGCACTCTGAAGTCTGCTATGCTGTTCAGGACGAAAAGGACCTGCACTATTTTAACATTTAGTGTGCTGACAAGGTACTGTCTTGCTCTCAATGAGCATGATAACTTGCATTCCAGAGATGCTCGTGAGTGCCTTAGCTAGAAGTTCTCTTGAAACAACAGAAAGGAAACCATCTAAATTAGATATGAATTCTCAGATGCATTGCTGAGCTGTAGCAGGATTATGGGTGTGGGCAAAGAGGAGAAAAAAAAAAAAAAGAAAGACCATGTTATGACTTGATCCAGATTTGCTTCCAGTGTTTTGGGTGTTAACATTGCATAACAAAGTCTTTTATTCTCTCTGGGAAATTACAAAATTTTAAAGTATTTTTTTCTGATGCTTCACTGAATAAAACTGTTTTACCATTGAATCAACAATCCAGAGCTTTTCTCTAGCTCAGATTCAAACAGAAGTTTAAAAAAACCACTTTTACCATACAATGACAATGAAAGAAAATGTATTCCAGAACATATCTTTAAATTACAGAAATAACATATTTGCTGCAGCAAAAACATATATTATATAATAAATATATAATATAATAAATATATAATATATAATATGTAATCTATAATATGCAATATATAATATATATAATATAAATATATAATATATAATATAATATGAATATATAATATATAATATATAATATATAATATATAATTAATATATAACATAATATATAATATAGCTCAGGAAGGAGAGGAGGGAGGAAATTTTCCAATTGCTGATTTGTGCATTACACAAAGGTATGAGTATATTTTAATTCTGTGTAATTTTCTATCAAGGGGAGGGGATTAATATCTCCTTTTATCCAAAGTAATATTATGCTGTGTATGAAAATATAGCCTGAGGGTCAGGTAATGCTAAATGAGGATCAGTCTTCTGCAGTGTCAGTACAGAAAGGTAGCTAGCTTTGATCTTCCAATTATTTACTCAAACTGCCAAGGGTTTTTTAGCTCCTTGAAGATGGAGCAGGTTTCAGTTACATTCATGTCAGGGGCCAAGGCTGAGCCTTAACCCCAGATGGAGATTGAACTCCCAACCTTCCAGTGCAAGGATATGTTTGTCTCCAGGTCACTTGCTCAAACATTGTGTCATGTACAAAGGTCCATGCACCAGACTAAATTTATCTATCCATCAGTTTATGCTCCTCAATCAAGCCCACACAAACAGTAAGATCCAACCCACCTGAAGCCGTTTTCACTTTTACAAGACACTTTTTTCCTCAATAAGTATTTTGGCTGCTGTATTTTTAGAGAAGCCATCTGATGAAGATGAAGTAAAAATAAAAATATTATTTTTAAAATATTAATGGCTTTGAACATTATAAGATTATAAGTCATGAAGAGCATCACTTATTAGATGCTCTTCATAAAAGAAGTGTAATCTGTTTGGGTTTAAACATTTTTTAACATTTTTTAAAAGAGTCCTCCATTTAATTCCCTGTTTATCATTCTAAATTCATTTCCTTACTAGTGTACCTTAAAAATTAGTTATGCAAATCACTTGCTCACTCATGCACCCCCTGCTACAATCTCTGGTCAAATGCCATTTCTAATTCCAAGCCTTTCTGTATCTCAACTACCTCATACTATTCTGGTCTTGCCTGCACTTCCCATACCATAATATCTTCTAGAGGCTTCCAGTTTAGTGTCCGTCCCCAAATTCAAGCTTCACAGAACTTCTCCAAGAAGTCCTACTGTGTTTTTAAACAATTCAAGTGTCAGTGCCACAAGCTCATGCCAGTGGATGAAATCTCACATTTGCCAGAATCCAGAAGAGGAGAGTTTACCCTTGAGGGCATTGCCACAAGATCAGCAAAAGTTGAGCCTGACTCAGGAAGGGATATGGGATGAGTCCATCAGCTGTGTGTAGCTGTAATGTGTAATGCACTGCCACACTCAGCAATCGTGGGAAGTTTGCTCTGTTCTGTTCAAGAGAGGGAATTAAGTTTGGGGGGGAAATAAAGTGAAGATACTTCAATAACTGTGATCAAGTTGATAAATTATATCTGTAAGTATGGATTTCATGGAGCTACTCAGACAAAATGGTTATCACTTAGCCATTATATTTTCTATTAAAAATTCTGGAAAAGCAGTATATTGTATTTTTATAAACTATGAGCTTCATTTTGCTATCTAGCTAATTGTTTAATTCATGTAATATAAATTAAGGTTTTTCATAATGACAGAGCAAAATATAACCTTATATAGCCTTAACTTTCCTATGAACAAGTTGCATTTTTAAGGAAAAATACATAATAAATCCTTTGATCAGTGAAGGGTTTTCTTATGCTCAGGAACAGCATTAAGTTACAGTTCAAACTCTTACTTTCATGTGGGAGATATGAATGCGAAGAAAAATTGTACTGATCCTTTTTATTAAAAGGAACTATTCATCTAAGCACTGTGTTGCAGTGTCTGAGGGCTGTAAAGAGTAACATTCTTCCCTGTTCAGCTGTAAGTCACAAGCAACGAGGAAAACCTCCAAAGATACACAAAAGATGTTGGTCAGACTGAGTAGGATCATTATACCAACTCATACTTGGTTCAACTGGCAAAACAGAATACTGGCCAAGTCCCACAGATGCCAAGAACTGAGAAAGAAGGCTTTGATGCACAGTCTACTTTATGATTTTAATTTGTATTTATTTAGGAAATGTATTACAGTCAGCTATGTAGAACACTTTCACAATACTCTATTTCATTAGAGCTATGTTCTGAAGCTGATGCAATCTGGGCATGAGCTAAAAAGACCGTGAAATAAATAATTCGATCAGTAGAGCAAAATGCAAAATGTGCATATTCAGTGGTTTCTTAAAAGGACAAACAAACCATATTTTGGTTGGAAGTAGTGTGTAAATTTCAGTTCTTATTAAAAGAATTTTTTTGGTCTTTTTAATCTTTAAGAAACAGTAGAATGGAATACTTTTATAGTTCCATCTATGTGGAAAATACAAATTCATATTTAGAGCAGAGGATTCTCAGGATGTTGCAGGAAATGCTTCGTACGTATTCATGCACTCAGAATAGGTATTTGAATACTTTAATACCAAAACAGGTGAGCAATTTTCAAGCTACTTAAATGTAGCTGGCAACCATCAAAGAGAAAAGAGCAAGATTTTATTGGTACATACTGTGGGAATTGCATAATGGCACAATCATTGGCACATGATGTAAAACCTTCTCTGCATTTGAGAGCAGACTCCAAATGGCAGCTATATGTATCTGTACCATTAGCACCATTCTGCATCATTCCACAGTACTTGGGGATTTCCTACAATGTTTTCAGACATTAACAAATTCATCACAGAAAGGCAGAACTGAATGCTTCAGACAAATATAAATCATATCTGATAAACATCCCTTTGAAAATATCCGTGACTGTGCCATTTCCCCCTAAAAGGATAGTGCTTTTGGATCTCATCTAAACATCTGAGCTAGTCCCTTTACAAGACTAGACTTCTTCACAACTGATGGAGAAAAACAATTCACCTAAGATGTGCCTCTTTAAAATAAAAAAACAAAACAAACCTTCAAAAAAGCATTGAGTCAGATACATTCTCTCCTTTGAGCTTTCTTCAGTTGAAGATTTCTTTGATGACTGATTCAAATTTAGGGCCAGGTTAAGGTGAGATAAATGTTACCTTATGTGTGAAAACCATCAGATCCAAGCTCGGTGATCAAGAATTATGGTTGTAATGTGGGCCTATTCTTCTGCAGAAATTTACTGAGAAGGATCAGACAAACTTCTCATGAAATCAGACCCGATATCAGGGATATAAATCATCTGTGTCTTTAGTTGTTATGAAAAACTAACTTTTAAAACACAGTTCCACTATCTGTGTTTCTGATAGTCTAAATCAAATTTTTCTTTGAAGAAATTTTTTATTCCAGTTGTTCTCCGTGTGGGACTATTTTGGATAGTTTTAAATTATTTCAGTCCTCAGAATCTCTCACTGGCAGTGCTAGAAGCAGTGTTATGAACAGAGTCTGAAGCTCCTATGGAAGACAACTAATTTTATTTTTGTTTCAGCCACCAGTAAGAAAAGCAAATACAGAGGCATTTCTATTAAACTTTGATGGTTCATTAATTTTGTCTTCCTGCTGGTCATGTTAGCAAAATTACAAACATCTATGTCAGAAATGTTTCTGGGTGATATCAACCAAAATGAGCAATTTCCTTATTTGTATTGCCTGCGAGAGTTTCACCTCATGGACAATACAAATAAATATTATCTAAAAAGATAAATAAAGTAATGGTTACTTTGCAATGCTGCTATGCAAAACAATAAGGGCACTTTCTCTCTTCTTGGGAGGCTGGAAATACACAGGCATTAGTGGTTGTGGGTACCTCATTAGATTTCACGGTCAAGGACATATTAAAATGTGTAGGTAACAGCAGATCTAGTTCTCCAGAAGAATATGAAGACCACAACTTTGGTCAGAGTTCAAGTTCACTTAAAAAGCTGTTCCTGAACAATGGTATAAGTCATGGGCCAGTAAGGAGAGATTTCTTAAGGGAAGTGGTTTACCATAATAACTTGATAGCAGTGTCATACCATCAATATTTGGAAAATGTAATATTAACCAATAATGTAGTTCTGAGATGTCAAAAAATGTTTTCCCTAAGGATAGTTCAAACAACACAGTTGAAACAAGTGAAAGAAAAAACTTAGCAGGACTGCTGTCTCATATGAGAGTATGCTGGGATCTTCCCACTGGTTTTAGCATCAAATGAGATGAGGAATAAGTCTCCAATTTATCCTAGCCTTGATCCAAAGTCTGTTGAAATCAGAGGGAATATTGCTGTTATTTTCATGGGTGTGACCCTGGAATTAGGGATCAGGACCTATAGATCACTGCTTGTGTGTGGGAAATCTCCCCCTTCCCATTGCCTGTGTATCAGTCCCTGAAGAATAAAGGAAAGAGAAAAAAATGCAAAGGGCTGGCTGTCATGGCATACTACAAGGCCTGACAGTGATCTGGTATTTTTCCTAGTATCAGATAGCATATCTCAAATCCTGGAAGAATTAAACTACTCTGGTCTTTGTTTGCTTTTCCTGATAAACACTCTAGAGGTGACTGGATGGTATCATCAAACGATAACAAGTTCAGCTCTCTAGAGTAACTAGACCTTGTGTGCATTGCTTTACTTACAGTATTTACATTGGGTGTTTTTGTGTTTTTCCCTGACCACAAAAATCATAAAGCAGTATTATCATTAAACAGATAACCAGGGAAAAGTAATATAACTCAAAAGAAAGAAATATCCCCATAAAATTCTGATTCTCATTTCAATGGCCCATAGATGGGCCACAGAGTCTTATATAATGCAATTCCAAAACTTCAGCCCTGAGGACAGACCTGGCTGCTCAGGTCTTGCACCAGTCAGGGGTTGAAAGCCTCTAAGGACAGAGACAGTGCAGCCTCTCAGGGTGACCTTCTCCACTGCCTCACTCTCCACAGGAACACTGAAGAAAAAATTCTCCTTATGCCCAGCACGAACCTCTTACAATCTGTATTTGGTTTCTCTCACCCTCCCACCCCACACCACTGTGAGGCCCCCAGCTCCATCTCCTCCATGACCCCCTGTAGATAAGCAGGGACTATCAATTACCCCTGAAGCCATCCCTTTCCCTGGATCACCCAGCCAAGCTCTCCAAGCCCCTCCTCACAGGGGAAGTGATCCAGTCTCACTGCCTTGGGGACCTTCCTCTGGATCTTGTAATTTTTGCTGATCAAAAATATTCTCTTAAGGATGTTGAATCTCTCCATTCCCTAGAAGTAAAAATATAATTTAGAAAAATCCTTTTATAAATTGCCTAAATTTCTGTGAGTGCTGTTTCATTCACTTAGACCACTCAAATTCAACACTGTATTTGTACCAAAAAGATTTAAATGCCAAACTAAAATACACAAAATTTTAAGCTATAACATTTAAATATCAAACTAAAATACAAAAAAAAAATAAGCTATCATTTTAATTTATAAACAACTATAAACTTCAAAACTATATCCATCCCATTCCAGACACAAAACTTCATTGGAAAATGGCTCCAGCTGCCAATTAGACACATATTCCTAAACTGTACATTCCCTCAAAATATTTTAAGCTGCTACATTATTTCATTGGCACTTCTCACACTGAAGATCTTCCATTCGGTTTCAAACCTTCTGAGAATTTTTGCCACTCAGCTATAAATAGCTGGTAATTTAGCTAACTGTGAAAATGCTGACATAACGTCAATGTTTGTGGGATACAGTTAAAATGAGAAAGACCCTGGATAGTGCAATCAGTGCCACTTGAGTACATGAATTCGGTCCCTGAAGAGCTATATGGTAGGGTAGCACATAACTGTGGAATATATTTTAGGACCCAGAATAGAAATCTACCTGAGAAAAATGGAAAATTCAGGTAACTATAAAAATAGTTAAATAAACTGAATTATTACTACAATTGATAGAGGAAAAAGTCTCTTCTTGTCACTGAAAATAATTTTTCAATTATTAGGACTAGGAAGAAATGATAGCAAAAACATCTTTTCTGCTGTCAAAATGCAAAAAGAATTGCCACGGTTGGGTGTATTCTACAGGCTCGAGAGGTGGCTCCATGGGAACCTCAAGCAGTTGAACAAGACCAAGTGCAAGGTGCTGCACCTGGGTTGGGGCAGCCCCTGGTGTCAACACAGGCTGCAGGATGAAGGGATTGAGAGCAGCCCTGCCAACAGGGAGATGGGGGTGCTGGTGGATGGGAGGCTGTAGCCGTGGAAAGGGGTTTTAACCCTTTAAGTGCAGCAGAAATAAGATGCACAGCTACATGGTCATCTTTCATGATAGGAAAGAGACAAATTTATTCAGAAACACATTTGGTTTTATAGCATGACTCACAATTCCAAGAGTAGAGAAAAGGTGATTGGTTCAGAGAGAAGACACCCCATTCCCAGGGTCTGGTCACACACCACAACAGGTGTTCTATCTTGTTATTAATTCCTTTTTATTTTGACCAAGTTATCACCCTGGGAGAAATTCTCCCTAGCCTTGAGCTGGACCAGCTTATCGGCTGGGAACAGAGCTGAAAAGCTCTGTCCTGGAATATTTTCCAGGCTGTAATTTTCTTGCTTTCTCAATATGTGTGCCTACAGGAGGCTGGATATGAGCTGACAGTATTCCCTTACATCCCAGAAAGCCAGTTGTACCTGGGCTGCATCCAAAGCAGTGTGGGCAGCAGGGGATGGGACGGGATTCTGCACCTCTGCTCCGCTCTGGTGTGATCCCACCTGGAGTGCTGCATCCAGCTCTGGGGTTCACAGCACAGAAAGGACATGGACACGTAGGAGCAAGTTCAGAGGGGGCCACAAAGTTCATCAAAGGGATGGAGCACCCCTCCTGTGAGGAAGGGCTGAGAGAATTGGGATTGTCAACCTGGACAAGAGAAAGCGTCAAGGTGACCTAACTGCAGCCTTCCAGTACCTGAAGGGAACTTACAGGAGAGAGAGGGCAAGACTATTTACAATGGTATGTAGTGACAAGACAAGGGAAAATGGGTTTGAAAGGAAAGAGGGTCATCTCGATTAGGTGTTAGGAAAACAATTATTGACTTAGTGAGGGGTGTGAGGCACTGGAACAGGTTGCCCAGAGAAACTGTGGATGCTCCATCCCTGGAGGTGTTCAAGGCCAGGTTGGGTGGGGCTCTGAGCAACCTGGTCTGGTGGGAGGTGTCCCTGCCTGTGGCAGGAGATCTGGAACAAGATGGTCTTTAAGGTCCCCTTCCAACACAAGCCATTCTATGAATCTATGATTCTATGATATATTGATTCACCCAACAATTTTTTTGTAAGGGGGATACCTATTGCAAGCATTATTGATTTTACAGGAGAAAAATTTAACCCTGATTTATCACCAGAGGTTAAAGAACACGGTGTTAATGGAAACGTTTATGAGAAGGAGGATCAGAGGATTTGGTGTTTTGCCAAGAGCAGGAGTCTTTTCCACAATAGATGTGCAGGTC
Organism: Sturnus vulgaris; assembly: GCF_052056855.1. NCBI lineage: Eukaryota > Metazoa > Chordata > Aves > Passeriformes > Sturnidae > Sturnus > Sturnus vulgaris. The sequence continues at coordinate 98,649,951 of NC_142244.1, forward strand.
TTTACTGTTCTGTTGAGCTCAGCAGGTCAGAGTGTTGCCTGTATGTGTTTTTGATCCTCCTTCCAGACCAGTTAGAAACATGTTGAAGGGAGATAAATCACCATTTTTTGCTCTTAATATGACAACTGAACATGGAAATACTAGGACATCTATGAACAGCCTCATCTCTCTTGTTTTTTCTCTGGCTGTCTTTAAGCTGTGTGGACACTGAGCTTCAGTCCACAGCATTTACTCTGCAAAGTCCACACTACCTGACCTTGAGAGTGAGCCAGTACCAAGAGTTTCCTTGCCTGAGAAATTAATTATATAGTGGAAAATGTGGGAAATTAAGAAGTTTAGGCTAAAGCAAGTTGCAAAGCTCTAGAACAACATGGCCATTAATCACTTTTGCAGTTCAAAGAGGAAATAGCAGAGCATTTATGCTAATCTTCTCTCCAGTCCATGTAACTGGTGATAAATGTGGAAAACTGTCTTCAGGCAGCAGCAAAAATCTCAAGGGATCCTTCAAATCACTGTTCTAGAGACAGTAAATTCTGTAGCTAAGCCAAGTTTCAATTTCTCCAAGAGAGAAGTGACTAGCAACATCGGATAGCTCAGTTTCTAATAATCAGCTTCAGAAGTTTCAGCTAGATCAAGACATTTTGCGCCATAAATATACAAGTACAAGAATAGTATATCAAATCTTATCATTGAAAGAGAAGATGTGAGAAAAAGCATCAGTAAGAGGAATATGAAACTCTCTCTATTCCAGCACAGTATTAGAACAATATTTTCAGAAAATTTTACTAGTAGCAATGAAATAAATTCTATAATTAAAGATATCTAGAGAATAACAAATACTTGATTTTAGTGTTCAAAGCACTTGAAATAGATAAAGCTACCCTTGCATTCTAGATGGGCAAATCAGAAGATGCAATAAAAATATGATATGGTGGTCACTATAGATATTGCTATAATGTTTTGATACACTCTTTTTTTAAGAGTCTCACAACTGTCTTTATTTACCATGCAATAACAAATTAGTTTTTGGTCCTATTTTAATTCCTTGAGATGAAGACTTAGAATATATCATTAAGTTTCACCTTGTTTGTAGGTAACTTTTCTTTCTTGAAAAATATGTAGCACTTCAACAAATTTTAAAGGAATAACTTGCATGTAACTTGAATTAAAGTTCTCAGGATAAGATTATATTCAGGAAAAAAGGTAGTCTTTTACTTTGAAATACTCACAGGACTCTCACAGATTTGATGTAAGTTCATTCCTGTAATGCATACAACAGCTGTCATTGATGTTTCTGTTCAAAGTAATGGTGCCCATGAAGCTACCATAGATTAGGTCTCTTTTCAGGAAAAATAAATCTATATAAATTCTTCTTAGGACTTATTTCGTATTAACAGATACCTGAAAATGCACATATTTTAACCATCATTCCTCTAATTCATCACAGCACTGGCATACACAACAATTGCATGCCAGTATACAAACAATATTTCACAACTTTTCTAATGGCATATTTATTACACACTCAAATATTAAATTTTAGTAGTTGAAAGGAGCAAGGCACAAGTTTTCATTAAAACCCATCTTTTTGAAAGGCATGTAATGAACAAGTCATTATTTTTCAGGACTATTTGTTGTGCTCTTCAAAGCAGTACACCAACATAAACCCACTCCTGCCAGTAAGTTTTAACTCAATTACAGTTAATGTTTGATAATGTTCAAATGAAGTCCTTGTGTGATGTGCTTTTCAAATCTTGATATTCTGAAAAATTGTTTTGGATCAGTCTACAGAGAATCTCTATAATAGTACTTCTGTTGACAGAGAATGCCATAAAACAGTTGCTCACAGTTCAATAGATAGCAAACAGAGAACATCAAAGTCTAAAAAAAAATCAGAAATTAAGAAAAAGCTAGAATAATATCTCCTATTTTATAAAAGTAATTTTTTATTACAATATGAATGAATATGAAATTTACACAAAAAATTATTTACATTTTCTGAGGCTGAAAAATATTTGTTTAAAAATTTGTTCAGTTTTTCTTCTCCTTCAAGAATATTTGTGGGGGAAAAAATAGTGACATTTGTGTGAATGTAGATGTAGATGCACTGTTTCCACTGTTTCTTAGAATCACCAAAAGAAATACTAAAAATGTTGTGAGAGATTGTCTTCCCCATTCCCCTTCTCCAGATTAAGATAACCAGAATGCACACGATTCCTCCTGTGGTGATCACACTGCTGACAGCACAGACATCACTTTGGGATGGCAGAATTCACCCTCAGGTATTGATCTGTGTGTCACCAACACTGTCACAGGCGGCTTTTCGAGCCGTCCCCATTGAAGACACTTCAGATCGCCAAACTTCAAGAATTAACTTCAGAATGGACTAAGAATATGAAATATTGACACTAATTATCATAGTGAGGAGTTCACAAATAACTGCAGGTTGAAAGGTATTTGCAAAGAAATGTTTGTAAACACTTTAATCTGTTCTCAGCTTAGGTGAGGAGATAACCCTTGGTAAATACATTGCTGCTGTGTTCATAGTGCACTATCAGGATGGCAAGGTTGATGCTTCCACTTTTTAAAAAAGGTATATAAGAATACTACATCAAACTTTTCATGAAAAGGAAGTTGGCTGTTGAATAAAATCGTGTTTTGTTGGATTTATCCTTAATGGAATTGTATGATACAACAATTTGGTATTCGTAAAGAATCTGAGAGTTTTATTTCTTCAGGATGCCCTCAATGAAAAAGTTAAGACACAGAAATGACTTCCAAAAATGGACAAAGATGAGTCATTCTTTATAGAGATAAATAAGGTATAAAGAGAAAAATATCTTTCTCCTCTATGTTAAAACAACACTGTAAAAATATACAATACAACACTATACAAATATTCACAATATTCTCTCTCATTAATAGTATTGGAAGTATGGAACATGCTTATGTCAAGGACCTTAAAATAATAACTGCTTCCAAATGTGCTATGAAACTATAATTATATATTATGTCAAAATCAAGGTTAGAAAAGCCAATTTTCTAAAAAAAATTTAAATTGTTAACTAGAGTGTTTAAGGAAAAAAAAAGAACCAGTGGCTATTAGCAAGTCCCTGAATATCACACATTCCATGACAACTTTAGGTTAAAATATTGCACATACTCTTCTTTACAGCTTTAGGCTGTCGCTGTAACTTGTTAAATTGGTGTGATTCTAACAGAAATTATAATCCTTGGATTCATGGACAGAAATAATGATAACAAATGTGTCAATTGTTGCCATTTAAATTCTGTAAACAATGTTTATATAGGTTCAAAACTGATTTCCTATTTTAGGAAAAACATAATAGAAATAGAAGTTAAACTATTCATAGAATTCTTTACTAAAACATAGTGGGATGAGGAGTTATCAAATTAAATATATGAGAACAAAATCCGGGAAATTTATCCTAAGATATACGCTCCTATGTTCCAATTGAAATCTGGAAGGAAATTTTTACTGGATGATTAATATATAGAAATGGCAATAAATAATAAAAGGCATTATAAAGAAAGTTAGCAAGTTCCAATTCAAATAAACCTCTGAAAAATATGAAAATTTATAGTAAGATTAAAAATAATGGACACAGGAAAATATAACTTACTTGGCAATTGTGAGCACAGTCTTTCTCATACACTTATGATAATTCTACCACAAAAATATATTTTCATTCCTCAAAGAAGTCAACTTTAGTGTTTATAAGGAAAACCCAGCAAATATAGTCTATTTAAGTGTCCAAAAGTAATTTATTTCGCTTTTATTATAGGTCATTATGGAAACTGAGCACTTATTAAATGAGTGCTTTAAATGACTTGTTAAACCCGTTCTATGCATTGATTTATAAATAGTTATAGTGAAGGAGAATTACCATCAAAGCTGTGTATGCACCTGTTCTGGGATACCTGATATTTATTTTGTTCTGAATAAATTTGAAGTATAAGTGTGGCAGAACGTTGTATTTCCTAGAAAAAGCTTGTTCATAACCATCAGGAATGAATATGTAAGCACAGAATACTAACAATACATGCCTTCTTTGAACAGATTAGTACACAATAATAATTGCCTTAACCCATCTTTTAAATTTTTTTTATCAGATCAGCTTTTAAATTGCCATTGTTATTGACAATGTTTGTCTTGATATGTATGGAAAATAAACTCTCAGTGTTACAAAACAGGTATATGAAGGAAAGAATTCACAGTGTTCTTCTGTAGTGTCACAGTTATTGTACTGCTGAGGGTCTGGGCATTAATGATAACAAATTCCCTCTGCTACTACATTGAAATGGTATTCAAACTTCTTTTATTGTGGTCCTCCATGTCCTTTTATTTTCCCTCTTTTTTTTTAATATCTCAATTTTTCTGTTCTACGATTACTGTCCTACTTCTCCCTGAATATTCCTGTCTATTCTATAGAGGATCTTTTTTTTTCAATTTTCTTTGCCTGAAAAATAACCCAAATCCCAGATTAAGAAGTACATATATTGTAGAAACACATGCCAAAAAGCTCTAAATGATTCCTCAATTTCCTGACGGTACTGAAAGCCTGGCACCTTGGTATAGGTACAAAATGAGAATAACAGAGCTAGTAAAAAGAGTAATTATAACTGTTATATCTGGCCACTATTAAGGTCATAGTTCCAATAACATCAGCAGTGAACAACAATTTATAGATTTGTCTGCAGTCTTCATTTCCCTGTTTTACTTAAGCTTTATGAGAAATCACGATACAAATAAGGCTTAACAAAGCATACCACTAATCCACCTGGGTCTGGAAAAGTAATAAATTCTAACAACATATTAATCTCACAGGAGAAAAAAAAAATCTAATGAGAAATGGAGTATCTGTGAAGTACAACCACTTACCCTGACATTTTGGGTTTATACTATACATTCTTTAGCAATATTGTTTGATTGGACTTTGTCATGCAGTTGAGGTTTCTTGCTTCCTCAATTTATAATCTTATATAAAGGCTTAATTCTGATGGAGTTGTCACTGTTGCCTACAAATTCTGTCATGATTTATAAACTAGCTGTAAAAACTGACTTCCCATAGGTATATCTGTGTTGAATCTCTTCTTGTTATTCAGCATCTTAGTATATGTAGAAAAAGGTGACTTTCAAGGCAAAAAAGCGGTACTTCAGAGGCAGTGATTCAGAAATTGTGGAATTGTTTATTTTTCTAGCATTATTTTAGGCCTTTTAACTATTGCAGTTAAGGTGTGCAAGCTTCTTAGCAGCTTTTTTTTTTTTTTTGAGTAAATACTATGCCTAGTTTCTCAGACAGAGCTTGATATTATCAGTAGACATATCATCATTGGCTCCTGGGTCCAGAAATTCCACGTGATATTGCCTTTCCTTCAGGATACCTTAGACTGAAATAATGTCTCACAAACAAGCTGGGCTTCAATTTCTGGTGAGTTCTTTGTCTTCTAACCTATTTTACTCTGGATTTGTTCTGCCAAGTTGGGCACCACGTCTGTGCTCTGGAAAATTGCTTTACTACTCTTCAGTGCAGTAAGAGTCACAAGGTATTCAACGTGACAAAGTATTTTGCCCACATTTGGTGCTCCTTGCCATTCTTACCCAGAGCACTTCTGGGGTGTATCCTGCTGCTCATCTTGAAATGATGCTGCACTGGTACCTGTGGTGCTGTTCTTCCCTCTCACCTAACAGAAGCCAAGCTCTGTTCTGGCAGCACTAAGTTATGCTGCAAGATCTGAAGGCATTAGTCACCTAAATTCTCTGTTAGGTCATTAGGATATCTATCCAGCAAGTCAGCTATATTCAGCAAAATTTAATTTAAGACTAATCAGATGTTTAAATTTTGATCTTTAAATGAGGTGAAATTCTTACCTGTAATTGGACCTTAAAAACTATTTTTGTGTGCCAGTCAGCATTTTTAAATACTTATGAAATTCAGAAGAGTTAGGTCAGCATCTATCTAAATTGAGTAAAATTGAGACAGAATGACACACTTGTGATATACTTTTATCTTCCCAAATTACCCTCCCAGGTGGTTACAAGTACAGATATACTCAAACTAGTCCATTTCAAGCTTCAAATTAGGGGGCAGTCCACAGTGCTCAACCTAAACTGAAAAATCCACTTCTGCAGGATGATTTATTCTCCTCTGAGCTCTGCTCTGCTGTGAAATCAGCAGTTCAGAACCAAGGAGACAAGTCAGAAAAAGAAGCAGATGCTGCAGAGGAGTAAGCAGGAACCCTAGGGAAGGGGTTGCAGTTGAAATCTTGCAGCAGCCCTTGCTCTGTCTTGTTCTTGACTTTACATGCCCAGGCTGTAAATGCCTGACTGCCAGATGTACACCTCAGGGTTTCCCCATCCCACACCTCTGCAAAACCTGACAGGGATGTGAGTTGCACGTACATCTGCTTCTGTTCCCAGTTTACAGTAGTTTAGATGCAGCCTCTTGCAGTGTGTGGGTGAGGGCTGGATGAGGGCAGAGGTGGAATGACCCTTCTGTCACACTGGGCTGTGTGGGGCTGCTGCACCCAGGGGCACAGGGGGTGGTCAGAGCTCTCCAGACTCTTGGTGTGATTCCTCCTCTCAGAGCAATTTCTCTGGGCAGGAATCACTTCAGCTCCCACCTTTCTACACACCTTCCCACACACCTCCCCAGCTAGACCCAGCTGTTGCTGAAACACTGACCGAGCAACTTTCATAGCAGTTTCCAAAGAGAGTGTCTGCCCTACTTTTTCAAAATTTGCTTTCTTCATATGCCCTCAATATGAAGTTTAAACATTCATGTATTTTCTGTGTTATCTTTGATCTTGCAGTAGCAAGTTTATTTCCTTATAACACTCATAGTTGAATTAGGTGGTAAGGGGGAAAAAAGAAAAGAAAATATAAAAAAACCCCACAGGATATTTTATTTCCCTTCTAAACCACACTAAGAAATCTTCCTTATATCAACAATTGGGAGACTTTGTGAGACAGTTTCAGAGCTGATTTAGAGCTGCACAATACTCTATCTGTCTTTGAACTTAAAAATTAATCTGACCTGGGTTTTTTGCTTCAGTGTTAGATAAGTTTCTCCTGTAGTGTTTACAGGAAATAAACTTGAAGTTCCCCTAATAGTTCCTGATGACTTGGAATGTTAAACTACTGACTGCAAAGATTTGCACAGAGATGTTACAGATTAAATCAAATGGATTGTTTACCACTGTACTCAAAATATTTTATTAGTGCACTGCCTCAAAGACAATTTCAAACTCAGAAAGGAGATCTGACTTATTTCACAGACAGCTGCAAATGAATGAGTTCTTACCTTTTGTGAATGTGTCAGAGAATATTAACATTAACCTTTGCACTTAACTCATAAATATGATGAAATAGAACCTATATTAATTATTCCCCAGGTAAGATGTTAATTATGACCCAGTTGTCATAGGATAGAATAGTTTTAAATATGCTAAAATACTCTTTTTTACCTTTCTTGAAATTTCATGGTTACCCCAAGAAGTTTGTTCAAGACACTATAACATATATATAGCAAGAATGCTGATATGTAATGTCTTCTATCATTTCTTTCAAGGTCAGAACAGTCCCTCAGTATATGTTTGCATATTGCTCTATACAAACAAGGCCTGATTTCAATTACAGTTGCTAGTCACTACTCTAATTACTTACAATGGAACCAGGTAAAACATATGCTTTTTAGAGTTTCTATGGCTTTCATTAATGGTATACATTAAATATTTATGTGAGTTCGTTTCTATACCCACAACAAGGGTAACAACACCATAAATGAGTACCATATGACTCACCAAATCTTTTCACTAATTGCTGTAATACAATATGCCAAATTCTGCCTTTTTCCAGGCGAATCTTTGTGCTGGAATACACTTGTCATTCACAAGGACTGAGCATGTGGAGGGCTTGGATGTCTCTGATGTGGGACAGCAGTCCCTTTTACTGAAGTGATGCATATTTAGGAAGTTAGATTTTTAACAGGACCAGGGATCTTCAATATTTAGCCCTCAGAGGTAGTTGAGGACTTGATGGAAATGAATCAAGTGTAATTGGGCTCCTAGTCACATGAAAAGCTGTGCCCATGTTTTTAAGCAACTTGTGAGGACAGATGTTTGAGGGATTGTAAAAATGAATAAATGAAATGAATCCATATTTATTATTGTCTCCTTCACTTAAAATGCTATATATGAGTTTGAACCTTTTGTCCCAAAGGTAAATAATCTGGGTTTAGAGTCTGTTTCAGTCTATGGATATTCAGATCTTCAGACATTACATTAGTTTAAAAAGATAACCACTGGAAAAACAAAACAAAACAAAAACAAACAAAATAAAACAAAAACAACAACAACAAAAACCAGAACCCAACGCCACACAAACCCTCCACCACCCCAGGCCCCACAGTCCCTCAGTCTTGCTGGCAGAAGCCACACTCAAGCAGCCTTGTACAGGAGATGAAGCCTGCTACTAAGCTGTGGCTTCTGGATGTCCCCTCTCTGGTGAGAGTGCCCTAACTGGGTGGAGCATCATAGCCCACCTTGCACACTGACCCTCTAGCAGCAGCTCTCCAGCACTGACTGTGCAATGAGATACATTTTCTTCTCTTTTGTAATTTGCCAAAACCCTTTTTTTCTGTGAACTTTTAATTGCAGCGCTTAGCGTCACATATCTTGATGATGTTATTTCAAGTGGCCAAATTGAGTTTGATCTAGAGGTTTTAATTTAGATCTAGCCAGATTTAGGTGAGTGCTAGGGAAACCAGCTTTTGAGGCCAGGCAGCCCTGGTAATGTGCATAGGAGAACTCACTTGCCAGAGGGCTTCCCGTGTCAGGGAGCTACTGAGGAAAGTTTCTCTAGATCATACTTTTCAACGAAAAAGCCCAAAACCATTTCGCATTTGACCATAAGTCATGAAGATATTATTACCAGAGTTACTGTATCAGACTCAGAGGTGCTCTCTGAATGAAATAATAGTGCTTTTATTTCTCCTCTGGAATGCACAGATGATTGCCTTTATTCAGTCTGGTGTCTTTATGCAAGCACAGCATATTTTTTCATTCCTATTTACTCCCAGATGCTTTGTTAATTAACTTTTGGAATTTATGAAAAACATTCTCCATATTTTCTGAGTCTTTTGTAGGAGTGTTCTCTCTTCTTTTGCCAAAGTATATGTAGCTTAACAGGTCTGAAATAACCAATTCATAGTGTTAGCATGTGGTAGAGTATATGATATGTTTAGTACAAAATGCAAATAGCAATAAAAAACTATAGTTTTAAAGATGACAACAAATAAATAGCTTGTTTTACTAGAAATCCTCATCCTTAATAAAAACAATCTGCTTAAGACACCAAGAAATCAAGTTAACTTTTTAATCTCATCTATCTAAATGTTTATACCTCATATTTTGATGTTCTTTTACTGTATGGCCTTGCTAGAAAATATATTTAAAGCCAGATATTATATAAATGTAGCTGAAAGTCTTTTTAAATGTTTTAAACCACTTGAGGTTATACTGTGAACAACTCTGTTTTCCTGGATTTTGAAACCAGTCTGACTTTTAGAGGCATAATATGAATGGAAGTGTATGCTAATTTACATGTAATTAGCATTGACATTTTATAAGGCTGATACAGTTTTATGCCTCTTTTGGTTGTCTGTTGTAAACAATCCTATAAAGAGAGCATTCTGACTTAGCACAGAACATACTGTGCTCCTGGTTTTCACAAAACACACAACTATTTTTTGCGATGAATCTACTGCCATCAAAGATGCACGAACAGAAACAGCCTCTGCTTTGCTTTAGTTCTACTGGGGCTTTGTACTTCTATCATATGTTGCCCTCTATCCTTTTTGTCATTTAGACTTGGATAAAATGAATACCAAATGCCACTAAATACGAGTGGAAACCTTTCACATTTATTCTGAAGTGGCTACAAAGGGTACTGAACAGTAGAGAATCAGACTGAGATTAAGCTTCTGTTTAACTTGCTATATAAATTCAAATGAAGTATAACTTTTTGAATTGAGACTGAAAAGGACATTAAAATAGACTTCAAAGAGGGAAAAAGTGAAGAAAAGTTAACTCCCAACTGGAATTTCTGTAATGGCAATCGGTCTTTCTCACTGTGAATCACACCATGAGCATATGTCTCTCAGAAGAGCCCTGCTGATTGCTACGGAGCTGCAAGATTTGCATCAGCTTAGGATGTAACCCAGTATTTCAGTGTAATATCTGCTAACAATTAGCCATGAATTATTTTATACAAACAAAGCCAAAGACATATTATTTTCATTTCCTCCATAAAGCTCCTTTTGCTTGCCTAATAACAGATGCCATGTATTTCCTCTGCCAAAATTTATGTTTTACTGGCAACAGAGCAGGGAATCACACGTTTAAATTTTATGTAAAAACACTACTTTAATTAACATCTGGCCACTCCCAGAGACAAAATACTAGACAATATGGATCTCAAGCCAGACTTAGTATGGCAAGCCCTACATTTCTAAATACTTCTCTTCATTTTTTGTACTTCACAAGTATACTGAGGACTGTTGGCAATTAATTTTTGTGGTCCACGAAACTAAAACTTCTCCAGTATAGCCAGTGTTCAGCTAAAAGCCTTTTTGCTTTCTTCTAGCTTTTAATGGCCACCAGAATGAAACTCTAAAAACAGTTCTGCGGAGAGAGATTAAACACCCAATACATGCAAGAGAGGAAAAAAATAGGACAGCACTACTGAGGTCAAATAACAAACACCTGGTTAAGACAGGGAAAAAGAGTGTCTCTTGTGATTTCTTCCTTTACACCAGAAAAATGCTGAGGCCTGTCTCAGGCACACTGACACCAGCCAATCTGGCTATTAGCATAACTGTTATAGTGAAATCATAAGTCTCTTGTGTTTCCTTCTTTTCCAGCCATAAAAAGGTGAGGCTTAGCTCACATTTATATCAAACACTACATTTAAATATTGTAGTTTATTTTCTCTTTAGGGAAATCACCCACCAGGGTCACCAGGCTAATCACAGCCCACTTTAAATCATTGGGAATGGGAAGAAAGTAGGAGTGAGAGAGGGAAAACAGACAGATGTATTGTTAGTGACATTTTTCAACTTTGTAACTTATTTTCCCCTGAGACCTCTATGAGCTTCCCAGAATCATAGAAAGAATGATTCCCTGTACCCTGGGCTCCCATTTCCTAAAAAATTGAGCCAAAATTGTCAAAGAAGTTTAGCAAATTCTCTTTCCCTTTTATCCCTGCAGTTCATTTATTCTGCCTGTCTTTTCTTTCTTTTCTTCCAAGTGGTGTCTCACTGTCTGATCCATGAAAGCCTCCCCTCCCACCTTTTGGCAGTGGGAGCATAGTTACTGAGTGACACTCTATCAATAATTATTCTGGCTGCTAGAAGAAGATCTTGCTTGTTTCTTCCCAGCTGGCAAGAGTAGGAATGTACCCAAAGAGTTTACGTCTGACTTGAAGTTTATATGAGATACTGCAAGAAACTAATCTAAGCTGAATAAAAGAGTTGTTCAACTGAGACAACATTTCCTTACAGCATCTGCTATTTTTACTGAACCCAGGTATTAAAACAGCGTTGCTCCAAACTGTTCTGAATTGCTAAATGGCCTGGATGAAAATAAACTTTCTAAAAACAAACACTGATTTCCATCTTAACAATTGCAATCACAATTTTGACTTTTTCTTGTAGATAATTGCTACTTACTGTCTTGGTCTAGAAACAGAAATGACTCTTGAGTTCAGTCTCTTTCAGTTACCCATAAATTTATCCACCTTAAGCTGTATCATAATCCTTGTCTCAGGTCCCACCCTCAATCATCCTGCTGCTGGGAGAACTAACCAACAGCTACTCCTCCTTTGTAGGGTACACCATCACAGTCATTTTTGAGGCTGTGAATCAACATCTCATCATCAAAATAGACAAGAGATCAGCCCACAAACCAAAGCAGAAGATAATGCTGTTATTTTGAATGATGAGCTTCCCAGTAACTGCAGTTGGATTTAAACATATGATCCATTAAATACACATTCTTTAACATGGAGTACCCTTTGATGTTTAGCTGGAAGGGATTTTTATGACTGAAATATGACATAACGTATAAGGGTAATTACAAAAATGAAAAATGGCATAAACTTAACAAAGAAAAGAATGTAGGAAATCGGAACCCACTGTGAGTCTGGATTCACTTTTGTTGTCACTATGCTCTGTTTGCATGATCAGGTTAAGATAAAAGCAAAGTTGAGTGTTCTTCAGACTTAAAAGATTTGTTCCTCATTTAAAGAAGGAATGATGCAAACTGAGAGATTTTTCTTGTGCAACCTCTGTAGAGGTTTTACTTCTTTGAAGCCAGACAGCAACAAACTTCATGCTATCAGCTTTCTCTAGAAGAATGGTAACACACATTATAGCTGCCTTTGAATTTGCCTTCAGATGCATTTCTGACCTGTCTGGCAACTAACTGTGACCCAGACAACACCTGTGTGTTTGGGGCTTGTTTTAAATAGGCACTTCCAATGTTTCCATAATGTTTTGGAAGAGATTTTACGTGTGTGGTTGTAAATCATGATTTGCCACTTAGACCCATATTCAGGTAATGGTTAATGGCCTGTCTCATTTTGCAGAAAATGTGCAGCTTTTCTCTCTTCAAGATCTGAGAAAAATCTAAATAATTGAAGTATTTTCTTATTCTCAGTCATGTGGCTTTTATATTTTAGGAAATTCCTACCCCGGCTCTTTTTTTGCCAAGACAACACGATCTAGAAAGTTTATTCCAGACATCTGCCACACTTCAATGAGCTTGAATCCCTTTACTGGTCTGTTACACAGCCTGACACAACTCTCTCTGTATTTGCTGTTTATAGGTAAGTTAGAGAAGATCTTATTCCTGCTTCTTTGCATCTTCAAGTGCCAGGTGCCATCTCACTGCTATAGAAAGCTCAAGGGTAATTGTTTGCAGATTGTTTAACCCATCTAGACCGTGTCTTGATGATATGACAGAGCTTCATTCTCTTCAAAAGAGGGATAGTCAACTCCCACCTCATACAGAAACTGTGTGACCCCATTTTCTTGAATGCAAATTAGAATCTAGCACAATAAATGGCAACATTTTACATAAAATGGCACCGTAGAGGGGAAAAAAAGCCTCCCCTTAGTATATTTCAAATTTATATAAGTGCCCATTTTCACTTCCAAGTACACTATACTTCAATTTCCATAACCTTCAGCTTTGTTTTGATAATGACACTAAAGTTAAAATATTTCAATATATTTTTATCATTAATTCATAAAACTCATTATATGTAGAATTGCTACAAATAACTTCCTTAAATTATGAGATCTATAAAGAAAAGGCAATTATTTTTTTCACTCTAGCACATTTTGTTAACTGCAAGTAAGTAAGCAAGCAAAATGATGGCAATAGTAAGAAAATACATAATTAAATTGACTTGAGTTTGGAGCTAAAGCTTAGTGGAATTGATATTTAACACGTTTATGCAATCTTACCAAGTGTGTTTATACCATACTACTTCAATGTTGTATTTAAAGTTATAATAATAAATTCTGTACATAAATTCTATAAATTCAAAGGTATTTAGAGAAGTTGGATGGAGACATAGGCCTGAATTCCATTTCCTGTGCATATTTCTGAACTATACAAACTTGTGAGTGCATGTAGACATATGTGCACAAGCATGCAAAATCTCAGTATATAACATTCCTCATATAAATTATTCATACCCAGCTTTTTCTCAAGACTCAGTAGTGCTTATGATCTCTTGTAAAGTTAACATTTTATTCTGAGATACAACTTAATCTGGTTACACTAATTATGCCTGCCGAAATCCCTGTATATGAGAATGAATACCGGATATATCTTTTCATATATAATGCTTCCTTTGCCTTGGTGCTTTCAGTAAGGTTTCCATTCACTATCTTTCAATTATTTTTGTTATTTTTCACCCTTACACATTATGTGATCAACACTGTCATGTATGAGATCAAGTAATTCCATTTTTTTGCTGTATCATGGAAAAAATACAACTCACCTTTCTAACACTGTTTTGAGAGAAATTCAAGCATTCACTGAAGAATAATGAAAATTTTCATTCAGCATCTCGTATCATATTTATTCTTAATAAACCTTAGAAAACACCTGTTATTCTCCTTTGTGGATGTTTGTCTGTATAAATAGAAAATGGAGTGAAGCTTTCTATTTCTTCTTCATCAAAGTTAAAGTCTACTCACAGTCATGATTTTTTTTTTTCATGAGCCTGCTCTTTTGCATTTTGCAGTCTTTGGCATGTGGCTGTCCTTATAGCTGATCAGAGCAAGTCAACCATAGGAATCCTGGAAAAATTTTTATTATGTTTTAGGCAATTATTCTTAATTGTTGATGATCTGTCACCATTGTATTCACTGTCATGAAGCTCCCAATCCATGCAGAGATACACTTTGCCGACATAAAAACATAATTGTGCTCTGTCTAATGACCATCTTGTCAGCTCTGTACCTGTTATACCTGTCATATCTGTTATCTTTGAAGTAATAAAAACAAATAACGTTTTGTAGAGAAAACTGATGGAACAGATTATCCTAAGTGCCATCGTATACCTTTGCAGGACAACCAGGGAATCAGGTCCAGACAGCACAGGATTAGGAAAGGCAGGTACTGCCTGACCAACCTGATCTCTTTCCTGTGACAAAGCGACCACCCTGTGGATGAGGAAAAAGCTGTGGACATTTTCTACCTAGACTTCAGTAAAGCATTTGACACCATCTCCTACATCATTATCCTGGAGAAAATGGCTGCTTGTGTCTTGGACAGGTGTGCTCTTCACTGGGTAAAAAAACTGGCTGGGTGGCTGGGCTGAGAGAATGGTGGTGGATGGAAGTAAATCCAGTTCGAGGCCAGTCACTGGTGCTGTACCCCAGGGCTCAGTATTGGGGTCAGTCCTGTTTAATATCTTTATCAATGATTTGGAAGGGGACTGAGTGCATCCTCAGTAAGTCTGCAGATGACAGCAAGTTAGGTGGAAGAGTTGATCTGCTGGAGGGCAGGAAGGCTCTGGCAGAGGGAACTGGACAGGGTGGATCAATAGTAAGAGTACAGCAGCATAAGGATCAATAAAGCAAAGTAACAGGTCCTTCTTCTGAGTTACAACAACCCCATGCAACATTTCAAGCTTGGAGAGCAGTGACTTGAGAACTGCTCAGCTGAAAGAAAATTGGGGGTACTGTTTAAAAGCTAGCAGGATATGAGCCAGCATGTGCCCAGGTGGCCAAGAAACCCAGTGGCATCTTGGCCTGTGTCAAGAAAACTGCAGCCAGCAGGACTAGGGAAGTGATTGTCTCACTGTACTCAGCATTGGTAAAGCCACACCTTGAGAGTTGTGTCCATTCCTGAGCCCCTCACTCTAAAAAGCACATTGAGGTGCTGGAGCATGTTCAGAGAAGGGCAATGAAGCTGGTGAAGGGCCTGGAAAGCATGTTCCCTGAGGATCAACTGAGGGAACTGGGTAATTTGGTCTGGAGAAAAGGAGGAGACCTCATTGCTCATTGCATTTCAGTACCTGACAGGACATTGTAGTGACATGGGGGTTGGTCTCTTCTGCTATGCCTCAAAGGAAAGAATGAGAGGAAATGTTCTTAAGTTGTGCAATGGAAGGTTTAGATTGGGCATTAGAAAAACAGCTTTCACTGGAAGAGTGGTTAGGCATTGGAATAATTTGCTCAGGGAGGTGGTGGAGTGACCTTCTCTGGAAGTGGTCAAAAGGCATCTAGATGTGGCCCTTGGGGATATGGTTTAGGGGTGATTATGGTGATGCTGGGTTGATGGTTGAACTAGATGACCTTGAATGTATCTTCCTACTTTGATGATTACGTGATTCTGTGTTTTTGTGATTCTGTGAAAGTGTTCAGACTGAAGTAAATATATGGGCTAAACTCATTACATGTGAGCATGTAGGTAATATTTGTAGCATTTCTTTAGATAGAATACATTAAACTGAAAATGTATTCCAATTTATTTCAATTTTTTATGGTTGAAGCCTTTTCTTTGTATAATTTGTTCAGGTGCTCTGGCATTTGACTTTACAAGTCCTCTATAAATGCAAACTGTGTTTTTGCAAAGAATTGAGAAAACTTTGTTGAAATGAATGAAAAGACCTTTCAGTGACTCACAGTACCTTCCAGAATTTTTCTTTGTTCTGGCCAGGTTTTCTGAAGAAATTTCTGTCCCTACTTATCCACAAGAATGTACTGCATAGCTTCAGATGAGAAAGTGCTAATGAACTTTAATGGAAATTCTTATCTTTCTCCAGTTTTTCAGCACTGTCTCTGAAACCTTCTTTCTAGATCTTCCTCCAACTTCTTAGCATGCACAAGCAATGTAAAACCTAGAATGTGTTCTCAGGGCTGGACTTCTGCCCTAAATGAAGGTTGATGAAGATAGAAAATCCATCAAAACTTTTCAGAGGTAGCTGTAGGGTAAAGAAATTGAGCTTGCTATCCTTTAGGATCTTCAGCTAAGAATTAGAAAACTGCCTGCATCTTTCAGAATGGGAAGCAAAATTAAATTAACATTCATAGTGTTTCTACTAGTGTAATTCAGTTTCTCACTGGAAATAACCATAAACTCATAAAATAGTTTGAGCTTGGAGGGATCTTAAAAGTCATCTACTCCAATCCCCTTATAATGAGCAGGAACACCTTCAACTAGGCAATATTGCTCAGAGCCCCATTCAGTCTGACCTGGAATGCTTCCAGGGATGAAGCATCTACAGTGTTACACTGTCCTCATGGTAAAAGATTTCTTCCTTATAAAAATTTATTTCTAATATCTAGTCTGAATGGAACCCT
The DNA here is from genome assembly GCF_052056855.1 of Sturnus vulgaris. Lineage (NCBI taxonomy): Eukaryota > Metazoa > Chordata > Aves > Passeriformes > Sturnidae > Sturnus > Sturnus vulgaris. The sequence goes on from NC_142244.1 coordinate 98,666,855, forward strand.
GGAATCTTCTATAGTGTTCTGCCTCAAAATTGATAAATATATAACAGCAATTTTCTTAAGCCTTTGAGGTCTGATGGGCAATGGATAGGTAAAGAAGAGATAAGTGGATTCCAGCAGTGATCAAAAATAATCTGGAATAATGATTTTTTTTTTTTTTTTTTTTTTATGTTTGCAAGCTGTCTGATCCAGGAGTGTCATCCCCTTTCATAATAAGAAACACATCGCTTTAGGGATGGTTCCAATATTATCTAGTGATTTTGAAATTATTAGTAGATGTCCACATCATTTGGCTTATTAATAATGACACCTTAGAGTATTCCTGCTAGAATATGTCACTTCAGTTCCAAAGAATTCTAGGAACGTTATCTTCTTCATTTGAATTTTCCCGTCTCTGTCATACACAGTTCCAAAAATTACTTCCAATTATGTGACCTCAGAAAATAAAAAAATCTCAGAAGAATGTCATGCACAGTTTATTACTCTGTTTTGTCTTTACATTCATTTTTTTTCCACACATCTGTGTTGTTTCCCAAAGTGTCCAGAGCCAGCTGGATATACACTTGTTAAAATATATTCATCATTCTGTAAGTATTAACAATCATCAAGGTCCCAAGACAAAGCAGTATTTCTTCTGCATTGGCTAACAGTTAAAAATTGCAAGGACCCAGACTGTAAAGAATGAGACACAAGGATATAATTTACAAAAGCATTCTCATTTGAGTCCAGATTTAAAAATATTAGAGGTTATCAAGAAAGTTCACATCACTCAAGGAAAAACAGTGTGCAATCAACCAAACACATTTATATTTATCCCATGCTTAAATCAAAAACATATTATTGTACACCAGTGACACCCTCAGTAGGTCCCCAAATCCCAAAGTAGCTGTGCACTTGAGTAGAGAGCCAGTCCGTTTTGGAAGGGAATATTTGCATCACCTGCCATTATGAAACTGATTAATAGGTCTCAATCAGGAGGATAGTCTTGCCAACATCCATACAGAGACACTGAAAAAATATAGACTATTACAAATATGTTCCTGCTCTTAATCACCATATCTAGAGGAAAGAAAGGGAGAAACAAAGTTAGGTGCCTACAATTAGGCTGTGGAGATTCCTCACAGTAATCAAAAGGAACTTAGCCTGAACATACAAACAGACATGGTGAAATTCCCAATTTAAGAAACATTAGATTGGATGAAACTAAAAAACAAACAGTCTGGAATAATTTCATGACTGAATATGTGCCTCTGCTCTTAAAATTGGCCAAATTCTGATGAGGAACATAACAACAAACCTTCTTGCCTGGATTCTGTAGTCCCTGTATTTTCTGTAAATTTTGCCTTTAAAATTAAAATGACAGGTGACAATGCAAAATACGGAAAAAGGCAGAAGAGTGTTAATTGGCTAAAGAAGAATAGAATTTATAATATCTGTTCCTTAAAGCTCCCCTGGCTCTGCTTTTAGTCTCCTTAACGAAATAATAAATGTATTTTTACAGATGTGCATTAGCAAAAAATGTAGAAATTAAAATATCCTCTAAAGCACCGTGTCTTATTCACGAGGAGACTTTTGGTAAAAAAAGTCTCTGGATTATAGGAGGGTAAGCAGGAAGAGTCAATAGGGTTTACAGATCCCCGGTGTGTAGGATGATTCAGCATGGGTAATGAGTAAAATCTCTACCTCATTAAATGAAAAACTTCAATGTAGTCTTTTATAGTGGCTGATGAAGGAAGAATAAGCCTATTGGACACATGTTTTCTTTGTACTCTGTATTTTTCTCATAAGCCCATGTGGTGCTGTATTTTTACTACAGATAAATTTTTTAAGGGTTTCCCTAGATGCTGATAAGGGTTGCATAACAGGTCAAATTATCTCCTAAAAACACACAGATGTCCTTCACTCAAGGAGATATACAGGTCATGGCAATCCTAAGCACGTCTACAGGCTGAGTGGAGAAGTGATTGAGAGCAGCCCCGTGGAGAAGGACTTGGGGATGAAGGTGGATGAAGACTTCAGCATGAGCTGGCAGTGTGTGCTCACAGCCCCAGGAGCCTGAGCTGCACCCAGAGCAGCGTGGCCAGCAGATCAAAGGAGGTCATTCTCCTCTACTCTGCTCTGATGCGATCACACTTGGATCTTCATCCAGCTCTGTTTCCCTCAATGTAGGAAGGACATGGAGGTGTTGGAGCAAGTCCAGAGGAGGGCCATGACATTGTGTATGACTGATTTTAGATGCTGTAGCTCTGGGGATTAGAAACATACTTCTGGTGCTAGTCAAAATGCTGCCAGGATGACCATCATCATCTCTACATATTCCTATTTCTGTTGTAGTTCTTAGTCTCTTCCCAGAATTTCTGTGGACACTGTTTATTTTGCTAGTGTGAGGCACATGGATCTCAGTGATTGTGTTATACAGCAGGTCCTCCCATCCCTCCTCCCCCTCCATTTTTCTAGAGGCATTTATAGATATTAACACCAGACAATTTCAACTTATAGTTTCTGGAAGATACGTCTCCCAGATTTTCATGTGGCTGAGAGTTCTGTATGTTTCCAATGCCCTCTTTACCTTTTTCCAAGCCAAGCCGAAGCTTTTTTTCTTCTTTGCACTTCATCTTTTAAATTTCTGTTTGCAGAGGGAAAGATACCAGCATTTAAACTGTCTTTATGCCTGCATTAATTTCTCTGTCAGCTTACAGTGGTTTTAGAGCAGTTTTGGAAACATTGCTGTCTGTATTTGGGATGCTTTACCAACATAATGCATGGAGACAGTCAGAACTCCTTGGCATGATGTATTGTAGGATGAAATTAAGAAGTGAAATGACTAATTATCATTCATCAAAATAAAAGAAAAACAGGTCTCCAAATGACATGACAGGTTTAAAATGGAACATAACTCAGTTGCTGAATTCAGCGTCAGAAGATACCTTGAGGCCGACACATTGAATGAGTAAAATCCAAAGATAAGCTTAGTCAAAGGCATCTGAATAGAGAAACCAAAATGTCACCTCTACTTCAGAAGTTTTAAATCTTGTAATAATCAGAAACTGGGTTATATGATTTGTTTAATAGAGTCAGCAGTTCAGGGTGTTTGAGCTAACAGAGCTTCAGTCTGAACCAGGTAGACCAACTTCATCTTCTTACTTTGTATGCTGTAATGTAAGCAAGCACAATATTCTTTTTTTAATAGAGCCACTGTGATGGGCACTGATCCTTAGCTAAACAAGCCTGCTTTTAGCCTGAGAAATGCTTAATGCCTGTATCAAATCGAGAATGTGCTCTGCAGAAGTACAGTTTGTAGCTGGCACTGAATACTCCTGTCTGTGTTGTAGCAGCAGCAGCCAGCTCACATTTTTGGATTGCCTTCAGAGTCTCCTGTTTGCAAGCTGTGAACACTTTGCACTTTACACAGCCATCAGAAGACAATTCTTTAGGCTTCTAGAGCAATTTAGGTTTACTAATTTTTTTAAGTACCCTCACCTTATTTCCATATTTATTGCAAAACATCTCCTCTGCAGCTGATTTAAATTTCTGAATCCTCTTCTTATTTGCTTTTTATATCTTCAGTAATTTCTTGTAATGTTTTCTACTCTGCTTTCTCACACATTTTTAAGTAAGCATATGTTGTTCTGAGTTGGACATATAATGTTTCTGCACTATGACCTCTGCTGTCAATCCACAGCAATGGTAAGAGCAATCTCTTATTTTCTAATCTAAAAATCAAGGATCCCTTTCTTTGTTCAGAGTATAGCAAGGAAAAAAACCCCAAAATGGAATATATTTCAAGTGTTTCACTGAATAAGCCATTACCTTGAATAAGGCTTTTGTAATGCCAATGCACTGTGACTCATGTAATTCAGATGTGAAGCTAATATGCTGTTTGAAAATGTACCCGCTGCTGAGATGATTCCTAAACAGGGAGGCAAAGAAGTGATTATTAGATAGGACAAGACATGAGCTGAATTACTGAAATGTGTGATAAAGAAATCTAAGCCTCTACAATTTGCCTGTCAAAAATGAAGCTTTTAATCAATTTAATCAGTGTAGCAATATATTAGCTCAGCAGCCTGCCATCTCAGCATGTAATTTTAACTATAAAGAACATTCTACAAACGCTATAAAGCTCCAAAGTGCTCTTTAAAAGTCTCTAAAACATAAACAAGGTTTTTAATAGCCTGTGTCAGCAGGACTAGAACAAATCACAGGAATGTAATGAAAAAGATTTTTCTATTTCCCTTGAAAAAAGATTCTACAGCCCTTATTAGATAATTTGACTACCCCCCCATTCATCTGTGGTGGCAAAATTTAACCTTGATTTGTCATCCTCTCTCCAAAATCTCACTATCTTCATGCCTCATGGAACTACTTATACTAATCTTCATTAGTTCTCTCAGGGTACTGAAATCATCCATTCTTAATTCTAACAGTATCCTGGCATACAGACTGAAACACAAAGGAATGTTATAAAACAGTATTAAGGGCAAAAATTCACCTTCAAACTGCACTGCAGTACAGAATAAATGTTCATTGGAAAGTATTACTGTGTATTATCAGTAAGCTGAAAGAACACAAAGTCATCATTTATATTATTTTGTTGTTTTAAAACATTTAAATGAAGGAACTACTGTAATAAACTTTCCCTCATGTTTTCAGTTTGCCAGTGTCTCTCTGTGAAAAATGCCTCCCCAAGCCTCCCACACACACACAAGTCACCATGCATTTGAAAGTGAAGAAAGCTAAAGGATCAGACATGTATACATGATGAGACAAAAAATGGCAACATAAAACCACATCTTTCTGTGTGACCATGAAAGCTTGCATTAGTATTTTAATTGCAGTATGGCTTGCAAAATGAACTTTGGGTTTATTTGCGTATCATAAATATACAGTTTTCTGTGTCCAGGAGATTGTGCAAACTTCTTTCTGTTCTTCCACCTTCCAATACAATTTGCTTACCCACAATTATGGGAAAGGATGTCTTTGGCTTTAAACTTATGTGGTGTCTTCTCTCTTTTGGAAGTTAAACAAGGGAGCAGTGATGGAACTTTCCACAGGAGTGGAAAAGCGTTCTGAGAATTGCCCTTCTATCAAGCTGAGTGTGAGAAGAGCCTGATGAAAACTAGCCCCCAAAGTAAAGTATCTGTATCTTTGTTCCATAAAAGGAGAAAATTAATTCTCAGTTCCCAAAGAAGGAGACAGCATGTGCAAAAGGGCAGCAGCTGCACCATCGCATTTAAACCTCACAAGTATATCCAACTGGAGAAACAGATGTGAATTTGGAATAAATGTAAGGACACTTCATCCTCAGTGCACTAGTAGTGGGAAAAAAGGAAGCAGTAGATTAAGTCCTAGGCCTGCCATTGGTGCCTAGGCAAAGCATATATGTGAACTACCACATTAAAGAATAGACACTGGGCAGCTCATTAAATTAGTCTAATCAACCACAGATTTCCTCCCAAATCAGTAGTTTTCAAGTTTAATAGGAATGTTCAAAAAATAAAAATAAGTTCATGGAGATAAAGCACACAGGACCATGCATCATAGTCAGTGCACAGGTTGCTCTGAAAAAGTACTTTCCCATCAAGATGTAGCAACTGCTCTACAAGTGCAGTGGGATGCTGGCACATTTACTGCTTCATATTTATTGTGCATGCCGGTAAGCTGCTTTGAGAAACCTATGATCTTGTCATCAATTTTATTAAATGGGTTTTTCTGAAATGAATGAATCCCTGAAGTTTGCTGCTCACTTGCAAGCAGCTACTAAGAAGTATGGGTTTCATTTTGTTCATTCTTCCTTATGCAGCTCTTATCATATGCATAGATAGGAACGTCTGTTGACATCAGTGAAAACAGCCAGAGTGAATTTACTTCCATTATATATATAACCCTTCTAGAGCAACTCACATGTGGCTATTTCATAAATTTTAACAAGGCTGTTTAACCTTGAGCATAATTCACCTCAAGTTTGCATGGTCTACTCTTGTTTCAGAGTTTTGCATTGTAAAGCAATAAATACGCAAGTTCTGATAATAGCCATGATTATACAACTGAAATGGGTAATCAAACCCAACAAGATATTTCCTATTTACATGTTGTATTAATTTGATTGACCATAAACAACGTGTTAGTCCTGTCAAAATAGATCCCATAGCATCAAAAACCACATCTGGTAGGGAATTCTTACATTCTAGGCACTGGATCTCTTGTAAAATAATCCTTCTATATATCTATCAACAGCTAATTATTTTAGACAGTTAATCAATTCAACTATTAGCGAAATATTTCAAATCCTTGGCTTAGTAAATCTCCATTTTATCTAACAAGGGGTGCAGTTACACAATGTGTTCTCTCTGGTAGAGGAGTTAGCTAAAGAACTCTATTTCCCCTTCCCTATTTTAGTGATGGGATCCCTATTCTCACACTAATGCTATATTCATCATCCTTAATACAATTGCTTATGAGGCCACAATGTAGACCACGTCACTTCAATTATTTTGAGTTCAAAAAGAAACATCAAAAAACATTACTGCATTTCTGCTTATAGTGCAGAACAAGTGAGATTACAAAATATTTTTGTGGAGGGCAGGAAAGCATTCAGAACAAAAAAGCACTTCTAGATCCTGGACTACAAACAGCCTAAGTATTTTGGAATACATGTGGCTCATTTCCCAGGAGAATGATTTTATTACCTGCATACAAAATATCTGGAAGGAGCCAGAAGTCAACCTGGTAAACCATTAGACAAGAGCACCGTGCCAACATGATTGGCAGTGGCAGGTTAGTTCTCTGTTAGGAACTCTCTGTCCTAAACTAACACAGATTTTTCCACTTTTTCATTCCAGTCACTAAAAATAAACAAAGCCAAACTTGGTAACACAGAACTGAAAACAAAAAATCTTCTTGTTTAACTCAATATCTAGTCATGAAAGAGTGTGTTTGCCTTTATTTTGTCCTTTAGATACCTTTTCTTTTCCTTCTGGTGTCTCAGAGATGGCCAGAAAAACAAACACATTTGTATTTAATGTTCCCTATCAATAATAATGGCTCCCTACCATGATCTAACTTTTTAGAAACTGCCTATTTGAGGAAAAATTCTCTCTTTATCTGTGGTGATTAGGCCTTAGACTAAGTTTCCATTGGACACTTTGCTAGGGTCATGTGAGAAACTTTTAGATATTTTCTGTTCAAGCATCTGAGTTGTCTCCGTGGATCTTGCTCAAATCTTGTGATCTTTGAACAGCTCAAGTGGAATGAGCTCTAAAAAGAAAGGTCTGAATCCTTCTGCATCCTTCTGGCCTTTCTTTTAGATGGGCATCACATTCACTAACCTCCAGTCAGCTGGAACCTTACCAGTTTGCCAGGTCTGATGATAAATGATGGAAAGCAGCTCTGAGACAACTTCCACCAGCTCCCTCACTATACTTGGATGAAGCACATCTGGCCTCATAGAATTGTGTGCATATAAACATAATATTTGCTCCTTTTTTACTGACTATGGAGACATTCTAAAAACAAGCTCAAATGTTTTTTTTTTTTTTAAAACACTTTTACCTGGTCAGATGAAACCTACTCTCATTATATAGCTTCTGTGCCATGTATATTCCTTGTTTTCTTGGCCTTACTATTTTAAAGCAACTATTGAGCAGCTGCATGACAATTAACCTTGTGAAATGTGTTTGATGGGAACAAGAAAAAGAAAGAGAACAAACCTATTTTTCACTTTACACTTGATGGGATTCTTCCCTCTGAACTCATGAAAAGTTCAGCATTCTGGGCCAATGGTTATATTTTTAACATATATGTATTTGAAGAACTATATATCTTTATATGGAGAGGATTAGACAGATTAGATATATATTTATATTATATGCTCTTAAAATACTGTCTTTAAACACACAAAATGAATTCTTTAAGACTTTTCAAATTACACTACACTGTAGCAAAAAAAGTAATAAACCTATATTGGGCTGATTTGTTTGCTTGCTTCTAAAGAAGGGCCTTATTTCTAATAGATTGCAGGAAAGACTGTCAATCAATATTGTTTAGCCATTCAGCATTTCAACATTTATATATTCTAAACATCTTTTTAGCTTTTTTTTCTGCAGGTATTCATGGGAATACTAACACAAAAGATACTATAAGCTAAATAAGGGCCTGAATCACTGGACTTTAATTCTCTAGAAATTACAGCTATGGGTAAATATGATGTGACTTACGTGTCAGGGGCACCATGATATAAACAAAGACAAATCTTCAAATTAATAATCTGAACAGTAGTATTCTAAAAGCTAATAGTTTTTCAAAGGTTCTTATTAATCCATTTAAAATATACCTAGTGGCTTTGGTTTCAATCAATCATATGTACAGAAAACAGTCAGATTCTTAGTTTTACACATGAAAAAGGCAAAAGTAAGGGGAAAAACATTACTTTGTCTTACAGCCTGCTATTTATCACAGCTTCTGCAGCCCTGCCATTTAATGCTGCTCTTACAACTCCTGACCATTTTATGATGTGATCCATTTATTCCATCTTCCATTCTATTGAGGCATTTGAGCAGAGATCCCTCCTCCTCACTGGAATGTGGAGACATCTGTTTTCTAGGGTCCTGCAAAACATTACAGAGAGCTCTCCATGGATCTCTGACTCTATCAAAGGGGCCTGACAGTCACTCTCTGACCATGAGTCGTCAGGTCATTTAATTTATAATGTTCTTTCAGTCCAGGACTTCCTTCTCATGTCAAATCTTTCCCTAGTATAATCTGTCAAAGATGATTCTTGGTTAGCAGTTTTGATGGATGTACCAACCGTGTACATTTTAATGTAATAACAAAAATTGAAGGTTTTCTGTTATGGGGTAAGAAAAACCTAAAAGCACAAAAACCAGCATGTCTAGACATTCCTGCATATTTTTCTTGCAGAAACTGCAAATAACGCTGGCTGAACAGCATCTCAGAGTCCTGCTTCAGAATCAGCAATACAGAGAAAATGCCATCCTCATTTTACAACAGGTACATTAAATTTAGCTTCATGTTCATTTATACAGTAACAGATACAAAGCATTTACATACATACTTGGATTATTAATGAGTCCTATTTCTACTGACATAGTCACTAATTTTTTCATTGACTGATTTAGGAGAAAGGGAAAGAAAACTTCAGAAAAAAAGAAGCAAAATGATTCAATACATGGAACATTCCAGCCCCTGGCTGCCCTGTTCCTGGCTGGGCTGGGATGAATCCTGGCTGACAGACCCTCCATGGAGGATCCCATGAGCCCTGAGGTGTCCTGGCAAATTAAATTAACGTGCAAAGAAATGTATCTTGCTTCTTGAATTTAAAGTTTTCTGGTAAATCTTATTAATATTAATGATTAAATCTCAATATATTTGTTCTTGGGCTTTTTGGAGGTTTTTTGATTTTTTTTTCTTTTGGTTTTTGTTTTTGTTTTGCTTTGGTTTTTCTTTTGGTTTTTAGGGTTTTTTTGGTTGGTTTTTTGGTGGTTTTTTGTTTCTTTGTTTTGGAGTTTTGGGAAGTTTTTTGGGTTTTGCTTTTTTTGTTTTGTTTGTTTGTTGTTTGGTTGGTTTTTGTCTCTGTTTTATATATCGATAAAGCAGAGGAGGTTGCATTGAAGGTTGGTTTTTTTCCCAGTGTGGAAATATTTGAGTTTTTTCCTAACAAACAACTTTTATATGTTGCTTTGAATACTCATGGACATAATGGACTAAGTAATGAAAGGATGCATTTAAAAAAATTCTAATTTTTTTACAAATTTCCATTAAACTGTAAAGTGCATTAAAAATAATGACTTAAGGATTTCAACTAGAATGGAACCATGAAAATTGCAGAATGAATAAAGTATTCTTGCCAGAATAATTAACAAAAAAAGTAAAAGAGCAAGTTTACCATGGCATATAAATTGAGCTAAGGATAATAAAAAAGCCTATGACAGAACTATAATGTAAGCAGCCAAAATGATAAATAAAATTATGCTAATATGATTTTTTAATAAGCCAATGGAAAGAAAATGGAGATATACAATCCAATCTGCAACTTGGTGTTTCAGTAGAGAGAAAAATATCCTCTTCAAGCAGGTGTCCATGTGGTGATACCCAGCCAGCATTATAACAAATGTAGCTTAAATATGGATATAAATATATTGAAAGATCATGAGTGCACTATTTTAGGCTTTGTCTTAATGTTTGTTAAATGGAATATCACATTATATTTGAAAAAGGACAAACTCATTCAAAACACCATAAGCTCACTCAAAATTCAAGTGTCCTTTCTCTTCTGGATTTCATTTCTAACAGGACTGCAACCTAACCACATCATGTTAAGCATAAGAATATATGAATCGTATTTATCTTTAATTATATCAAAAATTATTCCCAAACCGTCATTCATCACCATCATAAACCACAGAGATGCATTCTTATCTTAGTTATAGATGTAGTCCAAATGTTTTGAGAGGACTCAGAACAAGGACTCCTGTAGCTCTAGGAGAAACTGTCAAGACTGTTCAAAACTGAGCCTCCTCTAGAACAACAATGGGCACAGGTATCACCTAGGACACCTCTGCAGAGCAGTAACACCTCTAAACACATTACACACAGAGAGTAAAATGGAAATAGTGGGCCTTTCTTTTTGGCCCCAGCACATCAATTTATACAATAAAGAAGCAATAAACCATGTAAAACTTCCACAGCCTCTGTCCTCTCTGACTTCTGCCCAGTCAGACCCATCTCTTACATGAATGCATCCACACAGTTCTAGTGCAAAGCCTAGGTTGGTATTCATATTCAAACTAGTTTCCAGAACTTACATCCTAGGCAAAAGCAGCCATTTGCTTACTTTTTTTGTTATAACATATGCAAGTTTGCTTTCCATATTGGATTATCCAAATCCATATGAGAAAGCAGTTAATATAGTTATGCTAACAGGAGTCTAGTCAATACAACATGTAATAACTGAGGCATTTATTTCCTCATGTATCAGTAATTGTAAACTGATTCTTCTGATAAAATAATATATTGAAGAGAATTTTGTTATTTTTTTTCAGTATAAATCAAAAGAAATTAGTTTTGCTGATGTGAGATGGATATGAGTGGATACACAGAAATGAAAACCAAAGATCTACCTTAAGTAACAAAAGCCTTTCTTTGGTGCACATATATGCATGTGTCTCCAAACATGTATGTATATTATTTGGAGATAGATGGATGGATAGATAGATAGATAGATAGATAGATAGATAGATAGATAGATCGATAGATAGACAAATATATACAAATATTTGCATATTTATAAGATTTTTTTTCACACACACACATATATATACACACACACACATGTATTAATAGATGAAATTTTGGGTCCAGACTTCTTGCTGGCCAACTGCTTCAGATTCCATTTGAGGAAATTAAACAACTGAGGATCAAAGGTGCTTTTAAGAAAATGAAACCTACAGGTCAAATGAGTACACTTGGACAACAAAAAATGTTAACAAAAAGAGTACGTGTGAAAAACTGCTTGTTTTCAGTCTGATGAACCCAAAATATCACCAAGCAATCCAGTGGTTATTGGGAGTAATATTTATATATGTATTTATTGTTTTATCTTCCCATATGTACACTAAGAATGTAAAGATATAAAGTTCATTATTGATTATAATAACTATCAATTGGCACACTAAATTATTTTTACCAGACTTCAAAAAAGAGAGAATAGTCTAGAAAGAGTACTAACATTTTAAGCATACTTACTGTACATATTGCAGCAATTATTATTAATGCATCAGTACGATATTAAAATGCATTCCATCAGGCTGGAATAAAGAAATCCCATTGTAACAAAATGGTCATTAAATTTCAAGGATTGACACACACTCTGAGTGTACAGCCCTCAGACTTGAGGCCAATCATTAAGCAGAAAGGCAACAGATAGATCTGGAAAAGTTAGATACATGTTCAAATGGTATAGACTTTTTCTTGGAGAGATGCATGGATAACATGTGGAACAATGTAATAAAAAATTAAAACTTAAGTGCTGTGGATAATGAAGCATAACATGTTTTGAGGTATTCAGATATATGTACACTGTTGGTTGTTGGAATCATCTACTAATGGGCCCTAAAGGGAAAATTAAGAGAGGAGACATTAAAATCTATCTTTCAGGTAGACAGAATTGAGATTAGTTCTATTTTGAGATAGGAGCTCTGCTTCAGGTATGTGTCCCACAAAACTGCTAATGAAATAGCTGGTATTTTTCTCATTAACATAAACTTAATAGGAAACAGATAGTTTCTGTTAGTTCATTTCAATTACAGTAATTGAAAAGCTATAGATTGTAATGACTTTGAATGACCTACTCATTTATTTGAGACCTGAGCAACTGACTTGACCTCTAAGAATGTAAAATTGAAATGTACATCTAAGTCACTCATTTTTCGTGTTGACTGTCTTTAGAACTCACTAAGAGAAAATACGTTGCATCACTTAGGCTGATTTCTGAACAATGACAATTAATGTCTGGTTGTTTGGCCTACTCTTAGCTACTAATGTTTGGCAATACTCAAAGAGTTACATTAAAATAAACATTTTGATAAGTGCTAAGAGACAGTCATGAAAGTCCTTCCAAGCTCCTTATCTGGTGGACACATCTGGTCATGAAAAGAGCATTGTACAGGGATAGTTTTGTAAACATTTTACATCTACATGTAACAGTGTCTGACAGATGATATAGGTAAAGCTGTGCAAACACTTTAACATAGCCCAGCTGCAGCAGCTGTCTCTGTGAAACCTGAAAAAGACCTAATGAAAGTACAGGGGCAAGTCAGCAGCAGCTGAGAAGAAAGAGCATGAAAGATCAGAGATGTACTTCAGCCCAGAAAGCCAGTCATGTCCCAGACTGCATCAAAAGAAACATGGACAGCAGGCTGAGGGAGGAGATGTTCCTCCTCTGCCACACTCCCTGAGACCCCTCCCAGAGTCCTGCCTGCAGCTCAGGAGCTTCCAACACAGGGAAATCAGGGACCTGGTGGGGTGAGTTCAGAGGAGGAAGACAGAAATGATCCAAGGGCTGGAGCCTCTCTCCTATGAGAAAAGGCTGAACTGAGGGTGCTCAGGCTAGAGAAGAGAAGAGAAGGCTCTGGGGAGACCTTACTGCAGATTTCAGTACTTAAACAGGGCTTATGGGAATGATGTGGACAAAATTTTTAGCTAGGTCTATTGTAATAGGACAAGGAGTAATGGATTTAAACTAAAGAGTTGATTTAGACCAGAAATATGAAAAGAATGTTTTATGTTTTCCAATGAAGGAGCTAGACAAGGCTGCCCAAGGAGATGGTAGATACCTCCCCTGGAAAGTCGGGGTTATGTTGGATGAGGTTTTGTGATCTAGTGAGAAATGTCTACTCATTGTGGAGTGATTCAACTAAGATTACCTTTAAAGGCTTCTCCCAGCTCAAATTATTCTGATTCTATGATAATTCTGTGATGAAAGTGGATTAGTTTACCCCACAGATCAAGAGTTTCCCCAGTGAAAAGTCAGTCTCCAAGACTTACAAACCTTAATATGCTCCACCAAGAGGTACTGATGATGGGACACAGAAAATAAAGATTGTATCAAGGGAAAAGCTATTTAATTTCAGCAGTTCCAGGCTCTGGAACTTGATCTGTACTGTTAAACAAGCAGAATCTCTGGTATGTCCTGTGCTTATTTTTGGCCTTCACATTTTCCCCCCAAACCATTCTGAGGACCAGACAAGAGTTGACATGGGCTAGGAGCCATCAACAACAAAGTTTGGGTGCAACCTCCTGCTTATGCAGGACAAGGTTGATGAATGTAACAAATGTGATCTATTCCACATCAGCTGTACACATCTGTCCTCAGCACACAAGTACCACCCCCAACACATTTAGTGTTCAAGAGAAACAGGCTATGCAACAGGCACATCTTGCTATAGGAAGATTCTGATTAGATACAAGGAAATGTTTTTTATGGTGACAATGGTTAAATACTGGCCCAGGTTACTAACAGAAGCTATGGGATCTACCTCCTTGGAGGTCTTCAAGACTTAAAAAAGCTCTCATCAACCTGATCTGTTTCAGGAGGGAAGTCAAATTAAATTATGTCAAGAGGTCTCTTACAACATAAATTATTCTTTGATTTTGTGATTCATGTGCTGTTTCAAAATCTGCATTAGTCTCTGCACACAGGTAAGGATAATTTCATCCAAAAAAACCCTTTATTTCTTAAACTGGCACTATATATCAGATGGATGAATTTTAAATTATTTTTCTAAGACTTACGCATATAATTTGAGTCTCAAGCGAGCATTATTGAAAGACAAAATGAGTATTATTATGTTACATAAGATAAACAATAAAAGTTTGTGTATTAACTTAACAGACATATCCAATCAGCACATGAATTACATCTGGCAAACGTGTGTGAAAAAGTAGGAAAAACATCAAGTTCAGAATGCAGCTGAAAGGGATCTGAGCAGCCCTCCATAATGGCCAATTCACAACATCTCTAACACTAGAAAACAGACCTGCACAGACAAGATCTTAGTCATGCATGAAATTTGATAGGTACACTTTTATTCTTTTAAAATTCTGATTTCAAGTACATTGGTATCTTGGGGTTTTCATATTATTAAGCAGTTTTCAGAAGTCCTGAAATATCTCAGCAAAATATGGCCCATTTTCAAACGTTAACTAATTCACCTAAGAAGTATTTCCCACTAGAAGTAAAAATGGCCATTAATTTATGCATTTTATATAACACCATGTTATATGTGTGTCTATGTGTATTTTCGTACTATCACTCTTCACTAGGAAGTTGTACAAAAATATTATATATGTACTACCTTTCATGGTAAAATTATCCATTTAGATTGTAAAGATATAAAACCAGTCACTGTCAAACTCTTTCAAGACAAACAAATATCATGGAAAAGATAGATAATGTCTTGCAATTGTGTCTTGAAGTAAACATTCTTTCATACCGATTTTATTGTTATTTTTTCATAACATGAAATTATTAAAAACACAGAAACATTTAAGTGAAATTCCTATTTCTTATATTAAATGTATTGCCACCACTTTCTAGACTGACAAAATCAAAACACAAGATAAATTATCCTTACCCATGAATCATTTACAAAGATTACAAAAATTATTAATGATTGTATCACTTCATGCTTACAGAGACCTTACTCACATGGATCACTGAGAAAATAAACTACAACAGGAACTGTGTCAATGCATATATGACATCCTTAATCTGCTGCTCTGCAAATGAACCAAGTCCACATACTGGTTACAAGCATGTTTTTCAACACTGGCATGGTTGATGATTTAAAAAAAAAGTTAATTAACATTGATAAGTATTAACCTCAATGATTTCTCTTCTAATATAAAGACCGTAGTAAACAAGATTTCACACAGAGGAGATTCTAAATCTGAATAATTAAATAAGTATTTCCTTCCCACTTTAATCTAGGAGAAGGAGCATGCAATCAGCTACAACAGAGAACTAAAGGCAAGGGTCTGGTAGGAACCACTCTGCTCTGTCTTGAAGCACCTCAGGAACTCAGTCCAGTTCCCTCTGATCTCTCTTCTCAGGGTACCTTCGTTTGAATTCACTCCAGCAGTCTCATTTTGACCTATTTTTTCCCTATTTTTTCTTCATTAATTTTCCTATCCTTTTTCTCCTTTTACTTTATTTAAGCACTTAGACAATCACATCCTACAATTTCCCTTTCTGAAATTTTACCTCTAGAACGGTGTTGTCTGCCACAAAACTAACCTTTTTGTGTGTTTTGCTCCTGGGTTTTTTTGATCTTTCTTTCACTATTTATTTGGACTGCAATAAGGTTAGGAGAGGCATTATGGTACCTAATGCAATGTGTCCCAGTTCCTGAGAGTTTACAAGTCACCAGGAGCCAATAATAAAAATTGTGACCATTAATAAAAATGTATCAAATGTATTATTTTCAAGACTAGAAAATAAAATCCCGGCTTTGAAAGGACTAGCTTTGCAATACATGCCTACAATCAGCCTGGCACTGTTAGTTCTATAAAGCACAGCTTTTCAGGGGAAGTGTTGAAAAGGTTGTTTCACCAGAAGGAGAACGCTGGTAAAAAAAGATTCATTGTGGAGAAATAAAACAAATATAGAAGAAGAAAGAAAAATTGCTGAATCACCAAACTCTTAAAGAAATCGTGTATTTTTTTACATATAAGAATATGCATGAGAAAAATGCATCTGCTAAATTATGTATGAAACACATAGGTTTCACACAGAAGTCCAAATTCTAGTCTGTCTGTTAAAACTGATCATATTCTTCCCCACCCTTTGATTATGTGGCTTTAAAAATGTATTATGCTGCCAAAGAGGATTAAACTGGATTCGAGATCCACGATGGGCCTATTATTTCAAACATTTAGAAACAGCCTTTTGTTTTCGTTCAGCATTAAGCAAACTGACAACCTTCAACTTACCCTTCCTGCTGTGGTACACTGTGTAATGTCTGTAGTCTGCTTAGCTGGGACTGATTTTCATTTTCAACATTACAGAGAAAGACTATGAACATTCAGTTAAAGCTTATGTAAAATATAGCTTAGTCTATCTAGCAATGTTAATCTTGGCCCCAATCCAGCAAAGCTCTTAATATTTCTTAATATTCTCATTACATTCAGCAGAAGACTTCAAAATCAAATATATAACTAAGCATGGAGCCAGTTCGAGGTTTTCAATATAATCTTTGTTATAACATTGAAAACAGTAAAAACAAAATAAAACAGAATATTGTAAATCAGGAAGGACATAAGAAACATTTCCGATAATAGGTTAAAAAAAGAATATACGAGTTTAATTTACATGAGTTTAATTTTTATTCTAATTGATGTAAGCTGGTTATGGACTCAAATAAGAACTAGTCATAGGCTCTTGATACTGATCTGTTTGAAGAGTCCTCCTCTCATCTGGAGAATCAGAGGGCTGCCAGTGGACAATGCCAGGCTAAAGTTCCCTCTGGATACCTCTCTACTGTATTTTAAAAGGGCCAGAGACTGAGGTCAGCACTGGACAGTATGACCCTTAATACCTAATTGTTAACAGCACTTTCTGGCTCCTTTTCTTTTTTGGAATACTCAGGCTTGCTCTCTCCAAGACAAATTTCTTACAGAGGTGGCTAGCCCTGAGCATTGTGGACCACAGCCAGCTGGCAGCAGCCAGCCTTTCAGCAAAAGATCAATCCCTGGACTTTTATTTAGCAATATAGATGGAACTTCAGCTTCCATGGTTGGGAAATAGCTCAGTAAATTAAGCTCCCTTTACAAGGTGCCTTGCTAAAGATCAGTCCTTCCCCTACTTTTTGTCTTCATGATCTCTCTTCTCTTCTAAAGTTTATGAAATCTTTTTAACTCTATACGTGGATTTCTTAGTCTCTCTGTTTTTCTACAGCTAAAATAGGCTACCATTCCTCTGCCTCAGGTTTGATAGAACTCCTGAAAATCTTGAAGAAAAAATTATTTCGAAAAGGACCAGTTTATGTTTTAATTAGCCCTTTCTCTAATATAAAGGGGCAGATAATCAAAACATAAAATTAGAATCTGTATGGTACCACCAAGTTCAGAAGTTGTTTTCATTCTTCCTGTCTTTTTGACTGACTCCCAAAAGCAGAAATCAGATCATGAGACCAGACAAATGTTTCATCTGTTAAATATTTTTTGTGTTGCATTCCATAGTGACAGCTAAGTCTTATCTAATGGTTAATGACCAACAAATTTACAGTAAATGTTCACGTTCTTGATTTGAAACACTTAAAACACGGCTAAGCCACAAGAAGGAAAAAAAATCCAAAAGAAGAAGATAAACTTCCTCGGATGTCCTTATGAGATGCATCATGATTTCCTTAAAGGTATTTCCAACAATCATATATTAGGTACCTCAGCCTGTTAGGAATTTCCATATACATTCAGTTTGTGTCTTGCACAGAAAATAAAGCCACTCTCCAAATCCAATTGCGCTCTAAGCTGTGTAGTTATGAAATTTGTGAATAAGTTTTGCTGTAGTTTTGGATACAAATTATTTTTGACTGTATACAGGGAGCAAATATCCTCTTCAACTGATTATAGTTTGCAAAATAGTTTTAAGGGGAGTAAGTGTACTCACTTTTGGACATGTCCCAAAAAAAAAAAAAGTTACCCAAAGTTATTCTTCTTGCAAAAGAAAAAAAAAAAAAAAAAAAAAACAAAAAAAAAAAAAAAAAAAAAAAAAAAAAAAAAAAAAAAACAAACCAAGGACTTTTAGTACCTATAATCCTACTAAAAAGGACTTGAACAGCAAGATGGTGTGTTAAATAAATGGAAAATATTTTAGTAAGAGGAGAACTCAGCTATTACTTCATTTTACTGATTGTTTTGTAGGCAGAATAACATGTTTATCTTTCACTCACATCAAAGTGAGTGAAAGAAGGCTGATACAAATTCTTGCCGTTCAAAATGACATAATGGTAACAGTAGCTCTGAAAAATCGTGGGAAATTATTCTTTAACAATCACGGGAAAGTGATGCATGTAATTACTGTAGGTTAAATAAAACAGATTAACACAAGAGGATGAGTTATATGGGTATCATATGTGGGTGATGACATTATTTTTCCTTAATTTGTTGACATTTATAAGATAATTTTTATTTTATTAATGAATAACATTGACTTTTAATATATCTATCAACAATTGTCAAGAAAATTATTATCTAGTACAACTAATGATAATAGTCTCGGTAGACAAATATTATCCAAATAATGCAGTTAAAGGAATCAAAATATTCTCTTTGCTATGAATTTTGCATGCAAGGAATCTACCAAAAATAGCACTGTGTATACATACTTCAGGAATTGTTCATGAAGTATCCAAATGAAAGTTTATATGCCAGGACATAAAATGTGAAATGTCAGTCACATCACTGGATGTGTGTTTTTTCTCCTTTAACTGAAAGGACAAGCAGAAGCAGTGCTTTGGGTTTCTGGCATTAGATATAATTTGGTATGCTGCTAAGGATCTTGGAATATGATATGCAATGCTCTGGACAGTAAGTTTCACAGAAATATTTTATTTTTCCAAAGCACTAAGTCAAAAGGACATAAACACCGCTTATCTACCTGAGTGTCTCAAACTGAAAAGGCACAGCAATTTAATTCAGTCCAGCTGATCAGACAGAAACTACAATTCCTTCTGGAAGAAAGATCATCAGAGAAGTTTAAGGTCAGATATAGTGAGAAAGCCAAACTTCCCAAGGAAAGCAAAATTTTTTAAGCAACATAAAGGGATACTGATTAATCAAGCCACCTAAACTCATCACACAAAAAGTAATCATACATATAATATCTCAAAGTAATAGATCATGAAATCTCTGGTATTCAGTCAAGATCAACCCTAGTCTTGGAACTCTACCGAAGCAGCAAATATAAGACATAAGCAAGTTCAAAATGTTCCTTCAAAATGTTGCTACTCTCAATCAAGATGAAATTAAATGATGACTCCATTTCATCTCTGTAAGACAAATGTCATCTTACAGAAAGAGCACTGAATTTTTTTCAGGAGGGTCTCTGTTGAGCCAAATGCAGTATCACTGTTTTTTCAAAGCAATCAAGATGACAAAGAAAGATTCTGATGACAGCAGAAAGCAAGGCTATTGCTGTGGCTGGTTTAACTCCTTCTGTGTTATTCTGTAACATGCAGCTTCTATGTGTAAGAAAATATCTCCAGAAATCCAGAGCTCAGATTATTGAAATAAAATATTTACAGGTTTGTAAATTGTTCTTTTTACATATTAATTTTAAGAAATATTTTTCACCCATAGAGCAAACAACTACTATAATAAAGATAAACCGAGCAAGTTTCTCAATTCCTCTTACATATTACTATGATTCCTGTTGGAGAGGCAGGAAGGTCAAAGTCTCCTTATTCATCCCCCTCCAGCTGGTTTTTACCTTCCTGATCTAGTTGTCAAGACACCACAAAACAAGAACAAACAGAGGGTAAGGATAAATGAGAATGGAGCAGATGAAAATGTTTTAGATTATGAAGAAAAAGTTGATAACCTGGGAAAACAGATTATGACTTCCCAAGCTCATTTTAGCAAAGCAGATACATTATATAAAAGTAGCAATGCATTTAAATATAAATGCATTTGCCACATGTACAGATTTTCAGAGTTAATGCAGTTTCATATTTCAGAGTTACTGAAGTTACATATTTTACTTGTGAACAGAAATACCAAAATTGCTGTGTGCAGTTCATACAGACAGGGGCTTTCTGTGGCCCTAAGCACACAAGCAAAACTTCTTTACCCCCTTTTTAGAGCTCTTTTTCCTTTGGTTAGTTTTTTGGACATCTGACCTCTAACCTAAAGCTTGCTGCAGAAAGACTCTATCAAACCCTTCCTGAGTTATGAAACAACCATGCAAAAAAAATTCTTTCTTTAGATTCTGCTATACTTCATTCATCTTATCATTGTTTTCAGTCTGCAAAGATATGTTGAGCTTTCTCCCAGGCCCCCAGGCAGCACAACAGTATTACAATAACATTTGCTGAAAGGTCTCAGAAAGACCTCCTACACTGCAATTCTTAGTTGCCTGGCACATCCAGGAGTCAGTTCTTTTAAATGATGTGTCTCGGCAAGTTTTACACACACACTCATTCATAACAAGTGAGCTGGTTGGGTTTTGGGGGGTCACTTTCTTTTGTCACAGATTGACATGCTGTTGAAATTAATCACAAGCTGTTTTCCCTAATGGCTTCTGCGGGGAAGGTGGGTATATTGGAAATCCTATTGTGATTTGGTATAAAATATTAATGTCAATAGCAGCTGCTTTGTCTTATAATGCTGTGTAGAGTTAAATAATAAAGCAGTTAGTTACATTAGGAGGTTATCTGGAAAATTACCATATGATTTGTTATATCGTGATACATTGTATGGATGAGTCTTAAGTATGATTTTATATATCTTTCAAACAGAGGATTTATTTCTATATGCTTACCTTTTTTTTTTTAAAGAACAATAAGAACAAGCAACTATCTATGGCTCAAAGTTTCTTAAAAGTCCTGCATCCATGTTTATCACTTTTATATAGAACTTAATACCAGTAAATCAAACACAGACTGTTCTGAACTGCATTCAGAGCAAGCACATTTACACTTCATGACAAGTAATTGGACTACTGTGTGAACCAAACTATCAGCTTTTAATGTATGAAACCTGAATTCTGTCCTTCAGCTGCAGAAACACAACAGCATAGAGCTTCAAGCAGAAATCATCTGGTGATGTTTGTGTTCATTTACTTTGGCCCAGATGACTTGCTCATACTTGCTGAAAGCTATCTATTCTGGAAAGACTCTAAGAGGAGTGTTTAGGAAGAAACCTAAAATTGTTGCATCTTTAGAACGTTGTTCTCATCAACAGCTTCCCTAAGCCAACGATGGTTTAAATGGAAAACAGATCATGCTCCAAGTGAATTAGGGATTCATTTGTTGCCTGGAAGCTTGGCCAGGAATAATGGTCAGACAATGAATATCATAACTGATAAATATTTAAAAACTGGCAGGGATCAAGCTAAAGAGAGGAAAATAAGAACTATTACACAGACAAGGAGATGGAAAACGTGCTGTTAACCTAGAAGGTAAAATCCATCTGAATGAAGCTTTACACACATCAGAATTTATCTGCAGGACAGGGTGCTCTAGAGACATCTTGATGTTATTTGCAACACTGAGAAAGAACAATCTTTCATAGATCTCAAGCAATTTATAAAGAAGCAGTTCTGCCCTGAGAAAAAAACTGAAAAATATCATTCATTTTTGTAACAGTCAAGGACCAGATTCACCTAACAATGTGTAAAAAGTCACCCATGCTGTATAAAGTGATTATGCTTAAAATATTTTCCTCATTAAAAATTTCCCTTTTTTATAATTAGGCTTGAGAGTAGGGGACCTTGTTTGTTTGTTTGCTTGCTTACTTGGGTATTTGGGGGGGGTTGCATTTATTTAGCAGGAAAAAGGTCTTACTTTAACATCACTTCTTCTCCGTTGGGAAATCTCTTATCCTGTTTAAAAGTGAAGATTTCAGAAACCCACCTGCAGAATTAGTAAAATAAAATGACACTGGGAATATTTTTTTTTTATTATTGCATTGTATGACTGCATTTTCTTCTAAACAGGGAGAAACAGCATAACATTAATATAATGTACTAAAATCCCCAAATGATACTTCTATACATTGGGAAATTAGAAAAGCAGAAAGCTTGCTGATGCTTGAAATGCTGCATATTCCAGTTCAAATTAAAACAGTTGAGCCCTAAAAAAAAAATCTTTAAAATATTCAGATTCATAGTGCAAGTGATGACAGATTTATACTTGCGCTTCTACACGTGTCTCCTAATGTGAGACTCAAATGATTGAGCAATCTGAGCAAAGTACACAAGATGGGCAACATAAAAAGATGTTCCCTGAAACAGACTTTATATAATCCACAGTAAAACATTATCATCGTAGTAACAATAATAAGCAGAGTCTAGCAAGCTAACTGAAGAATTTATGCTTGCAAATGTGTCCCACATGTCTAATTTTGAAGTTGTGAACACAATTGTCCTGCTTTGCCTTTTAACAGGATGAATACCTAGTTCTTTAATGCAAGGGATGCAAATGTCTGTGTGTGTTAGCTCTCTCACCTTAGTGGCAGAACACTCCATTTTGTCTCTGTCTTGTCCTGTTTATCCATTCTGACTCTTTTCAGACTATAAATCTAAAAAACTGATTTTCTAATCTGCTCATATTCCATATCAGGCTTATATATAGTGTAGGATTTGAGAAAACAGGTGGCTATAATTGCTTTGAGCAAACGGAGTTGTAACAGAAAAAGTGGCTTGTCAGAATGGAAACGGCACATTCACCACTGTAAATATGGTATAGAGAGAGAGATTTACCAGAGGAAAATATAAGACTGGCTAAACATGCTATCACTCACAGCCATTGAAATTACTCAAATCCATAAAGCAAATGATTTTAAGACATTAACATAAATGAGAATGATAGTGAGAAATGTGGGAGCGAAGTTTTTCAGATAGAAAAGGAATTAAAATTTAGTTTCCCAAATCCTAGATGGGTGCTACAAATATAAATATAGTAAACAAAACTAAACTCCTCTTTCTTGTCTGAAAGTTTAACAAAATGCTATCTATAAAATCCCCCAATATTGTTTAATTTTTAAAAGCCATCCCAGTTGGAGAAGGTTCATTGTTATAAACTCAAAAGAGAAGTTATGAAAAGAAATAGGGTTGGAAAACATCTCCTCTTCTTAATTTGTGCTACTGGCTTAGTTTAGACGGCTCCTCACTCACCATGCTGCCAGCCCTGAATCTAATTCTGCACCACATGCCCTTGTACTCTACTTAGCTATAATATTTGTGCAGGATTCTTTCATCCATCAGAGAGTTTGCAGATAATGTCAAGCCTCATAGGGATCCTTGTTGTCCTTTGGTAAATATGACTGTAGAAGTCTTGATAACCTTCAACAGTACACTGTGAGATGGGTATAAAAATATTTCATAAAGAACTGAATGAAATGCTGTTCAGTGTTGTTTCTCCATCAGGGTTTTGTGGTTGGCAGTAAGTCATAATTTGTGAGAACAAAATGCAGCTGCAGCAAATACTAAGTGTTCTGAAAAAATCATTCCAATTATATAAATTCTAAGTGTTTTTTTCTTGCCAAATATGCCACCCAGCATCATTGGCACTATTAATCGCCAGCTGAAAAAAGTTATCTCATTACTAGCACTTAAAATGGATTTCTGGATATGACTGTTTAGGTTCACTGAAAGACCTGTACTGTCCCTCCCAACCCTACTAATTCTATGATTGTAATGCTTATGCCTGACTAATGTAACATGAACTGATCAAAACTTGTTTTCTGGAGGCTGTTTCTAACAAGAACAAAACATTTTTTTACCCAGCAAACCTACAATGGTCTACTAAAGCAGAAGATTCTCTAATATGGGTGGTCCATTTTACAGGATTTCCAGCATCTAGAAAAATCTCTCTTTACTCTTTCCATTTGGAAAGTTACAAAGCCAACATAAAAGTGGCCAGGAAAGACTGGACTAACCTTTTCTAATTATGAACTAGCTGGGTCATTGGGAATGCCTGCTGGCACACATTATATTATGCAAGACAACAGTTGGATGGTAATACAACACTGGCCATAGTCAATTTTTAAACACCTGTGGATTTGCAGGAATCCCTAAGCATATGACAAAAACATACACTTTGTACCCAGACTGTGTACTATTGGAATCATGAATCATTTAGGTATCTCTGGTCTAATACTGATCATTTGGAGTTCCTGCATATTCTCAACAGGAACTACAGAGTAGCATTTTATATTTCTTCCAACAGACACCATGTGTTTCCAATAAGAGCAGCAGTCTGCAGGTGCAGTTATCTTTTGCAGTACATAAATTTTAAGGAGACTGAATTCTTTTTCTCCCTTAACAAACACCTCTGAGACTTGCCATGCAGTTGAGACCTTGCCATTGAGGTGTCACCTCTGACCTGCAGTGCAACACACTGCAGAAGAAAGCAAACTCCCTGGTCTGCACAGAACACCTGCCTAAAACATCTGCAAGCAGCCGAGTCAGCAATTTAATGAACTGGCCTCCTCACAGCCCTGTGATTGCAATCACTCTGCAAGGATTCTTAAGGAAGCCAAAACTAAAAGTGCTCAGAACAGTATGATTTATAGCACCAAAATGCTGACCTTTTGCAGACTCAGTATGATCAAGCCCTATATTTCAGTTTGATGTAGCCTGTTAAAAGCACCCGTTACATGCTAATGCTTTATGTGCTTAGTGGCTTAATTCACCTTTTTACCTATGGACTTGCACCCATTTGGAATACCCAGTGGAGGAAAAGCCCACTGTAAAATCTTTGGAAGACAACCTCTGTCCACTTGTGATAGTAATATTTCTCTCTGCTCATGCAGTGATTGAGATCCCAGGATAAAACTGTTCTTTCTTAGAGTTTGCACAATCCAGGCCACTGTAAGGATATGTAAGTTCCCATAATATCCCAACGATTTGTGTTGTCTATCAAGCTTCCTAGGAACTCCACTGTGAATAGCATCTTCAGGGTTTTTTTGGCAGGGGAAGAGTGTTGGTTTGTGGGGGAGGGGATGGTTTCTGAAAGGTAAACACTGTTCAGTGATACACATTTTGACATTTCAGAAGCATAGTCTGCTTGGGAAAGTGTTCTGCCGTGGGATCACAAAAAGCTGCTTTGATATGCTTGTGGGTCACCTCTCCCTACATACCAGGAGCTATGTGTGTGCACCATGAAGGAAATGGCACCTGTTCCACAGCCCTTTACCACCTGTCTGTGCTTTGTGACAATCTCAGCAGAGATGAGCTCAGTCAGTATAGCAATCATGCCATATTCTGAGCAGTACATCTCCTTCCAAAGTTAATAGTTCTCACTTGCTAAGGACCTGAAGTCACACTGAAATCAAGGAACAATTGTGGTAAGCAAAAAAAGACTACCCTGGATAAGGTCCAACCTTTCCTATAAACAGCATAATTAGTTTTCCACTACAAAATGTATAAAACAATTTACCGCTGAGCTTTTGCCAAATTATAAATCTTAGTTATCTAGAGCATCCTAATTGAGTCATTAGCTCTTCCCACTTATCTGATCATTGCAAGGCTTATCTTTCCTATTTAGGAACAACTTTTTCCTTTTTTCTACTGCAAAAGTGCATGATATAGTCCATCCCTTTCAGCATACTATGACTGATAAAACTCTAAAGTCCCTAGGATTTTAAAAGTGGCGAGTTTGCCCTTTGTAAGCCTTAGTGTTTGGAGGTCAGGTTCTTTATGTAATAAAAAATGCAATGTTGCAGAGCATAAACTGAATTCTCAGCCTTACTTTCTCAAATAAATGGTTTTATCTGAATCTCTTAAAAACTGGGATTTATCCAGCCTTCCTCGATGGTAACACCTGTAATGCTGATAACCTGGCCATTGCAGACAAGCCAATCTGCTGGAGAAACTGATGTTCCCTCTCTGTTAACTCTTGAAACTCATTTCAAGTAATCTCAAGCACAGGGGTGGCATAGCTCAGGTAGGAGGCTCAAGAGACAAGTTTATTTAACATATATCAATGTTGTGGTATGACAGATCACTACTTCTGCTTGCAGAAATAGTTCTCAAGATATCCCACTTAATATAATCTGAAAATTAAATGTTTGCATATTGAAAAACTCTTTAATATCAAAGGAGAAAAATCTATTTAAAAAAATGTGTTATTTACATAATCTGCAAAAGTTGTTTTCCAGCTCAGTTTTTAATGTACCATGGTTTCTTGTAAGTGTCCCTACATTTTTATTCCTATTGTTCCGTTTTAAGAATGATTCTAACTTAAATAGGAACTCCTTTACTCTGATGGAAAAGATGTGGGCATCTAGGGACATGAGAATGAACAGATTTACAGTTCCTAGTTAATTTCATTTCAGGACAGTTCTCTGTTAATGCCTCTCTTTCCCATCCCAGTATTGGGTCTGGTGAAAATGATACAAGAGTCTCTAAGAAAAAATTACAGAAAGACTGTCTTTCTCAACTGAGTCTCTAGAGTCACAGTCATTTACAAGAGTAAATAATTAAGATGCTCTGCAGGACACGTATGCAGTAATAATTACCTAAATAAACATCAAGTACTTCAAAATAGTATGACCGTCTTTCTCTAGATCCCCTAAAGGATTTCTTTTCTTCTTCTTTTGAATAGAAGAATCATCCATTCCCTAGGACTAGAATATCCTAATCCCATCGTTAGGACTCAGCCTCAGAGACCACTGCTGGCTCCTGTAGTGTTCAGCATCTCCATCAGTGATCTGAATGATGGGACAGTGTGTGCCCTCAGCAAGTTTGCAGATGATTCAAAGCTGGGAGGAGGGTTTCATACCCAGATGGCAGTGCCATCATTCAGAGGAACCTCAAAAGAATGCAGAAAGGAACAGAGAAGAATGCACCAAGTTCAGCAAAGGGAAAAGCAAATTCCTCCACCTAGAGAGAAATAAGCCCTGTACTTGTACAGGCTGACTACAAAATGGCTTGAAAGAGCCCAGACAAGGGAGGACCTTTCAGTGCAGGTCAACAATGTGTTGACCATGAATCTGTAGTGTGCTCTTGTGGCAATGAAAGCCAGTAACAGCCTAGATTGCATTAGACAAAACATTGCCAGCAGGTCCGAGAAAGTGATCCTTCTGCCTTGCTCAACACTGGTGAGACATCTGGAGTGCTAGGATCAGTTCTTGGATTCCCATAAAAAAATAGATGTAGACATGGTGGAGTGAGTGCAGCAAAAGACCACAAAGGGGATTAAATGAATAGAACATCTTATGCCTGAGGAGAGGCTGAGAGAGTTGGAGCTCTTCAGCCTGGAGAAGAAAAGGTTCAGGGAGGATGTTATCCATGAGTGTAAATATGCAATGGGGAAAATAAAGAAAAGTGAGACAGACATTTCTCAGTAATATCCACTGAGAGTACAAAGGCATGAACATGAATCTGTGAACACCAGGAAACTTCTTTTACTGTGAGGGTGATTCAGCACTCTAACAGGCTGCCCAGGGAGTTGGTGGAGTCCCTATCTTTGGAGGTACTCAAAAGCTGACTGGACACAGCACAGAGCAACCTGCTGTCATGGACTCTGCTTGAGCAGGAAAACTGCTCTAGACCCAAGAGACTAGACAATCCAAACTCATCTATTCAGCGAGATTCTGAGTAATCCTTTTTATGTTAAAATTAAATGTCAGTTCTGGGATCAGTTTTCAGATTACATGGGATGAATGGCCAAGATGGTTGATCTCAGTATACTCCTACTTCAGTATCAAAATCACGGACTCAGAAGTGTTAATAGCAATGTTATTTCTCTCTGTGCAATAAATTATCTGACTACATGAAGTATACTAAGTCAGATGGAGAATACCTCTCTGTCAGGTTGCCACTTATCCACTCAGCTTCAGGTTGTACTATAGGGAAATGGGGAAAACAGAATCTATCCTTCAGTTAAGTCAAGGCCCATATAGAACCAAAGAGAAGTTTTTGAAGGGACTTTAATCTAATAATTTTAAAAACTGAGCAAAATTAGATTTTAAGACTCATATGACCAGGAACGTAAGAACTTTTTGAGCAAGGACTGATATGATAAAGTTGTAAAGCTCTTCTTCCTCTCTAGGCAGCCAGGAGACTAATTGTCTCCTTGAACATAAACTAGGGTGGAATAACTAAGTTGGCTGTCCAAGGTGGCTCTGGATGTACATGCAAGTTTCATTTAAGCTTCCTGATCCTCAGTTATTAACAAAGTAACCCTTCTGCCCCTGCCACACCAATAAGTGAAGTGATGCTTCCTTTTCGTTATATTTTAAAAAATATATACTTGTTTATAAAAGTTCAGCACATTAAATTCTCTTTTTACTCCTTTAGAAAATGTACAAGTTAAAAGAGACATTTACTGATGGCAAAGGCTGTGCTTCATTATCCATTATTGTCACGATGAAATTAAACAAAATCCTTTCATAAGCTTCATTTCAACCAGTTTACCTTTCTCAGCTTGCAAGTTCTTCAATTTCTTAAAAATTATACTACATAAACCAGAAAGAAATAGTCATTGCAAACTAAAAGGATTTCACAGCAAAAAATACACAAATGAAAGACCATATTGTGAAAAGTGTATGAAGTAATTAGCACATTGAGTTGCTCTAAAAGCTGCTGGCACTGTTTGAAGATTAAGTCAGTCTCTGGCATTGCTGATCATTATTATTTCAGAGTTGCACTTTTAAAGGAGGGTTTTAATGAAAGGCTGTGGGATTAGTAGTTGGGGAAGAAAATGTTTGTATTATGAAGCAGATTTATAATGAAAGTCCATGTTGTTTGCAATGGCAACAAAAGCAACATAGCTCTGGTAATGCAAATTGCTAGCTTTGCTTTATGCTGAGCTTTTACCTGCAAGTATGGCTTTGTACAGCAGCCAGTTCACCTGTGAATTGGGAAAAAATTAGTCTATTTTCTTTGCAAAAGAACAGAACAAAATAATCCCAAAGCAGGTTCAACATGTAGCTCTGAGAAATTTGGCAATCTTCTCTTGAAAAGCAGTTTCAAAGGAATGTGTTGATTCCTGGAGACATGTCTCAATCCATTTCCTGATTCTCCAGTATTTTGTTGTCTCTTTGGAATTTGAATGAACTGTTGACTTTCTTGTCACTGAAAATGGAATTTCTTCCATTCTTGGTTTAGATATGTATGAAATATTTGGCAATTAGTGAGCCTGTAAAAGGTTGAGGTCTGGGTTTCCAGGTACAGATTTTATCAGGACAATAACCATTAATATTTGTGAAGCAGTTCTTGAGAACAGTGTAATCAAATCACACTCAGCAAACTTTTCCTTCTGTTTTCTCTGGGTTTTAGGTTAACATTTTATGCAGCTGTCTAAAGACAAATACATATTGAAAAAATTGATATTAAAAATAATTAAACTTGTATAAACTAGTTTCTGAATTTAGATGAGATGCATTCATTCACGAGAGATACATTGCTGTATATTCTTTGTATATTTGGAAATACCAGGGAATCCCAAACTTAAGGATAATAAGAAATTCCAGATCATCAGAAACTAGAATAAACAGAATAAACATTAGAAAAAGACGTTTGTCATTGCCTCATTCCATTTAAAAGGTTAAAGCAAAAAGTTAGCTATTGGAACATTCATATTTTCTTTACAGGAAAGCATACAGATTCCTATCAACACAAAAAATCTGTTTCTATGTGGACAGAGTTAAATGCTGATCCACTCTTGCTGTTTAAAGAATTCTCTCTTTGGTTTATTCTTCAGATTCCTATAGAGACCATTATAGTAATTTGAAATAATGACAGATCTCAATGTCACCCAATCAGATATTGCAAATGCAATGAAAACCAATTTCCTTCAGGACAAGAAACATTCATTCTGCAGGTATCTTGCAAAGAAATTATTTTCAGGATACAAAATTAAAGATGAAAACAAAGGTTATGTTTTTCTCTATTTGATATGTTGCCCTAGGCAATCCTGTGAACCTTGATAATTTTGCAATATTTCTATCACTTTGTTCTTATTCCTTTTATAAACTGGTGGAAGTATACCAATTTGGAGTAATCAGATGCTTTCTGTTAGCTTCTTTATGCTATCAGCACAAAAGAAAACATTCATTAGAGAACTTTACTTTTTCTTCAGATGAAGTTAAGCCTGAGATTTACCATTTTACAAAAAAAATCCTGTATTCTCTCCCAGAATGAGGCAACAATTTTATCTCTGAACATAAGGTGAGCAGTTCTTTAAAATTCAAATATATGTAAAGAAACACTTCATACAGATTTAAGCCATAAACAAAATTATTCTATTCATGACTTTGTATTAAATATTTATTAATATGGTTATGTATTATTAGGTACAAATCTAAGTGCTTAGAATCAAAGTAAAGATTAAATAAAAGTAATTTACTCTGTCACAGTCTCAATCTTTTATAAATACTTTCCAGGTGACAAGTATGCCTGAATCTTAAACAGGGCAAATTTGCACCATTTGGAACTACTTGGAAATCCTTTCATCATTTTCTTAAAAGAAATGTGTCCCAAATAGTTCAGCACATCATACTCTGGAAACCATTTAACTAATTTATAGAAACAAGACCACTGTTGAGAGTGTGGCCTGCATCTACCAGACATAATGATGCTGCCTTATGTTTTGTTCCTTCTGGAAACAATCAGTAACACACGTGCCAGAAATATATTTACTGCATGTTCAAAAAGTACCCAAACACCAGAGACACATGCATCTCATTGACTAGGTGGGGAGTATATATATATAAATCTACAACAACAAGGGAGAATAATATCCTGATATACATAAGATATTTCGGTGGCTGGCAGTTTCAGATAATTTTTATATCTATTGCATCATGTTTCAAAAACACCATGGAGATAAAACATGTGAGAAAGAGATGGCTGAGGTGAATTGAAAAGAGAAAGCTACAGAGAAAAAAAAGACAATTAGAAGACAAATGAAGAGTTTTCTGTGACAAATTTTCAGAGCTGCTTGAGATATCAAGCAGATATCAGTAACAAAAGATCCCATTCCTACAAGTTCTATGTAATATGCAGCCAAATTATACATGTTAGAAGTTAAAATCAGGATATGTGAGAAGCACAAACTACTTTCCTGGGACTACTCATGAGATTAAGTGTTGTACAATTTTGGGAAATTCAACAAAATCAATTCCATAACATTTTTTTCATAAATATTATTGACAAGAACTTGCTTCCTTAAAATCTCCAATAAGCATTTTAGAAAAGCAGCCACTTTTTCTACCTACTTCTAAAACTTTTCCATCTCGATTAACAGAGGGAGCTGGGGAACATTGCTGTATACAAAAGAAAAAGAATACTGTAGGCTATGTCAAATGTACCTGACTAGAAATATTTTCTTAGTGCCTTGACAATTGTTATATGTTCCTGTGGACTACAAAATGTCTTTCGCTCTTTAATTTATTCTGCCTGTGAAGAATCTCAGCTCTTGTTGGAACTGGAAGACACTTTCCCTTTGTCAGTGATGGACAGGCACAACACACTACATTATCGACAGCAGTCCCTTGTTCTCTTGTCTAGTTCACAGAGCATTTGTGGGGATACATCCTCCAGTGACAAGATTGGCAGCACAGTCTGCCTTTTAGCCCTTTGATGTAAAAAAGTACATCCTTTTAGTAACGTGATTTACTTTAGTATACATTCAGAATAAGTACGAATAGGCCAATAGTTTGAAACAGATGCAAATCAGCATGTTTGAGTCAGATTTAGCAGGTGAATTAACCAGTAAAATGTACTTTTATATTGAGGAGATAGACAGAAACCACAACTGACCAACTACAGGCAGGGAACAGAAGTTACTGTCTAAGGGGCCCACAGGTTGTCTTAGCATAACATCAATGAGGGTTCAGATTTGATCTCACCAGATGAAAGGATTAGTGCATCTGAGAAATGTCAGAGAAAACAAGATTACAGTGCATGTGATACATAAAGAACTGAGGGTTAAGTATGCAGAGGACCTCTGCCAGGTCAGTTTGCTGGATCTGCTCTTTTTCTCTGAAGACAGAATAACCTACTAGCAAATCTTCACTGAAAATGCACTAATAACTGTGTGGATTATGGTTCATCTTAGAAGTATTATAAATGTTATATTTACAGCTGCAGCTTTAAAATGTGATTAATGCAGAATTAGATGTAGGTAAGCTAACAGAGGACAGGATGGCTGTGATAAGATACGTGGACTGGGACTAGGAGTGGTTTATCCATCAGAATGATTGTAACTGGCTCCTGCTGGGACTGGAGGACACCTCCAGCTCACCTGGGCTTCTCCACTGTTGTCTGGAAAGGCTGACCTGGAACAGGGCAAAAGGAATAAAATAGGTATTTATTGAAAGGATACACCTTGGGCAGTGCAAGTGCAAGAGCCTGGCTGGGGCTACACCCAAATCAAATCCAAGATGGATCCTGGGCACGAGTTTTTGCACTTTTATGAGTTTTGGTTCATCTACATATTGGGGCCAATTGTCCAACCACAGCCCCATGCTACGAAGTCTCAGCCCCCTGGCTTGCCCCCTTTCCATCTTTGTGGTTTATGGTTTTCAGGTACCAGTTGGTTGTCCTTGATTCTCTAGCTGGGAAGGGATTGTTTTGTCCAACTCCCCTGTGAAGAGAACTTACTAACACCCAATATGAAGTTTCAGAGTTACACACTAAGCAACAGGGATTCTGAAGAATATAAAAGCTAAAACCAAAGGCATCACCACCTTTGCCAGAGCCCAGCCCCCATACCAACAGGGAAGCTGACTCAGCCATGCAGCAGAGTCCATCACAGCTCTTGTCCTCCCTGCTTCCTGCATCATCATTACTATTGCCTGGGTTTTCCCCTAGACTCTGGAATAATGAGAGGATCATGCTGTATCCCACTAGAGTGTTTTTACTATAAATGAGACTGGGGGACAAGTGACACTGCCAGAGTTGCCATGTAGAGGGGTGCTAAGGTGAGCTGGCAGGGGGACCTAAACATTGTGGTTTAACAGAACACCCTCATTCTTTCTTTTCTCCACTGCCTCTGGAGTGTAGTGTCAAGGGAAACTTATCCAAACTCTGGGCTTTGTCCCAGGCCTTGTTAGTTGGAGTGATCCTACCTAGGGTCAAAATAAACCAAGGATTAAGCAATGTGGCTGGTCAAGCATCTGGTATGCAGCTTCCTACCTGGATGTCTTTCATACCCATGGAGGCAGCATATACATCTTAATTACAAAGCAACTGAGCTTGTCTTGCCAGAGAACTTAACATGGTTTTCTTTACCTATCACAGGATCACAGAATGGTTGGGGTTGGAAGGGACCTCTGGAGGTCATCTGGTCCAGGCCCTCTGCTCAAGTAGGACCATCAGAGCTTTTCATGCAGACTGTGTGCAGACAGCTTTAAATATCTCCAAGGATGGAGATTTCACAACCTCCCCAGGCAACCTGAGCCAGTGCTTGGTCACTCTCACTGTGAAAAAGTGTTTTCTGATGTTCAGAGGGAAATACAGTTTAATAAGTTAGGGAAATGTAATGGAATACATATTTCTCTCCATTTACAAGACAGCATAAAATTCAAGTAATATCTCAATCTTGCATCCTTCTAACAGGTGCATCAGTCATTAGAAACTGTTTGACATTAAAGAGGATTTAGAGTTTAATATGCATTAGCACTTAAAACCTTATGTCAGACCAATTCTTTTCTCAGAAATATTTGTGATAACATAAGAAACAATTAATTTGCTCACCCGGAAAATCTGTTTTGGTATCATATTTTAGCTACGTACAAAAGTAAGACAGTCTTCACTTTTCAATTTACATTTATTTACATTATAATTTACATTATTCCTTTGATACTTAAAAAGAAAAATAATATTTAAAAAACAATGGCACAAATATTTAATGTTTATATTTAGCTATTATTATGCATATATAGATACACCCTTATGTTATGCATGTGTATACACACACACACATAAATATAGATAGATACAGATTAGATATAGATAGATAGATATAGATTAGATATGGATGATATCGATAGATACGGGTATAGATTAGATATAGATACACACCTGATATTTTTAGACAAAGTAAGGCTTTATTGAAAAGCAAAATTTTTCAGGGAGAATCTCTGACCGAGGTCAAGCTGATAAGGCAAAACTGACAGGTTATGAATGTCAAGACCTCTTTCAATTAACCCCACACCATGTGAATGGTATTAGGTAATTACTAGTTTAGATGTGTCAAGGGGATTAATTATGTCTCTATTTAGACGATGCATTTAGACAATGAAGCAATTGTAAGTGAAACTTACAGTATGCTACTACAGTCTATTACCTGTAACATGGTAAATACTGATACTTGAAATATTTTTAACTATGTAAATTTCAGCTTTCAGGCAATAAATTAGCATGATGACCAAAATACTGTCATCAGTCATAGGAACCTCCCTTCAAGGCTTTAAAGTTAGGGTTAAGCTTAATTAAAATACTAGCTACAGGCCTTTCTTCAAAGAGCATGGAAGACAATGATTGACAAGAATGTTAACTGATGAAAAAAATATGTGTAGACTTTAAAATTATTTACAGACAATAAACTTCAAAGAAATGTATATTATCCATGTACAAATTATAAATTTATTCAATCTAACACCATAACTAGTTTTTTATGGCTAATTTGTGTATCTTTTCAAAATCCATCAGCATCTTGGTTTTACTTAAGAGATAACACGTTCCTAATGCCAACATTTATAAGCTTTCTGAGCAAGACTACAAATATAATTTCACTGAATTAGGTCTCAGATTTGTTTTGCTCCTTTCTCTACTAATATTCATTGGTTAAAAAAAAATAATTTGTCTATGTTAAAAGCGGGGGAAAGAAACATGAGAACTGAAACTGGAAAAATGGGAATGTTTCAAAATTTTTAGCCTCTTCTTTGTTCTCATAGATTTTGGAGGCACAGTAGCTGGGTAAACACAAAAATGCAGTTGCCAAACATTTAAGGGCATGACTTTTACTACTGGCCTGGCTCGATCAGAAAATTGTACCTCTCTTAGCAACTACAGTTTAGTCCAAAAGGTTATTTTTGTTATTCCATTTTCAGTATCAAGTTATAAAATATCAAGGCTACTTAATTACTGCAACAAAATTCAACAGTCTGTATGTTCATACACACAGATTGCTGTCCTGATTTTGACAGGGAGAGAGTTCATTTCTTTCCCAGTAGCTGGTACAGGGCTGTTTTGGATTCATTAAGAGAGTAATGGCAGTAACACAGTGATGTTTTAGCTGTTTGTGAGCAATGCTTACACGAAGTCCAGGACTTTCCAGTTTCCCATGCACAGCCAATAAGCAGCTGCACAAGAAGCCAGGAGGAAGCATGGTCAGGACAGCTGACCTAGACTGCCAAAGGGATATTTCAAATCATAGAACATCATGCTCAGAGTATAAAGTGGGGGAGTTGGATGGGAGCTGCCAATCACTGCTTGAGGATGGACTGGATACTTGTCACTGAGTGGTTTATGTCATTGTGCATCACTTGTGTGTCCTGGGGGTTATCTCCCTCTCTCCCTCTCTTTTTAATTACAGTTATTCTATGTAGTAGTACTAGCAACAGCAGCAGCATTATTATTTGCTTTTACTTTGTTTCAACTATTAACCTGTTTTTATTTTGACCCACAAGTTCTATTTTCTTTTCTTCCACAATTCTCCTCCTCATCCCTTCAGTGTTGGGCATGTGGAAATGAGTTCACTTTAATGTGGCACTTAGCTGCCAGCTGGGGTTGAGCCTCTAAATTGCTATAAGCAGATCCCTTTTGTATGATGGCTTTCTCCCAGTTGTGACCTCTGAATAGCAGACTTCAGCCTCTTCAGCTGTCCCTGCCTCTGCTCAGGATAAGGAAATCTGGAGCTTTCCCAGTGAGTAAGTTCCTGTTCCAAAAGAAAGATCAGTTGTGGTGTGAGACACCAGTCAGAAATATGCTTCTATCTTTCACAGGAGAAGAGACATGAAGGAGAGCCCTGGTTACAAGGGGTACCCTACTGATGGTTGTGCGCTTTGGTAACACCAAAGGATTTATGGCCTAAGACCTGGAAAATGAAAGGTGGGAAGGGAAAATTCAGAGCAGGTGAACTGGTGGTACCTCTCGAAGAGCAGTAGTTGTAGGTACCTGGAAGAAATCTGAAATGCAAAGCTCCACTAAGTTTTGGAGCAGATCTGGCCCTCTGAGCAGCATAGGGCAGTGGGCACAGTAAGGGCTCTCCTGTAAACTGCTACTTCTTGGAAAAAGAGAATGTAGTTTTTCATCAGTTTTACTCAAGTCACTGAAGTTGCATCCATGATATTAACATCCCTTAATAGACATGTCCACAAGAAAGAGTACAGCAAGGAGGCAAAGAATATTCTTCAACTAGAGCAGACTTTATGCTTTGAATTTTTATAACACAATAAATTAGATTGAAAGACTTGACTTTTCAGAGCACAACAAAAAGTTTCTGCTTGGATTAGCTCCCATTCAGTTTCTCATCTATATGCAAACATCTAGTGCAGAAAAAAAACTAAAGCAGAACCACAAAAAGACCTCACAAAACAACTCCATCCCATTCAGATTTTTCAGGTTTCTCCTCCTGTACATCAGGAGGTCCCTCTCAATGGGAATTCAGGGAATATGTTTTGCTTAAAAAGGGGTCTCCATCTAACATTTTTGCACCTGAAAATACCAATTAATGCAAACTAAAATGTTTGCCTAAAAAAGTTTGGATTTCTATATATCTATAATAAAAACGTTTATCAAAACCAGAATAAAATTGCCAGTGAGAGGAACAAGGTGAAGGATTACATCACAGAGCAGACTTACAGCTTGGTCTTCATCATTGCAAGGAGGTATTTCAACAATAAAATTTTACTTTTTATGGGTTGGATGTCTGCTTTTCTGTGGTCAGGCTTGTTCCCATGTAGAATAAAGTATGGAAGTTCTCCAAACAATCCTTACTTTTTCTGAGTAGAGGATTTGATAGAGTGAGAGAGAAATTGTATTTTGTATTTTTTTGTATTTTTTGTATTGCATTTTGAGCTGTGCTTTACTAGCTACACTGAAGTAAAAAATAATCACTTTCCCAAAACATGTGAAGAGAAACAAAGTGGCTTATAACAATCATTG
This sequence comes from Sturnus vulgaris, assembly GCF_052056855.1. Classification (NCBI taxonomy): domain Eukaryota; kingdom Metazoa; phylum Chordata; class Aves; order Passeriformes; family Sturnidae; genus Sturnus; species Sturnus vulgaris. The sequence continues at coordinate 98,704,209 of NC_142244.1, forward strand.
CCAACGTTTTATTGCAAACACTAATGCAGCAGGATTATTGACCTCTTTTGACCTTTTGACCTTGGTTAACTACATCTTTAAAAAATACCATTTGCTCCATGCATTTTTCTCCATTAATGGCAGTAATTTTTAACCTTGTGGTATTTGTTCAGCATAGTTCAATCAGGACTAGAGAGAAAATAAATGTTGTAAGCATAGCTGGTGGCATTATGAATACTAAAATTTATCATTGAAAAACATGTTTACAGACAGTATTTTCTTTCTTTTTTTTAAATACGAAAAAATATTATTCTATCAATTTGAGAAGACAATAAAAGATTGTTATTTTTATTTTGAAATAGTCACAATTTTCACACAAATTTGTAATCAAATGTATCATTAAAGTATATAAACAATTAGCCTATATTTTTTGTTAATAACCTAAAATAAAAACAGTATGTATGTTATTATGTATGTGACCTTTAGAAACACAATCTCCTCTTTCACATAATGTCCCAGCTTCTTGCTTAGGTGTTGGCTTTAGTGACAGAAAGCACAAATTTGATGACAGAAAGAAAGGCTGAGAGCACCTAATTAATTGTAGCCATAAAAAGGATCATATTTGTCTTTGCACACAGTGCATATACTTTTATTTTAACTGAGACAGAATCAACACTTCCATGTACTTTTAGATATCAGAATTATTTTTGGAAGCAAATTTCCATTTCAAAGCTTTTCCTTTTTTCTTCTAAGAGTGTGTCACAAGGACATATTTTCCCCTGTCCAGTTCTTTACACAAACACCTACTTTATCCACATTCAATCTCACAGGGGTTTGCCCCTTTTTTCAAAGCCAAAGAAACAGTACTCCACTGCTTTGGTTGTACTGCTCCTCATAGAAATTCTTTATAATAACACAGAATATTAATCCATTCATCTGTTGCTTTACAGTCTCAGAGATAGAATATCCTGAAAGCCAGAAGTGATAGAAATAGGCAGTGCTATAGGAACATCTCCCTTCCAGTCCCACTGACTGACTGAGCTGTAAGGAGTACTGAGTCTTCCACATACAAGATTAGCTGCAGAAGATATTAAGGATATAGGCCACCAGTGTTTTGTTCTAAGAGCAGTACCAACACAAGACTCAGCTGCATTTGTTGTCAGAACCACAGATTTTCTGCTTTCATTACAGTACTGATAACATCAGAGCTACCAGCGCCTGTGAAGAGTAATATACTTAATAGTTAAAGATTTTTTTTATCTGTAGCAAATGATGTGCATGGCCCTAATGAAATGTACTGTTTTACAAATGGGAAATAAAAATCCATCACATGTTGCAGTGTGAAACAAAGTCTCAGGTAATTTGAGATTTTATGTCAATCTAATGGCACTCATGAGCTAAACAGCTATTTAACTGGGGAAAGAGTTGAAAAAAGGATAACACATCCACCTTTGCAGGTTTTTTCAATCAAAATAAAAGTGAAAAAAATGTCTTTCAGATGTAAAGCAAGATAGAAGATACTGCATACTGTGGTACCGTAACAACTGATGGACCAAAACATTCTTCAAACGAATATTTATCTACCTGATAAGATGGAAGCAGTTTTGGAAAACTATTCAGCTCTTCTATAGACTGAAGTGTTTACTCTATCATGAATTGATATTAATCAAATCACTCAGTAACTCCAAAAATTATCCTTTTTGAAAGTTGCCTTTTCAAAAAGGAAGGGGGGAAAAGGCATTGTTTTGCATTAACTATAATGCAATGTATGATTTGTCTGATGTTAATGAATTGTACTGCAATGTGATCAATCCATTTATTCCAGAAGTACTCCAAAATTCCACGTCTATTGCTTGGATTAATAAATAATTTTGTATGAAAAAAGAGGGCAAAATGGCACAAATTTGAGAAACGAAACTAATCAAAGTGGTTTCTTTTCAAATTAACTTTATTTTTCTATACCAGACTTTAAAAGACTTAACTCCCATCTACCAGGTGTGCACAGTTAATGCTGTTTAGCTTTTTAACTGAAATATCAACAAGCAAGGCATGCAACCTTAGTAATTACAAAGTACACTGAAGAAATTTCTTGTGCTGATTAATCCTGATATATTGGTATGTTGCTCTTTGAATCTAGAGGTCAGGTCTTGAAGTGTTATTCGAGTGGATTTCTTAACTATTTTTTCTGAAATACTGAAATGCAGAAATACTGAGATTTTTAAGAAAAATCTTAAGCTCCTTCAATGCCACTCAAATCATTAAATCCTAACCTCTATATGGCCCTATTTTACCAGTTTGTGAAGTGGAACCAGATACCTTCATTAGACTCTCAGCTAAGTATGCAAAACCTGAGTTTTAGCCAGTCCTCCCAGTACAGAGCACTCTTTATTTCCCAGATTATTACTTGGGAAATATTCAGAGAGAAAATGTGCCTTGCTCTCAAATCATTCCAGAAATCTTCTCTTGTATCATAAAACCCCTGGATTCCACCTCAGGTTGATGCAATTTAGAGGCTGCTTCAAGGGTTCAGGGGAGAACAATAATTTATTACTGCTTTCTTCTTTTGTTTTATTTTCTGTTTGTCCCTCCCTTGGGTTATTCAAAGCAATAATTTATAACAGAACCTGGATTAAACTACTCTGGAAAATATCCAGTTCACAAAGTGCAACAGCTATGAAATACCATCATATCATTAATGGCCAGAAATAGCTATGTTATATGTTTCTTTTGAAATAGCAGCAAGCTACATAAATGTTTCCTTACATGATTAATACATTACTCTATTATGTAATGAATGTCAGTGGTCACACTATTAGTAGTAAATGTCCTTTCAGTAACTTGTAAAAGTGGTTAAAATGTATAGAAGTTTAAGCTGTTTAACTCGTTATGTTAAAGAAATATTCTGAAATGCTACTACAGTCAATACTGTGTAATTGTAGAATGACTATTTTGTAGTTAAAATACTGGTTTTAATTTGATCAGTATTGTGAATAGGGGTCGTGTTACTGCTCAGATAGCATCTGCAGTTCTGCAAACACCTGTGTGGCTTTTTGCAACCACCTGAACACCACTTTTATGATAGCAACATTGACTTCCAGCCTCACTGGTTTGACTTAATCAATGAGCACACCTTAGCATTCAGCACACAGCTTTTGCTTAGATTTTGCTCAATAAACACTTGGCAACAACTTTAACCAGAAGGGGATGTTTCTCACTTCTACAGTTAATTTACCTGCTGAAGGTAAATCTCTTATTAGCTATGAAGAACACAGATTTAATATTCAGTCATGTGTATTTTTAAGCAAATTCAGTCAGTCTCTAATCCACCAAAATCTTACAGAATGCTTTAAGGGGGGTATTGTCACATGCCTGGAAACTTACTTTAGATAGGAATAGTTCAAAACATTTACATCAAAGCCCTAACTTTTTTGCCATTGCGGAGGTGAGTTTGGCAGACACAACAACTTCAATTCAAAGCCAAAGGCAAACAAAGGTTTATTCCATTCATGTTTTCATTCATTTCAAAAGAATGTATTGCTTTAGACTTACTTTATACTATAGATAATAGAGTCACTTCAGCAGAAGTAAGAATTCTTGAAATCATCCACAGAATTATCTTAGAAAAGACATAGAAAAATTTTGCAGTCCCCGTTTTTCTATTAAAAAGCCCTTCAGATTTTCTCTTCTACAAGGAGAGCCATGCCCTCACTGCCCTTACTTATTATGCTTAGCAGTGCTGATGGTACTAATTCTCCAAATTGTTCTGAGATGGGTGAAGGAGTTATGGAAATGGAAGGAGAAAACTGAGTGGGGACCAGGTGATTTCAAAAAGAAAGATATTTTAGTGTTTTCATGGCTCTAGACTATAGAGACTTTGTCGACTATTATAAAACTTCTATTTTTGAACCAGGCCCACCTGCAGTGACCCATATGGCCCCCATTAACATTAGTGGACTGTCAGTGTTTCTGTGTCCTCAGCTCTGTGTGAGAAAGGACAGACAAAAGAAGGGCATATTTGTTGATAGGGTTTCTTAATGTGGGAGTTGCAGTCACAAATATAAAGGAATTTAGAAAATAAGAAAAAAGAGCAGTGAAAAATAAGCTATATATAAAGAGGTATTAGAACATTTGGGGTAACATTCATTTCTTCAGGAGGAAAGGAAAATCATAGATTTAGATAGCTTTATTTTCATATGTTTTTTATACACCATTTGTAGTCACAGCTAGAATACATCCTAACAATATCAAACTCTTGTTCTGGTAGGGAAGTGACTGTTAAAAATGAAGAAGTAAGGAAAAAGAAGGAAAGGGAAAGGGAAAGGGAAAGGGAAAGGGAAAGGGAAAGGGAAAGGGAAAGGGAAAGGGAAAGGGAAAGGGAAAACCCTGTCCTGGGTTATCTTTAGCATAAAAGCCTTTGAATTTGGGGTCCCAGATTATGTGGGTGTCAGCTATGGAGAATTATAGAGCATTGCAGCTAACTTCTCAGAAAAAATCCTCTTCCAAGACCTAGCAGTTGAGAAATCTCCTTATCCAACATGTAAACAGACTTGCTGTGCAATATTTGTAGGGGGAGCAGTCCCTCCAGCTGGAATGGGACCAACATGCAGTCACTTCAAAATGCTTGGAATACTGATGTGGTAATTACTATTAATGCTAATACTACAATTTGTAAGTGAAGTCTGAGGTACCTAGAGTCATCTATGGTTGCAGAAGTCTTTTACTGGTGTGAACACTGGTGTGATACCCAAAGCTTGGTGTATGCATGGGTAATGAATCAATAAGTTTAACCAACTCAATTATTTATACCCCTACAAAAGGTAGACAGACAGATACTTTTTCTCCAACTTGAATGGAAATATCATAGGAGAGCCAAATTTTTTGTTTGTTCCATAAGCATTGAATTATCACTGGGGTTTTTCTCAAATTCCAAGGCCCTGTTTGCCCTCACTAAAGACTACTCTATTTCACACATAGGCGAATTCTCAAAGGATAAAATCTCTGCTCGTGCTTAAAGCAAAAAGGAAAAGCTTTTTCATTTGTGGTGATATAGAAGCTTAGGCCAGAGTTTTTAAGCACACAGGACAATACTCTCAGTAGTATTGTTAACCACAGAAAGTTACAACAGCAAAGAAGAGGCAACTCAGTGGGGTAATGTAAACACATGCTGGGGAAGTAAGGGATGCTTTTAAGAAATGAAGTTAATGTCTTGGGTTAATGACAATTTTCTGGAAATTCTTGGGAGGTCTAACTGTTTTCAGAGAGTTCTTTGGTTTCTCATGATTACAAAGCTTCTGAATTCCACCCCCTTCCACACACACACAAAAAGCTGGTGCCATGCACTATGTAGTTGTGTGAAGAAGTGAAGCTCTCAGTAGGAATAGCTCACAATTTTCTCTGCATTCCAGCGAAGCCAGGGTTGGAATGCCACTGAAGTCCTGGCATCTGTCTTTTTAGTAGGTGGTTGGATGGAAAAAAAGCCTTTTGGGAGGTTCTACCCAGAAGACAGCTGCAGCAACACAGGGATTATCACTGTCAGAGCTGTGCATTTGGCTCACCCCACCCATGTATGTGTGTTTACTAATGGAGTAATTAGATTACTTTTTAAAAAGTGTTCTCACTGCTTGGTTGGTTTAATAATCAAGGATCTGAAAAGCAGAGTTTTTATACTGTAGGGTTTAGATTATCTGCCTTTATGCTTGTTTTTCTTTTAGTGTTCTCCCTTCTCAATACCCTATTAATCCACTGCTGTTTGAATCCCTCGCCTCCTCTGCCCTGCTTTTGGTGCTGTTCTCCACCCATCTTTCACCACTCTTTGTTTGTTACAAATAAAACGTGATCATAGTTACACACCTGCTGTTCTCATTTCATGATAACATCAGAATACTACTTTCCCAGCAATGTGAAACCAACAGCAGTCAGAGCTTTCTGTTACATTTTTCTTCTTTTTTGCCCATCTTTTTGAATATTTGACGTTGAGTAAAAAGCAGTCTTTTACATTACCATTGTTTTGAACAAGCAACCAATTTCTTTGAAGATAAGGACAAAAAAAATCTATTCTTTGGGCATATCTTTGCTATTTTGCTCTATAATGACAATATTGACTCTTCTCATGCCATTAGATCATCTACCTTGAGGCCAGGGCAATAAAAATGCTTAATTTGCCTCTCACCTAACCTTGACATTTATTTTAAAATATGTGATGTGTTATGGGAGAAGCACATATACCATCATCACCTCCCTTCTTTTCAGATTATCTAAAATGCATCTCCCTGCTCATGCTACCTTTACCCCTCTTCTCTATTTCAGAGTTGTTTCCTCTATTTAATTCCTAACTACTGGAAGTTAATACTTTCCTTGCTTTTAGTGTTGTTTGCTCAGCTCTACTCTAATTCCTTGAATATACCCCAGGACTGTTCCCTTCATCTTGTTTGCACTGTTAACAGTGCCAGCTCTGTATTTATCGCCCTTTCTTCAACCCATTTTTCCAGTTGTTGCCATGTGTTTGCTGTTGCCATCTGCTTGCTACAATTACATCTCACTTAAAAAACTCTCTGTACACACAGAGAGTTTGGTTTGTTCGCAAGTTTATTTACTTTCAAAGAAAAAGGAAAAATTACCTGAAGTGACTGCTTCCTCTTAGTCTGCATTTTGTGGGGTGGGAAAGGTAAATTAGTCTTGCATAGAAATATAGAATCAAGTATGTTGTTGGTGCTAAACAACTTTTGCATATGTATTTATTAACTTACACAGAAATATATATTTAAGTGTAACAACCATAAAAGGTTTTCACAGTTCCTTACTTTGCTTTGAATTAGGCTTTCATGTTATCAGCTGCAGTATCTGAGTCAGAAGTTAATCTGTTGCAGCTTTGGGGTAACTGTAAAATGCCACGATTACAGGGAAAGCTATTACCATTTGCATGCCCCTCAAATCAATTAAATAAATTAAGCCAATGAAACTACAAGCTAAGTAAAATGTTATCATCGCAGCAGATTTTAGTCATGATTACATACATAAAAATCTGAAATACCACTGCTTGGACCCTGATATCACCTAATTGCCTTTGAATTTGTCTTGGCAAAACTCAAGTTGGAAATTAATTAATTCTCCTTGGAAGGAGAATTATATAATATCTTTGCAAACATGAGTGCTCTTTATAATCATTTTATGAATGGAAATTTATTCTGTTGTGCATCTGGAAGATGTGTTAGAATATAAGATGGTTGAATATGTGGTAACTTCAACACCACATACTAGAATTATTAGATTATGAAATATTTTTGAATATGCAGTCTTCAATACTGAGAGTACTTTCTATTATTGATATTGTAGTGGTAAATATGTACAAATTCTTTTGAAAAATTAAAACTCTATATGATCACACTTTTGCTCTCTATGTATTATAAATAAATATACATATCTTCAAGTCTAATATTGTATGCTTTCCATAATTTCACCTTTCCTGAAAAGTTTGACTTTTTTTTAGATGAAAATTCTGGTGTAACCTACTTTGATCCTACTCAGGGAAGAGTTTATGCCAAGAATCTGTAATGTGGAAAAAATTCAGACCTGTAAAAACATAGATAAGAAGTTAAGGCTTTGCATCATGTAGCCATTGACTATAAAGAAAAATTGGGAAATTCTGACATTATTTTTTGTTCTAACCATCTGTCAGCAAATTTCACTCTTTTTTTGTCCCATCACCTGTCTGTTTGCTCTAAATGAAGCTGAGCCATTCTGGGACACTGAGAGGACTGAAATGAAAGAACATGAAGTAGTCTAAGGTTCTTGTTTAATAAACCTTTATTAACCTCCTTTAGGTTCCTTCTCACTGTGTTGATTTCAGTCTTAGGAAAGATTTAAAAATATATTCAGAGAAGCTGCCTGCTGTGGAAAAGTTTGGTTTGTGAGGAATGTGGTGGTATGCCAGCTCTTTCAGCATGGAAAGAGAAAAACTAAGAATACTTACCAATTAAGGTAATGTAATTCAGCAAGCCAGAGCCAACTGCAAAATAGTCCTCCTAAGAGTGAAATAACATAACAGCAACATAGGAGTGCAGTCCTAGCGAGGATTTGTGAGAATCAGTTCCTATAAAACAACTTGAAAATAAAATTAATTTATGGCTGAAGACCTTCACCAAGGAAAGTAATACCTGGGAGGAAAAAAACTGCCTCACTCTTTATGGTGTGACCAGGTAGCATAAACCAGTAGAGACTAAGTAATACATTATTAAAGTCACTACTGAGCAAAAGGATAATGGAGTCTTGCAAAAATACACTTTAATTGGTAGCACCTTAGAGTCAAAATAACTACATTGATTTACAGTAGCTGAGAAGGTAGTCTTTTATCTTCAAAGAACTCCAGTTCAAGGAGTTTTGAATTATATAGAACTGAAGTAATATTATTTCCCTCAAGACAGTTTCTTACTATAGGGACGCTGCTACAGGGTGAATTTATTGATTGCATCTTTGATGCTACTGGCTAAAAGGAAATGGCACTGTATTTTCTCATTGTAAGCTCAGTGTTAAGGATTTCAACATCAGTGCTCTTGCCTTATGGAATGAAAGATGAACTTGTTAACTTGCTCTTGACCTTGAGGGACAACAGTCATAAAAAACATTGTTCCTCATATGTAGATTAATATTTCTCTTGCCTTTCTGATTTCTAATGAGAATACAAACTCTTTCCCGATCAGGTCATGGCAAGAAGGATGTTTCCTTTTTTATCTTTAGCATTCAGTTCAGCTATAGTTTTAGATGTTTAACTCAGGTATGCTTGCATTCCTCTTTGGCTGGACAGAAACAACACATTCTGTGAGAAACTCTGATATAAAATACAGTTCTATCTTAATAACATTACTGTAGGTGACAGTGAATATTATGAGCATTATTAAAGGAAAGAATATGTCTACATAGATTCTGAGATGCTGTAGTAGCTGTGAGGAGATTAATAAAACCCCTGGCATCCCAAACTTTGGACTTCCACATCAAGCAGCAGAACTGAAAGATTTGAAAATATCTGTGACATAATGCAAAAGTTAAATCAGGACTCAGAGCCAAATTTTGCAGACTAGTCACATGTCTATTAAATTTCTGAATAAACAATGCTCCTCTTGTTTTTAATTTCTTGTTTGAAACACAGCTCTACCACATAAAAAAAATAATCAATCCAAGATCGTCAAACATGCTGTGTTCTCTCTATATTGATGTTCTAACTGTTGTCTGTTCAGAGAAAACAGCTTGGGATTGTACATTTTCTTCAGACATGTATAATTTTGCGAGAACATCTACTTCTTTCTCCTCCTGAAGGTATGCAATGGGAAGGACACCAGCTGTACTATATCCATAATAGTAGGATTGGTGAAGAAACTTGGGAGGGGAATCAGTGTGCAGAAGAGAGAAAAGATGACCAGAAGGGAATCATTTATCTTGTAATACAGATTGCTTGTCCTAGCAGCAGTCTTTAGTTACCTTGTTAAACTAATCGAATTTGGATTTTTTTTTTTAATATCCAATAAAGTAAAAAATTCTAGAGTACAGTGAATATTTTTCTTTGAAATTCCCTGTCTTTACTTATTTGCTACCAAAGAAACACCTAGGAGCTTGAGATGCATTATAGGAGTTTATGTAAAAATAAATCTCCAGTCAGACAAATTTATTACCTAAATAATAACCAAGAAATTGTTGTTATCTATATTTCAGTTGGGCAAAAATCAGGAAACAGCAAAATTCAGTGATGTATTTGCCAAAGTTTATATAGAACTTTCATGTTTTGAACAAAGGTCAATTTCCTCTGTCTCTAGCCCCTAGAAAGAGGTTAGTTTTGCCTGCTAACAGGGCTGGTGTCCAGCAGCATTTCTGGTTTAATCCTCTGCAGTACTGGACTCCAGTCCTTTGACTACATCTATTTCTGTGGTGTACCCTAAAAGACACAGCACTGTACAGTCAGGTGGTTGCTGCCTTTTCTATGCAATAAGCAGCATTAAGGTAAATGTCATATACAGACCTGACAGAAATAAATTGCACCAAAGTGGTGAAGCATGGAGAATTATTTAGTAATAGTGGAAACTCCTGGTCAGTACTGACCTTTCCTCAAGTGGCAATATTTCTAGGTGATGAATAGCTGCAAACATACAGTGCATATACTCGTTACCATATCTTTGACTTTCTACAAGGCTTTTGTCTATTTAACCAATACTTTTTTCTCTTCCACTGTATTTTTCTATTAAAAGATACAAAATGAAAGCAGTCTAACTTTTTTCCAAAAGTTTTACTTAAAAGAAAATTTAAAACATTTTTTACGTAATGCAAATAATAATAATAATGTATCACCTCCTGCAACGTCAGCTTTACATTCTGAGGTGATAAACAGTTTCTAAAATACATCTGGTATCTTTCATTTCTCAGTCATAACTTTGCTTCAAAATCAGTGAAAATATACCATGAACAGCTTAGATAACATTCCTGCAAAAGTATGGTAAAAATCAGGCTAAGGCTAAGGCTAGGATTTATTAATTTATTAACAGGATTACTCATGGACATAAGAAACATGCTTAGATATTTATATATGTAAAAATTATCTTTCAATGCAATGAAAATCACAGAAGTTTTTAAGTCTTCTACTCTTGCACATCTGTTACAACAATGCAATAATGATGCAGACAAAATTAAGTTTTAAAAAAGCTACCATACACAGGACAGGTTCTTCTTCAGATCTCCATTTCATACTATGAAGCAGTTTTATGTAAGTACTCTATATTCTCTGAAGTCAAAGGAAATGTTCTTAAAAAGTAATGTGGTCCTATGATCCCTCTCAATTTTAACAGCAGTCCTCTTTAAAATAAAATACTTTATAAAAGCAATCAGAAGCAATCTTGCACTAGTAACAGTATTGTTAGAATTATATACACTGCTTCACCTATTTTCTGAGAAGTATAATAGTGTATCCAGTGTATCCAGAGCTAGGAATTCAAGTCCTAAGTAGAACAAAAATATAAGCAACTCACGTTGGAAGTCATTTAGCAGTAAGAGCTTCTGTTTCAAATAGTAATACATATTGGAAAATTGAAGAGAATCATTGATTTTAATCCTTAAAGAAGGGTTAATTCTGCTTTAGCTATACTTTTTCCCTCTGCATTTGATATTCATCCTAAAAATTTCAGTTTTTCAGAATTTGTTTTACATTGCATTCTGGTCCTTCCCATGTTAATTTCAATAGTTATCCATCACCATTTTGCATTAAATAATTGTAATCACTTCAAATTTGGCAAATTATGCTTTCCATCCTGCCATTTCCCCTTCAAGTCCTTTGTGAATCAATGAGAATAACTTTGCAGTTTCCTGAAGGATGCACTAAGATGTGGCAGAAAAGATATGCAGGCATTTATAAGAAGAAGAACCAGGAAAGCTTCTTTCAGGCAGGGCATTAATTAACCTGCTTTCACTTTTCTTTCAAAGTGAAGTAGACACAGTGATTTGCTTGAATACTGGGTTTGAGAAATGGTGCTTCACTGCCTGGGAACACCAGATGCCATAGGGGACACTCAGGCTTCAACTGGGAACTGGAACAGGTCTAGGAATGCTCTTCAAGGACACTAAATTTGAACAGTGATTCCTAAACTTTGAAAGACGCAGCACAATGACTGAATGAAGAACAATGTGTCATGGATGGGACACAGAAAGTGCATCTGTAACAATCACATAAAGCGTGTGCAACTGAGCACACAGTGCTGCTTACACTGAAAACCAAAACTGAATGAAAAATGAAAGTCACGGCTGTAACGTTACACAAAAATTAGAGATGATTAATGCAATAAAAGAGCATTTTCATCTTTTTGGAATGACAACACGTAGGAACTGGTACATGACTATTAGGGAAACAATAACTGACTGGCAAATTAAATGAGCTCAAAGCATCTCGTGACACTTCTTGGGGACTTTCTCACTGTCCATTTCACTTGTGCTGCATCTACCCAGATATCCCCCTCTTCTGAAAACAAGTCTTTCAGGAATGAAGCAGGAGCCTAGTCCTCATATATTTAATTCTGGCTGAGAATTTCTAACATTCCTTTTAGAATGTTTCATTCACATTCACATTCCTGAAAACAAAATGAATAATGCTTAGGACTGTGGTTTATTTCAGTGCCTCTTAAGCCCTGGAAACCACATAGAATCTCTTCAGGCCAGGTTCCCCAGTGCTTTATTTTCTCCACTGATCTAAAATACTTCCCAAATACTTTGAGTCCATTAGATATTCATCATCCTGCTTCTGCATTAGTCTTCTGCTTGCCTTTTCTGAGCAAACTATATCCTTCAATTATTAATGCTGTGACACATGTCAATTATCCAAGAAGTTTTTAATCAACTAAATGTCATTTACAGCAAAATGCTGTCCATGTAATAAAGCCTCTGCTTCCTCCTAGTTAATCCCTACACTATCAAATATATTTATTAACCAACCCCTCATTCTCTCTTTTTTGTCCCTTCTCTGACCTTATGGCAAATACTTTTTTTTTGCCAACATTTATAATTTTTTTAAGGGCAGAATAGTTCATACCAATCTGGTGAGTTTTGTGAACCTGTCTCAATAAATCAGTAAATTAGTGTGAGAGAGGTGCAGTTCTTCTTTGTGTCATAGGGTTTATGGAACATTATTCCATGGTCAAGGCAGCTGACATTCTGCTGGCAGCACCATCTGTTCACAGACATATTTATCTCCATGTCACATCTGTCCCTAAGACTTGACCTTTGATCAGCAGAATTAACAAAAAAGCCACCTGAGCTCTTGACCCCTTCACCTCCCCACTCCAGATCCTTACAGTAGCTTCTAATCTATGTAAACCCATTCCCAGTAGTGTCGCAAACACCCACGTGGAACACGAGCGTGGAGGAGTGTCCAGAGGGTTGGAGGAGTGTTGGCAATATTTCAGTATCAGCAAGGATTTGGGTTCCTCAGAGCAAACACGTCTCCTACAATGTCAAGTCATGTCAACAGATGGGTCCCATTGTCAGGCTCATCACCACTGCCATTGACAAATCTTATAATCTCATAACAAAAGTGGTGTTACTTGGTGCTCCTCATTCAACCTAATCCTTTAAATTCTTGACTGCATCAGAATTTCACATTCTTCTCTTCAAACCTCTCTCCCTTCATTTCTCTTACTCTTTTAAAATTATAACTTTTCTATTTACAGGGATAAAAAAGCTCAGAAATATAAATATTGTCAATAAACAAGAAGGTAAATTAAACTGAAAAAAATCCAAACAAACCAAACAAAATGAAACCTCTTATTTTCTCTTTAGAAAACTGTAGTACTTTTTAAAGCATATATGAGTTTGGTAATTCCAGTGATTATTTTACCAGTGAAAATTAAAAGTACTGTAGAATAAAAGGATGCAAACTCATCTATCCTTAGGGATAAGAGGTTGAAGAGAAGATAGACATCCTTAGTTATAATCTTCTGCTTTAGCAAAACCTCTGAATTCCTGAAATACATCCTGAAATAGATTCTTGTAAAAAGTCCAAGTTTACAGTGAAATGAACCCATACACATGGAGTGCAGTGCCATAGACAATGTCACCTTTTGGAAACATTTTAAGGGAAACCTACTATAATGTCAAATCAATCTTTTTGTGACATACAGGTTAGTTGCTGTGAAGATGCTTCTTTCTTTAATTCTGGCATAAAAAAATTGTTGGGTTGATGTATAAACAAGAAAATGAAAATTCTGAGACTGAGGTATACATGATAGCATATTTTGTAATTGGAATTTAAGAAAACATCCTGTAGCTATTAATTATATTTTGTCTTAAATGAGTAATGGAGAAACATCACTGTGCAATTCAGGCAAAATTCAAGCCATCCAATGAAAAAATAGGGGAACAGCAGTCAACAAAAAGCACAAGCAAGCTCCCTAAAGAAACAAGGAACCCATAAAAATGCTTTTTAAAGAGTGGACTTCCCATGGCAGAATTATGGCTCTTAGGGGCAAGGCAGAACACAGCAGAGAGGACAGAGGCTCAGACAATAGAAGCTGTCAACAATCCAGGATGTCCAAAGGAAAAGTGAGAAGGATTGTCTCTCAAAAAGAAACAATTTTAAAAATCACTAAATAAAGGGTAAGTGGTTCACAGAACCAAGGATCTGTTTTCAAAGTCAACAGTGATAAGCAGGTTTGGTTTGCTGGTTTCAAATCTGGCAGTGCTACCATTAAATTTAAAATGGATTTAAGGGCAGAGGTGACTATGATTTGTAAAGACACTTTGCAAGAGATGATCCCTGGAAGCAGATGGAGTGGTTACAGACAGTGCTCAGTAGCCCTGGGGACAGGAGTTGCCTTGTTTAGTGCAAAGTCCACCTCAGTGACACGGGGAAGGCGTGTGCCTTCAACAAACCCAGCATAATAGGATTCCAGACATTGAAACCCTTAACTAAATCACAGCCATTGAGGAGGAGATTAAAAGCAATTGGAAGAAGCTTGGCCTAAATCTGGCTATAATGGCCTAAAATCATGAAACAAGGGACCCTTTTTCATGCCTTTTGCTTATGCATTTTTGCCATTCTTTCTGCTCATCTGCCTAAAGAATATGCAAACACCAAAGCAGCTGGCATTACTAAACTGACAGTGTAGTGGACCTTTCAGAGCTGATGTTAGTCATCACTTAGCTAAGTCATATATACATTTCTTAACAGCATTAAAATGTGTTAACAGTAATACAATGTTAATAACTGTAGTATTCCAAAATGTCCACCCTCACTGAAACACCGCAGTTAAAGGCTTCCAAACATTTTACAGGTGGTTTTTTTTGACTCCCGTGACATATTAGGAACATATTTCACAGATTGACAGTATAGAATTTGCAGAAATGTTCTCTTCAAGTTTCTGACAGATTTTGTCACTTCATTCTTTATATATAATTTCCATAATTTCCTGATGTCTAAGTAATATCTAAAAGAAAAATAAGGTTCTTTGAATAATTTTTTTCACTCTTTACCTCATTAAAATATTTTTTCCCTTTAGATCACTTTACTATAAGTTTCTTCCCACAATGACTTAAGAAATTATGTTAAGCTATGGATCAGTTCATTTAAGAGAAAGCTAAGTATTCCATGGGAATATATACTTATTCCATATGTAAACCATGGGAGAGTTTACTAGAATAAGGATAGCAGCTTGACAGAGAGAAGCAGGTTTCTTTGTTCTTTACAGAGTGCAGTCCCATGTCAGTGGCACAATTACTGTATTTGTGGGCAGCCTGACTATACCATGAGCAGTCCAAATGCACAGCAGAGATGTGCAGGGAGAACAAAATCCACACCTGTCTTACTTTAGTCCCATTTAGTACCCCAGCCATGGTGATCTGCACTGAGGTCCCAGAGTTGCAGGTCTGCATCTGCAGATGTCTGGGCTAATGGCAAACAGAGGGATTTCAATGAATGTCCCACAAACCAAAGTTCCACGGCAGAAGCTCTGCACGGATTCCAACGAGATGGGATTTGTGCCAGTCTGCTTTGCATCGTGCTCACCTTCCCTGTCACCCAGTCTCCTCACAGAGACAGTGCAGTGGGTGTGAGGGGCTCCTCTCTGCCCCTGCTGTGGACATTCTCTGCTTCAACATCTCCCTGTGACCAGGATGGCTTCTACCACGTTTGCTCCTTTTGCCAAGGCTGTGCTCATGCAGTCGTCACACCTCTCCCAGCTTGGGCTAGTGGGCACCTCTGTGCTGAGTCTTTCTTCCTTCTCACTCTATAGCTCTGCAGTGGGACAAGTGGCCTTTCCACAGCACTTTCACTGAAGGCACTCCTTTCTTTCTGCTCCCAGACAGCCACCCCCCGTTTCCCCCAAACTTGGGGACACCTGTGGCATAAGCAGAGCCAGCTGGGTGCCCAGCACACTCTGCCACAGCCACAGCAACCTGACCCACTCACCTCAGCTGAGCTGTGCAGAGCCCTTGGTGGTCTCCCCAGAAGCTCATACCCTGCTAAGGGCAATGTGCCACCTGACCAAGGAGTACAAACAATTTTCCTCGCTGTAGTTCCTCAAACAAACAATGTTAGACATGCAAAAGAGGCAACACAAATGGGCCATTGCCATCATCAGTTTAATACTGAAAAAAATCCTTGGATGTTAATATGGTCAAATACCACATTAATCCTAACTCACATAGTTTTGCAAATTAAGAAACCAGTAAATTCTCTAGAGATATGGCTGATCAAGTTCTCATTTCTCAAGACTTGAGAGACAACTAATATCTGACAAAATAAAAATACATTGAGAAGGTGCAGGTTTCATTTTCTTTTAGTTTTGCATTCTCAGGGGCAGTGTGCAAACGGTTTAATCACAAACCTTCTGAGAATAAAAGAATGTATAAGCTTTTGCTTTAAAATAATATTTTTCAATTTCTTTGTAATTTGGCAGGCCCATAACATAGTTGAAGTTGTTTATGCCACTTGTTTTTTTATTATTTTTCCATACAATTTCCTTGATATTTCAGATGTCACTGCTGTTACTGTTGTTTCACAAGTAATTAATAAGAGAGGATGCAGAATATCCATTCTTCATTATCTCCAAAACATGAAAGGATAAGGCTCTGAGCAACCCCTCATCTGTGACAGAGATGTTCTAGAGATTTTGAGGTTAGCTGAGATAAAAGAACAAGTCTCCTAGATAAAGTCTGGAGTTAAGGAAAACACTGATTATGTTGTTTGACTCATAGTTTCCCAACGACTGTATATAAAATTCTGAAATAAAAGTTGTTCTTTGTTCCACATATTTTATAAAGTTACTAACAAATGTTACAAAATCACCTATAAAATAAATTTGGGATCACCTTAGGATTTTATCAAAGTTTTGCAGATGAACTGGGATCCATTTTTACTCAGTGTGACATATTTAGTTAAACTCAACATAAATTATTCGTAATGGCATTTATCAATGCAAATATGAGTTATATCTATCTATTTAATATGCAATTTTGTGTGCTCACCACAATTTATTGTGGCCAGCATGGCTGATGTGTATAAAGACAGGTTTTCTGTTCTACAAAACTATACTGTATTGTTAATAATTTAAATTATATACAGCTACAAATATTCTTTATATCAAAAAAACAACTATTACTTTGCTGACAAGGAACCTTTTACTGAAATCTGTTCTAAATATATATTATCTTAATGATTTCTTTTCTATTGGAAAGGTATCATAAACCTAAATCTTCACAGCATTAAGCAGTGATGAGAAACAAGCTCTCAGTGTGTCATGTACAACCAAGCACAGTAACAGAGACAAGTCTTTCACAACAAAAGTAATGCACACAGATCCACTACGAAGCAAAACTAAAACCCCCTTCAAGTTCAGTTCTTAGAAGACAAGAGAAATTAACACCATCTTCAGACAAATACAAAAATACAGGGTTCATTCACTGGTGTAAATCTAGTGTAAGCTTCTGGTGACCCAGCCATTCATGAAGCACTTTCACCAATTAAATGCTATCCTTCAAGACAATCTACTTTGTCTACAGTGTAACTCAATAAACACCAAGCAAAAAATAACAGTTGTCCATAACTGCTCTGAGAGGACAACTAGCACTCACCAGTTTATTTCTTTCTTGTAAATTCCTGTTTTATGGTTACAGTCTAGCAGATCTTGGCTTGCAGGCACGTTCACTGAAAGTCTGAAATATTTATATTGCAAGCAAGTATTGCAGCACACCTCAGCAAAGAAATCTAAAATATTATTTTGAACATTTGCAGATGACTACAAATACTGCAATACTAGAAATTGGATGTTGGCAAAGCAATTGATACATCAGGTGAGCAGATTGTTTTTGTGCCACCCCCTCTACCTTTCACTTACATAAAATGACAGCATGGAAATTCCAGCTTATCACTCTGCATCTACCATTTAATCAGGCAACATCTTCTAAATAAAATGTAAAAAAATGATAAAGATGTTGACTAATCATTAATAATCAGCAAACCCAGAGTTACTGTCAAAGACTGAAAATTTTGAACCTATTACACACATACTAATACTCAACAGCTTGTGCAAAAGATAAGCAAGCTCTATTTGCTGTACATTTGCACACAAATATAAATGGATATTTGTGTGCAGCATATTTGCCTAACTCTCCTGAAAAAATGACAGTCCACTGTTTCCAAAGCTGATTTTCCATTGAGAAGAGACAGACCTGCTGAATGCAGCTCATGATTAAGTAACATGAATAAATCACCAGCACATGTAAGGAACTGGGTACAGAAGGCAATCATAAATTCTTTAGTTTCTGTGCCTCACAGCACTCCCAGTAAATGCTCCTAGCAAGGCGTGTATTAAATATTCATCCATGCTCCTGCAGCACCTTGAGCAGAAGCAGGCAGGAAATGAAGCACAATGCAGAGGGGACACAGCAATTGGCTCCCTGCACACGGGCTCTGTTCCAAAGCTCACATTGTCACCGCTCTCCCAGGTGCTGCAGGGCCACCATGGAGCTGGCAGCCACTGCCGTGGCCCAAGCCCTTCCCCAGGGAGGCTGGCATGGATTCACACACTGACAATGCCACACCCGTAAGCAGAAAACACAAATGGACAGGGTGGGTTCGTTTCGTACTGGAACAAGCTTTCATTGTATTCATTTTTTCATGAAATGGAATCTTTTGAGTGCATTCTGGTTATAGGTGCACAAAAGGCAGGTTGTACAGAAGCATAATTGGCAAAACCCACCCCCAAAATGATAAATACTGTTCAATAGAAAGCAAATTTGCTTTATTTCATATGCTTTATTTAACTGTGTCCTTTAATCCAAAGTAGAATAAAACATTTATTTGAAAATATGGCAAGAAAAAAGGAATGTCTATTCTGAATTATAGTGTATAGAACACTTCAACCATTTATTTTGACAACTTACCCATTCACCTCTTCAGGTGATATATCATTCTTATCTGGGTTTACTGAACCACAACAGCAAATATAGAAATAGTCCAACTTGCAGAGAAATTTAACAATCGGGATGTTTCTAAATACTATTTATTTATGTAAAAAGAAAACCAAAACCAGAAATGTAAGCAGGTATTCTAATGAGATACAAATATCAGGAAATTTTGGAGTTTTTGATCAAGTTAACAAAAAATAAATGTTTACTAGGTAAGTCAAGAGTTACCCAAAGGTGCATCTCCAAACTAAGGATATTGCACCTGAGAATAATAGTTCATCTATGAGAATTTTAAACAATTAAATATTTGTACTAAGACAGATATTTGTATTTGTTAAAAATACAGAATTTAAACCATGAGATACTGCACTTTAGAACCGAAAATACTCCAAATCTAGTGCATACACAGACTCACCATGAGTTTCAGTCATTAAAATCTTGGCTCGCAAGATCAGGCCACTGGCAGCGATCCAGCAACTTAATTAATTTAAGTTAGCATAACAAAAGAATCAACAAATCTTCACTGTGAACTATCCAGTTAGAATAGAGAAAGGGCAAACTCTTATGCCTGACTTTTTACTTCCAGTATTGGTTTGCAATGTAAATGACTCATATGATATTTTAATCTTATTTTCAGATTGTTTTGATGACTACTTAAAGAAAACAAAATGCTGTAGTAAAGAGAAGATAAAATGGTCTGACTTCATACACAATGTGATTTAGATGAAGCAGAAGTACTTGGTGTGACACTGATTTTTTCTTAGATGGCTCTATCTCTTCAACTCAAGAAAAGCAAAATTCTAAATTCTGTATGGAGGAGATAATGTAGCAATATTTCAACGTAGGATAGTTTATTACATAAACAGTATGTACAAATTCTAAACATGAAAATAGTGAGTAAAAGAAATCAGACCCTATTTACATTTATATTTTTTTACAAAATGTTTTTACAAGAAGTGTATATTTTTTCTCTAAATAACAGGACAAACACATAATACCAATCTTTCTGTATTACATACATAAATAAATATTGACTTTAAATGACTGTTATAGGAACATAATTTCTACAGCCAATTTGGGTAACAAAGAAGCATTTGTTACCTCTACTACAATATAATTAAGTAAAAAGGAAAAATTTTACATATAGACCTCTGTTAATTACTTTGTAAGTTGTACCTTACTAATATATCAGTAGAGGTAATATAGTCGTTACATTTCATGCCCACAACTGAACAATGAGTTTTGGCATGCAAACCCACATATAATCATCAACATCTGCAGGTATCCATTTACATTTTTTTAAATAAAGGGTTTTCTTAATCATTGAAAACTACATGCAACAGCTTATTAGTAGCATATTCCTGGTTAAAATGCACAAGTTTGCATAACATTGTTTTTAGTAACTGATTTTCACAGGTACCGATCAAAAGGGTAGGAACATACTTGGCACATAGTATAAGAAAATGAATTAATTAATAAATAAGTCAATATCACTATGACATTTACATATACACAAAAATAAAAATTTTTATGGTGTTTTACAGAATTTAGAACTGTCTGGTTCCCCCACTTTGTTTGACAGGGCCCTGATTTAAGACATTATTCAAACAATCTCTGACATCTATGCTTGCTTGATTTGAAGCACCACTAAAGCTCATTCTTAACTGCACAGGTTTACTTCCATCCCACTGACTTCCTTTTTGTCAACCTTCCTGAATCAGGACCTGCTTATTGGAAACTCTCTCTGACTCCAGCTGGGAGCATGAAGATGAAAATATTGTGAAATAAACTCACTCACTATTAAGATTTCTATACAGTTCTGCTAATACCAATTAGCAGAATAGCCAAATTCCTATTCACATTGGCAATGACTTTGTGTGTGACCAAGCCAAGTATCAGTGTCAGCATTGCCACACCATGTCCTTAGCTCTTTCTGAAGCCACTAAGTTGAGGATGTTCAATGTTTAAAAAATCAGACTTATTTATTGTCTGTGTGCTATATTGTTAATGAATATTCAAGTTGGCACACATGGATGATACAGCACAAGTTCTATCTTATTTTCTCCTGTTCTATAAACAATTCAAAAATGGTCAAAAAAAGATATAATGAGAACAAACCAGTTTCTTCTTATATAAAAATCACCAACGAACAAAAAAAATCCACTTCACAAAGCAGTTAGCAAAAATAGCATAATCTTATAATTCTCCTTTAAGAAATAAACAAAATGCATCCTGAATTCAACTGACAAATCCATCAGAATCGTACACAGTAAATAATACATTAGTGTAAAGGTGCAGAGTATCTTAAAACATACTAATATCTCTAAGATCATCCCAATATTAACTCTGAATTACACAACATAATGAGAGAAATCTTTAACTAGGGAATTAAGTAGCAAATTGCAACTCTATTGCTGAATTAAATGTTTAATGTGGCTTAGTCTAGTAAATTAGGACAATACCCTGTGTGATTCAGCAAAGCTTTAGAATTAGGCACTAAACACTTCAAATCTGTACTGCTAAATTTAAAAAAAATCACAAAATCACTCACAGCTGGGAATTTAACATCCATGCATCAGCTTTGTTGACTTTGTATTTTTCATTTCCGGAGGGTGACTCGAAAGGTGAGTTGATAAGATCATTTGTAGAAGGAAAAAATAATTTACATCTTAGTGGACTCTATTAATACACTTGATCAATAGATTTCTGCTTTATCAACTTTTGGTTTTGATCAATCTAGTTCTGAAGGGAAAACCTCTCAGTGTTCTTCAAAAGTACCTTGTTACTTAGAACAGAAGAACGCTTCAGAGAGAATCAGCAAACAGTAAGCATTTTGATTCTTCTCAGGAGGGTGATTCTATGAGGATGCAGGGCTCCTGACTTCCTGCTTAACTCCAATGAATTGGCATCACTGTAATGTTTTGAGGAACATTAGTCTGATGTGATGATTCAAGGAGCAATGGAAACTGTGCCAAAGAATTCAGGAGCACTTTGAACATCTTGAACATTAAGAGCTGATTATGGGTATTTGTATGGATGTTTATTGGCAGATACTTTCCACCCTCTCAATAATAAATCCAAGCAGTTTCTGTTTACTATTGAGACATGTGTCTCTGTGTAACAAATTATTCTAGACAGTTTATATTGCACAACAAGGCAATACGAATTCCCTTATGGTTAAAAAGGGCACCCTTCTGTCTAAATTTGAAAAATGAATTCAAATAAACTATAAGCCAATGTTTTCCAGATGCCAGAATATTGTCACATAATTCTTTCTGTAAGCAGAACAGCAAAATAGAGCCAATACATCTATCCTTCTGTTCTAAAGATCCACAGGGAAAAGAAATATGTGCATCACAATTCAAAGCCAAAATGCAGCTATACAGCTACTTGAATAATAAATGTGCCTCAGAATTTCAGTTTCTAAAACTTTAATGTTAACTATTCAAATTTTTAACACGAAAATTGGTGTTTCTATTCAAGATAATATTATACCTTGAAATATTACGTATCAAAAAATTGTAACCAAGATTTTAAAAGTTATTCTTCTATGACCTATCAATTAATTCCATTCATTGCCATCGATTTTAAACAATTCTATTCATTTCCATTTGTTTCTCTACAGTGGTATTTCTACCCTGTATATCCTTTAACTATTTACTACATTAATAGAAGAGCTACATGATAGAACATTATCACTGTAGACCAGATGGGTAATATGTATGTATCATCATCCTCCTCCATGGTGATACTGCAATTATTAAAAGCTGGGTATTTCAGGGTTTCTGCTACTGGTATTTATTTTACTTATGTCCTTATTTCAGACAAATGGAGATATCCTTTAATAGCACAATACACTAGGGCTTAAATTGGTGACAGGCAGGACTTTAAGTAAAATAGATAATTTGAATCCACTGATGAGAACATGGCCTCTTTCAAAGGTATGTATATATCACAGGACCTTGCAAATAGTAATATAGAATTCAGTAAGAGAAAAAGCTGTATACACTGCATCGTTTCAACCTACTTTAAACACAGAATACGAAAATATTATAAGGAACAATATAATGAACATTTTCTCACAGGTGTTAAGTTGGATGCAATCTTC
The DNA here is from genome assembly GCF_052056855.1 of Sturnus vulgaris. Classification (NCBI taxonomy): domain Eukaryota; kingdom Metazoa; phylum Chordata; class Aves; order Passeriformes; family Sturnidae; genus Sturnus; species Sturnus vulgaris. The sequence continues at coordinate 98,727,223 of NC_142244.1, forward strand.
AGTTTGTTGAATAGTGCTGGTACTGAAATGATACTTGCTGTATGATTCATCTTGGTGATGGTGCAAACATTATTCTTCATGGCTAAACTACAGAGAAATAGATACAGATCGTACAGGATGGTAACTTCCATTGGAAAGCTGGGTTCACTGCTCCAACAGATGTGCTGTTACCCAGCCCTCATTTGGAAGCTCAGTTTTTTCCCTCAGTTATTTGTATAATCATCTGAAACAGTCTAGTATTTCTCTGGGGATGGCTTGTAGTGATGTGGATGATGTTGCTTCAGATGAGGTCCTAAATAAAAGAACAGGAAATTATGCATATATCAAACCCTGGATATGTTATGCCAACATTTATCCATACTGAAAAGGCTTTGTGAGACTTTCAGCTCTAAATCCTTCAGCTTATTAGTGCTGAGTCTGTGCTGACAACTATGTGCATTTTCAGTTCAGGCAACTTTAGTGGGCCCGTGAAAGACTCACTGAATTTACTAAATTAACAAAATTTGTCAAGCAGACAAATTTTGAACTAACTGTATTTTTTATTTGGCTTTGCAAATACTGAGCTGCATTTTTCAGAAACACATGAAGCACTGGAAATGGCCATTAAAAGGTTTGCATTGCTTAAGAAATATATTTAAGCCCTAGCCATGCTGGACCCATGCTGGACTGAGAGAACCCAGAAAAATTTAATCTTGAAAGCTTCGTAATCCTCCAAGCTGCACCTGGAGCACAGACCAAGTGCTACAGGCATAAGCCAAAGAGCTGTGGCTGCAACAAATGGCAAATATTAGACCACAGGAACTGAGTGAGAAAAAGACTGGGTTTGCTACCACTGTTCCTGATGGACAGTTATGGGGGAAAAAAGCCAGTATTTTCACACATCTAAAGTTTATAGAATGCTACTGGAATCAGCTAAAACTCTAAGGCTTGAAAAAGGCTTCCAGTCTTTACAGGTGGAAGACTGAAATTTTGCAACGTGTCACCAGCAGACGTGTGAACAGTGCAGTGCTTACTGTGGGGTGCAAATGGAGGAAGGTCAGGCGTCCGGAAGGATTTGATCGTGGCTGGCCCTTCCCCTCCAGTGGTCAGCACTTGAACTTCCAGGCGGTACAGCATGGAGGGCCTCAGGTTGGGCACAGTGAGTATGTAATGATCCTAAAAAGAAATAAATCACTTCTCAGACCATCGGAAAATAAAACATAGCTGCTCTACTCACACACATCAGTCAGTGGTTTAAACAGGTTCTATCACTGTCAGCAGCTACAAATTATTTTCATATCATTCCGTTAAAAGAATTTAAGGTATGCATGAATTTGTTGAGTGAGTGTGTTTTGAATTTGAATTTGATTTTGGATTTTCTTGCCATTCCCTTTGAACAGACACATTTTTAACCATAATACTATGGTTTCATGTGTACAAGGTTCAAGCTGTTAGAGACTTTTATAGCAAGTGTGCTGGTCACTTTAGTGATGTGCTCATTGCTAAAAAATGAATTAAAATGTATTTTCCTAACCATCCTTTTTAACAAACACGTTCATTACATAAACTTGTTTTTATTTTGGATTTGCATTTGAATTCTACTAATTGTAAATTTAAGTAGTGGCTGGCCTGGGGACACTTCTGCAGCAAGTGAAAAGAAAAGGGTGTCCACACTAATTTCAGATTTGTCCAGTTACACCATAAGAATTTGTCTTCTGTTCTTAAGGTCATTTATGGTGTGATGGACTCACTTTTCACTGTTCCATACCTTTTGTGGTCACTTAGACATGTGCTGAATAATTTCAAAGGAATTTTATAGAAACTTCCAGATGGGAATACATTTGGCTAAAGACAGACAGATATTAAGGAATCAGAAGTCATTCATCTAAATCAAAATCAAAACTATAAACCAAAGCATCATCTGCATTAAGTTGGAACAAATCACTCATTTATTCCAAGCTGTAAGCCCCAGTCCCAGGAAGGGGCCAGCTGGATCACTGATGCTGGACAGTGTGGGCAACAGGGTGTTCCTGCCACCAGCCAGGCTGGTCTGGCCAGGAATCCACAGGACAAGTTATGCTGGTTGGCACTGTACCTGCCCCATTGGGACAGCCAGAGCACATTGTGGGAATAACTTTGGTTACTCCTGTGGGATGATTTGCTGCTACTCCCTGAGCAGACAGTAAAGAGGAAAAGAGAGAAAAAGTAGGGAGAAACGTGTTGTTTTCTGGCTGAAGCTGTTCTATCTCATATAAAATCCTGCTTGGGTAGGGCAGAGATAGGAGTGCATACATTGCACTTGTACACTCACTCTGCTCATTCAGGTGCTCCTGCAATAGTTGGGCCCCGTGCATTTCAGCCCTGGTTGTGTAAAATACCGTATTTTTAGTCAGAGTGAATGGTCCTTGGCATAAAGTACTCTAAATTTTGGTGGTTTCTGAGAGATAGCAGATACTGTTTAAACTCAAATCAGAGTCTTCTGCAAGTTAAGTTAGGTGCTATAAATAGACAGATATAAACAGGGATAGATAATTAAAGACATCTCCAGGCTCTATAGTTTAAAATGTTCCATGATTCATCAAGAATAGTAGCTATGCTTTGTACCTCCATCAAGTAGGAAACATTAAGCACTTCCTGCTCCAACTTACCTGCAGAACCAGTGTTTGACATCTGCATCACCACTAAACATCACAAATGAGCCACAGACACACAAACTTAGGGAACCACTGGCAGAGGAGGGTAACAAATGACTTACTGCTGGCAGTATCTGTGACTGCGAGATGATGCTGTTGGGTAAACTGTTCTGCCGGCTCTCTGTGGTCACTTCTGCCCAAGTGACCTGAAACCCTGTCATGGGCTGGTGAAGATCTGCCTTGGATATCTTCCAGCTAAAATGACCAGTGATGTTACCTTCCTGAACAATGAAAGATGCAGACAGATTCTCGGGTTTGGCCAACACTTTGGGTACGACTGGCACTATAAATTTGGAAAGAAAAAAAAATAATAAAAAGATAAGCTAAACTTTTAGAGATAATCTTCAATAATACTCATTTAATTTCACAAATCAAGGTCAGGCAGAGCTGTGTTTCTGGTGTTACACAGTATCCAGTCAGCTTTCTACCACCACATTTTCAAGTGTTAACGAAAAACCTACGTTTGATATATTCCACTGACATTTTGGGCCAAACTCAAACTTCAGATTAAATGCTCTCAGCTGCAGGTACAGAAAAGAAAGCTATGGTATGTGAAGACCTAAGTGCCACATTCACAGGGAGCCACTCTCCTCCTCATATTTCAGAACACCTGAACTCAGACTGGAAGTTTTGGGACCACAAGAAAATGCACAGGGTAGCACAGAACTCCATAATTCAGCCAAAAAGTAAAATTCATGCACTAAAACTGTAGTACAACTTAAAGGGCTTCCCTCTAACCAGACAGAGAGGTATCCACATTTGGCAGTGCAAAGCCATGGCTGACCTGACCAAGTACCCGTGACCACAGAGGTCCTCTCCAACCAGTATCTCCGTAATTCTACAACTTCCATAACCCTCTAGTTACACATTGTGACAATACTGTAAAAGATATAAGGGCCTGTATTTCTGATTTGAGAGCAGAATTAACCTAAAAAAAATCAAATTGAAAAAGCAGCTTTCACCTGCAGATGGGTCATGCTACCATAATCATGTTTACAGTTATCATCCATCATTATAATAAATACAATTGGGAAACTGTTCTTATTTACAAAAAAAAAAATCTCCAACAATGCCATTGCAAATATTATTGTATGTCCACTATGATTAAACTTAATTGACAAAACAGTAATAATATACTAGCCAAAATCGTTACTGCTGTGTATTTCTGCTGATTTTCTCATAAGCATTACTGATTTTTTTATTTGTTTTGAATATCTCATTTCCTGTTCTAGGACCGCTTTTAAAGACTCTCTTTTGGCGACTATAAATGCTTTTGGAATTATTTGGTAGTTCTCCAGATCGTGCCTTACCTCCTTCAGCAGGACAATTAATGTGCTTGTGTTTTTTTTCTTTAAATGCAGAGCAAGGTGGGGTAACAAAGAACGTACTCTCAGCCTTAAAACGACCTTTAGATTTTGCAGGCAGAACAGTTACTTTGTATTTGCATGAAAATGACAAGTCCTTCAGAATAATGTAGTTTTCCTACAATAAGAAAAACAAAAGATCACATGCTGCAAACGGAGCCCAAGGAAAAAAAAAATACGAACAAATTGAAAAATAACTTAGGCAAAAGATGAAAAGTTTTCTCAAAAAAAAAATCTTCCTGGATTTCTAACACATGCCAATGTGGTTTTAACTCAGAGAAGAAAGCGCAAGTATTGCCAACGTTATGATTATTTTCAGTAGTAAAATATATTAGCATGGTATTTGAATATGTCCTTCAATTCTACACAGTTCCTTCGACACTGCATCAAAGCAACTGACTTTTAATATTTAGAACAGTCTCTGTGAATGATGGCAGTGGGGGTAGCAATGTGAGGATATAAATGCTAATTGAATTAAATAAATGTAAGAAAGCTGAGTTAAGCTGCTGTAAATGACAGGCTTCATCTATGTTTAACTTTTTAAAAGCACATTTAAAGTTCAGCATGGCATTATGGATGCATATTTTTCCACTTCAGTACATTAAGTACTTCTATATTCTTATCAGGAAGAAAAACTCCACAGCTAATTACAAAGCACAAGTTTCTATTTAGGACAATGGGTGGAGAAGTAAACTATACAAAGTGTAAGTGTCCAGCATAATTCTTACTGCTCTCTGAAGTACTTTTGAAAATTACAGTCTGAAACCTTTAGCACAAATTATATATGAAAAAGAATGGTTGGTTGGTTGGTTGGTTGTTTTTTATTCCAGAAAAATCTCTAGTACTATGTTACTGACTAAGGTCAAAAGTCTTTCACTATCTTTTAGATCTTTAATCACTACCTTTTAGATCTTTAATTCCCTTCAGAATCACTAATTTCCCATGTTCTTCTGCATAACTCCCTCTTTTTTCTCATTGCAAATTAGTCTACCCTTCACTTGGAAGGTCATTTTCAATGGGACATATGGATTGGGCTGAGACTGGACTCCCAGCCTCCACCTGCTGGGAGAGTGGTCCAACAGGTTTGATGTCTCCTTAAATTGTGACAGGACTATTTTTATTTATCGTGACAGATTGGATGAACCACTACAAAATAAGTGGAAATAAGGAAAAAAGGAAATAAGTTCAATAATCCCACAATGCATTTGGACAGATGTCCAAACAGTCTTTCCTGACCTCTAGTGGAAATAAACTTCCCAAATGTTAAGTTTCTCCTATCTCCAATGTGCATATATTGAAATATTGCAAACGATCGTATTATTATGTCAAAATAATTTTTAAAGCCACCTCTAATATGTGCTTTGCTGACCCCATGAAGCAGTAAATCTTACAAGCTAGCACCATACTGTGTGAGAAATTATGTGTTTTGATTTACTCTTCTACATGCCACTAACTCTCCTGAATTGATGGGGTAGTACAGATCAGGGTAAGAAGGAAAGGTGAATTGTGATTTTGTCCATTCTGCATAACACACTAAATCAATTCTGATGCACCAATCACATCACTCTGCTGTTCAAATAATGTGTTATAGAGACAGATGACATTAGATTGCCAACAAACTGAGTATAAGTACTGCAATATATACATCTGGGCTGACATGTAGTTACATGGAGCTTTTCTCCCCATCTGATATCTGTCTGACTTCCAGATTTTCCAGATGTAATATCTAGTATTTGTTACCTACAGTCCTTCTTTTCTTATCTATTATTTTCCTCAGGGAGAATAATCACCTGAAACTCACTCGAATGTCTAAAAGAAAGCCTGGCTTATTAATTAATATTATTACTGTTCAGTATTTGCACTATGCTAAAGTCCTACATTATTAATTGCAGATAAAGCCCCATGTTCTATATGCTGTAGGGATAATGTAAGTACTTAGTTAAGAAGTTTGTCTAGTCTCATTTTCTGAATAACAACAAAAACAAATAAAACATTTTAGCCTAGTGTTTATTTAGGAAATCCAAGCAACCCAAAACCAGTCCAGGTATATAATTTTTATCTTTTGCCAAAGAAGAACATAAAAAAGAAAGCGTTTTTACTAATCTATGAAACAGAGTATAACACATACTGTATTAGGTTACAGAACCATCCTTTCTCTTGCTGCCTAGGAACTACTCAGAGTCAAGCAGGGGGCTGAAGGGAGACTTACATAAGTCAGCTCTGTGACTTTCCTATGTCCTTTGGTGTCATTGTGTGCACAGGACTCCAGTAACCAGTGGACTTGGAATTGATTCATGCTGATATCTAAATGATAAAAAAGAGAGGAAAAGACATATATTATAAGTATGTTTTCACCAAAAGACATATGTTTTAACCATTGCAACTCTTCTCTGGAAAAAAAACAGAAGGGCTTTTAAGTATTGTAGAGTTGGTAATTCCTCACGAAACCATCTTTAATATAATGGAGAAAACATCATACACCAATATAATTTAAACCTTGTATCAGCTAAAGGAGATAAAATAGTGAAATTTCATTTTCAGATATGTTACCATATACCGCATACATTAAATATATATATATATATTCAAATTCAGAATTTAAAAAATAATTTCAATGCTGCTACTTCTAATCATCCTGCAAATAATGGGACTGACTTGGTGTCATCTGCCTGACTGTTCACACTGTTAGAGCATTGCAATATTGCTGCCTGGCACTGCTTGAGAAATCTGTGCCTGAAGATATGTGAAAATGCCTGTAAATCCCCAAGCTTTCTTCTTTCAGGATATGCCATAAAACCTGTTCAGTATCTGTCCAAATAAAATTCTAGTCTTGACTCTTATGAGTAATACTGAAGGCTTAAGTTTACTCCCATTTAAATCAATGACAAAACTTGCTGCAGTATCAACAATATAAGCTTTCAACTTATTTCCAGCTCTTCTAGCTTTTTGTCCAATAATGCTTGAAGAAGAAAGCAAAACAAAGAGCAAAAAAGAATTGACAAAAGAAGGAAAACTCATTAGGTAGTGCAAGTAGCTTCTGACAGTTTTCTGGGTTTCATTCTCCATACAGGGGATGCAAAATTATGTCTGTTATTATTAATTAGCTTGGTATGACAGAGCCACTAATGTGCCTGACTGCGGGTTTCAGGAGGGAAAACAAATATCTCTTATGCCCTAAGGGCTGATCTGGTATTAGACTGCTATGAGCAGTTTGGATGCAGAAGAAAAGGATTGTAAACTAAAGAGAAAATGACTAGTGTAGGAAAATAGCTGAAATGGCCCCTTGAAATAGATTTTTGCAATAGCTATTCTTCGTAACAACATGTATGCTAATTATTTTTGCAATTTCTTTGGAAACAATGTTTCTTTCAAAAAGAAATCTATTAAAAAATACATTTCCTGCTTTGTGATTGTACCCTCTCATTTAAAACACATAAAGAAATGGATGTGCTTTTGTTTGTTTCTTCATGTTTTCCCACTTGATGTGCCTATTGGATGAAAGACAAAAACTCACAGTGCATTTTTAAGTAGGTTTCAACTGATTTCATCTCTTCCAGGTCACTCCATTATGGAGTATCACCTGCTAGATGATCCTTAAGGGTTCTTCTGACCTGAACCATTCTATCGTTCTCTGATTATTTTAAACTATCTTCATGGGTGGACTGCTCTTTGCAAAGCTACAAAATGTGTATTTTCACTTGTAATACTTTTCACTTGAAATCTAGAAATAAAACACTCTCCTTTGGCTAAACATTTATCTAAACCTTGTAATTTTCCAGCACTCAGGGACTGGATAAAACACATCCCTAAGTTAGGTCACAAAACACCACTACATGGGCAATTGGGAAAAGACAATTCTCAACCATCAAGACCTTACAACAGCTCAGCATTCGGATATACTGGTGCAGAGGTTTATTAGGCCTCTGTTCAGAAATGTAATTCAAGGTAGAATCACAGAATCATCAAAGGGTTTGGGTTGGAAGAGACTTTAAGGATCATTCAGTTCCAACCCCCCTGCATGGGCAGGGACACCTCCCACTAGACCAGGCTGCTCAATGCCCCACGCAGCTCAGCCTTGTACACTGCCAGGGATGGGAAAAAAATAATTATTTCCAGCTACTGGCACACTGGAATCCTCTTTGTATTTTCAGGCAGATCCACCTCCATTCATTATGTGAGTTTCTACTCCCTCAGTCCTTTTCTTCCTTCCTTCCTACTTCTTTTCTGCATTAGCAAAACCTTAGTAACCCATTTGTAAACACCTGTGGTTTCAGGTAACTTCTCTACCTGAAGAAAATAGAAGTAGGTTAAAGAAGAATACAGAAAACCAGAAATATATTTAAAAAAACCTATCAGCTTGTACTGTAAATGTAGGGTGATGGTTTCCATAAACATGACTTCTTAATTTTATTTGAGCTAATGAATCTTAAATTTGATAGTATTCAGGTATTCTGATAACAACCTATACTGAAAAGAGATTTTTTTTTTTCTTTTCAGTGAATATGTAATTAAAGATTATCTGGAAAAGGCTTTGTATCACATCTACATGTACATCAACTGTTATAAACTGGAACAGCCAGCAAGACTAAAACTTCTTCAGTTCTCACCTCCATATTTACTATTGCTGTTATCTAAAAAAATGGAAGATACACAGGTTAAATGCCATGTGTTAAAAAAGAGAGAGGTAAAAACAATTCACAACAACCCCCTCCCAGTATTCTCCTTTTAAAAAATTTATCCTGTCAGTGTCTAAAGTCTGACTAATACAATGCAATACAACAGAATAAAGTACGAAATACAATAAGGAAGTAGCTCCTACTTTAGACAGAAACTTTTTTAAAAATAAGGAAATGTGGGACATTTTGTGATTAAATAAAGCTAGAATACTGAAAAACTCAAAATGTGTATGTATGCATGAAGCATGCACATGAAATGACAGGATTGTTTTAGAAATTGCCTTTAATATTTTTAACAGCAAAAGGAGACAAAGTGCATGAAATTATCTAAAAAGCACAATAAGAAACTGAGAAAAATGATGAAGATATGCCTTTGTCTCACAAAGTTGCTGGCAAAGACCATGACTCTAGAGTTTTATGAAACCTTATACAGCTGATTTTGTGTTTACCACACATGCAAAAGAAAAGCTTCTCCCATCCCTCCTTTCAGCAATGCACACTATCCTAGTGAGATCATTGCTCTAAATTTTACTTTGAATTTTGGGTTTAGCTGTCCAATATAAACTGAGGGACAGGTACTGGATGAGCTGCTCAAGCTGCATCCAGCTGAATGTCAGCCACTGCCACCAGAGCCAAGGGTTCTGGATCAAGTTCAGCTCAGGGTAATACACTGAGCCCACAGCCACACTTTTTTCCAAAAAGCCATTTGAGTAGTTAATATGAACAGAATATTCATTACCTAATGGGATTGATTTTGGGCAGTTTTATCAGAAAACTCAGCTATTCCTTCTAAAATATGTACAAAACACTGTGAAGAAATTGTCAGATTGCTTCAGTCTGCTTCCCTGCTATTTTAGATGTCACAGTATCAACCTCCTCCTGAATATCTGGAGTTTTCTCGATTCTAAATTTTCAATTATAAGTCTTTATAAAGCTTTTTAACTTCATTGTTCTCACGGTTTGAATGTCTATCATTTGATACTAGAAATAGTGATGCTTGCAAAAACAGCAAATATTTCCCAGAACTCAAAATATTTATATAGAAACACTGAATGTGAAGGACACCATAAGTACTAGCACTCATTTGAGCAGCTCTAAGCTTGTGAAATTAGTCAACAAAATAGCCACTTAAGTATGAACAGCAGACAGCTTATTCAAATAATTATTTTTATTTTAAATTTACATAAAGGGAAAAAAAAATAAAAGCAATCCAGGACAATTACTTCAAAAATATCTTAATGATACTGACATGGAAATTATCTCCACATACCTAAGCTAAAGGTTTTTATGTCTGTAAAACAAATGCACGTGATTAATCTTTTCAAATAAACAAACAGTTGATGTTAATTACCTTGACTGTGATTTTTAATGTAGATTTTCTGAGGTATAAATTGAGTTTCTAGACTTAAAAAAAAAATGCCCATACAGATACCACATGATCATGTTCTTAAAATCCCATGCACGCTTAGCTCTTTTGCTCAACAAGGATATGCAGCTAACTTTGTTGGACAGAAATCTTACATCTCTAATTAGAAATGTATGGATCAGGGAATGCTGTAAAGCATGGGGTTTTGTTTTTTTTTAATTTACCACAAACTGCCTATATTTTCACATGAGTATCTCCACAAAGCTTTCTATCAGTAGTGTTTAGAAAGATGTTCTTCACCAGATTTTTGTGCTTTCTCCCCCTCTCCAAATTAAACTCCTCTGCTCTATTTCAATAAAAACAAATAAATATATTTCTGATTTTTCTGAATGGAAAATGTGCATTTATTCTAGATCTTCAAGCTGTAAAAACAGCTCAAAATTCTACTAATGTCAATGCCAACTACATGTATTTGCCACTTGGATAACTTCAGGCTCATATGCACAATTTAAGCATCTTAAATTAATAGACCTCAACATAGCCTAAGCCATGGCTGCACAATGGTTACTAGGAATACCCTGGGCTAAATCACAGAATTTAAAGTTCTGAGTATCATTCAAAAAAAATAAAATGTCAGGTAATTCTGTAAGTTCTCCTAGATGGAACATCTGGTTTAAATGGTTCTACAGTTTATTTAAAATAAACTAAATTTTAAAGTTTTTTTCCTTTTCTTTTTCTCATCTTTTTCAACCTCTTCCATGTTTCTGTTTTGTACAAATACAGCGCTGCCAGCCATATAAATAATTTCATCTAATGTGGTTTCTTTTTTTCACCATGCTACTGCAGACAGCTACTTTCTCTCTGCCCAAAATACTTTTCTCAGCTTTATATTGCAGTTACTGTTCCAAGACGTTGCCAAATTGACTATCATAAGGAACTGAAGCTTGGAAGTGAAAAACTGGCATAGCATGGGCATAAATCTGCTCATGCAGCCCAACACCATCAATACAGAGCTTTTTACCCAGGAAACCAGGTACACAGAGGTATTTATTTCTTTGTATCCTCTGATCCACAGAAAGAAAATTGCAGCAGACTGTTTCTGCCACTGGTTTGCTTGAGGTCTTTAGGTAAAGTACTTCATGGCTCCTTATCTCTGTTCCACCCTGTCAAGTGGAGAGAACGATAAGGGTATGTATTGTAAAAGTGTTTCAGCTCTTGCAAGTTATTCCGACGTGGGTCTCTACTATTTGGTACAAAAATGCCAATTAATACCAGCTGTGACAGCACTATTATGCAGGCAACCAAATTACAAAAACTTATTAGCAGGAAAATCAAATGGAATTTGCTGGAAAACAAGGTTTCACAGCAGACATGTTCAACAACAGCAGCTCAAATTAAGGTTTAATTACAATAAAAATGTCTGGCATCAATAAACACAGTAACATCAAGTTGATTTCTGCATCATGACAGGATTGAAAGTAATTAACATGCAGTGTCTGATAGATTTTCCCATTAGAACAAAATACAGTGTAAAAGTAAATATTATAAAATAAGACATGAAAACCTTTACCTGCTAGCATAAAATTAGTAATTTAATATAAATAACTAGCAGCTGCGAAATGGGTATTTCAGTTAAAAAAGGAGCAACAATCTGTAATTTTGTCAAGATACCTCAACAAACTGACTCGCTCCAAAATATATACATATAATTAATAAGCCAACTATATGTCAAAAGGAGTTGTTATCAAAGCTTGGAAGATAATGAGCCATATGTAAGCCTGCTGTCTTCATTGTAAGCTAACCTTTCTTCAAACAGCATGCCATAAGGAGGATAAAATATCTCTGAAACTATTTCAGTAAGAAAATTATTGAAATAATTTGTTCCCTGTGCAGTTAAACCTTTAAATTTATTATATTTTGTTAGATCTGATATTTCATATGGCAAACCACAATGATTTTTTGTGATTGGCCACGTATTTTTTGTTTTTCTTTGCATGCTGGTGGGATTGTTCTTACAAGCTTCTGAGCCATTATTCAACAAAGCACTTCGGCATATGAACAGTTGTCTTAACTTAAATAGTTAAGGGTAGCTAAAGGATCAGGTCAGAAAGTTAAGAACCTACCGAGATCAAGACACTAATGACCATCAAAACTATAGTTAAAAGATGGTCTTTAACACGTCTTGGATTGTCTTAAGACTAACAGGAAGAAGGAAATTTGAAAAAAATAAGTAATTTCCTCTCTGGATCATGTATCTTGCAGCATTACTGCTCTAAAAATAGGCTAGAGCAAGGAGAAAATATTTTACGTTTAGTATCACAACACAAGGCAGAATCTGCTCAGGGCATATGAAGAACATGTCTCAGCATCTATATGCCTGAATAATTGATTCTACTGTAAAGTCATAGTATGATTTTTCAGAGCTCTGTATAAATCCTGTGTCACCATCCGGGAAAGAAATATTTACCTCACTGTACTGAATGGTGAAGTGGAGCAATGGTAAATGGTGAAACTAATGATGCCTTGCATAAAGTAAAAGATATTATCTCAAAGGTTCGTACAAGTCAAAGGCTTCCCAAAGAAATATTCCTGCTCTTTCTCCTCCCAGTATGTAATCCCCTTTACAGCTGGGCATCTACTACAACCCAGCACTGATTCCAGCCCACCACTCCAGCAGAAGGATGAGCAGCAGTGTCTGCTCTGCAGCAGCACCTGCCTGCCTTTCCACATCACAAACTAGAAAGCAAATATTTGAGATAGAATGTGAAGGCTCATGTTCATCTGTTTATTGGACAAACATTGTTTTCCATGTCTACATAGACATCTAATATACGCAGTTTTCCATCAATGCTTTTTCTGAAGAAATTCAGTTGCTGAAGAGGTCTTGAAAAATATGCAGGGAAGGCTAAAATATGGGCAAAATCCAAGTGAACAAATGAAGGAGTGTTATTTACTACTAGTTCCTTCAATTTAGAAGACATGATTAGTGTGAAGTGATTCACATGGTATTTATTACATTTAAATAACAGCATGACAGAAAACCAGGTTGGGAAGGGATACTTCAGTGTACTGCAGAGAAGCAAAATATGACCTCAGTCAGTACGAGATCATAACTCTTATTTATTTCTTCGTATACTAGTTCATGAGCCCCTGTATTACTTTGATTCATGGTGACCAATATTTGCAATCTGAAGCTAATGATAGGACAAGAAGTAATAATATAATAAGTGTTATTTTACTCATGGTAGTTTAGCAAATGCAAAATGAGGTAGACTAATGTTAAAATGCTGCATTGATGTGCTAATGAATTGCAAGTCTCTCTGCACTCTCCTTTTCCTCGTAAAACCTACTTGTTTTGCCACATGCATTTAAGGTAAACTCTCTTGAAAATAATTCAATTATAACAGCTCTGTCTCTTTTGCTTCCTCTGCATTGATTCACTCTATGGTGTAAAAAAAAAAAATCCAAAGTTTTGTTTGGTTATGAAATTCACAGTACTTGTGACACCCTTGAGAAAAAAACCTTTTTAATAATTAGCTATTCAAGCAGTATGTTTAAAAATAACACCAAAACCTTCAGTTGACATTTAAACTTCGCTCAACAAACAATTCTTAGCAAGACAAACTATACTGTTTCCTGCTCTTATATGGAATATAAGCAGTTTCGATTAAATCAAAAAGATTTTGTTTCTCACATCATGCCATTTAAAACAAACTTTCTTTCTACAGAACAGATTCTTTGTATAATAGAACAGTAAGCCTTTCCAAAACTGATATTAACAATTACTGTGTAATTTGAAAACAGGCCGGAGACACAGTATTTTTGTCCATATCTAGACCTAGGAAGCCTCAAGGTTTGAAGATGTTTATATTGAAGGATTTAAGCCTGGGATCATCTCTAAGCTGGATTACCTCTACCCTTACTTATTTTCCCACACACAACATCCTATACAAAGTGAGTTCAACAGTATCTCATTCTGGTTTTCCATTACAAGGAAATTTGCCTCATGTAAGCTCCAGGTCTCACAATAGCTGCTTGTAGCCTGAATAAAGGCTTTCTACAATACTCCCTCATAGCCAGACTTTCAAAGCTAGGTAAGCACCCCAGACCTGAATTTAATGGAAAAGAAAAAAACCCAAACAAATCCAAGGCTCACTAAGGTTACACATACAGTGAAAATGTCACCAGGTACTCCACCATTAACTTTAACATCCTGTGTAACTTTGAAAATTGTGGACAGTAATTTACACAAGCAGACCATAATGAGGGTAAGTTCACTATATGGAGGGTAAGTAATTTTGGAATCTCTCCCAATTCAAAGTACAGACTCTTCTTGCCAACTAGTTCCACAGTGGGAAGAGGTGCAGGGATGCACCAGCTACTCCTTTCTCTCTCAGACCTCATGCAAAAGCCATATATGGGTGGGTTTGCATGCATCTCCAGTGATCCATGGAGTTCCATAACTGGACTTTCCTGATATGCATTATGGAATGCCACACCAGGATGTTGCTTTGCTGAACTGGTATTCAAAAAGTTTACAGCATTAATACGCAGTTTCTAAATCTGCAGTTTAAAATTGACGTGTCTACGAGAAATAGAACAGAGCAAAGCGAGGTTAAATATCTATAAAATCATGTGTGTACAGACAAGGTAAACGGAGCAAGAATTAGAATTCATATAAATGTAGAAGAATTGGCTTCAAAACAAAACAAAAACAAACAAACAAGCAAAAAAGTGGTTCTACATAAAACAAGCACTTAAAACTCTAGAACTCCATCGCTCAGGATGTTTCAGATGCCCTGCAATTTGGTTACCCTCAAAGGATACTGGATATTATTGTGAAGATAGATGCATCAGAAATGATGGGTAGGATCTTTGGTCTAAACTATTATGGATATTTTTGTATCCAGTTTATGGTCATAGGAGCAAAAGAAACTGGTATTAACAACTCATTATATATCAGCTGCATATATGGGTCACCTTAAAAAATTAGATTTTCATTTCAGTTTCAGATACTCTTATTTTGGTTTCTTTCCCTCCAACTCTAGCCATTCCTTCAAATAGTCCAGTTTCCTTCCCCTGTTTGTAGTGTTTATGAAACACTTATAAACCACCTTATAAACCAGCTAAATAAAAATGCAGATTAAAAAGAGGCACATGGAGGAAAATTGACCCAGTTTACAGGAGGACACTCATTAGTTTAAACCACCTTCACCATAAGCATGGTGACTCCCTGCTGATAGGTTAACCTCCCCTGCATCATAAGATCAATGCTTTATCCAGAACTTAGGCAGGCTAAGAGAGCACTCATGAGCAGTTATTAGCCCATAGCTCATGAGAAGCATCTTGCAAACTGCTGAACCTCAGAACCTTTCCCTCACAGTAGGAATGGCAGGATTGTTCTAGGCATGATAGTGTAAGCCTGTGAAACAGAGCTTTGACTTAATATGACCTAGTGACACAGTTTGGGAAAGGAGGGGAGGAGCTCAGCTGGTCACAGCATGGTGCTAATAATGTCAAGGTTATGGGTTTGATCCCCATAAGGGCCATTCACTAAAGAGTTGGACTCAATGATCCCTCTGGGTCCCTTCCAACTCAGAATATTCTGTGATCCTGTACTTGGATAGTAAAAAGTTTCACCCCTCAGTTATCAAGGCTGCCTCACATCAGACATCGCCACTGACGAGTTTAGTGATGCTATATATGCATGCATATATAAGCAATTAGAAATCCAGAAAATTGTACTAGTCAGACACAAACATATTGAAGGTACAAAAAGATGCTGGTTTTGAAAATGTGTTAAATTAAATTAAATTAAAAATCGGGCAAGAGTTTATTTATTAGTTGGCCTGGTAATTTTTTCAGTGCCTTCAAGTGGATTAAGTCTTGATAAATGATTTTGCAATGGAATATTGAATGTGTATCTTTGGATTGAACTCATGGACCAGGTAATTTGCAATTACATTTCCATTTAAACTTTTAATGTAAGTTCAAAAGAAATCAAGCTTAAATTTTTATCAGTTACTAAATTTAAGAATAAAAAGAAGACTTCTTTTAAATCCATAAATTAAGTCAAATTAAAAACACTTTCATAATAACTAAAGGTGTTCTGAAGTATGATTCAGATCATACTGAGGACTCATACACAGCCCACACTACATAAATTTTTTAATTAAACAATAAATGTTTAATTTAACTTTAATTTTACAAATTGTTCAAATGTACAAACCAGTCCAGTACAGCCTTCAGCAAACACCAGTGGGTGCCTGTTAAGTAAAATCAGTGTTCTGTGCTGTCTGTGCTCTGGGAACACAGTGGGTAGTTCTGATTTGACTTGTGATTATTTGATTTCCTGGCAGACTTTGAATCAATTCCAATTACATTCCTGAGACTAGCAGTTGGACAAACTTGCCTCTAAATCTCTCAAACCAAGAGCTTTAACCACCTACCCTGAAAAGTATGGAGGTTTGGAAGCAAGTGCAAGGCAAGAAGCAATGGTTTTCTGTTCTGCTGTGAAATCATAAAGAAATGCAGTAAACTGTGCCTTTAAAAAGACTTTCCAGTATTGTCCCATTTGCAGGGGAGATGCCACTGAGGTTGCCATAATTGTAAATGTAATTTTAAAACTTTATAACTGGCCCCACTAATTAATTACAGTCTATTTGAGAATTTGAAAACCATCTGCTCTACCAAATTCTATTATTTGTGGTTGATGTTTTTCATGACTTCCACCAGCAACATTTTAAGTATTGTAAGTATTTCACATTTGGACAGAAACCGGAGTCTTATAGGCACTTCATAAAGTAAAGCCAGCAGAACTGGAGATAGTCAGATGCAACCCTTTACATGCTTTTTTAAAAGGCAAAGAGATTTTTTTCCTGAAACTACATGAAAGCAAAGTAAAGGAGAAAGAAAAAGTTAGGGAGGTGTAGGAACCACACAGATACTTCAGACAGAATATTCTTTTAACTCCAGAATAATTTCCCATGAAAATTAAAGTTTACAGCACTACCTATCTCCCCAGGCACGATGGTGTGGAAGCCCATAAGATACAGGGATCTGAGTCAGGAGTAGCACATGTGGAAAAGCAAATTCTGTAATATCTACCAGTGCATTTCTAAAGAGGTGATCTAGTCCTGAGAGGAGTCTTGTGCTTAGAGCCAGCTTTACTAATTAAATCCCTAAGTACTAATGCACATTAAGCATACCCACACAATCAACCACTGCTGAAACAAAGTCCTTGTATTCTCATGGAAGTGTGAGGGCAATACATTAGTGTATACTTCACTATAATTAACACTCAGGTCATTTTGTTGAAAGAACCATCTGGCCCACAGTGATATCCTGAAGTACAAGTGTTCTACTGCTTGAATATCAATAATTAGAATATGGCCAGCTGCTCAAACACTAATCTGCCCCGTGCAGTAGCTAAAAACTAAAACGAAATAATGCTTTAGCATTAAGCAAGTACTGCAGAATTCTTTACAGTAAGAGCTGGAAACTCCAACTGCCACTGAAGGATTTCTTGAACTTCAATGAGAAAGGACCATTTGATATGTGTTATCAATGGGAAAGCTTTCATTTCAAAACCTGCCATATGAAATACCTTACTACAAACAAAGAGTCAGCACACACAGTCACTTCATTTATGTCCCTGAACTAAGTGAAAGTTAATTTTGTTTTCCTAAGATCTGGGTTTAAAAGCATTTGTGTTAGCTCTCTATTTGCTTTGCCATGCTTTACGTTTTATTCTTCTCTGTAATTTAATTCATTATTCTTGTTTGGTTGATTTATCAGACAATAGAGGATTCTCTGCCTCTCCCTACCTTAAGTATTCTTTTTTCTTCCTCTTTAGCATTTACAGAAACACAAAGAAAGAAGCCTGAAGCCAAGTCTTAATGCATTTTAAATATTTGTCTTTTTAAGCAAAACCAAGAGGCAGATATATTGATTTTAAATATCTGAAAGTACTTAAAATGTTTAATTTAAACAGGGGGAAGTAAATGCACATAGACTTAATTCAAAGAAAAGGAAACTAAAGCTTTACCTGAGCAAGGTGAGTTGTATTATACTCAAATAACAGGCACTCAGAAAATTGTAGTGAAAGAAGAGCAGTGGCTTAGAAACTATTGCTGTGATAAGTGCTTTGGAAAGAAATTACATTCTGATATTTAAGTGCATTATAATTATTGCAGCAATTGATGAGAATTGATGCAGAGTTCATAAAAGGTGGGCTTTTTTCCCTTCTATCTGTGGGCAAAATTTTATTTTCATACACAGATTTGCAGTCCAACACTCAGCTCTCTAGCTGCCCAACCACAGAAAAACAGAGAAAACTTAAGCATCTTTTTATTTTCACACTTTCAATCTTGATTACTGCACAATATACTGAGGTTCTTAATCATCCTTAAGTATCAAAACCCTTTAAACAGGGGCTTCAGAGTGCATGCATTTTTGGTAATGGATGGTACTCTCTGACCTCAGCACCAAAGAGTTAAATGTGATTTCTTTAATTTGATTCCACTACTTGTTAATTTCTAATTTCACACATCAAGGTGGCCAAAATATCTGGCCATGGAACACATTCTACTTTTACAAAAGGGGGATTCATGCTGTTTAAGGAATGTACTGTTTCTCTAATCCCAGGACCAAGTGAAAAGACTTTTTTTCCTTCAGAAAGAAGCTAGTATTCATATGTAACATGCTTTTGGATGTCTAGCAACATCATGTGCATTTGCTAAGCAGAAGGTACTGCTTTAAGTGTGGAGATACTTTTGCTAGCATACATTCTGAAGTGATTATTGCCACCACACCAAAGTATGCCAACTGAGAAAGAGCTTTATTTCAATGTAAAGCCCAGATTCTACATTCCATTCATGCCTTATGCTTACTAACATTAATGGGACTTAAGAAATGACACTTCAGCAAGAGGCCCAGATAAGTCTTTCCTGCTGACCAAATTGTGGCACATTATGATGCATATATACAGAAATCTATCCCCACACTCAGACTTTTATTCAAACACCCTGTGCAGGTTCTGAGTACTGATATGCAGTCACTCCTTTGCCGTATAACAAAGTCAGTTTGGTAAGAGTTTGCAACACCCCCTCTGGTGCAGTTTTTGCACAGGACAGAGGTCTGATGAATTCTATTCAGAAGGATGACATAAAGCTTGAGAGCTTTGGCCCTGATGTCACCACTGTGCTCTTTTCACTGCCTTCCTAGAGGCTCATCTGCAAAGTTCACTGAGGAATACATCTTCAGTCATGGAAGAACTACCTTCGAATAGTCAAGAGACATCAGCATAACTTCTGTAAACCCTAAGGCACATTGCAATAAACTTAGATGGCCTCTTCAGGCTGGTATTGATGGAGGATAAATTCCCTGCCATTGAAAAAACAGTGACAGTATCTGTTACAGGGCCTTACAAATACGACCGAATAACTTGATTTAGCTTCACAGTTAGTTCAGCTTTGAGCAGATGGTTGGATCAGCTGACCTGCAGAAGTCCCTTCCTACCCATTTAAATTCTTCTATGATTCTGCACTATATTTAGCTCTTTAGACTGAGTGAAACAATTCAAATTCAAAACCAAAATCGTTTCTCAGCTAAAATGGGACCAATGAAAATAAAGAAATTATCTAAAACAACCTTAGGAGCATGTTTGTGTTTCTTTAAATGATATAAGCAATCCACACAGGTCTTTCCTTCTGTTTCTCTAATCTTTGGTATGCTGTGAGGCTACAGTGTTGGGACAGAGTAAAAAACTCTTCCAGAGAATCATTTTAGTTTAGGAGGAAATTTTTAAAAAATCTCTGGTCTGCATAGAATGGTACGACCACTGAATTACAAATACAATGAAAAATTCTGAGCAGTTATTAATATAAAAAAGTAATAACTCTGTTCTTACTAAAGACTGCTGCTACAGCAGCTATTAAAGTTTTCATTACAGCTGAAAGAAACTATGTCAACATAACAAGGGCCACTGTAGAGCTGAACAACGTTCTGTAAATTTCAGCAAAGACAAAGGCAGGATCCTGCACCTGAGGAGGAACAAGTACAACAACCCCCTGCACCCGGACAGGCTGGGGGCTGAGCTGTAAAGCAGCTCTGTGGAGAAGGACCTGGGGGTGCTGGTGACAGCAAGCTGTCCATGAGCCAGCAGGGTGTCCTGGGGACCAAGAAGGCCAGTGGGATCCTGGGGGCATTAGGAAGAGCATTGCCAGCAGGGAGGTGATCCTGCCCCTCTGCTCAGCCCCGGTGAGGCACATCTGGAGTGCTGTGTCCAGTTCTGGGCTCCTCAGCACAGGAGGGATGCAGAGCTCCTGGAGCTGGTCCAGTGAAGGGCAGGAAGGATGACTGAGGGACAGGAGCCTCTCTCTTATTAGGAATGGCTGAGGTAGCTGGGCCTGTTCAGCCTTGAGAAGAGAGACTGAGAGCATCACCAATGCTTACAGATGTCTTAAGGATGGGTAACAAGAAGATGGAGCCACAGTCTTCAGCTGTGCCCAGCGACAGGACAAGGGACAGCGTGCAGAAACTGAAACAGAGAAACATTCATCTAAATGAGGAAAATATCTTTTACTTTGAGGGTGACAGAACACTGTAACAGAATGCCCAGAGTTGTAGAATCTCTTTCTCTGGAGATATTTGAAACCTGCCTGGCCATGATTCTGGGCAATCTACTCCAAGTGAAACTGCTTTAGCAGAGGTTGGACTAGATCATCTCCAGAGGTCCCTTCCAAACCCAGCTATTCTGTGATTCTGTGGTAACATATTGGTTTAAATCTTCATCTAAAATAAAGCCCATCCAAAATCTCAGTATGTTTTTATTTCATCATCTCTGCAACCATCGCTTGTTCATTTCATGAAGTCTAACACAGAAAGTCCAAAAATACTTGAAAACCATACCAGACAAAGCAAAGACTACTACAACCAACTGAAATTTGATCAATTTACAAATCTCCAACATGGTTAAGCTTGAGACATTTACCTCTTGATACATTTTTTTATCATGGTAACTCTTACACTTATCAACCTACTTATCTCATGTGCTTTCATGCTGGCCTTTTAATTTTTCTGTTTTAAAGTTATACATTCTAATTTAGGACTACAGAATCTGTGTTTCTCCACCAAAAAAAGTGTTGATTTTTAATAGAAAACTACACTAAAATAAGAACATTAGTGCAATCAACAGGGACTCCTGTGTTCACCCACCATGTAAGAGACAAACAGGTCAATTTTTTGTCAGGAACTATTTGAACTCTCATTGCCTACCTGCAATAAAAATGGATGCTATGACACTGAGCAGGCTCAGGTAAGGTCTCTCTCAGTATTTCCTATTACAGCTGCTGCACTCCACTACCTCCTACAACTCCCTGAACACCATCTGGTGCAGTTCATAAAGGTGAAAGATGTGTGGGTACAGTTCCCAGTACAGCTGTCTCAGTAACTGCTGTTTTTCAGGAAGACAATGTGATTTTCCTGCTGTGCTCCTTGCACAGTCACACAGACCTGCTCTGCAGTAAATTGTCACTAGCAAATTTACACTACCTCATCCATGCACTATATAATCTCCAAACTCTTGCAGCAAGAGCTTATAGAAGCTGTTGGCTTCTCAGGAGGAGGTAATTGGCTATTTTTTAGCTCCACACAAGGCAATGGTTCCTGCTGAATTACTCCATGTGCTGTCACTCAGAATACTGATATTTTCTTTTTAAAAAAGAAAAAAAAGAAGGTAAGTGTGATGAACTGCCATATTCTGCCCCTCTTCACACACCTTTGCTATCATTGCTTGTTTTGCAAGAAAAAGGAAGGCACCTTCCACTGCATGGCTGGGGCATCTACCTAAACACTCCAGTGCACCTCACAGAACATGTCCCCAGCCCAGGGCCAAAATGGGATTCTGGGTGTCCCCTTCTGTACCTGGGTGCACACAGCTCCACACAAGATGACTCAGCTGTACAGTCAGCAAGTCAAGGTGACAGCATGTAAATTCATGTCACTTTTGACAGGTCTGTGACATAGCTGTCCTTGACATTCTCCAATTACAGAAATTATACCACTTTGAAATCCTCTTATTTCCAAACTATGAGTCACTATAAGGATGCTGACTACCTTATTTCTTTTTATAGACATTTATAGCCTTTAATAAAAATATTACCTCAAGGTATGTTGCAGATGGTGAGTTGCAGCTCCAGATTTAGATGGAAACATTGAGATTTCTATGGTGCAATGCCTCTAAGTTCAATAGTTACGTTATAATACCATTATAAATAGTGGACACCTAGTACAAGATATCTGTGTTGGAACAAGAATATTGCTGTTCTGCTCAGGATTTTCCCTCCATTAAGTATAACTAGCTTTGGCAAACTATTCACAAGGTGAATGTCAGTAGGGGTGCTGGCATTTTGGTCACAGGACATGATCTTTCTTCTGGCAGCAGGCTGGCAGGAAAACAGCTGCAGCAGGATTGATGGTTCCACTGGGCTGAATCTTGCCTGCAGACTGTGAGTTGCACAACCCTGTCTGACGCCTGTGGGAGACATCATTGTCTCCTCATCTTTGAATCCTGTCCCTCATTTTTTTCAACACTGACTGCCAAGAACATAACCTCAGCTCACAGAGAGACATTAGGCATCTCTAAGTTTTCTACAAATGAGCTGTCTAGGTTCCCCTCTGTTCTCAGTAAAGAAGTGAGGCATCTCCAGAGAACAGTTCTACTGCTCTGGGGGATGAATTGCTTCAGAAGTCACCTGCTTTGCTTTTCTTTTCTAACAATGTAAGGAGCTTGGACCATGAGTTGACATCTCACTTGCAAGGCTGAAGTTTAGGGTGATCATTCCTCAGAATATATAAATCTCACTTTGGATAACAAAAACCACATTTTCTGGTCAACTAAATATTCCCAACTGAAATTGCCTCAACTTTCATTTAAACTTTAAATTGTTCCAGCTTTCCATGAAGCAACCCAAAAATGAAACGTAATGTGGAAAGCAAGGTAAAAAAAACTAGCATAGCCAAGACAGGGACAAATATTCAAAAAGTGCATGTACTCAGCTGAACCAAAGCTTGCAGGTTTTAGGGAGGAATAAGGATGGATTTGAAAGTAAATGGCATAGCAGAGCCTGGAAGGTAGCCATTCAAAAGGGCAGGCAAAGGATAAGAAGCAAAAGATACCTCTCACAATCCACAATATCCAGTGTGACATATTCCTGTGTTATATAGCATAATTGAACATTTATATAGCTTGTCCTCATTCAAGGTGTTGCCACATGCATCTAAACCCAAAAGCACTTAAATATTTCTGAAATTCTTTGAAAAATTCAAGAAGAAAACATGACTTTCCACTTTGTAGCCCTTTATTTCGAGCACAAAAATTGAATGGATTTAATTTAGTGGTATTGATACACACGTATATTGCTCCAAGTTAAAAAATGAACAGTGTGAGCATATTTTGAAATAACAGCATATGAATCTGTAATGGCTAAACTGGAGCAACCTATATGCTTTTAGTGGACAAGAACGGAAAATCACTTTAGTGATTTCTGAATATGAATAGACACTTAAAATTTATGTCATTTTCCTTCTGACTGGAGGACTAAACCATCAAATTGTTGTTAAGATTTTTCTGAAAACCAGAAAACTTTTGTGGGTAACGTCAAATTCTGCTATTTAAAACTTTACAGAGGTAATTCCTACCAAAATAAAAATTGTCTCAGCTCTGTGAAGATTCGTACACTATCCCAACATGACTGACTATAATTTTTGGCTAGCTGATTCATGTCATTTCCTTCTGTAAGACACGTACACAGACATACAACAGACAGGAGAGGCAATGTTTCCCTCTAATGGGAAGATGAAGGGAAGAAAGGATGGGTGTAAGATACCACTATTAATTACTTATAATATCGTGTTAATGTTCTACAGCTCTGAGATGGCTGCTAAGAGTCCTTCTCAGAGGAAGTAGTAAAGCAAAATTCGACAAACCTGTCTTCTTCCAGTAGACTTTGACCTGAAGTTGATTGTCCTGATAGAAGGGAGTTCCAATTTTAAGAAAACGAGTGGTTTTCCTTCTTTGAAAGGTTGGATAGTGATCTACCAGTCCTTTCTGTGGTTTCCCAGCAGATGTCCGTTCTTCTGCAACACACAGAACAATAAGGAAACTATTTACTTAACTACAGTGCTGTATAATGACTATGCTAAATTTGCTGAAATTCAGAAAATAATAGTATCTTTATTCCAAATGATGTTATTTCTGTTTCTTACTTAATGAAATAAAGAATTAACTCCCACAGTGGTTGAAAAATCACTTGTTTGAAATTCAGTTGAATTGACAAAGTGACCAAAAAAGATGAATATGTTTTTACAGGAAAATGCTCTGCAAATTTTCTGAAGAGAAACAAGGGAATGGACTGTATTTATATCCCCAAGAACAAAAAATGTTAGCACAATGATTTTTTAAATAGGCACAGTATCTACCAGTAGTTCTCTGTAATACTTCACAGTCTTTATATTCATGCAGTGTTTGAATATGCACAAAATCCAAGGACAGCATTGAATGTAACCCACAGAGTGCCACATGTGGTTACTACATCAAAGTAAATACAGACCTCTGGTATGCTATATAAGAACACTGTGGTCAGATTAAAGATTTGTCTTGCCCACTTTCCTGTTCCCAACTGTGAATGGTGAATGCTTAGGAAAACATTGCAAGAGCAGAATTTTCTTTCAGCAATTCCCTTGGTATTGTGTGCCTTGCTTCCAACAAGAAATTTCAATTGGATGGCCTTCATCAAGCATTTTGTTTGGTCAAATTTTATCTACATTTAGCAGGGTTGACAGTACTTACAGATATTTTCAGTTGAAGAGAAAGAAATGTTCATTCAAACTGCACTTTTCAGTGCACATTTGTAAATGTATCTGATCCAATTAGGAGGACCAGTTTATAAACAAAAAAAAAAGCGGTATATAATTTAATATTACACCTAAATTAAAACTAAAGAATCCAATAATAAGGAAGTGGCAAATTATTAACTACATACTTGAGAGAAAGAGGGAAAGACTCATGTTTCAGTAATTGTCACGAGTAACATACAAACTTGAACATTTTGCCCTATATGCAGCTTCTATTGAAACTCGCTTTATGGCCTTTGCTGAATCTGATACGACTTTTTGTTTTGTTTGTTTGCTTATATTAAACTATCAAACTTAACAAAATTCTTTCTTAAGATAACCATAATGTTACTACTGGAAATGGAAATGAAAAAAAAGTTATAGAGAGAAATGCAAACTAAAATCTATTAGTTATTCCTCAATTTCAATGATTTTAATAAATCTCTGCTCTGCTATTCTCTGTCTGCTCCACTTCTACAAAAACCAGGACACCAATTTAGAATATTTCTATATAAAGATCAAGCAAGAATCTTGCTACATTTCCCAGAAGTGAAGCACACAAATATAGTGAGGCAATGCATTTCTGAGTGTGGGGAAATGTAATGCCAGAGGGCTGAGGTCAAAGCTCACAGAGGTGTGTAGGGCTAAATTACTTCAGAGGGGTGTGGGCTATCTCTATTCTGACAATAGGACCCGACACCTAAAAACCAGAGCTTAATTCCACACAGAGCAGAGTATCTGACAGTGAGACTTCAACAAAATTGGCATGTTCCTTCTGGAGTTACTTCCCAAAGGCCATGGAAGTCCCAAAATAAAGACAAGCCATGAGTGTGTCAAGTCCTAGATATATTTCAGGCAATTTTTTTGTTTCTTTTTCGTATTTCTCCATCTGCTTCTTAGTATTCTCAAAAGTACATCAAGCAGGACTGGATCTGTACCTAACTAACCTGAGATATAGAAGATGAATTTGCATCTCCTCCCAGAGTAGTTCTGACTTGCTTTTGCTATGTAAAATATAATCTAGCCATTAAAAAAACAAAGTCCAAAAAGGCCTAAATACACCTCTCAGAAGAATGCTCTATCACATAAAGTGAATGATATCAGTGGTTCATGTTCAAAGAATCTTGAATCGCTTACCTTGTGGCTTTAAGAGAAGGGTTGTTCAGATTTTTCTATAAACTCATTACTGAAATACTCTAAAACAAGTATGTGTTTTAGTTGGCACAGGCACTGATTTCCAGTTAAAAAGAAAATACTGCTCATTATATAAATGGATGTTCATAATTTGAACAGTCAAAATTCTTGAAGTATAGGAGATTAAAAAGATATTTTTCTCAATATAGTTTTACTCTAGTTTAAAATACAATATAACATTTAATGAACGTTTTAGTACAGAAAGGTCACCCCAGCAAAGCAAAATAAAGCACAAGGCATTAGAAAGTCTGTACTAATGAGACATAAGTAGATAGCAGATTTTCACAAAAACTACTGATGGTCTCTTTTCTGAAGCAAAACCAAGGAGAGGGGGCAAGTCACATGTGAGTGTATAGCATAAATGAACTCCATTTGATAGAGGATTTATAAGTACTAATTCAGATGTGACCTGCATCAGATTCTGAAAAACCCAGTGTTTTGAAGAGGGAAAACTGAAACAAAGATCTTCTCCCAACATAAACCCAGAGTCAGAACATTAGAGAGGCCATAGAGAGTTAATACAGTCCCTTCCAGGGAAAGGATTTCTCACAGTAAGTGTGGAATGGTAAAAAAGAAGACATGCTCATATCTGAGTTTCAATTCCGTTTCAATTCAGAAGGCTTTTGTTATATGGAAAGTCTTTATTTACTACCATATTTAAAGATTATGATCATCTGACCTAATGTCAGGAGGACCAATCAAGCATAACAAAGGTCAATTGATTAATTATCCCTGATGCCAAGATGGAAACATTTATAAAATTATACTAATAATAAAATGAGACCAAGAACAAAAAAGCTTGCCCATTTTCTCTTTGGCTAGTTATATATAATGGCACCTAGAATTTTCTTCCACTTTGCAGGACAAAGACCAACCTCAGACAGATAAAACCCCAGCATCAGGATTCTTTGCTTTAACGTAAACTCAGCTGTGAGTTGAGTTCTTCCTTAAAGCTGGGATGTCATGTGGTGACAGTCAAGATGACTGGATTGAAAACTAAATACCTTAAAGTTTAGCACCAAGAGCCAGAACTCCACACAAACTTTGTCAGAAAGGATAAGGAAATTGGGTCGGGGGAGGGTGCAGAAAAAAGTTTTTGCTTGTTTATCTAGTGAACTTTGAGGGGGGGGGGGGAAAGAGAATTAAAATGTAGCACACTCCACAAAAAAAGTTCTTAGGAAAAGAATCAGCAAGATTTGAAATCTCTCTTAAGCACAACGATATGCTTCTAATGGCACTCAATGGCTCAGTGTATGGAATTAAACACCCAGCTCCCACAGTTCTTTTTACTTTACTACATCTCCTGTGTACATATAGAAAAGAAAGGAGAACTAAATGTGGTAACTGTAAGAAGATTTTGATATCATGCACACTCCTACAATCTAGGCTACTTTTCTAGGGATGAAAAAAAGCACAGGTAAATCTAGGAGGGCCAGTAAGGAAAAGGGAGAACTCTTATATTCACTTACATTGGGCTTAAATTGAGGATTTAACTCAAACTTGCCTATATAGACTGTGGAGATTCAAGCTAATATTCTGGTATGGATTTGAAGCAAAGATCAGTGTATGGAAGAGATGAAAACCTGACATTCTGCTGTCTCTCAAGATAACCCAAAACAGTAGTAAAGATTATTTTAATATGGGAAAAGAAGGATACTTCAGCTCATTTTTCCTTCTTGGTACATTAATATGTGAAGCAACCACAGACAAGAAGTCTGTTATAGCTAACAACCACATTACAATTTTTTATGTATACCCAAACAGAATATGGCAATAATAGCAGTTGATTAGTGAGGTTGAAAGTAATTACAGTTCTTTTATGAAAATGGCTACAAGTTTAAACTGTGAGTGTACTTTAAAGAAGGAATGTAAATGAATAGAAAATGAAATGGAGTCAGGGCAGAATAATTAAAATCATATTCTTTAACATTCTATTTTCAGAACTCTGCTGTATTAGTTAATCAGAGACCCATCAGCAATTTAGGCAGTAACTCAGTATGGTACTGTAATTGTATAAATAGCATTTAAACAAGGCTAAGAATCATGGTTTTCTGTCAGATTCAGATACAGCTTGCAATTATATTACTTAGCATGTGAGGTTCTAAACACCTTAACAATATATAACCTAACATCTAAACATCTTGAGATTTTAATTTGAATGTGGGTCCTATATGTGCAATATTTTGAGAATGCATGGTTGTCAGACATGGAATCTGAATTAATGAGCTACTAAAAACAGCCAGGATTTTGAAAAACATTCCAAGTTAATACTTTTGTGTTAAGACACACAAAAATGGTTTTATTCCATCCATTTAGAACCACAGTCAGTATTTATACCTGCATTGAATCTAAAAAATATTAACACTAGATTTATGCAAAGGCTTCTTTATTTTAGGTGAGTAGAGTCTAAATGAAAGATTTAGGCAAAAACTGTCAGCAATTTTTAAATAAGAAATTTAACATGACAAGGTTACTCAACTTGACCAGGAGATGATCACTCTGCTATGGAACAGCCCGCTTTAAGAAAATGATTTTTTAAAATTTAAGAAATCATTATATAAAGCATTTAAATTCCAGATAAAGGAGAGAGAAAGCATTCAGGTGTTTGAGTATGATTACTCACTATTATTCCTGATGTCCTGAGTGGTGCTAAAATGGAGAGAAACCTTAGCACTTTTTAGGCGTATCTGACCCCAACGTGTTACTGCCTGCAGCTCCACATTGTAGTTGCTGTTGGGCTGGAGCCCCTCCAGGACCACATAATTTTGGGCCTGTAATAGAATAAATACACAAAGCAGTTATAATATTGCTGAAACACGGGCCTTTATTAAAAGCAGGCTTGTTATCTTAGGCGTACTACTTTTTTGAAGTTAGAAAACTCATATATAAATTTCAGAGCAAAATTTCCTTTATGTACAAGATTTCTTTAAACGGACTCTTTTTTTCTGCATAATTTTAAAAATACATACCTACTTGATGTTTGCATAATTTTGGCAGTTTCTTGGCAATTTCAAACCTATTGTTTAGGCAAAACCGAAGGGGTTTTCTTCTATATAACAAGGTTTCTCTTATGCCAAAATCATTTTAGCCAAAGGAATTTAAGCATTTTATTCCCCAATTTCCGTGTTAGTAAAGCAACTGAAAATTTTTTTCTAGAACTGCCAGTCTAAAGATAGCTAAAGTCCAACATTTAATACATTTTTCAATACATTATATTTGTTTCAACTCTTAAAAAAAAATCTGAAAAACAAGCACCAACCAAAAATACCCTCTCATTGGAAAGAGCACTTTTCCGGTGTAGAATGGAAAACAGAATAAAAAAAATACAGTTTCCAATGTCACAGAAGTGTATAAAATGGGGAAAAAACATATTAGGTTTGTCATTGTCCAGTCAAAAACCCATGCATTAAAGCAAGGAACATGATATTGCAAAGAGTCCAGCCTTCTCAGTCTTATATTTTATTTTGGTAGATTTAATTATAAAAATATCCTTTTATTACATATGCCAGGTGGAAGATATTACTCAATTACTGCAATGTTCTAATGGACCTGTTTTAATATTATTTGTGTGTAAGAAGTACCCTGATGGAAAGGTATTAAAGACCCAGCTCAGTTTTCAAATTCTCTGGGGTTTCTGATATATGGACCAGCTTGGAGAAAGAAAGCTCCCTGTTATGTTTAGGCTGAAGCCTCTTTCCTTTACCCAATGTCAGGCTTCTTGAGGAACACAAACTTTTGTATGTAGCACAGTCCAACCCTACTTCTATCTTGCCACAACTATTTTTTTAAAGGACAATAAAGGCCTTCCTTTCTGTGCAAATTGACTTGCATGATTTCATCACACAGCCTTCACTGCCTGTATTTCTGTCAGGGTTTGGTGACTGAGGGACAGAGGGGGAATTGTGACTCTCTGACTGTCATTCATCACAGTGCAATGGGCAGCCAGAGCCGAAACACAATGTTAACATAGACATGGGACCAAATTCTCACTACCAAAAGCACTGAGAATCAATTTATGTCTAACTGATTTCTGTGCTTTCTATCTAATTATTTCTATTAATTGCTTTAAAATAATATGCAATATGCTTAAGGATATCATAACAAAAAGCTTTCCAGTAAAGCAAATATTTAATACATTACTCAAGAAACTCATAGGAACTTCCTGCTAAAGAAGTATTGCCAGATCTTTGGGAGAGCAGTTTATTTAAAGAGTTTTGGGTATGTTTTCCCCTGGAACCCACACTGGCTATTTAATGGCTATGACTGTCTCACAAGTTTTACTTGCGTAGTGAAAGAACAATGTGACAGATGACGTCAAGCTTTTTAAATAAAATAAACACTGTAAGAAACACTAATTGAATAAGCCTAAATTTAGAGGATTAAAAGCATTTAACTTTTCATTC
The DNA here is from genome assembly GCF_052056855.1 of Sturnus vulgaris. Taxonomy (NCBI): domain Eukaryota; kingdom Metazoa; phylum Chordata; class Aves; order Passeriformes; family Sturnidae; genus Sturnus; species Sturnus vulgaris. Next base: position 98,757,793 of record NC_142244.1, read on the forward strand.
ATCTTTCCTGAAAAATCGTATTTACCTGTATTCTAAGGCAGAAGTTTACTTCTCTCCCTGAGTTCAGTGTAAGAAAAGGACTGAGAGGTCAAAATTGTCTATGGGCTTCATGATATTAAAAATTAGGACCACTGCTTTACCAGTGACTGAGATCATTGGAACTTATCACACATTTTACACTCTATTTTGTGTCAAAAAAACCCCATATTTCGTATTACTGATTTCTCTCTTACCCCATCAGTAATCTTCCTTCTCTTTTTTTTTGCTGGAATTACATATTTGCTGTATGTCCAGCTCCAGAAGACTTTGTAGTGGTGCACTGGGATATCAGGCTCTTCTGGAAGATCCCAAGTAATCATTGCATTTACACTCCCATCATTGTTTGCACTGATATTGGCAATCCTGATATTAGATGGAGCTGGTGGAGCAGATGGATCTAGAATTTAGAAAAAAATGAAAATATTCTAAGGGAAACATTATCTTCTGTAAGGTAAAGATAATCTTCCCCTTGTGTATTTACGAGGCATTCACGAGCTGGATTAAACACTCAAATACACTGAGGAAAATTCAGGCAAAGATATCCTGTAACTGATACTGCTTCTTGTAAATTCTAGAAATTCAAACTCTACTGAAATAAAAATCAGGGGTTAGCATCTAGTTTGTCATTATTCTGTGTTGTTGATAGCTCACAAACACTATGAAGCTTTATCAAAAGGTACCAGACTACCAGTTTTCCTTCTGTCACTCACTACTTTAAATACACAGTGAGTGTCAAACAGCCTGGTTCTACAAGTGGCCTTGCCGAGTAACCACAGAACTGCATGGCTGAAACACTGAATATTTTTTCATTGCCAGGTAATTCTCAGATGATGAAATTATGTTTTGACACACTGAAGCTTTCTTGAAAATTCTAATATTGATATCTACCACCATGGGACATAAACATTTCCTTACAATAAATGTAATTAAAGCATAATGATATATTACGCTGTGGTAGAAATCTATAGGGGTTTTTTTAGAATGTCAAAAAGCAATTAGCTACCCCTTTGATTTATTTCACTATTCTGGTTCAATTCCTAGTCAATATAAACTGAGATAGTATACCTTCAGTTGTCTTTGTGCTGACTCTAGACTCAAGGACATAGGACAGACAGTTTGAATAAGATTCAATATTGAATCTTTTCCAATATTGATTTTAAGGTCCTCCTTGTGGACTCACTATATAATATCCTGATCCCAAGTAATGTGAATCAAAGAAGATTTTGCAACAAAGCTTCTGAAAATCCAGTATGCTGTTTATCACCTCCTACTTTTTAATCCCACTTTTTAATTTCTACCCTTTTTAAATCTCTAGCAGCCCAAAATTGTTGACAAAATATAAGGAAACTGCAAAAACAAAATGTATACAGAAGTAAGTAGTAAGATTAAAAAAAAAAATTAAAACTATATCAGAAGATTAAAGGAAATTCATAATAATTCAGACATGTTACAAACTTACAGCCATATGAGCCCTAACTTACTTGCCAGAAATAAAACTGGAGGTGTGAGGAGGGGACATAAGACATTCATTTACTGTATGGTTCACCTGCATTATTTTATAATGGTAAATGAACTGTTTAATAAACATTCCATGCATACCTAATTAATCAGATAATCCCTATGACACATGGTCTCACTGAAAAATTCCATCCTTTAGTTTATTAAAAAAGACACATTCAGAATTAATAAGACAGCATTTCCCCTTTAAAGATCAGCAGATGTGGAAAAAAAAAGATTTATTCCTATTACTGAACAAGACTTTTGCTGAAATAACAATGGATACTCCTGTTTCCTCACACATTCCATTTTAGTTACATAGTAATGGATGCTCCTGTTTCCTCACACATATAATTCAACCTAACTTTTGGCCACAATAGTTACAAAGCATACTTAAGAATTCTGGAAATTCAACGTGATTTCCTAATAGTAAGAATGCCTCACTTCTCACTTGTGTTTTTCTTATCCACTAGGAAGTCAGTTGTTTTTATTTTTTCTGGCTTTGGAGAAGCACTGCTGTTACACTTTTTGCCTTACCTGTGAAGTTGCCAACCACTCCATCCTAAAGTATGCTAAACTATTTATTCCAGAATTAAAGAAAAAATTAGCTAAGTGGTTTTTACTATTTTCTCATACCATTTTTCATTTACTTCTATTATTTAAAAGGCAGGTATAAAATGTAATTTATGTAAACTAAATATAAACAGAATTCACACATCTAAGACATTTATTAAGCATTCATCTCCACTGATTTAAAATGTTAGGGGCTTTTTTACGTTATATGACATTATATTAGGGATATAAAACATTTATAACCTAAAGTGCAACATGATCATATTACTGTAGGTGAATTATTCAGGTTCTCTCCCAGAAGTGGTATGCATCATGTATTATGTATACAAAACATATGGGATAAAATTAGAGTGTTTCAGAGAATATATCTTCCCAAATGGTCAGATATAAGCAAAAATAATTCAACCTATAAAACATGTTTTTCTTTTCTGTGTCTACAAGAGATAGTCATTTTAAAAAAGATATATAATTCAAATGAAACGGCTCATTTGGAAAAAGTGTTTTACATGACTAAAACATTTTTGAAGTTCTGTTCACCAATTTTTTCTATGTCTGAAAGGAAATCACCAAATTTAGATTCTTTCTTTTCAAATGTTTGGATGTTCATTCCAGCAAAAGAAAGCAGTAAGAAAGAACTGAAACTAACAGATCATTTCTTCTAAATTCTACAGCACTAGCATATCACCCTGTACTTTTTATAACTGCACAGTTTATTGAAGACATTACTTTATCAGTAGCATTTCTTCTGTGCTCACTAGACACAGTCCAGGCAGCAGACAAAATGCTGATCCACATTTGAAAGAAAATCTATTCGTGTTTCTACTTTGCTGTGTGAGAATACAAACATTGCATTAAAAATCATTGGGTAATTACAGTTAAGGATAGAAAGAATGTCCTCTTAGAGGGAATATACATGCAAAATAATACAGCAAGAGCAGACATTTTCCCGAGTGCCTCTTTCTTCAAAGACTCTTTTACAAGCCTCTCAAATGTCATCCACAAAAATGCCTTTGAACAAGAATAGTGGTGGTGGTAGAATACAGAAAGGAGATCTGCAGCTAACAGACATGAAAAGGTGAGATACTGAAAGTAACATTTTCTGTAAGAGCTCTATTAAAACTAGTTGATTAAGAAAATAATAAGCTATAAAGATATAAAATATCAAAGATGAACAAAACTTGTTAGTTTTGCATTTAATCAACTTTAAAAAATCCTGTCTGTTTGTATGGATGCATCAGTAAAGTATTTCATGGATTTGGGGTGTATTACCTGAAATACTAAGATACCCAGTGAGCATTTTATATCAGATCAGGATCAATTCAATATTAAGTATTTCAATACCACTATATAATCTATTCATTTGTTTTGATTTTTTTTGTGACACCGATCACTATTACAAGTGATAGAATGATCATTTTGTAAGTTAAGAACCCAAGAATATTAATTGTTTCTTCATTTGAAAGGATTTAGTTTCACCAGCAAAGCAGACAAGTGAGAAGGAATAGCAGGACCAGATAAAGTGATCTCTGTTAACAGGAAGAAAAACCAAACAACCCAAACTGCACCTTCAAAGAAAGCACTCAAAAAATCCCTACACCCCCTGGACCTCCCAAAAAAACAAGAACCCAGAAAAACAAAAACCACCTGTGACATGTTTACAAGCATGCTCTTCTACAATGCATGCCGGCCAGTTACCACATAACACATTAGTTGTTTTTTCTGCATTATTGAATGGAAAAGTCATCTTCTACAAGGTGGTCTGTTATGCTTATGCCCATGTAGATATTAAAAGCACTATACAACTCATGCTAAAATACTTCAAGGTCTAATAACTGGTACTGAATCATAAAACTGACTACATAAGGTATTTGTCAACCTAACTATAAAAGCTAAAGTGACATTCTGCTGACTATAAAGCTAATAGCCATTCTACTGTTAGTCTTCATATACCTGTGATCCCTTTGACTGACTGCCCACATGTATAATTCAGAATCACAGATGTAAAATTACTGGAATGGAAACTGCTGCCAGTTTTTCAAATGCAAAGTACTGAAACTTTATATACATGAATTTATCTGAGTGTTAAATCAAATACTTTGGTTTGCAGAAGGAGCAATGCTAGTTGCAGCTTTTCCTTTGCAGTTTATACGACAATGCAAATAAAATACAAGTCATTCCATATATCCTAGAATTTGGCACAGACAGCTGTCCTCAACTCCAAAAAAATTCTGGTCTCAGCAGCCTGACAAGTAAATCGCTTCTCACTGCTAGAAATGATAGCTTCATTAGGTCAAGGCTGAAGCTGCTGTTCCAGCACATGGGGTAAGTACTCCATTTGTCTGGATTGTGTTTGGCTTGAGCATACCCAAAGGACTTAAATTCCTGTCTTGCTGGCTACTCAGCCATCACAAGCAAAATTCTGTCTCCAGTCCCCAAAAGGGAGGGTTTCTTGCTACAAATAAAGGAAAAATAAGAAAACCCTCACATCATCACCATTTCAAAATGAACACCTTCCCACACTCAAATTGTGAACATAGAAATAGTTTATATTTTCCAACATTCTTTAAATCAGTAGTATTTGGAAAAACTTTTGCAAAACCTTAAAAAACAGTATAGGCTAGATGCACTGGTGCAGTGTATCCACTTTGTCTTTCTATGTGGCAACTGTAGTGAAAACAGTAAATGATTTGGAATAGGTGTCAGAGAGGCGAATAATGGCATTGGAATCAGAATTCTCATTCTGAGCTGTAAAAGTGAGAGCAAGTGTGACAATAATTTAAACTGTTTTTTATGGAGCATTTTTCCTGACTTAAAATAGATCTCCCATTGCTATCTTTCAAACATGAGACCTTCCAACTCTAAAAGTCTGCTGAAGCTGCTCTACAGACAAGTTTCCAACCATTAAACAGTTCCACAGCGTAAGCAGGAGGACTGGCTCTGCCTGATGGAAATGGCACACATAAACCAGCTGTGCAACAGCATAAAAAAATCATTGGTCTCAAAGGAGCAACAGAAAGAATTTTATTGCCATGAGTGGGTGTCTGTTCTGGTTTTTCTAACACTCAGTTATGTATGCATGAAATCACATCCAGCATGGTACTTATGTGCTGTGAAAACAATGTTGTCTGCTTCCTTTTGCTTGACAATCTATCCAGTGTATGCTGGCAACTGCCTTCATGGTGAAGATAAAAACCTTTAGCAGAGGTGGAAGGGTCAGATGGTTTGGGCTCATGGTGTTGATCTTTTTGTCTCTGGAAATGGCACAGTACCTACCCACAGACCAGTGAGATAATATACGACATAGAGATGCCTAAAACTGTTAACTAGAGTTAACTGTAAGTCTCTGTTACTGAGAGGTCATTTTCATCACAAATTATAAAAAGCTAGGAAAAAAATATCCTAAGAACTCTGAACCAAATGCAACAAATTAAAAATTGGATTACTAGTGCCAAGCAGCTTCTGACCAGTTGGGGTAAACTATCCAGTGCCCGCTTACTGGAAGAAAAACACAAGTAGTTTTCATCCAAGGTGACTAATTTACAGATTTTAGGAACAGTTCTCTCCTGCTTCCAGAAGAAAGGAAACAGCTTGGAGAAAGCCAGTCTAAATATGAATAGAAGGATATTTGTATCTTTATGGATCAAAAATGTTCTGTCATGTATTCAGTTACCTTTATGTATTGCTGTTATTGCAAATTGCTGTCACTCAATTGAAGATACAAGGAAAGCATGCAAAATTTAAAAACCCTGAAAAGAGAAGTGGTAATCACTGCCAAAATAGCAGAAAATTTTGATCAATTTTAGCTGATTGTATCAATGTAAAAGTCCATGTGCACAGTCCCACTTATATGAAAGAATCCACTTTCTGGGTGCAGTATTCACTTAATTTTCCAGCCACTCTGCCACAGACAGATATAGTCCAACTCGTCTTTCTTGTAATTTTGGAATCGCATCTTGGCAAAACAAAGCATCACTTTATTCCCTGTGAGGGGTCATGTCAGACACTTACATGCAAACCTTTTGTTTCCTTTATAAAAAAATAAATAAACAGCATTAAAAGATGAGCTCTGCCTAAGCTTTGAATATTCCAAAAATTCTCAGCCATGTCACCTTATTTACTATTTACAAATTAATGCAAACAAACAATGTTCATCCTAGATGAACACACGAGGCAGTGTAGAACAGCTAATAAACTTTTACCCCAAACGTTTATGGTATAAGAGCATCCAAAGCTGCAGTAATCAGACCTCAAAACACAACTAGATGACGAATGGCGAGTTGAAATGCTTTATGAAATACTCTTGTTTTCCTGGTTTCATTTTTTTCATGACTGAGAAATTAAATTACTTTGGAAAATGAGGAGCTTTATTTAGTGATAAAGAAGTTAATGGAGACTACCTCAGAAGACTTAACATCATTTTGAATAAAACAAAACCTTATTTTGCTGTGTCTACTTAGAGAGCATGCTTTTTGCATTTTCAAAAACACAAAACAGTATAAAACATTATTGTGGTAACCAGACAAAAATTCTCTCTGAGAAATTACAGCACGTTTTTGAATATTCCTCTTAACATCTTAAAATATTTAGTGACAGAGACTTTGTGGTGCCATACTTCTTCCTAGATTCAGATTAAATATCATATTTGTCTTCCTTAAAAGGAAAAAACAAACCCAAATTATTTTCTGTTCATTATTACTTATGAGCAATTGGTAGAAGTTCAGTATCTTGCGTGAGAAAGTGTCTTAAGAATTACTGTCATGCTTCCTGATCAAAGGGTTTATTTTTGAAGAAACCTTCTGCTAAGTCTGACCAAGATAATAATCTTCTCTTGGTCTTGGCACAACAGGGTGAAGTGAAACACTGATGTGAATTTCTGTCCACGCTTCACACAAACATAGCACAGACAGGCAGCAAACTTCCAAAGGTGATATGCCAAAATCCACTTTTCTTTTCCAAACTGGAGGTTAAATGTGCCTGTAGGAGCTCAGCAGGGGCCAGTAGATGCTGGCACTCAAAAAACCAGGCACATCTGAGCAGCAGTTTCTTGCCTCTCTACCAGGCAGGGGCTGTCATTTCCCACGGAGCTCCAAAGTAGTAATTAAATGCTAGAGTGACACTATAACTGTTACCCTCTGCCTGCCTACCTGGGGACATGGTGGCTCAAAGGTACCAAAAGAAGCATCCCAGCATCGTTCCCAGCAGTCAGCATCTAGCAGCATCTTCATGTGAGTCACCTAGAGTGTCTACACATTTCATCTGGCAAACCTGACATCTTTATAACAAACCCTGACAGTTCCACAGCCCCTAGAATGGCCAAATGAGCTGCCAGCATAGGCTGATTTGGGCTGTGAATCTGATAGCTAACTGAACTCCCTGCTGCTTGTCTGTCAATTCACAATCCTCTGCCAAGGGCTGGAGTTCAGATTTGAAAACAGTTATTTTTAGCATTACAGAAGCCTTTTGAAGAATGCTGACTACTTGCTTGCTGCCATCATCAAAATTTTCGTTTATTAGGTAAGAGCATGCAGAGGTACTACTGACTCCCACTGCCCTCGTCACAAAGTCCTAAAAGTGCTCTCCACCTCCACTAGACAGTGTGAGCAGTTCTCAAGGAGAGCAAGTGCTTGAGGGGTAGCTAGAGAGACCACAGGAGGACTCTGGTATTCATGCAATGATTTCAAAACCACAAGTTCCTGAAACACGAATTACTGCCAGCTGGGAGACTATTCTGAAGAAATACCCCTATGTGTTTATCCTGCTCTTACACTGTTATCCAGAAACCCACCTTTGCTTGAGGTCAGATTCTGGGCTAGAATGGACATTCCTATATTCATTACCAAGGATGGTATTTTGAGCATGGCTAACACACTCAGTAGGGGGCCAATTTTTTTGAAAGTAATACAAATCCTGCCTGAAAATGTCATGTTCAAGCCAAAACCTTAGTGCTACCATGATATACCTTTCTGTAACTGCAGTAATAGTGGTTTCATGCAGAATAGTTGGAAAATACTTACAAACTCAGTAAAACAACTGTCAATAATATCTATTTAAAACAAAATTGTTGCCAGATTCAGCAACAAACTGCCGTAGAAGAAGAAGTAAAGAGAAAGGTAGTGCTGCTGAAGAGTTCTTACAGTAAACTCAACACAGCTTGAAGGAACTGTATTATTTTATGTTTCTGAAATGGCATGCTACATAAGTATCATAAGTTGTTAAAATAATACTTCTTCTATACCTGAAAAGGTTTGTGGTCACAGAAGTAACAGGACGGCTGTGCCAACCTTCCTACAACAAATATGGCTAAAGCACCAAAAAATTATTAAGGCTAACATATAGTTATTCAGTAAGTGATTAAACATTCCATACCAGCAAAAGTATTTGCATGTCTCTATAAATGCACCTCCAAAAATATTCTTTTCTAGGACTGACTATGGCCAAACAGTAAGCTAACAGCACAGGAACCCAAAGATGGCAACTGCTTGTACTGCAAGATAATTCTGTCTGCAGAAAAAGGAAATACATTCCTCAAAGTATGCAAAGTTACATCAGTGTAAAGATTCTGTCACAACTACACTAACAAGTCCTTCTATTAGAAGCTGCTTCTGTTAATAGAGGGAAGACTGCTCGATCTCTTTTTTTGGCACTAAAGGAGACTAGCGTGGTCTGGATATGCTTGCAATAAAATAAAATTTTAAGTGTCAAATTTAAGAGAGGGTGACCACATCCAGATCATGTCTAATGGAAATAGTTTCTAACCCCTATACTATGCCTAAGAGCCATCTGGGAAAATTCTTCCTTATGTTGGTCAAAAGCACAGAAGGGGGAATGCTAGGAACTTCACAGGATGGGAGAACCGTTTCTCTCTCCTCCATCCCCCATGTACCATTTACTGGTAAAGAAATAATTTTCTAAGTTATTTTATTACCCAAACGGCTGCAAAACCAGAACTATCAAGAAAACTTTGTGGATCATCAGGCATGCCTTTCTAATGTACAGAAACACGCTGCTTTGCATTTATACTCTTTTTTTATTCTTAAGCACTTACAATTAGTGCAAGCAAGGGGAAAGTTATATTAAGAGGGTCCAATGTTCCATAAAAAAAATGCTGCTATAATTATTTCGATACAGGCAACAAAATATTCCAACTAAACATATGACAATAACATATTTCTCATAACTAAAAAGAAAAAAAGATAAACCTCTTGGATTAACACACTGAAAATCAGGTTCTTCTATATTTCATGGTCAGGGTCATATAGTTTGATACCAATAATGTGGAAAATGTTCCAAAGGAGTTTTATTCATAGAGACCCTTACTGATAAAAGAATAATGACACTTTAACTTTTAATTTGTTTGCTGACTTCAAACAAGTCTTACACCATTTCTAAAGTCAGGAGCAAAACCACTCAAAACCCCACCTGTTAAAAACCTGCTGCCACGAAAACAGGCAGATCAGGCTGCTCTCCAGGTGTGAGCGAGAGGAAGGTGAGCAGCAGACAAGAGGAAGGCAAACTCACCTCTGGAGGAGCGGAAGTGCTTGCTGGGTGCTGTGAAGCCCCTCGTCCCGTGCACGTTCACCGCAGCCACGCGGAACTGGTACCACCGGCTCGCGCGGGTGTCCGGCAGCCGAACGCGCTCCTCCGTGGTCTGGAGGGGAAAAAAAAGGTCACACTTACACTGGCTGCTCCTACGTGGTCATCTGTCATCTGCTGTGCTACACCAGCCAGTCTGGCTGAGTACAGAACAGCACTGCAGGCTTTATGCAACCACCTCACCGCCATCACTCTGCACCGCAAAGCATTTACAGTTGTGAACAAAATTTTACCAATTTTATAGTGCATTGCAGGTCTCTTTGGGAAAAAGTATCCTTTAGAAAATGAGTGAAGTGTTGTTAAATTCACAAAATTAGTTTTGCAGTTATCACAACCTTCCCCAGTGTTTAGGGTCTCACTGTTCAAGTGTTGATGTTTCAGGGAACACATTGCTCCAGGTGATAGGACTGATTTCTTCAATTCTCAATTCTCAGAGAATTAAAGGTTCAAAATAGCTTAATGAAATCCAGTGCTGTGAAAACCTACTTTTTCTAGTTCACAGGAAACACAAAACTCTCCGATAATGAATGTAAGCCTTCTTCACATCTTTGGCACTTATGTCAAAAAGACAGCCTTAACTCTTCCCTGAAGACTTTTCTCAGGTCATAGGAGCTGACCTTTTCTCCAACAACACCTACTGAGATTGCCAATGTCATGAGTTCAATTTCCAAATCCTGTGGGGAGAACCACTGAAATATGGCATAAGCATAGATACATTCTGAACCCTTTCAGTAGGAAGTGCTTTACACATTCTTATTTTGAGCCCTGTTTTCTTCCATTTTTTACCTCATTAAACTTTTGAAGAGCTATCTTTTGCATTCTTTCTTTTTTTTCCCTAAGGTACAAACATCAGAACTGAACACAGCCTCCTGGTAACCACTGAATCAGTTCCAACTACAGATGTAGCATCTCATCAAAAACACATCCACTTGGAAATTTTATTTTTACAATTACCTCTCAATTACCCAGTTTTCAATTTACTTTAGTATGTCATGTTTACTACATTTTCATTTAATTCCTTAATCAAAATAACACAGGACCCTGAAACACATGTCATGTATATGTCTAAATATATTATACAATCATTACTGATTACCATTACTGACCAAACATGCAAGCCCATCAAAAATGTAGTTACATCAATTTATTTTTACAACCTCTGTTTTATACAACTTCAAGAAGCCATCTTACCTGTACAGGATTCAACATTGCTTGCAATGATACCAAATAGCTCCTAAAAAAAGGGACAACATAATTTCTGCTTTTTGCTCCCTTTCAAAACTGTGCAAGAAACCAGCAGCTGCTGACATAACTCAGATAATCAGAAATGGAGGAATTTGCTTCAGCTCTCCAATGGCCTTTTCAGAACCCTGACAAATATAATTTGTAGGTGTTATCCTGCACTTAGTCTCTTAATTTAGTGACAAAGAAAATTTAGGGAAACAGATATCTCATTTGTGTGTGCATGTAAGGAAAAGAGACCCTTTCTAAACCATATTATTGACCACTCTCAGATTGATAAATGTTGTAGACTGAGCCCATCACATATTGCTGCTACTCAGAGTCCCACTCCATTCAGACCACTGTATTTGTCTTCTCAACTTAAGCAGGGGTAACAGTCTTGACACTGCCTGCCTCACCTCCTTTCCTTTTTTAACTTTTATGTTACCTGTACAGTGAATTATCTATCCAAGGTTTGTCCCAGGGAAGAAAGAGTCTACCTGAATCAACTTTTGCAATTATTTTTATTTTATGGAGCAAAGGTCTTATTTTTTTTTCAACAGCCAGGTACCCTACTATTGCAACTGAAAACAGGTTTGGGACCAATACTTAATTGGAAATAACTAGTTACAGTCTTGTGGGCTTTAAAAAACATGTTTGCTGAACTTTGTTACAAGGCAAATTGAATAGACTTGATCCCAAATTCCTCAAAGGAATCTTTTTTGTCACTGGCATCAGCTCAGCTATTCAGTTGCTTAAAAGAAAGTATTTCAGTTCTGTCAATTTCCCATGGCAACCACGAAAAATGTAAAATCAAACAAACTGTCAATCCATAATGACAAAATTATTTTAGTTTATGAACAGGCCTATTACTTTCATCATTAATTTTGTTGGCCAAGCTCCTGCTTTTTAATGGCATGCAGAAGATCTACCTCCAACTACTAAGATATAAACTACTTCAGCACCTCTAAGTATCCTCTACACAGAATTGATAAATTTCTAGAAAGAAGAAAGTACTACTGAGATATCTTACACTGCCTAAATGCCATATCTATTTTTTATCTTTAATTGCTTTAGTTTAGTTAGTTCTCAACTACTTAAGTATGTTTTGAGCTGCGATCACAATATTCAGAGTCCTTTCAATATCTTTCACATTAATTTAAACCCACTAAAAGCTATGCTGAGTGGTACTAAATAACTAATGGTTAAATTTCATCACACACCTAAAATTCTGTCTAAATATGAAAGAAAAAAACAAGAATTTTATAGAATTTTTAAGAATCATAAATAAAAGACAAAAACAAAAGATCACCACTCAAATCATTACAGAATCATAATTACTGTTTATTTGGCTACGCATCACCTGTTTACTTATAAGATTAATGTTTGGAAGGCAGCTTCAAATCCTAATAGGCATTTTATTTGTAATAAAATAATGAATTAGTCCTCAGACAAAGTAACTGGCCAACATGTCCACCTTCAGTATCATGCAAAGTTCAGTGAAGATAAGGCAAAATCCCTATTAATTACATTAGGATAGAACTTCATATAAGAGTAGCATGTAATCTTAATAACATAAATTGGGCAATACACATAATAGCTTGACATTCCTTCTCAAGAGTTCATTTTAGGTCCAAGGGACAACAGGACACTTCCAGTGGCCAAGAAGCAGAAAGAGATTGGGCTTTTGTGTGAGAATTTGGCTGAGACTTGCCCAGAGCTGCTCCATTTAGGAAGCACTGACAATTCTACTCCTCGTCCAGCAGCTCTTAACTGTTCAAATCCTGATCTCTTTCTTGTAAGTAGTCCACATGCCCTGTCCTTCAAAAGGAGATTATCTATGATTGTCTTCAACATCCCTACAGTAATCTCCCTCTGCTGCTCTTACAACTGACTAATGATAAAGAGCATCCCAGAGCATGGGTGGCCTATCTTCAATTCCATCCTTTGCATGAGAGGGGAGGGGAAGATATTCCCTAGCACCTCGGATGTTGCATGCTATTTAGAACTGTAACATGTTGTATATTTACATGCAAAACTGTCCCTTGGAGAAAGAAAGGCTGAAAGTCAGAATTTATTGTAAGGGAAAGGTGGGATTTACTACAACTGGGAGGGAGAAGAAAGAGAATATATGATCCAGCAGCACAGCAATTTGACCATTCAGGTGGGATTCTTGTGTCAACACCCCAAAAAGTGTATATATGTTAAAAACTGGTGCAAAAAAGTCTTCACAGCAAAGACTTGTACAGAGGACTCTCCTCTATCCAAGGATTAGAGTAATCAATGGACTGTTTCACTGTGCTCATTCCCGATTTTTCCCCACTATGAATCCTGGACTCCTCTCTGCAGCACAAAGGTTTAATAGAAATAGGAGAGTACAGCCTTACTCTGCAGAGTTCACAGCTCTACACCTTTGGACACAACACAGTGATAAAAGAATTTGCATTTCAGAGAGTGAAGAGATACCATCCAGGGTATCAGAAAAGCTGAGTACTCTAATACAAAAGAAATTCTGAGTGTTGTATCCACTACCCTATCAAAGGACAGCAGACCTGCCCTATTTCATGTGAATGCAATCCCAGACAAGGTGGGCACTCTCTAAGGCTGCTTACCAAAGCAAGCCCCTCCTGGGAGATGGAGAAAGGAAGCTTTAGTGTACAGGACTGGTGGTTATCTCCAGCAGGCATTTCTCACTGTCACAGGCTGAGAACTTTCTTGTGAGCCTCAGAACCAGAACTTTGTTTCAGAAGCTTTCTTTTTGAAACAGATTAGCTGTCCACAGAGTTTAGACAATTGCAAGGTGAAGCACTAATGTCTGCCACAACCAAGCTACCAGGAAATACTGTCCTTTATTTGTTTTAGTAATGGACTAGACTAATAAATGCACCTCATTACTGTCTGCCCATATGTATATATATGTGTGTGTGTATACACAGATTACATCCATTCACACAATACAGATGTGTTCTGTCTGAAAATAACTGATCTGGCATATTTTAATTAACTTTATTATATTATAGTAACATGACTAAATATCTGAATTTCCAACATAAACAGTAATACTACTATTTTTAGAAAGAATTAGTACCAAATGGAATGGGAAGATTGTGCAAAAGACATGCAGTATTTCCATAGCATAATGCAGCAGTTCCTGCTCAGCTGGCTAAATCTTAAGTTCCAGTACTGTAGGAATTTTCACATAACACTTAGACACTCTACATCATAGCCAACTTGGCCAACTAGCATCTTAGTTACCATAGTCTGTACATTAACCAATGGAAATTAGTCAAATGGTTAATTATATCAAGTTTTCCCCAAAATACGCAGTAAAAAAACATTAAAAATCCCTTTCTCTGGAAGTGAAAAATAACTAAAATTGTTTTCAATGTGTTTGCTTTCCTTATATTACTGGAGAGCAAAATAATATGCTAATAGATTGAGCCTTCCTCGTTAAAAAGAAAACATAAAGATGATACAACAAACATGGCACAATACAATAAACAAACTTTTTCAAAATTATTGTTTCAAAGTAAAGGTACAAAGTAAAAATTTGTGGGAAACTTGAGAAATTACTTGCAAATTAGCTCCTCTAAGGGCAATAGAAAACAGCAAGGTCTTTTTTTAAATTTAAACAACTTAAAGTTACTGAAAATTATAACTCCATTTTTTTTCTTGGACAGACAACAAAAATAAAGTATTAGATTAGTAACTCTGATGAAATATTATGAAATTTCTTGTAAGACAATAACAATAACTTATAACTAATATGTAGCATAATTATGCTACATATGGAGATAAGCAAAGAGAAATTTGATCTTTGATTGCTCTTCACACAGTCTCTACCTTAAGTTGCAGAGTAAAGCAAGAACCAGAATCATCTCCCCTGGACTGAGATGCTCCAGGAATTCTCAGCTCAATGGCTGAGCTCTTCTCAGCCTTTGCCTATAATTAAGAGCTCATACCTCAATGTTTTGGAATCATACAAGAAAAAAATCTCGGCTTTACAGACAAGAAAAGCCTGGAGGCTGTGCACACAATCACTTTAGTCAAACTGGATATCCATCCTTGTTGCTGATATTGCAAAATAAATTCTATCTTATTTGGCCAAACAGATTTGATTGCCTGGTGGGACGTCTAAAACTACAAACACCATGGAGGTACACTAGTCCATAAAGACAAAAATTCTGATTACTATCACCCCTCAAAGGTACCCAACCTGCATGTCCCATAAGGTATACACAGTTCACAAAGCCAGTCAGGCATCCTGAAGCATGCTTTGAACTGACATTCCCAGTGGGGTCCATCACACAATCAAGTTCCTGTCTCCTGTGATGCAGAAGGGACAGTGAAGTTGTCAGAAAGATGTCAGTCGGAGGAGGCTTCTCCTGCCACAGTGATTAACTCAGCCTCTTCTGCCCACATTCACCAGACCCCCCCAAAGAAAAAAAAAAAAAAGGCAACTGTCAGGTTCTTACTGCTCTTGCACAGGAACATGGTTCTGAAACACTCTCCTGCAGCTCCACTGCCAGGCAGGGGTTCATATATGTTCAGCTACTGTGGAGCTACTAGTGCATGTTTCCAGAAATGTGCATGAGGTCTGTTCCTGGGGTGAGAATAGCACAGCACTGTGCTCCCTTTGCAGCCACAACAGCTGAGCTTCTACAGTCTAGCACATACACATGGCTCAGTAACAGTGAGGAATAATTCAGATCTGGCACATTTTTGCTACTTGGTATTTTCCTTGCAGCTAAGACAGGAGGTTGTTTCCTGGAATGGAGAATGCAGGTTCAAGACCTGCACCTCAGCTGAGAGACATAGGTCACTGTGACTTGATCAGTTTTGGATGTGCTCCCTTGGGCTTGCACAAGCAAGGTTTCCTGCCACGGTCTGCTGCAGGGGGCTTTTTCTGAGCAAGACTACAACACAGTGACAGCTCTCTCTAGCACCACACTGAAGTGAAGATATTCACTCCTGAGTGTTCAGTCTCACAAGCTTGATGTTATTGCAAGATAGCATTTTCCTACACAATCTGAATTGAGAATGAACACAAATTGTCATAGAATTTAAATCCCTTACTCTATTTTGCGGATGGTTCTACTTATTCTCTCTTTCCTTTTTTTTTTCTTAGCTATAATGATATTTTGCAGATCTTTTCAAAATCAGCATTTTACTTTTCTTGTCAGCAGGGATGAGGGTGAAGCAGTAAGATAAATGATTGGAGCTCTGCCATCCAGGTGGACTGTCAGCATGGTAAAAAACAGATTGAAACTGGGAAGGAACTAAGTGAAAATTTATGCTCTGTTGGCTGCTTCTCATTAAGAAACATTTGCTCATGAATCTTACATTTTCAGTCTGGATTGCACTGAGTGAGAAGAGCATGACATCATAGACTTTTCTGAATTGGGAGGGTCACACCTGAAAAAAACAACTTCACAAAGAATAAAGGCTTTAATTTTTTATTTTTTTTTAAAGATAAATGGCCTTTTCACCAGCTGGATTTTTTAACTTTTGACAAGACTCAAGCCATGCCGTGGACACTGTGCAATGAGTCTCACTAAACTCAGAAGTCTCTAGTGTGCCTCTTTGAATGGATTTTGGTCTCTAATTCCACATTTTTCAAGAGATTTGTGACATTCTGAAACTGGATCCATATTGCTTACAAAGAACTGACCTGTGCCACAGTTTGCCAGTTTGTAGCATCATCCTCACTTGGATGGATTCCTTGATTCCACCTCCTCTGAACAACATAGATCACAGGCTCAATGGAAATATTGAATTTTGAAGACCACTTCACCTCCAGGTCTCCAGACTGATGTTCTATGAATTTTAATTCTTTCCGAGGTTTCAGTGGAACACCTGTAGTAGGAACACACAGATAAAAATATATATGTAATTTTACAAGATATGATTAAGCCATCTGTAGATGAAGCTGTTCAAGAAATAATTTTTTAAAAAAGGATTGTTTGTCAGTGAAAAGGCCAAAAAGGCAGAAAATTATAAGCTTGGAAGTTTTAGAAGTGTTCCTAGCTAACCCATCTCTGCTAACATTAAAATTTGTTTCTAAAAAAAATCTTCAAAATTATTTCTTTATTTCATTAAAAAACTGAAAGATGTGAAAGCTGCAATCTAAAACTGACTTTGCAGAAAACATCTGCTTAAAACAACTGGAAGAAAGATATCTTTAATTGCAAGCAGAATCAGCTATACCTGTTGTTCAGTTTTTCACCCAATTTATCCTTAAACACATCTAACAACAAAATTTCCATAGCACCACATAGTAGTCTGTTTCACTACTTCTCTATCCTTTCTACAAGAAATCTTTCTCACTGCCTTGTTTAGTCTCCTCAGCTGCACCATATACTCGATACTGGTCCAAGATGTTTGTGCATCATGGGGAACAGATTCTTTCTTTTATCTGTGGAGAAGCTTTTCATGTACCACAAGACTGTTATCATGCTTCTGAATGTTTTCTTCTCCAGTCTAATAACCACAGTGCACTCCATTTCCCTTTAAATCAGTATTCCCAGATCTCTGTTCACTCTTGCAGTTGCCTCTGGAGACTCTCCAGTTGCCCAACAGCCCTTCTCCAGAGTCAAACCTAAAACTGGACACAGGCTGTGTCTAAGCTCTCAGCAGTGCAGAGCAGTGAAGTGTGATTATTTCATACATCTTACATTAGTCTGATGTACTTAAGAAAGCTGTTTGCTTCTCCGTGGCTGCATGATCTTATTGACTTACATTCTGCAGCTGTACTGCATCATGTGTCACTCTCCACTCTTCCCTAAAGAGCTAGGAAAGGTAATTTCAAGACATCTTGGAATAGATATATCTAATGTATATTGTCAAATTGTTGCATTACAGAGAAAAATATATATTTCTAAAATATTACTGTAATTTCTCATTACACAGTGACATCTAAGGACAGTTGTTTCTGTTCTTATACTGCCAGTAATATTACCTTTTTGAAAACATCTGCAGTAGCTTGAAGGAAAAAACAACTCTTCAAATTTGGCATTTTTTGATTAAATCAACAAATCAAGTGTTAGATACATTTCTCTAGACAGACATTAGGAACATTTATATTTGAGTGTGCAACATTTTGTCACTTGAGGATATGTCACAAATAAGGTCTCTATGCTGACATATAAACCTTCTTAGCAAGTTATTGTACACACTTTAGTTATTTTGTTGTTTCAACGACTGTCCACAAAAGGCCAGGTGAATGTATTGGTTAGAGAAATTGTTTCCTTCTCAGTCTGCCACAGATGACTTAGCACCAAAATTTCCTCAGGTCAACAAACCACTTTTGTATTTTAAGCGGTGTTCTTAAAAATCTGAGTATACAAGTAGCTACAAGTAAATGAAAATGATATTGTAGATCTTCAAGAAACCTAAAATCCACCTGAAAAAAAATGCAGTACCTAAATTTGAATATCACGGCAGTTTAGACCCAGAATACCCTTCAGTAGCCTAAAGTCTTAGTCTAACATAACAGACATGACTTTGGATTTCCCCATTTGCAAATGACTTCTTTAGTCATGATACACAATAATCCTACAATCTGCATGTTAAGAAAACTTCCATCTGCTTTGCATTAGGGGCAGTTGGATTCACTTGATTGCAAGAATCTCAGCCTCTCTGGTGTTACGTAATCGCGGGCAGATGGAGCGCGGCCGCGCAAACAATGAGAGCACAGCACAAGTGCACTTTAAAACACTTTTGTAGAACCAGCAACATCACTTTAATATCCAGATGTGAAGATCCAATTACTCTTCAATGTGCCTTTTATTATGTAAATGGTCAGCCCCTTTATTTCGTGCTGGAACAAATTAGTCCTCAGTCTGCAGTGCTACAGTGTCTGCATTAGTCCAAAGCCTGCAGTGCTTAACCAAAGAATTCAAATCACTGATCACTGTATGTGTGCAACAGCAGAGTCCAGGAAAAATGTTTCTAAAGGTATCTTTCAAACAGCACATGCATCTCTGTGCCATGAAAAGAAAGTGCACATCGGTCTGTCATGAAAACCTGTATCTTAAACATTGGTTCCCCCAGAATTCAAAATGTTTCTATAAAGGGATTTGTAAAGGATACATCCATAGCACTTGCAATACAATTGCACACACAGTTCTGCAAGGACTCAGAAATGGACACTTTTAAAACTGTACACTATGTTTGTAATACAAAACTACTTTTCTTTAAGCATAAAAAGAGTCATTAAACTGTGGGTGACCATCTGACCCCAGTTACCCTACTATAATCTTGCCACACCATCAGACCCTTTGAATATCCTGATCTTCCCTTCACAATTTACCTTTTTTTTACACAGATCTGCAGAGACACCTTTTGAAGTCCTTCACTAGTTGAGACAGTGTAAAGAAGGGGGATGAGGCCAATGATAGAAGAGTAGGAGAACATTTGATATCTCTACTAAAGGACATAAATATGTGAAGACTACATAACCAATTAGTAATACTCCCAACAGAGATGAAAAAACACTTGTGACTAATTCAAAAACATCTGCAATACAATACATATCTTAGGTGGCAGTGTACTTACCTTACTATTCTTTTTAGGATTGTATTTTAGCATTCAGTACTAGAGGGCAAATTCAGTCTGTTAATCCAGAAAATCAGATGGGAATTTTATGTCTACTGTTGTAACTAATCTCCAGCACCTGATCAACAGTGAAACTATAGAAACTGCTGTAGACTCTTAGATTCAATCTGAGTTCATTTTCAAGCTGTGAGTGCTGTCAAAAGGATAAGAATAAGTACTGAACTTATTCACTAGATCTTAGTCATGCTTGCAGAGTTTGCTCTTCCTTAGTGACAGGAAGGTCATTTACCCCTGGAGGAAATGAATAGCAAGCCTGCTCCACTTCTATTTGTCTTTTGTTGCAGAAAGACAGGTTGAAGAGGCTAATTAGCTGAATTCATCAGCTGAGAAGGCAGTAGGGTATTGAGCTTGCCCTTCCTCTGCAAGACATATATGCTCTTACAAGCCAGCACCTCCTGCAGATCAGTGATAAGATGTTAGGGAAGGTTAGTTCTGCTCCCATTTAATCAGGCCAAACAGAGGAGACTTTCCAGTGTGTGGTTACAGAATGTATCACATCCTGTCATATGCTGTGTCAGCTCCAGCAGCACTTAATCTTGTTTTATTTGTTTGTTTGTTCTTACCTTTTCCAGTTATTATATTTACTGGAATGCTTTGCAGTTGTGGCATGGAGCTTGGTCATGTAAATCACTATATACATAACATGAATGCCTTTTTGACAACGCTGGTCATTTGTCTCAATAAGACAAAACAAATAAATAAGTGATCCATTTTAATAACTTTCATTTTGAAAGGTGCTATGTACTAATCTGCGTGTACTAATTCCTTATAGTTTTAAAGGGGCTGCTCTTGCAAACAAAGGGGCTGCTGTATCTTGCAAACAAGAGCCTCCCTTCTGCACACATTGAAAAAGATTTATTCACATTTTAGTTAAAATAATGAACTTAAAAACAAATTCACCATCTTCTTTTCCTAATTTATCATGCTTCCATCCACAGATGGAAATAAGCACGGATTCAGACCTAAGCCTGGAGCTTAGATCAGACTTCTGCTGATTGAGCTTCTGCAGAGAGCCCATGCTATGTGATTAATAACTGAATAATATTTATTTTTTATCACTGACATAAGAAGAATTCATTCTTGTACAAAAACACCAACCCTGTGGAAAAAGAATATTCTTTTCACAAATGCTTATTTTTCAAATATTTCCATGTACAAAGCTTTTTAAAATTCCAGTAAATTAAGTAAAAAATTTCTTAGCTTATATGTTCTGTTCGAAGGATGTCAAAGGAAACGTTTATTCAAAAAATCTCAGGACTCAAATAAATTAATTTTTTTTAGTAAGATTGCCTTAGATTTAAATAACGAATTAATATATATCTATATGTGGATATTATGATCTTTCACTATGCTGTTCTGTGTTGATTTGTTCTTTTACTAGATTATTTCACAGCTCCTACTTGGTAGTCCCATCTGCTTGGCTTGTAGACATAAATGTTATTTCTCATTAATAGGACCTGAAATGTTTATTGTTAAATATTTTCCTGCTGCATTCTCTCTCATCCGCATCAAATTAAGTGAGATCTCACCCAAATTGACAAAGTTTGTTCTGCTTAAGATGACTCATAATAGCCACACGTTTACATTCCACAGATTTCCAGACATGGGTTTCACAAGGGGGAAAAAAAATTGGAAATTTAAGCAACATTTCTCTCTGGTTTTCTACCCTTTCACTGTGCAGCCACATCTCTACAGGTACCTCTCCTTTTTCTTCCCATCCGTACAAACTCCCAGCAAATAGTTTAGCAGACTTCAGTATGGCCTGAAGTTATCAGCCCAGTATGAGTAATATTAATAATCTCTACCTTTGTACAGATTTTTTGGAATTTGGCACGTGTGACCACATCCATTGGAACAGCATTTCTTCACTCCAGAACATTCAATATCAGTTTCACAGCTTTCAACGCAGGCAGCTGCAAAACCACTGGCCTTCTCAGGTGCTGGGCAGTCCCCTTGCTTCACAGACAGGATATACTTAAGGAATTCACAGCTAGTTAGGCATTCATAATTCTTCTTGGGGAAAAGAGGCTAAAAGGAAAACAGAAGAAGTGTATGTTTTCAACAGGAACAACCAAAAAAAAAAAAATAAAAATAAAAAAACACCCCAAAAACCCAACCAAACCCCATCAAAGAAAAAATGTTATAAATTTTCCAAGACCTCCTAAAGGATTATTCAGATTTGCAACTTTTGCAAGACTATTCCCGAATATTTATATATTCATGCCACTTCAAAAAAAGCATTCCAAGTACAGAATGATGAATTCCCTCAAGTAAGACTGCCATATTTAAGGAACAATGTTGTTTATATCTGCCAGCTTTCCCTTGTTTTTCTCACACTGACTGGCTATAAAGTTGCTCAATGACAGATTAAAAACATTCCCAAAACAAAAGGGAAGTAATGGTCAGACAGTCTGCTTTTGTTGGACTATCCCACATTCTTTCCTCTGTACTTTACAACACTTTCCCCACAATATCTGATGTAATGCCACTCTAGATAAATAAGGGAAATCTTGTTTCATTATACTGTTTGAACTAAGTTGGCTAAGAGAAGATTTTGCAGCATCTTTATGTTCTTGCCAGCATATTCGTAATTGTGTAATTCTTCATGGAACTGGATTTATGATAAAATGGTCAGCAGAAAATATAACTTAGAATAAGCTTTAAATATATTGATTACAGATCAAAGTGAATGAGAAACCTAGTCCTAAATATTTAAGAAGATGCTTCAACGCACAGACATTTCACAGCATATGTAATACTCAGAGGTTTGCAAGGTCCATTTAAAATAGCTTCTACAACCCTGGGAGAATACTGTGTGTGACATGGAAATGACTGTAGCATGTAACTGGCATTGTCTGTAGCTGGCCTTTTTGTACCAGAGCAACCAAAAACCTTTCACAATGAGAGATCTGATTTACAGGTTCCTAAGCCTACACGAGTTACAACCACTCTCTATCCAACTAGCCATGTAACTTCTGAAACTTCTTCCATATTCAAATGTTTTACTTTCTTGTTTTCACTCTTCTCATATTTCAGGCAAAATGAGGAAGACTCAGCTATTACAGAGGCCCGGGTGTTTCACAGATTATTTATTCTCTAAAGTTGCTGTGGCCCAAGAATGTATCCCTACATTACCACTCCCATCTTTTCCTACAGAACAGCCCAGAATTTTGAACCAAGCTTTCAGGCAAGCATTTGGGTGTTACAGGCTTTATTTAACCAGCCTAAATGCTGCAAAAATGAGCAGTCTCTATGTCTCCTACTGACCCCAGTGATTCCTGGACATGCTCTCCTGCTGTTCCCCCGAATGAAATGCACCTGATACCATGTTAAAAAGCTAAACGAGCAGGAAAATAAATTTATAGGAAAACAAACAAACAAACAAACAAAACAAGGAATCAGATAAATTGTCCTTCACACATAAGGTTCCCTTTAACTCAGTAGTACACTCAATTGGTAGATAAGAAGTAACACATGAAGTAGGGACGTTGAGAAACATAAAGCTAAATTGTTGCTTCCAGATTTTTTACAAAATGCAAAAAGATTGAAAACACTCTCAGAGGAAAACAGCCTCCTTTAACTCAATCAACGTCTATGAAGTATACATGAGTCTGAGAGAAAGTGGTCCTGGGCTTTTGTGTTTGAAGCTAATTTCAAACCCTAAAACATCACAAATTTGCAGCTACTTAATTAAAAATGTTATAGCTCCCTGAGGCATAATACGTCCTCAAGGCTTCTCCTCCTCACCCTATTTCACAGCTCATTTTTCAGTTAGCTGCTAAATGTGCTGCTCCTCATTATGGGCCTTTGAAGTTCTAAATTTAGCTTTAACCACAAAACACTAATCAAAGAAGGATGCTCACTGTTTTTAACTACAATAGAACAGTGTTCTACAAATGTTTTCCTTTTAAACCAATTTTATACATATTTTCACTCATCTCTGGAAACATACAGTCTGAGTGAAGAGCGATATACAAGAACAACACAAATTAGATTCACTAAAACTGTATTTTTCCAGTACTCTAGAATTTCGTATATGAGAAAGTAGCAAATAATCTGAGTTTAAAAACTGTTACAAGGCTTGGTTTTCATGAGAAACTTTTATTTTGTCTTTGGCTGTAACTGCATAGAACACTAATTCAGTTATCCCTATTAACACGCTGTTGCATCTAAAATTTTTTAGTTGACATTGCAGCTGTTCCTCGTCATCCTCATGATGCTTAAAATAATTTAAACATAGGACCAGAAAAACAGTCTCCATAGTAAAGAGAGAGGAGTTAAATCTGTGTACCAGTAAGATCAGTATATCAAGTAAGGTCACTTCTGTTTTTTATAGGAAAATAATAAAATCTTCCTCAGAACTCACTTTTATAGACTTATATTTTAACCTTTTTTATAGTAAGGCAACTTTCTATTGAGCTGATACTTCCATTTTGAACTAAAAACACTTAAGAACTGCAACAGATCACTTCCACCAACTCAGAGCCATGTTGCAAGTCCATTAAAAAATCTCCTTCTTTGTTCTAGTTTGACTGATTCAGGTTTGCTTCTTCACAGATTATTCTGATGGATGGTTCAAATATAACTTTCAAAATATTTTTTCTTGAATAATTACGTATTTTGATATTAGTCTTCTGAACTTCAATCTTCTGAACTCTTAGGGAACTAAAATCAGGCAGACTTTCACATACAGAAAAGCCACCTGTTCTAGCTATCCTGCCCACGGATTTTTCCCACAGCAGCATTTTATCTTTTAAACAAAGACTGTCTTTCTTACACATGGCCAGAAAATATAGAAGGGCAAGTGGTAGAAATAGCATCTTAGAGGAGGGATGTAACAGCATCTTCTGAGATGCTACGTAAGTGTGACTGGATTGAGTCTAAAGTACAAGTCAAGATAAAACATTTAGTCAGAAAGAAACCCTTTTTAAACTCAAAATTAATATAGCTACATTGTTAAATGTGTATCTTTTCAAAGGAAGGCAAATGCTACAAAAAGGGTTTTCAGCTGTTTCCTCGAAGCTAGTAATTTAAATTAAATCGACTGCTGGAACAAAGTGAGAAAGCATGCCCTTGGGCTGACCTACCTCACAGAAGCTTTGGCAATGGTTTTTCTTCAGGTCCCAGGACTCTTTGCAGGGCTCCAGGCACTAGGAAGAATCAGGAGGCAGAGAAGTGTCAGAAAGACAATGAAATAAACAACCACAAATAACCTTATTTCTTCTCCAGTTTCACGGCCCACAGGAAGTTAATAATCCACTTCTCCTGGGGATAAAATTGTGTCATTGAGTCATGGTGTCAGAACAAGGTCATGAGAAGTCATGGTTAGATTACAAGAAATATTTTCAGTATTTCTTACAGTACAAGGCAATTGACTCACTTGTTTTTACACCATCCTCTTTCTGACTTACTGGATGTAGGTCTTAAAACCATTTAACACCATGTTCCTGGATCACAGAGATGACATCAAAAGCACTACTCTAAACTACAGAAAGTGAAATCTTCTCCCTACTGATCAGCCTAAAGATTAGACAAGCACTGCCCTCCCAAGAGAGAAACTATTTCATCAAGCTATGGAGTAAACTCAGCAGAGGCTAAAACACTATTTCTGTATAGTCACTGGTCTGTTAGCAAAATTACTTTATTTCAAGTACCATATTATCATTACTTCACCTTCAACCTCTGCTGCAATGGTTATACAGACAGCTGAGATACAGAGCTCAGCTTCACACAGCATAAAGAAAAATCACACTGTTAAGAGCATTTACAACAGCTGAAAAATAAATTCAGATTCACATCCAGAAAAAGATCCACATCCTTTCCTTTGTTAGATATAAAGTGTTGGAAAATACCAGCATTGTTGGGAGCTAGTATTACCTCCTGGAAATAGTGGAAAGATACTTAATGCACTAAAACAAAGGCCTTTGACACACAATGCAGTATTTGTGTAATTTTCTCTTATGCACAGTACTAGATTGCATCAACATACATTTATGCTATTCAGAATCAAACATGAATACATACAGGCTGCACCTCAGTGGTACACCTGTATCATCAATGTAGTAAAAGCAATAGTGTTTTAAAAATTAAGCATTTTTCCTACTAGCATCAAAGCCTAAAAATGTAATAAAACCATTAGTCACAGAGGCTACATATTTCAGAAGAAAATACCATTTAAAAGTGTTTTCTTTATATATATTTTGATGTTTTAGACTCAGTTTCTAGCTCTTCAAAATTCACAATGTGTTGCATATAGATTAATTAGAAGGATACAGTATAAAATGTCACTGAAGTCAGTAAATTAAATTAATTCCACAGCGTTGCTCCTCCTGTGGTCTAGATACTCCACATTCGAGCCCAATTCCACTGCCATGTCATTTTACAACTCTCCTGTCCAATGAATTTAGTCCAAAAATTACTGAGGTGTAAGTGGTTTAAATACAAAATAAGAGATATTTTGACCATTCTGCGACTTCGACAGTGATGCCCAAGACCACTGGGTCTGTCCAAGGTGTTGGTACCAGTCTTTATCTCCAGTGCAGGTAAGGCTCCAGCACCTGACGCCTCATCCAGCTGTCATTCCGTTTCCAAAGTCACTCAGGACAGCCTGGGCTACTTTCACAGGTGCCCAGCACCTCCTGCCTCAGGGCAGGCAATGGGCATCCTCAAAGGGAAGATGGACAAAATGAACCAGGGCTGAGCAGTACCCTGCACTCCAACTGCTCTCAGAACATATCAAGGAGAAGAGATGATGGAGCCTGTCATAAAGCCTGCATAGGCTCTTACAGACTCTGATTAGGGTACACACTTACCTCAACACTCACATAAACATAAACCACCTCCCTGCTCCTGAGCTATGAGGAGTCTTCAGAGCACTGGGCTGGCTTGGCACCACAGGTGGCTGCAGAAACCAAGTGCCTGCTTTAGTGGAGCTGTACCGTTGTACCACGCTGGCTGAAGAGTAAAAATGTTCCAATAGAACATCTGGAACTACCTTGCTAAAGAGATAGTTATTAACCTTGCAATAGCAAAGATGAGAATGAGAACAAAGAGAGATCTGTGCATTTATCCTCTTGGCTAACTTGTTATGAGGTTTCCCTAAAGTGGAAAGCTAGAAACATTGAAAGCTTGGATCCAGCTCTCCCCTTTGAGTCCTTGATTTAAAATGTAAATGAGCTGAGATCCTGAGATTCCTCCCACTGTATGGGGATCTGATTCAGGATAAGGAGGAATCTGGGCAGAGCTGGTTTGGGCTCTACTTTATCTAATAAAAAATACCTTGCAGACATAGCCACCTGCCCACAGAAGCTAAGCTTAGGCATGTAGATGGCAGACCTCCAGCAGGCAGCAGGGCAGTGGCACAGAGAGCACAGCCTGCCTGGCAGGTGCCACTGGTCCCTTGGAGCCATCACTCACCCTGCCCTGGCACCACTTATGGGCTCTGCACTGCTGAGGCAGGATGAGATGTGAAACACAGCACTGAACATCACGGGACAGTGGCACTCGTCAGAAGATGACAGGTGTCAATCACACCAGCCTTGATAACGGAAATCCTCCTAAAGACCTTGTTTCATCAACCCCAGTGTTTAAACCTGCAAGTTTCAGGCTTTTTTCTTTGTCCAGACTGCTGCAGAGTCATTATTCAGTACTAAGCAATTCTATCAAAAGCCAAAACAATTGCTAATAGAAAGCACCCCAGTGTTTGTCAGCCCTCAAAATCTGGGAAGTGGAAACGTGTGTGTAGATATGCACACTCTCATGGGTACAAATCTATGTATAATATAATTCTACAGACCTGCTGATATTTAGACTGCATAAAATTAGAAACAAGAGTAAAATATGGTTTCAGTCAAGGAAAAAGGGTTGTGATTGCTTAAAAATATTTTAGGTTGTGTTTTTTATTTCATCTTTTTAAAAAGATGCGCATTTAAGGGCCATGTTAGAGAATTCTTTCCTATTCTAATTTTTAATCTATAAATAAAGCAACCAGGAGATTAGCATATGATGCATACTATTTACATTAGTTAGTAAAGGGGGTTTTCAAAATAAGTCTCTTAACACTTTTGTTTAGGAAATGATGCCTTTGACCTGAATGGAGAAGAATTACAACAACACAGCACTTTTCAGAATCTAACGAATTGCAAAATATCATTAAGGTACTGAAATAAATATTTATTAAATTACTATATATGTATTAAAATATCATACTTAAATTAAATGGGTGCAAATGACATATTTTAACTATTTAAGCAGAAAAAAAATATTTCTGCCAGAGTAGAAGAGACTATCCACTATTTTTTTTGTCTAAAAAGACTTTTTACTTCATCAGAGTGGAAACCAAGTCATATGCAAACTGTTGTAAAAACAATGGAACCTAAATGTTACAGCTGGAATATTATTATTATTATTATTATCATCATCATCATCATCATTATCATTATTTTCATTATTATTATTTTCATTATTATTATTTTCATTATCATTCTCCAGTCCCACTGCTCCCAACAGCACGGTCAGAAATTAATGGCTTATGTTTACAATATATATACAATATAAGTGCTTTGCTGTCCTACAGAACTTAACTAAATAGAACTTGGATGGTTGGGAGAAAAAAAAAAGAAACAAAATACCTTTCACTGTACGACTTCCTAATAACTGGCCATGCATGAGAACAAGTACCTGAGAAGTTCCTTTGCTCACTATCAGATATTAAGTAGAGAACAGGGTCAGGAATTTACCCAGAGACAAAGGAGAATAATACAGTGGTCATCAGTCCTAGAGAGAATGATTTTATGATGGGTACATTTAAATATACAATTGCAGCCAATGGAACCACAAGAAAAGTGATTTTGAATCTGGAAATCTTGGCACAGTGGCAGTAAACACAATGTAAAACAGAAACAAGTAGCAAGAGAGAAATAACTATTTTGATATTTGGGGGTTTTTTACACATCTTTAGGGCTTTAAAGATGTTTTTAAAACATCTTTCTATTTCTCAAGAATCAGACTGTGAGATGCCTGAAGAACAGAAAATGCATGGCTGCATATTTACCTAGTTCAAACCAATGAACAGCATGCTTGCTTGGTGAAAAATATTAGGACTCCGGCTGCTCATTTGAGCAATGTACATCATTTTTTGTCAATTCATTTTATAAAAATCTATTTATACATTTGTCTCTGCTGTGTTAATTTATGTTCTCCTAAACATTTAGATGGGTATAAGAATAATAGCAAATTACTTGCATTCTGCATAATAAAATGAAATAAGTGTTTGGTTCTGAAACTGAAGTTAGACATACTTTATTAAAGATCCCTGTTCTATTTTTTAAAATCTCCAGTTTAAATGTGATTGTATGTTATAGAATTAAAAGCTCACATAAATAGGACTATATGCAGTGAGAATTTCAAGAGTGAAGAATCCTACATAGGCAGGTAGGTGAATCTCATTTCCCTAGTGGATCATTCTCAATGCTCTCCCAAACCCATGCTGGACAGCTCGACTGATCCAAAGGCTTCACATGAGCACTGCTCCATGTGAGTGCTCATGGTATCTCATGGTATTGCACTCAGCTGCTGGGCACCCTTCCTTGTGACCAAGTGCCAAAGATAAGGCATGGCAGCACTTCAGGTATAAGCTATTTCAGGGTGCTCATACACCATCAGGTCAGGCACCCACTGAACACATCTATCTTGTTTGAAATAAACTATTAGAAGTAAAGCTGCCCTAAAAAATCAGCCAGTTACTCAGGCTGAAAAAAAATTTATGAACCCAAAGAGAAAGGTTCAACTGCAGATTCAGTAGGTGTCATATTAGCTTGTAAGTTGATATATGCTGTTCAAGAAGCCTCTGAGCATTTTGCAAGATCCATTTTATGCCGAGACAGTCTCTTGCTTCTTTCTTTTTCCTCTCCTCCCTATTAGCAGAATGAATCATCAGAGCACTACTCATCAGCTTTCTAGAACTCAGTGTGACATTTTAGCTCTGTGCTGGCTCAAGCTGGGATAGAGTTAATTTTCTTCACAGTAGCTAGTACAGGATATGCTTTGGATTTGTGCTGGAAGCAGTGTTGATAACAGGGATGTTTTTGTTTCTGCTGAGCACACAGCATCAAGGCCTTCTCTGCTCCTCACCCCATCCCACCAGGGAGGGCTGGGGGTGCAGGAGTTGGGAGGGGACACAGCAGGGACAGCAACTGACCCAAGGGATATCTATCCTCTGCCATATGGCATCATGCTGAGCACAAAATTATGGGGGAAGAAGGAAGGGCAGGGCATTCAGAGTGATGGCCTTTGTCCTCCCAAGTCACTGTTACATGGGATCAAGCCTGGCTTTCCTGAAGATGGCTGAACACCTGCCTGTCTATGGGAAGTAGTGAATGAATTCATTGTTTTGCTTTCCTCAGATGAACTTTATCTATAAAACTGTCTTTATCTCAATCCACAAATTTTATCACTTTCACTCTTCTGAATCTCTACCCCCACCATGGGGGGAACTGACTGAGAGGCTGTGTGGGACTTAGTTGTCAGCTCAGCTTAAACCACCACCAATTTCTACAATTCAGTTATGCAACATAGACTGGGAGGGGTCCATCTTCAAAACTTTGAAAGCCTAACTGTGAAACATAATCTTTTTCTGTAAAATAGTAGTTTCATGTGGCTACCTGGAGTTACTCCTCTGTTTAGGTTAAAGAGGTTCTCATGAGAATTACATTAGTAATATATTTCCTTTGTAACTGAATAAACAAAAGGGTTAAATGACAGAGAATGGTTCCCTGTCTGTGTTGCCTGCTTTCTCTCCCGTAGGTCAGTGAGCATCACGATTTGGTGAAAAGGAGTGATTTTGTATTCCAGGATCAAGCCTTAATTAAATTAGTTACAGTTGGGGTTATTCTGTGACATTATCATGTACACTGGGAACCTAACTGATACTGTCTGAAAGTATTGCTAATTGTAGAGCTGGTTTTGAATGAAAACCAGGCCTTAAGTTTTAAATAGTTAGGGGGTTTTAAATTTCTTGAAATGTGTTTTTTGTTGTTCCATATTGATGACACCCTGACACGGACTGTCATAGGATAGATGATAAGCAACAGGTAATGTGGAATTTATCTGCAAGTACTACTTTAATTACTAAATGTTTATATGTATGTATATATATACATATATATAAAGAAAAATCTTTCATTTGTAACCAACATTCAGACAGTGTAATCTTATGTTTTAGGGCTAATAATGATTGCTTTGGGTTTCTTTTAGAAGTCTAGTGCTCAGAGCAAGGAAACAACAAAATGGCTGGCCCAAAAATGAAGGGAATGGTGTCTCTGTTGGAGGTGCACTTACAGCTGCCTTAACTATGCTGAATCCTCAACCACTGTAAGGTAAAATAATGAAGCACAAACCTCCAGGGTCCTACAGTAGCAATTAGGAACTGATAGGGACAAGGAACAGCAGCCACATGGCCATCATCACATTATATTGTAACATACCACACAAGGGTGCACCTGCAGGTTGGGATTAATCTGAGATTAACACCCTAAGAGACTTTACTGGATAATTCACATGGGACCTCATGCAAAGCAGCTTGGCATTATAAGTGCCAAGGGTTACGTTGTAGGAACACAGAATTTTGTCTTGAGTTCTAACATGGAAACATAAGAGGGAAACATAATCTATAACACCACTGACCTTAGTCAAGAGGAATGAGAATTGTATTTCCTGGAAGATTTTGGTATATCCCTTATGAAAAGAATAACAAAACTGTGTAAGAGACAAAAAACATATTCTATATGCAACTGAGATTTATTTTTAATAATTCTCATCTAAGGAGGATGACATATACAACCTGCAGGTGAAACATAGAACTTGCTTTAGATAAGAAATACTTTTTAAAAATTACACTTCTAAACCATCATTAAAAAGTTTAACTTCTGGTTTCACATGGAAGAAGTGTGCTCTCAATAAACAGGAAAGTGTTTCTGTAGACGGGACTGCAAGTGCTACATAGCAGCCCACAATAACCTTCACTTCACCAAGCCATGCAGAACATACCTACAGTATTTTCCAATTACAAAATTCAGAAGGACAGAGGAAAAAAAAAGTCCCAAATAGTATCCATATAAGTAAGAGAAGTACAATTCACTGGCACATTTCTTTGAAGCTCTATTTTGCTACTTTAGCAGAGATGTGCTCAAAACATTGAGCACAGTGCTGCTCACTCGGCCTTGTACAAGGCTTAGAAACACAGCTAGTGAAGCAAACTACAGCAGTTTCAGTGCCACTGTCTCCTATCTGTTACCAGCACTTTGGAGAGTGGTCTGGTCATTCACATGTTTATTTCAGAGCAGAATGGAACGTTTCTGAGAAACTCAACTGGGTGGAAAGTTGAGCAGCATAGTTTAAACTGCTACAGCAAATAGCTGCACTTATATTTATTTTCCTTGGGTGTGGAGGGACTGAAAGCACACACGTGGACAGGCATTACCACTCTCCACGGTTATTCAAACTTATTAGTATCAAATTAGAACTCAGAGTAAAGGAAGTGTTCAGAAGAGCCAATTGTTGGTTATCAAACAAAAATACGAGCTTGAAACATTTATTTTTCTTAATTGCCCATCTCATTTCAGTACACAACCTCAGGGTGCCAGTCCTACAATATTAGCTGTTAGCAATTTGAGTTACTGAATACCTTCAATACCCTAAGCAAATAAAGGAAGTCTTATGACCTATAGGATCTGACTAGAAACAGTACCAGTATTTCCTGGAGCAGAGATAGGGAAAGGGCTAGTCACAGTATATCAGTTAAGTCTGTCAGACCTTTAAATATACAAAGTAGCATTACAGGCTTTGTTCCTAAAGTTATGGCACCAGAAAGACCAAGATCATTGCCAAGAACTTCAGGTCAAATATTCTGGAAGTCCATGTAGCCTTTGTTGCTAATTCCCAAAATTAAACAGAAAGTAAAAGCTGCCAGAAAAGTTGTACATGTACTGAAGGCAAGAATCACTGAAAGTGTTGAAAAAGAAACTGTTTTGACATAAAATATTTGGGAAGTTACTATTAATAAAAAAAATTTTAAAAAGAGGGGAAGTCATATCATCACACTTCAGCTGAAATGCAGCAGTTTCAACCATAATCCTTTTAGAATGAAAACAACTTTCAACTCTGACAGCTTGGTATCTATCTGTATGGCTCAGTTGTCTGGCACGTCAAATTTTGCCAGCAGAAGTGTTTGTTTGAAAGGACAGAATAATCCTAACACTCTTTTCATATTTCTATTCTTTGTTACCAAGTCAAAATCACGGCCATCGATGTCAACAGAAAATTGGCTCCCAAACATTAGTTCATTCCTGACCAGTTCTTGTCAAAATTTGTTTACAGGATTTTGTACCAGCATATGAAACTTGAGACACGTACTTTCTTCTCTTTTTCTGCCTCATAGCCTAAAGTCTAACAGTCACTAAAGAAAAATTTGAGCTCTTATTCTGCATGATTTTGAAACATGGAATTGAACTCAAATCTCCTACATTCAAGATGAATCTCCTAAACATAGAGAATTTGATGGAGCCTTCTCTCTCCTGTTGAAATTGTGTCCTCTTGTATAAGCAATAAGTTCTTCTCTAGAAGAGAGCCTTAAATGTCAACTTTTCACCATGAAGGGGTATGCCCTAGCAGCACACTGGAGTTCTTCTGAAATGCTTATAATAGGTACAAATACCAAAAATACACTTTCTCAGTGCCATAGCTGTTCCACCTCCACTTCTTTGCTACAGAGGTAATATTCTTTTACATTCTCTTCTTTCTTCAGATCTTTCCCTCATCTACCAACCTACTATAGACTTAAAACTGTTGTTTTCATTATCCCCATTCAAACTATAGCCTCAAAGATCATTTCCCTATCCTTCTGTTACCCTGTTTCTATGTGCTTCATCAAGAGCAAATTAATTTGGTCATTTTTAAAACCTCTTCCTTGCCCTTATCTAAATCTCTGCATTCTGAGTTTTCACCTGTCAAGAAGTAAGGCACAGCACTGGCAAAATGCTATGAAGCAGCAAGTCAAGCCTGAAGCAGCAGCAAGTCAAGCCTAGAGCACAAGTGCACACACAAAATATAAACTGCAGCAAAGTACATAAATTATTTTAAATCCAACTAAGAGTGATAGACTTTAAAAACATTAAGAAGCTCTCTGTAATAGTGGTAATATCTTCTGATAGTGGTATTAACTTTAATTGCTTAGTGCCTTACTGCTTCTTTCTGTGCTATTGCTTACATACAGACTTCTTTGGCAGTGTAGCTACCGTATTAATGAACAATGAAATGAGCTCCCTGAATTAAACATTATTAGCAGTTTTGCTTCTTTGTCTTAACTTTCTTCAGGCTGCAGTCCTGCAGTGCAGTTTACCAAGAAACTGACTTGTCATGTTTGCATCTGTTCCACCAATCTGTCATAGATCACTCAACCTTTTCCTTTCTGCTTTAAAGCTTCTCCAAGATTGCATCTGGAACTTAGACAGTAAGCAACACAATTTCCACCTGTATGTCCCTACTGTTTCTAGGCCACTGTTCCCTGCCACCACTTCTATGCAGACAGAATAAAAATAACAGTAATATTTACTGCTAACAAGACAAAGATGTAAAATGTAATAGCTTTTCCCTTCCAGATATTAGAATTGTGGTTGGACTTTCACCAGGCTTTTCCAGCAGAAGTGATAGTGCTCAGCTCACGGATAACTTTACAGTTGCACGTGATGATCTTAAAGGTCTATTCCAACATAAATGATTCTATGATTCTTTAAAAATGAAGCCCATCTTATTTACTAAAATGTCTCTCTCATAGACTGCCTTTTCATTTTCTAATAGTTGATACTTTGCTTTAGTGATTACATAATACTTTTAAAATAAAAGGGAGCATAAATATTTTGACATTTTATATATGTAAAGAATTTCCATTGAGAAAACATCATTCTTTTAATTTTAAACAGACAAGGGAAAGCCTCTTCAAGCTGGCACTTTCCCCTTCCAATCTGTTACAAGGCAGCTTCAGAAACCACACACAGTCTTGTTATAAACACCATCTTGCTGTGCAACTTAAAAGTGTCTGTCAAAGCAGCGCTGTTCTCTCCAAGGAAAGTCAAATTTTTTGTTGCCGTTTTATAAATGAGTTAAACTAGTGAACTCTTCTGATAACAGATGACTCGCCTTATACATCACCCTGCAAATTCACACATACATTTCTGAATGAGGGAGCCGCAACTAAATGTTCTTTTTGCTTGTATCCACCACAGTTCTATGGTTTTATAGACCACCGAACAATCAGAGACCACAAAAAAAAAGAGGGAGGCCCTCTTTGTCTAAATCGTTACTTTGTTTCTCTCCCCTGGCTTTCCATTTCCCTCCCAGCACTACCATCACCATCAGAAACGACATATTCCGCATTACTAAACAGCGAGAGCCATAGGGCTTTTCACTTCTAATTTCACGGCACAATAAAATGCAGTGGTTGTTTCACTGGGGGACCTGAAAAGCCTTCCTTTGTGAGGCTGCTCTGGCGGTCAGGTTAAGCATCACACGCTGGCAGCAGGCATCTGTGCGCGCCTCCTCACGCAGTTATGGCAAAACGGGGAGGAAAAGGAGCAGCAAAATAAAAAAGGAGGTTGTCTGGGGAAAAAAAAATATATTAATCCCCTACTCCGAAGTGTGCGATTCACATTCTATTGCCCGGCCTAAATAGTTTTAAATATATCCCTTGTCCAGTTCATTGATAGACCAATTGTTCTAATAATAGTAACTCTGGGAAGTTTTCGTTGTACTCAGAAGTTATGCTTGTTGCTTTAATGGCAAATCTACTGACCTGAAGTAGACTGATGATACAAATACCTGAGAGGTAGAAAAAAAATCTAAGGACAATAAATTTGGATATTTTAAAATTTCAGATTAAACCTGCCAGATGATCAGCAATGACAAACAAATATGGTGCTCCTACAAGTACTTTTAGAATTGTATTCTATTTATGCAATAGAAATATTGCTTAATTCTGTAAAAGTAGAAACTATAATTCCATTAATCCCAAGTACAACAGGAAGAAAAAGGCAAAAATTTACAGGAAATTCTGACAAGTTTTCTACATTTGTCTTGGCTTTTTCAGATATATTCCCACTATACACTGCATGTTTTTCTGTTCCATGTTTAGAAATCCCATTCTATTCATTGAATCTTTTGTGAAGAGACAATGTGAATCCTTTCACAATAATCTCTTCATGTATCTTAACACAGTCTGATGAAACATTAAAATTACTAACATTCTTTTAGTTTACATGACAATTCATAAAATAAACACTGCTTGGAAATAATTTCAAGGTTAGATAGTTTCACATATTAGATGACAGGGAAAAAAATTAAATCTAAACAAAGTAACTTAAAATAACTGGTTTGTTTCAAATTCTTTTCAAGTTATTAAAAAATGCCTTCTATCCCATTATTTTTCAATGCATGCTACACATGAGCAAGGAAGGCTACGCATCCATACTAAATTTCTTTATCTCTAATTGTTATGGGTTTTTAGGTTATGGTTATGTGATGAGCATAAGCACATCTAAATCCATAACGCCATCAAAACATAGGCAGGCCTGAACTGGGACTAGCTCCTACTAGCCCACTCCTCCTGATGTAAATGTGCTAAAAGAGGCATTCTAGATGAAAAATCAACCAGTTTTTAGGTAAGCAAACTTTCCCATTCAGTTTTTAGGTAAGCAAACTTTCCCATTCAGCTCACTCAGTAGTCTCATAAAAATCAGATGTCGGGGTTGGGACTTGGGCAAAAAGGAAAGAGAGAGGAGTCTGTAAACACCTCTTTAACCGAGAGCCTGAACTTACAACAACCTAAGCTAGCCATAAAACCACAGTCTAAAAACCAACCAGTATCTGATTTTCCCTCTAAGGCTGAGTAATGAAAGTTAACATTATGGTGTCGAGAGGTAAGCAGGACAAACTGGCAGCTGAGTTAATAAATAAATAGTTCTGATTAAACTGTCATAGAACATAAACCGTTAAATCAAACTTCAGCCTTGTGCCGGAAGCATCGAGCTGGATCCATTTTCCCAGTCAATACTCTGGGACAGAGTACTAGGCATTTCTACTTCCATTTCTACTTCCAAGGCAGAAGACAATTTGGCTGTCCAGACTGTCGCAGATTGCACCACAGGAGCACACTCTGCTTGGAGTGCATACGAATGTTATAGTTCACCTCTGCAGCTCAAACAGGCATCGCTACATTTCATCACTGGATAAACTTAGACTGGTAATTGGGCAAGCAAAATTCTTCCAATGCTTTTCTTAAATTTGAAATTTAGCTGACACGTATCACACATCATTCCTAAAAGTACTCTAAAATTGTGACTCAATAGATGTGGGGAGTTTTTAACTTTAACTTGGAAGCTGTGTGTTTTAATTAATTATCCACCAATTTCAAATGCTATTCAAACCCCCTGATCTTTCCTGTCATGAACTGCAATACATAAAGACAAAGACTGAGAGTAATACACTTCTAGACATCCTAAAGTGAGCTATCATAGTATGCCATTGTAAAGAGGATGAAATGGTCTTTAACACTTGAACTTTATGATCTTTCCAATCTAAATGATTTCTGACTCCTTGAAATGGAATATAATCGTGATAAAGGTGATGCTGTAGCACAGCAAAAAAATG
Organism: Sturnus vulgaris; assembly: GCF_052056855.1. Classification (NCBI taxonomy): domain Eukaryota; kingdom Metazoa; phylum Chordata; class Aves; order Passeriformes; family Sturnidae; genus Sturnus; species Sturnus vulgaris. The sequence goes on from NC_142244.1 coordinate 98,795,029, forward strand.
TTAAGTGGGCATTTGGGATGTGTAATGCTTCACCTAGTTTTCTGCCATTCATCTTAACAGGACTCTTGAGCAAGTTCTCAGAGGAATCAGAGAGTAAGATTATGGAAGCAAGTTGGCATTAAGCCCGCAGAGAACAACTGCCTTGAAACCAGCACATTGCATATGCTGACAGACTAAATGGATAGCTTGCCTTTTTATGCAAATATATGCAAGAAAAGGCACACTAGTTAATGAATTACAGCCAAAGGGTCAGAACTAGAAGTCATAATTCCAGCTTAAATCAGCACAGACTGCAGGTGTCCACCAATCTCAGGAACTGACTCCCTCTGATTGCTCAGAGGCATCCTAAATCTCACAGAAAGGCATGTCTAGATAAGAGTACCAGAATGCTCAATGTTGTATAGAAAGCATGTAGTGTGAGCTGGTCTCTGGTTACTGTCATTGTAAATGGCAAAACTTGACAACCCTGAAAAATCTTGAGAGCTCTGGAGTTGCAGCAGCTCTAACTGGATGGTATTTTTTACCACACATCTCAATAAAAACATGGTTTGGTTGGGCAGGAGTGGTAAGATGGTAGGTTAAAGGACTCTTAAAGAAAGAAAACAACGACACAATAGATGAGGGAAACAGAAAAGGGGATGGAAGACAAAAAAACAGTCCTGTAAACCTTTCCGTGTGAAGTCATCTGTAAGGACTGCAGTACATCCTTGAGTGTAAATTAATGTGCAAGCAAATACTGCAGCTTTTCACTCAGTAAGGATACTGCTTTGTATTTTCTAATAGCTTTATTTTCTTTAAGGCTTTTTAAATTAAATCTTCTAGGGATTTTATTAGTTGAATTCTCTTTTTGAAACCAGACATCAGGAAACAAAGTACCAAGGTCCATTGCCCATTCACAGATATCTATATCCAATATAACAGCAACTAGCTTCCAGCTGCTACTCCTGAAAGCCAAACACTTTTTTTCAGGCATCTCACACCTGCCAGCCCGACATGGATGTCTCCAGAACTCTAAAGAAGCTCCAGTGGAACCAGGTGTTCATGTGTAAAAACAATATGGCCCTTCTGCAGGACTCAGTCTCAGATATCTAAGCTGCATGAGACGGGAGGCAGAGACTGAACTTGTCATTAGCTGATGGAGATCTCAGCAATTCAGTCAATGGCATGTGAAGAAACACTCGGTGGGTGACACCCAGGTGTTTCCTACAGGGCAGGAAAATTATCTCTCTGGAGGTTACTAACTTGATCCTTGTTGACAACAAGTCTGGATATCTCATCACACAATAACTGTACAGAATTCAAAATTCAGGTGCCTGCATTTCAAATCCTATCAGTGGTCCAAGTATTGTTAATTTGATGGGCATGGTGGAATTAAGTGTTGAGTAACCACGTCTTACCCAGCAACTCTAATATTCCAGAATATTCCTGAAAATAGAATACTTCTGTAACAACTATTTCAGGCAGACATTTATAATTTTGTAGCTGTATTCTGTTTCTTAAATACAAGAACATTCAGAAAATTAGATAGAAAACTTCTCAGAAAGAGAATTCTGTACAAGATAAAATACAATCTGTTTTACCACCAGTCACATGGTTTTACATGCCACATGATTTTACTCATATTTATTCCCTCAACCCAATTTTAATTTATATGATTTTATATTACTGTAACATTTCAAATATGTTTAATTCAATATATGGAATCATCAGGAAACTAGTTTTTGCTTATTTAAGCAAATTGTCCTTGTATTTTTATATTTTTTCACAGTACTTCTCTGGGCAAATTGCTAGAGGTTAATATATAAATACCTTAGGGCAACCATCCTATATTTGTCTGAATAAAGACATCAATTGATAATGCATAATAAAAACTAATTCTCTATTTTCACTAACCTACACAAGGCAGTTAGGTAAAAGTTTCCTACCTTACCATTACCACCATGAAAAACTGTCACTGCCTAGAGACAAAACTGAAACTAGCACCCTGAAAATGTTTACAGGATTACTTGTAACATAAAATAGACATAGTCTTTACTGTAAATGCCATTGTTACAAATCAAATCAGGGAAAAGCTACCCTTTTCAGGAAACAGCTCAAAAAGTTTTGACTACAGGTTTTAGATACATGAGAATAAATAATATTTCAGGATTTGACAACTAAAAACATCTGAATAATGCCTGACTGAAGAAATATAATCCCTCTGTTCTGCATTTTACAGTTGCCTAATGGAACACTATAAAAGTTTGCATGCATCTGGCAAATGTGCTCTTCAAGTATCTTAAAATTGCTTACACATTCATATAGAAACAACCTCAGTATCAGAGATCCAATTTTGTGCTTCAATTAAAACATGCAATCTTCATTAAAATTAGTAGAAGCCACCTAGGCAATCAAGGAGACAGATTTTGGCACAAAGTATCTTAAGAATAATTTAGGTATTTGGCACAAATTCTGAAACAACATTTAGGCCAAGCCACTTACATAAACAATCTTTCTACTCATATTCTTAAAAAAGGCAAGAGCAATAACAGCTGTCACAGCTCATTGTCCAAATAAATCAGTCTCTTTTTAATTTTAACCTGTTCGACTAATCTATACTTGAATTTTTAAAACACTCACTTCAAATAGTGTCTTTTTTTCGTTTTATTCTATGAATATACTTTTCCTTCAGAAAATAAAAAAAGTAGCTTAAAAGTTCTATTCTTCTAAATCGTGGCCATTACAGTAGATTTACTTCTTTCATGCATTTTCTTACTCAGTGTAACTACTGCAGTCCTTTCCAAGCCTGAAGTTGACCAACAAAGATGAAAAAATACATCAAGATATTTTCAACATAAGAGCTTTTCCAGCAAGGGAGCATCACTGTAGGCAAAGATGGACTTCATCTGCGCTAGAAAATCTAAACTTATTGAGTATATCTCAGGCTTTATTTTGGTTACCAAGACACATGATACATACAAAGTCATTCTAATCTAGACAAATCTTACAATACCATAAAATGCGCTCTTAAAGACAGAGCCTATTACAGTTAAGTTGAAATAGACTGTGCCAGTAAAAGCTCTTTTATGCCATTGTAATTACATCCCTCTAAGTACTTTGATAGAGGAGTATTGAAAAGCTCTATACTGCCAAACCAGCTGCTGATAAAATTCTTTATTTGTCTCCTCTCCTGGACCTGACAACAGTATGACAAAGGAATGGTCTTAAGGTCATTAAAGTATTTTTTCCAAGTAGAAGAATACTTCTAGCCAAAAGCCATTATAGCTCGGTTCTTGAAAAATGTCACCATATCTCTTCAGGCACAAATCCAGTCCAAAAAATTGAAGAGAAAAAATATATCAGCCTCATCAGTAATGCATTTTAAGCTAATTTATTAGCACTAGCTGTTCTCAAGTAACTGACTGCACTGCAAATACTATAAGCTAAGGCTTTCTTTTAAGAGCTTTATTTTATTTCCTTCTTGGATAGTTTTGGCACATTTTTCCCTTTCCCACTGTAAGAGCAGAACTAAATTTCATTTACTCTGCAAACTTCCATGTAATATCTCAGAAGAAAAAAATACTCTGAAGTTTGTTATGTGCCATATTAATAACTCAACTGCTGCAGTTATTCCCAAGAAGGACAATCAATCATTACATTTCCTAAACGAGTGCCCAAAAGCTATTTCCCCCATTACAGCATTTTACTGTGGTTTTTTTTTTCCCCTAAATGACAACTACCGTACAGCAAGATTTCTTTTTAAAAAATAAGCAGAAATGTAGCTGAAAAAGGATCACTTTGACTTATGCAACAGAATACATAGTACAGAAGATAGGGACATTTCATGTTTGAAACAGTGTCTTCAAAAACATATGAAAGCAGAAGTAGACTAAACAGTGGAATGTACTTTCCAAGTCTACACAAGGAACATATCATCAGTACAGAATACTTACCATCCTCTCCCTATATATAAATATGACTGAGAGTGTGTATACACTAAAGCTTTTCAGTTTTTTTTGTTTAGTTCCACACACACCACCACCATCATCATCACCACCACCAAATTATGCTAATGCCTTACAAAAGCTTTATTTAACTTTATGCAGATCATGCACACTACAAGACCTCTAGTGGGCTTTACCTTCCAGTGCCTTATTTCTTGGAGAGCCATTCCAACCAAGTGCAAATCAAGGGATATGGAAGCAGAACAATAGCGTTTTCCAACTCATTTAGTTCAGTTTGGGAATGAGATGGTGCCTTGACAAAGCAATCAGTGAAGGTTAAGTGAGAAGCATATAAAAGTATTAGTCAAGATGAAGTCCAGAAACAGCATTCTCACCTCCAGCTGTTCAGTATTGCAAGTGAGAGGAGACTCCAGTCCGACTGTCCTGTACAACAAGAGTGAGCAAGCAGTTGGCAGAGATGAGCAGGTATGGCTCCAGGAACAGCATAAACCAAAATTAACACTCTCTCTGGGCTGCCCATTGTGTTTGCTCTTTGGTACTTCAGTTTAAAAGTAAACACACCTTTAGGCTGACAAGCCTCCACCTGCTCATCTCCTCTACCCTGAGCAGCTTCCAGCCAGATGTGTGAGCTGACCACCTTGCTCACTGCCAAGTCAACACAAAGCCCTGGGATGGGACCAGGAGCTGAGGAAAGGGAAGACTTTCCCTTCACACACCAACTGACACAGAAAACAGCCTTATGGATAGCCAACTCCAAAATTAATTGTGTCTTGAAAATTTTCTTTTTTCCTCACCCTTTTACTAAACTGAAAAATAATTTGAGATTTTAAAGTGACCATTAAATAAATAAAAAATGAAGCATTCTTTTTTCTCCTGCATTTAGAAGATGTGAACTGCTGTCATAATCCTGAAAGAAAGGAGTACTGCATTCTAAAATAATAAAGCATGATTTGCCCTACTTTTGCTCAAGTTCTCAAATACAGACACATAAATTTAAGCAATCTGAGAGTTAGAAAATGTACTCACAAAGAAGACACTAATGTCACCATGCTGCTTATGACTGATCCAATAAAAAAATTTTCACACAGAAATAAAAATTTGTTCATTAAGCCATTTTTATATTGCTTAATTTGCTACTAATTCAGGCAAAAAGTTTATAGATTTTAAGGTTGGACAACAGTGTTTGCAATAATATATTGCATGTATCTCAGCTTCTTATTTTGTTTTCAAACTGACACATGTATTGAGGAGCAAAGTCAAGTTTTTTACTCTAATCTCACATGCCCCCTCTGAAAACAAGAAGTTATGGGAATTGGAGAATATACCAGGCTACAGTTCTGGCCTCCATGTTCTGCAGCAAGAATTTCCAAGTCTCAGCCGAGCTGTGATCCATCCTTACCTTCTACCACTCTATAATATCCCACTCTCCATGCCAACTACACTCTCTGCTCTGCATCTTCACAGGAGGTTTAGGCATATGCAATTGTTTTCAGAAATTCTCTTTAAAAGAAGCTCAGGAATTTCTCAAGTGCTTCTCAGCAATATAACATATCTAGGCTGAAGGAGAGAGAAAAATATCTATCTTTCCTAAAACTGAGATTTCGGTAGATAGCAAAAATATAAATGAACAGATCTTTATCAAACCCTGAGAAGCTTAAAATGGAAGAAATTAAGATATACTACTGGCCAAATGAAAAACAATCAGAGGAAGGGCAAGGAATTGCATTCTGAAAAATCTATCAGAAAAAAATAAGGTTTTTAAAATTGAAAAAAATAATCACATGTAGCCAATAAGGCTTAGAATCAAAGTGAACTGACATCAATGATATCTGCATTTACTTCAGCAGGCTTTCAGTACAGCTGTAATTGCTTTAATTGAGTCTTGAAAGATAACTCCTGATCATGTCATACACATTATGATAATAGATAGTTGAAAACAGACTGTTAATCACAAAAGGTCTTTTTTCCCCATTCGTTTACTATCTCTGTTGTTTGAATGAACTAGTTATTTGTAAATACTTATCCAAGTTTGCATTTTTTTCTCAACAGCTTCTAAAGTAAAAGTTTTACATTGTTCAACTCTTTTCATGCATTTTTTTGTTTGAGGTGTGAAATAGCTTGCCCTTTAAAGAAAGGTTGCCACTCTGTCCTACCATTTCTTTCCAGTGCAATTAATTTTACATTTTATCACTGAAGGATCAGTAGATCATTTTTCCCCACAGATGAGCACATTTTCAGCATAGTGTCAAAGTATTAAACATTTAAAACTCTGTTTACTAAACTTCAGAAATTTGAAACCAATAAACATTTTATGCAAATGTTTACATTTTTATTGTAAAATTGTCTATAAAGTGGTGATTTTATTAATCTCATATCCTCATAGTTCTTGTCTATCTCTTTCAATGAGTACCTAAATTATTGCACAGGATTTAACAGTGAACTTTGTCTGCTGGAGCTTTTTAACAATACAAAATACACAAAATTTCTACAACTTTGCAACTGTACCAGTTTCTAGACCTTTTTACCTGATTCAAAAATATTGTTTTGTGTTTAAATGTTGTGTTTAATTACTAACGTTGTCTGTTAAACTTGATAGTAACTTCATTAGCATAACTTCAAGGTGTTGCATTCACGCATTTATAATAAAGAACTGTTCACAGAAAATGTGTCCAGCTCAAACTACAGTTCTTAATTGCTAAAGTAGATCCAAATTAGCATTCACAGGCTGCATTTGCCTAACAACAGGCTTTCAAGCTGAAAATAATTTGTAATTCAAAAAGGATTTTGGTCAATAGATTCTGAGCGTACAAAACATCTTTGGCACTTAAAAATTCCAAGACCTGTTGAAAACTAAACTTATGAGTTTACATTTTCTTGTTTCTTGTTATTTTTCTCTGAAATATTATTAAATGGTTGTATGATTTGATAAAAGTTGGAATTATTCCCAGACATTCAATTTAAACTAGGTTTATTGATAATATCTGATGAAATCTTAATCTATATTTACAACAGTCCCTTCCTTTGACTCCAAATGATGTAACGTCATTATAGTTTAATAAACAGGAAAAGATGTTGAGAAAAATAATCTTATGTAAATTTGAAACACACCAGCCTCCCCTTCAAAACATTTGCCTGTACATATGTACAGATTGTAAGTACAGCTTCTGCAATATGTTTACTCCAACAACAGATGCAGAGAAAAATAAGTTGATACATTGATTAATTATATACTTAATCTGTGTCTAGTACCGAATGTGCATAAGTTACATGCAATTACATTTTTATGAGGATTTATGGTACACAGCAAGCAATGAGATTTTAAAAACCAGGATTTTCCTATTACAAAAATAAAAAGCACATACACAAAAGTTTATATTTTCCCATGTTCGGTTCCCTTTGAAAGTCTAAAATATATAGAGATTATATGATGGAAGCAATATGTGGTATTAATACTTCTGCACTGCATCACACTTCTATAAAAGTGCTGAAGAAACTCCTGAAATAGTTCTCAAATAATTTAAAATGTGGTTTTCCCTATGAAGTCTGTTTACTATTTGGGCAATAGATGACTTCTCTTGATTTGCACTGAAGAAGAGTGAAATAATAGATCTGTCAAGTTCCTGTGACAGAAGAGATGCCCATCAGTTTGGCCTTCACCTTAAGTCCTCTTTCCCTCCCTCTTTCCCCTCAAGCCTGCCCCTCTGGCTTGATGCCCTCACCCAACATTCCTGCACACCCATCAGCTTCTCCAGCTGTATCTGGCTGCTGGACGCAGGGAATCTGGCATAGGGCAATAGAACCATCCTGCAAGAAGGAAATGTATGTCTAGATACAGACCTGCCTCTGTGTGTCTACAAAGAGCCTCTGTATTCTCAGGGAAGAGAGCTGACTCCACATGGGGAACAATGCTCCAGAAGACTCTGCTGTTCTGTGCCATTCCCAGATGAAATATTTTGCTCTGAAGGGTAGAAGTGCTTCAAATAATTTCCCATCCACATTGAAACAGATTCAAGTATTATCTCAGCCATGAGAATGAATTAATGCAATGTCCTTGTCTGGGATTTAGGACACTGCAAGAATTTCTCCCTGAAAGTTCAAAGGTGTCACTTTGTCACAGCTACATCGTTTTTTGTGCATCACAAGGCACATAAGTTTCATCTGTATTTTTATTTCGTATTTGTCATATTGCATATTTTTGTTATGCAAATGGCATAATAGGCAAACTGCTGTTGCATTAATTCTGTCTGTTGAGTGAAAAAACATGGAAAATCATGTTAAAAAATTTTAAGTCAATTTTAGTAAAAATACTCTGAGACTGAAACAACAATATATTAACTTCACTCCTTATTTTCTGAGTCATACAATGTGTTTTGCATATTGTTATAATTTTAGGAGACATGCCATCTAGGAAAAAGCAAGATCCACAGATCAAAGACTTGGCAGACAACTTTGTCAATTATTTCATTATGTAACCAGCCTTCTATCCTAACTCCAAAAGCAAAGAGCTACTACAGATGGTTTCTGATGTCAATTCTTTCCTCATCATAACTGTAAGACACATTAGAACAATTGACAGCTTAAATAATATCCAGCCAGGCCAGACCTGTTTTTCTTCTAAAGAAAATTGGAAGTATGATCATTATGGTCTTATCCAAATGCTTCCTTCATCCCCCCCACCTTGCATATTCAAAAAAGTTTGAATGTCAATTTTCTCCCACACTCAGCTGACACACAGGATGCTTCAGTATTAAATTATTCAATCTGAACTCTAAATTAGATTTGTCTCAGACTCACTCTGTAGCTCCTTAGTCTCTTAGAGCTGATTTAAATATGAAAATGAAAGCCAGTTTTTTACCGAAGCTAAAAAAAATACAGAAGAGCAACATAAAACAGAATAGAAGTTTTAGTTTCACAGGGAAGAGAAGTAAAGCATTTGATTTGCTATGAACCAGACTACTGAATATTCTACATTCTGGGTCACAATATGGGAAATAAACACTATTCTTTCATAACATTTCACATCTCCATCATCAACTTCAACCACCATCACTAAAAAGAATGAGATAATTTACACAGCAGCATGGGACTGCTTCAGTCAGGATAGCAAGAACTTATGTAGATATGCAAGTAGAAAAAATACTATGAAGGCCACCAATGTACTGGTCATTTTCTTGCTCCATTACGCCAACTGCTATCAAAAGACATTACACCCACAAACTGCAAGAAGTTCACTGTCTATTGCTAGCCATGTAGGGGTGAATCGTAGTTTTAAAGAATTAAGATTTTTGCTAAGGGTAAAAGTAGTTTCCATGACCAAGATGTAAGTTAGGTAGGTAAATGGTAGGTTAATAATTACTAGATGCTTAGGCTAGAGCTAATTGGTATAATTATCTGCTATTATAAATTCACGTACAGAAGAACGTAAAATAAGTAAACCGCTAATCACGAAGTGTGAAGCCTTGGATGGTGCCAGAGGGTCACCAAGACCTGATGAAGACTCTCCTGACTTCATCCTTCGAGACCACTGACCCATTTCAAGACCACTGGCCCAATTCAAGAGAAGAACTGTGCACGTGTGAAGGACTAATGGGCTCATTTGAATATGGGGTGGGGATGGGAGGTGCTGGGGTTATGCAGATGTATTGTATGTGAGATCTTGGGCAATAAATAGATGGCAAAGAACCTTGTTCGGGGCTGTCACACCTTTCGGAGGTGACTCCCATGCTGCCCGCCGGTGAATAAACACACCACTGTCTGACTTTAATTAGTTAGAGGGTCTTTGTCCGTGATTATACCGGTTTTTTAACGATTCAGGGGTTTCCTACAGTCAACACAGCAAATGTTCATGACAAACCAGAATATATTTTAAATTGAAATTAATTTATCAAGTATTATTAAGAGCACATTAATTTAGAACAATCTATTAGAGCAGTTGATGATAAGTAAGATGGATCAAGCTCTTTATCTAGCTGTAGTGCTGGAAATAGAAAAACAAACTATGGCAGAATTTTTTCACTCCTATCACTTTATCATAGTGTCACCAAAAAGAAGGATAAAACTCCAGAATTAATCCAAATGCAAATCTAGCCAAAAGGAACATATATTATAACACACTGAATAGTCTATAATACGCAGTAAAGCTTTCACTTTGGGAAAGCTATTTATACTACCACAGTGTAATCCTTTTTCTACTTAGCACAATAAAATGTAAACAGAGATATAATTAGAAGAATTAGAAGAAACTGTGAAAAAAGTTCACGATTTTCTTGGTAGAGACTATAATGAGTCCTTTTCGTTGCTGTGTTATTTGCTACTCTTTCTTTCTTCCTTGTACTAGACCAGATGCCATGAAAAATGATTATAGAATTCACATGTCTGCATGTGTAGCTAAAAAATAACCTCCCTGTCTTATTCTTGCTTGGGAAAAAACAAAAAGCAATATAAAACTAGGACTAACATTTGACAAGAAATCAAGCCTCCCTTCCACCAGAGTTGCCCTTGGCTGCTGTTCTGTTAGCGTGCTGTGTACTCATATTTCTTTCTTTCCTGTTTATCATTGCTGATTTACATAAATTCATAGCAGACCTGAGCTGGTGCAGACACCTAACAATGACACTGGACAGTATAAGCTTCCTATGTTCACTGAAATATTTCATTCTACAAAGACAACTGCAGGACACCAGTATTAATTTAATGTCAAACATCATCACAGCTTTCTCCTCATGAATTTCAATTCTTAGATAAATCCAAGTATGTGATGTGAAATGCATGTAATAGAATTATTTTTAGTATAACCGCAGACCTAATGACATCTATGTATTTGGTTAAACCGAGTGATATCTATATATTTCCAATAAAGTCCATGGGAGGTAAATATTATTCCATTTTACAGATCTACGGAAGTTATAGAATACAGAGACAACTTGCCAAGATAACTTAAAGTTTATCAGCAATACGAATGTGCATTTCCCAACTGCAGGTAAATCAAAAAAACCTCACTCTTACCTGAGTTACAGTCACCTATAAGCACCTCACAGTTTAAAATAATTTTCTGTCCCTGGGTGACAGCACAGATATCCCCAAGCCTTAAATACTACATTCAGATTTTGCTCTGGTGATCGCCATATCCCACCTCTGTCTTCTGTTGTGCTCTCTGCAGAACAGAATACTGCACCCTGAGATTTCCTCAGGCAGGTGGGTCTTTTGATTTTTTCCAGTCAAAATTAGGCTGCTTATCAAAAACTGTAAATTTGTCCAGACTAACTTCTTTTGACTAAAATGTGTTAGGATGTGCTCACGGGAGCAGCGGAGAGGAGAAGCAGTAATCATGGGGATAGTGGAGAGGGGGAAGAAATGATAAACAGCTGGGGGACAATAACCTCTTCAGTGGTAATGTAGGAATCCCAGAAAGCATAGTGCACAAACCAGGATCTGTAGTCCAGCTTGAAGGTAAGGCATGAGTTGTGCTAGGAGGAGAATTTACCTGGTTTAGCACTGCACTAACCTGAACTCTGAACAAATGCTAAGTGAATGCTCACTGTGAGAAAGCCCAGCCAACTGAACTAGAATGCTAAGAGCACAGGGTGAAGGTAAATTACAAGTTTCAAAGGAGCAGAGAAAAAGTGATTGATTTACTTCTCATCCATGGACTTAAGGTAGCCTCTCACAAGCAGTAAGTGTGAATGTAAATATAAAAACAACAAGGACACCATTTAGCAGGGTAGCTAGTGTGCAAATTAATACTGGTGTAACTCCATGTAATAACAATATGGTCATATCACAACTCAGTTTAGAGTAATTTATATTTTTTTCTGTATTCCACTTACAACTGTGAATTTGAAAAGTGTAAGCGAATAAAGGAATAAAGTGTATAAAGTCACCTGCAATTATAAAGTGACCAAATAACTATCAGTCATACCTGCAATACTCCTTAGTGATGCGGACTGTTAAAAATTAAATGAAACTTTCTTGCAGCTCAAAAAACAGCCTGTGCAAACCTAAAATTAGCACATCCCCCCGCAAGGTGTTTTATCCATTCCATTAAAATATTCACATCAACCTGAATTTGAATTAAATGCGACTTCTTTTAAACAAAATCTGCATTTCAAAGGAAATAGACATTTTTATGTTGGATAATGAAGAGTATCTGCCTACTCTTCCTTTTGTGTTTCATGTTTCCTATCTCCTCTATTCAATTTTTCACCTTAAATCCCTTGTTTGGCTGGTAAGAAATGCATTGTCTAAATAAGCACGTATTATAAACAATCAGATAGTCTGGTTCCTAATTTGTATAGTTCTTCAAGATGATACCTATATTCTAGATGGAATAGTTAGAGCTGGAAATGACCTCTGGAGAGCATCTAGTCCAACTCCCTCTGCTCCAAGCAGAGTCCACTAAAGCAAGTTCAATATAGAAAGAAAAGAGTGTTGCTATTGTATACTCTTTTATACTACTGAGCAGGCTCATTCTTTATATTTATTATATTAGCATCCTATATAACTGTATGCACAGAAGCTCCATAAGAAATAATTCCCTTGTTTCCCATGCAAATAAATAAAAAATTCTTTAACAAAAGACTACAGCACTATACATAAAAACGTAACTACAATTACACATATGCACAGTCTTCACAAAGTGTCTATTTCACCATAGAACAGAAGCACCAGAACAAAAGTAACACTAGAGATAAATTAAATGACACTGTCATAAAAAGCCACCAAACTGCTGGGTTGGCCAAGGTCATGATATGGGAATGCTGCATTGTGGGTTTGCCTGGAACTGGCACTACTTGAGGATGCAATTTTAGACATGAATTAGCTACTGGACAAAAAGATAAATAAACAAACATTAGGCATTTAGTAATTTTTTTTCCTGTAATTCTGGTTAACTAGATATATCAGTCACTAACAGATATTTAACCTATTTTATAAATAGCGACAACAAGTTTAGTGTCATCCTAGTATTTCAGACAGACATAATTCTTCAGTAAGATAGAGTTTATACATGTATAGACATGTTATTTAGACATACTTGCAAATAGCACTCTATAGGCTCTAGAAGCTGAGGCAGCAATTCTCTGCAAGTATTTCTGCGTCAACAAGAAAAAGCAAATCCTGAAGTACTAAGTACTACTCCAAGTAGAGCACCACTGTTAGCTTCACAATTGCACTATATGCAAAGATGGTACTGCAAGTTCTAATGAATTTCAGTGCTGTTACCACACTGACACTTTCAGAGAAAATTACATTGACTTCCTTGGGGACTGGATTTTTACCTGAAAAACACAGTAGAGAAAGCATGTACAAGCATCTCTAAATTGGGGCCCAAGTGGAGAAATCTATGATGGATGATTACAAATTTAACCGATTTCTAGCTTTGCACTGCAACCTCTCACTGCACACTCTCTTTTTAAAAAAGTTTTCTCTCAGAATATCTTGATGATTGTTATTATTTTGGAAGCCTGATTACATTCAAGAGCAAATATGGCCATTTTGAACATATGCTTGACTGTCCATACTTTATAAAAATATATATTCTAAATCAAAATTGAAAATCGGGGTGACTTGCCAATTGGATTGCAAGGAAAAAACCTGAGTTTTAAAATATTGTGTAATGTTCAAGACACAAGCAGCCAAAAAACTCACGAGAACTAATGTATTTACCAAGATAAGCAGTTCATTTTACTCATTTCAGAAGCTCAAAGAGAGGCAGAAGTCTCAAACAAATTTCAACAACTGCATAAAGCCACAATTTTCTCAGTGTGCCATCAGCTATTGTTCCCCCTAGTATAAAAGCAATATTTTGTGAAGCAGCAAAAATAAGAACAGATACAGTGAGAAAAAATTAAATCTGCACTTAGAACCAACTAAAACTCACAATTTTCAAACAAAAAGTTTTCCCTTCTGGGGAGAAAAGTATGCCTCTACTTATCTGAATGAAATACTAGACTCAGGGAAAGGAAGTTAAATTTTTTCAGGGAAGTGACACTACAGGATGGAAGCTGAAAGATGAGTTGAGATGATGTGTAGGACATCTGCAAGTAGAAAATGCCAAATGTTTGTGCTTCTTTTCTTCCTTTTCACAGCAACTCTAGTGATCAAAGGCACATGCATGTAAATGCTAGCAAAGTCATGACAAAGGTTAAGACTAATCCACATACTTGAAGAATCAAAAGATTCTCCAAACACACAGCCCTTTAAAATTAGAATTTAAGCAAGTGGAAATTAGAAAGCAGGAGAGATTAGCATCTTTGAGAACTGTGCATTTCTGCTAAGGTAGATCTTGTTCACATAGACAACACAGCAGAAATACAAGGAAAAATGTTCTATCTCTCCCAGACTCCAGTTCCAACTTTACCTTATTTTTTAAAAGCTGAGATATGGGACAAGACAACCTGACTTGAAATGTGAATTCTGTATAAAACCTGACATTTAGTAAAAACATCCACCATAAGCCAGTCACAAAGAATGAATATGTATGTATTATGCAGGGTGGTGCCAGCAATTTCCAAAAATTGCAGGTTTGAAGCCCACTTGCAAAATCTTCAATTTGAAGGATGTAATTGTTAGAGGAAGACTTTATATGACTGAAGTTTCTTGAGTTTCACCAAAATTTTACCTGGATACAAAGTAAGGAAAGACTCAGGAAATTGTGCTGGATTTGTTTGCTGAGAGATGTGACCAAGTAAAGCCCTCGGGATTCAGGTCTCAAGAAAAGCCTCCTGGGCCAGGTAATTGGATGTCACTGCCAATATCATTTCACTTGCTTCAGTGAGAATAGAAATTACTTGTTTTTAAATAACCATATATATACATATATACTGCACTGGCAATCTGCGTACTGTATTACAAATCTGAGATATTAAATAAATAAGTTCAGAGCACATAAACTTGTGAAAAGAGCAGGGAAAGATTCACTGCTTTCAGTAAAAGTCAGGAACTATGGTATCAAAACAGATTTAGATAATTAGCATCTTGAAAACATATCACATTATGGTATGTTTTCCTTATCATTACATTATCGGACTTAGGAATATCTGAAAATTCTGATTTCCACATAAAGGCTGACAAAGGGGGTCAGGCTGGTTTATCTACACTTGGACTGAAACTCTCCTTTGTTTCACAATTTTCTTGCAAACAGATTTCTGACACATTTTTCTCATTTCTGTCTCTATAAATCAAGTATCATTAATGTATTTGCCACACGTTTTGCAGATAGAATATAACAGGAATAATAATTTTTAAAAACAATCTTTTTTGGGGTGATCCAATTAGATGGCCTAATGTTCTCTACTGAAGGGCCCAAGCAAAAAAAAAAAAAACAAAACCTGTTAAGCTTCTCATCCTTTTAAAGAAATGAAATGAATAAATCCACTGAAGGTTGTTTCTTAATGTGTTTTTCCTTAAATTAGTGTAGAGGAATGTTGGAGGGGAGCAGAGCTGTGTCCCCCTCACCCCTTGTTTTTCTTTGTGGAGCACACTATTGTACAATAAAAATGTCTTTTCAGTAATTTGTCATCTGCTTTGAAATCATTCCTTTCAATATAACCTTTTGTTAAGATCAGGCATAGAAGACAACTTCTGCAAAAAGGCATAAATTAAATTTCTAGTACACACTGGGTGGATAAGTTCTACTGACAAATTGCATTTCATGAGCATTAACACAGTTGAAAGATGAAGAAATTTCACATGCTTATATCATACCTTGTATAAAAGCTGGAGTTAGTACAAATTATCAACTTTGTATTCTCAAGCTGATATTCAGTACCACAAGCTCCTCCTAAAACTGGCATAATTTTGACAAATGTCAAACGTCATACTTTTACAAAATTATTTCTGCTTATTCACTTTGGGTATACATATGTATTGAAGAGGAGAAAGCAAACAGAGCGTATTTTGACTTATAACCTAAAATCTTGTCTTCTTTTCACCTACTCCAATGTTCCCTGTGGAGTGGCAGCACTATCATAACCCTTATTTCCAAACAATTTCATATTATTGGAAGTCCCGCATAAACAGAGACTGCAAGCTTGGACTTTTATGACTGCCCTACTGCCCATATTTCACTAAGTCTGAAGAAAGTTTACAAACCTACTTCTCTACAGAAAAATGTCCCTCTGCCTTCAGTGGTCAGATATTTCAACTACTTCTCATGTCCCGATGTGCAGAGACCACGCTGCTAATGCCTACACTTGTGCATATAAATCTCTAATCTGTCAATCCAGCTGCCTGTGAATAGTCTATTTAAGTTGGGTTTAAAGCAGTGGGAAGTCGACCTACACGAGAGAGTTCCCTTGTAAAATGACCGGAGGTCAGTGTTATTATCTCTGTAGGCTACCAATGGTGCATTTGTTCCACCCTGTGTATGAGTCATTCATTTATAATAAGCTCCACTGCGCTTTGAAAGTGCTGGGAGGGATGGGTACAGAAGCTTATCTTCTGTCAATTGGCTGAACTATAGAAGGGCTCCAAAAAGAGATGTCCTCAGTATTTAACTGCTCAACTAGAAGATGATTTAACTTTGTTATAAATAAATTAGAGACCTTACACCCAAATCCCAGTAGAAGCTGTAATCCCACTTTCTATTGAGACTGCCACTTAGCCATATACTTCCCTCACTTTTGAAGTTCTCACTGTTTATCAATACCTGCTGAAGATCTGCATTGTCAATAGCAACTTCCCATTAAACGCAAATATCATTGTGAAAGCCAGTTTAAGCAATTAAAGTAAAACTACATTATCCAGATGTAATTCTAGATCAAATAATTTATCTTTCCAACATAGAATTTAAATAATGCAAATAAAACAAGCTCAGTTTTCAACTGAAAGGAAGTTACATACAGATTTGGGTTCAAATTTTCCAGATGCAAAGCCCCCATATGGTTTCAACAGAGTAGAACATTTCCCTTTTACACGTTTCTTGAGGGAGTGAGAGAGGAAAGTGAAAGGAAAACACAATAAAACAAAACTATTTCAGCATTCCTGCAATCACTGACATTTGTAAATGGCTGTGGGATTCATGCAAAAAGCTATTCTCCTACTCAACATATTTGTAAAACATATTTACACGTAGCTATTTAAAAATTTTAATACAGAAGTGTCATCTAAATGTTTCATATACTCTTCTTATGAGGCACTCTTGTTAGTCTTGGAATTCCTTCCACAATTTAGCTGCTGCTGTTTTTTCCTAACTTATTCCATCTCTCTCAGGTCTCTCCTTAAAAGCCTATATAAGATGTGGCATTTTTAGATGGTGGACTATAGAACCAAGGAGAAGTTAGTTAAAGCTTTCTTAACACAAGAGACAAAAGTGTCAAGACACATAAATTTCTGTGGCTTTGTCTTGAAAAGATACAGAGCAATACAACTTGTCAGCTTGACAATTCTTCCAGGCTTTGTTTACTGCTCTTGCAACATTCACAGAAAATGAGATCACCAATCAGACAAGGTCAAAATATCATGCTATCCAAATGCTGGATAAAATATAGCACTGAGCATGCAAAGTGAATGTCATACATCATTACAGAGGAGCTCAGATTACTGTAGGCACATAGTACCATGCTTCAGTAGTAGCTGGATTTAATGCAACACCTACCACTTTGACAGACCACCCCAAAATAACTACATATATAATTTATTTAAATTTTTTTTAAAATTATTTCCTTTAATAGTATTATGGAGCCATGAACAAAATGCACAATCATTTTCTGAGTATGCATCTTTTCCATTTTGAAATACGTTTCTGAAACTTATCCATATCCTTTCCTTGCTCCGTGATGCCTACTCTCAATTCAAGTACCAAATGTGGAGTCATTTGCAAAGCTGAAACAGTAGAATACAAACAAGGGGCAGAAAGGTCAAAATAGGCCTGACATCTTTACAGGCCTGTCTTCTCACTGACAGATTTCCCAAAACACACTGTGCTTCTTGTTAAGCAAGTGTCACCAGTTTCTTTATTGTCTTCTTCCAAGGTGTTAAACAGCTCTGTACTGTTTGATAACCTGTCATCACCCAACAAATGTTAGCAATAAAGTAAAAATGCACTCACTTTCCATGACAGTATAATAAAACATACTCAAGAGATTTTCCCTAAATTCACTATTTGGTATAACTAAAATAAGAAGTACAACTATATTGTGGTTTTTCAGCCTTTCCCCAGGAAAAAAACCAAAAAAACAAACTGTAATGTACTTAAAATGTCACCCCAGTCTAACTGATCAATCAAGAGAGTTTCTGTGCAAACATAAAACACACTTGCCACACACACAATTGTTTGAATTGCACTGAACTACCTAGAAAACTGACTACTATGGGGTAAAAAACTTTCAAGTTATCACAGTATGGCACTTTCTTTCTTTCCTTCTTCAATTCCGTGGTGAACAACTTTCTTTTTTTTTTTTTTTTTTTTTTTTAATAAGAGCTAGACAATTAAAACCACAACTCCTTTTTCTAAAAGGAAGGTGTGGTAGGCAGATGGCAAAGCTGCAAAAAGCCTTCACTAGGATCCTGCTGGCAGGGCAGGAATGATCCCTGACATTTGCTGGTAAAGATGCAAGTATGTGATCTGCCTACACTACTGTGCTGCCTGTTCATTGCTCTTTCACCACCCTGCTGTGCCCTTGCTTTTTTCTTAAGAGTACCATGAATGTCTTTTAAGATTTTTATTTAATCTGCCAAAAGTAGAAGTTTAAATAGCCATTAAGTGCATCATACAAGTCACCAACCTCGACAACCTCCAGTAAAAAGGGGGAAGAACAGTTGTATTTCTAATTAAGTCAATCTTCCCCTATTAGTGATTAAAAACATTCATGTATATGAATAGTGTTTGTAAATCTATTTTGCTGTTGATGTCAGGATAAAAATCTTTAAAGGACTGCCTATAGATACACCCACTTCCTTACAATAACTACTTTCAAGTGTATTATAAAGCAAATTTGCATAATGTTGGACCCCAGGAATAATGAGGACAAATAAGCCTTTCCTTGATGATGATGATGACCTACTTACTTGCCATTTGAGGAATTAAAGCCTCAATCTGCAATACTTTCAAACGCTTATTAAACCTAGAAAACATGAAAATCCAATGACTTCTCCTACAGATGGATATTACTTTGAATGAAGTGCATGTTGTTATTTTTTGCACCACTATAATTAGCAACAATAAAGCTACACCAATTTAGTTTTCCTGGTTTCAGTTTATTTTATGGGAGGGGTAGAAATTAAAAGGAAAAAATAAGGCAAGAAAGCTACCAACTAAATATCTTTTTTAAAAAAACTACTCATTTGTTATTCAAATGTGTTATTTAACTAGAGATTAAATTTAAAATATTCAGTTATGAAACAGAAAGATTTAATTAATCTTTTGAAGAGCATAAGCAATTAAAACGGGATTATTTTCTGTATCACGGCCCCACCAAAAACATAGGTTACAATTATCACAGGAGTCGTATTTGACACAAGGTAAAACATGACTTTGGAAAAGGAAATTGTACAGCAGGAACAGCTGAACTCCAAAGAAACACAAGAGTTCTGTCATGCAGATACCTTCAATGACAAATAGAAAAGGAAAATGGAACACTGAATAATATGAGGAGAATAGACCACCAGTGGAATGATGCTGAAAAAGCAATGTTTCTGTAAGAAATATTTGCTGAGCCAATGATCTTCCAAGGTGGCAAAGGCAGGTTTGGTTGTGTCTTCATTGATTTAAATAGTAACTCATCAGCTCTGTTGTCTCAGTGCTTGTTTACAGATATAAATCCTAACATTTCAAAAATCTCACCCAAAAAACTGCAATTCCCTCCCTTATTCCTGGCCCTTATAGTAGCTTTAGACCTGCTCCTGGTGAGTGAATAATGATATCCCTCAGATATCACTCAACAATATGGTCCAGAACCAAACAAAAGTTAACAAGTATAGCCAGACTGAGCTCTGCCTGCTGGGTCTGACCATAGCTCCCATGAGCATTCCTGCAAGCAAGCATGGTTAGTTCTCCTCCTAATAAACGGCATGGACCAGGCCAGGGATGTGTTTGGGGCTCTGCATTGTGTTCTCAGGCCAAACTGAAAGAATTCCAGATTTAGGAAAAGGAACACATGAGAATCCATGTAATGCTAAAGCCTGATTTAAGTGGACAAAATTTGAAAGAAGTTATAAAGTGGTAACTACTGTTTAACCAATACTTTGTTGTTTACTAGGGTGAGCAGAGTGGTCATATTTATGTAAAACAGAATTAAGTCTTTTTCCCTCCTGAAGGTGCTCAAAGTTCAGTGAGTAACAATGCAGCTAAATGTTTCACATAAGCCAAAAAAATGAAATATTTCACTCCTAATATGAAACCAGTTTAAAATTTGATTCTTCATTCCTAGCTCTGAAAAGTTTCTACTATTTTTGCAGAGTGCAATTCAAATCCCAAGTGCCATAACTCAGTTTTATTTTCCTGTTCAAACCTTGATTTATTGTGGCTATTGAAATTTAATGGATTTTGGATATAACAATATCACGTCATGAGAAAAATGACTATGTTTACATAGGCAGCTGCATTCTTTATTCAAAGTCAGAGGCTGCAAACTCCAACATTTGTTGGCACCCATGGGTTTTACAACTTAAAGCAAACAGAATATTAGATATATTGGAGAAAAGATCCTTGTTCATTACTCAGTCTTCTGGTTCACACTCCAAAGGAAAAAAATTCCTTTACAGATTTAATTACAGCAATCCTCTAATTTCTAAATGCATAAGCTGCAAACACCTACTTAAAACAAAAAAATCAATTTTGTACACACATACACCAGCAACAAAACAGTACAAGGCTGAATAGTTATCCATGTCTTCTTCCATTTCACTGCAGCTGATCCTGCTGGCACTCCTACATGGGCAACTCTTTATGTTAAACACGAACCCAAAATACTGCTTCACATCTTCCATGTGGATTAAATGCATATGTCAACTTCAATAAATATGGCTATGAATTTCCCTTTCACTTTACGCCCCATGTAACTGTTCCCTTGTTTCAAGTGAAGATGCAAACCAATTGTAAATGAGACTGCAGGAAGTAGCCTTTAGAACCATTGCAGACTTCAGAAAGTTTATGGAATCAGAAAAAAGGCCTGAATATTTTCCTGTCACTATCTCCATAGGGGGACTTCTATCTGTACAATTATATGTTTCCACTGTGATCTTAAAATCCTCAGGCAATTGAAATAACTAAAAATATTTTAAATTACTAGGATCAAAATGTATGCTTATAACCCATACAGTAGATGTGTATATTTTGGAAGAGCTGTCAGAACCAGTTACCTTTCTGACTCGTTAACCTCATAATACCCCGAATTGACTTTAAAAAAAACGCAGAACTTTTTAAGGAAACTAAATAAGGAGATCTACTTAAAATTCATAGCACAAAACCCACTCTTTAACACTGCACCCTTTCAGAAGCATTTTTCTCTGTTGTGTATAGAGAGTTATTCTAATATACTGTTAGTGCTAAATGGCAATTAACTCTTTAGTGTCTGATTAAATATCACACTTAGTGCTACAAAATAAAACCTGCAATTTCTATTTAAGGACAGACTATGCTTCTGTGCTCAGACAGCTTTCCAATTCTTTGCAGGCACTCAAAAGTAAAAAACAGTCATAGCTCTCACTTCCAGCTTAATGCTTTCCTTACACTTCAATGAATGTGTGGAGAAAAGGGCACTTGCATCCCTGCCTGTCTGCCTCAAAGACAATTGCCTCTCTCTCAGCATAGTAACTCCATCTACCTAAGCACACTTTTATATCTCCTTCAATATTAGAGTAATGGAGAAACTCCAAGGGAGGTCACTTGAAAAAGCACAATCTTAACTTATAGATGGGTATAGAGCTTGTTGAAAGTCACTGTTCCTTACTTCAGCGGGTTTTGAATAATGCCCTGGATCTAGTCAAGCAAAACTCTTTTTGAAGTCACGGTTAAGAGACAGACATACGTCCCTTCCCAGTGGCTTGAATGCATTTTATCACTATATTAAAGGTCAATGCAAGTACATTTTTCTTTGTCACTTAACTAGAGCTATATTTGGCCTAACTCTGCAATTGTCTCCCACAAGAGGAGAAAAGGACAATACATTTAAACAGACTATTACAGTCTGTTTTGCACTACAAATTAATTAGGTTAATGAAATGTAGTAAGATTCTCATCTCAACTGCAAATTTATAAATTTCATACAGATTCTCTGACTTATTTGAGCTATTAAAATTTCCTAATAGTAATTCAGGGAGCTGAGCTTTGGGAACTAAGATTGTATTTGGGAAATCAAAATCTCAGATACACTTTCAAGTCACATATTTCCCTCTGCACATAGCATGCAAAGTTATTGAATGACAAGAAAAATGTATGTATAAGCTTTGAGCAAACTGAGTGGTGAGAGACCTGGTAAAACTGAAGATTTAGGAAGATAAATCTGTTGCTTGTTTTCAAGAAGATTTACTGCTAATTCTCCTTAGTCTCAGTAGTAGCATCTGTCTTTACTGTCTGACCAGTGTTGCTCCAATGATAATCATCCTTCTGCTAGATGTTACTTAATCAAGTGCTTTTTAGATGACAAAAATTTACAGTTGATTAGACTGCATAGCTGCATTGGTACTTCAAAAGTTTCTAGTAAGGGATTATTTTTGTGCTCAAATACCTCTAAATAAAGGATTCTGTAGTCTGAATCTCCTTGGATTTTGAAGAGTGTTCACTGAAGCAGATAAAGCTAAGTTGTAGAAGCATTTAGTGCTTCACCATGCCAGCTTCAATAATATCTGTTGTGTTTATATGTGAGCACTGCCATGCACACATTTCTCCCTTTAGCTGTAGTGGATGTCTCTATACATCACAGCGTATGCAGATTTAAAGTCTAAAGCCAGCACTGGCTTTTCTGAGAATGGAGTTAAGACTGCTGTGCTATTACCCTCAAAGCCAGTGTTGGCACAATTCAGTCATTAATGACAATTTTTTGTCCTTTCTCTGTGAAAGGGGGGTTACTTAATCTTCATCTGGTTATGCTCAGCACTGGCTCAGTTTGCTCAGTAATCAGGAGTTCAGATTTCAAACAGCACAATGATCAAACCTCCTTAAAACAGATACAACTGGCCAAAAGAGCAAGCTCCAAAAGAATCAGATTTTCTATAAACCCATGATGAAGATCAATGAGAACCTCAGCAGAATTCCACATTAACAAAAACCTGGGCTACAGGGACATACAAACAACCTGATCTTTTCCTCCCTACCCCTCATAAGGTCTCTGGCAGTTGTGACAATTTTTTAACACAGGAAAAAAGAAAGTAACTTGATTTTAGCCATTTTTACTAGAGATAGAAAGTTATCAGCAGCATCAGTCAGAGTGAATGCCAAGCAAAACACCCTCCATAAAATCCTAAGGTTCTGCTCTTCCAAGGAAAAAAAAATTAAGGTGGACAAAACAGTAAGTGGCAAGAGCCGAGACGCCACAATGAGCGTTCTGAAAAGGACATATCCTTTAGGTTGCACAGTATCACACAAAAATAAGTAATAGGGCTAAAGTAAGGGGCTTTTTCTTTGCAGTAGGTTATTCCTGACCTACATCTTTACTTACCTTTTGAGAATCTAGCTGGTAACACAAGTATTATATTGGAAGGATGACTGACATGATCCAATATAGCAACGGTAAAGAATATGAACTTACTTCATGATCACTTATTTCATGTTCTAACACAACTGTTTTTTCAATGCCCCAAAAAATATAACTTGGTATTTACAAATATAGAGCAATACATCAGAGTATTACAGAGCACTGCAAATACTGTTTGGATTTCAGTTCTGTTTATTTGTGATTTCTCAAGGCCCTTAGGAACAAAGGGATTCTTGTAATCACAACACACTTATACACTAATGCTTTTGTATAAACATAAACACTGAATCACAAAGCTCTTTCTTCTATTTCCCCGAACAGAAATATCCAGAAACTTCAGTCATCCTATTTATTAGCTAGTACAGCTTTAATCATCTAACCACTATGGTTCTCTCAGTCCTCTCTACCTTTTTCTAGATGAATATTAAAAAATCAAATAATCCATAAGAATGCAAACAATAAGTATCACATCTGTCTTATTTCTTATATGCTCATGACTTTTTATCAATTTAGGAGAACAATAATCTGATCAAGTCTTATGAACTCCGTATTAAATTGTTTCACCTCAGCTTTTACTAAATGAAAGAAAACCAATCTGTCTAGCAGATCAAGAAAAATTTTTATTCATTCTATCTTTTTAGACAAAAAACCAAAACATTCATCATCTCACCCTTTTATGGGTGCCACTTAAATCACAGCACCACTACTCCAGCTAAACTTTATAAAGCTATCCCTATCCTGCTCTAGCTTTATTGTGTAAATAACAATGGCTCAACATACTTTCCAGCAGAGATGTGAGATTCCTGGCTAAGAAACCTGGAATGTTTCAGCTACTTCAGGCTAATGATCTCTCAAATGCACACTAATATGTTTGATAGAAGTCTCTCAGCATGTGTGCACAGAATGCTTAACATAAGAATAGCACTACTGTGGGCAGGGCAAATCGTTGACACCATTTCAGACTGAGTTAGATGCTGGAGGCACAAATTAAAACTGTGAACTTTCATTTCAGTGGGCTTTGACAGATGGAAGACTGCATCAAATCTCTAATTGTTTAAATCATTAACTCATCTTTCCACCTGCATTATATCTGGAAAGAGCACAGCTGGAAGCCTTAAACAATTGCTTGAATATGGAATCCAGGAGTATATATTCTAAAAAGATCGTAAACTGTATTTTTGAGATAGTCAAACAGTATGTTTATTTGGCTACACAATTTCTAAATAGTTTATTTTTATTTTCACATTTTCCTCTCAGTTCTGAAAACTCAAAAAATAGCCTTTCAGCCTTCTTGCAGAATCAATCAATCAGGGACCACTGCTGTGGCCACTGGGAACAAGAAAGTTGTATTGCAATTCACAGTGCGTTATGATGATCCCCATTTATCTCCAGTCCTTGTAAATGCCACAGCACATGCATGCAGCTCTAAATTATGCCTGCTGGTCTCTTGACTTTCAGCTGCCTACAAAAAGAAAACCTTGTGTAAGGAGCTGTAAAAAAAATTAAATAAATTATGTCTACTTCACAAACTCTCTTGAAATGCCTTTCCCCCTGCTCCCCACTTTAGGGCTAAAATACATTTTTCGCTAAGCCAGCATCAATGCAGGACTCTTGCCCTTTCATGTTACTCTCAGCAGCAATCAGCTCTAACTGTTGTTTTTATGAGGAAGCACCTGTTATATGCTCAGCACTTCCAAGTACTTGAGAAGTACAGCCGTGGAACTGTGGAGCTCACACTGCAAAAACAAACCAGAAAAATGGAGCAGGAACAGCAAAAGCTGTGCATTTTACATCCAATTTAGCAAGAATGGCTGCTAGAAGTCAAGGGATTTTAAGGACAGGCGTTTTGCAAATGGCAGAAGGCATGAGTCATTTGGGGCTTAGAATGCATAAATAGAAAAGAAGAAGAATACATTGGGCCAAGACTTTCTTTAAGGGGTTGGAGCACCTGCCACATACATTGAAGTAAAGATATCTGAGACTGATGAGCCTGGAGAAAAGGTTCAGAGGGATCTTTTTTATGTTTATAAATATCCATTGGGATGCAATGAAAAAAAGACAGCCAGGCTCTTCTTAGTCATGCCTATGGACTAAACAAGAGGCCATAGGCACAAACCAAAAAGCAAATACAGAAACTCTTTTACTGTGCAAGTAGTCAAACACTGAAATAGGCTGCCAAGAGAGGTTGTGGTCTTTACATATAGAGATACTCAAAATCCAACTGGATGTGGTTCTGGACAACCTCCTCTAGTTGATCTTTCATTAGAA